>NC_136057.1:1259489106-1260897695 GCF_964261635.1 Lissotriton helveticus | reverse complement strand
AAGCCCGCCACGCTCTCAAATGCAGTCAGTTCAGGGAGTAGCGCCCATAGATACAGGGCAGGGCCGTAAGGGACAGCAGAATGTCGTCTACGAACAGCAACACTTTGTGTTCCTCCCCCCCAAATCTGATCCCATGAACGTCCGGATTTGCCCTAAGAGATGCCGTCAGCGGCTCTATGCTCAAAGAGAACAATAGGGGAGAGAGGGGGCACCCCTGTCATATACCCCTCCCCAGCTTAAAGAGCGCCTAGCTAACCCCATTCACCTGGATTCTAGATTTCGGTTTGGTATAATTGGGTTGTATCATCCGTAGGAATTTTTTCCCACAGCCAAATTTTCCAGCGTAAGGAACAGAAAGCCCCAGTCCACCCTTTCAAAAGCCTTTTCCGCATCGAGCCCCAACAGTATAGCCGGGATTTTGAACTTGTTGGTTTCTTGGACAAGGCGGGAGGGTCCGGCAGATGTTGTTGTGTGTTTTTCTCCCCTTAAGAAACCCAGATTGGTCTGGATGGACCAAGTCGGGCATCATGTTTTCAATACAGGTCGCCAGGATAGTCGAATAGAGCTTGTCATCTAGATTGAGGAGAACTATCGGTTATAAGAGGCACAGTGTCGGGGGTCCTTCCCGGGTTTGGGGATTACTGTAATAAGTGCTTCTGCCATGGTGGATGTGATCGATTGCCGCGTTGCTATATCATTGAACAAGGCAGTGAGGTGTGGCACTAGCTCGGAGGTGTAGGTTTTATAGAAAAGTGTCCCTGGAGCTCTATGGAGTTTAAGCCCCTTGATAGTGAGACAAACGTCTTCATCAGTGATTGGTGCGTCTAGTTGTTACCTCCATAATTCTGGGATCTTGGAGAGTGTTAAGGTGTCTAAATAAGGTTTCTGCGCACCGATATCGGGGGTGGTGCTTTGTAGAGATTTTAAAAGAAGGTGCCAAACAGCGAGGCTTTACCCTCATCGTCAAGTTCTAGGTCCCCCCCCCTTTATAGATTCCCCCAATAAACTCCTTGGACCTCTTCTCATGAAGCTGTCTTGCAAGATAGGAGCCTACCTTGTCCCCCTTGAGTGTAGGCATTGCGCCGGAGCAGGAGGAGTGTGAGTTCTGCCCTATTAGTATAAATTGCCCCTAATTTCCCCTTGATAGTACTCAGCTGTCTCTTCAAACTGTGAGTGGGATTCTTCTTAAACTCGTGTCCTGCATGTGACGGGGCTGTCTCCAAACCCTCCCGCTCCTTAGCCATTTCCTAATTTAAAGCTGACATCAGCCCTATACATTTACCCCGAACCACGCTTTAAGGCGTCCCTGTTGTTCTGTGGTGACGTATCCTTCGGGTCATTTGTTTGACAAAAATCTCTAATTGCGAGCCTCAATTTGTCCCTCATAGAACCATCTCGTGTCACAGGAGCGGGAAAGTACCATTTGGAGAATCCCTGTGTCCTCTGTCCCCAGTTTAGGCTCACCATTACAGGACTGTGATCAGATAGAGTAATGGGGAGAATTGTCGCCCCTGAAGTAAGCCCTGGAAATTTTGGGATATAAAAATGTAGTCCAGCCTGGAGAAAGTTGGGTGGGCATGGGAAGAAAATGTGTTATCTTTGGTAGGAGGTGGAGGAATTGCCAGGCATCAAGGAGCCCCATTTTGAGAAACGCTTGTTGCAAGGATATGGTAAATTTTCCTCCCCCGGATCTATGTGGTTGAGAGCTATCTTCTGTCGGATGCCAGGTAAGATTATAGTCCCCCATCAATATTATTTGTCCTTCTGCAGACTCACCCACCATATTTAGTAGCAAACTCACAAAGGTTACTTGCCCAGTATTTGGGACATATGGCGAGACCAGCGTCACCACCCTCCCCCTCAGCTTCCCTTTCACCATCACCACCCTCCCATCTTTGTCCGTCCAGATTACTTCTGTCTGGAATTTCTTGCTGTTGTGGAATAATAATGATACCCCGTTGTGTTTGGCTTTGGCAGAGGACCTCTATATGAGGGAGTAGCGTTTGTGCCGCAGCCTCAACTCGTCTGAGATGGGTCTCTTGGAGCGCCACCATATCAAATTGGTGGTCGTCCAGATATTTCCATACTTTGTGACGTTTAATCGGCGAGTTCAGGCCTTTCACATTCCATGTCATGATTGATATCATTGCATGAAGTAACACCCTCCCTGCATTAGAGAGCCCCCTTGAGTGTGTTGTGTTCTACCCCTTGGCCAGGTTCTGGTGCCCATGGGCTGCACGTCTTCGACTTCAGAGCTCAGACATTAGTGCAGCATTTTCCCACCCCCCATCCTCCCCTGCTTCTCCACCACTCCCCCCTCACCCCACCATCTCCCCCTTAACAATAAGGCAAAAACATAGAAACAAACATTGCCTATTCGCCGGACCCTTACAAGTCCTACAGTAGTGCGAACTAAGGTAAGGTACAGGAGGCTAGGGTCTCGCCCCTCACCCGTCACCTGGTTGTCTGTATCTCGATGTCCAATGTAGCCATTCACTCACTGCATTGCAGGCTTCAACTAAGTAGCTTCTGGTGGCTCCTGTGTCATGCAGGACAGCCCCCTTACCCCCCTTGACCTATGAGGACATGTGTCCTTAGAAAACCAACCCCCTCGCAGAGTTTGTGCACTTGACGATCCTGAACAATGCCAAGGAATGCAGCACAAGAGTCTCAGTTGCGTCTCGCCCACAGGTAGGCTGTTGTGAGGCACCTGTAGTCGCTGTGCCTGTTCAATTCACCAAAGATGTTCACTGCGACCAGTGGACTAGCGTCTCTTAGATGCAGATCTTGCTATAATCCTCCAGCAATGTGTCCGGCGCGCCCTGCGCAAGTTCATTAATGTGGTCCTATAGATAACCGGGCCTCGGCGCATGCATTTCTTCCCTTTCCGTCGTGCTTTGCGCCCATAAGCAGTTCCTCAGGCCTTTGAAGAGCACTCCTTGGAGATTGTTTCCCATTGCACGATAGTGGGCCGTGACAGGCCTTGCTGTCCTGACTGAGAGCCTGATGCCTTGTCCTCCGGCAGCTGGTGCCCAAGCAGTTCTAGGCCGTCCTTAAGCTCTGTGATGTGATGCTGTTTGTTTTTATATTCAAGGGCTAAACCAAACGGGTATGTCCAACGATATTTGATTTGGTCTTTCCAGAGTTGCTCTGTGAGAGGCTTAAAGGACTGTCTCCTCTGGAGAGTCGCCTGCGCTAAATCCTGGAACATCACACATCAATAGCCTTGGAAGGAGATGGAGTATTTCTTTTGGGTCTCATGCAAGATCGCTTCCTTGGCCTAATAAGAGTGGAGTTTGACCAAGACATCTCATGTGCAATGTCATTCCCTTGGAGGTGCTGGGCCCACCCTGTGCGCTCTATCAATCTTAATCTTGAGCCGTTTAGGCCCCAGAATCTCTGCAAAGAGCCCCTCCACAAACCCCTCCAGATCACAACCTTCCGCCCCATCCTCCAGGTCCCTAATGCTCATGTTTTTGTGTCACGACCAGTTTTCAAGATCTTCATTTTTCAGGATGGCTGCATGGAGTTGTGCTTGCCGGAGTTGTACCTTGGTTATCGTTTCCGTGGAATGGCGGTCAAGATCCTGCTTGTGTGTTTCCACATCCAGAAGTCTTGCTCAACGGAGTCCACATCTTGCTGTTGTGAGGTTATCTTTTCCGACAGGTCTGCTTTCAATTGCGCGATAGAAGGTTGGAGATCTCCTTTTAATTTGGAGCGCAGTTCAACCTTAAAGTCTTTCAAGGAACTGAGCAGGTCTTCTTTTGTCACGGCCATGGTGGAGGTGGAGACCTTCACCTTCTGTAAACAAGATTTCTCCATCGGGGCAAAGTAACTGGAAACCTTTTTCAAGGATTTCTTGGGTGCCATAGATGCAGCACTAAAATGGATTGGACCATTGCAGACTGCGGGCTTACTCCGCGCTCCGAGTCCTGGACGTCTTTCTTACTCAAAGGGCCTGTTCCGAGTGTTCTTAGGTTAGTGACAGGCTCTTTTTCCGCCTGCGGGGAGCTGAAGGTGAACTGGAGGTGCCAACGAGTGCGGCCATCATCAGCTTGTGGACCCTGCCTGTTTCCTGGGGTTTCTGGATTGGAGATACCCCGAGCCTGCATGCGCTTCTGTTGGGAGCCGCTTCCCATGCGACGCCAGCCCTATGCTACTTGTACCATTAGATTGGGGCTCACGACTAGTTTGCAGCCCCCATGTTGGAGTTAGGCATTTGCACTGGGAGACCCTGCCACCATGTCTCCTCCAGTTTCTTGGCCCTCACTGAGTGGCATTCATCACACTTGGACTCCAGCCGCCCAACTCTTCATGCAATGGGTCCCTCCAGCTCCATAACCCACGGGCCACACTCCATGCATTGGAGTCTCACGTCTTTGCTTACCGCCGCCCACTCAATCAGGCCCTCCCGTAGTGCTCGCATGTGCGGGTGCACTCAGTTGCTTACTTGGAGTGTGGGAGCGGGGGCCCGATGTGTGCACTGCTCGGCTGGGTGCCGGAACCATGTCTCACGCCTTGGGAAAGCCTCCGATGGTGACTTTGCGGTCGCGAACCGCCATATAGGGTCCCTGTAGCCGTCAGTAGGATTTTGGTGGTTTGCGCAGCAGCGGCAGGTTCCCTGCTTCTTTCGCTGGTCACAGCTTGTTCCTAGCGGCAATGGGCAGCAGGTAGGCAGTTTTTTGGCTACATTGGCATTAAAATAGTAGTGTTCACAGCTTCAAGGTGACGGAGCCGACTCGAATCACCTCCGATCGGCCATCTTGCGTGGCCACGACTCCCCGTTGTTTGCTTTTTAAACAGTTTACTAGATTCTGTCCCACCACCTCGTCAGACTGCCCTGCCCCTGGGGTATGGACAGTGAATCCCGCCCTGAAGGATCAGCAACAGAGTAGGGCTTAGTTCCTGTAGGCACTTTAGGCAACCTGATTATTCTGCGTTCCCACGGAATCACCATTGATGCCGAACTTAGGGGGATATTTACAAAAACTGACGAATCTGCATCGATGAGTCAGATTTCTTGGGCCGTCCACAAATACCTTAACAATGTCATGGATGAGCTGTATTTTCAATACAGTGCTCCATGGTGCAAGGATTCACGGATCTGTCAGACATTCTGATGCATCTTTTGGCGCTAAAGTAACGCATTGGTGGAGTTGGTTGTACGACTTGAAGGAAGTGACCCGATTAGGGCCACCCAGGTCACTCGCGACCACCTCTCAGCCTTCCATACACATGCAGAGTCGAGCAGACAGTAGAGAATGCAAAGCAAAGTTACTTTATTAGTATTCTCCCAAGTGTAGTCCGGTCTGACCAGCCTCCTTGGATAGCTGCTGAGGGACTGACCCCGCCACACTGTAACACAAAATATACACTTCCAACACCTCTACAGTCCCACCCAGACTGGATTTTCCAGTCTGAGCACTAACGAATAAAGGGAGTACAGAAAGTCAAGCTACCATCTTGAGAACGGGTACATGCTATCTTAGTTTCAAGGTTACTCTGCCTATGCTCGTCTCTCTAGAGTGGGAGCAGGGCTTACTTGAGACGAAAGGTATGCAGAGACATCGATCTGTTCATTAATGCAGAGGAGCCCAACCTTGGATAATATTAAAAGAGAAACAATCGAGGCTGCTTTTCTGCTGAGGCAAGCATTATGAGACAGGAGCTTATTTTCGATCATGGTAGAAAATGTCAGCTGAATACAAAATGGTGCCGCAAATGCTAACTTAACTCGCATAATGCTAGAAGGAGTCGGCTAGACGTATTCTCAGTCGAACAAACCCTCCTTTTAGCATTTGCTAACAATTTTGTCTAATGCTAGAAAGCATATTAAGATAGGTCTGGGTGGTAAATTCCGTTCTGCTTGCGGAATTTGGGTAATTTCGCGTTCCGCTGAGAATGCAGAATTGCCAAAAAGTCTGCAATCCGCAGCTTCGCGGAATTTTTTTCTTGTTCGCACTTACAAAATGCGTGTTTGCAAGATATTTCTCTTCGAGCACGCAAACAGCATTCGCGAACAGGAAAAAAGAATCGTGAACGGGCAGAACAAGCAATTCCGCGTGATCGCGGAACTTTTGCGTGCTTGTGGAGTTTTTTTACCATTTCGCGGAGCTTTCCGTAGCGCGACTACGCAAATTCCGCCCACTCCTAATTATTACTCACATAATAAGAGAATCATTAGTAATACATGATGATTCGCACATTGTTAATATTCAAAGATGCCCTCATCTACGGACATCAACTCATGGACAGCCTGCATCATCATGAACAAAGACTTAGAATCAGGTATTGAAACCTTTGGTGTGGGGGGTCA
This sequence comes from Lissotriton helveticus, assembly GCF_964261635.1. Lineage (NCBI taxonomy): Eukaryota > Metazoa > Chordata > Amphibia > Caudata > Salamandridae > Lissotriton > Lissotriton helveticus. The sequence continues at coordinate 1,260,891,379 of NC_136057.1, read as the reverse complement.
ACTTCCCAACACAATAAGCACAGCAAGCCAGGAGGCAATGTACGCATAGAGAACATGTAAAGATAATACCCTCTATGGCTCTGAGAAAGAGAAGAATTTTCCACCACCAGGATGTTATTAAAGACAAAAACCAACCAGAGAGAGTCCCGGTACCATTCTCTTGGTGAATGTCAGATGAAAGCCTGTGCAACTTCTGTATAGCAGCATATACATTGGTGGAGTGGTCTGGTATGTACACACAGCAACTACTGCCGATGACACGGCAGGCCCCACCTCAATCAGTAAGGATGACATCTAACACCATCCTGATCTGAAGAGCAACAAGCCTCGTAGCCTGGAGCTCAGCTGTAATAATATTCAGAATTCCAGCCAAGGTATTAATGACTCCTTCCACTAACCTGGTGAGGCGACGTATATTAAGGTTATTGGACATAGGGTCCCAGAAGGGAACTATACATTCATGGCATCAGTAAACCGCTGCAGAGTAGTGTCTGTCTGATCAATGTCTTCTGTATTGATGACCCTTCTAATACGGGACAGATAGGCACCCCTAGGCTGCAATCAGTGATCCCTATGGTAGTTGGACGGTGTTAAATTCACTGGGGGAAGGAGGAAAGAGACATAATATATGACAGACCACCCTCTAGGAAGCCACATATAAACCTAGGACCCACAAACAAAATAAACAATATGGGGTGGAAGTAAAGGTGTACTACTGGTAGTGCTCAACATATAAGTAGGGGTGGGTGGAATTTGCGTGGTCACGCTACGCAGAGCTCCGCAAAATTAAAAGAAATCTCTGCGAGCACGCAAAAAGTTCTGCAAACACGCGGAATTGCTTGTTCTGCCCATTCGCGATGCTTTTTTCCTGTTTGCGAATGCTGTTTGCGTGCTTGGAGAGAAAAATCTTGCAAACATGCATTTTGAAAGCACGAACAAGCAAAAAATCATGGAATTTTCGGCAATTCTGCATTCTTCGCGGAACGCGAAATTACCTACATTCCACGAGTGGAACGGAATTTACCACGCAAGCCTACATATAAGTATAATTGCGATGACTCCTTCCCACGTTAACATTCCCAAAGCCTTGAACACAAACACTGGCTGTCGTGTTAACTACTGGCACCAGCATTGCTTCATACTGAGTAATTTAGTGCATCTGGAAAGACCTAAAATATTCAGGACATTAAAGCCCTGAAAATCCATCATTTCATTTTGAAGCCATGTTACATTTTTTTCATTCTCATATAGGTTCATACAAGCTGTTGGAGATAAAGTATCAGGGCCCCATGCTCTCCTGGAGTAAACCCTTGGTGAACAAGTATATATTCTAACACATTGTCATAATCAGCATATGTCATATTCATGGCGTCAGAATGGTAATGAGTATACACCATAGTAAACAGTTGAAACCAGGACTCAAAACACCTGAGATAGGAAAATGGCATGGACATTAATACATCATTCTTATGGAAGGGAGCAGTCCACAAATCCAGCATTTAGTAACATTCGATGCATTATGGGCCTGGTAAAGCATCTGTAAGAAGACATTATCGACATATGTTTTTCTGTGCTCGTCCTTATGAGGGGTCAAAGTAACACCATGGTAGCGTTATTCCAACTGGGAATGACGTCCTCAACTGCACACAAAACGAGAAATTACCTTTGTGATTTGTACTTTCAAATAAAGTTTTATTGAAATGTTCAATTCAATTGATTTTCATTGTTATTTTCACAGTGTCATCATTATTCATGTTTCAAAGTTTTTAGTGCCTGGCCCAATGCATTTCGGGCATTTTTCCCTTCCTCAGGGGCATAGATTAACTGTCAAAGGAAAATGAACACAACTGTAATATATTCATGAACATGTTAACACATTACTTAATTCAAGAAACGTATGAATTTTGGAAACCTTATATCCCTTGAGATCATTGTGCACAAGACTTTATAATGCATGGTATGGTATCTTAGAAACATGTCGATTACCCCTGACTTTCTATAAAATATGCTAAGCAAACATATATGTACATGTTGGAAAAAACCTTTGACTATCGTTCATAATAAACATAGTTTCTTGCCAGTATTAGAAAACACTTGTACCTTATGAATCTGTTAAATATGTAGGAAACACGTAACAATGTCTGGTTTCAAAGCGTGTAAACCATCGAATTTCACCTAGAAAAAATGATCGTCGTACCCTTTAGTTTACCATGTCAAAAAAATTCTGATTAAAAATTGTATTTTGCTGTTTACTATAATCGCGGGCATACCTGGTATTTTTCAAATGCCTGAAACAGGTCAAATTCTCTGCGGTGTCTTCGGAGTTCTCGGACCGCATTCTGAAACGGAGAACCCAGATATTGCAATGTGATCGGATTTGACTCTATCGGTTTAGCGAAATTGTAACGGCTTTACTAGATTTCATGTCAAAGCAAGACCACACTCACCAAATTCAATTCGTTGCGACGGACGACGAGTCAAATCACCTTGCCGAAGCTTGAAAGAGTGATACGAAGATTTTCAAAGGTGCCGGATATTAACGTTCCCAACCCGGAAGTGTTATTCCATGTTTGTTTCAAAACGGTAGAAACAAAGAAAATACTATGAGCCGAGTGGTTCCTCGGAAAGTCGAAAAAAGTGATGTGATATTGTACCTACATATGAACAGTACGCTCATTAGAACAGTGCTGAGAATTAACTAAACGGGTCTGAAAATTAAATAAATGGGTAATCTGTGTACCTAAAAAATTATTATGCTATTTATAAATAGCACTAGCAGCCCGCCCCGGCGATGCCCGGGGGAGAAGGGGGCTGGGGGCAGCATTTTAGGGCTCTGTGCACGCCCGCACCGACATTGCCCAGACCGCATCCCTCCCGCCTCCCGCCGCCCCCCCCCGCCGCCCCCCGACATAGCCCAACCCGCCTCCCGCCTCCAGCCCCGACATTGCCCAGCCCGCCTCCCGCCTCGCGCCTCGATCCTCCCGCCCGCCTCCCGCCGCCCGCCTCCAGCCTGCCTTTGCCTTACAGAGCTGCCCGCAACGGACTTTACCGCCACTCCTCGCCGCCGCTTACCTGAGCCGCCGCCCACTCCGGACTCCACCTCCACTCCTTGCCGCACGTCACCGCTCCTCCCCGCATCTCGTCATTACGTCTAGGTCGCGGTCAGCGCTTGTTTTTAGCGGACTACTTTGTTTTCAAAATTAAATTTTTTGATTTAGGTTTTTTTTAAATTTAATGTCGCCTATGTCCATCTACACACCCTGAGGATTCCAACAATGTATTGGGTGTGTGGATTGATGCTGTGGTTCCCGAGTTTACCTGGCCAAAAGGTGCAAGTTCTCTCTTTATAATAGTAGTATAGATAATAATTTCAGACCCGTTTAGTTTATTCTCAGCACTGTTCTAATGAGCGTACTGTTCATATGTAGGTACAATATCACATCACTTTTTTCGACTTTCCGAGGAACCACTCGGCTCATAGTATTTTCTTTGTTTCTACCGTTTTGAAACAAACGTGGAATAACACTTCCGGGTTAGGAACATTAATACCCGGCACCTTCGAAAATCTCCGTATCACTCTTTCAAGCTTCGGCAAGGTGATTCGACTCGTCGTCCGTCGAAACGAATTGAATTTGGTGAGTGTGGTCTCGCTTTGACATGAAATCTAGTAAAGCCGTTACAATTTCGCTAAACCGATAGAGTCCGATCCGATCACATTGCAATATCTGGGTTCTCCGTTTCAGAATGCGGTCCGAGAACTCCGAAGACACCTCAGAGAATTTGACCTGTTTCAGGCATTTGAAAAATACCAGGTATGCCCGAGATTATAGTAAACAGCAACACACCATTTTTAATCGGAATTTTTTTGACATGGTAAACTAAAGGGTACGACGATCATTTTTTCTAGGTGAAATTCGATGGTTTACACGCATTGAAACCAGACATTGTTACGTGTTTCCTACATATTTGACAGATTCATAAGGTACGAGTGTTTTCTAATACTGGCAAGAAACTATGTTTATTATGAACGATAGTCAAAGGTTTTTTCCAACATGTACTTATATGTTTGCTTAGCATATTTTATAGAAGTCACGGGTAATCGACATGTTTCTAAGATGCCATACCATGCATTATAAAGTCTTGTGCACAATGATCTCAAGGGATATAAGGTTTCCAAAATTCATACGTTTATTGAATTAAGTAATGTGTTAACATGTTCATGAATATATTACAGTTGTGTTCATTTTCCTTTGACAGTTAATCTATGCCCCTGAGGAAGGGCAAAATGCCTGAAATGCATTGGGCCAGGCACTAAAAACTTTGAAATATGAATAATGATGACACTGTAAAAATAACAATGAAAATCAATTGCATTGAACATTTCAATAAAATTTTATTTGAAAGTACAAATCACAAAGGAAATATCTCATTTTGTGTGGAGTTGAGGACGTCATTCCAGGTTGGAATAACGCTACCATGGTCTTAATCTTAGCCTCCCAGACTCAGAAGGAGGAACTCATCTAGCACCTAACCACCTTTTTTGTATCGTTTGACGTTAAAAGGAACAATTACGAGTGCGACGGTTCATTTTGTAATCTTTGGGTCAAAGTAACAAACATGTGCTCAGGGGGAGCAGGCGATGTACCAATCAAAGAGTGCAAATGATATTCCTCCTCAAGAAACCATGCTATTCCAAATACTGTTATCAAAAAGATCAGGATAATTACTACGAAAACTCTCTTATTCTTAGTAGACTAGCTAGACGAACCAGAACCACCTTGCCCAAAACGTGGGGTGGCAAAGGGCTGTTCCTCCATAATGGGGCGACAAATGGGTAATTGTTTTAATCAGAGGAAAGGGCATGCAATGGAGCCAACTATTGAAAAATCAAGAAAAGGGCAATTGTGCCCAGCGTCCATCAGAGCCTTGCTGGTAGACTCCTATAGTTCATCAAGTACTGGTGTTATTGAGCACCAGCAGTAGAGCTAGGCGATCCTAACTCTTTGAAGAAATCCTACGCCGCACAGAATGAGGAACTCCCTCTCTCAAGGGAGTGCACTTGAGCAATCCTGTTCAATGTCCAAAAAATGCACCAATGTCACCTCTCCCTATTCTACTGTGGCCTAACTTGTTGAGTCCATCCCTGCTAAGCTGTCTTTTCCTTTGGTGCACAATTGCTCCATCGGGGGCGCAAATTGTACCTAACTGCTCCAGGGACAGAGGGGTCTGCAAAAAGGGGCTCAGACACAGAGGGGCCAAAGGACCTGGCTCAGGCACAGATTGGCCAACAGACTGGGGCTCCTGGATGGCCTTGAACTCAGGTGGTACCTCCTCGCTCAACACTGCGTTGCTTTCCTCCTCTGTGGGGGCCCACGTCAGTCAGGCATCTGAGAAGGGAACAAAACAAGGTACTTGCTCCTTTTCAGAGTCGCCGATCCCATCAACTTCCCATTGATCATAGGGTAACTGATGGGCACCCTCCTGCAATGATTGGAGTGGATCCAGTTCCTCTGGCCGTCCACGTTCACTGCTGTGCGAGTGGCGAGGAGGACCTGAACAGGCCCCTTCCATCACAGCTCCAATCATTCCTCTGAAAGTTCTTCTCTAGAACATAGTCACCTAGTCGGATATCGTGGCCTGGTCCCTCAGGAGCTGGTGGGAAGGCTTCATAAATCTGTTGGGCAATAGATTGCAAGTTTTTAGTCAACGCATATAAACAATCCACAAGCAAATGATACTCTATTTCAGAAAACCAACAAGGTCTCGGGACGCCCCATACATTGGCCTGACATCCTAACACGACCTTGTATCGTGACAATCATGTCCTAGAATGAGCCGTAGCTATTGAGGACAAAAGGGCTAATGGTAAAGCACCTGGCAACTGCAATCCTGTGCTCTTTTTGATCTTTGTCTGTTTTAGTTTGAGAGTACCGTTGTACTTCTCAACCAAACCTGCAGACTGGGGATGGGTTGCAGCATGGAATTTCTGCTTGATGTGCAGACTGTCGCACACCAACTGAATAACTTTTGAAGTCAAGTGACTTCCTTTATCACTCCAAATCAAATGAGGCAAACCAATACGTGGGAAGAACTCCTTCAAGAGTGCCTTCACCATCGCCATGGCTGTGTTCTCTTTAGTGGGGTAAGCCTTAATCCATTTACTGAATGCACAAACAACTACTAACACATATTTCAGATTGTTGACTCATTTCATTTTGATTAAATCCATCTAGAGAACCTCGAAAGGGAAGGAAGACTGTACAAAATTACAAGGAGGTATAGGGGTGCCTTTTCCAGGGTTATACATCATGCATATCATGCAGTACTTTACTAAGTGAACAGCAACTTTGGGAATGTTGTTGTTCTGCCATACAGGATCTAACAATTTGCAGATGCCCTTTGCACTAATGTGGGCTGGCCCATGTGCCATAGTGACCACAGGGAGGACATATGCATTTGTTAACATCCATTTCTGTTTCCCGGACTTATCCGCCCAACATCCATACTCATCTAAGCGTGCTGTGCTCTCTTGCCATACTGCCAATTCCTCAATCTTTGACTCACTCTGTATCTCCTTCACATTGTCTAGAGTATCTTCAAACATGGTGGCCTCGGGTACCTACCTGGCAGGACCCGCTACAAACATCCTTTTCATCTTTGTTTCAGCTGACTCCTTAGTTGTCTGGTCTGCAAATGCATTTCCCCTTCCAACATCATCCGTAATTGCCTTGTGGGCACTGCACTTGATTATGGCTAATTTCTTTGGGAGTGTCATGGTAGACAAAAGCCTATGTATAAGGGGCCCATTCTGATGCGTGTCCCATGGGATGTGAGAAAGCCTCTCTCTGCCCAGAGCCACTCAAAGTTATGGGAGACCCGAAGGCCTACTGGTTGTCAGTATAAATATTAATAGCCAATCCCTCGCTCAGCTCACAAGCTCTAATAAGTGCAACTAACTCTGCTGACTGGGCCGACTGATAGGGAACTTGTGATTTCTCAACTATTGTATGCAGTATAGTGAGTGCATACGCTGCAGTGGTAGTGCCATCAGGTAATTTGAAACAAGAGCCATCGACATATAGTTCCCCATGGGGGTCAGAAGGGGGATCATCAGTCAGGTCTACCCGTCCCTTCATCACTTCTTCTGTCCGAAAAAGAGAATCATGTATATCTGTTTCCACACTCTCAGAAGGGAGGGGTAGTAACGTGGCAGGGTTCAGAGTGGCACATCTTTTTATCGTAATAAGTGGGGCAAAAAGAGTTAGCTTATAACCGGTCAGATGTGCATTGGTAAGGTCTTGGTCTTATTCAAGAGGGTGTCCACAGCATGCGGTACCATGACTGTGAGGTCAGTATCAAGTACTAGCCCAGCCGATTGCCTTATAGAGATAGTCACAGCCACAACTGCTCTTAAACAGCTCAGAGGGCTCTGGCGACTGGGTCAAGCAAAGCAGAAAAATAAGCACACAGCCGTTGCTTACCTCCAAAGGCCTGTGTTAAAACAAAAAGCGCACAACCAGCCATCTCGTGTACGCACAAAACGAATGGCTTTGCATAGCCATGCGTGCAAAGCACAGAAACAGAGCAAAGCGCAACCTTTAATTGCTCAAAAGACTGCTGTAATTCATGCGTCCAAGGCAGGGGCTCATGCTTAACTTTAGTGGTTAATGCTGGTAAACACTTTATTAGTAATGAGTACTGAGGGATCCAATGTCGACAGTAGGAAGTGACGCCAATGAAGGAGCTTACATCCCTCTGGGTTTTAGGAATGGGCATTTTAACAATGGCGCTAATGCGCTCAGGTGTCAATCTCTTACCCTCCTTCGACAGTAGGTGACCTAAATAGGTGACCTCCTGTCGACAATATTGACATTTAGAAAGGGACACTTAATGTCCATGGTGAGCCAAATGGAGCAAAAATGTAACCATACTGTCCTTGCATCCCTGTTCAGTATCAGAAGCAATCAGAAATTCATCCACGTACTGGAGCAAAACATTACCTGGAGAAAGAGTGAAGGAATCTAATTGGGCTTTCCAGGCTTGGCTATGCACATTCGGGCTCTCAGTACAGCCCTGAGGAGCCCGACAGAATCTAAAACTCCTGTCAGCTAGTGTAAAACCAAATATATTACGGGTATCGGGGTGAAGTGGTATACTGAAGAACACGTTTTTCAAATCAATGACAAAGAAGAATTTTGCAGAGGAAGGAATCATTGTGAGAAGGGCAGTAATGTCAGGAACCACCGGGAACTGAGGAGCCACTATTTTATTAACTGCACGCAAATCACAAATCAATCGCAAAACGATAAACATCTGCATTGTCATCAGGGGAGTCTGGGGATACCTTTTCGAGAATAGGAAGAATAGGGCTGTTAAAGACGTTCGCTGCTGTCGCCTCAACCACCCCCGACTCAATCACGTCTTGTATAATGCGTAACAAAGCTCGCTCAACCGCCAGAGGTATTTTGTAATGGGGAAATCGGGGCAAAACAGCGTTGTCTTTAACTAAGATAAGAAACTGGGGGAATTTGCAAGAGTCCCACATTCGTATCACGTGGGCGGCACATCCTTAAACTCGGCAGGAAGGGGCGCATCTTTGGACAGACACTGCTTGGAACTGATCACATTTGGTCCCATCATCCTATAAACATCTTCTGGAGAACAAAAAATGTTTGCATGCAACTTCTTCAATAAATCTAGGCCCATCAACGTTTCTCCACAATTGAATGTCAATAGAAATTGAGAGCCCACTGTGAAAGGACCGATAGTCAAGGCAAGAGGTTTGGAAATGGGGCTCACATCTGGTACACCTGAAAAACCTACAGAAACATTACTTTGACCAGACAGATCTGCCCTGGGTATCAGCGAGCAAGAAACAGAGCTATTCAATGCACCTGTATCCACCAAGAATTTCATAATTGAGCCTTGCAAATCGGCAGTGACATAAGGACCGCGCTGATCTACAGGTATATGAACTCGTCGCTCACACTGTCCCTAGCTGTCCTAGCTTTGAGGCATCCTTGTCACCTCGTCCAGATCATCGTGATAATACTGTCTCCCTCGAGAGTTATCAAAATAGTTCTGGTCAGAGCGACCTTGTAGTGTCCCATCCTCCCGAACCCCAGCCTGATCACTTGCTCCATGTGCCCATCCATGAGAACCTCGTCCTCTGGGTACTGCACCTTTCTGCAATAACACCGGACACTCATTGCGCTAGTGCCTCTCCTCCTTACAGAACGCACACTGATTCGGCCCGACTGGCGCAGCGTTTTTACTAGTACGAGGAAGCTGCCCGGATGGACCAGTAACACTCCCCTGTCCTTCCCCCTAGATGCAACAACACCTTCGTCTTCAATTCCTTATGCTTCTTCTCTACCTTTTCTTTCTACTCATTCTCCTGATGTTCATAGTACTGCACCATACTCAGTATTACAGAAGGGGAGGAAGTACTCCATGTACTCTCCGAAGCCTGCAACTGAGTCGCGATCTCAGGAAGCAAGTTTGTAACAAATCTATTAATGAAAAGTCACACTCCCCCCTCCACCGACAAATCCTGTCCGCTAAAGTCACACCCTCAGGCCGAGTGAAAAAATCAGACCCACTTTCATCTTTCTTCTGTTGACATGCCGTTAACTTGTCCCAGTCTACCCTTCTCGGTGGAATAAGAGAATGCATATACGTAATAATTAGACCAGGTAAAGATAGTATCTCATCCCAGGTTTCCCGTCTTTATCCCACTCTTTAATCAGCTCCCATGTACCACTCGCGCCGTCTGGCCTGTCTCTTTTGCTCAGAGCTACTTCACCTTCATATTCACAGTCTGTTTCCTCTTCGGCTGCTGGGGCAATCCCTGTAGGCCCACCCCTGTCATCGGTTCCCGGGGAACTGAAGCTCCCTTCATCTCCCGAGCTCGCAAAGTCGCTATGGAGAAACGCCACAAACGTTCCTGACATTTGTCTACACTCACCTGAACCAGTGGGAGTGCATGTTTTACCCACCTGCATGGTGGACGGGGAATCAAGGTTTTGGGGACCTTCACTTAAGGACTTGGGCGGCGCTGTAGGAGTCTGGGCTCGCTTGCTTTTGAATTTCTCGGGTTTAGATCTAACTGACCTTTTTTCATGGGGGGATCCTCAACGTCTCCTATTGTTGGATTTGAATAGCCTAATGCAGGGGGAGCTGGTGTGAGTACACCCATCCCTGCAGATGGTGGGGGAGGTACCAACGCCTTGCTCGCTATCGGGATTGTGGGACTATTGGTTTTAGCTTCTTCAAAGATGACCCATAATTCTAACATTGGCTCTCTTTTGTCTTTCTTGTGTCTTACATATTGAGTCTTTATATGTGTTTTAGTGTGTTCAATTATATTTGTGTCAAATTTTCCCTCCTTAGGCCACCAGAATGTGCGTTCCTTTGTGTTTGAATGCCACTCTTGGGAAAACATATTGATTCTTTTTTATCTGTTTCAGTAACCTTTTTTCTCATATGCTTCAATGGGGATCGATGGCAATTGTAGTAATTTGGATAAATACAACTCAACTGACATTTTGTAGTTTGGTTTGTCTAATCATAGGGCCAGTCGTACGTGGTGCCATCTTACAAATTATGTACTAGGAGCTCAGTACTTATAATATTCACATCATATAGATTGCCTGAACATTTCTATAAAAACAAGATAAAATGCACTATGTGATGATTAAGTCTGAGAGTGCAGTAAAATTGTAAGTACCAAACTCAGTGTTCCATAATCAGCTCCTGCAACACTGACCTAGGGTGTCTTTATGTAGGTCGGAAGAAGTCACACAAGGACGTCCTACTGCGAATGCTAAAGTAGCGTGTTATCAGAAAATCAACAACAGAACTTAAGGAATGGCATTTAATTTATGTCTGATCACTAATCTAGAATTCAGATACATGTACAATCTCTACCCAGGAGCACCTTGTATCTATGTTCTCCTGAAAATCCATAAACAATGCAGATTTCCACCTAGAACACCTATTATGTCAGGGATTGGGTCCCCTACGGAAAGTTAAAGACATCCATATCTCACTACTCACCAGCGAACCCCAAGAAACTGAGATTCTACAATGCAAGGCGCTGCATCCATGGTTATCTTTTCCCCAATTTCCGATGAGACTTAGAATAGACAATCTCCAAAGTGAAACCATTGAACCACCTTCAGGACACCATTTCAGGTTCTATTAGCAAATTTCTTGCACACACTTACCCTCTCTGTGGACTAACTTAGTCAATGCCTCTCTTCAACATGGCCTATTTCCAGAACTACAAAAAGTGGGTCAAGGCTCTCTGGTTTGAAAAAACAATCTCTCGACCCAGAGAACATGAACAAGTATTCCCAGTCTCCACACTTCCATTTTAAGGCAAAGTCATTGAAAGATAACTGACTTCAGGCATTTGAACAAACAACCTCCTAGACACTCTGCAATCAGGTTTCCGCTAGGGTTTCAGTACAGAAACAGCAATCCTCCAAATAGTCGATGACTCCCTTAGAATCCTCAACTCCGGTAACTCCTGCTTCCAGGGCCTCCTGGACTTGTCCACTGCATTCAACACTGTCAACCATCAGGACCTCCTCTGCACTCTTGAACAATGCGGGGAATGTGAAGGCACAGTCCTCTACTGGTTCTTGGACTACATTGGATTATATTCTTAGCCATGAGATATATGTATGTCCTTATTTGTGTTTATGCTTTTTCAAAAATTAGCAAAAAAGAATAACCTTGTCTAACTAAAGTGATACCATGTATATAGAGGATTGAATACATTACACTCATTCTGTTGACCTAAAGGCAACGGTCATACTATACATTGTTATCAATTTATATCATTGTAAAGAAATGAGTATCATTAGACAGATCAAGGCTATAGGTATAGCTTGTGGAAAATGCACAGACTATTTTAATATTTATATGATTAATTTTTTTAATAAAATATATGAAAAGACAAGAGGAAAAACTTTTTTACTAAAACATTTATAAAGTTTAAAACCAATACAAATTATTGTTGAATTTTTTGGGTTAGTTACTGAATTACAGTCCACCATTGATTGTGTTTCCTATATATTTTTTCACATATATCTCCTCTTACCTAACCCACTGTTTCCAAATTGTGAAAATGGCCAACTGGTTCTCGAGCCCAGTTAACGTACATCAATGGGCCCCTCATTGCTTGATCCTCTCCCCAACCCTCTTTCACCTCTACCTTGAGCCACTATGTGTGAACTCAGAAACTCTGGAATTCTCTTTCACCTCTATGCTGATGACACTCAAATATACATAGAAATCTCTCTTCCCCTGAACACATACCCTCTGTTCAACCACACTGCTAAAGATTCAAAACTGGATGTCTAACCATCATCTAAAACTCAACCCAATCAAGACAGAATTTATTTTGATCTCAGCTCCAAAAGCAAAACACCAGTAAAGGAATGGATGACCAAAATTCCCATCTTGGATGGCTGCCTTGCCATTGTCCCGAGTGTTAGATCACTTGGCAACACCCTTGACAATCACCTAAACCTTCAGAGCCTCTTCACAGCCATGGCCAAAAGCGCACAACACCAACTCAGGCAACTTTGGGGCATCAGCCAATTGATTCCAGAACAAGACCTCAAAACAGTGGTATAGTTTCTTGTTTTTTCCAGACTAGATTACGGAATTGCCCTTCTCTCAGGCATTCCCAAAGTTCACCTAGGCCCACTGAAAGCAACACTACATGCAGCAGTGCGCATTGTTTTAGGTCTTAAGAAATGTGACCACATTTCTTCTGCCCTTCTAACCCTCCAATGGCTTCTATTGAAGCGCAGCCCCGATTCAAAACTGCTTGCATTACCCATAGAGCGCTGCACTCCTCGTCACCCTCCTATCTAAGTGAGAAACTAAAAATCTCTGTAGCAAACAAGGTTTCCAGGCAACCTGCATAGCCACCTTCAAAAAGGACCTGAAGCTCCTCCTATTTGACAGACACATTGGTTAATCACTGATCCAGCGATCTGGGTCTTACAAAATTTCATTTTCAGGCTCCAGTTCATTACCCAACAAGCCCCTTCATGCTGGGTGAGTGAAAATTTCTAAACTTACCAACATCCAATTACCATGTCATCTTAGCATGAAATTTGTGGTGATGCAATTTTTATTTATGTAATCAGGGTTTAGCAAACTAATACTTGGATCTAAAAATACTCTCATAAACCAAAGATTAATACCTCTAATAAAGACAAACTCATTTGTGTTTTTATAATGCTTTATCTAAATAATGTGTTAAAATGCTCACCAATGCCAATACAGAACGAATCATAGATGTTCACGAGAAACAAATAAATAAGAAATGTCAATCATACATCTCAACAACAATACACGAAATAGTGGATATGCGTAGAGACAAAAGGTTCAGAAATAAAATACATTTGCAAATGATTATGCAAATTTCAGTTTTCTTGTCTATACTAACCCAATAAGAAATAGGAAACATACTCTCTGGCCATGAGAGCAGTAAGGCCCCTCAAGAAGAATTTGAAGAGGCTAGATTAAGTCAGGAATCAGAAGACAGGAACAGCCAGCTCAAGAATAGAAGACAGCAACAAAGGCCTCTCCTCACGGTAGCTAGAAATCATGCAACGCCTCACCCCTTCCAACGGGAACCTCAGTTATACCTTAAAACCCAAAAAGACCAACCCACATTTGTGTCAGAACAGACAATTTCTTCTCATTCTATTGGTTAAGGAAGGGGGTGTACTGTCACACCACTCTCGTCATGTCACTTTATTCAGGGACCCCATTGTTCGTTTATTCATCTTATCAAATTCCAGCCCAGGAAATACAAATTTGAGCCGTTGTCATAGTACACATTTCCTTCATCCCGGTCATGTAACAACTTTTGTGCCTTGATTGTTAATTTACGCCGCTCTCTAAGGAAGATTATTTTGTTTCTTCATGCAAACTTTGGCAGGCATATAGGACCTGTGAAGGACGAACTGTCTTCCACCTTCCCCTTCTCTTTCAGAACTCGTATTCATTTCTAAAGTGTCTTTCAGCCCTTTTCTGCAGAGCAGCAAAACCATACTTCTACGGAAAACAAACACAGTCATTATTAATCACTTATAATGCTATACCACAACGTACCCACCCTGTGTGCTGCATTTACCCATGTGCATTCTAGATTAATATTATTTTCTCGCATTTATTAGTAAAGTGCAGTAAGGCATCATTAGTCCTTTTATTTTTCCGTTGGCCATAAGTATTTGAGGCCTACTCCAACATTTTAATTTTCACTTGCCCAGTAGCATTTTCCCTTATGTAAGCCCTTATCTCGCATAAGCTTGCAAGCCACACAATTAGTATTATTCACTAGTGGTTCAATTTGAGCAGGTTTCATTTCGCGAAAAACTCTGCTCCATCATCACCCTTGACCACACTTCAGTACTGTGTTTGACCATTGAGGAATCTGCACCATCTGTTCTGGTCGCAGCTACCAATGCTAATGTCTGAATTTAATTATTGTAACTGCAACTTGCTTTACCCTGTATCATACTGCTGTTGTAAAGTGCTCTGATGCCTTCGGCCCATGTCCACGCTATATAAAATTGCAAATAATAATATATTGATACATACAGCATTTTGTCTGCTATCTTCAGCTGTGTTTTACATCCAATTTTAGAAAACGATTACAAATTCTAAACGTTACCTAAAAAGAAACGCTTCTTAACACTATAGATGAAAAATGTAATGTTTGTGTTCAGCAGCCCTTGTGTCTGTGGTGCATTTGTAGTAATGGGGCCTCCGTGATCTTTCGCCAACTCATAGTGGGAAATACTGAAGGATGATTATACGGTATATTATTGAATTGAAAAAAATTGGTAATTACAGCATTTTACTACTGTAAAAGTGAAGATGTTTCCGCCCGGACACCTTTAGTGTACTAGGCGAACGTGATAACCACTACACTACGGAAACCTAATGGTGCACGTACTCTCCTAAAGAAAACTCATTGACACTTTAGCAAGCAGTATAAGCTGATTTTTCATGACATCTGCTGTTTGGACATTTATATTTCTAGAATGTAATCTCAACTTTTCCGCTGCTCACCCGCTACCTCAAAAAAAACACTCAGTTAATTTGTAACAACTTTACGGCTGCACAATGAGGCATTTCCATGTATCACTTATTTTCTAGATTACTGAAGTAAAGCAAGAGGAAGGTTCATTTTATAACTATTTCTTCCCATGTCTCAGAAACTGGAATCTCGCCCCCGCACTGCTCCTTATTAGGTCTCGGCCTGACGTAAGCAGCGCATGCATTGCTCTCGTCATACGAGAACTTCTTAAAATCAATATGATTCCCGAAGTAGTGTCCCAGCTCCGCCTTCAGTTTTCATTTGTGCGTGTCGTTTGGCGTCACTAATTATGCCAAAGGCAGTGCAATGATTGCACCGAAGGCATGTCAATCTCTCCTTGTTGCCACCCTGTCTCCTTTTAGCCACGCCCAGCGGGATTGGATCTCTCATTTGCGGCGTGAAACCGTCTCCTTCATTAGCTGGGACGCACTCTTTCTTTTTCATTGTGAGCGGGGGCCGCAGCTTGGGACACCTTTGGGTATAACTTCACACTATCTCTCAGGACTGGACACACTCATAGCGCCAACACACTCATTCCTCCTGTAGCCAAGCTATTTCCCTCCTTCGCAGAGCCCGACACTCTACTCAGGGCCCTGCAGTCTTCATCAAGCGTTGTTGCTGCCCATATTATCGTATGCCCCCGATCTATTCATTGGTCATTGTATGTGCCTTCTGATTGCCCCCTGTGTCCGCTCACCTCCTCCTGCCCCCCACATCTCATCCTGCACTATGTCAACCAAGCAGAAGCCATACAGGGGGCCCGAAGTGTGCTGCTGGGTCAAGTTCTCCCTCTTCACCTTCAACATCATCTTCTGGGTGAGTGTCCTGTCTGCGGTGTTGTACTGGGGAGGGTGGTGGAGGGGTATGGCTGTGTGTAATGTGTATATTGGGCATTGTCTACTGTATGCCAAGTAGTTGCATCCTTTGTGTGTGGGGGCGGGGGATTGGGAAGGAGAGTTTTTAGGGACATTGTTTTTGTGTGCATACCCACCATGTGACCTCTTGTCACGTGTGCCACCTTTCCCTTTCTAGGCTTTGCAGCTAACGGTGGGTTGCATGCCAGGATTTGCAGTTTTATCTTTGGAACGAGCTAACATAATAGGAGCGTCAGCATGTAAAGTGTATTATAACACCAGCACTTGGAGTCGTTTCACACGACAATGGGCTGGCCATCTGTGAGCTGTGTGTGTTTTCATGCGAGAGACATAGAATGCGGGCTGGCCGACACGTCCCTGCAGGGGACCCTCATAAGAGGGCGGCCCCCTTAGTGCCACAAGATGGCACACTGGACAGCCTAGTGTCCAGGGAATCCTCTGGGTCAGGCGCGTCATTTACGGCCGGGGTGGGGGTAGGGTGGAGGTATATATGCCTCCGCTCCCTCCTGGCGGCCTCTTTTGTCTTCACCCTGAAGCAGTTTGCTGATCGAGGCCGCTTGTCCATGAGGTTAGTTGATTTGGGCCTGTTTTATACCCCCCTCCTCTCCGACCTGTCTAGGGGTCCCTTCGCACGGGCATTGCCCATGGGAGGGGGTGGTACCGTCCCAGCTCCTGCCACAGCTGCTAACATTTTCCTTGCTTTGGTGGCCGAGTGGTTTTAGAAGAAGGGGAGCGGGACAGGGGTCGAGGTCGGAGGGGTGGTATCTTTCGCAGGCAGCAGCTACCTCATGTGTAGGAAACGGTCACGGCCTCGCTTTTCAGGGTAGGACTAATTTGCACATAGAAAGATATTCCGGGCCACGGGGGTATTTGTCCTCGGGTCCACCCTCCGCTATGGAGCCTTATGGCAGCGGACAATTAGAGTAGCCTTTTTGGGGACAGCAGTCGCTAGAGGCGGCCATAGGGGCCAAATACTCGGGTGCCTGTGCGAATTTGTAACATTATTCTTCACTCGAGTACGTCTTCTTTGATTCTTGCGGCGCCCTGTGTAGACAGTCACATCTCGGCACGTGAAGCCGCGGCCCTTGTGGGGGCTGGTACCTGGGAGCTACAGCTTTGTGTATCCCCGTCTACTTGGGTGCGACGATCTGGCGGGCCACGAGGGTTTGTGTCCTGGGATCATTTTAAGCTACAGCTTAGCATTGGGTTTTTCGTTGCAGGCTACGGCGTTTGAGGCCCGTTTAATATCTGTTGTTATAGGGGTTAAATTTTGTTAACCCTATGTTTCTTGTATGAGGGGTGATGTTGCGTGCCTTCCTGGGGGACGAGGCATCGGTTGTTTCAGCGTTTATGTCTGGATAGAGAGCGCTTTATTTATGCACGATAGGGGGGGTTACCTGCCTTTTTTCATGGGGTTCCGGGTTCAAGCAAGGCCTACACCCGGGACACGATAAAAGTTAAAAAGGCTCCCATGGTCCGAGGCCACCCACCATGAGGTCACGAGTAGATTTAGAATGCGCACACTTGTCCAAGCCCCACGCCACCCTGCCCCCACCCCACCCCACTCCCCCCTCACCGACACCGCTGGGGGACAGGGGCCTCCCATGAAAGGGGAACACCTCACGGCGAAGGGTGGGGAAGGGGCGTACATCCGGCACCCTACCGTGCGTGCCCGCGGGGTTACCAGCCCGCTAAGTTTTTGCCCTCACAATGTGAAGTTAGCGCTTTAAGTAGCATATGTATTTTTAAAACTCGCCCCGTGTTAGACCCTGTGCGCGTTTGAGGCAGCGTGATAAGTCGATACTTGCCGGGGCAGCCTGCTTCACATAAGGCGAGCGTGATTGGGATTTAGATTATGTTCTTATGGTGGAGCTAATGGAAGATAATAAACACTAGATTGTAGTGTTTTGTTTGGTGCTCCGAGGAGCACCATTAGGGCATTCCTTAACTACTTTGCGCTAAGTTACATACAGTTGCCGCGGGCACTGCCTGTAGCGTGCTCGATGAGGCTCCCGCAATCATTAGGTCGTCAAGTTCGCGGCTGCGGGCCACTGCGATCGAATTTAGCTGGTGTCATTCAATAAAAAGTTTTCCCCCTTTTTTACCGACGCGGCCGAGAAACAACCTGATTACTGGTTTATTGCCTATTCTCGAGATGAACAAGAAGCTCATGCCTGCACCATTGTGGGAGCTCAGAGGCCACGTGGGCGCCCCCCCCCCCTTTTTCAGCTGCGGGGTCTCAGCTGCACTCCCGGCCGGCATGTCGATCACGATTCACCGGGCAGCGGTTTATGCCTGTGTACACTGCTTATGTCATGTATAGAAATGTATGCCAAGGATGAGGCCAAGTCGAGGGAGAGGAGATGTGATGGCAGCTAAGACTACCGACTTGGTGCGGGAGACCAGGGTTCGAGACTAGGTGTTGTGTCCACATTCAAGAATTCCTGGCAAATGCATTTATTCTCGACTTGCCCGTAGGGGTTTAAGAAAATATTATACTGCTCTCTTGTAAAGCGCTCCTAGCATGCAGGTTGAGTTCACACTATTTTAATATGCTTCCACTGCTGTTCTCCAGTATGGGGTGAACTGAGATTTATCATTATTGTTAATTTAGTGGAAGCTCATGGGTGATTAACAACATGTTATTGGAACATATTGCCAGTCAGATGAATTTTAGCCACACTGTAAGCGTTTGAACAGCAGATACCATTAGCTTCTGGTCAGCTTGCTTACTATAAGGCAAGTATCATTACATGTGCTTACTTCCAGGAGGTGACTTACAATATCATTCACGCTTCTGAGGATTGGGCGACGCACACCCTGGAACGGGAACGGGGCCAACGTCGACAACGCAGCAGGGGTCAAGGTGTCGGAAACACGGGGCTCGGCCCGTGACATTTTAAAACTTGTCTTTATATTTACAGGACGAAGAGTCAATCGCTTTTGAGGCGAGGTTGCAGGCGATCTTACAGATAAAAGGACGAACAGAGAGGTTTTAAGAACAGGTATGGGTCATGGGGCGGCAGGCAAGGGGGGAGCAAGGGAGATAGCGTCTGGCCCAAAGTTGGGGTACCAGAAGCATAATGAGGAAGTACTCATGGTTTTCAGCTAAATATGTGACTAACCGCACCGATTCTTGCGCACGTTACACCCTACGTCCACTTACGATACTACACAATAGTAAGTATACGGGAAGGTGGGGGTCACGGAACGTCTGCAAGAACAGGGGACTTAGAGGGCCTCCGTAGGTAAACAAAACTGTGAATCCTTTTGCTGACCCAAATATTTTCCCCTCAGATTGGTGTTCCGTGAGACAGCAGAAGTCAGCATGGACAGCCAGTGCTCCCCCCCCTTTTCGCGGAGACGTCCCAGGCGGAGGACTCGTTGGCGGGCACTTCACAAGATGCGCAATGGGTGAATTTTATCGAGATGGCCAAGGTTAAGGGCCTAGCGTGGGCGACCAGCATTATGAACGCCATCGAGCAGGAAGACTCTGGGATCGGCGGTGATTCACCCCCTCCAGAACAGCAGCCCAGCGCAGAGGCGGGCCCCTCTAGACCCAAGCGGGTTCGCAAGCCCACAATCAGAGATTTCCCGCAAGACCCACTGCCGCCACCTAGAAGCAGAACAGTGATGACCCCCAAGGAGGTCACAGCACAGTCGGTTGTTCCCCCGCCCCAGGGGCCGCCCACCCCGATAGACAGTCCCGCTGCCCAAGGTAACTACGCTACTAGGGATGATCTGGCTAAAATGATGGACACTATGAACAATTTCATGTCACGGTTACAAGCAGGTACTTTGGGCACCAGCCCGGCGCAGTTGGGGAACAGCGTAAGGGTTAAAGAGGGGGCCACGTTAACAGCAGCAAGTGTATGGTCCGCAGGCGAGCCAGTGTGACAGTTGGGGGTCACGGCGGCTGTGGGTATTTCGGAAACTACTACCTCCGGGGGGCAAACCACGGTGACAGCACCTCTCTCGCTCCTCCCTCAAACATCCAGCCTGGTTCCGCCCTCTGTAAACAGTAGTGCGGGGGTCACTTCATTAATGTCTACCATCACACCCGCACACACACCCCACATGGTCCAAAACGTCACCACCGCCCGCTGCTGTCTGGGCGATGCTCACTGGCTTGGCAGGTGCCCCAGGCAGCCAAAGAGGGGATTTGGAGGCGGGATTTCATAGATATTTTTACCCTGCTCATGTTGGGACAAGAGGGCCTGGATGCCAGGAAGATAGGGGCAAAGGAGGATGATAAAAAAGTTAAATACCAGCCTTGGCCAGAGAAGAACATTGCTAACTGGCTTTAGGCTTTTTCTATCCTAGCTTCTGTAACTATGGAGAAATTTCCAGAACAGGGCCCTGGGCTAGTACAGTATTCTAGGACCATTCACAATGAGGCCATGAAATGGGGGGGAAATGGCTGGCTGAACTATGATAGGGAGTTCAGGAGGAAGATGTCCCAGTGCCCGGAAATGGGTTGGGATCAAAAATAGGTACAGCTCTGGATGGAACATATGGGTGCCCGTGCACAGCAGAACATAGGCCCCCAGGTAAATTCACAGGTGGGACAGGCTCCACACAGGGGATCCTTTCAAGCATGTGCAAGGGGCAAACAAGCAATTCGCGGAGCACGCAGGGGGGGGAGACAGAGAGGAGGTTTCAGGAGGTCCCCCCCCAGGGACATGCCACCTTTTTAACAACGGGTCATGCTCCTGGGGTAAGACGTGTAAGTTCCTGCATGCATGTCACACATGTGGTGGACCTCACCCAGTGGCTTCCTGCCACTCTAAGCAGGGCACACAGCCAGCCGGCAAAGGTTGGCAACAAAGTTGAGGCGGCTAGATTACCAGTATCTCGAGCTCCCCCCCCCCAACCATCTCCTGCTCCTGCACAACATCTTGTCCTTGATAGCATCCCAGTCCAATCCCAATGAAACAGACAGCCGCTTGCTGCTGTTTGGATTTCACGAAGGCTTTAAGATCCCCTACGTGGGTGCCCTGGGCAGCAGAGAGGCCGACAACCTCCGATCGGCGAGAGAACAACCAGAAGGAGTCCGGGCAAAGGTAGAGAAGGAGAGGTCATTGGTCTGGATGGCGGGTCCATTCTTGCAACCCCTGCTGGAAAACTTTGTGGTCTCACCCCTGGGGGTGGTGCTGGAGAACCGGGCCTTATGGGCCTAGCGGCACAAGGCACGCCTGATATCTCCGGATTCACCTGCCTTATCAGACAGAGACACGAGACACTCTGTTAGGCGTAGAAAATCAGGTTTATTAGCTGCAGCTAAGCACAGTTATCCAAGAAGTACAGAAGTATAATCTTAGGAGACTGCCACTTAACTCCGTGGCTTATAATCTCTTATAGTTCATGTGTTTACAATGCCCACTCCCAAAACATGCAAAACCAACGAATAGGAATAGTTTGAAAACAAGCTATCGAGTATCCAAAACACGCCCTCCTTTCAGACCCCGTGTGCTCTCCTCCCCTCAAGTTAATCAACACTAGTGCCCGTAATTCAATTTGCAGGTGATGGAACATGGTTGCATGCTTCAAAGGATAGTTTTTGAAACAAGAGAATACACGAAGAGAATAGCGAAGGCCAGTCAAATAAGATAAAGAAGAAAGAATGGTGGGATCCAAACAGTGGACTAAGACAAGGATTAATCAGTCTAGACATGGATTTAACTAACTCGGCCAGTCCCTGACATCGGTTTCTTACACAAGGACAAAGGGTTACTCTTTAACAGGAGGGGCGAGCAGCTGAAAAGGCAAAAACATCATGTTCGCCGTGTCGCCTGAGTGAGGGCAACATAAAATGGCGGCTGTGACAAAATGGCGGCTGACTACGAAGCGAGGTCAAAAAATAATGGAACCTCAGTGCCCAAGAAAGAACCTGGTGCGTTTAGATTAATTCACCATCTCTCATACCCAGAAGGGACTTCTGTTAACCATGGACTGGAGGAGGGCACCTGCTTTGTGTCTTATTGTACTGGCGTTGGACCTAGTCAGGAGGGCGGGCAGAGGGGCCTGGTTAGCTAAGGCGGACATAGAATCTGCTTTTCGCTTGCTACCAGTCCACCCGAGCAGCCATCACCTGCTGGGTTTCAAGCTGGAGGGCAGGTACTTTTATGACAAATGCATGCCCATGGGTTGCGCTGTGTCATGTGCGTATTTCGAAGCGTTCTGTTGCTTCCTACAATGGGCCCTCCAGGACACCTACGGGGTGGAGGGTGTGACACATTACCTAGATGACTTCTTGTTCATAGGGAGCGACGGCACACAGGACTGTACGCAGGCCCTTGCGGATTTTGAACAATTAGCTTGTCATTTAGGGGTCCCTCTCGCACCAGGTAAAACGGTGGGTCCAGTGCAGGTCTTAACTTTCCTGGGGATCGAGATTGATACCTTTGCAGGGGAGTCCAGATTTCCGACAGAAAACGTTTGTGATCTAGTACAACGCATACAGTCCATTGCTGGGCAGGACAGGGCCACCTTGGAATGCAACCAAAGCCTACTGGGGAAATTGAATTTTGCAGCCAGGGTCATCCCAACAGGTAGGGTGTTTGCAGAAGGTTGGCCAGGGCCACTGCCAAGGTCACTAAGAAACACCACAAGGTGAAACTGAGTAAAGGCATGCAACAAGACATGGCCATGTGGGCAGAGTTCCTGGCCAACTTTAATGGCTCAGTAATTTGGAGTGCACCCTGGGCAAACGTTAGGAAGGTCAAAGATGGATCAGCGTGGGGAAGGAAGGGTGTTTTGGCTGCACAGCCTTGGAGAAGGCAGGTATTGCCCAGTCAGTCTAGTCGCCGCATACCTGGTCCTGCGCCCGGCAGCAGACGGTTACCTTTTTCTCCACGCAGACAGCACGCCCTCCACAAAGTACCAGGTGGAACACATAATGCACGCATGCCTGGCACTGTCTGCAGCCATTCTTTTCGCATAGGGGCAGCAACTACAGCGTTTAAGGAAGGCTTGCGAGCAGAGGGTATCAAACAGGTGGGGCGGTGGGAATACCACTGTTTCAAAAGATACATACGGCCATGAGCCCACGAACTATCAGATCTGTCAACAGCTATTTCCTGGGACTAGCCAAAGTGGGTTTTGAAGTGAATTTGCTTTTGCAATTTTGTATGGTCTGTAGCCACTAAAGTTATTTGGCTGGCCGCAACCGGTTCCCGGTACAGACAGCAGTGTGTTGTGTGGTGTATATTACGGTTTGCAGTGTGGTGTTTTGTTTTGTCAAATAAACATTTTGCAACATCACATCTCTTTATTTGCCAGGAACAAAGGTCTGGGTGATGGGCCACTCGGGTGTCTCCAGGTTGGCACAGTGGGCGGAAAGCAGGAAGTGGAGGCAAGGTTTTTCCAACACCGAAATAACTTTGCTGGGATACCCGGGCATGCAATGGAATGGGTTGTTGGGCACGCTACAGCAGGAACTGGGTAGAGTCTCCCCTCCCCCAGACGTGTTAGTTATACACCTGGGGGGGTAGCGACCTGACGGCCCTGGGTAAAAGGACACTTCTTCAGAACATGAAGGCCACACTTTGCAAAATAAGCAACATGTTAGGGACATGTGAACTGTGGTGGTCCGAGATCACTCCACGGCTATTGTGGCAAGGAGCACGATCTGGGCAAGCAATGGAGGCTGCGCGCAGGAAAGTCAACTGCGCAATGCGTAAATTCACAGACCAAATGTGATTTGGATTCATAAGACACGGGCTACTGCACGCCAAATCCACAGGGTGTTTTGAGGATAATGGGGGACATCTTTCGAGAGTAGGCATGGATTTGTTCCTCCTAGATCTAGGGGAGACACTGGAAGTAGCGGGATGAAAGTAAGAGAGCCGGCCTTGGTGGGGGGCCCTGGTTTGCGACGGTCGCCACACCCAGGGCTGTGGCGGAGTTACAGGATGATCCAGAGGCGGAAAGGTACTCAGGGGTACCCTCTTCAGGAGCACAAAGGGTGCTGAGGCCTAATATCCCCAGGAAGTCTGTGCGGTGGACCCTGGGGTGCGGCGGCGCCCCGTCTATCCTATGGGCGGTTGGAAACCTGTACAACCGGGGGTCGCTTGAATGCTCCGCCCATCGTAGGGGGTGTGAGCAAGAGGGTGGACCAATGGTTCACTGGATGTGGGAGGGGCTATCCCCTCACCACAACCGCTAAGCACCAATTGGCTAAGGCCACAATGAAAGTTGACCTATCAGGTGGTAGGCCGCGAGGGGCGGCTTGCCTTTGGATCGTCTGTAAGATAACCCATCATGTTGGCATAGTTGGTATGCTAATAAACCTGCAGCAATTTTTCCCATCAAAAGTTGTCTTGTCTGCTTATTTATGTGTAGGGCTCCCGGTTTTCCGTTTTTACGGATTTTTACATATAAATACAGACGGAAAACAAGTTTTCCTTTATCTGTATTTATATATAAAAACGGGAAAATACTACTACTTTGCGGGATAATACTCCTACATTTTGTTGTGCTGCCATCTGGTGTCTCCCACTCCTTAGAGGGTTGAGAGGTGACAGCTTCCCAGAGTGCTTCACACGTCTTTAAAATACCATTTACTTGTTAATGCGGCTTAAGTACACACCTCTGACCACTTAGGGACACTGGCCACCTTTTTTCTACCCCCTAAGCTGGCAGCAGTCTGATGATAAAGTGTGAGGCGCTTGGGCCCCACCCCTGTCAGTGGGTAGTTATTGCAACCTTTAGCAGTACAAAGAGCAGTACAAAGCTTCCTAGTATTGCACGAGCTATAAATAGCCTCGCGGGCTTACCCCTCCAACAGCACTGATTGATGCCAGCGGCGCTTGCTCCGCACACGGTGACTCCTGCGCGCGGCGCTGCCCTGCACTGCACTCTTACTCCACCCTCCCCCCCCCTCTCTCCACCCCTTGCAAAGGATACAGAACTATGGGGCAGAACACGGTGAGGCCTCCGCTCGTGCACGCAGGCGGCTGTTTCCTCTCAGCTACGATTAAGTGGACGTGTTCTTTGACGGTTGAGTTTTGGGGGCATACTTACTAGCTTAAAGGTTTTATCTTTTATGTTTTTGTAGCCCTCGACCGAGAATTCGCTGCATCGAATGCCAAAGATTGGCGCCTGTGCCAAACAAATACATTTTTATTTAATAACTTCCGCCAGCTGGGCATTTCTCAGTACTGTCAAACTAACAATTTGTTAAAACGTCTTATGTTGAAGACCGGTTAAATCAACAGGCACATGAACATGACAGGTGCGGCAAAGAAAGGGAGTATGCGGACATTTTCCGCAGATGGAAAATGTTCTGCACAATTACTTAAACAGATGACAACTCGGTGCGTTCGTCTTATTCGGAGCGGAGAACCTTACTAAAAGTAACTCCGACATAAGTCGCCCTGACATCCTTCTGCAATATGCCCGTTTTACAACATAATCGTTTTTTGGTTAAAGGGCAGTTTTGCACGCTGGCTTTAGGGGGGGGGTGTCTGTGTGTCATCTGGTGTCCCCCACTCCTTAGAGGGTTGAGAGGTGACAGCTTCCCAGACACGCAGCTGCCAGCCGCACCTGAGTGCTTCACACGTCTTTGAAATACCATTTACTTTTGTTAATGCTTGGTTGTTATTTCTCACCCCTTTTAGAGCCCGTGAAAGAGTCAGATTGGAGCCTGTATTCACACCATTGTCGTGTGAGTTGCGGCTCTTGCACCATGCTGTGAGCATGATTACAGCAAGGGGACGTCACACGCCTTTCAAACTTTTGTGTGATGAGCTCGTCGAGGATGCAGAAGGGCCACGGCAATGTTTTTTTAGGTCTCGTCCTTTACCATTGCGAAGCAATGGAAAATGGGGGAGAATTCTATGGCAGGACAGGAGGCTTAGATTATGCTTTCTCTATTTCTTTACTAACAAACAGCAGCCAATAGAAATGTAGTAAAGAAAAAATAAACAACTCCCATGAGCCCTTAGGCAACCATAGAGAGTACATACTATATAAACCACCATAGAGGACAACACTTCCTCTTTCTTTGCTGCTTCGCAGCCAGTTAAGTCCATTTATCTTTATTATTGCATTTTGTATCTTTACTTGCTTGCATTTATTGTCTTGTGACTTGTGCGCTTACATACGCGCTGTGTGCCGCTTTTCAGCTGCTCGCTTTACTTTCAGCCGCTTTACCGTATGGTGCTGGGGCTCGTTTCTCGCCGTTTGGTGCGTTTGTTTTTCTCTTTACTTTGAGAGCGCGTGACGCCTCTCTTGTCCTGCGGGCGCCTTGTGCCCGTGTGTCTTCTTTTGTGGAGCGGGACCGGGGCTCAAGAGCTCGCGCACTGGTGTCGCGCGTCGCTCTTCTTCTTCCGGAGTGACAGGCTCGCCTCCGCGCATGCGCGTTGGCATTGTTTATGTTCCGTGTGTCTCACGGAGCCCAGACACGCTCGGAGGCGGCGTTGCTTCTTGTGCCTCAGCCCACTGCCTGCCGGAGAGCCCCTCAGACGCCTTTTTCCCTCGAGACTGGGATTAGGGCTGTATAACTAATAGAGGCGTTGCCTAGGGTGGCTATCT
Organism: Lissotriton helveticus; assembly: GCF_964261635.1. Taxonomy (NCBI): domain Eukaryota; kingdom Metazoa; phylum Chordata; class Amphibia; order Caudata; family Salamandridae; genus Lissotriton; species Lissotriton helveticus. The sequence continues at coordinate 1,260,864,835 of NC_136057.1, read as the reverse complement.
TTGCAAGCCTGTCCCTCCACTTTGATTTTGGCTGTTTTGGGGCGAGTTCGTGCTCTGCCTGTGAGGCTTGCTTGGGGCTGTCACCCCCCCTGACTGGGTCGCTTGGTTACTGCCTTGGCCCTGTTTGGTGTTTGTTTTGTGGGCTTCTTGGTGTCCTTCCATATATACCTTCATATTTTTATATCTTCCTCAGTGGCTTTTTCCTTTTTCTCTCACCATGACTGAGTATGAGGACGCTGATGCATACTATTATGATGAGGAACCTGAAGAGTCCTTTGAGTACGACCTGGTTGATGCCCTTGACCAGGGGGTTCGTCACTCAGTCAATACTGCACTGGTCCACGCAATTGGGCCTTTGAAGCGCCATTTGTCAGATTACGCCCAGCAACAGGGCTGGATTCCCTCTTCTTCGACCAAGCACTCCTCTAAATCGCCTAGAAACCCCCATAAGTCCGACTTTATGAAATTAGCTAAGTCCTTGTCTGCCCCTACTGTCTCTAAAAGACCCCGTCCTCCTTCCCCAGACACGGAGGACGCTTCCTCCTCTTCCTCTTCTGGTCCTTCTGGTATTCCCCCTGCTAAAAAGGCACGCAAAGAACATTTTGTTGACGCCTCTTCCCATCCACCGGTCCTGACTTTTGAGCCAACTGATATCATTCATCCAAATTCCAAGATTTGGTCCCCTGCTCCAGAGGTTGCGGATTACATACAGTCTCATATCCGTGACTCCTTTGATCAGGAGGTGCGCTCTCGGTTACGGTCCGAGTGCCCTCGTCCTGACTTGGAGGATAAATTGGCTGACACCCCGGAGGTAGATCCAACGATTTTGACATATCTCAAAAAGTTCACAAAGGATCCAAAGAAAGGGATTGATCGATCTTGGCGCCTGTGTCAGGATAAGCTTCTTGATCTTCTTGGCCCCCTAACGAAGATCCTGGATTTGGGTTATCAGGCACAGGGGTCGGCATCTGGCATCGACCCTGATGAACTTATTGGATGGGCCCAACGGGCTATCTGTTTCTTGGGCAACGCAAACTGTGCCCTGTCCACCGAACGTAGACGTTCCATCTTATTGAAAATGGATCCCCGGTTGTCTGAACTGGCGACGTCTGAGTCAGGCCCCTTGGCTCAGGGTCTCTTGTTTGGCCAGCCATTTTTTAAGGAGTTGACACAGTTTGTTGTAACCTTTAGTGGCCTTGACAAGGCGCAGTCTTCTTTGCGCAGGGCGTTCCGCCCGGTTTTTGCCAGGGCCGGACGTTCCGGGGGACGTTCGTTCGGCTGAGGTTCTGGTCAGCAGCGTGGCCAGCAGTCCCATCAGGGTGGAGGTGGACAGCGTCATCAGCAACAGTCTTCCTATTCCGGATCTAAGGCGACCTTCTACCCCTCCCGTAAAGGTCGTGGTCAAGGCCACAAAGGAGGTTACGGTGGCAACCAAGGAGGTCGACAGGATTTCTCCTCAGCAGGTGAGCTTGATTCCTTACGACACTGTTGTTCTGGGGGGCAGGGTGCAATTTTTTCTAGAGAATTGGCGCACGATCTCAAACGATGCATGGATCTTGCAAACAGTTCAGGGGTACCACATCGAGTTTTATCACCCGCCCCTTCAGGGTCTCGTCCCTTTTCCCCTTGTTTTTTCCCAACGAGATCGGGAGGTGATTTCCGCGGAAATCGATTCTCTTCTTCTCAAAGGGGCCATTGTGCGCACGACCTTACATCCTCAAGGGTTTGTCAGCAACGTGTTTCTAGTGGAGAAGAAAGGGGGAGGATCTCGCCTTGTGCTCAATCTCAAGGAATTCAACAACGGAGTGGTCTATCGCCACTTCAAGATGGAGGGCATCCATCTTCTCCGGGATCTTCTTCGCAAAGGCGACTGGATGGTTCGCCTGGATTTGAAGGACGCTTACCTGTCCATTCCAATATTTCCGCCTCATCGCCGCTTTCTGCAGTTCCAGTGGTCGGGGGAGTGGTTCGAGTACACGGTTCTCCCGTTCGGCCTCTCGTCCGCCCCATGGTGCTTCACGAAGCTCCTCAGACCTGTCATGGAATCACTGCGGGCACGGGGGGTGCGCCTCATCGTGTATCTGGACGACATTCTTTTGATGGCTCAGTGCCCGCTGCAACTTCGTTCCCATTTATCATGGACAATCGATCTACTTCAATCTCTAGGATTTCTAGTGCATCCTCAGAAATCTCACTTGCAACCCACTCAGTCGATAGAGTTTCTGGGTTTTCTTGTGGACTCGATCTCTTGCCAACTTCTCTTGCCTGCCCAGAAGGTCAGGTCTATCAAGAGGGAATTGAGGTCACTGTTGTCTGCTCCGAACGTATCATTACGGTCGATCGCTCGGATTGTCGGACTGTTGGCCTCCTCCATTCAGGCAATCTTTCCGGGTCCCTTGCATTATCGGGCCCTGCAGCGTCTCAAGATCCGTCACTTGCAGAAGGGTCTTCGTTATTCCGACCTTGTTCCTCTGTCACAGGACGCGAAGTCGGAGATGTTGTGGTGGCTCCATCACATGGAAGCCTGGAACGGGAAAGCCCTGTTCGGCTCCACTCCGGACTTAGTGCTGGAGTCGGATGCGAGCCTATGGGGCTGGGGAGCCCGTTGCGGAGACTTGGCGACGGGGGGCCGTTGGTCTCAGGACGAATTGGCCCTTCACATCAATTGCCTGGAACTTCTGGCGGGATCTTTTGCGATCCGCAGCCTTGCTCCACAGGCCACCAGCTGTTGCATTTTGCTCCGCATGGACAACATCTCAGCGGTGAGGTATGTGAACAAACTGGGGGGGACACGGTCGAGATTGTTAGCAGAGATTGCGAAGGATTTCTGGCATTTCTGCCTTCAGAGGAAGATCACTCTTATTGCAGAGTATCTCCCGGGTCGTCAGAATCAGGTGGCCGACTGGAACTCTCGCCATCTGCTGGACTTCAGCGACTGGCGCCTTCACCCACGGGTCTTTCGCCTCCTGTCTCGCCTTTGGGGTCGACCTTGGATCGATCTCTTCGCTTCTCGCCTCAATGCTCAACTACCCAAGTTTTACAGCTGGCGTCCGGATCCGGAGGCTCTTGCCACGGATGCCTTTCTCCAGACTTGGCCTCCTCAGCTTTGCTATGCTTTTCCCCCGTTCGCGATGATCCCGCGAGTCTTGGCCAGGACGAAACAGTTTCTGTCGGAAATCATTCTGATCACTCCTCTTTGGAGGGCTCAAGCGTGGTTTCCGGATCTTCTGGAAATGAGTTGCTCGACTCCGTTCCTGCTTCCAACGAAGTGGAACCTACTGTTGGATCCTCTGCTCCATCCACATCCTCTAATTCTGTCGGGCCAGCTCCGTCTAGTGGCGTGGCGTCTCTCGGGGAACGTTGGAAAGTCCCTGGCTTATCTGGAGACGCTGAGAGATTTCTCAATGAAGCTTGGGCCCCCAACACGCGCAAGCGTTATGCGTCAGTTTGGCGTCGGTGGTGTGATTGGTGTTCTGAACGAGATCTGGATCCCGCTTCAGCAGATGTCTCTCTAGTTGTTAATTTTCTTGCTTCCATCGCTTCTTCTGGTTCTGCTTACAGAACTGTCAATTCTTTTCGTTCTGCTCTCTCTGCGGGCCATGATCTGGTCGACGGGAAGCCTATTGGGGAACATCGTCTCATCTCTGCATTGCTTCGTGGAGCCCGGATGGCTAAACCGCCATGTCCAAAGTATGTTGCACTTTGGGATGTCTCCATTGTGTTGCGTTTTCTGGAAGCTTGGCCTCCCAACGCTTCTCTGTCTCGTAAGCAATTGTCTGCGAAATTGGCGATGCTTTTATGCTTGGTGTCCTGTAAACGTGTTTCGGATGTCCGCGCATTAGATCTCGCGGGTCGTTCTTTTTCCCCTGAAGGCGTTACTTTTACGGTTTCCAAACGTACAAAGGCTAATCTGTCTACTGTCACTTATCCGGCATTTCCTCGCCATCCACAGTTGTGCGTAGTCCGCTGCATAAAAGCTTATGAGGTGAGTACTGCTCCTTTTCGTCAGGATTTGTCTGGACAGTTGTTGATTGCTTTGCAAAAGCCTTTTAAGCCTGTGGCGCCAGCTACTCTGGCTCGTTGGATACGCTGGCTTATGTCCGAGGCGGGAATTGATGTCTCCATTTTTGGAGCTCATTCCGCGAGAGGTGCCATGGCCTCTAAGGCTTTTCATGTTGGTGTAAGTTTGCAAGACATTGTGAAGACGGCTGATTGGTCTTCTGATACTGTGTTTAAGACGTATTATTTCAAACCTATTGTGGATATTGCCTCTGTTGTGGTGGACACGCTTTGAACAAGCATAATCTAAGCCTCCTGTCCTGCCATAGAATTAAAAATTTGCAAACATTCGTGACAAGAATTTTCAATTCTATTAAGGACACGGAGGCGAGGATTATCCCACCCATTTGTATTCTACTGCATTGTTTATATTGCATTGTTGCTTTGCTATGATCTGCAATGTTTCTTGCATTGACTTTTTTCCCCACCCTCTGTGATGCTCCCTTTCCAGGGTTTTGGGGTTGTGTATTACGGCTTTGTTTTTCTTTCAGGCTCGGACCAGAAGTGATCCTTCGTCATGGTCTCCTGCACTGTTTCCGTTCCCTTGGATGCTGGATTTGCTGTATTTCCTGATGCGACTTCTGTGCTTTTGGATTGTTGCCTGTTTCCTGTTGGCTCCTTTGGTGGTTACCTTCGGACTTTTCCTTCTGGATGGTCAGCGGTACTTTCTTCAATGACTTTTGACTGTTTATGATTCCTGGACAAAGAAAGAGGAAGTGTTGTCCTCTATGGTGGTTTATATAGTATGTACTCTCTATGGTTGCCTAAGGGCTCATGGGAGTTGTAGTTTATTTTTTCTTTACTACATTTCTATTGGCTGCTGTTTGTTAGTAAAGAAATAGAGAAAGCATAATCCTCGCCTCCGTGTCCTTAATAGAATTGAAAATTCTTGTCACGAATGTTTGCAAATTTTTAATTATAGTGCTTGATCGGCTAGTGAAACCACTGGCGTTTCTTCACAGTGCATGTGAGGTCACGTGGCCACAAAGCGGGTCACGTGACCACACAAGCACGAGCATCTCCCTAATCCGCCTGCCCCCACCAGGCTCGCATTCCCGCCCCCTCACCAGGCCGCACATCTGCCTGCCACACTTCTCCTCCCCTCGCACGCATTCCGCTGCCCCTCCTTTCTCCCCCCGCCAGAAGCCTCGCAAAATCACCCCTCCTGCTCTACCTCCAAATAACGCCTCTCAGTCGTCTTCAGCGTCTTCTCTCTTGCTTCCCTCCCTCTTCCACCCTATCCCATTGCCAGGGCTCCCGCAGTCTTTTTTGTCTCCTCTCTCTCGCTGTATGTCCCCTCTCCCTCTTCTTGCCTTCTTGCCTTGTTTTTTACGCTCTCCTCCACTCCTGTCGGACCATGCCTCCCTCCTCTCCTTCCGTACCGCAACCTCTCGTCCTTTTCAGCCCCACTCCTCCACTCTGTTTTCCTAAACCTTCCCTGCTCAGCTTTCTTCTCTCTTTCTTCCCGTCTCCGCTTCCCCCACCAGCTTCTCCTGTTCGTAAACAAGCTCGGCACACACAACTCAACTGCCCCGGACTGGCGCGAAGTAACGCACAGCATTGCTTCAAGTTACTTCATTCTCAAACTCCCATGGGCATGATGCGGCTGCCAGGCCGTGTCTCGCATTTATCCCCCTGCTTTCACTTTTTCTTTTCGCTCTCCTCCTCTCCTGTCGGACCATGCCTCCCTCCTCTCCTTCCGTACCGCAACCTCTCATCCTTTTCAGCCCCACTCCTCGACTCTGTTTTCCTAAACCCTCCCTGCTCAGCTTTCTTCTCTCTTTCTCCCCGTCTCCGCTTCCCCCACCAGCTTCTCCTGTTTGTAAACAAGCTCGGCACACACAACTCAGCTGCCCCGGACTGGCGCGAAGTAACGCACAGCATTGCTTCAAGTTACTTCCTTCTCAAACTCCCGTGGGCATGTTGGCAGCCAGGCCGTGTCTCACATTTCTCCCCCTGCTTTCACTTTTTTTTTTCGCTCTCCTCCTCTCCTGTCGGACCATACCTCCCTCCTCTCCTTCCGTACCGCAACCTCTCGTCCTTTTCAGCCCCACTCCTCCACTCTTTTTTCCTAAACCCTCCCTGCTCAGTTTTCTTCTCTCTTTATCCCCTTCTCTGCTTCCCCCACCAGCTTCACCTGTTCGTAAGCAAGCTCGGCACACACAACTCAGCTGCACCGGACTGGAGCGAAGTAACGCACAGCATTGCTTCAAGTTACTTCCTTTTCAAACTCCCGTGGGCATGATGCAAAAGTGCGCAAAGCCACCCAAGCAACCCTTAGCAATAAAACCTACACTGTCTCAGAGTGCTTTGACGTGGCCATCAGGCACCACAACAGCACTATATACAACGAACAATATTGGCCATTATCTCTGTCCAACGCTCCCATCATTTTCACTATGTCATTAAGATGCTACTGTACTGTTTTCACTCATGTTGTTATTTTAATACTCTTCGCATGTCTAATTTGATTAAAGATGGGCGCATCATCTCTGAAGTCATTTGCACAATTTGTTTTGCAAACTGCATTTCGTGAATGGGCCGTCTGCACTCCAGCCATCTGGTCTCTCCTTCCCTCCCTCCTTCATGCACTCCTTTTTCAACGAGTGCATGAGGTCTCGTGAACGCGCTTCAATGCGCCCGAGCTGCCTGCCTCCACATCAAAGCCATCTGTTGCTTTGCGCTCGGCCTCAGGCCGGCATTTCTCCTCCCCTAATTATTCACTGCATGGCCGGCCGGCCGGCACATCAAAGGCTGCTGCTCCCCATGCGTCTCGTCAGCCCCCCATTAAACAGCACAAGCGTCAATCCTGGTTTCCTCTATGCAGCGCTTCTTCCCCTCAACATGCCATGTTGACCAGACCACCAAAACCTTTCACCACTGCCTCCTCTCCTTATTTATTTGGGAGTGATGCCACAAATTATATTTTTAGGGCTCGTCCTTTCCTATTAAGCGCAAACTCGACCAACGTAATTGGAGTGCTTTACTTGTCCTAAAATGCCGTGTTGTCTGTCCCTCGAGCTTGCCGTTTTTTTTCTCCGGGTATCCTCCCTTGTTATAGTAGTGTAGCCACGTGTCTCTTCTTTAAGCAAGTTCCGGGCCCAGGCTTTACCCCCGTCCCCATGACATGCTGGAATTCAACATGGTGCCACTTACTGGTTCAACTTTATTTATTTTCTCCCCATTTTCCCCCGTTTGTACTCATCTTTTTTGCGATTCCCACTGTCCATTCCAGTTTATCCCTTCTTCTCTGTTCGTCTCACAGTCTTTCTTCCTTTCTGCCTTATCAAGCATGCATCCTGGTTCCCTAACAACCATCAACGGGAGACTCCGTCTTTTTATACTCTTCTCTCTCCGCCGTGGGCTTGGTCTCTTGTCTCTCTGTCCCTCCTTTCATCCTATGCTCTGTCCCCTCATAGTCTTCCTCTGTCCGTGGCGGGCTCGATCTCTCCTCTCCCTGTTTCCTCCCTTCATCACATCCGTTATCTTCTCATACTCTTCCTCTCTCCATAGCGCCCTCTGTCTCTCAGCTTCCTATCCTTCCTTTCATCACATGCTCAACCATCAACGGGAGACTCCGTCTTTTTATACTCTTCTCTCTCCGACATGGGCTTGGTCTCTCGTCTCCCTGTCCCTCCTTTCATCCTATACTCTGTCCCCTCATAGTCTTCCTCTGTCCGTGGCGGGCTCGATCTCTCCTCTCCCTGTTTCCTCCCTTCATCACATGCGCTATCTTCTCGTACTCTTCCTCTCTCCAAAGCGCACTCTGTCTCTCAGCTTCCAATCCCTCCTTTCATCACATGCTCTGTCTCCTCGTACTCTTCCTCTCTCCGTCATGGGATCTGTCTCCTCTCTCCCTGTCTCCTCCTTTCATCACATGCTCTATCTTCTCATACTCTTCCTCTGTCCATAGCGCCCTCTGTCTCTCGTCCCTCATGTTCACGAGCTGTCTGTCGTGTCGCTCTCTGTCCATCCACTCCTCGCAGGATCTGTAATGCCTGGCTGTATAGCGCCTAGATAGCTCGAGCTATATTAGTGGCTCTCCACACCTACACACATTGTAGAAGGGTGAAGTGCGGGGGGTCTGCGGCTCAGTGATGAGCCTAATGCATGTAGCAGACTGCGGGAGGGGTGGGTCACGTGACAGGCAGTTAGGGGTTCCAGTGTGTAATTCTGCAAGGTGCTACAGAGCCAGTCCTTATCAGATGTCCAGACTGACTGCTGCGAACCGTCAGTAGGCTGGTGGGGCTTTTGGTATTGTAAATAACAATGCCTTTTCATTTTTGTAAAGTAAACATTGATCAGCGTGAAGGGAACTATCATAGCAATTTATTTTTTGTTGCATTCTATGGGGGATTACAGGAAGTATAGAATCTTTTTGCATTTTGCTACCCGTTCACAACTTATTTTTTTCTTTGGGTTTCCGATTTTCATTAGGATGATTGTGATATATTTGGAGCAGATTACTAACTGCTTTTTGGTGTATTTAATTGTGTACTACAGATCAAAATTGTAATCTTCATGCATGCATCCATACTATCATTTCATCTGACAACACAAGACAACAAGGATGTATACGGTTTATGGGAAGTGTGATGGTATGACTTTGTATGATAAGCTATAAAATACCTTCTGCCATACATTAAAAGGGTATTAAAAGTCACCTCTGAGTTTCATGCTCTTATAAAGGAACTTGGCCTTCCGTATCGCTCATATGCACAGAATATGCCTGAAACAAATGTCTGTATAAAAATTATAAATTATGGACAATACTAATTAGATTTTAGGTAGCTTTTTCAACACACTTCTGCTGTTTCTATGCCTTGTAAGAAAGTTACTACCAAAACCAGTTTAATGGTACTAAACTCACTGACCTCAGAAGGATGAAAGGCTAAATTGGCCTTACCAGGATTCAAAAGTGTAAACTGCTTGCTATCTACAAGTCATGAATGGACATCTAGGGACACACAAGCATACGTTTCATTTTTGCACACCATAATTTCACAAGTTTTTTTGTCCCTATGGTCCAAAGTTGAAAATGCATTGAAAATGCAATAGGTCTCGCTTTTGATTAAGTTAAAGCGATTTGCTTTGCTAATGGTATTGTATAGCAAAGCAAATGGCTTTAACTTAATTAAAGGCGAGACCTATTGCATTTTCAATGCTTGTTTTTGTTAGTGTAGATATCTACATTTTCGTAGTGCTTGGAGATTGGAACGTCTTGCCCAAGAGCTAATGCAGGGAAAAGGCATCCCCAGCGAGCAGGTCGGATCGGACTGTAACATCCCACTCACTCTCTCATGTGCTACTCATGCACGGCAGCGATAAACGACAGATTGCATGAGAATCCAGAACTGATTGCTGGGAAGTGATTCTACTGAATCATGCAATGTTATCAGTGTTTACAACTGAGCCGAATTAAACAACTGGTTTTCTTTGATGGCCTGCCGTGAGAAACCCTGGCCTCCTGCTTAAGTGAAATATATAAAAGCAGAAATTCAATACTTTCTCTGCTTCTTCAATTACCACTGGACCCTGGGCAAGTCACACTCAAATAACCCCCGGAGGTCATTTAGAGATTGTGCAAAAATTACCGAGTGCAATTAACATTTTGGTTGCAGGTTTTCCCAGTTTCGAGTCCGATATACACATGGACACAAAAATTAGAAATGAGTCTTAAGAACGGCATTTTTATCCACTTTTGGCATGTTTCATCTGTATATTCCCTAACTGAGCTCGCTATTACCTCCAGCTGGGGGAAAGTGCAATTCAAGCAATTCTTTAAACTGGTATTGATGCCAACAAAAGTAAAATATTCTTATACCCTCATTTTAGTAACCCCAACAGGGCCTAAACACGGTACCCTAGAAGTGGCTTAATTGCACAAACTATGCATGATCCTACAGACTCTGTATGTCCATAAAGGTTCATAGTTTTAATGTGAAAAGTTACATTGGATAATTGAACTGTAGTCAATTGCTGCCTTCTTGGCTCACTTCTTTGTGTGGTTGCAATGCACTATTATATATTTGCACCCACTAGATAATATTCATTATAGTAGAGCATTTAAATAAACGTGGAAAAATACTAGCTGTAGCGTCGTCTTTTGCTTATGTCAAAAATAAATGTGGATAAATACAGAAAATATGCCCAAAAAATAAATATGGATAAATACAGACGGAAATGGCAAAAAAATAAATACCATAAAACCGGGAGCCCTATTTATGTGACATGTATATTGCTGCATGAGAGCTGGTGAGTGTGGCCGATATTGGCACTATGCGTGTGCTCTGTGTGTGAAGGGGACAGGAGCGGCACCATGTGCTGTCTCTCTGGGAGCAATGTGTCTGTGGCAATCGCATGCGAGGGACTGAGCTCTGCAGGATGGTCAACTAGAGGTGTGAATGGCTTGTGTGAGAAAACAGCATTTTTTTTTTACTGTCGTTCTCTCAGTCCCCACCCGACCTCCTGTTCACCACCCCATCCGATTAACAAACCAATAACCCGCCCACAGGCGAGACTTACTGGCTTTGCCAATGTTTGTATTTTTCAGCAGTTCAGCCTCATTTCTAGATCAGGCCTTTGTGAAAAGAAACTTTAAAGTTCCAGCCCCGCCCCCCCCTTGTTCAGGTTCGGTCCTCAGGTGTCATGGCTCATTACCTCCTTTCCACAGTGAGTAAGTGTAAACTTATGTTTCCCCAACAGACAGGCGCGTTTGTCTGCATTTACACAATGCAGTAAGGGACATGCTCCGTCAGGTTAATGTGTGTAACTTGTGAACCGGTTTGGGAAAGGGGCACATTCCTAAATTCTTCAGATGTGGGAGCCCTTTAATACTCGATTCTACGACTGCGGCATTTTCAGCCTAATTATGGGTTTGCTGCACTCGCCGCATAATACATCATCTTTTGAACAGTTTTCAGAGTTTCATTTTAAAAAAATTATAGTTTTGAGCTTATACGGATAAAAAGGTACTACAACTCTGCCACACATGTTGCTGCGCAGTGTTAGACCTTTTGGTAAAGTTAACTGGCCGCCTTCATGTTGCTCATTGCTGTATTTGGGAGTTAAACTGCTACTAATGAGGTGAAATCTTTCCCCAGATAGAGTTTACATGCGCAAACATGACAACATGTTTAAGTATTGCTATAATGCCACAAATAGGCTGCTTACACTGCATATTTAACCTTTTCTTGCTGCAGAATCCCATTGGCCCAGAGGGTATCAAAAGGCTATGAGGTAGAATCGAAGATTTCAGTAACAACTTTAAGTAATGAGGCTAAAGGATGAGTTCCTTGTAGTGGCCACAGAACACCAAGGTTACACATATCAACCCAGTAGGGGATATTTTTATCCTTTATAATGCACAGTCACACCAGGGTTGGATTAGGATTAAAAATCGGCCCGGGCACGCTAAATAAAAGTGGCCAGATTTGCATATTGCCTTTCTGCAAAACACTGCTTCAGGTGAAGTTTTATTTAAAAAAAAAAAACATGGGGGGGGTCTCTTTCAGTAGCATTTTTTCTTAACTTTACTTAGATAAACAAGCATAAAAAATGCAATAGGTCTCGCCTTTAATTTAGTTAAAGCCATTTGCTTTGCTATACAATACCATTAGCAAAGCAAATGGCTTTAACTTAATAATAAAAGGCGAGACCTATTGCATTTTTTTTAACAATCTTTATTGCAGATTTTTATTATAAGCTTTACAGTTGGCCCACCCCCCCCCCCACCCACCCACCACCCCCCACGAGACCAGGTGACAATTTATACAATCAAACATAAGTAGATACAAATTACAGCTCAATCATTTTCTAAGATAAGGAAATAAATGCATATACAAAAACAAAAAAAATCTAAAAGAAAAAAAGGGGAGAGAGAGAAATGCATAAACGAAAAAGGAAAAAAGAGGAAAACCTCATAGAACTAACAACATATTCCTATGTTGAATATCTCCCATTATTCCCCCTAATCATTCTCTTCGATCCAGTCGAGTAGGGGGACCCCATATCTTCATTCCTTTTCTACGAGTGTTATACCCTTTATTCCTTTAGATGGCAACTTCAAGGCTACATGTAGCCAGCAATCTGGCCCTCCACTGTATATATGATGGTGGTATCGGATCAAGCCAAGCTGATGCAACACATAACCGGAGCACCCCCATTGCTACAAAAATTAACCCTTGTATCTGTTTTGGCCTATCACTGTTTGACACACCCAGCATGATTTCTGCTGTTGTAATGTTTACCTCATAGTGTGCTATCTCTGTAAGAAAGATTGATATTTCGGCGACTAAATTAGTTAGCGAATCACAGGAGGCAAACATGTGGATGATATCTGCCGCTGGGAATGCACACCGTGGGCAAGTTGTACCTTTCCCAGTTCCCCATTTAGCTATTTTAGACGGGGTATAATACAATGAGAAATAGGTCTTGTAGTATTGTGCTTGAAGCCTAATGGACATAAGGCATGAAAGTGACATTTCATATGAATATGCCAAACTTCGGCTAGATAATCCAAGTTTGGTCTGCCATGCCACTATATGTTTGTTCATGTCATCTGGTAACAGTGCATTCATAGCCGGATAAATCTCACCGATTTTTAGGGGTATTTCCCTATGTAGGTTTCCTATGAATGAACACGATTGAAATTTGATCCTGCCACCCCCTTTCTTCAATAGAAAATATCTCACTTGTAGAAATTTTAAAAAATCCCTATTAGGAAAATGCAATAGGCAATAGGGAGACCTATTGCATTTTCAATGCTTCTTCTTATTTCTTCTCCATTTACTTGATATTTTGCGTTGACTTGTAACTGATTCTAGTTAGTGCCTGTTTCATATTTATTCTCTGCACTTGCTATTATTTTATTACTGCCAGTGAGTTACTTAGTTTGGGGCAAAAAAGGATATAAGTCACAGTCGGGCAATTTGAGTCCGTCTTCGACTATCTCTATAAGGAGTAAAAGTGTTTAGGCCGAGGCTTGCGATTAGAATAAGTATATACAGACCGATCGGGATCAAAGGTGTTTAAGCAGTGTGTCTGTCATTGAAGGACACGGCAAAAAGCTCATGGATGGCGGAACGGAGGGTTGCAAAGGCATGTTTGATTTACGTAAACGTGCTCACAGGTTCTCTTAACAGTTTTTTGCTATATCTAATTTCAAGAATAAATATTTAAAATGCGTTTCTCTTTAAATCATTTATGTGTATCTTCTTTTAGCAGTAAACACTTAACCATTACAAGATGGCCGCCATGATCGCCTAGTAAGCGCTCATCTCAAGTCTCAACCTCCAACTTCAACTGCGGCCAATAGCTCTCTGTGCCTGGAAAGGTTAGATGGAGACTACATTTCCAATCAGGCCGAGGCGCGCATGCGTAAAGTGGGTAGTCCTTGGCGGTGCTGCTGGTGGTTGTGATCGGACAGGGGGTGACTGTCTCCGTAGTGAAGATGCAGTGCTGGAACCGCGTGTACTGTGTCCTGAGTTCGGTGAGCAAAGACAGAGTCCCCAAATGTGTCTGGGAAGGGACACAGCCGCATGACAGTTATTGTGACAGTGATTGCCCGTAAGCCTAAAGTGGGGCCTCGAAGCTGACATTGGGAGTGTGCAGGGGGTGTTGTTAAGGGCGTAGTGTTTAGATGCTCCCTTGTGCAACTACGTACGACACTGAGAACGAAGACAACCCTCCTTCGGGGTGCGCTCGCTGGACACGTAGCTGATAAGTGTACCCTTGTCAAATGTGACACTTTCAGCCATGCCTGAGATTTTAGAGATCGCTTTGTTTTATGAAACTTGTAGTTTTCTTTTTCTGCTTGTAAATACCGGTCTGTCCACCTAAAATGGCACGTGGCCTCCAGGTACGTCAAGAGACTTCCTGAGCTAGGGTGACTCTTCACCACATTAACTAGTGTGCTGCGGAGATAGAGTGGTCAGACTCTCCGCTCACTTCGGCCTCTCCATAACACTCAACTTATTGGTGTTGTATGGATGGCCGCTGAATATTATTTCGATTCTCGGCTACGCTTATATTTCCATTAAAGTATATAGGCTAGTTGTGTATTTAAAAGGAGCAGACACGCCAATGCTTTTAGCACTAAATGATTGTGTTTAGTGTCATTTTAACCACCCGCTTTGTATTCTCAGTTCACAAATTCTGACTCGTAAAAAGCTTATCACTTGGCCTTTGTAATGGTTCTAAACAAGTGCTTCTTAACCTCTTGCCTGCTCTGGACCCCCACTTAACCTTTACGGGGACGGCAGATCCCCACTGAATCATTATTGGAATCCGGGAACCCACACTGAGTCATATCTGGAAGCAAAGGACGCAGGCCTAAGCATTTTCGTAAGATTTGTACTGCAAACAATAGACAAATATAAAGAAACACGCATTCCTCGAGCAAATGCAGAAATGATTACATCTTGCATCACTGTAGAGTAAGCCCTGCCACTTCCTGATCTCTCCACCACTCCCTCCAATACGCCACAATGCACCAGTTGTTTGCTCTGTACGGTAACACACTCTTCTATGCATTCAATATTTCCATTCATATTCTTCTCATAACACCCACCACCTTTAGTAGTGACCTCGGGGATGATGCCTGATCATAAATCCCTGAAATACAACATGATCAGATCCAGATATTCTTTGTACAATGGCCTGCTCCTGAGTTGCATATTATGGGATCACCCACCCCCAGATATAAGTTGCCTCAGACTCATATACTAGTTGCACTGAATCCCCAGGGTTATTTCCTGACCCAGATTTTGAAGGGCTGACCTGATTTCCCTCCCTGAACCATCTGTAGCGTTGCTGGTGTATGATATGCAGTGTTTCCCTGGGAGTTACCCATCAATATTGAAATGCCTTACAAAGGGCCTCTGCCTTAATGTAAGTGTTTTGTTGCAATAGTAACAGAATGTACCAGGCAATACGAATTATTTACAAATGGCAATGCATGCACCCTTAACTACAACCTAAGAACACATGCCTCAAACTGAGTGGATTAACTGAACAGGTTACACAAGGCTCATCCAGGTTTGGTGAGGAGAATGGAAGATATATCAGTTCTTTAGCTCCTCAGCGAGCAAAAGAACAGATAGGCCCCTGCCTGACCAGACCAGTCTTGAAGGCAGCACTTAATCGACTAGAGACATGTCTGGCCTGCTGCACGTCCAGCTCTACTGGGAGTGAAATAATTGAAGTACACTGTTCTCCCAGACTAGGAAACTACAGAGCAACCCATACTGATCATCTGCAAGACTAGAAAAAAAACTGTGACATGCAGCTGGCTGTAAAGCAGCGACCTTAACATTAGGGCTGTGCTACTATACCATGGCTTTGGTCATTTGGGTCTGGTATTTTATCTGAACGAGTGGTAGGATTCTTGGCATTGTGACCTTTACATTTGTGCTTATGGTTAAATCTTTGATCTGGTGCATGACGGTTATCCCCGGGTTTAAGCCGTAAACCTGTTTTTTTTTTCTCCTGTATGAGGGTGTGTGGGTGAGGAGTTTATTCCTAGTTACTTTAGTCATAAGATTTGGAATGAGGCACTTGATTACAATTATCACAGTATTACCTTGGTTCAGGCACAAGTAGTTCTTTATTGTGGGCATGCTTTATTTTAGTTTAGGAGAGTTGAATCAGCATCATGTGTGATCAGTAGATTTCCTTGACTGATTGACAGCTGTCAACATCGAAGTTGGATCACTTCATTAACACGGAGGTGGAACCCTGATCGGCCCGGAGGATCCAGCTTCTGTACTAGTTTACCATCTGCCCAAAGCCTACGAAGGCTGTAACTGCTGAAGACATCCAGGAGGTCAAGGTCGGCTCATGGGCCTTACTAGCAGCCCGTCTGCAGCCAGCATAGGGAGGCCACAGCTACAAAAGAAGAGAGCTGCCACTTGAGGCACTGTGCTGAAATCTTAAGTCGTCAAGTACTGAGGAAGGCCACAGCCCGGACAGCTCAAGATTGGCTGCTGCAAGACCACTGCATTCCTCCCTCATTCAGAACCCCAAACTTCATCAACCAAATGTAGGTAACAGCAGGACTTGAGAAATGTGGAAGAACAAGAGCCTGATTAGCAGAACGAGGTCTTCAGAATTAACTTAAGACTTTTTACGAGTAATCACAAAGAGATGAAACCAAACTGAACTCTTGGATTTACCGACCCCTTCAAGGTGATTTGAGTGAACTGCACTTGTGCCTGAGGAGGGCCTTGTCTCGATTTACAAGCCAGCAATTCTAGTAGTTGGGAAACCCTAATAGCAAGGGTATGGTACTGGGGGGTGTAGTATTAAATTATCCTGTGCGATTAAAGTACTTTATTTTTATTCAAAGGATAAGCACTGGGTTTGACAATGTATTGTTGCGTCTGTTGGTTGACTTTTGAGTTCTGAGCTCTTGCCCTCCAAGCTACCTTCATGAGAAGCCTTTGACTGTCCACCCTTGCAACCCTGAAAGTCAAGAGTGAAAATGATGCACTTGACCTAGTTTGCAGAGCCATAGTAGGATCCAGGACTCCATTGGTAATCTACCTCAACTATCACAATTGGGGCCCAGTATCCACTATCTAATCCGTGGCTTGCCATTCCACCCCCATGGATTCTGACAGCATTCATTCCCATATCATTGCTGAACACATACTGATTTATTTTTGTAATTTTTATTTTTTACAGAGCAACCCAGGCATATCTGGCATCGGTAAGCTGAATATAGCACTTTTATATTAGTTCTGCCATAGCAGTAAATAGACTTCTCAGTCCTGTTTTTTTTTTATAGTAGGAAGAAATTAGTTTTCCCTGATGGAGGGTTAGAGGGAATTACAGATTTGTGGCACACTACTGAAGAAAGTCTAGTCGAAATGCATTGTTTCTTTAAGGCAGTTGGTACCCAGAGAAGTGAGACTGTCTTTCATTTGGAACAAATTCCTCTAGACTTGATGAATTTCTGTGCCAAATTAATGTGGACCCTGGAAGGAAGGTCTTTGCATGCTAGGCAGGCCACTATGTTTATTGTTCTCGCTTCAATTGGAACAAATTGAAAAGGGTACTGATATGCCCAAACTATTTACTCCTGGTTTCTTGGTAAATGGTGTTTCCGCTGCTCTCTAGGTTGACTCTTAAAGAGCTAGGTGTACCCTAGGAAGGTCTTGTCTATAGTGAACTACATTAGTCTAGTTTTGAAAGGACTAAGGACTGTAAAACATGTTTGAAATCAGATTCTTAGATGGTGAGTTTTATACTCTCACGAGGCTCGGTGATTTTAATTTCTAGAAAGATTATTTGTGTGTGCTTGTAGAGAAGATTTCTTGTCCAGATTGCCTCATAACAGTTTCTTTTGCTCTGTGATTTCAGGCTTGCACAAGGAGGTTCAGAAGTCTAACAGGGAATGGGCAGTAGTGTTACTCTGGCAAAGGTCGTAATAAATTAAGGTTTGGATGGATTTAGTTAAAAATAAGGATGGGTCATCCAAAGATGTAAACTCTCAGTGATTCGAGTTGGAAGAGTCATTTAATCATCAGAAGAAGCTTTTACGCACAGCTCTAAATAGCCACAGCCTGTTAGAACACTCACAGGTATACACTTTATGCTGGAACATATCTTCATATACTGTACATGCTCTTAATCGCCCAATAGCTATTCCCTATTGTGCAACCCTTAACAGACTCTTACATTACTTTGCACTAAATATCTGCTTCGAAAGGCAGGAGAAAAACGGCCACAATTTGCCATGTGCATCAGGGATGTTACTAGATTTTAAATATCCACATAATGTGCTCCTTCTTTGTCCTCTTGTATTCTGTTAGTTAGTCCTAAATCAACATCAGCTACTCATTCTTTTTTTCTCCATAATTCTTTTTATTATGCCATAAACATAAATGTAAAAAAAAAAATCTGAAATCGCATAACACTTGACTCTCAGTAATACTTGGACATTTGACCTTTTACAGACACTTGTGGCATTCTGAGCCAGCACCGAAGATCTGTTTTCTCGCCATGGCCCCCATATTGTTTTTGTAATTTTCCTGGCTATCCCTTACTTTTTTATGTTGTTCGTTCTGCCTGAATGCACCAATCCACACCTGCTTTCCATTGTGATATTGTGGGTGTGT
Source organism: Lissotriton helveticus (assembly GCF_964261635.1). Taxonomy (NCBI): domain Eukaryota; kingdom Metazoa; phylum Chordata; class Amphibia; order Caudata; family Salamandridae; genus Lissotriton; species Lissotriton helveticus. The sequence goes on along the minus strand of NC_136057.1, from coordinate 1,260,846,656 downwards.
GTTCCTGTTCGCCCACGTGCGAGCAGTGTCTCTTCGTGCCTTGATAAGGGCTACGTTACAGAAGAGTAATATATGTCTGGGTCGCTTTTGGTCCCCAGGATGCCAGCGACTACATTGTTGTGATGATAAAGAATGTCAAACATGTCGGGCGTTGCAGAGATGAAAATGATTGAAAGCAAAATTGAGTAACTACTAGTGCTATAATGCCAAGGACGACATCAAAAGAGGCCACACCATCTTAGCCTCTTTGTCAAATGTTCTTTTAAAATGAGATGCAAGCTGATTTGGTTGCAGATCATCACCATTTCTAAACATGGCTTGAGTTCCTTTGCCTTCTCTTAAGTCTTGGGCCAGCTGATCATAGGGGCTCGATCAACCACCTATATGTATATGAAGGTAACTTGGATCTCTGTGCTAAATCCAGAGACAGAACGTCTCTTGCCATCTTTACCCTTATCAGTTACCCAGGGTCTCATTTATAGTTGGGTGGCATTGAAACATTCTCCGATTTTGTAGGTTCTGGTTCCAGGGGACAATCAACCTAGAGGACTTTTCTCCACGAAAGTGATACTAAGGTGGAAGAAGTTCCATTTATGGATTTTATTCCGGATTTAACACTGAAAAGAAATTAGAAGCTTTACCTTTATTTTCCAACTTTTATACATACTCTGTGTACCTTAATATGTTTATCGTAAGCTTTCTTTTTCTGTTGAGCTTTGAGAAATAAAATCTCACTTCAGCATGAAATCGTAGGCTTGACTACCAAACTGTCCCTTGATTTTGTTGATCTGGCCTCTTTGGGTTTCATAATTCTCTTCATTCAGTGTTTGTTTATGATTTCAGAGCAAACAAGCATTGGGATTGGAGCAAACGGTTTTCATATTCAGACTACTTGAATATTTAATTTCACTTTTCTATGCAAACATGCCCTGTGTCTTGAACGCGATCAGTACTTTCTGTACATCTCTGCTGATTTGCCGCCCTTCGTGCTCCATGTACTACAAGTGCAAGCCTTTGGTTCAGTTGGCAACCTTGAATCGATGCAGGCAGCACAAATGTTTACAGAAATGATGGATGACTTTGATTTCAAGCTAGTTACTGGCTCATCAGATGATTTCTGATGGTCATATCCTTGATCACCTATTTTCTGCTAATTAGTTTTGGTCTGTTTTGATTAGTTTCTTTGCAGAGGTCTGCCTTCGGATAATGTTAAAACAGAAACCACACCTGAAAACGTTTACCATACCAGATATTCATTAATAAAACATGATTACAATATGTGATACGTTGTAAGGGAAAAAGAGCATGGTTACAAATTGGAGATGTATCTCATACAGGAAACCGCCTAAATCACGCAGCCTAAACAGCGCATGGCTAAACAACACAGGCGGAACCACGCACATCTAAATGGCACATTTGCCTTTACCACTCATTGACTAGTTTTGACGTTAGTGGTATTTAGCACTCTAGACTCGGGCGGAGGGTCGGATGTGATTTCCTGTCCGGATGAGAAACAGCTTGGTGAGCACGTTTTTTTTAAATTATTTATGTCACGTACGTTTTATTTTTTTAAATAATTTTTGTTGTGGAACTTTTGAGAGTTTTAGGGCTGGGGGTGCCAGTTTTAGGGCCCAGGGTGGGGGACTGGTTAGTTTGCAGGGCTGTGTTTTAGGGCTTCAGGACGGTGGATAGGGAACTTTTTACGGCTGTGGGGGCGATTTTAGGGCTCAGGACGGGGCATGTTTTTTAGGTCTGGGGTGAAGGTTTTAGTGCTCAGGGCAGGGGATGTCGGGATCGATTTCAAGGCTGGGGCCCGGGTTTTAGGGCGCAGGGGGGACTGAGGTGTTTTTAGGACTGGGGTACTCGGGCCAGGTGGCTGGGTTTTAGGACTTTGAACAGGGGCTAGGGCAGTACTTTAACCACGTATATGCCTTTACCAAATATGCCATTACAGCTAAATTCGTTTTAAAGACATGCATGGTTAAGACATGGTCATTGTGAGGACCTCGTGGTTCAGTTATGCTGGGGGGAGTGCATGGTTGCAGCATACAACCCATCTCATACATATGTGGGTTACTCAGATGAAAAATGGATAGGAGTAATGGTTTGAAAATGAAGTACATACAAATATTTCAATATACTATCTGCTTTTTAGGACCACATCATTCTTTAGTATAGAAAAGTCTCAAGGGAGAGAGATCCTCTGGCTTTTCAGGTTGCATATATATCAGGACTGGGGACACATTTGAAAAAGAAATTACAAAAAATGTTGTTTGATTAGAGAAGGGGATCAGGTGAGTCCAAATCATTTGTAGAGTTGAGGTTGTCCTTCCCAGCTTTTCGCCATGTCCGAGTAACTGTGGCAGATTATCTGAATTTCAATTATAATTCGTTTTTGCCATATCATATAGCAGTCAAGAGACAGGCCCCCTCTTCAGGATGTAAATCATTTTAGCTTCTAGAGGTCTGTTAACATGATCGTTAATAAACCTATGTTTTTAATTCCTGCCAACCCACTAATTGTTTGGAGTTTCCTTTGGACTGAATCATGGCCCTTTGCCATTGGTTACCACAATGTTATGTTTGTCTTTTGTTTTGGCTTCTTTCTTACTGCTTGCATCTCCCCTTTAAATAGTAGAGTCTTTCTTGGGGAGATTAAAGGGTTTTTTTTGTCAGGAAGGCACAGCGAAGACTAACCAGTCCGGGAAAAAACCTTGCTTTAATGGTTGTCGCCTTCAGTAGCACAGATTTGTGGAATTTTTCTGGACTGAATAGTTGCACTAAGCGCTTTGCCCATTGTATATCGATATTTCCTAGAAGGGTTGTCATGCCGGATATTTCAAGGGGCAGTTTCAGTTGATTGTATGCCTTCTGAATTGTTCACAGTATAAACACTTTATACAGGCAGACTGTAGACTAGTTTTATGTACAGAAAATAATTAATTATTAAAGCTTGAATTGACAAATTAATTCTCTTTTCTGATTTTGCTTAATTGCTTTCGTCATTGAATCTGATATGAATATGTTTAGATTATAATGTGTCTTTATGCATTTAAAGTATTTTAAAAAAACTTTATTTCTCAAATCTTTCCCACAAAGCAACGTTGCATAAACGTTGGTTCACTGTCATGTAAAGTATCATACCAATTCAATTGCATACTTTAGCATTGTATATTCAACATATCCATAGATACTAGATTATCTGAAGCTGGACATTATTAATATCATAGCCCCCATTGCTTCCCCTGTCCCTCTTTCGACCCGCAGCTGGTAATTGCTTCCACCTCCGGTCCTCAGTGGTCATATACATAAAAAGGCAAGCAGTTAATAGGTGTTATTTCCCTAGTGTGCAGCCCTAGAGGTATGTAACATCCAATCTAAAGGAGGAGAGCTATCACCTACACCTATGCCACGTTCCAGTTGTGAGTTTGAGTTTAGCTGTAGTGCTTCCACATATGACCTATATGGGCCCCATATGACTTCGGGGCGGGACGAACTCTGCATCATGCCGACATAAACCTCACTATTAGTGTTACAATATGTCAAACTGCAGACCAGGAGCTGCCCTGCGGCCCCACAGCCGGGCTATTCTCTTTTGGCCAGCAGCAGTCCAAGGGACGCAAATCTTCTAATTTATTGGGGGGAAATTAACAGTGTAGCCCAGCAACGCCACTTCTTGTGTGGGGATAAGAGACCGGTTAGTCATGTCTCCCAGTGTGGTGTGTATTTGCTCCCAGTAGGTTTGCAATTTGGGACAGGTCCATGTGAGATGTGCAAAACCCACGTTTCTGGCAATTATGTGGTTTGGACGGGTCTAATCTGTGTGCTTTTGTGGGAGTACAGTAAATGCGGTGTAGGAATTTGAAATGTAGAAGATTGTGCCTACTGTTTCGAGAGACTTCCCTTGTTACCGCGCAGCATTTCGCCCACTGTTCATCTGTAATGACGTGACTTAGGTCAGTTTCCCATTCAGTGCGGACTTTATTATCATTCACTGGCTGCACGCGATTGTGCACTTTGTATAGTTTAGCTATGAGGTGAGTACCAGTCTCACCCTCGATGATCAATGTTAGTGGCGTGAAAGAGTTGGGTTCAACGGGGTAAGTGGGTAGTGTGGCGCGCAAAGCAGAACGAATTCGCCCTAGTAGGAAGTTATCCATGAAAGAGACGTCTTGGTAACAGGAGGCTTCTGACACCGAGAAGATATGGCCCTCCGGATACAAATCCCCATTTTGGTGATGTCGAATTTGACTAAGGTGCGTTGTACCAGCTTTTCTCCTGTTGTATGGCCGATGAGTATAATTTGGAGGTGCCTGATAGCCGCTGCAGCTTATCCCACGCCCAACTGGTAGTGGAAACTGTCTGTATTTTGTTTGGGTCTCTAGGAACTCCCTACGGCAGCACAGTGGCCAGCTTTCCCGGTAAGACGAAATCTGCCTCTGGGCGTAGAAATGGGATCTGTGCGTCCGGATGAAACCAGGCATATGCGTAGCAACATTGGGCTACCAAATAATACAAGTGGAGATCCGGGACTCCATATCCCCCCCTATCACATGGGAGGGTAAGAACCTGCCAGCGAACGAGTGCCCGCTTCCCTCCCCACACCAGTCTGATGAGGTGCGTGTGCAATGTTAAAAAAAAAAAAAAAACGTTTGTAAGAGGTATGGGAATATTGTTAAAAAAGATATAAAAATTTTGGGGAGCACTACCATCTTAAGGATCACGACTGCCTGCTATAGACAGCGGTAAACGCAGTCATCGTTCCACTTGAGCCTCTAAGGCACATACTGCTTGCCCATGATTCAAGCTGATGATCTGGGCGGTGTCCAGGTGTATATGTATGCCCAAATATTTTACTGAGTCTTTGCACCACTCGAGAGGGAATCCGCAGTGTAATGGAACTGTACTGGTAGTTAACGCAAAGATCACTGACTTGTGCCATTAATGCATAGTCCTGAGAAACGGCTGTATCTGAGAGGATTTGCCTGATGAAAGGTTCTAAGTTTTCCTGAGGATCTCTAATATAGAGGATGGTGTCATACGCATATAGTGAGACTAGTAAGGGACCAGTGTTAAATTGCAAGCCTTTATTCAAATGTCTTTCCTGGAAATGGCGTATTAAAGGGTCCATGGCCAGGATAAACAAGAGGGGGACTGCGGACAGCCCTGCCGAGTGCCGCGGGAATGCAAAAAGGGTTGGGACAGAGTGCCCTTCAAGCGGAGTCTCGCAGTTGGCCGACTGTATAGCAATGCGGTGGTGGCTATGAAGCCCATGGGCATGCCCAAACGGCTCATTACCGAGATAAAACAGGGCCATTCCAGCGAATCAAAAGCTTTTTTCACATCTAAAAGAAGGCAGCGGGAACTTTCGGATCAATTTTATGAATTACAGAGAATAGCGTTCTGCGATTTAATGAGGTGGAACGGTGTGGGACGAAACCCGATTGGGCTCGAGATATGATAAATTCCATCAACTGGGATAGTCGGTTTGCGATAACCTTAGCCAATATTTTATAATCTAAGTTTAATAGCGAAAGGGGTCTGTACGAGCTACAATGGGATGGGTCTTTGCTAGGTTTGGGGAGGAGAATGACTGCCGCCTCTCAAAGTGTGGTGGGCATTATCTGTCAAGTGCTTCAGCATGCACCTCTTATCAACTGCGGCGCCAGTAAGTCCTTGTATGCCTTATAAAAGTACCCCGTGAAGCCGTCTAAGCCAGGGGCAGAGGAGCTGCGGAGGGAATCATTGGCTCCAACAAGGACATCGGCTTCTGATATGAGTTCCGCTAAGAATTCCTGCATGCCTTTTTCCAGGTATACCAGAGCAATCTCGGACAAATAGGCTTCCTGGGCCGAGGGGTCGCTCCCTACTTTAGTAGTGTACAGGGCTTTGAAATAGTCCAAGAATTCTTTACGAATTTCTGTGGTGGAGGTGAGTGTCTGATTTGTGGAAGAGCGCAGTTCGGTGATGTAGGCTCTGCTATAGGGGGCGGAGAATTTGCTCCAGAACCCTGGCGGGTCGTTCACCCAAGCTTGTGTGAAGGCCTGGAACAACCCAAGCCTGCGCAATGCACAGCTTCAGTCCCTAAGGTTTCACATTTTTATCTAGTTTCATACATATTTCATTGATATAATAGAACCATTGCACCAATTGGTTACCAAAACATATATTTCTCATAACATCTCAAATTTGATATGAGTATCAAAAACATAAATCAACAAAGGATAACAAATGCTAAATACAATGAACTTGTGCTATATCACGTTAACACACAAGTTCAAAGGTGATCAAAAGGTCAAAATAAGACCCAATGTATTTCGGGTTATGTAAACCCTACTTGAGGGGTACTTTGTAACAACTATGTGGAGATTCGGAAAGCGACATGAAGCTTCCTCCGTGTGGAGCTACAACAGCAAATGAGAGCATAATAAAATCTGTGTGTTGAATGGGAACAGTACATGTTGTGGTCTAGATAGGACTTAATGCAATGTCAATGAGAGAGCTCGCGTAAGAAACACACCAAGATAAGGAAATCATTGTGAATAAGAAAGGAAAATAGTGTGACTCGTGTTCAACCTAGATTAAATGCTCGGTACGGTGATAGGTAGAGTGCCAACAGTAACACTGTGCCCCACCTCGTGTGCCCAATCGAATATGCATAAGCTTTCTCAAGTCTTACCGCGTCTGAAGTGTACCACAAGTGCGATCCCACCTCTATGCACAGAAACATGAATAAACAAAGGCATAGGTGTCCGGAAATGCCGAGTTGGCGTACATACAGAACAGTGCGCAGTAATCTGAGTGTGAACTGAACTACCGGCCAATCGATTGCTAGACCTCATATCTGGAATAAGAACCAGACATCTGAAAAATTTCATGCTTGAATATAAAGAGGTGTCTTTACAGCTATAAGTGTAAATAACCAGTCTAAAAGTTCACCTCCGTGTTTCGCGCGAACCGCCTGTCACAGAAACAGGTCCTCGCAGCTGTGAACGTACGCGTCTACGTCTTGACGTGTACGACATGTTTAAAAAACAATGATACAAAAAACAACGTTATCAATGCACTGTTGCGTTTCGACAGTTACACAAAATTACGTTCAACGCTTACAGATTAAACATGCATAATCCGAAAAATAAAGGTAAAAAAGCGAATAGGGAATCAAGAGTTCTCAAAAAAGTGCCAGGTGAAATTGCGTAGCGTTTTAAAACCACCGAGGGGCTTCTCAAGGAATTAATCAGTGTCACACTAATGCGCTAGCTGAAAGAGCTGCTAGAAAGTGTAAACGCGACGCAAAATGGGACCATAAATAACGCAAGTGAAGTGAGTGGTGCATTACCTTGAGAGTCCTTCAGGCATTGACCGACCGGGAAGAAATTATTGAAAAATCCACTGCTCTTCATGAAAAGCTATTTAAGGTGTTGAAATCTTTCTTCTCGAAAAGCGGTGCCCCCAAGAAATTACACCTTAAAAACCAGGAAATTCTTGGTATAACAAACGTTGTCGGGTTGCGTATGGCTTTCTGGTGTCAGCTATTAAGGCACGAAATTCTGAAGATATTAGGACGGCAAGGTTTGCATACCGTAAGATTTTAAGGCAGGCCAAAAAAGATTGGGATGACCAACACTGGCAGGAATTATATGAGGCAAGTAGGCTGAAAAACCAAACTAAGTTTTGGTATATAGTCAAATGGGGAAAGCAAGCTGTACAGCAAGCACCGGCAAACCATGTGTCGGTGGAAGAGTGGGTAGATTACTTTGAGTCCCAGTTCAGGGGTCCAGAAGTTATATCAGACACGGTTCTAACTGACCATATATCTAGGTCAGCGATTTCCTGCCAATCCCTTGTGTTCGACAGGAAAGATGTCTAGGAAGCCCTAAAGAAGGTCCAAGGAGGTAAAGCTCCGGGAATGGACTGCATTCCGGCTAACCTTTTTAAATATGATTTGACCAACTGGGTACCTTATATCACCTTCTTGGCTAACGCCATTGCAAATGGGGCCCCTATCCCAGACTCATGGCATGGTGCTGAAATCCTGCCTATATTTAAAAAGGGGGAACGTTCAGTTCCGGGGAACTACCGCCCTATTAGCTTAATTGACGCTATTCAAAAAATCGTTGCCAGGATGGTCTTAGCTAATATCCAGAGCTGGATGGACTCAGAGGAGGTTTTATCCCCATTACAAGCGGGCTTCAGAGCTCGTGTTAGTATGATTGAACAAGTCTTTAGGTTTATACTAATTTATTGGAAGGTTGTTACTCTTGGTACCGTCCTGACGCTCTCAGAAGCGGTCGCTCCCTGCTCCTGTGGTATCGTTAATATTCTCGCTGCTTTGCCTGCAATACTGTATTTACAACCTATTACTTGCCTTGTCATTGGATTGCGCCGCATTCATTGAAGCCACAAGCCTGTGCATATTATTTTATTTAAAGCGCTCTGCCGAGTGAAGCCACAAGCCTGTGCATAGTATTTCATTTAAAGCGCTCTGCCGAGTGAAGCCACAAGCCTGTGCATATTATTTCATTTAAAGCGCTCTGCCGAGTGAAGCCACAAGCCTGTGCACATTATTTCATTTAAAGCGCTCTGCCGAGTGAAGCCACAAGCGTGGGTATATTAACCCATTCATAGCGCTCTGCCGATTTCTGCATTCTCCTTGGCTCAGACGCGCATGCCCAGCTGTTGTGTGCGCCAGCTGCTACTTAACGCCTGTGTAATCATCACATTGCCGAGCGCTCCTCTTTAATTTTAAAAAGCATTGGAACCACCATTCACTCGGTGTGCCCCTTCCTGTTGCTAATTGGACTCAGATTCCATTTTGTTTGTTGTTTGTGCCTCAGAGCCCGTCCTCTCCGCCCGATCCCGCCTCCCTGCTGACCCTCCCTCGCCCCTTCCCCCACCAACCATTTATGACAGATGCTTTTTCGCGCAGCGTTCACGCGCAGCGGGCGCGCCCCTTGCGCGCCGAAGGTGCGCCAAAGGTAAGCCCGTCTACGCCCGTCTGCGCCAGGACCGCGCCCAGCGCCAGACCCCCTGGTCTTCGCTATATCCAGCCTTCCCGCATTACTTATGACGCCTCCACCCTCCTAGCTCTTAACCCCGGCCGCCTTCCCAAATGCGCCCAAGCCGCCCCTGGACACACACATGGACCCTTCTCCTGCAATTCCTGCAAGTTCGACGGCACCAAGACCAACTCCTCATCCTCGAACATCAAACAGAGCTCCGACACTTACCACCTTAAATGCATCCTGCTCAACACCCGATCGATCCACAGACACGCCACCGACCTCTGGAATCTACTAGACACCATCTCTCCGGACGTCGCCTTCCTTACAGAAACATGGATGAACGCCTCCTCAGCCCCAGACATCACCATTGCCATCCCAGAAGGTTACAAGATCATTCATAAGGACCGCGTCAAGCACACTGGAGGAGGCATTGCCATCGTCCATAAGAATTCCATCCGCATCTCTACCAGCTCAGACGTCTACCTCGCTAGCGCCGAACACCTCCATTTCCAGATCCACACCGACCCCAAGACCACACTCAGAGGCACCCTCCTCTACCGACCTCCAGGATCCCGCGCCCAATTCAGCGACGACATCACCGACTTTATCACCCCTCACGCTCTCCCCTCCAAGGAATACATTCTACTTGGAGACCTCAACTTCCACCTGGATAAGAGCTCCGACTGCAACACCACCACCCTCCTGGACAATCTCGCCAACCTCTGACTCAAACAAATTAACACCCCCACCCACATCGCAGGTCACACACTCGACCCCATCTTCACCTCCAGCAAACATATCTCCTTCAGTCACACCACAACTCTACACTGGACGGACCACAACTGCGTTCACTTCAACTACAATAAGCCCACTACTCACAACATCCCTCAACCAACTCTACGAAGAAACTGGAACAAAATCACCATCGACCAGATCTCCTCTTCGCTGCTTCAAAACCCCCTTGTCCACACTTCAAACCCCGACCAAGCAGCTATTAACTTCACCCAATGGCTATCCAACAGCGCCGACATCCTAGCACCGTTGAAAAAACGTCAAACCAAACTAGCCAGCAAAAACGCCTCCTGGTTCAACGATGATCTTAAAAAATCTAAGAAGCTCTGTCGCTCCCTCGAGAAAGCCTGGAAAAAAGACCCAAACACCAGCACCAGGGACGCATTCAAAAACGCCACCCGCACACACCACCAACTGATCCGGACAGCCAAGAAAGCCGCATTCAAAGTCAGACTAGATAACAACGCCCACAACAGCAAGGAATTATTCAACATCGTCAAAGAATTTACCAACCCCTCCGCCAACTCCAACGACATCACTCCCTCGCAAACCCTTTGCGAATCCCTAGCTTCGTTCTTCCACGACAAAATCGCAGACATCCACAACAGCTTCGACAACCAACCTGGAGACCAACCCACCCAACCTTCGGCCGTACCCTCACCCCCACTGAACATCCTCAATGACTGGAACCCTATTTCCACTGAGGACACCATCCGCCTGATGAATTCCATTCACTCAGGATCCCCAACAGACCCTTGCCCTCACCACATCTTCAACAAAGCAGACTCCATCATAGCGCCACACCTCCGAGACGTCATCAACTGCTCCCTCAACTCCGCCACCTTCCCGGAAAGCTGGAAACACGCCGAACTTAGCGCCCTTCTGAAAAAACCCACAGCTGACCCCACCGAACTCAAACTACCGACCCATCTCGCTCCTACCATTCCCGGCCAAAGTTATCGAGAAAGCTGTCAACAACCAACTCGCCGCCTTCCTCGAAACCAACAAATCCCTCGACCCTTCACAGTCCGGCTTCCGAGCCAAACACAGCACGGAGACCGCCCTCATCGCAGCAACAGACGACATTCGAACTCTACTGGACAATGGAGACACAGTCGCCCTCATCCTCCTCGACCTCTCCGCAGCCTTCGACACAGTCTGCCATAGCATCCTTCTACAGCGCCTCAGAAACATCGGAATCCAAGGAAAAGCACTGGAATGGATCACTTCGTTCCTCACCGGAAGAACCCAGAGAGTCCGCCTCCCACCATTCAAGTCAGAGGCCACTGAAGTCATTTGCGGCGTACCACAAGGATCCTCACTCAGCCCCACCCTCTTCAGCGTATACATGAGTCCCCTCGCGACCATCGCACGCCAACACAACCTCAACATCATCTCCTACGCAGATGACACCCAACTGATCCTCTCACTCACCAAAGACCCTAATACCGCCAAAACCAACCTTCAGGAAGGAATGAAAGAAGTAGCTGAATGGATGAAGCATAGCCGTCTAAAACTTAACTCAGATAAAACAGAAGTCCTTATCTTAGGAACCTCCCCCTCCGCCTGGGATGACTCCTGGTGGCCAGAAGCTCTTGGAAAAGCACCCATCCCGACGGATCACGCACGGAACCTGGGCATCATTTTAGACTCCTCACTCTCGATGTCCAGGCAGGTCAACGCCGTCTCATCATCTTGCTTCAACATTCTTCGCATGCTCAAAAAAACATTTCGCTGGATCCCCACCGAAACCAGAAAAACGGTCACCCATGCACTGGTTACAAGCCGCCTGGACTACGGAAACACCCTATACGCCGGCACCACCGCAAAAGTCCAGAAAAAACTCCAACGCATCCAGAACGCATCGGCCAGACTAATACTCGACATCCCACGTAAAGACCACATCTCCAGTCACCTGAAAAAACTCCACTGGCTCCCCGTCAATAAGAGGATCACTTTCCGCCTCCTAACCCACGCACACAAATCACTTTACAAACTCGGACCCGATTGCCTCAACACTCGACTTTCCTTCTACACACCCCCCCCGCCAGCTACGTTCCTCCTGCCAAGCCCTAGCTACCGTGCCTCGCATCAATAAAACCACCATGGGAGGTAGATCCTTCTCCTACCTGGCCGCCAAAACCTGGAACTCACTCCCCACTCACCTTCGTCTCACTCAGAACCATCTTGCATTCAGAAAGCAACTTAACCCCTTCCACGCTCATGACGAGCTGGGCTCGTCATGCAGTAGCCTCCTCGCACGCTCATGACGAGCCCAGCTCGTCATAAACCAATGAGGATCACGAAATCCCAGCACAGCAGGGGAATTCCCATAGCATCCAAGAGGTTAAAACTTGGATATTCGACAAGTAACCCTCCCACCCTTCCTCAAGCGCCTTGAGACCCTCTGGGTATGTAGCGCGCTATATAAATTTTGTTGACTTGACTTGACTGACTTGGTGGAGGTACCATCTATGCAGCCTTCGTAGACCTAAAGTCTGCATTCGATCTAGTACCAAGATCAAAGCTATGGGAAGCATTGAGAACCATGGGGATGCCACACGAATTACTTGTTATGGTAACCAGGTTATATGTAACGAATTTTGCTCAGGTTAGATGGGGCAAACAAGGGCAGGTAACGAAGAGATTCTCGGTGTCCTGCGGTGTACGCCAAGGGTGTGTACTGGCACCGACCCTGTTTTTGATGTTCATCAACAGGGTCGTCCAGTACTTTGCAGGATTTCCAACCGATGCTCCTGCCTTAGGCGGCACCAAGTTTCCACTATTAATCTTCGTGGATGACACGCTTATACTTTCAAAAACCCAGAAGGGTCTCCAAACCGCCCTTAACCAATTTTTAGGAATTCTGCCTTGTTAATGAGTTCCAAATTAATGTTACTAAAACAAAATGTATGGTTTTTATTAAAAACAGACCCCTGCTTAGCCATGTCACTATGAATGATTGTAACCTGGAACAGGTAAACGTCATGACTTATTTAGGGGTCGTGTTAGAAAATAAGCTCTGTTGGAAACCTCAGTTGGATATACTTTCCCTGAAATTTGCTTAGCTAACTGGATGTTTAATTAACCGCATTGATGCGGCGGCTTTTCCCGCTGTGCGCGGCGATTTTAAAAACCCCGCGGTTCATGATGAGCTCAGCTCGTCATGAGCGCACGGCAGGGTACGCTCATGACTAGCTGAGCTCGTCATGAGCCTGGAAGGGGTTAAAGAATAGAGAACAGCACTCACGAAGAGGATAGGTCGTGCGTTGAAAATATACAAAGCCAAGATTAGTTCAGCGATCTTGTACGGCGCGGACCTTTGGGCATTTGCTGATCTATCACCAATCGTGAGGACCCAAAATACATTTTTTAGAAAATTAGTTGGCCTTCCTCAATCTAGTCCCATGAAACCCTTGCTACAGGATTTAGGTTGCCATGCAATCGATGATTTGGCACGCTTTAAACCAGTGGCCCTGTGGAGGAGAATTTGGTCCACCCCGAACTGGCACTCTTTGCTAATGAAATCATGGATGTCAGATCAGTGATGGGTTCTAGGAATATTCTCTGGTTTAGAAAGGTAAGAATGTGTTTAGAAAATATGGGCCTAAGTCACCTGTGGATTGACCCGGCCAAAAATGTCTTTCCACCAAAAAAGGTATTTAAAGCCCTAAACTGGTCCAGCATAAGGCAACATCAGATAGCTCAGATAAACACCTCATCCTTATCTGGCAGGTTCCTGGAACATAAACTCGATCCATTGTTTGAAGAATACTGGGACCTAATCACAAAGAGTTTGGCTAGAAAGCTCTACCACCAGTTTAGGGTCGGGTCGCTTCCAGTAAGAATGTTTACTTATAAATGGAAAGATCAGGGGAATGAGTTCTGCCCTTGGTGTAAGGACCAGAAAGAGTCTCTTGGTCATCTATTCTTTGTCTGCCCAGCATATCTAGCCCCCCGAAACAAATGGATTAAACCTATGTGCAAAAATATGGGAACACGAGAGGGGTTAGAGGCTCTGCGGATTATGAGGGCTGGTGCAACAAATTCTGTAGTCATTGCAGTAGCAAAGTTTTTGGGATGGTCATGGATTATCAGATGTAAGAAAGTAGACATAGGTTAATCTATATTCAAGAATTATGTGTATACATGTTTTATTTGTCATTAATATTTCATGCTATTTATTTGCTGTAATTCCTGTGGTTTTATTATGCTATGAATTATTATGTAACGTCACTATGCCATAATGGCTACTTATTTATGATAAATATGTCAAATAATGTTTCAGGATGTTGATGATGTTAACGCTTATGGTTTTAAATGGTTGTCTTTTATGATGAAATATTCGAATAAAGACGTATGAAATTGAGTGGTGCATTAAATCTGTGTGCAAATCCTATACAGAGTGCAATTTATACAGTTACTAACTGTGAATCATCCTGTCTACAAGAAGATACAAAGATATTTTAGGAACAGCATAGTTACTGATGAATACATTTACAAAAAACAAAGTAATTCAAAGTGACCATTGAGGCCTTCTGGGATGATGGTACCTGATGTATTTGATCCAGAACGTTTCTCTATATGCTAAATAAACTTCAACTCTGGTTGTGACATTTGTTTATGTCACAAAAAAGTAATTTGCTCAGGCTTGTTACAGTAAAATATCTACTACACTGATAGATTGTTTGGGGGTGAAAGTTACATGTTTCCGAATTTAAGTAAGAGTTGCTTTATACCTTGTGCAAATGAAAAGTAATTCCACTGCCTAGTACCTTCACCTTTAAAAGACCATCCAGTCTGTGCAGCATTTCTATGATAAGTTACATGTGCTATTTTACATTCATCGGTTATTGGCTTGATATTGTTTCTTCAGTATCTTTATTATTCTATGCGGATGCTAAAGGGAAATTGTGTAGTGCATTACAGTACTTTATAAGTGACTGTAAATGGGCCCTAGCAATAGGTTTCAAATATTTCTAAGGCAATAATGGTTGGTGTCAGTGGTTAATTTGTAATATAAAAAGTGCCGGGGCTCTCCTCGGGAGGCAGCGCTAACAGGAGAAATGTGCTGGTACAAACTACGTCCTGACTAGAGCCCCGGCACTTATTATTCTGGAGAGCACTTGGCATAATGGCTAGAGCTGCCCATTTCGAAGCTGGGAAACTGGGTTTGAGTCTCGGTGTGGCTCAACATTCTGTGATTATGGGAAAAATCGACTGCCTTTCAAATGAGTGTGCTCTTAATTGGTGATATAAGCTCCGGTGCTGAGAATTAGGTGCCGGTGCTGAGCACCGGAAAGCACTTTTTCAAATTAAGCACTTTGGTGTAGGAAAGTGCCCCTTTTTGCATGGTTACCCCCTAACATTTTGCCACATCCCTGATGCCAACTTGACTGAGTGTGTGCTGGGATCAAGGTTTACTCAGTAGCAGGTAATAATATTTTGCAAAATAGGGCTTGTACTGGATTTGTAGAGCATACAAGTTACTTTGCAGTCGGAAGAATGGGTTATAGGAACTTTAGAATACTCGTAATTACTTAAGATTACTTTTTCGTTACTTTTCTACTTTTGCCCCAAACAAACTAACCACACAGTTTGAGTATTGTAGCACATTAGCAAGCAGGTTAACTCATTTGAAGACTCGAAGTTACTTTGTGGCAGTACAAGACAGTATCAACAGAGAACAATTTTCAGAGAAAAACCCACCATGCAATCCTTTAGAGGAAAACGAAGTTTTAGGTTTGCAGGTCAGTAAATGGTTTTGGTAACTGAGTTTTGGGGGGTAGAAACAGGGTTCCCGCTGGGGTGTGGCTAACTAGGGGGTGTAGGCACCCCAGGGAAGGGACCCATTGGCCCCAACTTGCACATCCCTTTAATACCCCTACATTTAGTGGCACTCCTGAACCTTGCCTCTTCAGATTCGATGCGATAAGAAGGACAGAAGAGCCGTCTTGCATAAGAGGATAACATCGACAACTACTGCGTTGGCCTCAGCCCTACCGGCCTGTCTTCTGCTCTGAAACCCCTGCAAGCTGAACCTCGTGTTTCCTGCTGGCAGCAGCCTCTAAGAACCCCGGGGACTGACCCTGCCTTCCTAAAGAACTCCTTTCCTGTGGGCACCTCATTTGTCCAACACCAACCCAAGGCAGGACTCCATATCTATCCGGATCCGCGAGTCCTCACCACTCTGCACCTGACGCCTACGACCAGAGTTTGAGTGGCCCAACACCCCAGCGAGGTCCTTCCTGCGATCTCAACCTCTGATCCAGTATTGAACGACCTCCACCGACCTTCTCAATGCCTGCAGCCTCATCCTGAAGGGTCCCCCCAACCGCGACCAGATCCGGTTAGAAGACCCCGACACAAAAGGGTGTACCCCTAGCTCCTGAGTCTTGAGGTGCTTCACAAACGGTCTCCTGGTGTCCAGCAACTCTTCATTGTCCAGTTTTTGGCTACAGCCTACAGTCCTTTCTCGTGACTGACAACCTCCATTGAAAAGCATTTGGCTCCGACACCTCCTGAGCACCCTGCTCCCGGCCTCCCCTACATCACTGGAGGTGTGGACTTGGTACCAACGTGGGACCACCATTGCCCTGACCTTAACCCTAGGAGCTTGGCAGTCCCCAACCATGGCGCCCCATCCGCTACCATTGGCACCCTGCACTCTGCACCCGGCCTCCTTAGTGCCGCTGGTGGTGCCTCGTGAGTGCCAACCTGAACCTTGGGGAACCTTGGTCCTAGGTTCTACCTCCCCAAAACTCCAATCCTAACCTCATGGCTGCTGGAGCGATTCTCCTGCAGTGCTGGGCCGTAATAAAAACGGGTGTGGTCATGTCGAGCTCAGCGCCTCATGAGCACCTGAGAGGTATATGCCATGCCGAGCTGAGCTCGTCATGAGCACCGAAGGGGCTAAAACCTTTTACTCACCGGTAACCTTAACTCTTTTTCTCCATATAACTGAATGGTGGGTTTTCTATGAATTTCCTTGTACTGCAACATAGCGTAACTTAGGCCCTCACCAAAGTTAACCTGTTTATCGATGTTCTGAGTTGCTTGAACTGTGTTAGGAGTGTGTTTCATGCCAAACTAGAAAAGTAATCACGAAGTAATGTAAAAGTAATTAAAAGCATTTCTGAACAGTTTCCAAATTGTTTTCTCAATTGTAAAAGTAAACTAAATGTCCCTACAAATCCAGTAGTCACTGTATTGCTGAAAGTAGCATTGTATGAAGAGTTTAACTTGTGTACTACTAAGTAAATCCTTGGTTCTAGAAATAAAACAACGAAATAATAATGTTTATACAAATGGTCTGGATTCGGTCTTTGAGTGTGTGACGTGACATTTGTATCCGTGTGTACAACAAATGCTTAACACTACCCTCTAATAAGCATGACTGCTCAACCTCACTGCCTCCAAAGAGAGTAAGGTATTATCTACTTTAGCCTCTGCTATACCTCTGGAGATCCACTGGACTCTGTGCACACTGTACCTCACTTTGGAGTAGTATATACAGAGCCAGCTTCCTACAGTTGACTCCTATGAAAACATCATGTAGGAAGCTTGCTCTGTGTACACCGTAACACTGTAAGTTACAGTGTACACAGAGTACAGTGGATCCCCAGAGGTGTAGCAGAGGCTAAAGTAGATAATACCTTACACTCATTTGTGGTAGTGTGATTGAGCAGTCGGCCTTACTAGAAGGTAGTGTTAAGCATTTGTTGTATAAATACTCGGGCAAGAAATGATGTCACACACTCAGACTAAATCCAGACCAATTGTTTGTATAAAAAGTTGTTACTTTATTTTTATTATTAGAATCAAGGTTTACTCAGTAGCAGGTAATAATATTTTGCAAAATAGGGCTTGTACTGGATTTGTAGAGCATACAAGTTACTTTGCAGTCGGAAGAATGGGTTATAGGAACTTTAGAATACTCGTAATTACTTAAGATTACTTTTTCGTTACTTTTCTACTTTTGCCCCAAACAAACTAACCACACAGTTTGAGTATTGTAGCACATTAGCAAGCAGGTTAACTCATTTGAAGACTCGAAGTTACTTTGTGGCAGTACAAGACAGTATCAACAGAGAACAATTTTCAGAGAAAAACCCACCATGCAATCCTTTAGAGGAAAACGAAGTTTTAGGTTTGCAGGTCAGTAAATGGTTTTGGTAACTGAGTTTTGGGGGGTAGAAACAGGGTTCCCCAAGGCTCAGATTAGCACTCAAGGTGCACCACGAGTGGCACTAGGGCAGCTGGGTGCTGAGTGCTGGGCATCAGTGTTAGCCTATAGGGCACCTCGGTTGGCGGGTGCTCACGGGCAAGCCACTCGGTCTTGGGAGGCAAGCTCCTGGGGTTAAGGTAAGGGCAAAGGGGGCCCCAGGTCAGCACCAAGTCCACACCACCAGCGGCGCGGGGGCGGAGATAGTGTGATTTAGCATTCTACAGATCAGAGGGGCAGACTTGTGCTGCATTACCTGCACATCACCATTATTTGTGAGAGAACTTACATCCTATCATGGCTGTATATCAAGCCTTTGTGAGAGAGTAGCCTTGATTAGTGATCCTGAAATCTGCTGTGGTCATGCACTGGGAAAGGGTAACAGTGTCACTTAGGTCACCAGCACTGAACACCAATCCTGTACCTGTAAACTCAGTCACAGATTCATGTTGGTGACCCTAAATAGTATTCTGGAATTTCGTACTTTTCAAACAGGTAAGTCGCCTCTTCCTAAGTGAGGGGCAGTGACCTTTGTTATGAGGGTGAAAGTCCAGTCACCCTGTAAGATGTATTCCCAAAAGGCTTTAAACATTTATTGTATTATCGAATTATTGCCAAATGTGTACTCTGCACGGCTAGTTGATTTACCTCAATAGGGAATTCAAAATAGTTGATGGATATACATCAGTGAGGAACTCAAGTTTGCTTGAATCATTGTGGGCCTTTAAACAACATTTTCACCTAAGTCTAACACCATCATGAATGGGGAGAACTGTGCCAAGACACATCAATAGAACACTCATGGCGGGGGCCCTAATTCACTTTTTGAGGGGCATGCTTTGATAATGTGACGGAGGTATTTAGATCCATAGGCTGGAGTTGTTCTATGCCAAACCCCAATATATGTTCAACGATCTATCCTGCTATATCAAGCTCCCAGTGGTCTTTAGTGAAAAATGGCGATGGTATGGGTATACTGTGGTGCCACAAGACATTATAACCAAAAGCAAGGTCGTATCTGACCAGGAGAAGAATCTGTATAAGCTTACTTGTGCAGCAACAAAATATTCAATTTCTAATCTCAGCACACACATATTCAATTCCTTGTCAAATGACTAACAACAGCAATCTTTAAAATACACAAGTATACAAATTTGAGCATTTATATTCTCTGACTAAATGTTCAGATTCTCAAGACCACAACCAGTTTACGCATACAAGTGTCTATCTAACAAGTAGAAGCATCATCAAGATTGAGGTTTAAAGAGTTTATGGTCAAACCCAGTGGGTCAAAAATACACCACACGGAGGAGCTTGGCGGGCATCCGTGATGGCCGCGTGAGCACAGCGCTCTCGGACCCCCGCCACTCCCGGCATGATATCCTGAACATATCCTGATTCTTCACGAGGATTTATGTAGAGGACGCTGGGCTGATCTTCCTGTGATTTTTGGAATTTGATTTGGACCTGGGGCGCCGAAGATATGGCGATTTGAACTTTCGGGGTCCGCCCTTGGGATGTGCCCGGGACTGGGTGAGGTTCTCTGGCCGACTCGGAGTTGAACAACAACGGCAGGGGGATTGGACTTGTGGGTCCCTCTCTTAAGTTTCGGTTTCGATTCTGCCTCAGACTGAGACGTCTGGCAGGGGAGTCTGGCCTGGGCTGGGTCCGGCGCGCGGTACGGCTGTCGGGCCTTTGGCTGGCTTATTCTCCTTTCGAGCTGGTCCTCTCCTAGTGGTACCCTTGCAGCGGCCTTCTGATCCCGACGCCCTGCTTTCCTGTGGCCATTTCCATCGGGTCGAGTGAGTCTCCTGGTGGCGCGGTTTCCGACATGGCGGGCAGAGGGGACCGAGAGACACGAAAGACCAAGACGCCCCTGCGTGGGGGCCCGGTCCAGTCTAACGTTATGGACCGTTACACCCATGCGAATGGGTCCCCCGGGGCCGCCCTGCCTGGCTCAAGTGCGGTTGATCACATCGTGGACGCATCAATGGAACCGTCCTTGCAGGACATCATGGGCGCCATTTCTGGCATGAAGGAAACGATAGGTCAACAATATGAAGCTTTGGCCCACAAAATCGACACCGTGGCCATTGATGTGAACTTGATTCGGGTTGACCTATCTAAAACCAATGAGAAGGTGAAGTCATTGGATCTCAAGTCATCCAGCCTCACAGCAGACGTCTCGGAGATACAGACAGAGATGGGCAATCTCCGTAGGGTGAATGATTTCATGACCCGGCGCTTGGAGGACTTTGAGAACAGGGCACGTCGCTGTAATGTGCGTGTGGTCGGCGTTCCGGAGAATCCAGAACCGCACTCTGTTGATCTCCTGGTGGAGGACCTGATCCAGAACTACCTCTCTCCGTCTGGGCTAAGTAAGTTCTTCGCGGTGGAGCGTGCCCATCGTGTTCCGGGAGGCCAGGGTAAACCTGGCGCCCCGCCGAGGCCTATTGTTGCGAAACTCTTCCACTATAGGGATCGGGACGCTATCCTGCAGGCATCACGTGTGAAGGGCCCGGTGGCCTTTGAGAATGCCACGGTGAACTTTTATCCGGACTTTTCTCAACAGGTGCAGAAACAGCGTATGGGATTTCGTGGAGTCAAGAAGCGTCTCCGGGACATGGGACTGCGCTACGCTATGCTTTTTCCGACCAGGCTGCGAGTTGAGTACAATGAACAAACCTTTTTCTTTGATCGGCCTGATTCTGTGAATGACTGGCTGGACTCCCTGCCGGACCGACCTCCTGCGGCTGAGTCCGCCGCCCACCCGGGTGGTGCTGAGGGTGGTGTAGAGAGCTGAACTGTTTGTTTCTGCCCGGGTCCTCGTGTCAAGTAACTTCTTCTGGGGTTCTAAGCCCAAGTGCCTCTGCTGTCTGAGTGATCTCTTTGTTATTTTTCTTGTTGGGGTGGCGGGTGGGTCAGAGCCTTTCCTCCTCCGGGGTCTTTTTGTAGAATGGGGGTTCTTGGGCGACAGGCACACTGCATGTTGGGGTGGCTTTTTAGCTTCTTGCAGGGGTGCAGGGTGGGGGGTGTTTTCTTGATTGTTGGGGGGTGGGTGGATAGGAAGTTTGGTGTTTGTGTGTTATGTTCTCAAGGCGATTCTATCTTGCTAATGTTTTTGATGTCATGCTCATTCGAGGGGGGTTGCGGCATTGCTTTATGGGATGGGGGGTAGCGGGTTGAGGTTTATTTCGTGGAATGTCAATGGTCTGGGGGATCGTATTAAGCGGGGTGTGGTGTTGCGATGTATACGACGTTTGTCTCCGGATATTGTTTTTCTGCAGGAGACTCACTTGGTAGGCAATACATGTCGTGCAATGAATAGGTGGGGCTATCGCCTCGCCGCACATTCGGGGTTTACCACGGGTTCCAGGGGGGTGGGTATCCTGGTTCGGGCTTCCCTCCCCCTAGCTATTGATGATGTGATCCTCGACGATCGGGGGCGATACGCCGTCCTCGTGGGTCGCTATGAGGGTCGACCCCTTTCCTTGTTTGCCGTTTATGTGCCCCCCGGTCTACAGACCTCTACCTTTTCCGATTTGGGCCGTGTGTTGTTGAACCTCCCTGATAGTACTCTCTTCATAGCAGGTGACCTTAATTCTGTGCTCTCCGGTCTTCATGATCGTCACCCCCCTAGGGACACCCCTTTGTCCCAACAGTGGCTGGGTGGGTTTCTGGATACGTTCGGCCTGGTGGATTGCTGGAGACTTATGCATCCTACTCCGCTCCAATACACTTTCCACTCTGGGGCCCATGGGAGTCTGTCTAGACTGGATTATTTCCTGATGCCTGCGGCGCAGTCGCCAGCGGTGCGTGAGATTAGGCACCTTCCCCGGGGCATCTCTGATCATTCCCCGCTCTGGCTTTGTTTTGAGGTGGGAGTGGAGGCGGCGGGCCGGGTGGCTCCTATCAACCCATGGTACCTCACCTCCCCCGAGACTCGCAATCTCTTGATTAAGTCCTTGGACAATTATTTTTTTGGACAACGAGGGTTCCGTCTCCTCTGCTGTATCCCTGTGGGAGGCCTTTAAGACAGTGATTCGCGGACAGGCCCTCGCCCTTATTGCCGAATCCAAGAAGGCGAGGAATCGGGAGGTGGTAGACCTTGAGAGGGAGATTGCTGATATAGAGGCTGACCTAGAATCGAACGTTACATCTGATAAACTCCACGCCCTGGGTTTGAAGCAATTTGCTTATAAGTCTTTGGTCACAGATGCGGCTAAACTGATGTTTCGGGAGCAACAGGGTTGTTTGTATGATGTGGGGGACAAAGCGGGTAAATTACTGGCATGGTTGGATAAGACGGAGAGGGCGAATCGTGTAGTGCCTGTGATTCAGACTTCGAGTGGCGTGGGAGTGACAGACCCGGTTGAAATAGTTGAATGTTTTGCGGATTATTTTCGTGCGGTCTATACCCCTGTGTCTGAACGGGATGTTGATGACTCTCGCCTTTTGTTGCGTGATATAGCTCTGCCCAGTGTCTCCGATTTAGACCGAGTTTCTTTGGAGTCCCCTTTTACTACGGACGAGATAGCGACGGCCATTCGCTCACTCCGTTCGGGCAAGGCTTTGGGCCTGAATGGATTGCCAATTGAATTGTACAAGCTACGTCCTGACAAGGTGGCACCCTATCTTCGTGCCATGTTTTTGGAATCCCGCGAACGGGGTATTCTCCCATATGATCAGCGTTTGGCCACGATAGTTGTTATTCCCAAAGAAGGTAAACCTCGGGACCTTTGTTCGTCTTACAGGCCCATTTCCCTTTTGAATGTTGAACCCAAGGTCCTGGCTAAGCTCCTGGCAACCCGCCTCTTGACGGTCATTAGTGGCTTGGTTCATCCGGATCAGTCCGGATTTATCCCGCATCGCAACACGGCTCTCAATCTACGCCGTCTCCACGGAGCTGTTGCGAGGGCGGGGCTACTGACGGAGCCGGCCATTTTGGCCTCGCTGGACGCCTCGATGGCCTTTGACACGGTAGAGTGGCCCTATCTTTGGGCAGCTCTTGAGAAATTCGGTTTTGGGCCTGAGTTTATTGGTTGGGTGAAGTTGTTATACGCCGAACCTTTGGCACAGGTCGTTGTAAACGGTCGAGTTTCTGTCCCCTTCTGTCTTGGTAGGGGGACCCGTCAGGGGTGCCCCCTGTCTCCGTTGCTTTTCGCGCTTGCTCTGGAACCGTTGGCTGCGTGGCTTCGATGGGAACCTTCACTCAAAGGGATCCGTTGGTCACCGGATTTTGAAGACCGCGTCTCGCTTTATGCGGACGACATTCTTCTGTATCTTACTTCCCCGCGTAAATCTTTGAATGTCCTATTCGACGTTCTTACTTCGTTTGGTGCTAACTCGGGTCTGGTTATTAATTGGGCTAAGTCCTGTGTATATGTTCTCTCTGGTGTTTTGCCCCCATTGCCGGACAGGTTTCCCATCCAGGTTGTCCACTCTGGCTTCAAATATTTGGGGATTTTTATCACGCTGGACTCCTCACTCCGATTCGAGCGTAACCTCCTTCCCCCGCTTCTTAGACTGCGACTGGATGTGGCCCGTTGGCGTAAGCTACCCCTGTCTCCTCTGGGCAGGGCTGCCCTTTTTAAAATGATGTCTTTGCCGCGATTCTTATACGCGCTTCAAAATTCTTATGACGACATTCCCGCTAGCTATTTCCGGGAGATCGAGAGTCTTGAAAGGCAACTGATCTGGGACGGGCGTCCACGTATCGCCCTTGCAAAACTTACTATTCCTTGGTATGACGGGGGCATGGCGCTCCCCGATATCAAGAGATATTATTGGGCTGCCCAGCTGTCTGCCATTAACCACGTAATGTATTCCCCGGGTCGGGATCCGGCCTTTGAGATGGATAGACTCCAGCTGCCGGGAGGAGATTTTAATAGAGCGCTTTATTCCAGATCGGCCGGGCGCCATCTTGTGGGCCCGTCCAGGATCGCAGTCAATGTGTGGCGCACCGCGAATGTGAGTTTGGGATGGGAGAACCGACTGACAATGGCGACCCCGCTTTATGCTTCTGAACGTTTGGGGTGTCTCTGGTCTACTAAGGGCTTTGACCGCTGGGATATGATTGGGATATGTAAAGTGGGTGACGTATGTGTGCAGGGTAGAGTGAAGTCTTTCCAGGCCCTTAAGGTAGAATATGACTTGAGTGATAGAGAGTTTTTTCGGTATTTGCAGGTTCGGCACGCCCTGGCCTCGGTTCTGACTCCTGATGTGACCCTGCCCGAGTCCTCTCCCCTTGAGGATCGTATACTGGATGGACACCTGCCCGATAGCACTATCTCCCTTATTTACAAGAAACTTATTAATAATCGCGCTGACTTATTGGTCCGACTTCGGGAGGTTTGGGTCGATGACGGATTGGACTTGGATGACGAGGATTGGCAGTCGGCACTCTCTTCTCCGAAAGAGGTCGCCATCCCCGCCCGTCTCCGTTTGGTTCAACTTAAGATCCTCCACCGGGTGTATGTAACTGGTCCGCGTCTGGTTGTGATGGGTTTTTCCCCGGATGGTTTATGTAAGCGTGGTTGTGGGATGAGTGCCACATTTCTGCATATTCTCTGGGAGTGCCCGATGGTAGCAGCCTACTGGATTGATGTGCTTGCGGTGATGACTGTTGTGACTGGTATTACCCTGCGGCCTGAGGCCCGACGATGCCTGTTGAACGTCTGGGAACCCACCGACTATTCTGTGGCCCAGACCAGATGGGCGACCTTGGGATACATGGTCGCGAAGCGGGATATTGCGCAACTTTGGGGCGCATCCAGACCTCCCGAAGTTTCGGTGTGGGAGGATAACATGGACTGGTCCATGTTCCGAGAGAAGACCGTCTATGTGGCTAGGGGCAGACCCAGGGCGTGGACGAAGATTTGGGGTCAGTGGAATGCATATCGTGGAGATATTTGTGCCCCTCCCCTGGTTGACGCTCCAGATGTGACCCTATCTCCCTAGGCTGACGTTCCCGAAATTTTTCATATGGTTTTAGGATTTTCCTGCCCTCCCCGCTGGCCCCCCCCCCTTCGGCCATGCCGAGTCTCATTGCTTTGCTTTTGTCCTCCTGCTTAGTTACTTTCCCCTCCGCCTCCAGGGCTGACTTTAATACTGTGCATTCGCCTTGTTTTAGAGTTTGTTGTTTTCATGTTTCTTATAAAAATTGTAATGTCCTGTCCTATGTTTGTACCTTCCTTGTGCCCGGCCACGGGAATGATCGTTCGCTACTTATGTTGTGCGTTGCTATTAGCGGCCAGCCCGTGTGGTTGTAGGCCCATCTCTGTAACTCTGATTTTATTGCTCAATAAAAGTTTTTGATAAATAAAAAAAAAAAAAAAAAAAATACACCACACACTTCATAACCATGATAAAATTTTGACTCCCGCATTTAGGACTTGATGTCCCAGCATGCATTACAAAGAACCACACCTTGGATACGCCCACTGAAAGGCGTCGATATAAATAAATAAAACCGGAAATGCTACAAAAAAGGAATGCGAGTCTCAGATGTGACAATTGCTGCCCAAGAAGAAGGGGTTTTTACCTCGAAACGCGTTGGCATCTCAAAATTGTGTGGAAATTCAAGACAGGCTGCATGAAAAAAGAGCGCCGTCGAGTGACCTCCCAAAGCTGCAAGGCTATTGCTGAACACATTTTACACGGGAGCCTACCTGTGGGGAGAGGCATCATCGTCAGCTGGGGGAGGAAGATCGAACCAGCTGAGTGAGGCTGCAGGTTTGCACTGTTTGAACTTGCGTAGCACGGCGTTGCAAATGCCAATTAAGTCAGTCTGAAGCAAACCACGTCCTACTAAGGAAATAATGTACTTTAAAATAAGCAAATGAACATTTGAAATTTACTCAAATAAACAATAACTCTCGCATTTAGGACTTGATGTCCCAGCATGCATTACAAAGAACCACACCTTGGATACGCCCACTGAAAGGCGTCGATATAAATAAATAAAACCGGAAATGCTACAAAAAAGGAATGCGAGTCTCAGATGTGACAATTGCTGCCCAAGAAGAAGGGGTTTTTACCTCGAAACGCGTTGGCATCTCAAAATTGTGTGGAAATTCAAGACAGGCTGCATGAAAAAAGAGCGCCGTCGAGTGACCTCCCAAAGCTGCAAGGCTATTGCTGAACACATTTTACACGGGAGCCTACCTGTGGGGAGAGGCATCATCGTCAGCTGGGGGAGGAAGATCGAACCAGCTGAGTGAGGCTGCAGGTTTGCACTGTTTGAACTTGCGTGGCACGGCGTTGCAAATGCCAATTAAGTCAGTCTGAAGCAAACCACGTCCTACTAAGGAAATAATGTACTTTAAAATAAGCAAATGAGCATTTGAAATTTACTCAAATAAACAATAACTCTCGCATTTAGGACTTGATGTCCCAGCATGCATTACAAAGAACCACACCTTGGATACGCCCACTGAAATGCGTCGATATAAATAAAACCGGAAATGCTACAAAAAAGGAATGCGAGTCTCAGATGTGACAATTGCTGCCGAAGAAGAAGGGGTTTTTACCTCGAAACGCGTTGGCATCTCAAAATTGTGTGGAAATTC
This sequence comes from Lissotriton helveticus, assembly GCF_964261635.1. Taxonomy (NCBI): domain Eukaryota; kingdom Metazoa; phylum Chordata; class Amphibia; order Caudata; family Salamandridae; genus Lissotriton; species Lissotriton helveticus. Next base: position 1,260,820,065 of record NC_136057.1, on the reverse strand, counting down.
AAGACAGGCTGCATGAAAAAAGAGCGCCGTCGAGTGACCTCCCAAAGCTGCAAGGCTATTGCTGAACACATTTTACACGGGAGCCTACCTGTGGGGAGAGGCATCATCGTCAGCTGGGGGAGGAAGATCGAACCAGCTGAGTGAGGCTGCAGGTTTGCACTGTTTGAACTTGCGTGGCACGGCGTTGCAAATGCCAATTAAGTCAGTCTGAAGCAAACCACGTCCTACTAAGGAAATAATGTACTTTAAAATAAGCAAATGAACATTTGAAATTTACTCAAATAAACAATAACTCTCGCATTTAGGACTTGATGTCCCAGCATGCATTACAAAGAACCACACCTTGGATACGCCCACTGAAAGGCGTCGATATAAATAAATAAAACCGGAAATGCTACAAAAAAGGAATGCGAGTCTCAGATGTGACAATTGCTGCCCAAGAAGAAGGGGTTTTTACCTCGAAACGCGTTGGCATCTCAAAATTGTGTGGAAATTCAAGACAGGCTGCATGAAAAAAGAGCGCCGTCGAGTGACCTCCCAAAGCTGCAAGGCTATTGCTGAACACATTTTACACGGGAGCCTACCTGTGGGGAGAGGCATCATCGTCAGCTGGGGGAGGAAGATCGAACCAGCTGAGTGAGGCTGCAGGTTTGCACTGTTTGAACTTGCGTGGCACGGCGTTGCAAATGCCAATTAAGTCAGTCTGAAGCAAACCACGTGCTACTAAGGTAATAATGTACTTTCAAATAAGCAAATGAACATTTGAAATTTACTAAAATAAACAATAACTCTCGCATTTAGGACTTGATGTCCCAGCATGCATTACAAAGAACCACACCTTGGATACGCCCACTGAAAGGCGTCGATATAAATAAATAAAACCGGAAATGCTACAAAAAAGGAATGCGAGTCTCAGATGTGACAATTGCTGCCCAAGAAGAAGGGGTCTTTACCTCGAAACGCGTTGGCATCTCAAAATTGTGTGGAAATTCAAGACAGGCTGCAAGAAAAAAGAGCGCCGTCGAGTGACCTCCCAAAGCTGCAAGGCTATTGCTGAACATATATATATGTATATGTATATGTATATATATATATATATATGTATATAATCTGCCTTTAGCCCCACTTCTGTGTCTGGCCTCTCCTGGGTTTTACCTCTCAAAATCTGGCCTCCGCACAGGAATCTTACTGTGTTTTTTAATTTTTTTTAATGTTGCTCAATCAATCAGGGGTATTGTAAGCGTGATACTCACCCGTAAGGGTCTCAAGGCGCTGGGGGGCGTTCGCAGCTACGTTCAGTTGAAGAGCCAGGTCTTGAGTGTCTTCCGGAAGACGTTCTGTTTGGGAGCGCGTCTGATGTCGATTTGGAGCTCATCACAGGTCTTGGCTGCAATGTAGGAGAACGCCCTTCCTCCTGTCCTAGCTTAGCTGATGCATGGGGTTTCAGCGAGGGCGAGATCGGCGGATCGGAGGTTTCTCTTGGGTACGTGGAAGCAGATGATCTTGTTAAGGTATTTGTATCCGGTGTTGTGGAGGCATTTGTAGGCGTGGGTGAGTATCTTGGAGGTGCCTCTTTTCTCTGTGGGAACCAGTGGAGGCTGCACAGGTGTTGGGTGCTGTGTTTGTGTCGAGGGATGCCGAGGACGAGTCTGGCAGTGGTGTTCTGTATGGTTTTGAGTTTGTGGAGCACCGACTTGATGACCCCGGCGTAGAGGGCATTTCCATAGTCCAGTCTGCTGGTTACGAGTGGCTGTGTGATGGTCTTCCTTGATTCTGGGGGGGATCCATTTGAAGGTCTTCCGGAGGGTGTGGAAGCAGCTGGAGGAGACAGCGTTGACCTGTCGGGCCATGGAGAGGGAGAAGTCCAGTACGATGCCGAGATTTCGGGCATGGTTCGTGGGGGCTGGATGGCTGCCGAGGTAGGTGGGCCACTAGGTGTTGTCCCATGCGGTGGGGGAGGGTCTGAGGACTAGGACCTCTGGCTTCTCTGAGTTGAGCTTCAGGCAGCTGCTGCTCATCCAGGATGAGATGTCCTTTATTCCTTCCTAGAAGTTGAGTCTGGTTGTGACTGGGTCCTTACTGAGGATGGCTGGGTGTCAGCGTAGGATACTATGCTGAGTTTGTGCTGTCTGACGATGGCAGTAAGCGGGGCCATGTAGATGTTGAAGAGCATGTGGTTTAGCGACGTTCCTTGGGGCACTCCGCAGTTGATTTCCGTGGGTTCATAGAGGAAGGGTGGCAATCTGATGTTGTGTTCTGCCAGAGAGGAAGGAGAGGAGCCATTCGAGGGCAGTTCCCGGTGTGCTGGCGTCGTGTAGTCTGGCGATAAGTGTGCGGTGGGAGACTGTGTTGAATGCTGCAGAGACGTCGAGTAGGATCAAGGGAATGAGTGAAGTTTACAAAGAAAGCTGAGCTGTTTCTCAAATGGAAGGAAGTACGTGTCATGTTGGTGTCTGGATACTGTTGGTCTCAGTGAGTCCTACAGTTGGGCATCCATTATGTTGGATATAATGCCTTCACACACCCTTTCAGGTGTCATGCTTCATCATCTAGGCTGCTCCTCGTTGGGTCGGCGGTGCAATACCCAACGGGCGACACCTCAAAGAGGGGCACTTTGGCGGAGGTCTTTTATCCAACAGCCGTTTGGTGAAGTGTGGGTGTGGGGCCAGTAAAGCGTAGACGTGTAAGTGAGTTAAAATAAAGCTGGGAGTACCAGTGTCAAGTTTATTCTGGGGGTCTCCTGCTTTAGTTAAAATGAAAAATACTAGCCGGTACTCGTTGGAATTCAATGTTTCCTACATGAGTCTCAGTTAGTGTGTGATCATAATGGTCGACATGTTTCTCGCTTCAATGTGCATTGACTAGCGATTCTTCAGGACCTTAGGAAAAAATCATATGTTATAGGTGACTGTCTACGTTAGAGGATCTATATGAGTATCCGTCGTGCTGCTCTAAACTTACACAAAAAGAACCGTGCTTCATGTGTTAATGTACCTGTGTTGCGCTGGAGCTGCCTGAAGGGGAGACAAAAGAAGCATATCACAACAGGTATCGGTTACAGACAAAAGTAATGGTGACCAAGTACATTCCATGAGTCACGCTAGGCAATGTGTGGCTAGGGTTTGAATTAAAAACCAATTAAAACCAGTGTGTAAATAATTCCTCAGTGAGCAAGGTGGAAAACATGCCCCTGTGGGAGAACAGCAGCGGCAATACAGTGGATGATCGATTCAAAGGACTCACCTAATGTGTTAAGTCTCCAGGCATCAACAGGAATGGAGTGCCTACTCCACTTATTTCAAATTCACTGTTTTTTGGGGCGGGGACAGGCGCCTCCACGCTTGAACCTCAAAATGTCCACTGGAAGGGTTTTGGTGCAAAGAAAAGTTTCTCCTGTTGGGCGGGAGCAAACAAATGTAGCCTGCTCCTGCCACTTTCTGTATGGGTGCAGGCAAGGGAGCCTGAGGCTCCCCCTTGGCCCTTTTGTTTGCTATTGCTGTGGCTGTATCGGGTGGAACTGGGCACCCACATCAACTCTGAAGTTGCCTCAGCACCTCAGAATGGCTCGGGAGTGGGGCATACACCTCCCTCTCCTAAATATATCGGGCCCGGTGGTTGTAGTAAAAAACTTTTACTGTGGATCCTCGGCAAATTTGCTGTAAAAAGAAATAAAAGCATTGTGGCAGGTTTCCCTCAAGACCTCCTCCAGCAGGCCTAGGAGGGCAGGGTATTCCTACTGTGCCCCCTATATATATTTTTGTAAATGTTTTTTTACAGGACTGAGTTCTAAAATGGATGTGATCACATCTTTGCACTGCTTATACTATCACATGTTACATCACTCATGGCATGTTTAATGACTGCATTGATAATATCCCTAATGAGATCTGAAATGACATCATTGATAACAAGACTGTCCATGGCAGTGGCGGAAGTTGTAGTTACTTTAAGGCACAATTTATAGTTACGTGAGATAACTGTAACTGGTGAATTTCAGTGGTTTTTTTTTTTTTTTGTTTGTTTGTTTGTCACTGACCTACTCACCTAACTATAACATCACTTTAACCTTTGGTTGTATCAGTGAAATAAATGTACATATTCATTGAACAATACTTCAAAATCTTGAAAAAAGAGCAGTCTCCAAAGTGGTTTTCTGCTAATTAAGTTTATTACCTCAATCTCATAGCGTATGGCATCAGCAAACCTGACCTGCATCGGCGGAAACCTCCTTGATTGACATAAAAAGTGGGCAAGGGGATAAAAAATAACGAAAATAAATGAGCACAATGGCTACTCCTAGTGTGGAATTGTGCAGTCATTTTATAACAGACTTTGAAATCTTCCTCAATGTCAACAAAAAGTAATTTCTGTAAAATACTAAGTACTGTAAAAGGGCAACTTATAAAAACCCTTCAAAATAACATATATTCTCTTGTTGTCATGACTTCCACCCGACATAATTGTGCAGTGCATGTATGTGAACATAACACAACCGGGCTTTGCATCAGGATTGGAGAGTGAGAGCAACCCCACCCACTATTGGCAACACCTGCATGCTTTTTCAATAGTACATCGAGCCCAATGGGCAGCATATCACCCACAATTTAGAATTAGTTGATTTTTGCACTGAAGTCTGCGAAGCATCACGTATGCATAGTGGTTAAAAAATTATTTATGAGACCGTAAGTTGTAAACAGACATGTCTGACCCCGCATAATAGTCACAATATCGATTGTAAATGAAATAAAACAATACATGGCAGAAACCATACTAGAGTGGAATGTTCTCTTTAAATTAGATTTCCCAAGCACCTTGGGAATTCATTTCAACCAGTACCAAACATCAATATGTGTACTTTGGACTAGGTCATAATTTTGATTAAGCGCAAGTGGGCATCATTGAAAAATAGTCATTGGCTTAGTAGATTGATGTAACTCCGATTCACCGTACTTCAGTTAGCCCTGTGTGGAAAAAATAATTAAACCATTTAAAAATCTATATACAAAGATATCAATGCTTCTTTAAGAGATGCAAAGAGGAAACAGCACTTGCAATTACAAATATTTCTGTTGTGTGCAACCTGCCACAAATGCACCTTCGGTTCTTTGCTCTTAGTGAGACCATTGGGGCCCTAAGTATAAAGTTCTAAGATGTATCTTGGTTCTGAACGCCTTAAAGACAACGCTCTGCCGCCTCTTCTCTTAATTGAAGGTGTTCTGTCAATCACAAAGAATTTTAGAAGATTGCTATTTCACCTCTGAAACTCAGTAAAATGTTGTGCCACTGGATAGATATTTATGTTACTAAAATGACATGGGGTGCAGGTTGTGGGACAGCAGACTACACAGAGAGATAGCAAAGCAGTGTGCTTGGGAGAGCAAATAGGTGAAACAGAACAGCGCGCAGGAGAGATGCATGCAGGCCGGAAAGCAGAAGTACATGAGGGAGACAGTGTGAAAACACAAGTACCCCCTTGGAGTCCTTAACCCAAAAAAAAGAAAAGCAAGCACAAAACCTAAAGAGGTTATGCTCTTAGGGTGAGACAAACACAAGATTGACAAGTTGGGACATGAATAAAAATCAGGCAAATGAGTGACGGGTAAACCAATCAATTGCAAGCAATGTACCGGCTCTAAGGCCCTGTATGTTCTTGGTAAGGCCACAGTATGTCGCGCAACAGAGCATGCACTGTCTAGTGTGCAAGACATAAAAACGGAGATTACGGAGAAATCAAATGAAACATAATTAATTTAGTTATTAAATGATAGGTGCCTGCCATAACTGACAATGCAGTGCTCAGATGAAGTTAGAAGGTGAGCTGAAAAGCGGCAACAGAAATGGAATTGTTTCTGTAAAACATGCTATGTGAGAGGTTATCGAAGACACAATTTATAATTCCGCATACTTTTTGTGTTTTCCTTTAGAGAAGTTACTTTGCACGTGTTTCCCATGGACTACAGAGGCTTTCTCCCACGTCATCGAGAACATACTCCGATCAGCCGTGTAAGTATATTGCTTCCTGCTTCTCTTATCTAAAGTGGCTAAAAACATTCCATTTGCTCTTTGATGGTACATATGAATTATACTTAAAATCGGAGGCACATAAATTTAGCATTGTTACAAGAATGGTTATGCAGAGGAGAAAATTGTAGTACTAAACCTTCGTTATAAAGCAAATCATTTATAGAATCGGGGATGAAACTGGGTGCTTTCTATCGTTCACTGATGTTTACAAACACAGCTTTCATAAAACATTTCCCAGCTTAGTTAGATTAGGATGCATCAATGCATGTGGGCTCTCATTAGTCATGTCAAATTGTTTCATTTAATTTCAACTGCCTTTTTTTTAAAAATAAATCCCTATAAAATTCACGAACGAAATTCAAAATAAACACCAACATTTTATGATTAAAATAAGACCAAAACACTCAAAATTTAATAAGGGGAAATTTTGATATAAATATTTAAATGAAAATATCGGTACAAAGCACCAGTGATAGTCTGTGGAAACGGTAGACTGGGATAGACCTAGGCATGATTTAAGGCCGATCACGGCGGAGAGCTCGTCTGATACACCAAGTGGCTTGGTCCCACTGAAAGTCTGCTAGTCAAAAAAGTTTGAAAGTGGGGGGCGTGGCCAAGCCGAGCACGAAGATGGCTGCCTGATCACTCGGCTCCGCCGACCGAGCTCTAAATCCGCCTTAAATATCCATCTATCTGTCTCCAAATCACAGTAAAACTGCCGAAAGCTACCTCAGGAAGGGCAAGACAACTAATCGTTGCCCGTTGCGACATCAGCGACGCAGCGGAGCACCGGCTACGCGTCCCCCGACATCGGGCCGAGCTAGGCCGTGGAAACTGCTGCGTGGCCTGCCGGCCGGCAGAAGACATGGGCACGGAGACCTTCTGTGCGATGTGAGGGCCGAGAAACAACGTGAGGTACCCCGTGGCTGCGGGCGGGAAGACCCGGCCTGAATGCGGCTGATCGCCGAGATCCTCGCTGGGCAGTGTGGGCGCCCTAGGGTCCCCGACGCTGCGGCAGACTGGGGGCCGGAAGAGCTGGTGTCCGTGACGCAGCTGCGGGGGAGCAGATTGTGGCCTTTACCGCGACGGGCTATGGCCAGAGATTGAGTGGGAGAGGTGGCTGCCCTGCCCGGGTTTATGTGCGCCGCGGATCCGGATTGCACCCCACATGGCCTTGTGCCCGAGATTTTGCTGGGACGGACCAGTGACACCGCGGTGGCGGTGATTGGCGGCTCACATCCGTGTCTGTTCTCCTGGCCTGTGCAGTGCGGGCAGCGACTGACTTCTGACAGACTTTCATTGGCCTGGAATGCATGAAGTGACTGTGGCTTTATTACAGGGGCAGTGGAGACACGCGTGACTGCCTGTGGACTTGTGCTTCAGTCTTGCGCAGCTGCCCGCCTTCCACCGCACCAGTGCCCATTTACTGTCACTGTCTGGCTCTCTGTTGCACTGGGCCCTTCTTCTCCTCCTTTGCTGCCGCTGGTCCGCGGCCGTGGTGCGCACCCCGGGTGGCCTGACGCTTGCCTGAAACTCGTTCTGGTGCTGAAAAGCTGCTGTGCTGGACCATTGGCGGTAGCATCCTGGTGCCCCATGGACCCTCCGGTGCTAAGGGCAGATACCGACGACTTCCTTCCTGGCTACCACCTCCTGGTCTTTGTATCCAACACAAGGGAGTTGGACAGAAGAGTCCTATCTCCATCATGGCGGGGGTCGCGGCTCAAGAGCGGCCAGCCCTTCAGGCCAAACTAACGAAATTCGCCTGGGATGGGGGTTCCGGCTCGAGCCCTAAAGGGGGGTCCACTGCTTCTGAAAAACCTGGGTCCGGAGGGAAGAAGCCGGACCTGACGCCGCAAGACATCCTTTACGCCATTACTACCGTCCGCACGTTCTTGGAGTCTCGGATCGACACGGTCTCCGAGGTGTCTCATCAGGGAGGATATGCGTGCCATGAAGGACGTCTAGGTAAAAGCGACCTCCCTGATTAAAGATACGTCCGAGCTGCAGAGGAAGGTGGAGGACCTACAAACGCATGCTGCAAAGCTGGAGGTACAGCTGGACGACTACGAAGGGCGCTCCAGGCGCAACAACGTCCGCATAATTGGTGTGCCGGAGCGTGCGGAGGGGCCGTCCGCGGACCTCTTCGTGGAAGACTAGATCACTAACTACCTCCGAGCTTCCGGTGGGGGCTTGCCGCGAGCGGCCTGGGGGGAGGCTGCGGGTGGTGCTGAATAACTGGTCTGTATGCTTTTCCTCTAAGGGGTGCACTGACTCTGGGTGGATGGTGAGCATCAGGTGTGATTTAACTGCTCATTTTGCAACAGATGTTCTTCAGCCGAAGATAGACTGTCCTGCCTGTTTTTGCGGACCAGGACTCCTACCAGTTCCCCCGCAGACCAGATGTGGGGATTTGGGACATATGCTTGACCCTCGACAATGTTTTTGAAGCAAACATGTTTGGTTGTTCTGGTTCATTATTGGGACAGATATTGACTCTTTGGGGACATGTGCTTGGTTTGGCCATATGGTTTTGCAAGTTCTTGGAAGGGTGGGCGATAGGAACTCTGCTAGTTTGAGGGGCGGAAGGTTGAGTTACCACCAAGTAGGGATGCAGAGTGGGGGGGTTGTGGGAGCAAACGTTGGGGATGTGGGGAGGGTGGAGGGGGCTTTTTTTTGGGATGTTCTTTTTAGTCTCGTCTTTGTTTAGGCATTTCTCCTTCAAATGGTCTCGGAAGCAGAGGACAACTAATTGGGTGCTTGGTTTTACCACATTGGCCTTAGTATCCTTGGTATTGTTTTTGTTTCAGGTATGCTGTTTGTTTCTGTTCTTGTTTTGGCTCCCACCGGTACACGATATTGTTCACCTATCCACTCTCCTACTCCATTCACTTGTCATGCCCACTCCCATGCTTGACTATCAGTCACTACTTGACTCCCACTAGATGGACGTAATGAAACGGGGTCTAACACTTAATCTGTCCACTTGGAATGTTAACGGTTTGGGCGATAAACTTAAGAGGGGCATTGTGTTGCAGTACGCTAAATGCAACGAGTTTGACCTGGTGTTGTTGCAGAAGATGCACCTGATTGATAACTCCTGTGGTGCCCTGAACAGGAAAGGGTACAAAATGGTGGTCCACTCTGGCTTTACCTCAAGCTCTAGGGGGCGGGTGGGGATTTTACTTCGGAAGGGCTGTCCCTACATCATCCATAACTCCTGGACTGACCCCCAGGACAGAAACGCTGCGGTTTCGGGCACCTGGGAAGGGCGTGTTGTTAATGTCGTCTCGGTGTACCCCCCCACACATCCCGCGGACTACAGCGCCCGGTGCTACGTGACTTGGGGACCCTGGTGCTGGACCTGCCACTTGGCGTGTTAGTGTTGGGAGGGGACTTCAAACTCACGATGGCTGGGTCTCTAGACCACCTTCCTCCCCTGGAGGATTCCTCAAGAGGATCAAAATTGTCTCAGATCGCAAATGCTTTGGGGGTCGTGGCTATCTGGCAGTGGTTCAACCCATCCTACACTCGCTTTATGTTCCAGTCCGGAGTGCATGGTAGTCACTCCAGGATATACTATTAATTCACTCATGCCCAGGATGTTCGGCTTTTCACTAGGTCCGGTTGCCTGGCCCTCAGACCCTAAGCCAATCACGACGCTGCTGTCATGCTGATAGTAGTATTACAGCATGACCGCAGAGTCGGAATTGCTCTGAGCGGCCAGACAGTGTCTGGGACTGGTCTCCTCCCAGCTGTGCAGCACAGCCAGTTGGAAAAATGCTAATGGCGCATAACTGGCCGTCCAAACAATTGTGCGTACTTACGGTGCCCACCACTCCACCTCCCTGCTCATCACGACAGCCAGCCCCGCCCCGCTCATATTGCAAAGGAAGTAAGACACTTTTCGTTAGTTAAATACTGACTAGTAGTGAAAAAGAATAACATTGTGTTATCATTTTTTTCCCCTTTCTGCACTGCTCAGAGAGGAGTGGGGTGACGCTCCTCTGCCTTAATTGAGGTGCCGCCGCTGGTGACCACTCAAAAAGGGGTCACTTTTCAACAATTATTTAAGATGTTGCATTAATACCCCCAAGTCAGTGGTTAAGTTAGCATGAAGGTGCACAGCCTACTGGCATAGGATTGTGACCTCCACGTGTCCTTGTTCAAGTAAAACCAGAGGAATTCGCTCTTCAGGGGTCATTGTAGTTGACACGACCATCATCTGGTGCCAGAGGGGTCAGCGAAGAGGAGACTGATAGGGCCACACAACAACAGTCACAAGGCTTAGTAGATGACTGCAGTGAAAAAGTGCTCTTCTGGAAGTCTGCTATAAAAACGTTTGCTTTCTCCTTGGTACTCTGAAGCTCTTCCCTCCATTGTGACAACCTCAAGGTTGATTGCACAAATGGAGGATCTCTTTTACAGGGGAGTCATTTCGAGATTTGTAGATAAGCAGCATCTACATCAGAGATCTGTGGCTCAGGAGCACCATAAGCAGCTCTGAGGTGAAGCCAAGTGCAGTGACTCATTCAGAGGATATGGGCATATTAAAGATGGCAGCACTGCACATCTCAAGATCCTTAGAGTGGCAGCAAGCCAAACCAGGGGCAGGAACTCCTGATAACATTAAAATACACAGTCTCAGCCTACGGCATCTGCCAAACGACCTTCTGTCTCCACTCTCAATCTAGCAAAGTCACACGGAGATTTGCCTTGACCCATCAGTCACAATACAAGTGTGAACAATGGGCAAACCGAGAAAAGTGCCAGGAGGACTACAACAGTAGCTAGTGTGCACTCACCGAAGTGTGAGATTGCAGGAGCCCGAGTCAGAAATGTGTTATTTGGGGGCAAGATCAGCCCAGGAGCTGAGGGGAGCAGGGTCCGGATCCAGAGCTGAGACAATGAAGAGCTTCAAGTGCATGTGTTTCTGTGTGCATCAAGTGTGTATCTGCTATTGTGTCCCTCCCTTAAAAAACAGTATTGATCTATGAAGGTATGCCTGGTGTTAAAACCCACCGAAAGTATATGCCGCTCCCATCATAAGGGATTCACCTCTAGGACAACTACCTCTTCATTGAATAACAGTGATAATGGCTTAACAGTGGCTGTTCTTTGTGAATTTTGGGCATTCTTGAGCTGTTTGTGGCATACTGGCAACCTTTACTGATATATTAAGAGCATGACTGGGCCTAATTGTAGCCCAAAAAACGTGGCTATCCTGGTCATTATATTGCCCATTCTTGGCACAATGGTGGCCATGGTGAAACTCTTTGGCGTTCTCAGCATACTACAGGCATCCACGGTGCTATATATACCACACAAATGCACTATTGTTGCTGCATCACCAGACAAGTGTCTTTATTGTTAAAAATGTATCTTTTCGATTATGTGCATTTCTGGTTACCAAGAAATTCATATGTTGAACATTTTCACCTGCTTAAAATCCCATCAGAAGTGAGAATTAACTTTTTACTTCCTAAACCTTCTTTTTACTTCCAACTTAAAGAAGTAGTGAAGAAATACTTTAAAACCTTACATTTAGCTCTGGGGTTGGAGACTGGGACTCCCAGAGAGGGAAGTTCATCCCTTCGGGTACACATATCCATGCTAACTGCATAAATCTCACATTCAGCAGGTGCGTGAGGTCTTCCAGCTATGAGGGAGTGTAAAGATGTTAACACTTACTTCAACTATGACCACTTACTACCAGCCACAAATTCTGTCTTGATCTAGACATCGCTCGTTGAAGGGAAGGAATATTTCTGTTCAGACCTCTGAGTGAAGACTTGCCAAACCAATTTGAGCATCTTCATGAGGGACTCGTGACACCTGTGTCACTGAACAGTAAAACCTACCGTGCTCTGGCAGAGAATTTGAAATCTGGAGCAAAGGTCTCTAAACTTATGATTGTAGTATCATTCGAAGTTGGAGACTATATTTTCAAATAGGTAGTGCAGCAAAATGTTTTTAAAAGAATTATCGGAGTTCTTCCCTATTGGTGGACAAATACAATCGTTTTTTTGGTCTGGGGAAGCTACCCATGCAGAAGAACCAGTGTTCTAGTTAAGTAACAGTTTGTTTTATCCGCTGCTCTTCTTCTGGTAGGTGCTAGGATATATTTACTGCCATTCATATGAATGACTTTTTTTGCCTGATTCCATGCCTTCCATAACAAGTTGTCCATCATGCACTCTAGAGCCACATCTGCCTGAAAATACTTCATCATATTTATACTTCTGGCATAGTCAAATCTTTTTTTCACCTTTCTTTCCGTGATCTCTTTAAAACTTGTCCTTAGAAAAGCAGCATACAGGCATTGCTCCCATCCAACATGGACCTTTACAGGTTTCTGCACATTGCCTTACTAGCATGTCTTGCCAATAGAGTGCTGTGGATTCCAACACAACTCTGAACTTCATGCACTAGCACTAGCATGCCGTTTCTCTAATTGCACTACACAAGCTTTCTTTCCTAGCTAAAGGGTCCTACCTCCAAGTGTGCTTTAACCCTCCTGCCTTGCAAGGCTACTCTCATCACCCTACATTTCACAATGCAAAAATCCACCAGCGGAAGGAAGCAAATCCCATTCTTTAATAATTGCGATTGGACTCCTGCTTGAATAATAACTCTATTTCAGAAAGCATTCTTTTACAGTGGTGAAAAATGTGGAATAATGAATGGCATTATCTTAGTTTAAGGCTGTTTATTTCCATAGAAATGCAATTGCCTCCCTTTGCTATCCATAGCCTAATTATCTGTGACCACTGTGATCCGTGAAAGGTATGGGGGAAAAGGCATATTAATTGAGTTACTTGTAATGTGATTTATATGAAAGTTAGAAACGTCCCTTGTGAATAGCTCCAACCCAGTTGTATCAGACTTTTTAACGTGCTCGGTGGGCACTTTTAAGTCTGTGGTAACTGTTTAGTTACTTCCAGAATTATTAAACTTCAGTTTTTTATTTTTTTCAAGTGGATGCTGATGTGACAGTCATTGGATCTGGGCCAGGAGGATATGTCGCTGCCATCAAAGCAGCACAACTGGGCTTCCAGGTAACAACGTTTTTGCCATGCTGGTAGTGCACAGTTTCTGGGCTGCTTGTTTCAGAGCAAAGAATGTCACTGCATAGCCGACGCAAAGTGATGACAATAACACTGCCATAGAACAGTTGGTTAAAATATATCTAGGATGTTTGATGCCCTGTCTTCTGCATAGTGTGCTACACTGGTCTGCTCTGTAAAATGTACTGCATGTTTATTGATCTATTCTACTTATTTGATTATGTTCTGTGTGCAAATTGAACAGCAGGTCATTAGCTTTTCACTTGCGGCCAAGAATGACCAGCAGTATCCTTTGTTTCTTTATTTTTATCCTCCTATTCTTAGTGCTGTCTTCCATTGTCTTTTGAGCCGCCTTAAAGACCATGTCCTACCATTTCCTCATCCATTGTCCTGTATAGTTCCTAATTTGTACCTCTGGTATCAGTCTTAATCTTGCCTTGTGTACCTTTCATATTGTTAATGTATTTCTTATACATTTTTCTTCATGTGTTACTGTGGGCTGTACATCTGTTTCGTCTAACAGTATATATGGTTTAAATATTAGGCATTCTGTAGAAGTGGCTTGCAGAAATGCAGACAGTAAATATCCAAGATCTCGCATTGGATTTCTGTCTCTTTGCAGGGTTTATACTGAATTGGTTTCTGATCTGGGCCAGGGAGATAGCAGAACATTTCTTTTTACACCAAGTCATTTCTGATTGCACTTGTCTGACATATTAACTGATTATTCCATTGTACTCCACCAAACCAGATGATTAAGAACCATGGGTTCATATTCCTCGCGCTCTGGTCCAAACCGAGTGCCTCCACCCAATATGGGAATGTTCTGCCACTGAGCGGAGAGAGGATTTTAGTGAATGCAGTGCTCCCAATCAGAGAGATTTATACAGATCACTAATCCTTCAACCACTGGTCTCTACTGGTCAACTCCACCCCACAGTGTAGGATGAGAAGCAGCAGGCAACCCAAGGAAAGTCCTGTCTCTTCCAACTAGGCAGTTCCACTATGAGTAAGCCACGGTTTTCTTCTTCAAAATGTTTATCTACCCACGTGGGAACTGTAAACCATGAAGTGCCTTCTCTATTCGAAATTGTGTGATCTATCCTTTATCTACTGATGTAGGTGTCTGTAAGGTTTTTCCCACTCTGGGTCCACTGTTGCAATCTCCATTGCAAGACTTCTTAGGGCTCCTGTACAGCAGTAGATTTCTGTACACCGGGGGATTACTCCCAAGATAGCTAGCTTCCTTCTCCTTTATTGTCTCCTGTATCCATCACTTGAGCCATTCTGTAGTCATGACCCACCATCCCAGTTGATGTTTTTTCCTCTGGGCCACCACTGTATCTTTTGTATGTTTTCCCGTGCCTTGGACCCTTTGCTCATGCAATCATTAAATGCAGCTCACAGATTGGAAACCTCAGTATGTTCCCGGAGCAGATTCTTGCCTCCTTTCATTACAGATCTCAGAATCTGAGCAACCGGTTGATTCCCCTTTTGTCACTATTAGTTTCCGATTTTGAGGAATAGTACCAACTTTAGGGATCTCTGGAAAATCCGTGAAAATTTAGCCCGTGTTGAAGCACTGCATGGAAACGTTCTTCGGTGAACCTAGTTGTCCCTGCCCCAAGAAAATGTGTTTCCTGCCTACTGTCAGCACCTTTAAATAGTAAGAGATAGTAAGAGCTTGCTTACAATATGGATTTGCATGTAATGTATCTTTATTATTTTTTCCATTTATAGACTGTCTGTGTAGAAAAAAATGAAACACTGGGTGGAACGTGCCTTAACGTTGGTTGTATTCCCTCCAAGGTGAGCAGACTGTCACGTTTTACTCACTTTTATGTAGAATGAGATCTCCTAGACTTTGATGTGTTTTTAAAGTAGAGCAGCTTGTGATTTTGTGTGTAAACCCTTCAATTATTCAGGCAATCAACATAGTGACAAATAGGATTTGAGTTTGGCTCCACACACCAGTTTATGCTCCCTATTAGCCACAGCCACTACGCCTGCCCCCATTTTTGTTCCTTGTCCAGACACAACAAAGTTATTTATTATTAATTTTATTTGCGGCTTTTTGTATAGCTCTGCCAGCAACCAGTCTGTATCCTTAGAGGGCTTTGTTAGGAAATACACTGTCAGCCGTGGAGAAATTAACTTCTACTTGGAGTTGGACCATACAGAAAGTACAGGTCAAGAACAGAAACGGAAAGTGAGTTAGCAAAAATAATGGAGTGAACGGAAAAGTGGGGAATACCTAAGCCCGCCCCAAAAAAATGATTCAAAACAAACTTGGTGAATAAAATGGTTCCCTGGAGAAAGGCTGGGGAAACACCTGCTAAGTAGGAGGTTAAGATTGAGCTGCACCACAAGCCTGCGGCACAGCAGTTGGTGACATTAGAGAAGAATAAGCTTGGCACCTAGTAATTCAAGAATCTGGAGCAGAGTAATTGACTGTGTCATTTGTTTTTAAGAGGTCAAGAAGAAGCAGTTTGGAGAAGAGATAATGGTGGTGGGTGAATATGGCGAAAGTTGGAGACATTAGCAACAGCTGTTGCAGGAGAGTCAAATTTATGAAAGCTAGATTGCTGTAGGTTCAGTAAGTTAAAAGATGATAGATATTGTTAGTTGGCTAAAAACGGGCTACAGTTTTTTTGGGGAGGAAAAGCAATAGTACGATTACTGCAGATTGGAAGCACGCTGGTAGAACCAGAGGAGTGAATGCGTGAAAAGAGACACATGGCCATGCGTTAAACATAGTGTAATTGTTTACTATTGTTGAAGTGCCACCTAGCGCAGAGGCAGTGAGGAACTGTAGAAATTGTCATAAAAAAATACAAGTTTAAAAAATATAAATAAGCGACAAGTGAAAGTAGAGCAGGCTGCTGGGAAAGAGAAAGATAAAGTACTCGGTTAAATAATTTTAAAATGTGCTGAAGGATAGGGCACAATGAGCAAAATGAGCATTGGTCCGTACATTCCTGCCAAATGAAGTGGAGTTTCGGGCCTTAAGAAACCGTAAGAAAGGGAAAACGTATAATGGCAGAAGGGAGAAAGTTCCATTAGCCAGCGCCTTTTATAGAGACAGGCTAGGTAGCTGGCTTGGCATTTCAGAATTTGGGTATGTCTATTTGTAGTAGAGTTCTGGTCCTGGTCAATTGAGACTCACCGGAGACGCATCATTTGTTTCTCTAGTAAGATGGTTGATGATGGGGCAGGATGGTTGATGATCGGGTAAGGGTTTTAGAAGTGAGGTGGATAAAGGATAAAAGGAGAGCAGGAAGGGTAAGCAGTCTAGTTTCTTGGTTATCGTTTTGGTAGGTGACGTTGAGTGAGGTTGGCAATAGTAGCTTCATTGGTGACTTGTGGAAAAACACAGTAGGATAATATGGGACAAGCCTTAAGAAGTGGGCAGCGTGTGTTTCCGACATTTAGATTAATATAGGAAGTCATATAGTTAGCGCTGAAGGTAGTGTTGGTGTGGATTTGAGAGGGCTTATGGTGTAGAATTAATTCTTTGTGACGTTTGGGAGAGAGAAGATATGATTGAAGCAGTACTTTGATTTGGGTAAGTGAGTGGCATATTGTAGGAATCAAGAAGTCTTTGTTTTCCATCATTTTCATACATGTGCACATTTGTGTTTTTAAAGGCTGGTGTAATCTAGGGTGGTGGTACAGGGGCCAAGTAGTGGGTGGTAAAGAGGAATTGGAAGTTTGACACTAAAGTGCTATCGAGATGGTCAACTTAGATGCTGTTCGTATGTTTGGACAAATTATCATGCTTTCCCGATAGTTTGGACTGAGTCAATAGGAATCTTGTATTTGGAGATCAACAGGGAATGGATCTAGGAAGCTGGCTCTGTATATACCATACCAAAGTAAGGTATAGAGTGCACAGAGTCCAGTGGATCCCCAGAGGTATAGCAGAGGCTAAAGTAGATAATATCGTAGTCTCTTGTGGTAGTGTCGTTGAGCAGTCCGGCTTATCAGAGGGAAGTGTTGTACGCACTCAGACAATAAATGAAGTCACGCGCTCAAAGACTGAATCCAGTCCAATGGTTTGTACAAAAAGCTGTTACTTAGTTATTTATGTCTACAACCAAGAATCAGTTAGTGCAGGTAAGTTTTACAGGTTGCAAGACTGACAATACTTTTCAAGAATTCAGTATGATTTTGTAAATGCGATAAGTACTTTACTGTTTTAGGAAAGCTTTCTGTAAATATCAATCATTTTGTTTGTTTTAGAGTTTTGCAATGTTGAAAGCTATGCAAAGCAATGTTAAATGTATTCCTATGTAGGAAAACAAGGTTGGAGACTTACAGGTAAGTACTCGGTTTTGTAGTTCAGTCTCGGGCTGGTAGCACTTACACAGGATAGGGGTCGGGTAGGTAAAGAGAGTGCACCCTCAGCGGAAAAGGAGAGGTTGGGCCCAATGTAGTGCTATTGAGACTGGGTACACGGAAGAGCACCGGTCACCGGTAGGTACCTGTAGTTTCTGGGTCAGGGCCCAGGGATCAACGGTAAGCACAAAGGGGGCCACAAGTAGGGACCAAGAGCCCACCTCTAGCGGCACTCAGGTGGCTGGGTGCAGGGTGAAACGTAGGCGTCGGGCTCCCAATGGAGGAGGCCGTCGGGAAGAAATGCTGCAGGCTTGGACATGGAGGCTGGGCGAAGGCGACCAACGGCTGGGCAGATAAGTTGGATTAGCTGGGGGAAACCTAGGCACAGTCAGTTGGACTCCCCAAAGTCGGGTGGTGGAGAATGTTGGGGTGCCTATTGGTGTCTGGTTTCCTTAGCTGGAGACATCGAGAAGGGTCTTGGAGAGGTCAGCCACTGGTGCAGACTAGGTCCGTATCACCAGGGAGACGTCTCAGTGTAAGAGATTCACTCGAACTCGGGCCATGGGCATCTGGTGCAGTATTGCAGAGCTGCCTGAATCCGGTGTCCACGGGAGACTAGAGTCTTTGTCAGCGACAGCAGAGGTACTCTGGGGTTCGTGAGCTTGCTGGCTGCAGGCCATGACGATTTCTGGGAGCAGGATCGCTGAATGAGGTAGACAGGCTGCTAAGGCTGGGGTCAAGCCAGTCTTCTTCTTCTCCACTTCTGCGCTGCTCTTTAGTCCTCCTTCATAGGTCGTCCTATCTGAAAAGGCATGGTTTATGGGTGCCTCTAAATACTAGATTTAGGGTCCATACAGGGGTATGCTGGTAGGGACCAATGGGTCTCTTCCCTGGGGTGTCTATACCCCCATTTGTGCTACCCTCCAGTGGGAGGGGGGCACAGGCCTCTTTCTGATTGGGGGTCCCCCTCATCTTCAAGATGGAGGAGACTGAGATGTGGGCTTCACTTCTCCTCCCCGCCTGGGGTGTGGGGTTGCTAAAGGTGGGCACACTGCCATTACTGGCTAGGTTTTCCCGCCAATACTTCCGCATAAAGTGGGGGTCAGAACTGGTGGGGACCAATTGCTTATAGCAGCAAAAGGCCGGGGTAGCTAACAAAGGAGGCAGGCATTTGAAGCTTCCCCATCGTGGACCCAGCCCATCCTGGGGGAGAAGGCATGACACCTCTGCCCAGGATGTGCTTTGTTTCAGGACCCAGAGAGTAGAGGTTCTTTACCACGGGGTCCAGAAATCTGTCTGGTGGTGGCAGATGGCTGGTAGCCAGTCAGGGACACACCAGGACTGGTAGTTGTTCAGGGGGCATATCTAAGATGCCTTCTGAGTGCATTTTACACTAAATCCCATATCGGTGTGCGTTTAATGTGCTGAGAAGGTTGGTACCAAAATTTCCAGTTTTCAGTGGAGCCACTCTGGGGCCGTGGAGTTCGTTTGACAAACTCCCAGCCCATATACTCAAAAGGGCTTCACTGCACTTACAGTGCCTGTGAATGGTACAGGCACAGTTGGAGCATATTGCTCATGCAGCTATGCCTCACCGGTGGTTTTTGTGCACCCTGCCTTTAGGACTGTAAGGCCTGCTAGAGGGGTGACTTACCCATGCTACAGGCAGTGTTGGTGGGCATGGCACCCAGGAATGGGTGCCATGTCGACTCTTCAGTGTAGTCTGCACGAGAACACGCAACCTGCAATAGCAGTATGTGGTTGTTAAGGTGAGGGGTCTCTGATGGGGGCATAATACATGCTGGAGCCCTAAGAGGACCTCTCTGGTCACAGGGCCCTTGGTACCAGGGGCACATTTTACAAGGCACTTACATGTGGCTTAGAGGCATGCCAATTGTGGAGACAAACGATACAGAAAAGGGGGTGGTGATGAACAGAGTGTCTGAATTAAGCAGACCACTCTTACCCAGTCCAAAGATCAGGGCTTGATCCATCACCGTTATTTATCTCACTGCCCCATCCCAGCTCAGAACCTGGCTATATGCAAATTAGTCTGTCCCTGGCCCAGTGCATCATGGGAACAGGGCAGACCAAACTACCAAGCCAATTCTTCACCAGAAAGGAGACAAGCTACCGGGGACCGGTTTCTGGCATTTCAGCCTCTTCGGCCCGGCTTGCTTGAATCCTGATGGAGCAGTGAGAAAGGGACTCATGTCTGAGTATACCCTGCCACACCTATAGTGGCCAAAAACGATACAGAAAAGGGGGTGGTGATGAACAGAGTGTCTGAATTAAGCAGACCACTCTTACCCAGTCCAAAGATCAGGGCTTGATCCATCACCGTTATTTATCTCACTGCCCCATCCCAGCTCAGAACCTGGCTATATGCAAATTAGTCTGTCCCTGGCCCAGTGCATCATGGGAACAGGGCAGACCAAACTACCAAGCCAATTCTTCACCAGAAAGGAGACAAGCTACCGGGGACCGGTTTCTGGCATTTCAGCCTCTTCGGCCCGGCTTGCTTGAATCCTGATGGAGCAGTGAGAAAGGGACTCATGTCTGAGTATACCCTGCCACACCTATAGTGGCCAAAAACGATACAGAAAAGGGGGTGGTGATGAACAGAGTGTCTGAATTAAGCAGACCACTCTTACCCAGTCCAAAGATCAGGGCTTGATCCATCACCGTTATTTATCTCACTGCCCCATCCCAGCTCAGAACCTGGCTATATGCAAATTAGTCTGTCCCTGGCCCAGTGCATCATGGGAACAGGGCAGACCAAACTACCAAGCCAATTCTTCACCAGAAAGGAGACAAGCTACCGGGGACCGGTTTCTGGCATTTCAGCCTCTTCGGCCCGGCTTGCTTGAATCCTGATGGAGCAGTGAGAAAGGGACTCATGTCTGAGTATACCCTGCCACACCTATAGTGGCCAAAAACGATACAGAAAAGGGGGTGGTGATGAACAGAGTGTCTGAATTAAGCAGACCACTCTTACCCAGCCCAAAGATCAGGGCTTGATCCATCACCGTTATTTATCTCACTGCCCCATCCCAGCTCAGAACCTGGCTATATGCAAATTAGTCTGTCCCTGGCCCAGTGCATCATGGGAACAGGGCAGACCAAACTACCAAGCCAATTCTTCACCAGAAAGGAGACAAGCTACCGGGGACCGGTTTCTGGCATTTCAGCCTCTTCGGCCCGGCTTGCTTGAATCCTGATGGAGCAGTGAGAAAGGGACTCATGTCTGAGTATACCCTGCCACACCTATAGTGGCCAAAAACGATACAGAAAAGGGGGTGGTGATGAACAGAGTGTCTGAATTAAGCAGACCACTCTTACCCAGTCCAAAGATCAGGGCTTGATCCATCACCGTTATTTATCTCACTGCCCCATCCCAGCTCAGAACCTGGCTATATGCAAATTAGTCTGTCCCTGGCCCAGTGCATCATGGGAACAGGGCAGACCAAACTACCAAGCCAATTCTTCACCAGAAAGGAGACAAGCTACCGGGGACCGGTTTCTGGCATTTCAGCCTCTTCGGCCCGGCTTGCTTGAATCCTGATGGAGCAGTGAGAAAGGGACTCATGTCTGAGTATACCCTGCCACACCGATAGTGGCCAAAAACAATACAGAAAAGGGGGTGGTGATGAACAGAGTGTCTGAATTAAGCAGACCACTCTTACCCAGTCCAAAGATCAGGGCTTGATCCATCACCGTTATTTATCTCACTGCCCCATCCCAGCTCAGAACCTGGCTATATGCAAATTAGTCTGTCCCTGGCCCAGTGCATCATGGGAACAGGGCAGACCAAACTACCAAGCCAATTCTTCACCAGAAAGGAGACAAGCTACCGGGGACCGGTTTCTGGCATTTCAGCCTCTTCGGCCCGGCTTGCTTGAATCCTGATGGAGCAGTGAGAAAGGGACTCATGTCTGAGTATACCCTGCCACACCTATAGTGGGATGGTGCAATGAGCTAAAAAACGGTGTTGGATCTAGCCCTGATCTCTTGACTGGGTGAGAGTACTCTGCTTAATTCAGAGACTCTGTCCATCACCACCCCTTGTTGTAAATAATTTTGTCCACCCTAAGCGTGGAAGGGTATACTCAGATGTGAGTCCCTTGCTCATTGCACCATCAGGATTCAAGCAAGCCGGGCCGAAGACGCCTGAAATGGCAGAAACCGGTCCCCGGAAGCTTGTTTCCTTCCCAGTGTAAGAATTGGCTTTTGTAGTCTGGTCTGCCCTGTTCCCATGATGCACTGGGCCAGGGACAGACTAATTTGCATACAGCCAGGTTCTGAAACTGGGATGGTGCAATGAGCTAAAAAACTGTGTTGGATCTAGCCCTGATCTCTTGACTGGGTGAGAGTACTCTGCTTAATTCAGAGACTCTGTCCATCACCACCCCTTGTTGTAAATAATTGTGGAGACAAAGGCACATAGCGAGGAGATACACATTTGGGGGTGATTCGGGCTCACTACAAGACAAGTAAATAAATAAAGGTACAGTTTGGGGAAAGAACACAGGGCCAGGGAACCCCGATTGTCAGGGACCCAGAGCACACTCAGTCAAGTTGGTATTAGGTATCTGGCAAAAAGGGGCACTTTCCTACAATGCAGTTACGGGATGGGGATGCAGTTACGGGATGGGGATGCAGTTACGGGATGGGGATACAGTTACGGGATGGGGATACAGTTACGGGATGGGGATGGGTGAGGTTCAAAGAAAGAGTTTTCAGTTAAAGTAACGTGGGCGAATAGGCAAGTGAATGAAATACTGGGAATGTTGAGTGAGTTGAAATGAGAGTTGGCAGGGAGTCCCTGTGTATTAGACTGTGAGTTACGAGATCATAGCTGATTAGATCGGGCACTCTCTAGTGCCTGAGGGATGGATTCAGGGTCCTCAAAGAGGTGCACTTTAGTACCACAATGTTGAGGTGGGAATGGGCATTGACTGTAATGGTTGTGTACTCAAAGGAGGATAAGCAGTTCACACAAGGTGAGGAGAACGTAAAGGAGAGGGATCTGGTTTAGTAGATTTTGTAGCCACCGCACAATGTTAGATGTGCAAAGGAAGGTGACTCAGTCTGTGTAGAGCAGCAGGCATGGTACTGCCCTGACAAGCCATGTTTCAGAGCTGGAAATGAAGTGAAGATGGCATGGAGTGAGAGTCAAAGTATTGAGTGAGGTAGGAGGTTTTATTACATTTAGAACGGGCTGTATAGATAGGTAGATGAATAAATAGATAAGCAGGCAGGAGCATTAAGGACCAATCGTTGATTGCGGGTAAATATGTCAATTAGTTTAAGGCCCATGTGGCACAAGAGTTCTTCTCAGCAGAGTTCTGAAAACTAACCAAAGCAGGGACAGGTAAAAGATAGTCACCCGTCCAGGCTCTGGTGTACTAGGTCACAGATCCACCTGCCTCTAATACTGTGCCATCTCTTGGTCAGTTGACATTTCTTGCTCATTGTAGACAGCAGAGCTATCTCTCGCCTGTCGCAGATAGCAAAACTATCCCTTACTTGCCACAGTCAGCACAGCTATCCCTAACTTGCATAGCAGAACTATCACCGGCCTTGGGCAAATCAGTTCCTTGCTCAACTGGATGATAGATAACTCATTCAGTGCAGACAGCAAAGCTACATCCCCTGTCATTGCAAAACAACACATTCTTCTTCTTTGTTCACTCATTGGTTCAAGGTCTCAGATGGTACATAACTGAGATAAGACAGCTCTGCGCCTGCATTTTATAATTAATAAACAATGAATGAAAGCTTCACGTTGAGCGCAAAATGACCTCTCCACAGAAACATGAACGTGTTTCAGGACTCATTCTAGAAGCACAGTACAATAATTTAGTTTCTAGTGCTATATGTTTGAACAGTGGTTCAACTATGTATTCATCTTCTATCTGGCATTGACAACCCGCCTTTTGAACCCTAGTTCAAATCTATATCACTATTCAATTTGCTTCTATGTTACACATTTCTTCAATCCTTTTGCATGATCATGACATTGGCCATAGAAGCAGTTGCATATACAATAACGTGAATCCTTGTATGATAAAGTTAGGTGCCAGAAAGGCATTCTCTTTCTACTGATGCTGGCATTTTAAAACAAATCCAACATTTTGTGACATTAATTTCCCTGTGCTCAGCATTCATTGTCTGTATGGCAGCATTCTCACGATACTCCTTTGGATGATGATCATGCGAGTCTAAGCCTTTTGCACCATTTTCAGGATTTTGTACTGATGTATAACGCATCTTGTACGTAACAATTGCACTGATGGCTATTACAGTTACCACAGAGAAAACAAGTCGAGTGTAAACCACTGTTTTCTTAATTTTTTGGTCAGCTCCTCGTTTGCAAATAAAACAGCATTTGTCCCTGGCTGTATTTTATGTCACATTATGGTAAAGGTTACTACAGGCCACACAAATGACCTGTGTAGGTATTAGTAGGGATGTATCACAATTTGTCCTAAGCGGTGCAGATGCAAGTGTCTCTGGCTGCCAAAATAGTTCACAGTGGGGTAGTTCCTAGATGAAAAAGTCCTTTGTTGGAGGCTGTAGCAGCGTGAGTTCTCACAGAAATCCGTACCAAATAGTCCTATCCACTCTTATTTCGGATGCCACACTGTTGGCTGAGCTACCACAATGAACTCTTGCAACTCTTACTCTGTGTCTGGTATTCAGTCAAAATGTAAATATGTCCAGTGGTAGTTGATGTGGGCACATGACTATTATCATAACATATTATTATTGATGTGATGCACACTAATCCAATTCCTGTTGTTGGTGCATTTTACAGCTGTCGGTGTGGCCAGCAGGACTCACCGTTGTGTCTTTCACCGGGGCTGGACACAGTCCTGTCTCTGGAAACTGTGCCCTTCACCTGCTGTACAGTGGAACCAAGACATTTAGTCACTACTAAACAATAGTGTTTCATCAGTTCAATTGAAATGGCAGCTGTTATTTCTCTTTTTGAAATTCTGCACCGCGACCGTTGGTCTATGGTCTATCTACAACTACTGCGTTGCTCAATTTAGTTTGCAATTGGCAAAGTGTCCTTTTATGCAAATGCCTCTGCACATATATCACGTTGCCAAATTATGAGCATGGTATGCTTCATTCCACCGCACCCACTGCTTCTGGGTGATAGGCAGAGCACAGTGGAACGTTAGCTAACTCCTAGAACACTACAGACCATACAAACTCTGAGAAACCTCTGTTGCACATCTTCCTTCTGTTCTTGTGGACCCAAAGCATAATCATACAGTTCACTAAGTCATCTCCACTGATGCATATAAGTTTATACCATGTTACTGGTACTGGGTAAGGATACTTATCTGGCAGCCTGTATTGCATTTCTCCTTGTTTTTCTCTTATGAATGATGATATGTGTCAGCTACAGACCATTACGCTTGGAGTTTTGCGCACACCTGTTCCGTCATCTAATTTGAAAAGGTGAAGCATTGCCTTTCACTTTGCTGTCAACGTAGATGCAAAGATGTATCCAAATTGTTTCCCTTTCTAATTACTTATTATTATTATTTACTTCCAAGTCCATTATCTCCTCACCAAGCTCCACAAAAAGTGTCTCCTTATATCCTGTGATGTGAAAACGGAAATCAGCACAGAGTATTTCAAAAGGTTGAAACCATTCCTAATATCACATCTTCCGAGCCTCTATAAATGTTAGAATGTGATCCTGCTAAGGAAAAGAAATCCATGGTGGGCTTCATTCAACGTTGAGTGTGCATTATTCATGGCAATATCATAGCAGTACCTTGGTCACTATTACTTGCTCCTGGGAAAATTCTGTGAAAGTCACTTTCTCCTCATAAGACTCCAGGTATGTCAATATGTGTTATTCCACCAAGGTAACCTTTACCTCAAAACGCCTAAAGAATACACACAAGGTCCTGGGTAAACAAAATCCACACTAGTCATGTATTTCTTTGAGATTCAGTAGTCTCTCGAAGGTATAACTAACTATAAAGGAGATAGCACGACAATCGGCTCCCAAATAATTATTTAGGTGTCACAACAAAAACTATTCACTTTAGAAGTTAACATTGTGCACAGAGTAATAGTCAGTATGCCTGTGACTCCCTCCTATTGACCTATTGTGGCTGTTCGAGTTTCTCCAGTTCTTTACACAGATCATTCATGACTGTAACTGAAAAAGAAATTCTAAGTCAAAGGTAGTGTACAGAAAACAATACACAATACAAACATTTGTACATTGAAAAGATTTTTCTATTCTTTATAATAATCACTGTTGACTCTTGTGACTGAGGCCTTACATTTCATGTCTTCCTCTCTTTGGAGATGGTAAAGTTGCTCACTTAATCACATCCTTTAATCTGCATGAATATATCATCACCAGTATTTATTTTATTTATTCATTTTAAAGGTTTTGTATAGCTCTGGCAAGACCTAGATGTATCGGAGCCCTTTACAGAAGCAAGAGCAAAGCGAATATCAATGGCACAATGGTTACATGCAAAATACAATCAAGAACATGAGAATATCAACATCGAAAGGCAAAAATCTTAGGATTCAAAGTTTATATGCAGTTAATAAAATAAGTGAGGTATGACCGAGTGACACACAATAAAATATAACCAAGAAACATTTGCAGGGGTATGAGGGATGGGGTAACTGAAAAGAGGGAAAAACAAATTTAAAAAATCAGGGGAGAACGCAAACAATTACAGAAATGTAGTCAGAACGGACAAAATACATGAGAGACCAAGGAGAGCAAGGCAGGTGTAAACAAAAAGAACAACACAGGGAAAACGAAAGGTTAGCAGAGAGACGACCTATACAGGTGATCAAAAGATATCAGGATCTGAAAGAATCATGGACTCGTATTAATTGAGGAAATGGCGTTGTGGGACTTTTTTTAAAGTCGGGGTAGGAGGGGCTGCAGCGAAGGTCCTTCGGAAGGGCAGTCCAGATGCTAGGCGCATTTCCTTAGAAGGAGCAAGTGGGTGGATTTATTTCTTAGTAATGGGGGAACGAGGAGAAGTGCTTTAGAGGTTCTCATCGGTCTGGCGCTTCCCGCTCTTGTGAGTTTATTTGTTAAGTAAACCAGAGCTTGAGAGTGAAGAGCTTTGTGGGTGATGTAGGCAGTCTTGTAGATGCATCTTCCTTCGATGGGGAGCCATTTAAGGGATTTGAGGGCAGGCGTGATGTGATCAAACCATTTGCAGTCAGTAATAAGCCTTGCAGCCATGTTGAGCACGGCTCTGAGGGGGGCCAGGTGAGCCTTAGCGGCTCCAGTGAGAATATCGTTGCCATAATCCAGTTTAGAGAGGACTAGCGATTGAACGGCCCTTTTCAAGTTGTCTTGAGTGATGATGGGTTTGATTTTAAGGGGGATTTCTTTTAGGTGTTTAAGTGTGAAAAGTGCCGCTTTGGCTACGTTTTTGATATTTTCCTTCAATGCCAAATTTTTTTCCAGGATGGAACCTAGGAATTTTGCCAAGTTGGATAGAGTGAGCGGACAGTTAAGGACGTTGAGGTCAGTGAGCCAGCATCGGATAAGGAGGTGGTTACTTTTGGGGGAGAATAGAATGATTTCCGTTTTGTGGGGGTTCAATTTTAGATGGTTGGAGTAAAACCAGGATTGAATCTTGCTCAGAGTGTTGTTTAGATGAAGGACATCACTGTGTGATTTGATTTTGTAGTAGAGTTGCGTGTCATCAGCATAAAGGTGATAATTGATCCTGGCTTGTTTCAAAATGATAGTAAGAGGTTCCATGAAGAGGTTGAACAGAGATGGGGAGAGACTTGAGACCTGGGGGACACCCAGAGAGACAGGTGTAGGATTGGAGAGGCAGGAGTTGATTTTAATTTGTTGTGATCAGTGTTGGAAGTAGGAAGTAAACCAGTTAAGGACAGTGCCATTGAAGCTCGGAGCGAGACTTGAGAGATTCCAGAAAGGATGAATGATTGACTGTATCAAAAGCAGCTGAAAGGTCCAGGAGGATAAGAAGGCAATCCTCTCCATTCTCTAGGGAATGATGAATGTCTTCAGCTAGGTTCAGCATGGCGGATTTGGCACCAGAGCCTTTCCTGAAACCAGATTGTAAGGA
The DNA here is from genome assembly GCF_964261635.1 of Lissotriton helveticus. NCBI lineage: Eukaryota > Metazoa > Chordata > Amphibia > Caudata > Salamandridae > Lissotriton > Lissotriton helveticus. Next base: position 1,260,792,524 of record NC_136057.1, on the reverse strand, counting down.
GTCAAGCAATTTTTTATTTGCCTATGTGGCTGTCGAGTTGTAGTAAGACACATTTCTCCATGGTTTTGGCTAGGAGTGGGAGGTTAGAGATGTGACGGAGGTTGTTGGGCTCATTAGGGTCTACCTTATGGTTGTTAAGAATGGGAGTGATTTGCCCAAGTTGAAGGGAAACCAGAGGCAAAGGAGGTGTTAATAATGTTTGTCCAACATGGAGCAATGATGTGGTTAAAGTTATGTACTAGCTTTGCCGGGAGTGGGTCTTTGGTATGAGAGGTCGGCTTTAATTTCGCAATGATATTGAAGACTTCGAGCTCTGAAATTAGTCCAAGTGGGGTCGTTTTTCAATTGTATGTTGGAAAGGATATCTCCAGAACCGATTGGATTACGAGGGTGGCTAGAGGTGGAGAAAGGGGAGATGTTAAAAGATATTTGGCGATTTGGAAAGGCCATGATTTGAGAGAAGGATTGAACAATTTTTTCAGTTTTGTCTGTGAAGAAGTTGGCAATTTCCTCACATCTTTCATTACAGGCCGTCGGGTCAGGAGGTGCCGATAAGATTTGTCTTCTGACAATGATAAAGAGTTCTCTGGGCCTATTTTTAGTACAATCCAGTTGGGAATGAAAGAAAGATGCTTTTGCCATGAAAATGTGCATCTTATATGTTGATCTTAAAGATCTAGGGAGAGCTAATTGAGAAGGTAAGGGGTTTTGTCTTTCTCCTAGTCTAAGTTGTCTTCTTTCATTATTGAGTTTAAGATTGAACCAAGATTTAGATTGGATTGCTCTTTGTTGTTTTAGTTTAAGCGGTGTGACGGGAGAAGTTGCAGTTAAGCTTGAATTTTTGACTCTAGTTCAGTAGGAGGGACATGTTTGAGGTTTCTGGTCCCTGTCTTGGGTTTGACATTTAATACTAGGGGAGGAAACACGCTGATCAAGATGTTGAATAGAATGAGATGGTGGTCGGACCAGTCAATAGGGACGATGTCGGTAAGGGAGACCAGATCAGTGCTAGTGATGATGGCGCCAAGTGTGGCACCTTTGATATGGCTAGGTTTGTTGCAGAGTGGCTTTAGGTCATTAATCTCAAAAAGGTTAACGAGGCGCCTGACAGTGGGATCATCAGCATTATTCCAATGGATGTTGTAATCTCCTAAAAACAAATTCTTCGAGGCAGAAAGGGAGAAATGAGTAAGAAAGTCTCATAGCTCTTCGGCAAAGGGTAGGAGCTCACCAGGAGGGTGGTAGATATTATGCAGTCTGAGAGGAGGGGAGCCTTTGACATGGAGTTCTGCACTGAGGTATTCAAAGGTTAAGTATTTAGCTTTCTTCAGAAGGGAGAGCTGAAATGTAGTTTTGTGGATTATGGCTAGGCCTCCACCTGTTCTGTCAGGTCTGTCCTGTCTAATAATGGAGTAGCCGGGAGGAGTGAGTAGGTCAAGGATGGCCATCGAGTGTTCATTGAGCCTGCTTTCTGTGAGGAAAGCACTGTCAACCGCCTCGCTGAGGATGGTTTAGAAATCTCCGTAGCATGTAATTCTGTAGATCTGCAGTTAACGATCATGCAAGGAAGAGGTTAAGGATTATCCTTAGCTGATTTGAGGATGTGGATGGTGGTGAGCTGCGCAGGAGGTTTTGGCGAGTTGAGAGTTGTAGGGACCCAGTTTGCGCCCACTATTATGGGGATGTTGGAGGAGGGGAGATGATCGGTCTCCTGGGATTTAGGGAGTTAGGATTTGCTAAAGGGCATTATGATCAACAGTGGAGAGAGAGCAAAGAGTGTGGTAAGGCCTATGAGCTCGTCTGCAGAGGGGGATGGTCGGCAACTGGGTGCGTTGAGAGAAGTTGGGAGAACTAGTGGGAGAGATATCATAAGTTTAGAGGTGTGCCCTGGAGTTAAGGTTAGAGACCTAGCACTATCAGATTGTTCTCTCGCTGCTTGATAAGCCAGATACATCCTTTAAATAGCAAACCATTTGTACATTAGCAACAAGTTTGTCCCTCCAGCTCAGGGGAGTCCAATCCTTTGTTTGATCAGAGCTACCGATGTTCAAAGAAAATCATTGTGAGCTACCATTATTATTAGCGCTGCAACAGTGATCACATCAGACAAGATTACATTGGTGGATACCCTGTGCATGCCACTGCTTCAATGCCACTGGTATGAAAGTAATAACATTAGTAATAAATATCACCGTGTTATTCAACACACAAAAATCAGCTCTAGATGTATATTGAAAATTCAACCATTTTCTTCAAACATCTGCAAATGCACAGTTCCTGCAAAAATATACCAATTCAGACAGTTAAGGTGTTCCGTTTTCACATGCTGGGGTGCACACACAAGAGCTACTTGCCAGTGGCTGGAGAGCTACTGGTTGGAGAAGCCTGTTCCAGCTATACGTGCACCCTGTCATATTTCCAACCTGGGTCATTTATGTTGCGGTTTAAATGAATAATAAAACCTACTTTACCCTTAATAAGTCACATATAAAAGGTTCAGAAAGTTGCTTCTAAGTAGTGCATCTGTTTGAACTTGGCGATTATGAATGCAAATTTAAATCACATCACAATTTCATGCACTTATATAAAAAAAATATTTCTTTTAAGCAAACAACCTTTGTGATAGACCACGAAAGATGAAATGATGAAAGCATTTAAATTTCATTTTTTGTCTTCTTTTTTTTTTTAGAGACTGAAGCAAAACATTTTACATGTATAAAAAAATTAGGAAGCATACCTGTTAGAAACCGGGGTCTCTAGTTGGTCGGGGTATGCAACCTAGTCCAAGTAGGGACCACCGCTTCAGACAGGGTAGCCTGGCGCAGAGCGGGAAGGCTTAACTTCAGAGGCAATGTGTAAACTATTTGTGCAACACACCAACAGTTCACAGTGAAACACTCACAAAAGAAAAAGGGACTACACCAATGAGTTATAGAAACAAAAATATCTTTATCTTAGTTTCAGGCAGACAATACTCGGATAACACAAGGTTCCAGGCCTGATCAATAATTAGATAAATCTAGGTTCCAGGCAAGATTAATAAGGAAAGATGAATCCAGTTTCCCAGTAAGATTACATCCCCGGCAGTCCATACAGGCCAAGAACTCTTATTTGCAGGGCCTGCCTGACAGTGTTCCTTGTGCGGGGAAATAATCTAGCAGACTCTGGCAGTTCTTCTTCTGTAGGCAAGCGATCGGCTAATTGCCAGCTCAGTCTCAAGTATGCATCATAACAAAACTGGTGCCAGGATTACCCCACCTAGCTACAGAACCGAGTCTCTTAGCACGAGGTTCCCAATATTAAGATGCCCCCGCTGCCCTTGCAGGAAAAACAAGCATTTACAATGCAACGGTTTCGCCTTTGGAGAAGTTAGAGCTATTGACATTGTAAATGACAAAATTTGTATTTATGTCTAGTTTTGACCCACCCAATCCTAAAAAAATCAAAATAGCATAAATCTTTTTTTGCTCCTAGCTTCTTTTGTTCAAGAATAACGATGCCTTTTTTTGTATAGCACCTGTTGCCACGGTATTTGTTTCTTCATAGCGCTACTAAAATCATGATAATGTATCCGTCGAGCTAGTTTTTGCTTACATGTTCAAGCAAACACTTGGGAAGTCTCGATCAGAAGTCCCATTAAATAAAAAAGAGAGAGAAACTGTGTGTTTGTAGATCTCAAGCAGCTCTCCGAGGCGGGGGTAGTAATCTGCCGGAGTGTCCTGCCCTGACAGAGCTGCCGCTTGTGTGTGACAGCGTCAATCAGTCAACTTTATTGCCAATCATTGCTCGCACTGTGTGACTTGTGGGGTGCAGCTTTGAGGGGTTCTAAAACCCCAGCATGCAATGTGCGTTAGGTTAGAAAGCTAGAACTGAATGAGTGGGCCACACTCACCCCGCATTCACCAGCGGCTAGATTAGGCTGTCATCGGTTGCCTGCACGTTGCACCGAGTTTAGTTAGCGTCCTACAACAGGTACATTAACACGCTAAATTATAATATAGGGACGGTAACGGGTGACTTGCAGGCGTCACTCAGATATCTGCAGCAGGGACTTTGACCGAGTGAACTATCCTCACGGTTATCCGTCTCACCTGTCTGGTAGGGAGCCTTGATGAAGGGCCAACTAACTCTACCTAGCCCTGTGGCCGCGATTCTCCTCTTTGGCTTTGGGCGGCATAAGTGTCAACGGATCATCTACAACAGAATAGAAGCGTGACAGTGTTGTTTCATACCATGCTTCTTCAGTGAAAAAATACAGCTATTGAGTATGTTTGCTAGTTCGACATCCGTCTCGTGACTGTTGAAAAGTGACCCATTGAAAAGCGCTCCGATGCCCTCGGGCCATGCTTGGGCTATGGGATATCCGAAAATCAAAAGATTAAAAAAATCCCTCTCCTACCAGCAGAGGGCGGCCCTGACCGCAGAGGAAAACAAGGCGCTCAGTAAAGAGTCGAACTACTTCCGCTTGCGTTGTTATTCAGGCTCAAAACACACTATCATAGGCACGTGCAGTTTCTCGGACCAATGATCATCGCCAATAGTTTTTATACACCAATCCCAGTCAAGGTCGCAATGTGTGGGGACTACTAGCAAATGAATAGCTGTAACAGACACAAACAGAACAAGGTCAATTTGAGATTCGGGGCGTGTTTTTCGCCCTCTCCCCTTCCCATTCGCTGGAAGGTAAAATTCCAGCCAATGGGAAGAGGAGAGGGCGGGACTTAAAAAAAGACCCAGAAACGCCCCGAATCGCGTCAAGGCGGGCCCTGAACTGAGTGACACTCCTCTCCTCCAATGGCTGGCCAGCATTTACGAGGCCAGCCAATGGAGAAGAGGGGCGTGTTCAGGCCCCCATACTACACACATAAGATTTCGGCTCCGCCCACTGCTTACGCAGTGCGACGGTAGCCGTAAACCTAAAAACGCTGTCCCCGGTGATGGTAGTGAGCCGCTTTGAACAGAGGAGTTGCAGAAGAGATGGTTGCGTTTCCAAAGAGCAGGAAACCGACCTCGCACAGGGCCAACCCCAGTGATTACACCTCAGTAACTTGATTCAGACCCCGGCGTCCCGCCTCTCCCGGTTCAGTCGCGGGTACTCGCTAATACAAAGGGCCGACCCCGCAACCTACCACCTGCTCCCGCCAACGTTCCCCACACGGCACCTTAACTGCACACGCTGTCCGTTACCTGGGGTTGGAGGGCGAGCCAGGCGCCGTCAGGGAGCTCTCCTTTACTCCGGGGCACTCTCCGGCCTTCAGTGCAACTCTCCCTGTCCCGGCCGACGCTGGGGAAGCCCTCGAGGCAGCCACCAATCTCCGCGCGGCCCTCCAGTGACGATCAGGGAATCCTTGCAGCTCAGGGCCAATCACAGATTGACCCAGGGGGTGATGTCAGCGGCCCTCGGGCCTGCGGTGGAGATCCCGGGGAACAGTTTTAAATGTCTAGCCGGCGGGAAGAAGAAGCAGGCAATGGTTTACCGAGGCTCCCAGTGATTTCAAAAGTGATTCTGGTGCACTTTCCCTCGGGCCCACGGCGGTGAAGTTGGGGGCAATTTTAAGGCACTTTCCACACCAGTCCCAGCGCGAGGATTTCTGCCCACAGCGCCTTCTCTTCACCGCGCTCGGGTTACGGGCACACACCGCTTCTTGGCTGCAGCGCTTCTCAGCGCATTACTGTCCCGGGCGGTGGCGGTGATTTCACACAGAGCTCCTCTTGGCACAGAGCTCCACAGTGCCTTCGGGTCCCAAGGTGGACACAACCCCATGCTCCCCACGCGGTAACTGTTAATCCTCAGGTCCTTCTTTGGCAAAGCAGACCTTTAAGGGAGGCACAGTTCAAGGCGATCAGTGCTGCAGAAGCAGTTCTGGAGGAAACGTGGTTGTCTCAGTGCCACAGGGGTAGTTTTAACAGCTCTGTAGTCCCAATGAGGCAGTATAAAAGCGCAGGGGCAGTTTGAAGAATGTTGGTGTCCCCAAAGGAAAGGGCTGTTCTTCTGTATGTTGTGGAGACACTCTGGAGGTGTTTCTTTCCAGTTCTCCCTAGCAGGGCAGGATCAGCAGACAGTAGGGCAGCTCAGCAGGTTGGGGGGCAGCAGGTCCTTGGGGCAGTCAGCCTCCTTCCCAATGGCAATCCTCCTGTGCAGCAGTCCTCCAGTAGGGTTCCGTTGTGGTCCAGCAGTGTAACAAAGAAGTGAGACCAGGTACCTCCCTTATATATCCTACAGCCTAGGGGCTGGAAAGTGGTAGAAGTCTCTGGAAGGGTCTGGGGGCAGGGGCTTCTGGAAGAGTCCAGGGAGTTCTGGTATGTTCCCTGCCTATCCTGACTTGGCTGTCTCAGTGACGAGAGACAGGCCGTTAAGGCTACAGTGGGCAGCCCATCACAGCCCATCCACGGGGAGAAGGTGTGAATCACCACTCCCATCTCCCAACCCAGGCAGCCATCAGTTTGCAGAGGGGAGGGGGGAGTCTACAGTGCCCAATCTAAGTGTAGGCAGGGAAAGGTCCGCTTTTTAAAAGTGGGATACCCAACGTAGTATTGCCCAAACCCCATATATCATTGGAAAGGGTTTCCCGCCCTGAGTCCAACAAGACCAAACGTGACAGACTTATTAGGTCTCTGTCAGAAATGATCCCATAAGGGGGGTCCCAATGCTAGCCTATGGAGAGCTAAGCCTTACTGCAGGAGCAGGGGCAAATATGCCAGCGTCACAAGGTTTTGGGGGAGAACACCTGCACCTCAGCACTGTTTAACAGTGGTGAGGCGCCCAGAGTCCTAGGTCCAACAAGAAGGTACAGTGAAAAGGGCAAAAAGGTAGGGGAAGACCACCCTAAAGCTGAGCGGTCCAACAATACCTTGGACATTTTTCAGGGAATTGTGACCTGCAAAATATAAATCCATCAATGTTGCTGTTATACACTTCTTTCTCATAAATATCCAATTGTTTTATGGTAGGAAATGTGAAGGAAAACAAATCTGCATTGCCACGAATTCATGTAAATGAATAAAGCAAGGAATTGCAAAATTGATAAATTATGTAGTAGGTAGAACAAAATATTTCTCCAACACCACTCGGTTGCATCAGCCCTGAAAAGCAGTCATGTCAGTGCGTTTCCCTTTCCCAAGCTGGTATGTATTTGAATGGGAACATGATTTGTTTACTTTAGTATTCTGGATCAGCACATTATAGGTCAGTCCCTGCAATTTATCCTTTTGATGAATTGAGAAAAATGATTTTGGAGCAAACTATTTAAACGTTTTCAATTGCGTAAGCATGAGTACATCCACTTATAGCATAACTTCCCTTTTACATCATCAAATAGCGTACCCTGCATTTCAGTTCTGTCCTTTGCCTGCATCTCTGTTCTGAAAATGTTGTCACTATTATCAAAGGGTTGGTGAGCACTTTCAACATGAGGTAGTAGTGTAGCTACATAGTAAAATACTGCATCTGCTTCAGATGTGGCATGGAAATATTCACACAAGCTTTTATAATAGCCAGCAGTTCACAAAAATGTGCGCACCTGTGTTGTGTAATTGTATGCGCTCTGTGTTCAACTATCTCCGCCCTTTCGACAAAAGTGTCTCAAGTAGAAACCCTCTAGCTGAAGAAAGCCTCTATGTTATCAGGAGACACCTTATGTCCCCTGGCAGCTTAAGAAATCAATTAATTTTATAGTATTCGTGGTATGAAGTTTATAGTAGTGCCGACATTTATGTATTGCATCAATGCTGTACCTGACTGACATGTAAGGTAATCAAATTCATTTTTCAATACACAAAAACCATCAATGTACTTTTGAGGATCCTGCATGTGTGTGTGTGTGTGTGTGTGTGCGCGTGTGTGTGTGTGTGTGTGTGTGTGTATATATATATATATATATATATTCACTGAAAAAACCATAGGTTATAGACCATATATAGTTAGGAATTAGCATTTAAAAAACCTTATTTTACTCACACAAAACCATTGAAATTCCATATATAGTTAGTTGCACTAACTATATATCGCGCACCCGCAATCCACTGCTGATGATGTCACATATTACATCATTCATGACATGGTCAGTGACATCACTGATGACATCACTGATGACATCTCAAATGACATCACTGATGAATCATCCAGTGACTGTGTGTTTCTGTAAAGTTTAAATATGTTTTACATATTGAAGAATGAGTAGATGTAGAAGTGTCTGGATGAAGGATTTAGTAGGTGCGTGACTGACTGTATGAGTGAGTGATTAAATGTGTCTCACTGAGTGCATGGGTTAGTGACTAAACTGTCTTAATTTGTGCATCATTATGTCTGTTGTTCTGTAAACTGCTGCATGTGTTGGTCAGTAGCTATATGAGTAACTATATGGGTTATTGATTGATTGCCCAAGTATTTGTATGGGAGACTGAGTGTGTGTGTGGCTGGCTGGGAGGTGTGTGACTCTGTGCAGATCAATGTGTACTTGTATCAATGATTGTATAAGAGAGTAAGTATGTGTTAGTATATGTTTCAAAATGTAAGGTGCTCTATGTTTAACTGTATAGATTAGAAAATGGAAGTGTGATTGATTATTTACAGGACTGACTAGGTGTGTGAGTAACTCCATGGATGAGTGACAGAGTGTGAGAGTCTGTATAGGTGTATGAGTGCATATGATAGTGTTGTAAAGATGAGTGATTGTATGTATGAATGATTGTATGGGTAAATGAGTGAATGTGTGTGTAAACATAGGAATCACTGAGTGCGTATGTAGTAACTAGTATTGGTGTGTCAATGGTTTCAAAAATTATACTCTGTATTTAACACTGGGTGTAACAGAGGTTATATTAAAGTGTGAGGAGATGCATTGTATTGTCACATGAATGATATCATCAGTGATGTGGTCATTGATGTCAAATGAGATGTCATCAGTGATGTCATCAGTGATGTCATTTGAGATGTCATCAGTGATGTCATTTGAGATGTTATCAGTGATGTCATTTCAGATGTCATCAGTGATGTCATCAGTGATGTCATCAGTGATGTCATTTGAGATGTCATCAGTGATGTCATCAGTGATGTCACTGACCATGTCATGAATGATGTAATATGTGACATCATCAGCAGTGGATTGCGGGTGCGCGATATATAGTTAGTGCAACTAACTATATATGGAATTTCAATGGTTTTGTGTGAGTAAAATAAGGTTTTTTAAATGCTAATTCCTAACTATATATGGTCTATAACCTATGGTTTTTTCAGTGAATTTTCAAGGTTTTGTAAATGCTAATTCCTAACTATATATGATCTATAACCTATGGTTTTTTCAGTGAATTTCAATGGTTTTTTAATAGCAAATATCATAAGCTGTCGAATGTCAAGTACGTGGTAAGTGAAAACATTTTCGTGTTTATGCACACTGATCTGCTTTGAATGGAGCCCCCCCCCCTCATTTCTATTAGGAGTACTCTCTCTTTGCACATAGTGAAGGGTAGTTAACGCAGGCCTTTGCCCCCGTTGTAATACGTCGTGCCTGCTTCTCTCTCCATTTGATTGATTGTTATCCAAGTATTTACTGTTTTAGAATTGGTTCTCTTTGGTTCATTCTCTATTTACAAACAAACAGAGTCGCAATACTCTGTTTAGTCTTTGCAGATAACGAAAAATCGTGTAAAAAAAAAAAGAAAAGGAACCGAGCAAAATCAGTAGGCCACTAACGGGATCTCTTTTTGACCTCGCTAAAATAGAAACATTAGGAACAACCCCTCATGACAAATACAAAACTAGTGAAATGAACTGAACTCCACACAATGATGGCTGCAAAACAGCTCGGCTCCGCCACCCACCCCGCCCAAAATAACAATAAAGAGCGGCTGCCATGATTGGTTGCGGAATGGCCACGACGGAGCTACGAAATGGTACTGCTCTCATGCTAACCCCAGCTTCAGTCTGAAACATCCAGAAACACTGTAGACTACCAATTCGATCAGTTCCGGTAGCGCCCCAATGTAACCCGGTAGAGAAGAACTAGCCCTCCCCTCTTTGACTGATGGTTCTTGTTGTCTGTCCCTTCTGTTGTCATTTAACAGAACTATTTAGCCTGCTGAAAGGGGTTGTGTTCCGACCGCTGGTTGGTGGAGACATTTTGACTATATTCTGGACCTGCGTTGTCGCGTAATGCGTCATATGACGCGCCGCGTTAGCGCATCTGGAAGTCATCCGGGGCGCGCAGCGCGTAACGTAAGCATAACAAGTCATTTGACTTGTTAATAAAACTTTTCATTGGTTCATTTTACTTTTCTTATTCTAATGATGAAAGGCTTGGTCATATGACCTAAAAATTACGCTTTTTATTACTTCCGAACATTATTTTTTCTTAAATATGTTATAATGTTCCAGGCTAATGTACTTTCCCGGAAAATTTACAACTGTCCTGCAAGTAAAATATATTATTTTTTCGAAAAAAAGAGCGTTTCTTCGTCCCATGACGGATCCGTTGAGCAAAAGAGGGTCGACCTGCTGTCTTAGTCGCCGATACGCCTGAATATGAGATTCTTATCGATCACTTTATGTTGCAGGAATAGAAAACACAACAGCCCTTGACCATTTATCTTTACTGCGTTCCTTCGTATTATACCTTTTACCCTTCATGTAATTGGTCTGCTTTATTTCACTTGCCTTTTAATGATTCTAAAACAGTGACTATTATTAAAAACTTTACCAATGTATATACTACTACCATGTTTTCTTTTAAAAACCTTTATTGTGAAAATTTCATTATACAAATACGAGCCTATAACCACGTGGGCCTGCCACGGAGCAAACTGTAATCGTATATGATGAGTAGACATTTACACTGTAGAGGAACGTAACGGGCGGGCCATTAGGTTGCAAGAACTAAGGTGTCTAACAGTTACGGAATCGGTGGACGTACATTTTATAATTAAAATACGACAGGGCCAGTTACAATAAAATTATCTAGATATACATTTGCGGGCAAGTACCATGGGTGACGTTAATTCGAACTTTCAATAGTACAGTAATCAATAACACATCAGAACTTAATATCAATAGGGATGTCGAAATATTCAATCAATTCTCGTCCCCGCCCGCCATGTGCTTCAAAACTGCATACGTATCTCGTGATTTCAAGGTTCTGCAACCAGTACACAACAAGGAGTTACGAGTCCCATTTATTCCGGCGCCATTTTGGGCGAGGACGGGCAGGTCCAGGATATAGTCAAAATGTCTCTACCAACCATCGACTATGATGATGTTCATATGCTGTATTTATTAGAGTAACACTCATCTGTCCACATGAAATTAATTTGCCACAATCTAAACATGTCATTTTAATCTTTCCAAAGTTCTTCTAAATATTTGGGACCGTTTCCCTTGCCTCTGATGCTGTCAGTGCCACTTCTTTGATGAATGTACTAGCAGGTCAGGGGTTCTCCTCCAAATCTCTTTTATGCAGCACTATAATTAATTGGTGCCACCTCTCCATATGACGATGCATGGTATAGTTACCATAACTATATTTTTTTTCGGTTCCTCTGGAGAGTTCATCGTGGCAGATGAAGCGTGTAACGTACCGGGCATTTACCTTTTTTTGCATGTACAGGAAAGGAAAAATAAATCGAGCGTCCGAGTTCTAAGGTGTCCCAGGGCCATTTTAGTGGACCAGGCCCAAATCCAAAGAACAGGCCGCCATTTTGAGAGTCCTGTTGCAGCCGCCTGTCGCTGTAGCATCAAGAGCAGCCGAAACTCAGCTGAATGGCAACTGAAACGGTAAAGGGGCGCCCCACTACAGCAGACGAGCCTCCACCTAGGAAGGCCCGTTCACGCCGCCTCCCCCCCCCCCCCCCCCCCCCCTTCGGGCACCCCACGCCGTTATTCGGAGCAGTATTGTAGGATGGCCACACCAGTGCGGCAACTTGCTAGACATCACCTCGGTGGTAACCGAATCTCAACGCCTTGTGGTGTCTTCTATTCAGAAAACATTGTTATGCTGCCTTCGACCTATTCGCCGCAAGTGCGCACACAACTCAACTGCATAGCTTGCTAGACACCACCTCGATGCCATCCGGATCTTGGAATCTCAGCGCCTTTTGGTGTCTTCTCTTCAGAAAATATTGTTGCGCTGCCTTTGGCCCCATTCGCACATCGGTCCGCTACTGACGCCATCTCACAGGCTAATGGGGCGCCCCACGCCGACTTTCAGCATTGTAGGATGACCACACCAGTACAGCAACTTGCTAGACATCACCTCGGTGCCATCCGGATCTCGGCGCCCCACTGCAGATGAAGTGCCTCTCAACTATGAAACCACCACGGTGACATCCGGATCTTGGCGCGTTGTGCTGCCTTCGGCCTATTCGCACATCGGTCCGCTACTGACGCCATCTCACAGGCTAATGGGGCGCCCCACGCCGAGTTTCAGCATTGTAGGATGACCACACCAGTACAGCAACTTGCTAGACATCACCTCGGTGCCATCTGGATCTCGGCGCCCCACTGCAGATGAAGTGCCTCTCAACTATGAAACCACCACGGTGACATCCGGATCTTGGCGCGTTGTGCTGCCTTCGGCCTATTCGCACATCGGTCCGCTACTGACGCCATCTCACAGACTAATGGGGCGCCCCACGCCGAGTTTCAGCATTGTAGGATGACCACACCAGTGCACCTTACTAGACACCACCTCTGTGCCATCCGGATCTTGGCATCTCAGCGCCTTGTGGTGTCTTCTATTCAGAAAATATTCTTGCGCTACCTTTGCCCCATTCACACATCGGTCCGCTACTGACGCCATCTCACAGGCTAATAGGGCGCCCCACGCCGAGTTTCAGCATTGTAGGATGACCACACCAGTACAGCAACTTGCTAGACATCACCTCGGTGCCATCCGGATCTTGGCATCTCAACGCCTAGTGGTATCTTCCATACAGAAAATATTGTTGCGCTGCCTTTGGCCCCATTCGCACATCGGTCCGCAACTTAGACATCACCTCGGTGCCATCCGGATCTTGGCATCTCAGCGCCTTGTGGTGTCAGTCAGAAAATATTGTTGCGCTGCCTTTGGCCCCATTCGCACATCAGTCCGCTACTGACACCATCTCACAGGCCAACAGGGCGCCCCACGCCGACTTTTACCATTGTAGGATGGCCACACCAGTGCCACAACTTGCTAGACACCACCTCGGTGCCATCCGGATCTTGGCATCTCAGCGCCTTGTGGTGTCTTCTATTCCGAAAATATTGTTGCCCTGCCTTTGGCCCCATTCGCACATCGGTCCGCTACTGCCGCCATCTCACAGGCCAACGGGGCGCCCCACGCCGACTTTCAACATTGTAGGATGGCCACACCAGTGCGGCAACTTACTAGACACCACCTCGGTGCCATCCGGATCTTGGCGCGTTGTGCTGCCTTCGGCCTATTCGCACATCGGTCCGCTACTGACGCAAACTCACAGGCCAACGGGGCGCCCCACGCCGACTTTCAGCATTGTAGGATGGCCACACCCGTGCTGCAACTTGCTGGACACCACCTCGGTGCCATCCGGATCTTGGCGCGTTGTATTGCCTTCGGCCTATTCGCACATCGGTCCGCTACTGACGCCGCCTCACGTGCCAACGTATTTTCTCCGCATTTTATACCCTATGCCGCATAACAGGTCATGTGACTTGTTTATAAAACTTTTCATTGGTTCATTTTACTTTTGGTTTCCTAATGATGGAAGGCTTGATCATATGACCTAAAAACAACACTTTTCATTGGATGAAAACTTTTTTTTTTTCCCAAACGATGAAAGCCCCACCTTGTTTCTGGATGTTTCAGACTGAAGCTGGCGTCAGCATGAGAGCACCACCATCTCGTAGCTCCGTTGTGGTCATTCCGCGAGCAATCATGGCAACCGCTCCCCACCAGAAGCCTACAGGAGTCGGGGGCCCCCAAAACTTTTGATGAATCCTCAAGGCGGAGGGGACGCTTTCGAGAATGGGGTCCAAGACCTAGCAGACAAGCGTCCGATTTCCAAGGTGTCCCAGGGCCATTTCAGTGGACCAGGCCCAAAAAGGAAAGAGCCTGCCGCCATTTTGAGAGTCCTGTGACAGCCGCCTATCGCTGCACCACAAGAGTGGGCGCAACTCAGCTGAATTGCGGCTTTTGACACAGTGGACCAAAAACGGACGGAATGGCAACTGAAACGGTAAAGGGGCGCCCCACTACAACAGATGACACTCCACCTGGAGAGGCCCGTTCACGCCGCCTCCCCCGGGGCGCCCCACGCCGTTATTCGGAGCAGCATTGTAGGATACCAAAACCAGTGCGGCCACTTACTGGACATCACCTTGGTGCCATCGTTCTGCTGCCTTGGAACTATTCGCACAACAGTTTGCTACTGATGACCCACCCCCCGCGACGCCCCACGCCGGAAATCTGGACGTTGTGCTGCGTTGGGACTATTCGCACAGCCGACCGCTACTTCGTCGTTTTTCCCAATTTTTTTTATATGTTATTACTATTTTTGTTTTCTTGTATATATTTATAAGTTATTAAAGTTTTATAATCTTACTACTTTGTCGGAGTGCTATATATTTTTAATGGGACACATAATTGTAAAAACTTTGATGTACAAAGAGTCATCCCTGGAATCTTCCGCTTCAGGCTCGGTCCCCTCCCCAATCACAATACAGGATGGTTTTCAGATAATAGGAACGCGTCTGCTGTGACGGATCTCATCGAGTGTGGGCCTTGATCTACTATAACTCCTTTGAAGAGGGGTGATTCTTTACAGCTGGGGCCATAAACTACATCTGCAGGGCTAGCTGATACCCTAGGACCAGCCTGGACAATCGGACACAGAGGAAAAGGAGTTTCAGAGGGTGCGGTAGTGAATAGGGCGAAAGGGAGGTGTCGGGCGGGCACAGGGTGTGATTCTCAGGGAAGAGCAGCGCAGATGGGGGGAGGTTTATTACCCATGCATAAGACAGAGAGCGGGGGTGACCACTGCCTGGGGGAGATGCTTGCGAGGGTGGGGAGCCATGCTAAGGATCGACAGCGTGCACAGAGTGGGTCTGGTCAAGGCATCTAAAATGGCTGCCGTGCACGACAAAAGTGTGGCATTTGAAAAAAGACAAGATGGCGCAGACAATGTTTTTCAACACTTCCTGATTTCCTTCGAATCGAACGTTAACAGACGTTGGGGCATATTACCAAAGTTAAGCGATATTTATCCCTAACGATGCTTAGCAACGATTTTTTTACCGCTAAGCATCGTCAGAAATTATCACAGATAAACCTTGCTATTATCAAGGTTTATCGCAAATACGATAATAAACGACCGCAATGCATTAATATCGCTGAAAACTCAGCGATATTCATGCATTACCGAGCTAATGCTCTTAGCCATGTTATCCACCTCCCATTGGATAACATGGCTAAGAACTGCTCAGGGCAGGTGCTAGCTTTTGGAGATATTCGCGCTTATCTCGAATATTTCCAAAAGTTGATAATAGGAGATAGCGATGTTAGCGACTGTTTCCAGTCGCTAACATCTTGGCATGCCCACTTTGCATGTCATTAGTGATAAATATCACTCACATGCAAAGTGGGGCCTAAGATGGTCGCTATCTCCTACTAGCCGTCGCTAACTGGTGTTAGCAACAGCTAGGTAATACAGATATAATTTTATCTCCGCGAAGCGGAGCGCTGTTACAGATATATATCTTGTTTTTGAACGTTAATTTCTCAAAATCCACTGAAGCACATATATTGAGACCTAGCAAAGCCACATCGAGCTACCAGTCCCTACAATTTTGCCAAGTTTCGTGCAAATCCATTCAGCCGTTCGATTATTATTATTATTATTTTTTTGCCCCGCGGGGCCCTTTTAAAACCTCCACATCAAACCTAAGAGGTCAAGGAGGATCTACTATGCCCCCTTATGGTCATTTGCCCCTTCGCTTTGGCCTCCTCTTGTCTCTCGATCCTACCGAGAGACAAGATGGCGGCCGCTACGGACTGTTTGCAATGTTTACAGACGCCGGAGAACCAATCAGCTTCGCAAACCTCCGTTACGCGAAGCGGAGCGCTGTTACAGATATATATCTTTTTTTGAACGTTAATTTCTCAAAATCCACTGGAGCACATATATTGAGACCTAGCAAAGGCACATCGGGCTACCAGTCCCTAATATTTTACCAAGTTTCGTGCAAATCCATTCAGCCGTTCGATTATTATTATTATTATTATTTTTTGCCCCGCGGGACCCTTTTAAAACCTCCACATCAAACCTAGGGGGTCAGCGAGGATCTACTATGCCCCCTTATGGTCATTTGCCCCTTCGCTTTGGCCTCCTCTTGTCTCTCGATCCTACCGAGAGACAAGATGGCGGCCGCTACGGACTGTTTGGAATGTTCACAGACGCCGGAGAGCCAATCTGCTTCGCTACGCGAAGTTCCGTTACGCGTAAAGTCCGCGAACCGGAGCGCTGCCCGGTCCGCTGTTACAGATATATATCTTTTTTTGAACGTTAATTTCTCAAAATCCACTGGAGCACATATATTGAGACCTAGCAAAGGCACATCGGGCTACCAGTCCCTACAATTTTGCCAAGTTTCGTGCAAATCCATTCAGCCGTTCGGGCTAAAAGTGAGGCCAACCGCCCTATGGAAAACTCAATGTTAAAAACACGTTTTGGGACCCCCCTTTTTTCTCGACCCCCCCTTGACGAACCCCCCCCAAATTTTCAAGGGCTGCTCAGAAACAAAATATGCCATTTTCCTGAAAATTTCAGCCAATTCCGTCCACAAACGCCAAAGTTATTAGACATAGAATTTTCAAAAATCCCATAGAGAAAACATCCTAACTATATATACCTACTGGCGACCGCCAGTAGGTAATGTGTGTGTGTGTATGTATATGTATATGTATATATATATATATATATATATATATATATATATATATATATATATATTTGTGTGGCTGATATCAACATTAATCCTAATTCAGACAATTCAGACTCTTCATCTAGTGCTTCAGG
Source organism: Lissotriton helveticus (assembly GCF_964261635.1). Taxonomy (NCBI): domain Eukaryota; kingdom Metazoa; phylum Chordata; class Amphibia; order Caudata; family Salamandridae; genus Lissotriton; species Lissotriton helveticus. Next base: position 1,260,775,502 of record NC_136057.1, on the reverse strand, counting down.
AAAAGGTCTGCCTGCCTGCACCTTCTGTGCTCTGATTAGTATTTTGTTCTCTCTGTCCTGTTTATTTTATAGGGTCTCTAACCCTATTCGAGGTTGGGACTCAAACCCTACCTTAGGCGGGGGACTCTAACCCTCCGTCTCCTCTGTGAAGTCAGTTTAAACCAAATACCCGACAACATTTAAAGTCGAAACCTGTTTCCCTTTATGCACCATGGACCCCATCCTGGTGTCTTAACTGGTTCCACGATGACTGTGAGTAACTGTGAGTCAATTCACCTCTGTGTGTCTGATTAGAGCTGATGAGATCACGTCTTGGGTCTTCCAGGGGATTCTGTGGTCTGAGTCTGCCCAGAACGAAGTCCAATTTGTCATGCGCATCCAAGACTTTGAGAGCTCTGTGGACCCTCAGCCCCAGTGTCTCTGTCCGTTGGAACTCAACCAGTCTAATCCGAGTCACTCGCACCATTTGTTAAAGATCATTTTACTGCAAAGGAAATGGCAGTCCATACACAGTCATGGTGATCTAAAGAAGCAAACGTTTATTTGCTCTGCTCTCAGCCTCCGGGGCGGAAACATACAGAGTGAATTCTGCAAAATGTTTCAACTTGCCTGAGGTGTGCCGTGTCTTATATACCTTCGAATACTCATTGGTTTACGTTGAAAAAGCTAACTCATTCAACCACGTACAGCTGCCATGTGTATGCTTCAAGCTAAATGATGTCTGTAAGCAAAGTGAATTTACAGTGAAAGCATTTGGGGGGGGTGGGGCTGTGCCTGTAAGATCATCTCTTATATCTGCTTTAAGACCTTTTGGCTGCCCAGTTACACATTGGCAAAAGTTAGTTAACACATGCCACCTTTATCAAACCTAAAAACATTGCTTTCACACCAGAATGTCTTGGGAGGACATTCCTTGCAAACAACTAGTTCTTCTTAGTTCACTCGTTGGTTCAAGGCCTCAGATGGTACATAACCGAGATAAGACCGCTCTGCACCTGTATTTTATATTTAATAAACAAGGAATGAAACCTTCTTGTTTACAGCAAAATGACCTCTCCACAGAAACATGAACTTGTTGCAAGAATCATTCTAGAAGCACAGTACAAATATGGAGTTTCTATTGTTATTTGTTTGAACAATGGTTCCGCTCTGTATATGTCTTCTTTCTGGCATTGACAGATATTAAAATGAATCAACTTTAATCTGGGGTTACTGGCTGTAGTTTAAACATTTGCTCAAAGCCCGCCAAAGAGTTTTCCCTCTGTCTTCCTTGAGGGCGGTCTATAGTCTAGCAACATGTATCGCCCATCTCCACACTCTAGGTGGATTTCCATGGTGGCTCGGGCAGGGGGTGCCGGGGGAATTCTGTCCATATTTTTTTGTCCAATGATGTCAGCACCAGGCAGCCAGACATAATCAAAACCACATTAAACCGTACTTTAAAGCACTCCTTTGCCCCCCCACCTTTGATTCCAAGATCAATGTCAAGGTTTAGTACACATTGTGTAAAGCATTACCGGGGCAAAGGCCCAGTATACCATCAGAAAATGACTCCTCACTGTGCCCCAACCATAGCTTTTCCCTCAATGGCTGCTCATTGGATCACCTAACTATCATTTCAGAGGTTGAAAGATGGAGAAAGAGCACTAGGTTTACAAAGATCTAGTCTCTGGAATATCCTCAGCACATATTTGAGATCCAAGCCCGACTTTGTGGAATTCATGAAACTTGTTGAAACCGAACTGCTCACATTTGCCTATTACTGAAGTAAGTACAGAACATGGGTCACAATTGAAGAATTTCAGACTTCGATAGCCATCCGTGTGGATGCTAACTCCCAGTCCTAATGTTCTCTCCACCACGCGTTTCTCAAACACCTTGAAGTAACCGAAAGGATATAAGTAGCACGTTCTAAAACGTACCCATAAATATTAAATAGCTGTTCTTTCTTCGAAGTATCATTAATTTGGATAATAGCGGCATCGAATAGAAATAGTAAAGTGGTTTAACGTGCTACACTGTACCAAGCTAATTTTGAAACAAGTTTATTGTTTATGTGGATTGTGAGCCAAACCTCAGTTGCACTATCTAATCCTCGTATTTCGCACTATAATCTGAATTGCCTCCAGGAACTTCCAAACTAAAAGAATGGATGAATACTTTTTTCTATGGTGTTTTAAGATGGGGTATCCAACTTCTAAGCACACCCACTTTTTTGCCAAAGGCTGGCAAAGAGATGTAAAGTGAATTAGCCACTATCATACCTTGTTAATCAAGTGGGAAAGCCAGGATTAGAATTCATGTCTCGTCATTCCAAAATCAGCGAAAAAGACCCCAGATAACACCTACTCTCTGGAATATGAAACCGATTGTGTTCAAATAAAATGCTTGCAATGTACCTTTTACTCTGAGAATGGCAGGAACAAAGAGGTAAATAGATTTTATAGCAAGTGTCCAATTAGTTTTCCAAAACAAGTATAAAAAATTGCCAATTAACCATAATTATGCTAATTTGACTGTCTTGCAAAAAATATCTGAATTTAACACTATTAACAATAGGCACCACCAACCACCTCATCACTTTATGTAATCACTGATAAATATTTCTGTTAAATGATCACAGTGATATTGATTACTGCTGTGATCTACTGATCACTAACATGAGTCCTGACATTCTCCCTTCACGTGAAGTGTAAAGGTACCATTACATTTGGTATTAGTGACTGCACTTACAAATGCCCAGATTACGGTTGGAGAGGCTGCATTAAAACAAGCGGATGCTAACATCATTGGAATCTTTTGGTCATTGGAAGTCAGACCTGAGGTACACTCTTTAATAATCTGCTTCCTTTTTTCGTGCAATATAAATACCCCATACATGCATACACAATGCTAGTGTTTTGGGATTGCACACTGTTGCTTTGTATGGAGGTAAAACTGAAGTTTGAGTAGCTTATCTCCCGGGACTGTTTTCCCTTTATTTAACACAGATATAGGAGACATTGAAAGAAGCAGGCGGCATAGAGACATGGCACAATTGCCTATGCACATTTTTGAATGAATGCTTGTTTCCTTGAGCTCTTCCCTGACGCTTCTTCTTTTGCATGAGGTCTGCAGTTTATAACACGAGCGAATACCCTGCAGAGGAAATTTCCAATTTAGTGGAAAGCCTGGTTTCCATTATAACTTTGAACAGCTTAGTTTTAGGTTATTAGTTTGAATGAGGCAGTCACCACAAACGTCAGCATTGTCTTTCAATTATAATTAGTAAAACAAATGAAACCGTAACAGAAACAGAGGGTTTAAAAACAACCTTTTTTTAAAGAAACTTTCATTATTAGTTGATAACAAAACCTTTATTCTTGTACATTTTCAAAACATTAATCACGATCTCATATCTAAATCCTTGCTCTTCTTTTTTTCAAGAACACATTATTCACTGTCTCAATATCAGTATGGCTAGACAAGGTAATGTAGAGGATAACAATGGGAGCAATGTATGTGACCCTCTTTATAGACCTGTGAGAAATCATTTACTTTCTCCACTCTGGTGATGCATTTGGTATCTTTTTAATACTGTAGTCTGCTTTTTTTTTTAATCTGTGCTAGGTTGACTCTCTGATACCAACGATTCACTAAGTATGAATTTATTTATTTACAGGCTTTGCTGAATAACTCATATCTTTACCACTTAGCACATGGAAAGGACTTCGCCAGCAGAGGAATTGAAAGTAAGAATGGAGTCTGATAAGTTACCAGTGTAAGCCTCTGCAGTGTTCCGTTTCAACAGAAATGCATGCCGAGCACTGGGCATGTGAGACTGCTTTGTGGTATGTCAGTGTTTGGTAGCCGGAGCAACTGTTTTGGATAATTGTGCTGTCTGCCACAGAATAAATAATGTAACTTTTTCTTTGGAGATTGAGAATAATTGATTTTCTCTGGTTGAAATTGCAGTTTTGGAATGCTTTTGCTAGGTTGTTAAAATTACTTTTTGTTTTTCCACATGTTGTGATGTGTGTTCTTTGGACTTAAGGCAATTACAGGCCCTTTGTGAATTATTGGGCTCATCATTTAGACGCTCTCTCCTAAATGACGCTCTCGGTTTCTGGTAATGTCATCCCAGGTGTCCTAAGATGAAGACTTCACTTCATACTTTCACACAATATTAAATCAATAATCATGCGGTTCCCAGTGTTATTAAAGCTGTAACTAAAGCTGCTACACTTGGAGATTTGAGTTTTACTTTTCAGTGTTGGGATCAAAACATAGTTTACATATATTTTTATTAGGATCAAAACAGATTTTACATATACTTTTATTTTGCTACGTGGCTCAAAATTGACACAGAACATTTAGGCTGTAGTTCACAGCACAATACGATGCATTTATACTCCGCTGCACTACACAGTCTGTGCTGCACACATTTCTTTTACTGCACTACACAGTAGCCTGATGCCCACAAGCTTTTTTGCACCTAAGCTTGTTCTGCACTGTTTACTTATGTTTTGTAGTCAGACTCTGCTCCAGTACAGAGCAGAGTCTTTACTGCTTTACATACCTTGCTGCCTACATCTTGTGAGCCATTATAGATAATGGGGTAGCCCTTAAAGTCAAACCGGACGTGGGCAAAAAGCGGGAATGAAAACAATGGTCCGTGACCAACCATTCACAATTTAAGTTGCATAACCAAATTGAGCAACACGGTTATCAAATAGTCTCAGAGAAATTCAGGCGAATACACAATAACTGTTTATGCATATCCACCTGTTGATAGACCACACAAGAAACATGGGCCAAATTCTGTAATCATTTACAGGATATTTATTAAGAATCAATCAAAAATTATTAGGTAGAGACCATAGGTTGCGCGCAAAAGGAGAGGTGAAAGGTTGAGAGAATAGTGGTGTTGGGTAGTGAAAGTGTGAATCAAAGAATAAAGGGAGAGTTACTTTGATATTTTACACATACTTATAACAAAAATCAGTTAACGTAAGCCTGTCCATATACAGATTTACAAGTATTCTGTATATTTTTAGTGTGCATTCAATGCAATTTCCAACGAAAGGACATGATGAAGGTACAGGTCTTGATCAATGGGAGTGCGTCGACGTTTTGACTCGACTATGCAACGAGGATTCAAAACGTTTGCTGCGAGTCTTCATCAGGACTGTGTGTTTGCAACCTATGATGGAAATATGGAATTCGATGGAGGGCTGTTGTGTGTGTGGTCAAGAATCCGGCAAGGTACAAGAGAATGTACTGACCTAACCCCGGAGCCAAGCCTGGCTTCACAGGTAGGGATTCCAATCTGTTCCAAAAGGCTCCAAATCGCCAAGGTACAGTTCTACTGGTGTGCTGGTTTTCACCACCAGATGTATATTTTCCATAAATCAGATTAACAGCCCCTTTCCTAAAATAGTGAAACAGGGGATCTTTTACTATTCAAATTACATAAACAAAACCGACCTAGGATGGCCAGGTCTTGATATGATTCACATCGGTATTCACAGGGACCTGAATCAACATAGTGATAAGAAATCAGCATTTTAACAGTGAGGTGGTGAGTTGCGGGTCTCAGTGAAAAGGTAAGGTGTACTTATTCATATTCACTAAACAATCCTCGGCTGATCTAATCTGTGGCCCACATCAGCATGGTAACAAGTTAACAGCGAGGAGGCGAGATACGCCTATTCGAGACACCAGTCTGTGTCAAAACTCAATTGCCTTGACATTATAAATATAAACATTTCAGTGCTGAGGGCTGAAGGGAAAGGATAACGCGTGTTGGGGAGCCTGGGGGTCCACATCAGCATGGTAAAAAGTTAACAGCGAGGCAGCGAGATACGCCTATTCGAGACACCAGTCTGTGTCAAAACTCAAATGCCTTGATGTATAAATATAAACATTTCAGTGCTGAAGGTAAAGGATAACGCGTGTTGAGGAGCCTGGGGGTCAGTGGTTACCTTAGTCAGGATGCAGTCTCGGTCATTCGCTACCGCTCCCTCGAGGTGCTGGCAAGGACTTCGCGTTATCCCGGGCCGGAGTAATAAAGTGGAAGAAAACGTGCATTAACGTGCACGCTGTCGTCTTCCGGTGCGATCGATCCCCGAGTGGGGGATCGAAGGAGGATCAAAGGAGGGTCGAGGCGATCACCCTTCTACCTCAGTTGTCATGGTGATATTATCAGCCGGCCGACTATCTGACAAGGTTTCCCTGCTACTATACAGAGGACAAAGGAATGGATGCCGCAGATGCAGAAATGCTAAGAGAACCAACATACATGAATAGGGTGCTGGCTGAAATTGTATTTACATGTGCAATTTTAAAATCACAGTGACACAAGATTATATACATAATATTACAGTGGTGCATAATTATATACATATTTACATATTGTGTTCTTCCAAATTACAATTGTGTATAGAAAACAATGTATATACATAATTACAAAAGTCATGAATAAACATTTCCTAGCAATGTATGGCTACATGAGGTGCACGGCTAGCATCATCCATTGGACAAAGAGTGGCTGCTACTGAGAGTTTCTAGTGTGTCTATTTATTGAATGTGTAGGTTGGCAGCCTGCCGGGCAATTTCTTCATATTCATTCAAACCTTTCTGTATAGTGTTAAAGGTGTGTATCCATTTGCATTCTCTGTAATTAAGGTTATGGCTAACACAACCTCCTCGCTGGTTGATGTGTACCTTTTCGATCACCCACCATCTCAAACTTTCTGCAGTCTGGTCGAATTGCGTGAAGTGTTCAACTAGTGGGGCTCCCTGTGTTACACATCTTAACTTGCTGCAGTGTTGTAGTATTCGGCACTTGACCTTTTGGGTAGTTTGGCCTATATACAGAAAATCACTCGGGCATTGAATAGCATATATGACTCCAGCAGAATTGCAGTTGGTATGTTCCTTATGCTTGTAGGTGTAGTCATTATGTGTGAATAAACGAATTTCGCTCGTAAGTGGGCACGCCTTACAACTGCCGCATTTTTAATGGCCCACGATTGGAGGCATGTTCCACAGATGGGTCTGAATACTCAGTTTCTTTGAGGGAAGTAATGATTTAACTAGTGTGTTCCTCAAGCTTTTCCCTTTGCGAAACGCATGCATAGGGGGTTCTGACATATTCAGATCGTCGGCAATCATATGCCAGTATCTATTGATTGTTCTCTTGATTTGATGACTTTTGGTACAGAAAGTGGTGACACACGTGAGTCTGTTTGCTGGGGTGTTAGCCTTCTCTCTGGGTGTTAAAAGGAATTCCCTATGGTTAAACCATGCTCTTTTTTGGGCTTTCTTCAGTAACGTGGTCGGGTATCCCCTGTCCCGCAGTCTTTTGAGTAAGTCAGTGGATTCGGAGAAATAATCCTCTTTCTTGGAACAATTCCGCCTTACCCGTAAGAATTGCCCAAAGGGCAGGTTGTCTCTTTAGCTCCTTGGATGATGGCTGGAGTATCTTTTTTTTGGTTATAAAATTTTATTCATTATTCAAATGCAGTACAACGCTATTCAGCCAACAACCCGGAGGCAGGCAGCATCTTTAGTATCATGTTGACCATATCTTGCGGTCCTGCACCATGTACATGTGCAAGGATCATGTGTCAGTAACTTTTCAAATAACCTATACAACCAAACCAACAACGCTTTGCCATTTGTCATAAATTATTTGTCAATATAAAGGGCATTTTGACACTTATATTAGGGCGATTTCCAAGTAGTTAACGTCAAAGAGGTTGTGGGGGGGGGTAAGTGCGTGTGGAGAATAACTGCACGTGTGAGGGGGAACTGCGCAGCACCCGAACTATTCAATTCAATACGCCCAGAAGCACTCACGTAGTCTTATGTTCGATTTCCATCTTTATACAGCCAAAAACCTTAGTAATGTTCCTCTAGTGAAATCACACACCACGTATGTCCAATCTCCATGCACCATTCATCCATCGCTACCAGGCATCTCCAGCCTCTCACATCCAGGTTCATTCGTCTATCTCTGCTCCAGCCAACCAGGTCGTAAGGGGCAGCCATATATCAGTAGGTCTAGACCGCGGTGGTAGGAGCTCCCAATACGTAGTCAGTTGATCCCGACAGTATAGTGCCGAGTTTATCCACCCTGTCGTCTTTGGAGCAGTTTTCTTTTTCCAATGTAGTGCAATTTGTCTTTTCGCCAGTAGGAGTAACAAAGCAGCTAATTTCCTTGAGGCACTGGGTATGCCAGCGACATATCCCAGTAGAGCCACCACTGGGTCAGGAAGCAGTGTTTCTCCTATTATCTGACCCAATTGTGAAAAAACCTCCACCCAATAGTGCTGCATCGGCGTGCAACTCCATGTGAGGTGAAAGAAGTCCGCCTCTCCAGCCCCGCATCTCCAACAGCGAGAGTCAGGTAGTAATCCTATTTTAAAGAGTTGCACAGGTGTGCGATACGTTTTATGTAGGAAATTAAAGTGTATCAATCGCAGCCTATAGTTAGGTGACAAGTTCTCCAATTGGTCTCAGCAGAATTGCCATTGTTTATCGGTTATGTTGATTCCCGCCTCCGTCTCCCATTGCGAATTCGAGGTAGGTCGCATCCATGGCGCCGTGTCTTGCGTTATTTTATAGATCCGGGAGATCAGCTTTCTTGGAGAGCCGTTGGTTAGTACGTTCTCCAGCGCCGGAAGCGACGGAGGCACTGCTGGGAACATCTGGTATCTGGCCTTACATGCCGCTCGCAGTTGATAGTATAGCAGCAATTCAGAGGCCGTAGGTACTTCTGATTCGCAGATGTCCCTCAGTTTCACAAACGTGTCGTCTGGGTATAGGTCACTCGCCACCACCAGACCACGCTGTCGCGCCCTCTCAGAAATCGCCGCATCTGTCAGAGGACCTAGCAAGGGGTTGCTGCTCAGCGGCATGGATGGGGCATACAGCTCAGAGATGCCTGCCCGGTTCGCTATGCCCTGCCAGGCCCATCGCACTGTTTCCACCGTGTTTACGTCATCCGGCGATCTTTTGTATTTGTGATATAGCGTCGTTTTCAAAGGGGTGGGTGCCGACACATCCATTTCGATCGCCACGTGGGGCTGATATGGGATCGGGTGGTGCCAGAAGTGTAGATATTGAGCCTGGGCGCAGTAGGCATATAACTCGAAATCAGGAGCCGCCAGACCACCCTGACGAAAAGGGAGCGTCAATACTTTCCACTGCACTCTAGGCTGTCTGCCCGCCCACACTAGTTCCAGTAGGGCCGAGCGTACGCGTTTGAAAAAGGATTGTGTAAGTGGCAGGGGCACATTCGCAAATAGATATAAGAACTTTGGTAGTATAATCATTTTTGTTATGGCTATACGCTCTGTCAGTGACAGCGGCAGGGTGATCAATTTTTTCACCTTTGTCTCAAGCCATTCCACGGCGGTGCCATAGTTGAAAAGCCATAGGTCTTGTATCGAGCGGCTTATATGTATTCCCAGGTTCTCTTCCAGGGGATCCTCATCAATAGTCATAAGCATTAGAATATTCCCGCCCATGCGCGGGACCCCGGAAACAATATATTATATGTGCCCCACATATATATAGATATATATATATATATATATATATATATATATATATATATATATATATATATATATATATATAATAAGCAATTGCAGCCAAATAAAACAATAGAACTGGAATATGCCGTGAAGAATTTCCACCATACAGTGTATTTTGCATTAGAAACATGAGAAACAACACCAATGCTTGTTTAGAAACTGTTTTAATGCTTAGAAAACAGTAGAAATTCTCATAACACACTGTAAGCATATACAGCTCCCAGGCTGCATTGCAAATTCCCAGTCTAAAAAGACTGAAAAGCTAACCTGTAGCTGAATGTACTAAAACTGACGCTGTGCCTTTAAGGCACCTCTGCCCCTAGCTTCCCATCATGCCTCAGGGGTTACAGTTAGGTCAGTTGTTCTTTCCGGCTCCTTCAGGAAGGACCCTGGATACACAGCTCCACACTTTTCTGCCTTTTTCAGTCAGAAAATCTTCTATAGAACAATTTTTTGATTTACTTTGACTTTTAACATCAGGGTCAAGTAAATAGCTGCTTAGCAGTCGATTTTTTGTGAGGTTTTCCTATCAGGATGCCCTCATTATTTGATGATTGCCCTGCTTGTGGCCACAAGAAGGCAAGAACAGACTCTCATGAGGTCTGTATTTTATGTTTGCCAGAGGATCATGATCCTAAAGACTGTTCACATTGTAAAAATCTGTCTGACAGGACTCTTAAAGACAGCGAGAGGAACAGGCTCTTTGGTCTGGCCCAGAGATCCATGAGAGGAAGATCTACAGAGAGGAAGAGTTCAAAGAGACCCAGAACTCCCTCCAAAGGCAAGTCAGAGCGTCCATCAACCTCAGCGCCGGGCTCGGCGCTGAAAAAACGGCATCTGATGGACAGTTCGAGAGAAAAAGCTCCGTCGACGTCGGGACCGGCGTCGATGAGGGAGTCGTCGTCGAAGAGTTCACCGACGACGAAGAAAGATCCGCCGTTGTCAACTAGGCGACGATCGGCGTCGAGAGAAGCCACGAGATCGCCGTCGACGAGAAGATCGGCGTCAAGATTTAAATCACCTCCGCCGTCGTCAACCAGGCGACGATCGGCGTCGAGGCACAGATCACACCTGCCGTCGTCTCAACGTCGACAGGCTTCTAAGAGTGTGACACCTCCGCCGACGTCTCCACGGAGGCGCTCGGCGTCGAGGAGTAGGAACCCCCTCGGACGCTCGCCGTCGAGGAAGGGATCGTCATCGACGGCACGTCGGCGCTCGACGTCGCATGTCAGGTCAACGTCGAGGGCATCGTCGACGACAGGACAACGTCGATTGACTTCTCCGTCGCCGACAGACCAAGGTCGGTCGACGTCGAGACCTCCGTCGACGGCAGGGCAACACCGTTCGACGTCGAGACCTCCGTCGACGGCAGGGCAACGCCGTTCGACGTCAAGACCCCCCGTCGACGGCAGAACGACGCCGTTCGACGTCGAGGGAGAAGACTCCGTCGTCGGCTCGTCATCGCCGATCGACGTCGAGGGGCCGCAGGTCAACGTCGAAGCATTCAACGTCGAAGGTGATCACTCCGTCGACTCCGCAGAGGCGTTGGACGTCGAGGGAAAGGCTTTTGAGGCGTCCTCCAACACCGGTGAGAAGGAGATCTCCTTCAGTGCCTTCAACAGTCCTAGTGACACAATCTGCTTCGCTCCATTCCTCCTTAAGTGCCTCTGGTTCATCGAGGTCCTCTTCTAGGAGTAGGAGTCCTGTGCAAAAGAGTCCCCAGCGGCGGTACATCACACAGGCAAGACTCTCGCCAAGATGGTATGGTCCGTTGAGTAAATGGAAGGATTCTGGAGCAACGGAGAGACTACAAAGGTACTTGAGTCCAGTCCACAGGTCCCCTCTTCAGCAGCTGGCAGAAGAGGCAGATGGTCAGAGTCCTGCCATTCACCGATCACGCTCACGAGAGAGAAGAGCGGACAGATCGCATACCCCCAGGGTCTCCCGATCGCCAAGGAGGGAACAACCCAGATCTCGAACACCGAGAAAGGAGGTACGGACTGAGAGATCGAGACGTTCTCCTCGAAGGGAGGAACGACCTAGGACACCAGTGAGGAAGGGGAATTCTCACCACAGGAGAAGAAGAACTCCATCATCCTCCTCTTCTTCTTCTTCTAGATCTTCTAAAGGGGATTACTCTCCAACGCTGGCAGACAGTCCTCGCTCAAGAGCTTCCCCGCTTGACGACGTCAACACGTATCTGGACGTCTTGCAAAGGGGTGCTCACAAACTTAATATAGAGATGGCTATTCCAGAGGTGTCCACTACTGTGATTTTCGAGACTCTTCATCACAAATCATATACACGGCCTTTGCTCCCATTGGTTCCAGGGATAATGGACCCAATCAAAGAGGTTTTCCTCACGCCAGCAGCGATCAGGGCAGTACCGGCACGTATCCAGAAGAAATATAGGCCGGCCGACTCAGATCCTATCTTTGTTAAAGGAGAGCCTGCGGCGGACTCAGTTATAGTAGCCTCAGCTAGGAAGAATCACACAGTCGCTCCTTCTTCGTCAGTTCCTCCTGACAAAGACAGCAAGACGCAAGATTCTTGGGGTCGCAAGGTATGCATCACAGCAGCTTCATCCCTGAAAGTCTCTAGTGCATCAGCCCTTCTGGGAAGGTACGATAGAGCCCTATGGGACTCCATGGAACGATTCAAAGGGAAATTGCCCAAGGAGGACCAGAAGGACTTTGAGGAGACGATGACGGAGGGCTGTTTGGTGGCAAACCAAATGATTAGTTCATCAGCGGATAACGCTCTTCTAGCAGGACATGCCTACTCACATGGGATATGTGCGAGGAGATCCTCTTGGCTACGTTTAACTGGACTCAAACCAGATGCCCAGCAGCGCATCCTCAATCTACCTTTTTCCGGATCTTCACTCTTCGGGGAGCATGCCGATCAGGAAATGACCCGTATGAAAACTGAGTTAGACACAGTGAAGGCAGTTGGTCTGGAAAAACAGAAAGGGCCGTTCAAACGACGCTTCAAGACCAACAAGAACCGGGGAGGCCAACAGAGGGTTCAAACCCCTCAATGGTCTCAAAACAAGCCACAAGGAAAGCCGCAATACAGAGGAGGAAGGTCGAGCAGAGGCAGAGGCGGACATCATCAGTCCTCTACCACGCCTAGAGGAGGCAAGGCCTGAGCAGTGGCTTCCTCTGGCGCCGTTACCCACTCCAGTGGGAGGAAGTGCTGCACAACACCTGGCAGAGTGGGTCAGCATCACAAAAGATCGGTGGGTGCTGAATATACTGCGCAATGGATATGCGCTACGCTTCCGGAAGAAACCACAACCGATTCCTCCAAAAAAGTCTCGCTCGTACCAACTAGAGCTCCTCAAAAGGGAAGTGAGCGTCCTCTTACAGAAAAACGCAATCGAAGAGGTACCCCTATCCCAAAGGGGGAAAGGAGTGTACTCAAGATATTTCCTTGTCCCCAAAAAAGATCAAAAAGGCAAATTCAGACCGATTTTGGATCTTCGACTCCTCAACAAAGTGGTGGTCAAAGAGAAGTTTTGCATGTTGGCACTCCACCAAATATGTCCTCATCTACAAATCGGAGATTGGATGTGTTCGGTGGATTTACAAGACGCGTACTTCCACATTCCTATTACACCAGGTCATCGAAAGTACTTGAGGTTCCTGGTAGGGACCAAGCATTACCAATTCAAAGTGCTTCCTTTCGGGCTCAAATCCGCACCAAGGGTCTTCACCAAGTGCATGGCAGTGGTAGCGGCGTGTCTACACAAAAAAGGTCTCTTTGTGTACCCATATCTAGACGACTGGCTCCTGAAGAGTCCGTCCCCTCGTCAAGCCACCAAAGACTGTCACCTGTGTCTCCAACAACTTCACAGGCTCGGCCTACACGTGAACATAGAAAAATCGGTCCTGCAGCCCACGCAAACTATCCACTATCTGGGAGCAGTTCTAGACACAAAGTTAGGAAGAGCGTTTCCTTCGCAGGAGAGACTGTCTTCCATGGGGCAAAAATACAAAAAGTTACTTCAGTTTCCTCGTCCAAAGGTGCGAGAAGTAGCGTCTCTATTGGGCTCCATGGCGTCCTGCATCTTCCTAATACCGAACGCCAGGTTGAGGATGCGGCCTCTACAAGAGTCGGTGGAGGATCAGTGGGACCAAGCGTCTGGAGATTGGGAGGATCGAATCATCCTGTCTCAAGCAGCACTGACCTCAATACAGTGGTGGACTCGCCCTCGGAATGTCCTGCAGGGAGTCCCTTTTCAGCAACCTCTTCCTTCGCTGTCTGTGGTAACGGACGCATCTCTAGAAGGCTGGGGTGCGCACATGGGTCATCTTCAGATTCAGGGTCGCTGGTCGACCAAACTTCAGACATACCACATCAACATGCTGGAGCTTCGAGCAGTTCATCTGGCGCTCAAAGCGTTCTTTCCAGCAATAACAACGGACAAAATCCTGGTTCAGACGGACAACACTACAACTATGTTCTATCTGAACAAGCAGGGAGGAACTCGATCTCGCCCTCTGTCTCTAGAGGCCCAGACAATCTGGCACTGGCTTCTGGCTCGGGGACTGTCGGTGGTGGCAGTACACCTTCCAGGCGAGCTAAACACAAAAGCGGACGCACTCAGCAGGCACTTCGAAGATCAGCCAGACTGGGTGCTAAACGACGAAGTAGTCGAAGACCTTTTCCGTTGCTGGGGTCGTCCAGACATAGACTTATTTGCGGACGACGAAAACGCCAAATGCCACGCCTTCGCGTCCAGGTTCCACCGGCCAGGGACGCAAGGGAACGCTCTCCTGCTGGAGTGGACAGGAATGTTCGCTTATGCTTTTCCCCCTCTGGCACTGATTCCGAAGGTGGTGGCCAAGCTCATCAGATCGAGCATGGACATGATCCTAATTGCTCCGGATTGGCCGCGGCAATGGTGGTATCCAGACCTGTTACATCTGTCGCTGTGTCCACACAGACGTCTGCCGTGCAGGCCAGATCTGCTGAGCAAGATGAACGGGAGGATCCTGCATCCCAACCTCCCGTCGCTGAACCTGACTGCATGGCTCCTGAGGTCTTGCAATATGGACACTTAAATCTGCCTCCAGAATGTATGAATATTTTGAGAGGCAAAGAGACCTTCCACAAGGGCGTCTTATGCGTTCAAGTGGAAAAGATTTTTCATTTGGTGTAAGGACCATGGTTTTGATCCCACCAAAGGACAAGAAGAGGTAGTCCTTCCATACCTCCTATACTTAGCGACATCAGGGTTGAAATACGCTTCTATTAGGGTTCATCTATCCGCCATAGTAGCGTACAGAAAATCTCCTACACAAACATCGTTTTTTCAAGTCCCAGTGGTGAAAGATTTCCTTCAGGGATTAAAGAAGGTCTATCCCCCTGTGAGAAATCCTTCTCCTCCCTGGGAGTTGAACCTGGTTCTCTCCAGACTGATGTCTACACCGTTTGAGCCTATACACAAGGCCTCCTTGCAGCATCTCACTTGGAAGGCGGCCTTCTTGGTGGCAATAACCTCTGCGCGCAGGGTTAGCGAGATACAAGCACTCTGCACCAAGGAACTTTACACTGTGTTTCACCACAACAGAGTAGTAATGAGGGCTCACCCATCTTTTCTTCCGAAGGTGGTATCGGATTTTCATATAAATCAAACGATTACCCTTCCTTCGTTCTTTCCTAACCCATCGACCCCAGCTGAGAGGTCGTTGCACTCGTTAGATCTTAAACGGGTGCTAAAGTTTTACCTAGAAAGAACGAAGGACACCAGAAAGACAGACCAACTCTTTGTCAATTATGGTGCTATGAGGACCGGGTTTGCAGCAGCCAAAAGATTCATCTCCAGATGGATTGTCTCTTGTATCAAACTAGCATACCAGCTGGCTGGCAAACCTTTGTTGCAATCACCCAAAGCTCATTCCACTAGAGGGAAAGCAGCCACAATAGCTTTTTTGCATGACATTCCTATGTCAGAAATATGCAAGGCTGCGACATGGAAATCAGTCCATACCTTTACAAGGCATTATTGCCTAGAGACTGATTCCAGAGCGGATTCTCAAGTAGGGCAAGCCTCCTTGAGAAACCTATTTGGGTAGAATAAGGCCTATTTTGGGGCCTACGGATATGAAGGTTATCTGTTGATTCCTTTGCCCGCAGGGATGAGGTGAGGCTCGCTACTCTATTCTAATGCTTATGACTATTGATGAGGATCCCCTGGAAGAGAAGGATTAGTTACTTACCTGTAATCCTAGTTCTCTTCCAGGGGTATCCTCATCAAAGTCATAAGCAACCCTCCCGCCTCCCCGGGCAAAGGACTTTGTTTATTACATAGGAGATGGTTTTTAACCTGTTATTACCATGGTTTGGTTTTCAGTCTCCGAAAAGAACAACTGACCTAACTGTAACCCCTGAGGCATGATGGGAAGCTAGGGGCAGAGGTGCCTTAAAGGCACAGCGTCAGTTTTAGTACATTCAGCTACAGGTTAGCTTTTCAGTCTTTTTAGACTGGGAATTTGCAATGCAGCCTGGGAGCTGTATATGCTTACAGTGTGTTATGAGAATTTCTACTGTTTTCTAAGCATTAAAACAGTTTCTAAACAAGCATTGGTGTTGTTTCTCATGTTTCTAATGCAAAATACACTGTATGGTGGAAATTCTTCACGGCATATTCCAGCTCTATTGTTTTATTTGGCTGCAATTGCTTATTTTTATATATATATATATATTTATATATATATGTCTATATATATGTGGGGCACATATAATATATTGTCTCCGGGGTCCCGCGCATGGGCGGGAATATTCTAATGCTTATGACTTTGATGAGGATACCCCTGGAAGAGAACTAGGATTACAGGTAAGTAACTAATCCTATTTCACCTCATCGTCTACCCAAGTGATGGGGAATTCAGTAGGGCATTGCGTCGTACCGTCAGTCAATGGCAAAAGCGTGGATTTGGACCAGTTGACGTTAATGCCGGTCAAACCGCTGTATCGCACTAATTCCCTCATCAGGGGGCCAAAATTGTCAGCCGGGTTTTGCATAAAGATTGTTATAACGTCCGCGTATATGGACACTAATAAACCCCTGGAGGTGAATCCTATACTTCTCTGGGTGTTATGTTGTCTCAATCTCGCCGCTAACGGCTCTGTGGCGATGGCAAAAAGCAGCGGCGATAACGGGCATCCCTGTCTAGTCCCCCTAGTGATCCTTATAGGCTGTGAGACTTTTCCGTTAACTTTCACTCTAGCCGTGGGGCCACTGTAAAGGACGCAAAATTTTTGGATAAACAACTTGCTGAACCCCATTCTTGTGAAGAGTGCCTGTAGGAACTTCCACTCAAGAGAATCGAATGCCTTAGTTGCGTCCAACAAGGCAGCCGCGGCCTGGACTTTTGGGTCGAGATAGTGAAGTAAACCAAATAGCGTGCGTAGGTTGTGCGACGTGGATCTGCCCGTAACGAATCCAGACTGATCCGAGAGCGCTATTTGGGGTATCATTGGTTTCAGGCGTTCCGCCAGTAGCTTGGCATAGATCTTGGCATCTAGGTTGATCAGGGACAGCGGCCTATACGAATCCGGACACATGGGGTCCTTGCCCGGCTTCAGAAGTGTAATTATCATGGCCTCTCGGAGTGACGGGGGAAGGCTCCCGGTCTCAATCGCTTCCATGTATACCTTGTGCTGCCTTGGGACCAAGATGTCAGCCTATTCTTTGTAGAATGCAGCCGTGAGGCCGTCAGGTCCAGGAGCCTTACCCAAGGGCATGCCGGCGATGGTCAGACGTATGTCTTCCTGCGTCAGCGGTAAATCCATATATTCGCGTGCTCCGTTGTTGAACCACGCTAGTGCCACCGTATCTAGGTAATCTGTTATCATATCATCACTCTGCTGCATTTTGGAGGCGTACAGGTTCCCATAATATTCTTCCATAGCTTGCAAGATATCACTCGGCGTCCGAGCCATCTCGCCAGTTTCAGTGGCCAGTTCCAAAATATAATCCGCTCCTCTAGGTTTTCTGAGCATGGCGGCCAGCGTCCTCCCAGGGCGGTCTCCCTCCCCATATCTACGAGCCTGAGCGTATTTATGTAGGAATTTTACCTCCCTCTCTGCTTCTTCCTGATACTGGGTCAGTTTCGCCCTGAAGGCCGTCCGGGCCCTATCTGTAGGCGATTTCGTAATCTCGACTTCCAGCGTCGCTAATTCTTTTTCGAGCGTATCTAGTGTGCTTCTAATGGATCGCAGTACTCCAGTCTTTAGCGCCATACAGTGCCCCCTAGTCACCACTTTACAGGACTCCCAGAGTGTGCCTGGCGAATCCACAGTCCCTTCATTGAGCTCAAAGAACTCCTCTAGTTTACCTCTCAGTTCCTCTTTAAACACAAGATCTAATAGGGCCTGCGACGGAAACCTCCAGCTAAATGGCTGTATGTATTG
Organism: Lissotriton helveticus; assembly: GCF_964261635.1. Classification (NCBI taxonomy): domain Eukaryota; kingdom Metazoa; phylum Chordata; class Amphibia; order Caudata; family Salamandridae; genus Lissotriton; species Lissotriton helveticus. The sequence continues at coordinate 1,260,757,494 of NC_136057.1, read as the reverse complement.
AGTGGGGGTCGCCAGTGTTATTCCCACCGGAGCGTGATCTGATAGCGACCTTGGCAAGTGCATCGCCGCCAAAACTGACGTATGCAGGTCTCTGGACAGTAGCCAGTAGTCCAGTCTCGACCACGCGGCTCTATGGGCTGTGATGCAAGTACCCGCCCTCGTCTGTGGGTGTAACAGCCTCCAGGAATCTACCAGGGATGCCTCAGTGCCTCAGCCGCCCTCGGGTGGTGCTCTCGGGCAGCGCCTTGTCGATCCATAGCGTCAGACAGCACTACATTGAAGTCCCCCGCCCAGAGGATCGCTGCGGTATCAAATTGACGCATTTTACCCCACAAGTTCTCGTAAAATTCAGGGTTGTCGTCATTCGGGCCATATACATTTACAAGCAGTACTTGGATGCCACACAGCACCCCCAGAATCAACGTGTATCTTCCATCCTCACCTCTCAGTACCTGGTGTGTCACCCAGTGTAGGCCTTTACGGATCAGAACTGCCACTCCTCTGGCATAATTCGAGTAAGGGGCGTGTATCACCTCCCCCCATCTCCTGTGTTTGAGCTGCGAGGCATCTGTGATATGTAAGTGCGTTTCTTGAAGCATGCAGATGTCTACTCGTTTCCTCTCTAAATAGGCATGCACCAGTCTCGCTTTCCTCCTGTCATTCATTCCTCTCACATTCCACGATAAGCATGTTATTGACGCCATTACGGCCTGCACATCAGGGTGTATAGTTTCCCCACTCCCCAGTCTATCTGTAGATTCCACCACTGTGCCAGAGTATAAGGGTGCAATGAGATTAGCAGAGCGCCCCTTGCAGTCCTCCTAGGGCACAAGCGTTCCAGCTCCACAACCACTTGTAAAATCCACCACACCCCTCCATCCCCCAAGCATATCTCAACAGTGTCAGCGCCCATCATGTAAGTGAATGTCAGTGACAATTTCAACAAAGCGTTTTCATATGCGAACAGAACAAACCAAATAAAACCAACCCCCATCCCACCCGCTCCAACCCCCCAATCAGGTCGTGTAGTCTTCCCCCCCTGTACCCTCCCACTCAACAACAGTAGTAGAAGGGCTAACCATAGTTTGGGAGTCATCCCTGGGGGTACGCAGGTTGTTGCCTTCCAACCCTGTACTTATGACAGGGCGATCGAGCGCGGTTCGACTCTGTGCGCTACAGGGCCCCCCGGCCCCCCAAACAACCGGAGCATCGGTCATCTCCTAACATTCTGCAGGATAATGTAGTAATAAGTACGACACCTCCCCAAGGAAGCAGCCAGCGCCCCAAAATTCCCGGTTGCAATGCTGCACATACCCTCCCTCGGCAAAGAAGGCCCTAATGACTCAATATTCAACAACACAGGACATTATTCAATATCACTTAGCTGGCCAGAGTCCCCTTGGTCACCAGTCTCAGTCTGTCCTCTCTGGTCTTTAGCAAGCTGCTTGGCGAACTTCAACGCCGCCTTGGCATCCGTGAAGAATGTGGGTTTACCCGGGCCCTGCACCCTCAGTTTCGCCGGGTAAATCAAGGAGTATTTCGTGCCTGTTTGTTGGAACACCTTCTTAGCGGGCAAAAATTCCCGCCGTGCAGATTGGACTTGGAGCGTGAAATCAGGGTACATAGCAATACGATTTCCTTTGTATTGTAAATCCGCCATGTTGCGTGCCAGACGCAGGATCGAGTCCCTATCTCTATAATTCAACATGCGTGCAAGGATTGTCCTAGGTGGAGCTCCAGGTTTGGGCACTGGACCCAGCGTGCGGTGTGCCCTTTCCACCAGAAACATAGGGGAGAGACTCTCTCCAAAAAGGTCTTTCATCATCTGTTCAACATAGCGTTCCATATTCGCAATGTCCGTCGATTCTGCCACTCCCGTGATGCGAACGTTGTTTCTTCTGGACCTCGCTTCCAAATCCTCATTCTTCATTTGGATCAGGGAGAGCACTTTGTCCATTCCCCTTAGTTTCTTGTCCAGTTCCGATTGGCATTCCTCCGTGTCCGTCACACGTGTTTCCAGGACCCCGACCACTCCTTCCTGCTTATCCATTCTCCTCGTCATGCCGTCCATACGTGCAGCCAATGCGTCCATCTTACCATCTATGCCTTGCAGACTTGACTTTAGTTCTTGAAACATTGCCTTAATGTCATCCACCGGTAGCACAGGTTGGCTTGCACCCGATGGTTCCTGATACGGCGCTTCCTGGCTCGGCGGTTTCTTGGTCGTCTTGTCGAACATAATTTTGGGCTGTCGTGTGTCCGGCTTGCCCATGGTGACGACCGGCCTCGTCACGCCTTGCTATCGCCGTCCAGGAGCGCCTGACTTCCACTGATATCAGTCAACCCGGATTATAGGGTGCACCTCGGCACCCACGTGCAACTTCAGCGCTGGACGTGTAGGCGCCAGTCTACAGCAATGTGTTCTGGTCCCCGAGTCGGCGGCACCAACCAGTAGGCGTGGCGGTCAATGGCACATCAAGTCCGGTGCCCTCACTGTAGGTAGAGGTCCGCAGACTGCCTGTATAATTCCACTGTGTCTTAGGCCATATGGCTGTGCAGCGCAATAGTCTCCCGCCAGCACTCAAATTAGAGGCACTAGCTCGCTTTTGGCGCCTTCACCGACCCCTGCAGTGCCAAGGCTCAAACTCCGGGACAAAATGGCGGTACGCGCCCGTCCACCCTCAAACGGCGTTTTTCGCCAATGTCAGTTAATGGAGGGGATTCATTAGTGCCCAGCAGTTCAAAGTTCCATTTCACCCAGAAATCGCAGTCTCGGGCAGTTAGCTTATCAGGCGCCCCACCAGCTCCTAACCGGCGGCTGCACGTCTGTGCCTCTTCCCGCTGAACGATCTCGCGGCTTATAGCGTGCATCGCGGCTCAGCGCCTCTTTTCCTTCAAGCGCCGTCGCACCTGGGTCTGGGGCAGAGGGTGGGCGCAGCCGTCCACTCCGCCTGACGCCTGTACCAGGCGTCCGCTAGCCAGCGGGCGCAGTCCGTTCCCTCAGTCGACCGATCTGGCGACGCAGCGGCGGGCACGCAGTCACTTCCGGCCCGCCAGTGCGAGCGCAAGGGTCCGGCGCCACACACCGTAGCAGGCCTCTCAACGGCAGAAGGTCCGGGAGGTGTCTCACACCAATGCGATGGGCGGATTCCTGTCAATCCTTCTTGAAGCGATGGAGGGTCGCTCCGCTCGTGGAAGGGGGCCGGGACCCGAGCCCCAGAGTCGGTGGAAAGCGGATTTATGCCGGATTAATACACTCGATCAGCGGAGCTGCGCTTTCAGGCAGCCATTCCGCTCGGCAACCAAGCCACGCCCCTCATGGCTGGAGTATCTTAGGAGAGTATTGCGCTTGCTTGCTTTGCGATAGTGTGGTATGGAGTGTACCCTCCTCTGTCTTGATGGTAATGTCAATAAAATGTATTTCCTTGGTGCTGTGATCTAGTGAGAATTGTATGTCATTTGATTGATTGTTGAGCCAAACATGGAAAGCTTTAAGTTCAGTCTCCGTCCCCTGCCGCCAAATCATAAGCACGTCATCGATGTATCTCCGCCACAGGGTATTGCTGTTCTTGTGCGGGTTCATCGTGTTCAGAACATATCAATGCTCATAGGCGTCCATAAAAATAATAGCCAAATTGGGAGCAAAACTTGCCCCCATGGCCACGCCTTTGGTTTGGAAGTAATATTGGTCTTGAAACATGAAGAAATTCTTACTCATTGCAATTTCTAGTAATGTGATGATAAAATCATTGGGGATTCTTGTGGGTTTAGGTAATTCATCCAAGGCCACCCTTGCAACCTCCAGGGCTGCCTCCTGGGGGATACTCGTATTTAACGAGGATATATCCATAGCAACCAAAAGTTCATTGTCACTATTAAATGGAAGGTTGTCAACTAGATTGATTGCTTGCATAGTGTCCCTAATGTAGGTGGCGGTGTTTATGGCAATGGGTTTGAGAAAGTGATCAATGAATTTACACAGTGGTTCTAATAGTGACCCACACCCTGATATGATCGGTCTTCCCGGGGGGTTTTGCATTCGTTTGTGAATTTTGGGCAATGTATAAATGGTTGGCATCCTTGGTTGTTTATTGTTTAGAAAATCGTGTTCGTGCTTACTTAGAAAGCCTTCGAGTAGTCCTGTGGCAGTGACTGTCTGAATCAACTGTGCCACCTCTTTACTGGGGTCACTAGTCAGAATTGTATAGTTCTCAGTGACACCTAATTGGGCCAGGACTTCCGATCTATAGTCGGTGGTGTTTTGGACTACTATTGCCCCCCCCCCCTTATCTGCTGGTTTTATGACAATTTCAGTATTGATTCTGAGGGAGGAGATAGCTAAGCGTTCGCTCCTTGAAATGTTAAAGGAGACATATTCCTTTTGTCCTACCAAACTCATGACATCTCTCATCACTATTTGTTCAAATGCCATAATTTTGTTCGACATCATGTGTGAGGGGGCTTGAAGGTAGACGGAGGTCTGAGACCCGTACTTGTCGATGCTGGATTGTAAGGAGTCTTAATGAAATGATATTTTAATCTGACCTTCCTAAAAAATTGGTGTAGTTCCAACTTGAGATTGAAACTATCGGGTAGGTTTGTGGGTACAAAGGAGAGGCCCTTTTGGAGGATGGTTTCCTCATCCTCACTCAGTACATAGCCTGAGATATTAACAATGGGGTTGGAGGCATTCTGTTTCACCACTGGTAATGTTGTCGTCGTGTTCTGATGTCCCCGTGTATCTCTGGGGGGAAGTGTACCTGCTTCTTCCCTCTCCCCCTGCCTCTGTTCCATGTTGGTTCGTTCATCCCCCTTGGGTAGGTCCAGCCCCAGCCTCTTTCCCTGTACTCTGTCCATTGTGCTCCCTCTAAAAAAGAAGAGGGCTGTGGCTCGTTCTGTCCCTGTGTGTATGTGTTTGTGTTAGTTCTAGATCTCTCGTTTTCACTATCTGAACTATTACTGAAGGAGGAGTTGGAGAAAGTGTGATATCTTCTAAATCCTCCCCTTCCTCTGCTTGTGTATCTCCCTTGGGTGTCTTGTTTGTGATATCCTTCCTAGAGGTACGGATATGTGGTTTTCTTGTCGAATTGTTGGATGTCTCGTGCTTGTTTTATCTAGTTTATTGGCTTGTGTAAAGGTCTCAAAGTCCTTAAGGGTACGGTCCAACCTTTCTAAAGCCTCCTTGGCGTTTGTGAGGGCTTTATCTACAAAGATTTCTTTCCTTAATTCCGCAATTTCTTTCATTAGCTTTTTAATTTCTTCTAAAGCAGTTTCCACCCCTAGTACCATCCAGTGCCTGCTGCAATTATTCGAGATGAAACTAAAGTTTTCTTTAAACTTTGGGTTATCTATAAAGATTGCCGGTTCGTTTAGAACCTGTAATCCCACAGGGATGGTGTTGGCCTGAAGATATTTGGTTAACCCATGGCCATGTAGTCTAGTGCAGTTAAGCTTCTTCTCCAATTTATTTATTTTCTCATTTAATGATGCATCTACACCGAAGGTGGATGTATCGAGAAAGCTAGAGCCCAACTGACCCTCTAATTGTTTGACAATATATTATCTGCTATAAGCCAATTTTTCTTTTTCAGACATGTCAGGAAGAAATGTGACCAGAAATGACAGTGGTGTGAAGTACAAAAAACCCGGTGTACACAAATTAAGACACAAAAGAGCTATATACTACAATATTTACAAAAAAACCCTCGCAGGCATGCCTGCACAAGATAGCCATTATAGATAATGGGGTAGCCCTTAAAGACAAACCGGACCTGGGCAAAATGCGGGAATGAAAACAATGGTCCGTGACCAACAATTCACAATTTAAGTTGCATAACCAAATTGAGCAACACGGTTATCAAATAGTCTTTGAGAGTAAATCTGGCAAATACACAATAACTGTTTATGCATATCCACCTGGGACACTATGCAAGCAATCAATCTAGTTGAAAACCTTCCATTTAATAGTGACAATTAACTTTTGGTTACTATGGATATATGCTCGTTATATAAGAGTATCCCCCAGGAGGCAGCCCTGGAGGTTGTAAGGGTGGCCTTGGATGAATTACCTAAACACACAAGAATCCCCAATGATTTTATCATCACATTACTAGAAATTGCAATGAGTAAGACTTTCTTCATGTTTCAAGACCAATATTACTTCCAAACCAAAAGCGTGGCCATGGGGGCAAGTTTTGCTCCCAATTTGGCTATTATTTTTATGGACACCTATGAGCATAGATATGTTCTGAACACGATGAACCCGCACAAGAACAGCATTACCCTGTGGCGGAGATACATTGATGACGTGCTTATGATTTGGCAGGGGACGGAGACTGAACTTAAAGCTTTCCATGTTTGGCTCAACAATGTAAATGTAAATGTATTGCGACTTATATAGCGCACGTATCACCCGAAGGCATCAAGGCGCTTGCCTTGGGAACCCGTCCTGGCTTTTCCCTGTGAGATAACCCGTACTGGGTATCCCCAGGGTGAAAGCCAGGCATCCCGCAGCGGGTGGGCCGCCGTAGTGGAGATTAAGCAACTATTGCCCAGAGTTGCAGCGTGGGACCCCCTGATTAGAATAGGCACCGAGGCGAGAATTATCGAGTCCGTGGACATTTTGGGCTCAGGACCCTGCCGCGTCGGGAATTGAACCCTGGTCCCGGGCCAGACCTCTGCATCAGGGTCTGCCGCTCTAATCAGTGAGCCACACTCCTCCACAATCAATCAAATGACATACAATTCTCACTAGATCACAGCACCAAGGAAATACATTTTCTTGACATTACCATCAAGGCGGAGGAGGGTACACTCCATACCACACTCTATCGCAAAGCAAGCAAGCGCAATACTCTCTTAAGATACTCCAGCCATCATCCAAGGAGCTAAAGAGACAACCTGCCCTTTGGGCAATTCTTAAGGGTAAGGCGGAATTGCTCCAAGAAAGAGGATTATTTCTCCGAATCCACTGACTTACTCAAAAGACTGCGGGACAGGGGATACCCGACCAGGTTACTGAAGAAAGCCCAAAAAAGAGCATGGTTTAATCATAGGGAATTCCTTTTAACACCCAGAGAGAAGGCTAACACCCCAGCAAACAGACTCACGTGTGTCACCACTTTCTGTACCAAAAGTCATCAAATCAAGAGAACAATCAATAGATACTGGCATATGATTGCCGTCGATCTGAATATGTCAGAACCCCCTATGCATGCTTTTCGCAAACTGAAAAGCTTGAGGAACACACTAGTTAAATCATTACTTCCCTCAAAGAAACTGAGTATTCAGACCCATCTGTGGAACATGCCTCCAATCGTGGGCCATTACAAATGCGGCAGTTGTAAGGCGTGCTTACTTACGAGCGAAATTCGTTCATTCACACATAATGACTACACCTACAAGCATAAGGAACATACCAACTGCAATTCTGCTGGAGTCATATATGCTATTCAATGCCAGTGTGATTTTCTGTATATAGGCCAAAAGGTCAAGTGCCAAATACTACAACACTGCAGCAAGATAAGATGTGCAACACAGGGAGCCCCACTAGTTGAGCACTTCACGCAATTCAGCCACACTGCAGAAAGTTTGAGATGGTGGGTGATCGAAAAGGTACACATCAACCAGCGAGGAGGTTGTGTTAGCCATAACCTTAATTACCGAGAATGCAAATGGATACACACCTTTAACACTATACAGAAAGGTTTGAATGAATATGAAGAAATTGCCCGGCAGGTTGCCAACCTACACATTCAATAAATAGACACACTAGAAAGTCTCAGTAGCAGCCACTCTTTGTCCAAAGGATGATGCTAGCCGTGCACCTCATGTAGCCATACATCGCTAGGATATGTTTATTCATGACTTTTGTAATTATGTATATACATTGTTTTCTATACACAATTGTAATTTGGAAGAACACAATATGTAAATATTTATATGATTATGCACCACTGTAATATTATGTATATAATCTTGTCACTGTGATTTGAAGATTGCACATGTAAATACAATTTCAGCCAGCACCCCTATCATGTATGCTGGTTCTCTTAGCATTTCTGCATCCATGGCATCCATTGCTTTGTCCTCTGTATAGTAGCAGGGAAACCTTGTCAGATAGTCGGCCGGCTAATAATATCACCATGACAACTGAGCTAGAAGGGTGATCGCCTCAACTCTCCTTTGATCCTCCTTCGATCCCCCAGTCGGGGATCGATCGCAGCGGAAGACGACAGCGTGCACGTTACGCACGTTTTCTTCCGCTTTATTATTCTGGCCCGGGATAACGCTGAGTCCTTGCCAGCACCTCGAAGAAGCGGCAGCGAATGACCGAGACTGCCTCCTGACTAAGGTAACCACTGACCCCCAGGCTCCCCAACACGTGTTATCCTTTCCCTTCAGCCCTCAGCACTGAAATGTTTATATTTATAATATCAAGGCAATTGAGTTTTGACACAGACTGGTGTCTCGAATAGGCGTATCTCGCCTCCTCGCTGTTAACTTGTTACCATGCTGATGTGGGCCACAGATTAGATCAGCCGAGGATTGTTTAGTGAATATGAATAAGTACACCCTACCCTTTCACTGAGACCCGCAACTCACCACCTCACTGTTAAAATGCTGATTTCTTGTCACTATGTTGATTCAGGTCCCTGTGAATACCGATGTGAATCATATCAAGACCTGGCCATCCTAGGTCGTTTTTGTTTATGTAATTTGAATAGTAAACGATCCCCTGTTTCACTGTTTTAGGAAATGGGCTGTTATTCTGATTTATGGAGAATATACATCTGGTGTTGAAAACCAGCTCACCAGTACAACTGTACCTTGGCGATTTGGAACCTTTTGGAACAGATTGGAATCCCTACCTGTGAAGCCAGGCTTGGCTCCGGGTTTAGGTCAGTACATTCACTTGTACCTTGCCGGATTCTTGACCACACACACAACAGCCCTCCATCTAACTCCATATTTCCATCATAGGTTGCAAACACACAGTCCTGATGAAGACTCACAGCAAAAGTTTTGAATCCTCATTGCATAGTCGAAACGTCGACGCACTCCCATTGATCAAGACCTGTACCTTCATCATGTCCTTTCGTGGGAAATTGCATTGAATGCAAACTAAAAATTTACAGAGTACTTGTAAATCTGTATATGGACAGGCTTACGTTAACTGATTTTTGTCATCAGTATGTGTAAAATATCTAAGTAACTCTCCCTTTATTCTTTGATTCACACTTTCACTACCCAACACCACTATTCTCTCAGCCTTTCACCTCTCCTTTTGCGCGCAACCTATGGTCTCTACCTAATAATTTTTGATTGATTCTTAATAAATATCCTGTAAATGATTACAGAATTTGGCGCATTTTTCTTGTGTGGTCTATCAAAAGGTGGATATGCATAAACAGTTATTGTGTATTTACCAGAATTTCTCTCAGAGACTATTTGATAACCGTGTTGCCCCAATTTGGTTATGCAACTTAAATTGTGAATTGTTGGTCACGGACCATTGTTTACATCTTTTGAGCTACACAACAACACTCTTGTGTTTACTGCAATTAGTTAGATTTCTTGATATGTTCTAAATCTGAAATATATATTTTATTTCAAAACAGTTACAGGACTTAATTTGAATCTTGATAAAATGATGGAACAGAAAAGTGGTGCAGTAAAGTCCCTTACAACTGGTATTGCTCACCTGTTCAAGCAAAATAAGGTAAGTAGTGTTTTAACTATTTTTTATGGAATACATCTTCGTAATTTAGTTTCCTATTTCTGGATATCTTCAGGCAAGTTAATTTTCATGTAGAGAATGTTGGTGTGATTAATATTTTGTTGTCTGTTATTCATGCACCCAGGAACAGGTTACTCACTGTTTTCCTGTGGGCCGTATGCAGAGCTTGTTATGCAATTAGTTGGGTATTACTCCTCACCTAGGTGTGACTTACTCCTGAGATTACACGATTAAAGCGCCTTTACAGAAAACATATTAGGTTTATTGAAACAATATTTTTATCTCCAGATGTTAATGTTATAACCGGTACCACAATATGTATTTTATACATTAAAATGCATAGATGTGCTGGGGATAGCATGCTTATGTTGGCATCCTGCACACAACACTCTTATGACAAGTCATTGGATGACTATTCGCTCCACAATCCTGCCCCATAAAATTTGCCAGGTTTAAAAAGCTCTTTAATTCAGGGGTATTGAACTTGTGTTACAATCCGGACATTACTGTGGGTGAGGCATAGTTTATCAAGAGTAATGACACTGAAGATGCCTTGTCTTTGATAACATATGTTCGAAAGCTTAAGTAGTTACTTGTGAATTTCATAACTAAGCAATGTAGTTGATTACCAATCAGCAAAAAGGGCTGTAATTGACCTAAGAATACATTTTCCTGAAGTGTAGTATTGGAGATAAAACCCCAGGGTGAAGTATGGAAACAAAAGGTGTGCAGGTTTTCCACAGAATAATGTGCCAAATGAATAAGCAAGTGGGCCCAGTAGTTCAGACTTATTTTCCATACTCGGGGCCACCAGATATCCATGTTACAACAGTAGAACCATACGCTTAGAGGAGGCTTGTAGGAAGCTGGCTCTGTATATACTATACGAACTAGAGTTATAGTGTGCGCAGAGTCCTCAAAGGTATGGCAGAGGTTAAAATAGATAATACCTTACTCTCAATATTGTGGTAGCTGGGCTGAGCAGTTGGGCTTATCAGAGGGTAGTGTGAATGCATTTGTTGTACATACTCATACAAGGCAGGAACTAACACTCAATGATGGACTCCATTCCAATGTTTGTAGAAAAAAATGTTTGTTACTTCTAGGAACCTAGTTGAACTCAGTTACAGGTAAGTAGACTTTTGTGCAATACTTCATGTTACTGGCAATATGTGTGTATAGTATAAAACAATACTTTGGATGTGCACGAAATGCTTTTCAATACAGAGATACTTTGTATTTTAGGATCAAACCTAATACAATACAATGAGAGACCAATGCATTCCTATGGGAAATAAGACAGGGGAGTAACTTATAGGTAAGTAAGCGGTTCTCAAGTTCAGGCTCCAGGGGTTTTGGTCAACACTGGGCCGAAGTCTGAACAAGGTAGGTATTGCACCACCTGTGGCTCTGGGGCGGCTGGGTACCGAGGTCACTGGGCCCAATGTTAACCTATGGAGGGGGCAGGGGGCACCTTGATGAGTTTCCGGTTATAGGGAAGTAGCTGCAGTTCAGGAACACAGCCCCTGGGGTTAAGATCAGCACTGAAGGGGCCAATAAAAAGACCTGAGACTGCACCATCAACGGCGCAGGAGCGGCTAGGTGCAGGGTGCAAAGGAGGCGTCAGGCCCTGTTTAAATCAATGGAGTGCTTCGGTTGGGAAAATGGCTGCAGGCTTGTTTCAGGAGGTTGGCTGAAGAAATCCCACAACTGGAGAGGTGAATTGATTAGTGAGGGGATGCCGGGACACTGTCAGTTTGGCACACCAAGGACATGGCACTGCGTGTGCAGGGGTGTCTTTTGGCGTCCGGTTTTTCTCATTAGATGTGGTCGGGGGAACTATTCAGGTTAAGGCTACAGGCATCGAGGGGAAACTCAGGAGAGGTCGTCTGAAGCTGTATCCCTAGTCAGGATCGCCAGGGAGACTTCACTTGATCGCTGGGCAACCTGCCATGGGCAGTGTGGTGTAAGTGCCACAGATCCGCCTAGATGCAGAGTCTTGGGGTTGGTTTCATGCCGGACAAATCCATCTCCTGTGGATACCAGAAGTCTTTGTTGAAGACTGCACAGGTCCTCCAGGGTTCTTGAGGTTGCTGGCTGCGGGCCACGCCGGTTTCTTGAAGCAGGGTCGATGGAGTAGGAGACAGGCCTGTAGAGCTGGGGCCAAGTCTGTTGTTTTTGTCTTCTCCATTGCTGCACATCTCTTTGGTCCCTCTTTGTAGGTTGGTGAATCTGAGGAACAAGGTTCAGGGATGCCCATAAATACTTACTTTAAGGGTGTTACTGACGTCAGGGGACAGTAGACGGTGGATACAGCCCCCTAGGGTGACTACACAATTTGGGTGCCCCCTCCCTTTGAGGAGAAGGGCACATCCCTGTTCCTATTGTCTCCAATTCAAAATGGAGAATTCCTAAGAGAGGGGTTCGCCTCAGCTCCTGGCGACCATAGGAATGTGCCAGGCTAAGGTGGACACTCCTACTCTGTTTACTAATATTCCCACCTGTCCTGCTGCCAAAAGTGGGGCCTGGACAGGGGGTTGAGCATCTTCACTAGTTGGAGATGCCCAAATCAGCACATCACAAGGTGAGAGCCTTTGAGGTTCTCTGCCAAGTCTGGTTGTTCCTGCCAGGGAGAGGTGTGAAGCACTCTCCACCTAGAGCAGGCCTTGTTCCTGACCTCTGAGTGCACAAAAGCTCTCACCCCATGGAGTCAGAAACCTGTCTGGGGGTGGCTGGCTGGCGGGGACCAGTCAGCCAATAGACTATAAGTTGGTCCATTTTCAGAGGGCATCTCTAAGATGCCCTCTGAGTGGATTTTATTATAAATCCAACACTGGCATCAGTGTGGGTTTATTATGCTGAGAGATTTGGTACCACACTTACCAGTTTTCAGTGAAGCCATCATATAGCTGTGGGGTTTGTAATGACAAACTCCCAGCCTGTGTACTCAAAATGGCTTCACTACACTTGCAATGTCTTTGAATGGCACAGACACTGAAAGAGCATATTGCTCCTTCAGCTACGCCCTAACCTGTGGCATTATGCACCCTGCCATAGGACTGTAAGGCCTTCTAGAGGGGTGTCTTACCCCATGCCACACAACATATATGAAGGGTAGCACACCTTTTGTTTCCAACAATTTTGTCCTTTTACTAGATTCATTGAAGTTCAACGTCGCGTGCACACTGGCGACGTGCTCAGACCATTCAGCACATGAGTTACTGAACATCATCATAATGGGACAACTTCATGCCTCAAACCCGTGGCACAGCATTATTTTGCGATTGCGTGTACAACCATTCTTAATATTTTATCACTTGTTACTTGTTTTCCTCCTTTTATCCTATGTTCATTTATCGCTATAAAGTTCATCACAGTTTGCGTCCGCATACAAAGAACACCCATTTTCCAAGTTTCTCATGTCCCTGTGGGGCCATCCGAAACTCTCCCAAGAACACGTACCAAAGCCAGATCCATTAAAAAGCAGTTTATTAAAACCCAATGCATTTCAGACCTCGAGGGTCCTTCGTCAGGGGTAACTGAAAATAAAAAATTAGACATGCATTAATTATCCATGCGCTGATATCTAAATCACATTTTCATGCGCCTCACTGTTACTGTTGTTATTAGCTCAATTCAAATAGACCACCAGAAAACTATAGGCACACACTATGAAATACCTCCCTTTCACATAATCAGCGATAAACAGACTGTATTTTCGTTAACTATCCAAGCATAAGTGGACAACTTGCGCCCTTGCGCTGCTGTCTCCATTTACTCCCTTGATTTGCCCGCCTGTATCTTTCGTTCTCTTACCTGCTGATATTTCAACAACTTCCTTGCTTGATCAGAGACAGAATTGCCATTCCTTCCCGACCACCCGACTTTAAACTTGGCTCACGCCTCTCCTCCCATGAACCCTTTCACTGACTACAACACGATCACCACCTGAGACTTATTTCACCTCCCAAGTTTTACCAGAAATACTTCAATTCCCATAGTGCCCCATATCACTTCTTCATAATACCCGACATAATGCCCAGCTTGGAGTCTATTATACCCGATGTATAAATGAATAATGCAACAAAACACATTTTAAAGCGCTGACAACATCAGTGTGCATATTGTCTCTTTAAGTGTTCATCATTAGAATTTCAGTCTTCTTCAGACTTCCCAAAAAATAAACGCGCTCCATGGACCAAGATGTTCCGCTCTGCATGCGGCTGGCGACACGTTGACTAAATAATCAGTTCAGTTCAAAATTTCAATTCATTGCACATTTGATTGGCGGGTGCTTACCCAAAGGGCTCGAACGTGATACACAACATATATGAAGGGTAGCACACCTTTTGTTTCCAACAATTTTGTCCTTTTACTATATTCATCAAAGTTCAAAGTCGCGTGCACACTGGCAATGGCACAGACACTGAAAGAGCATATAGCTCATGCTGCTATGCCCTAACCTGTGGTATTATGCACCCTGCCATAGGACTATAAGGCCTTCTAGAGGGGTGTCTTACCCATGCCACAGGCAGGGTTGGTGGTATAGGAAGCTGGCTCTGTATATACTATACCAAAGTAGGGTATCGTGTGCACAAAGTCTGGTGAATTCTTAGAGGTATAGCAGAGGCTAATGTAGATAATACCAAGCTCTCTTTTGTGGTAGTATGGTTGAGCAGTCAGGCTTATCAGAGGGTATTATTAAACATTTGTTGTTCACAATCAGACAAGAAATGATGCCACACTCTCAAAGACTAAATCCAGACCAATTGTTTGTATACAAAGTTACTTCTTCATTATTTTGATTACTAGAACCAAGATTTACTTAGTAGCAGGTAAGTGATACTTTCAAACCAATAATATTTTTCAAGTTACAGTGTGTACTGGTTTTGTAGAAGCACACAAGTTAAGTTGCTGTAGAAAATATGGAATGTATGCTCTTTAGAATACTTGTAATGACTTTAGATTACTTTCTAGTTACTTTTTAATTACTTTTTTACCTTTGTGATTAAGTTATTTTGCACACAGTTCGGGCATTACTGTACATCAGTAAGTAGGTTAACTCATTTGAAGACACTAAGCTACTTTTGGTGCAGTACAAGACACAGTCATCAGAACTACCCACCATGTAATCCTATGGAGGAAAAAGCAGTGTTAGGTTTGCAGTTAAGTAAACGGTTTTGGTAACTGGGCTCTGGAGGGTAGAACCAAGGTTGAGTTCAGCACTCCAGGTGCACCACCAGCGGCAATAGGGCGGCCATGTACAAAGTACAAGAATGGCAATGCTAGACTATGAAGACATGGAACTCATGGGTTGGAGCCTGCTCATGGGAAGGTAAAGTGGCCTTGGAGGACAATCTTCAGGACTTAAGGTAATTCAAATGGGGGCCCAAAGCAGCACCAAAGCCACACCACCAGCAGCATAGGGGTGGTCGGGTGCAGGGTGCCCGCACAGCGTTGGGCAGCCTATGTTACCCAATAGAGTTCCGGCTGCAGGCTCAGACAAGGAGGTCTCTCTCTTTGATGGAACCAACAGCCAGGGGAGGAAGTTGAGATGCCAGGTGAAGGAAGCGACCCGAAATGGGCCACCCGGATCACTAGAAACCACCTCTTTGCCTTCCAAGGAATGAAGAGTCGAGAAGACAGTAGAGAATACAAACCAAGCAATTTTATTAATAGTGTGCTTCAGCGGAGTCCGGTCTGACCAGCCTCATGGGATAGCTGTCGAGGGACTGACTCCCCCAACATAAAATCAGATATTATACATTCCCAATTCTAAGAGAACACGTCCAGGCTGGAAAATTCTGGCTCAGGCTACGGTGAACAAAGAGAGCAAAGATGGATGAGCCATGGTGCAGGACTGGGTACATGCTATCTCGACCCCAAGGCCGTACAGCCGGTGCCTACCATTCTAAGATGTGGGAACGGGTCTATCTAACAGCAAAGGTATGCAACAATAGATAGTACATTCATTAGTATTCATTAGTACAGCAAAGCTTCCACCTTGGGAAATACAAACTTGAGGCGCATGGGCAGCCTTTCTGCTGAGCAAGCATTATGAGACAGTAGCTCGATCTCAGTTACAGAACAAGATGGCGCCAATAAAGATGGCACCATGGATGCTAACTTACCACGAAATAGAGTTTGAGCATGGCAAAGGGGATATTTCAAGTCTGTACATTACGGAAATCACATTTCAAATCTAACAGACCCTCCTTTTAGCATACATGCTAAGCTTTATTGGTGCCATCAGGTAAGGGTATTTACAATTCTAAAGCAGGAAAAGAGAAGCATTCACGCATAAACTATTATTGCTAACATATGGACTGTCCATAGAAACTAATACTCTAAAATGTTAAGCACATGTAATCAATATTCAAAAATACCCGGTCTATACTCATCAAATCCTAAATTCCCTGCATCATCGCCTTTGCATTAGAGTCACGCCTCGGGGTCCTAGGACGTGCCTTGAACATTGATACACAGCAGGCACAACAGGCAGGGAAATAGTGTATGCACAGACAGCATGTCAAAATAACACTTGCTATGGCAACCAGAAAAGTAACGATCTTTCAACCCAAGTGGTGAATAGGCCCCCAAACCATCCTGTGAATGACCATGTACCATTCTCCTGGTGTATTTCCGAGGCTATTTTATGCAATTTTTGTATAGCAGCGTACACCCTGGGGGCGTGGTCAGGGATGTAAATACAACAGCTACTGCCGATGACACGTCAAGGATAACGTCTAAAACGATCCTGTTTGAAGGGCAACAAGTCTTGTAGCCTGGACCTCTACTGTGATATTCGTCAAAATCCATGCAGTTGCATTAATGATTCCTTCCACCACCTTAGTGAGCCGTCTAATGTGAAGACTAGGACCCCAGAAGGGTATGATGCCTTTCATTGCGTATGTGAACTGCTGCAGGGTGGTGTCTGTCTGATCTATGTCATCACTGCTAATCATTCTCTTAAACCGGAGTACATGGGCACCTCTACGCTGTAGACGATTGGCCTTATGGTAATTGGGAGGGGCTATATACACAGGTGGCAAGAAAGGTAACATCTTCCCGACCACCTTTCAGGAAGCTAAACATAACCATGAGCTCCACAAAAAATAGGGAGCGAGAGGTAACTTTTGTTCCCAAAATATCCAAGCCTTTGGGAAGGCCTGTAAAATGAGAAAGCTCAATTAAAAATATTGGGGCTTTCTTCTCTGGGAGCTTTTCTCCGCCAAGTGCAGGGATAGACTCCTAACACTTATTAATAAAGATGCTGAGTCCTATGACCTCATGAAGGATACCCTGATTGTGGGTTTTGGACTCACCACTGAGGAGTACAAGACTAGGTTCAGTTAGATTCACAAAACCTCAAGTCAGTCCTGGGTAGATTTTGTTGACTTCCCAGTCAAAGGCAGTAAGGTGCAAGATTATGAAGGGCTTTACAATCTTTGAAGAAGGAGCACTTGTTAAGCAATTGTAAATCCAAAAAACTGCATCAGTATGTTGTGGATCTAGTGTTAGTCCCTCCCTAAGAGCTGGGGAAGAAGGCTGACCATTGGGTCAAAGCAAGAGTGTCCATGAAGACCCACGTAGGGGGTGTCCAAAAGTGGTTGCTAATTTCCCCCAAGGGAAAGATAGTGGGTGCGAAGGGAAAAACCCCAAAGAGTCTTCGAAAGGCCCCCTAAAACCTGTTCAAAAGGATGGGCCCCAAGACACTTCCCAATCAAAGGGTGGATGCCAGGGTAAAAATTGAGATCCCAAAAAGGCTTGGTGTTTCAATTGTTAAGTCAATGGACACTTGTAAGAAAGTGGCTCTGTATATACTGCACCAATGTAAGGCACAGTGTGCACAGAGTCCACAGTCCCCAGAGGTTTGCAGAGGCTAAAGTTAGATATAAGTACCTTACTCTCTAAAGTGGTAGCTTGGTCGAGCAGTAAGGCAGTATCAGGGGACAGTGTAAAGCATCCATTGTACACACTCAGTCAGCAAATGGTCTCACACACTCAAGAACTGAACTCTAGGCCAATGGTTTTGTATAAAAAATATATAGTTTTATTTTAGAACCAACAACCGGTATCAAAATATACTTTCTCTGAATGAGTTACTTTAGTTAAATATTTTTCAAATAGGTAATAGACTTTTGTATACAATAGTTACAGTTGTTGCAATAGGCAACACAATTTCAAACGCAATGTGACATTGAGCTCAATGGGAATTTCTAGTTTTGCAGCGTGAATCTTTCTGGATTCACTATGCTGTGCATTATTCCGCGGTCTTGTGGTTGGGTCCGGATTCGTAGTCTTTTCTTTGTTTTTTTTTTTTTTTTTTTCTTTGCCCAGGTGGGCGTCGGCGTCACACCCCCTTTGGGTGTATTTCCGGTGACGTCGGCATGCTTCCTGCGGAAGCTCCCACTCTTGGGCGCCATCTTCAGATTCTTTTTTTCCGCGGTCGGGTCTGGATCGTTCCCGTTTGGGCTCCAGACATTTTTGGAGAAAGAAGAAAGAAAATACAGAAAAGACGAGGAGAAGTCATCTGAAGACTCCAGGGGACTTCACCGACGAAAGACAAGCAAAGATAAGGCGTTTTCCATCCAGATCTTCGACGACCGTCGACGAACACGCGACCAGAGAGGCCCTGGACGCTCGAGGATGGACAACACGCCGTTCAAGTTCTGCCGTAACTGCCACCACAAGTACGCGCAGAAGGACCAGCACCCGGTATGCAACCTTTGCCTACCGGTGGACCACGAAAGCGGAGACTGCAACGCCTGTTCCGCCTTCACCCCGAAGACCCTTCGTGTGAGAGAGAGGCAGAGGGTAGCACACGCCGCCCTGCAGGGGAAGGCCCCGACCCCGTCGCTCTACGAGCTGGGGATGTCCTCCGAGGAAGAAGACAACGCTGCCGCCGAAGACGACAGCTACACGGTCGTAGAGACCGATTACACGAAGACTTCTGACAAGGTAGGAGACTCTTCGGCCCCCAAGAACCCGAGAGACTCTGAGTCTCGAAAAATCGAGGGCAAGACCCCGAAAGCGCCGACGCCAAAAAAGGCGGCGTCCGCGACTACTCCCAGGCCCAGCGGATCCTCAGAGAAGGAGTCCCCGGCGCCGAGAGCTGCTGATCAGCAGAAGACGTCGAAAATCGTCCCCGAAAAGGATCGATCGACGAGGGAGAAAGACCTGAAACTGTCGACGACGACCAGAGACCCGATATCCGGTTCGACGTCGAAAACTTCGACTCCGAGAGGCACGGCGACGAGCCATCCGTCGAAGAGAGCGGCGGAACCATCCGACGCGGAACACGCGGCCGAGATGGAAAAGAAAAGAAGGCGCCTCGAGGCAGAAATGGAGAACTTCATGCAGCGGAAAAAAGATTTCGACGCAAGGATGAAGGCCTTCACGATCCCTCACAAGACCAAGCCACCAGTGCTGGAGGCGGTCGAGGAGGAAGAAGAAGAGGTCGCCGAAGTCACCGAGCAAGACCAGGACGTCGAGGTGTTCGACGACCAGGAGGAGTACGAGAATCCCCACGAGAGCTACAGCTATGGGGAGGAAGATGAGGGCAGGACAGACACAGAGTCGGCGCCCTATGACCTTCAGGAGGTAGATTACATCGATGTCGACACCGACAGCCCGGAGGAGGTGGTCGACACCTACCCCTCGAGGCCCTCGCCGCCGGACGACATCGGGGCCTACAACGCGGTGATACAATCTGCCGCAGCAGCTTTCAAGCTCAAGCTCGACGAAGAGAAGCAGAAAGCAGACTTCCTTCTGGAAACATTGCTCCCAACACAAACGAGGAGCCAGTTCCTCCCGATGCTCGAGAGCGTCTTGGCTCAGGGGAAGGAAGCTTTCAGGGAGCCCGCAACATGCAAGGCAGTAACTCCCAGAACTGAGAAGAAGTATGAGCATGCCGCAAAGGACCCGGCCTACATTCAGGGCACGGTCTCCGCAGACTCCATTATCACGGCCACAGCAAGGAGGAGGGCTAACGTACCCACTACCTCGGGCCCGCCACCGGATAAAGAGAGCAAAAGGATGGATCTGGTGGGCAGAAGGATCGAACGGAATGCCGCGACCCACTGGCGCATGGCTAATTCCAACGCCCTGGTAAACAGACACATGTACCAAATCATGGAGGGACTGGGGCAGTTGGTGAAGGACTTGCCCCAGGATGCCAAGCAGAAAGCCGAAAAGCTAATTGAAGAGGGGAAGAATGCTGCAAATTCTTGCCTTAAGACGGCCCTGGATGGGGCAGACACCGCCAGCAGGCTCATGATGATGGGCGTCACGGAAAGGAGACACGCCTGGCTCAGGATATCCGGTTTCAAACCGGAGGTGCAACACAGCATCCTGAACACACCGTTCAACGGCAGTACGCTGTTCGGACAAACAGTTGATGAGCAACTCAGCCAACTTAAGAAGGATAACGAAACAGCAAGATCCATGGGAGCATTGCAGTTCAGAGGGAACAAGAGGGGCACCCCGTCACGGAGGCCCGGCGGAAGAGGCGGAAACCAGCCAGGTACATCACACCAGGCTTTCCAGCAAACGCACCAGGCAGACTCGCAGGGTCAGCAGGGCCATCAGAAACAGCCCTGGCAGTACCAACAAAGAGGCCAGTCCTTTCGAGGGAGAAATGGACGGGGACAAAATAGAAGAGGGGGCCAGCAGCCCACCTCCAAGTGACTTCAAAAAAATCCGTGTGCCCACCCACAAAAAAGATCCCAGGGGGCAGCACGTACAGATGGGTCAAGACAAACTAGACACCTACGACCACAGGACACCAGTGGGAGGAAGATTAAGATTCCACCTCCAGGAGTGGAGAGGAATCACATCAGACAAATGGATCCTCAACATTATCCAATTCGGATACTGCATAGAGTTGGAGGCGAGGCCAACAAGCAGAAAACCAAGAAGAAAGCCGCTAGCAAGCAAGCAGCTGCAGTGCCTTCAGGAAGAAGCAAAAGAACTCCTGCAGAAGCAGGCCATAGAAAGGGTACCCTTCAAGGAAAGAAACACAGGAATATACTCAACATACTTCCTGGTACCAAAAGTAGACGAGACAATGAGGCCCATTCTCGATTTACGGTTCGTGAACAAATTCATAAGAACGCAAAAATTCAAAATGACCTCCCTGCAAGAGGTGCTCCCACAGTTGCAGACCGGGGACTTCATGGTCACTATAGACCTCAAAGACGCATACCTGCACATCCCAATGAACAGGAAGCACAAGCACATGCTCAGGTTCACCGTCGGAGAAAGCCACTACCAGTTCACGACACTGGCCTTCGGTCTAAAATCGGCACCAAGAGTTTTCACAAAGTGCCTCGCAGCAGTCGCAGCGCACCTAAGAAGGCAGGGAATACATGTATACCCTTACCTGGACGACTGGCTGGTGAAAGCAAACTCATACCAGAAATGCAAGCTGCACGCACATACAGTGACCAGCACGCTCATAAACCTGGGGTTCTCCATCCATTGGAAGAAATCATCAATGGAGCCGGAACAAGTGAAGATCTTCCTGGGAGCACAGATCAACACCTTACAGGGCAAGGTGTTCCCCAGCGAGAAGAGGGCGAGGGCGCTGGTGAAGGAAACTCGCCTCTACCGGAAGGGACAAGCTCGGACAGTGAGGACGGCGAGCAAGATCATGGGGATGATGGCATCATGCATCCACCTGGTACCGAATGTACGACTCCACATGAGACCCATTCAAGAATGGCTACAGGAGCAATGGTCACAAGCTACAGGCAGTTGGGAGGATCTAGTGGTTGTAACGCACGCAGTGCAGAAGGAGATGACATGGTGGACCATGGAGAACATAGCAAGGGGAAAGCCTCTAACGCCCCCAACGCCAACAGTGACCATCACCACAGACGCATCCCTGAAGGGATGGGGCGCTCACATGGAGGAGCTCAAGGTGAGGGGACTGTGGACACCGACGGATGCCACAAAGCACATCAATTACTTAGAATTGAAGACAATCTTCCTTGCACTGAAGGCCTTTCAAACAAGACTGTACAAGCACAAGGTATTGATACAAACAGACAACACCACTGCGATGTTCTACATCAACAAGCAGGGGGGCACACAGTCCGCACCGCTTTCAACGCTGGCGCAGGAGATATGGAGATGGGCCATCCCTCTCAAGATAGACCTGCTAGCCATACACCTACCAGGGAAGGACAACATACAAGCCGATTGGCTCAGCAGGCAGACATCGGCATCCCACGAGTGGGAGCTCAATGCTCAGGAGACAAGATACCTGTTCGACAGGTGGGGGACACCATCGGTGGACCTGTTTGCCACACGCCAGAATGCAAAATGCCAAAACTTCGCATCCAGGCAGCCCGAGGAGGGGACACTGGGGAATGCCCTATGGATAGATTGGTCAAGGACATTTGCCTACGCCTTTCCCCCGATACCACTGATGCACAGAGTACTGAGCAAGTGCAGAGCGAGCAACATGACACTGATACTGGTCGCACCGCAGTGGGCGAGGCAGACCTGGTACTCGCAGATCATGGAGATGACACAGTGTGCACCCCACAGATTCAGCAGGAGGAAAGATCTACTGTCCATGCAGAACGGAGAGGTACTGCATCCAGAGCCAGAGAGCATGAGCCTAGTAGCGTGGCTCCTGAGGACATAGAGTTCGCACATTTGAGACTACCAGAAAGCACCCTGAGGGTACTTCGGGAGGCACGAAGGCCCAGAACTCGAAAGTGCTACGTTGCGAAATGGAAAAGATTCACTATATGGTGCAGACAGGAAAGACTCCACAATAAGATGAAGAGGGACTCCACAGTGCTAAGGTACCTGACGCACTTACTGGAGAAGAACCTTAGCTCATCCTCGTTAAGAGTTCACTTGGCAGCGATAGTAGCCTACACAAGGGGAGAAACGTGCAGGAGCTTCTTCACATCACAGGTGGTGAAGAGATTCCTAGAAGGAGCGAAAAGGATCGCACCACCCAAGCGGGTGCCGCCACCTGCATGGAACTTGAACACAGTCCTAACGGAACTCATGAAAGAGCCCTTTGAACCACTTCACAAGGCCTCCCTAAAGATGCTAACTATGAAAACAGCCTTCCTGGTTGCGATAACGTCCTTACGCAGAGTAAGCGAGCTTCAAGCGCTGACGCTACAAGAACCATACATACAAATACACAACGATAGAGTTGTGATGAGGACTGACCCACACTTCATGCCGAAGGTGGTATCCAATTTTCACATGAACCAGTCTATACAGATACCGAGTTTTTTCCAAAAACCCACAACCAGCGCAGAGAGAGCTCTGCACACCCTGGACGCCAGAAGGGCAGTCATGCACTACATTGAAAGGACAAAGGGGCACAGGAAAACGAAACAGTTTTTTGTGTCCTTCGCAAACAGCTTCATGGGCAAAGCAGTAACCAAAAGGACCATTGCACGATGGATCGCACAAACAATCCAACTCTGCCACAAACGGGCAGGACAGGAACTGGCTGAGGGGACACGTGCCCACTCCACCAGGAAGAAGGGCGCTACAATAGCCTTCCTGGCTAACACACCCATAGAGGACATATGCCTGGCGGCAACATGGGCTTCGGTGCACACGTTCACGAAGCACTACTGTGTGGACATACAAATGAACAAGGAAGCTCAAGTGGGACAGAAGGTGCTACAGCACATATTCAACACCCAACGCTCATCTTCCACCCAGCCGCCACAGAGATGAGAAACCGCTACAAAATCTATGCACAGCATAGTGAATCCAGAAAGATTCACGCTGCAAAACGAATAGTTTTCTTACCTGTCGGTGTAGTTTTGCAGCTTGAAGATCTTTCTGGATTCACTAGCGAACCCACCCACCTCCGCCAGAAAGATGAGGCTGGAGAGAGAAGAGGTGGTTAACTAAAGAATAGACTTTGAAAATACAAAGCGGTAAATACAAACTAAGAAGAACATTGCCATTACTTCGGAAACGAAAGAAACACGGAAAAAAAGAACCTGAAGATGGCGCCCAAGAGTGGGAGCTTCCGCAGGAAGCATGCCGACGTCACCGGAAATACACCCAAAGGGGGTGTGACGCCGACGCCCACCTGGGCAAAGAAAAAAAAACAAAAAAAAACAAAGAAAAGACTACGAATCCGGACCCAACCACAAGACCGCGGAATAATGCACAGCATAGTGAATCCAGAAAGATCTTCAAGCTGCAAAACTACACCGACAGGTAAGAAAACTATTCGTTAAATGCAATGAATTACTTTATGGATTACTTTTCTAACCACAGGACTGTATCCTAGATTCAGTCCTGGGACATCTCCTGTAAACAGTTGAGTAAAAGCGTTTTGGTTACAGTTGTGATTTTTAAGGAATATTATTGTATTTTAAAAGTTGAAACTTTTTCACATAGAATCACCAATGTTATCCTGTGGGAGGAAATTCACTTAGCAGGTAAGTAGTGTTATTGTTACTTTTTCTTACTTACCGTGTTGGATCCTGGATCCAGCACTAGTGCATCGCCTGTAAACAATCGAAAGAATGGGTTTGTCAGACAGGCGATTTTTTTGCAAATATTTGTAAGTTTCAAAAATCAACACTTAGAAACTTTTTCAGCAAAAAACAGGCATGTTATCCTATGGAAGGAAATTCAAGTTACCGGTAAGTACAGTTATAATTACTTTTCAGGGTCAGTGCTGGGCACCAAGTTCCAGCACTGGGATCTCTCCTGAGAACAGGTGAGTATTTTCGTTTTCGTGATTTGGCTGGTTTTAGATGAATATTTTAAAGTTTCAAAACTCCACATTTTCCAAGTGAAACCAGTCAATGTTACCCTATGGAAGAAAAGTGTGTTACCGGCTTTTGGGTAAGTACTCGACTTTCAGAGTTAAGGTACTGGGCATAGACTCAGGGGTCTCCTAGGGTCAGGTAGGTACAATTGTTACACCCTCAGCGGCACAGGGTCAGTCGGGTGCAGAGAGAGTTAGGCCCAATGTTAGCGTATGGGCGGCAGGGGGCCTTTGGTTGGTGGCTGCTGGCAAGCAGGCCACGCGGCTGTGGGAGCTGGGTTCCTGGCCACTTGCTCAGGGCAAATGGGGAAGTAGATTAGGACAGAGGTTGCACTCCCAGGGCCACTCGGGCGGCTGGTTGCAGGGGGCTTTTGAGCCGTCGGTCAATGTTATTCAATGGGAAAGCTGGAAGTTGAACAAAGGCTGCAGGCTCAGGGGCGAAGATTCTTCAGGTGCGACCACCACTTCGAGAGGTAAGTTTGGATCTTGGAGGGTAGGTAGACACCCAGGAGTTGGGCACAGGGGGCCGTGGGGCGCCAGGTGCAGGGGTGTCTTTTCACATCGGAAAATCTTACCCTCAGCTGGTCGCGGTTGGAGGGGTCCCTTGTTGTGAGGCTGCAGGCGTCGTCTGGGTCATCGAGGAGGGTCCTTGGATTCGTGGTCACAATCGCCGGGGGGACGTCCTCGTGGTCTTTGTCCACTCAAGACACTGGCTGGGCTCGACAGGTGCAGAGTGTGCTGGCTGGCACCAGGTTTGTTGCTTGTTTGAGCAGAACCACTGCTGGTGGGAGTCCCAATCTTTGTAGAGTCACAAGGCAGTCAGGTACTCCGGGGTTTTTGAGGTTGCTGACCACTGAAGGCGCCAGAGTTTAGCAGGAGCAGGTTTGAGGGTCGACAGGCCTGTAGGACTGGGGCAAGACAGTTGGTGTCATCCTCTTCTTAGCAGCTGCACAGCAGGTCTTCTTGTTTCTTGATCTTCTTGCTTGTTTTGGAATCGGGAACTGAGGAAGGAAGGCTCAGGGTGCCCCTAAATACTAAATTTAGGGGCGTTACATGTAGGGTAAGGGCAGGGACCAATGGGTCCCTGTCCTGTGGTAAGTACATCCCCTAACCTGCTCATCTCCTGTGGGAGGGGGGCAGGAGCCTATCTCTGATTGGGCAGGGCTCCCCATCCTCAAGATGGCGTGAGCCCAGAGTTGTGTTTCACCTCGCCTCTCCCACCTGAGGGGTGGGGTTGGCAGAGGCTGGCACACCCCCTTTCCTCACTTAGGGTTTCCCGCCTGTCTTCCCGCCAGAGTGGGGGTCAGAACCGGTGGGGGCCAGTTGCTGAGTACAGCATTTGGCCTGTGGAAGCTCACAAAAGCCAGCATGCCTTTGAAGCTTCCGCTGCCCATCCTGGGGGAAGAGGCTTGGCACCTCGTCCCAGGATGTGCAGTGTTTCAGGACCCCGAGAGCGGCAAGCTCTCGACCTAGGGGTCCAGAAACATGTCTGGTGGTGGCAGCCTCGGTAGCCACGCAGTCAGGACACTGGGAGTTGGTTAGGTTTCAAGGGGCATCTCTAAGCCCTCTGTAGTGCATTTTACATTAATTCCCACACTTGCATCAGTGTGGGTTTAATGTGCTGAAAAGTTTGATACCAAACTGAATACTTGAATGGCAGGAACCCAGGGCACACTCAGCCAAAGTACATCAGCAATTCAGCAAAAAGTGGTGGCATGCCATGGAAGAAAGATGGCACTTTCTCACACTACTAAACTGGGGACTCTTCCTGTTCCAAAAAGGTTTCCAATTGCGCACCTCCAGTCTTTTTAGGGGGGGGCGAGTCTACAGGTTTGATCTTGGGGTGCCCTGACCAGGACAGAGAGCACATTGAAGATACTTTAGTCTCTGAGTGTGTGTGGATATAGCTACCCTGGCTGTCTGGCCCAGTAACCCGGAGAAGTCCAGACAAAAGCCACATCACATATCAATAGGGATTGGAAGTAGAAACACTGAGGGATACAGGTGCAAGTGTCATCATGGTGACTTAAAATCTGATATCCCCAGAACAGTACTTGGCTGGACAGACTTATCGAGTTATCAGTGCAGATACCCATTCCAAGGTCCATCCCATGGTGATGGTGACCTTTGAATCGGGAGGGGTTATTGACCAAAAGAAGGTGGTCGTGTCCTCTGCAATTCCAGTTCAGTAGCTGCTAGGAAATGATTTAGAGCTAAGATCCCATCCAGCCATGTTGGGTATACCTGAATGGGCGTGTGTCAAGCCTAGAGCACAGTGCAAAGCCAAGGGTGAAAAAGAGGAGTTGGAGCAAGGAATAATGGCTCAATCCCCCAAGATAAAAGGCATGAAGTCTGGGAAAGCTACTTCTACAGAGACCAAAGTTCAGGTCCCCTCTCCTCAGGAAGAAGACTTGTCGGCCCTAGTGGGAACTGAGCCCCAGGAACTTGGGTCTTACATGGCAGAGCTCCTAGGCGCAGGGGGCCCTCTAGGGAAGATCTTTGCCAGGGATAGAGGACCTGTCCCACTCTTGAGAGCCTGAGACAGCAATCTGCTGACCAGGAAAAGGGAGATGCTAGTGCCCCCACATAACCTTTTAGGAGGAGGGACTCCTGTATACTGAGGCCAGATACTCCAAACGTGGTGCCACTATGAGAGTGGTAGGGCCTCCGCAAAATACAGTGTTCTTACTTTCATTGGCACATAACATCCCCTAGGTGGGTAGCTTGGCAAGACAAAGACTTGGAGTAGGTTAGTCACCCACTTCTACTGCCAGGAATGTCCCAGAAAGTGAAGGTGTTTAGCAGCTGGATTTACCGATAACACAAGAGATGCAAGACAGGTAGCACACCAAAGCCCCCATTATTTATACTACCAGTGGCTGGGTTTCCCTCTGAGAGGTTCAAAATTGACAGTGTTGCTCCCTCTGACCTCAAGACATCCTCGGGAAACAGATTCATACTGGTGTTAGTGGACCATGCCACTAGGCATTCGAAAGCAGTTCCCCTTAGGACTGTCACTGCTTCTGCAGTTGCCAAGTCCCTCATAAGTGTTTTTGCTAGAGTTAGCTTTCCTAAGGAGGTGGTGTCAGACAGAGGTAGTAACTCCATGCCTGTTTACCTAAAAGCCATACGTGCTGAGTGTGGGGTGACACATAAGTTTTACCCACAAACCAATGGTCTGGTTGCAGTGCTTAATTTGTAAGTGAAGCAGTCCTGATGCCCAGATTCTCCTTTGAAACACGCAGCCGATGTCAGAGCGCAAACTACTGAGACTGCATAAGCCCAAAGACGCCTCAGGTCGTTTTAATCCTTTTACTGCCACTCCCATCCGCTTCAGATCACTCTTGCAGCTTCCTGCTTTCTCTGACGCTTTTCTGTCTTTTTCTTCCTCCTCTTTTCCGTTTGTGTGCTTTTCCCCCTTTTGCTCACAGTAAATGCTTGATGCAAAAAAATTAGTGCCGGTGCCCCCCTCCGGCTTATATTATGCACTGTCTGGTTGAGAGATTCAACAAGACCATGAAAAGTATGATCATTAGACTTCCTGAAAAACTCGGAAGGAGAAGGGATGTAATTTTGCCATGCCTGTTTTTTGCTTACAGAGAGGCACCACAGGAAGGAATGGGCTTTAATCCACTGAGATTCTGTTTGGCCATCATGTGAGAGGTCCACCAAGTCTGAGAAAGGAAGGCTGGGAGAAGCCTCTCATAGAACCCAAATGTACTTAGTAGACTATGTACTTGGCCTTTGTTCGTGGATGGCCGAGTACACGGAGAAAGCCAATAAAAACTGTGAGGTAAACCAGGAGCTCCAAAAGCAATGGTTTGACCAAAAGACTGCTCTGGTGGAGATCCAACGAGGGCGGATGGTATGGTTATTGGTGCCTGTGGCACCTAAGGTCCTTCAGAACAAGTGGACCCACCCTACCGTAGAAAGAAAAGGTGAGGTTACCTTACTGGTTTTTTCACTTAGACAGTAAGGACTCTCTTGGGAAAAGTTAGTCTCATTCTATTTTATTTGGTGGTGGTGGTGGGGGTGTGGGGAGGGCAGGAAAGTGCCTCTGTTTAACATGGTCACCCACGCTTTTTCCTCACTTGAACTGATGTTGTTGATTGGTAGCGCGCTGGATCCGTGCTAACCATGCCTCAGTGCCAGAGCTCTTTCCCTAAGAACAAGAGCTGTTCAATTGTAACCGATTTGGCGAGGACGTAAGCATCCGTGTATGTCTTTGGAAAATGCTACCAAGGGCATGGGTACTAAAGAGGGGCCCTATAGGCTGCAGCATGCATTATATCACACAAAGGGACCCCCACGAACACTAACTCATTTAGGGGTGGGCTTGGTTCTCTAGGAAGCTGCCCTTTTTTGTCATGGCCACCCCACTTTTTGCCACTGGTATTGATGTTTTCGACAGATGTGTGCTGGTTCCCTGCTAACAAGGCCCCAGTGCCAGTGCTCTTTCCCTAAAAAAAGGTAAATTGGCTGATTGTAAAACAGTCAGCACGCACTTTAGTACCCCTGTGAGTCTCTAGTAACTGGTAGCTCTGGTACCTAGCACATGGGTACTTAAGAGGGTACCTAAGAGCTGCAGCATGTATAATGCCACCCTAAGGGAACTCTACACAAATTGCATGCAGACTGCATGACATGCTGCAAACCATGTTTGAAAACAAGACATGGCACACTCACTACGTGCCATCCCAAAGTCACTGCATGCAATATATATATCACCACCTACAGTAGGCCTTGTAGCCCTAAGACAGGATGCATTATATTGCATGTGAGGGCATATCTGCATGAGCAGCTATGTCCATGTGCTATCTAGCTCAGTCGCTAGAGCGTACAAGTGAACAGGGAAGCCATGTTAAGGATATGTTCTGGGCACTGGTCATTACAAGTTCCCCAGTTACTTGCTGGCTTTCATAAAACCTATGGTGTTTGGTATCAAACACATTGCCTTAATAATTCTGTGCTGTTGCCAGTACAAGATTTATTATGGCATGCACCCAGAGGATACCTTAGATGTGCCACCTGAAAAACCTACCACTATCTAGTGTGCTGGCTGACCTGTATCGACCAGCCTACCTTCACAGACGAGTTTCTGACCCCCTTCAGGAGAGAGCCCAGCTCTCTGAAGCCAGAAACAATGCCTGCTCCGGAGGAAGGTGTTCACACCTCCTCCAGCTGGATGGCTAGTGATTTAGCATATCAAGGCCAGGGGCTTCAGAGCACCTACCGTCTTTAACATGCCACCCCGGCTACCCCCAGACCTGGTAGATGCCATCCCCTGAGGCCCATTTGGCACCAGTACAGGCAGGAAATTATATCTGCATGTAGGTGTGTTGCACCACCAGGCCAGTCACACCTCTAAGGTGGGTTGCCTGATGTCCTCCACGAAAGAAGGGCTCCACCATCTTGTTTTTGGTGGAATTAGGAACTCTGGGACATAGTCATGCCCACTCCTACAGGGATTGGTCATATAAGGATTGTAGTGAACTCCAGGGTAAGTAGTGTAGAAAAGTGCCCCTTTTTGCATGGTTACCCTCCAATGTTTGCCTGATATCTGATGTACTTTGACTGATTGTGCTCTGGGTCCCTGCCAATCAGATTCCCAGTGCCTGTGTTCTTTCCCAAAACTGTACCTTGGTTTCCACAATTGGCACACCTCTGGCCCACATAAAAGTCCCTTGTAAAAGGTACTCCTGGTACCAAGGGCCTTGTGACCAGAGAGGGTCTCTAAGGGCTGCAGCATGTATTGTGCCACCCTCAGAGACCCCTCAACAGACACACACACACACTTCCATGGCAGACTGCGAGTTTTGCTGCAGACAAAACCTAAGAATCAACATGGCACACATCCCTCTGTGCCATGCCCTCAACCACTTCCTGTGGCATAGGTAAGTCACCCCTCTAGCAGGCCTCACAGCCCTTAGACAAGGTGCACTATACAACAGGTGAGGGCATAGCTCCATGAGCAATATGCCTGTATAGTGTCTAAGTCCATTCTTAAACATTGTAAATGCAGTGAAGCCATATTGAGTACGTGGGCTGTGAGTTCGTCTTTACGAACTCCACAGCTCCATGAATTGAAAAACAATTTTATTAAGCGCTGCAGCTGCCCTGAGGCGTCCAGACGCTGAACTAGAACAGTACCTTCAGAAAAAAAGATCAAAAGATGATCTGACTAATTAAAAAGAAAAGTCTTGAGCTGTTTACGGAAGCTCAGCAGGTTAGAATTATTTCTAAGATGGATGGGGAAGAGCATTCCATAATTTAGAGGCATTATAGGCGAAGGAACGACCTCCAGCCCTCGCTCTCTGAATCCTAGGGACTTTAGCCAAAAAAGCATGTGATGAGCGGAGAGCTTTGTTGGGTTGGTAGGGTAATATCAAAGAGTGACTGATTTCTGGACCGGATATCCAGTAAGCTTGGTGGGTGATGCACATAGATTTAAACTTGTCTCTCTCCCTGATGGGGAGCCAGTGCAGAGCTCTTATGCCAGGTTTTATTGAGGTTCTGCGGGGAGTTCCAAGCAATGTGCGAGCTGCACAATTTTGAATCCGCTGCAGTTTTTGTAGAGTGTACTCGGGCGCCCCCAGGTACAGAACATTGCTGAAGTCAAGGCGAGATTGAATTAGGCCCAATATGACGGTCTGCCTGGCCTCAAAGGGAAGAAGTGGAAGAATTTGTTTTTTTTTATCATCCTAAGGAGGCCAAAGCAGGTCGCTGACACTTTAGTTGCCTGTATATCGAAGGTCAATGATTTATCCAGCCACACCCCCAGACTTTTGATGTTGTCTCTGGGGATAGGGGCTGCGCCCATGCTCAAATGCCATGACAGCTCCAAAGTAAAATGGGCTGAAGGGCCCAGGAGCATGAGCTCCATTTTGTCGTCATTGAGCTTCAAACAGGACTTCGTCATCCAGCTCTTGACCTGTTCCAGGCATGTTGTTAGATTGGACTGTGGTTGTGGGCTGCTCTTTTCCACAAGGGAGACCACTAGCTGGGTGTCGTCCGCATAGGTAATGATGGTAATTCCTTGTGGACGAACAATCCCAGCCAGCGGTCTCATGTATGCATTGAAGAGCGTAGGGCTCAATGAAGAGCCCTGCGGCACCCCACAGCCCAATGGCTTACTAGAAGAGACCGATGTACCTTCAAAGACCTGGAAAGTGCGATCACTTAAGAAGGACTTGAGCCAGGCCAAGGCTTCTCCTGATATTCCCAGGTCAAGCAGACGGTTTAGGAGGATTTTATGATTTACCGTATCAAAGGCGGCGCTCAGATCAAGGAGGATCACTGCCACTGATCCTCCCTGATCTAGGATCGCCTTGTCTCTTCTGTCACAGCCAACAAAGCAGTCTCCGTCCCGTGCTTGGGGCGGAAGCCTGTCTGGGAAACGTCAAGCAGATGGTTACGCTCGAGGAACTGAGTTAAAACTATGTTAATGTGTTTCTCGAGGATCTTGGATGCCCAGGGAAGAAGTGATGTCGGACAATAGTTATTAAAATTCGTCGGATCAAGAGCGGGTTTCTTCAGCAAAGCTCGAACCATGGCATGCTTCCAGGCCGATGGCACTATCCCGCTTACTATAGAAGAGTTTAACAACTCCATGAGTGTGGGAAGAATGACTTTATCGGCTAGCATCAGCGTGCCTGGGGGAGCAGGGTCACATGGGGAGCCAGATTTTATTTGATGTAATAAGAGCTCGAGAGTGTCAAGGTGCAGCAGAGGAAAGTGAACCAGGTTGTTTTGAGGGGAAACCTCAATTTCTATAGGCAGTTCAGATCTTTGGGTGGGCAATTCTACGTCTGGGTCGGAAAAGGAGAGATAGATTGTATTTACTTTAAGAAAGAAAGAGTTAGCCAATTCGTCACATTGGGCAGATGAATTATCATTGCCTGTCGAGGGAGACGACAGCCTAGTCGGAGTTTTCACTTTCTGGTAGATCTCTTTAGGCTTGGACTTAGCCGATATAATCTTTTCAGTTTAATAGGCTGATTGTGTAGTTTTTATTTCGGATTTATAGGTCCTGATAGCTTCCCGATAGATGGCTTTGTCCGTAGAGTCGTAAGTCATACGCCACTTTCTTTCTAATCTTTTGCAGAGACGTTTTTTCCCCTGAGCTCTTCTGAATTCCAGGGCGCTGTTTTCTGCTGCCTTTTTGTGCCAGAAGTGCGGAGAGGGAGTGAGGAGTCCAAGGAGCTTGTGATCCAGTTGTTAAATAAGCTATTATTAGTGCAGGGGTTGCAAGAAAGTGAGGGAGTGGTGACAGTGAAAATACTGGTCCAGTTGTCTGTGCTGAGTTTAGACCAGTTTCGAGTTTTTCGTGGGAGGGCGATAAGAGATGAAGATTTAGATGTAGTCCAGGTCAAAGGGATCAGAAAATGATCGGTCCAGGGGAGGCGGCTGATAATGCCCACTTTAAGGTGTTCACTGTTGCTGAATACTGGATCTAAAAGATGCCCTTTAATGTGTGTTGAGCATGAGACAAGTTGCTCTAGTTGGATTGCAGCTAAGCTGGCTGTCATTTCTATGGCAGTGGTGTCTAAGATGTTATCAAAATGGATGTTAAAATCTCCAAGAAGTGTGAAATTTGAGGGAGATACGACCAATTCTGCCACGACAGAAGGAAGAGCTGTTTGAAATTGTTTTATAGATCCAGGGGGGCGGTAAATAAGAATGCCAGAGAAGCTGTTATTAGGAGAGAAATCAATAACAAATGGCAGACTTTCACAATCCGCAATGGACTCCGTTAGGCAGCGACATATATAGATGTCCTTATATATGATCGCAAGCCCTCCGCCTTTGCCCTGAGGACGATCTAAACGGGCTATCTGATAGCCAGGAATAAGGGCTTGCACTAGGTCAGGCTGGGAGTCTTGGGTCAACCAAGTCTCAGTTAAAAAGACTACATCCGGGGTGTGCTAATCCAACAGCAAAGATATTTCTAGGCTGTGTTTTGGAAGAGACCTGCAATTAAGAAGAAGCATATGGTAAACCTTTAAATCCGGAAGGGGCGATGGATTAATTAGATCAGTCTTGCAATGAGGGCAGAGATGAGGGGTCTCCAAAGGGTGGAAATAGTGACAGCAGCGTGCAAGTGTAGGGGGTCGCAGTTGGTGCAGGGAGTCCCTGTTCTATATCATCCTCTGTCTCAACAAATGGGAAGGGGGTCCCGGTCGGGCGCGGATGTTGAGTCATGTGATATTTATACGGTGCAGAGGAGGGTGGGAGGCGTCCTGCAGCTAGACTGCAACCCCTTTGTCCTCTCAAGATGGCGGCTATGAGCTGCTGTGAGCTCCTGTCCCTGTCCCTCAGCGTCAGCACCTACTCGGCTGCGCAGGGGATCGGGGTTGAAGGTTTTGCGAGCTCCACAAATCTATTAAAATTCCCCGCAAGTAAGTAAATCTACTCGCAGTAAGAACGGCGCAAATAATAACAATGCAGTTAACAGTTTTTAAAAGAATAAGGGAAAGCAAATAGAGCCCCCGGCTTCCGCCTCAGGGGTGACCAGGCACAGTAGTAGTCAGCGCGCTGCCAATTACGGCAATTTAAATACCACGGGAGGGCGGGAGGCGTCCTGCAGCTAGACTGCAACCTCTTTGTCCTCTCAAGATGGCGGCTATGAGCGGCTGTGAGCCCCTGTCCCTCAGCGTCAGCACCTACTCGGAGCGCAGGGGATCGGGGTTGAAGGTTTTGCGAGCTCCACGAATCTATTAAAATTCCCCGCAAGTAAGTAAATCTACTCGCAGTAA
Source organism: Lissotriton helveticus (assembly GCF_964261635.1). NCBI lineage: Eukaryota > Metazoa > Chordata > Amphibia > Caudata > Salamandridae > Lissotriton > Lissotriton helveticus. The sequence continues at coordinate 1,260,723,224 of NC_136057.1, read as the reverse complement.
GAACGGCGCAAATAATAACAATGCAGTTAACAGTTTTTAAAACTGTTTTTAAAAGCCATGATGGCTTTACTAAATGCTGGGAAGTTTGCCATCACACTTCTCAGCACAATAAACACACACTTACTCCAGTGTGGGATTTATTGTAAAATGCACTCAGAGGGCATCTCCGAGATGCCCCCTGAAAAACAACCAGCTCCCTCATGTCCACCTGACTGGTCTGCAAGAGCCTGCCACACACAGGCAAGTTTCTGACCACTTGAGGTGGGCACCCTTGTACTCTTGTGGGTCAGGGACTTAGGCAGCTTGGGGTGGAGGGGCTTCACACCTTCCCCCAAGCAGGAACAGCATTCAGGGCGGTGAGCCTCAAAGGCTTCCTGCCCTTTGATATACTAGCTTGGGCCTATTACGCTAGTGGAGGTGCCTGCCCCCCTGACCAAGCACCACTTTTGGCTGCAAGGTCGGTGGGAACATTAGTAGTAAGGACAGGTGTCCTGTACCACCTCTCCCCCCCCCCCATCTGCCAGGACCACCCCTAAGGTGCCCTGGACTGTGGTGACCCCTTCCTTAGAAATTCCTCCGTCTTGAATGGAAGTATTTTAGCCAATCAGGTTATAGGAAGCCCCCTCCCCAAAGTGAGGGGAGATACTAAGGGTGTAGTCACCCTATAAGGTAAGTAGCCTATTGGCTACCATCTGCCATTACCTGTAACGCCCATAAATTCAGTATTTAGGGGCACCCCTGAACCTTGATCCTCGGATTCATGCGACCTAAAAAGGACGAAGGAAACGCCGCGCAGCTAAGGTAGCAGACGACGACGACTGACTTGGCCCCAGGCCTACTGGCCTTTCTCCAGCTTGAAGACCCTGCAATGAAGAGGACACCTGTCCTGTGGCAGCAACTTCTAAGAACCCCAGGAAAACTGCCACTCTTCAACAAAGACCAGATCTCCCGAGAACAGCAGCCCTGTTCAGAAAACCTCAATCTTGAAGGACTCCGGATCCAGGTGGATCTGCAGCCCCCAACCCACTCTTCACCCGACGCCCACGGCCCAAGTCTGAGTGGCATACCTGTCCAGTGACGTCTCCTCAGCGATCCAGACATCGACTCCATCAGTGACTGACCTCTCCTGGACCCCACGAAGCCGCCTGCAGCCTCAACGTGAAGGGCCCCCCCCTGAACGAGACTGGCTTCAGTAATGGAAATCTAACACCAAAATGCACCCCTGCATTCTCCACCCCGACCTTGGGGACTCCAGCCTACAGGCCCTGGCCTTGCCCTGCATCCCAAATTACCAGTAGTCACCTTCATCCAGCCTCCTGCCTCCTGGCCCGAGCCTACAGCCTCTTTGTGCGACCAAGATCTTCCATTTGCGTGCATTGGGCTCCCAACACTGAATTGCACCCTGCAACCCACCGCCCATGTGCACTGGTGGTGTAGCTTTGGTGCTTCCTTGTGCCCCCCGTGCTCACCTTAACCTGTGCCCTGAAATTGTGGGCAGCTAACTGCAAACAGCACCTCTCGTGGGTGCCCCCAGTCTCCATTGACTAACATTGGGCCTAGTGACCACTGCCCCTGGCCGCCCCAGTTCTGCTGGTGGTGCAGTACCTACCTTCAGCTGAACCTTGCCCAGTGTTGCTCCAAACCCCTGAAGAGTAAGTTGTGTAGTTACTTGTTAATGCATATACCTGTTTTCCTCCCATATCGCATTTTCTCCTACTACATTCTACTATATATTTTTCATCTGCTAAGATTGCTGCTGTAGTTGATTTACAATACAAAAGTATTTCCATTACTTTAAAGCATATTTGCTGCCTTGCAAACAATTCCTACTGCATTTTGAAAAGTATTACTACTCTTAAAAAATGTTACTTACCTGCAACTGAGTTCCTCTTCGTTCGAAAATAAAACAACAACGTACTAACCTTTTATATAAAACAATTGGTCTTGGATTAAGTCTGAGTGTGTGTAATTATTCTTGCCTGAGTGTGTCCAACAGATGCTTAACACAGCCCTCTGATAAGCCTAACTGCTCAACCACACTACCACAAATCGAGCTTTTAGTATGATCTACTTAAGCCCTGGGGATCCACTGGACTCCTTAGTTTGGTATAGTGTACACCGAGCCAGCTTCCTACAGTAACCCATTGGCTACTACCCTTCATGCCCCTAAATGTAGTATTTAAGTGACCCCTGACACCTGGAACTCCGATTCGACAGAAAAAGAAGGACAAAGAAGAGCCAAAGACTCAAGAACTGTGGGCTTGGCACCAAACTCTCTCTCTCTCTCTCTCTCTGCTCTTGTCCCAGTAATTGCAAAGACCCAACTCGTCCTGCAGCTGTACATCCTCCAAGAGCCTTGGGGAGCTGCCAGCATTTCGCCAACCAGCCAGCAGCTCCCTTGAAGTGGAGGATCCACTTGCCTGCAGGCACCGACCGCAAAGTCCGATCTGCTGACCACTGGTTCCACTAACACAGCAGCCTTGCCCCAGGAGGTCAGATCCCTCTCCCTGCCAAGTTTGGAGACCCCAAGACCAGCCCTACACCAATACCTTTGGTACAGGACCCCTTGCAGCAGCCAAGGCTTTTTCCGTGTCCAGCCCGGACACCAAGACCGACCTACCGACGCAGGACGTCTGCATCTGAGAGACCATTATCGAGAGTAGGCATGTTGTCCTGTTTTGTCTCCATCTCCAGGTCGACCTAAAAAAGTGAGAGCCTCCAACACAAGCGGACCCGCTGGACAAAACACCTCTGATCCCGAGCCCCACATCCAGAATCTGAGCCTACTAATGATGCAGCTTTGCTCCAGAGACCCTCAAGAGCTGAGCCCCCCTTTGGGTTCTTCGGGACTACTCCCCTCTTGCAACCTTCTTGTTTCAGGTTTCCCCTTTGACTTTAGTGGTAGTGTTCGAGGCTACCCATGCGATCATCAGCTATGCACCTGGACACACCAGGTCAGGTAAACCAAAACTGCTGGTGGTTCTAAGGACCTTGGCCCCTACTTACCTTAAGACCAGAAAATCAACCCTGTAACTTGATTGCAAGTATGCCTCCACAGTGTAGGTTTCTCCAGGAGCATAACATTACTGTGTTCAAGGAGCTTGCCTCAAATTTGACAGCTGTATTTTTATTGTATTTCTAAAAATCGCTAATACGAAAAAGTACTTAACTGATCCTTAAGCTCTTGGTGTCTAAAATTATAGAAATGTTTTTATTTTTCTAATTTGTCTAGTTTCTCCTTGAGTGGGTTTCTCATTTATTGACCCTCTGTGTACAACAAATGCTTAACACTGCGCTTTGATAAGCCTAAACTGCTGGCCCACACTCCCACAAATGAGAGCGTTTGGGATTATACATTTAAGCCCTGTGAGCCAATAAGGGTTGTCTAGACTTTATACATAGTGTAACTCATTTTGGTACACTACATAAAAAGTCAGCTTCCTATAGAGTCTTAAGTGTGTAAAGTTGGAGTGTTAATCACACTTTCTATAGCAATTTCAAGATCCCCTAAGGATTCCTTTAGTAGTAGTAAGATATAGATTTAAAAGACTAGAATATCCAATTGGATTTTCATGTCACAAAGACCCCTTAGACCCCCACCCAATGACCTGGCATGTTACCATATAAGATTTCCTTTTGAACAGGGACAAGTCCACTGAAAATCACTATGACTTTTACAGAGATCTACATCAGAGCATTTATCTAGAAAATGCAGAGATTGCTCTCTTTGTACAAGAAGCTCATATTCTACATCTACCACTGCTCAAGAAGTAGAAACGAATCCCAAAGGCAGTAGGACTCTGCAGCCATGGATGTACCCCAAACCAGGTGGAGCTATGGCGTCTGTCTGTTAGTTGATGAAAAGAAACTTCTTAGTTTGGGTTGAGAGCAAGACACCCGACACCCTCCTCCCTCTCATGCATCATTCCCTGAGGAATGGCTTTGGATTCTTGTCCAATGTTTTAGTGGTAGAGAAATGATTTCCTGCATGGCATCCTCCCCAGATTCATAATCTTAGAATGATTTAGGAAGCAGCGCAAAACTTCAGAAACCTCAAATTTTAATAGCATTTTTTTAATTATGGAAAGAAATTATAATCTTGCTTTCTTCATCCTCCTCTCAGTTTTGTTTTTCTTTAAAGTATGAAGATGAAAAAAAAATTTCAAACTGTAGCATGCAGAGAAGAAATTCAAACTGTAGCATGCAGAGAAGAAAGGTGAAAGTACCATACATTTTCTTTCTAAAGTTAGTAAAGTGTACTTTGGCTCAGAAGACTCAGTTCTTAAAGTACCCTTTTTCTGCATTCATTTTCATAGACTCCCTCTATGAGGGTAGGAAGGGTAAGTGGTTTCTGCATTTAGATATTAAACCATTGTAAAACTATTACTTGTACACGTTTCTTTTTCAGTCAATCATCCTCCAAGAATTATCTCCTTAGAATGCATTTGGGTGGTACTAGCCTGGAGGTGGCATGCCTACCTGACAAGCTAATTTTCTCACCTGTCCAGGTGCCAAGGGTGGTCCTGGACAAATGGATCTGCTTCCTCTCCTGTGAGGGGGGCCAGATTCACAATTCAAAGGCGGCAGCCCTTTGGGACTTGTCACCCAAGGAAGGCTAATCAGCAGGTCATCCTGTGGGTGGGGATGTTACACTCTCTTCCCGGTCAGGCTTTTGTTCTGGGTCACCCGAGAGCAAAAGGCTCTCACCCTAGGATGTCAGAACAGCTTCTCGGGTGGCAGGCTGGCAGAAACCAGTCAGCAAGGACACAAGAAGCTGGTAGATTTTCAGGGGGCACCTCTAAGGTGCCCTCTGGGCGCATGTATTGTTAACTCAAACACTGGCATCAGTGTGAATTCATCAATACAAGATTTTTGATACCAAACATCCCTATTTTCATTGAAGCCATCATGTAGCTGGGGAACTCGTTTTCACCAGTGTCCAGCACATGACTTAAGATGGCTTCCATGGTCACTTGTACTGGCAGTAATAAAACTGACCAGCACAGCAGCATATCTACTCATGCAGGTATGCCTTCATATCTAATATTAAGAACCGTGCTTTAAAGCTGTCCGACTTGCTGCACATGTGACTTACAAATGTTACATGCAGTGTTTGGGGACATGGCACACAGGGAAGTGTGACATATTGTGCTTTCACTTTTGTCTGCGCCAAGACACCCAACCTGCGTTAGCAGCCCTGCATGTGCTTGGTGATGGGACCCTTAGGGTGGCACAATTCGTGCTGCTGCCCTTATGGACCCTCTTTAGTACCTCTGGCCCTAGGTACCAGAGGTACCATTTACAAGGGACTTACAAAGAGTGCTAAAGGTTTTGCCAATTGGAGGAGCAATTGTACAGTTTTGGGAAAGCGCACTGGCACTGGGGACCTGGTTAGCAGAAACTCGGTGCACTTTCAGGAGAAATCACATCATTTACCAGGCAAAAAGTGGGGGTGACCATGTCAAAAAGAGGCACTTCCCTACTTGTGGCATGGATTTATACTGGGTTATGTATTACTTGGGTGTTATAATACCTATACAAAGGCTGTGTCTTGGCTCTGATCCCTGTCCTATTGACCAATATTGTGTTGTATTACCTCGTTCATAAAGCCAACTTTGTCAAATTCTGCTTTACTGTAGGTGACACATGTCCAAGGATATGGAAAGGTCTCAGGCAAGAACCAAGTTACAGCAACAAAGGCAGACGGCAGCACACAGATTATCAACACAAAGAACATACTGATAGCTACAGGTTCAGAAGTCACACCTTTTTCTGGAATAGAGGTGTGTGACATCCTTCATTGTTAATTTGTAACCTTTCTCATGCCCTATAAATGCTATCTTATTAATGATATGTGTCTTGCGTAAGTATGGCTAAATGTTCCATGATTACTGTCCCGTCAATAGATATCGAGCTATGACTATATGTAACATGCTGCCTGTTGATATGCCGGAGACTTAAAGCTTCAAAAAAAGCATGGCTAAATGTTTTAGGGGTGTTTAAAGTGATTTACCTGTTTCTGGAGTTAACCACAAATCTATAGTTCACAAGTAAACTATTACTCAAGTAGACCAGGTTTTATGGTTTCACACTACATTACATAGCTTGCTGCAAATGCTGTACAGTCCTTGTGTCAGGTGAATAAATGTATCAGAGAATTATTATTATTCCTGTTTTTTGTTGCTAATGGAGTTTGTCTATTCAAGGAGTAGTCATGTTCCACGGTAACCTAATGATTATGAAAATATTTCTTTTTTGTATCATTTTAGGTTGATGAGGAAACCATTGTATCTTCCACTGGTGCCTTATCACTAAAAACAGTTCCAGAAAAGATGGTGGTTATCGGGGCAGGTGTTATTGGTGTGGAACTGGTGAGTAAGGCAGCACCACCTTCCTCTTTTGTGTCTCTACACTAATATCATCTACAACATTTGTGTTCAGCATATGTCCATGAGTACTGAATCAATGCCAGATTTTAAGGATAACTACTGACTAAATGTTTCACATTTATATTCATTATACTTAAATCTTTCCTCATGTGGATATCTAAAAAGCTGACGGAGATCTAAATCTGGTCGACCAATGTTGCACACTCTGATACGTAATCTATACCGGCTGGCATTGTATTACAGTATTACACTATGATACATAAAGACATTCAACATATTTGTTGCACTTTTTTATTGTATTCTATAATACTACTTTTTAGAATTTGCGATATGACCATTCTGTTGAGTTTTCGTTATGAGACTGATACAGAGTGGTAAGCAGATGCGGCAGGTATGCAAGTGTATTGATACAAAGCTTGTCTTGATAACTGGCACAATTTCTTCTGTGTTCTTTGACTGTTTGTTGTTACTCATTTATATAAACCCTAAGAAGTGATAGAAGATCAAAAACATTTTAGTGATCTCACAAATATTGATGACTTGCTTTGACTTCAGGTCAAATAAATGTAAAATATTTAGAATGGAATTTGAAAAATATATGCGCTGGAAATTTGGTTAAATAAAAATAAAGGACTCCATTATAAAGCTCCTTTTGCAACTCTGTCTTCTTGTTATTAAGCATTATGAGAATTGTGCAGTGCGTTCTACTCCCATCACTTCAGAGGGAAACAAAAAGGCATCAGTGGCTTTTCAAAAACTCAATTTAGGGAGCTGTTTTTGAAAGATTGATATTGTTCTATAATTAAGGGCCAAAAAATATATTTATCATAATGTGCTTCTAGCCTGTCTAATTTTAAAAATATCAAACAAGTTTGCCAAAGACTATCATAAGAGGTGGTTGGGTGGGTGACTCGTCAGTTGAGCTTGAAGAAACAGAATCTATTCCACAAGAGACATATCAACAAATGTTGAAGCAATTGAAAATGATTCTTTTGTAAACCAGGACCCAGTGGAATTTTTTCAAATGCTGAAAGATCTACTCCCTGCACGATAAGTTCAGGACCTGACAAGTTACAACATTTTGAAAAAGCTGCACTTTTCAGGTAATATGTTTGGGCATCTCCAAATACAGAAAGTACACATGGCCCAGCCTGGAGTGCAGTTGCCTCTTTTGTTACCTAGTGTAAGCTGTCACCCCCTGGGATTTGCTGGGTTTTGAGTTGATGCTTCAATTTTGTGAGTCAGCTTTCAGGTGTCCGGTAGTAAGATAGTTCTTGAATATGGATCTAGAGCTATTAAAAGTTCTCTTATTGTGAGGATGCTCTGAGACCTCAGACCTTAATGCCACAAAAATGAACCTGTTTAATTAGTGGTACTGGTTCCATAGCACAGGTTAGTTTTGCAATGAGTGTTTGAATCATTTTGCATTCTAATGCAATCACTTGTCATGTTAGTGTTAAAACCATCCTAATGTACCATGTAGATGCAGAGTGGTGCCATAAATTACAGTGGTTTTTCGTTCTCCTTCTTTAATGTTTCCAGGGTTCAGTCTGGCAGCGACTGGGTTCGGAAGTGACAGCGGTGGAGTTCTTGGGTCATGTTGGTGGAGTAGGAATTGATATGGAGATCTCTAAGAACTTTCAGCGTATTCTACAGAAGCAAGGCATTAAGTTTAAATTAAATACCAAGGTGACTGGTGCAACCAGGCGGCCGGATGGAAAGATTGATGTTTCGTGAGTTAATTTTTTGTTTTCTCATTTGATTTGTTTTTCAGGTGAAATGGTCGAAAAAAAAGTTTACTATTCTGGCAATTTAGAAAAATTGTTGAATTCTTTTTGATTGAGTGTTTGTATAGAATGTCTGCCTATTAAATGAAAAATCAGTTCACAAATACCCCCAAACCGCAGTGGTCATGTGCACCAATACTGATTATATTGTGAGTCTGAGTTTGTGTCATTTTCACTGAAAATCTAAAGAGACTTTTTAAAGTGTGCACATAAACAAAGAAGTATTCCGGGACAAACCTATTTGCTTGAATTTTAAATCTTTAAGGATTTTGAGGTTCAAAAAGGCAACTGTAGATTACCTAAAATTTGACAGTACGACTTTGTTTTGGGTCTGGGTTATTTTTATTAAATGGCTTGTGGTGGAGGCAAGGCACTTACAGGACAGTAGGAGCAGTTTCCATTTTTTTTAAATTCCCTGCTCAGGAAAGCAGCCAGCCGCAAAGTAGTATGTATTCCATCTACACACAGTGGCTAAAGTAGTCTCTCATGTTGACGAAGAGAAGACTTGGGACATCTGACTGCTTTTGTTGGGCTCATAAACTATTATGCCTCATAAACATCATGGTGTAGGCTTTGTAGTATGTCTGTTATTGTCAGAAGCAGTACCTGAATATCCTGATTCCGTGGGAGCGAACGACCAAGACTTCAAGTTGAATATTTCCAAATTCCCAAACACCCCTGCACTCGGAATAATCCAAGCCCAGGAATGGAAGGGAAAGGGGAAGTGGATAACAAAGAGAGAGACTGCCACACTGGTGTCTTCCTCTGCTACCTCAAGTATTCGGAAGCTGGGGGACACCTGTAATATTTAACAGAACATTACTACCGTTCAAGCAAATTGATTTTATTAACAAAAGTTACTCTCTGCTCTACCTCACACTAATACCTGTTACTGTGTGGATTTTTGCCCCTCTCGATGAATGATTTCTGTTACTGTTGTGAAAGTCTTCGCTGCTGCTTGAAGAATACTATTCAGTAGATTAACCAGCCTGGTTGAGTCTTATTAAAGGTGGTAAATAAAAGTATAAACTATATGCATATATTTGATACTCCTATCTACTTGTAGTTGACTGAATAGATCATGCCTTGCAGATGACGAGACTATAATATAGCTTCACTCTCTGGCGCTGACAGTTAACTTCACTGAGAACCTCTGGAAACTAGGTACACTGTTGTTTTCGGTACTTGACTAGGCTTTTGGAATTCACTCGATAAAGTTCAATTCCTGCGTAACACCCTTACTCAAAAGGAAATGTTCAACAGCTGCTCAACAACTTCTGTAATTTGCGTTCAGTTGACTCACTAGAGACTACGCTGCTCATTCCATTTTACATTGGAGATAAAAACTTCTTACCGCTCTGCTCACTGACTCTGAGCGGTGCGACGCTTGCCAAACGAAGGGTTCTCTGAGAATATGACAGCCAAGGCCTGCCCAACCGAACTCCACGGAATGCCTCAGGAAATGGAGCTTCGGCGGGAAGACGTAACTGTTCAAAATACCTGACTGACGCCGAGTTCGAAGTAGACGAACTCCTGAAATGGAACTGCTGCAAAATTCTGTGACTGGGAATAGAACTAGCTAAGTAAAAGCCCTATGAACTGGAGCTAAACTAGGGACGTCTTACTGCCTCAAAATGTCAGTTGAAGTGCGCTGCAGAGAATGCGCAAGAGCGTGAAATGGCGGACTAGAGAAAGAAACTAGAACGCTAACCTGGAACCTGAATGGAACAATCAGGAAGTGTGAACCACCCTTCATCCCAATCACAAGCTTGAGCCCGGCTTTGAATTAACCCCCAAATTGGAAACTGAGGGAAGGGGTTGCCGCGAACCTTGTAAATTGGCCTCGAAACTGGCATGGACCTGACAGTACCCCCCACCAAAGCCCCCTCCCAGGGCTTCTGCGGATGAGTCTTGTGGAATTCCGAGACCAATCTTGGTGCATGTACATAGCTACTGGGTTCCCAAGATCGTTCCTCAGGACCATAACCCTTCCAGTCCACTAAGTAAAACAACTTTCCTCTTCTCCATTTGGAATCCAGAATCCTCTTGACCTCAAATTCTTCAGTGGATTGAACTTGAATGGGAGCTGGGGGTTGTACTTGTCTGAGATTGGGTGGGTTTCTTTTAATCAAAGAGACATGAAAGGTTGGGTGAATTTTCAAAGACTTAGGCAATGCTACTCTTACACTCACTGGATTCACCATTCGAATAACTGCATATGGACCCACAAATCTCGGCTGAAACTTTTGATTCCCACTCAACCGCATGTGTTGAGTGGAAATCCAAACCTTATCCCCAGGCTTAAAGACGGAACTCTCTCTTCGCTTCTTGTCTGCCTGAACCGTATAAGCCCCCTTAGCCTTACAGAGATTAGAGGAAGCAATCTGATAAGATCTTTGCAAATTTTGAATTACCTCTTCAGCCGCGGGGACTTCTATATCCACCCTCCCAACCAACATATTGGGATGGCGACCAGAATTCAGAAAGAATGGGGAAAAACCAGTGGCAGAATGGACTGAATTGTTATACGCAAACTCTGCAGTGCTCAACAAGGATGGCCAATCCCCTTCCTGGTCCATTAAATACATGCGGAGATATTGTTCCAAATCCTGATTCACTCTTTCCGTCTGTCCATCTGTTTCTGGATGATAGCTAGTGGACAGACTAGGGTCAACACCCAATCCTTTTAGGAAGGATTTCCAAAATCGGGAAACAAATTGCGGTCCACGATCAGAAATGACCCTTTTGGAATTCCATGCAATTTGACTATGTGTTCAACAAACAGAGTGGCCAACTGAGATGCAGTAGGAAGAGTCTTTAGAGAAATGAAGTGGCTCATTTTAGAGAACTGATCTACCACCACCCAAATCACAGAATGCCCCTGACTGGATGGTAAGTCTACTATGAAATCCATGGATATGGTGTGCCAAGGGGAAGGGGCTACAGGTAGGGGCATGAGTAGACCCTGCGGGGATTGCCTAAGACTCTTGCCCTTAACACACTGCTCACAAGTGGCGATGTACTGTCTCACCTGAGTGTCCATGCCTGACCAAAGAAATGTTCTCTTTATCAATTCCAAAGTCTTCTTGGCTCCTTTATGTCCTGCCAACTGATGATCGTGAAACTGCTGAATGATTTCGTTTCTAAGACTTTCACTTGGGACGAACATTTTTCCTTGTAAGATTGGTTTCCCATCCTTCACTTCTCGGGTTGGACCTTCCATTTCCCAATTTGCAAACTCCTTCTTAGAAAATTCCTTTCTAATCCAATCTTTCAACTCATCCTCGATCGTGATGGCCACAATCTTTTCTTCTGGAATGATAAAACCCTCCACTTTGGAAACCGATTCTTCACCCAAACTCAAACGAGAAAGAGCATCTGCCTTTCCATTAGCTGATCCAGGCTTGTAGGTCAAAACGAAATCATAAATCTGCAAAAAAGAGAGACCACCGCAATTGTCTTGGAGTAAGAGTTCGGGCAGATTTTAAAAATTGCAGATTCCGATGATCTGTGAAGACGGTGATCACGTGTCTCGCTCCAAACAAATAGTGTCTCCAAACCTTGAAGGCCTCCTTCACAGCCAAGAGTTCTTTATCCGCAATTGAATAATTAATCTCTGCTGGTGACAGTTTCCGGGAATGATAGGCCACTGGATGGAGCTGACCCGTATTTTTCTGACGCTGAGACAGAATTCCTCCAATTGCCAAATTGGACGCATCCGCTTCTATGAAAAAAGGTTCCTTTAAATCTGGATGTTGCAAAACTGGAGCTGTAATGAAAGCCTCTTTTAAAAGCTGAAAAGCCTCCTCAGACTCATGTTCCCAGGTGAATCGCACATCTTTCTTTAGTAACCGAGTGATCGGACTCACTTTTTCCGAAAAATTCTGAATGAAACGTCGGTAAAAATTGGCAAATCCCAAAAAGCTTTGTATCTCCTTCACAGACCTGGGAGCTGGCCAAGCCTTGATTGCCTGAAGCTTAGAATCATCCATGGAGACTCCCTCTGGAGAAAGTATGAAACCCAAAAACTCCACTCTTGATGAATGAAAAAAACACTTTTCCAATTTCACAAACAGATGATTCTCCAACAGCCGCTCCAAAATAGCATGCATGTGAGAAACATGCTCCTCAAGACTGTTGGAAAAAATGAGGATATCATCGATGTAAACCACAGCAAATCGGTCAAGGAACTCTCGAAGCACATCGTTAACAAAGTGCTGAAAGGCTGCTGGGGCGTTACAAAGCCCAAAGGGCATCACTTGATATTCAAACAACCCCAGTCTGGTTCGAAAAGTGGTCTTCCACTCTTCACCCTCAGCCATTCGAACCAAATGGTAGGCCCCTCGTAAATCCAATTTGGTATATACACAAGCATCCTTGACCTGATCGAGGAGTTCAGAAATAAGAGGTAACGGGTAGCGATTTTCTTTGTGACTAGATTTAATGCCCAATAGTCAATGCAGGTCCTCAAGGTTCCATCCTTCTTTGGAATAAAGAACAGAGGGGATGACACAGGGGATTGAGACGGTCGAATGAATCCATTAGCTAAATTTTGTTCAATATACTGTTTCAGGTGGATGTTCTCTGGTTCTGATAAGGCATAAATTCGACTGCACGGCAAAGAAGCCCCTGGCTCTAATTCAATCCGACAGTCGTACTCTCGATGAGGCGGCAATTTTTTTGCTTCTTTTTCATTGAAAACTTCATTCAAATCCAGGTACTCATCTGGGATTTCTGGAACTTACAAAGCGCAAATCATCTGAGTTTGATTAGCCAAATTTGATGACATGGTGGATCTCGGGGTCTCCGATAAGGACTGGAAACAATGCTCATGACAAAAATCCGAAACCATTTCCACTGTGCGTCTGGACCAATCAATCTGTGGATTATGCTCCGTGAGCCAGGGCAATCCTAGAATGAGCTGGAACTGAGGAGCATCAATGAGATTGAATCTGATATAACTCCGATGTTCTCTTGGCCCCAACACTGTTATCACTTCAGTATCAAAGGTTATGGGTCCCGAAGATAAATTCGTGCCATCCACAGCATGAACTGGTTCTGGTCTCAATTTTTTCTTGAATTGAATTCCTAAAGACTTAGCAAACTGGATGTCACAAAAGTTCCCCGTCGCCCCCAAATCCAACATGATAGAAACTTCCTCCAAACGCGCTTCTCCAAAAGAGATTTTACTGGGAAGATCAAATGTGGGGCTGCAGATTGTAAAGTATTAGCCAAAAATTGTGGTTTTGGAGTTGTCTCTCCACTTGCTCCCACCAGTGCAACTCCGTCTACTGGTGGAGCCTGTCTTTTACCTACGAGCTGGTTTTTGGTTTCTTTGGACATTCCTTGACAAAATGGCCCGACTGACCACAGTACATACACAGCCTTCCCAGACGCCTCTTTTCTCTTTCCTCCTTAGTAAGAGGACCACGGATCGTTCCCACTTGCATTGGCTCTTCACTGGAATGACCTTCTTGATTCTTGACTGACTCGGACCGAACACGATCGAATCGCGGTGGGAGAATTTGGATGTCCTTCCGCCGTTCGTTACGTGTTTCTGCTTGCCGCTGGTCAATCTGTAATACTAGATCTATAAGTTCTGATACATCGGTTGGCCTCTTTGGAATTTGAGCCAGTCCATCCTTCAACTCATCCTTCAATCCTCTATAAAAAAATTGCCGCTCTCTTCACCTCTGGCCAACTGGTTTCTACAATCAACTTGTTAAATTGCGCCAAATACGCCACCAGATCCCTATTTCCTTGATTTAAATCCAATAATTCGTTATCTGTGGTTTGAGAAATCGTTCTTCGATCGAAAATACGCAGAAATTCAGCCTTGAAGTCTTCAAAATTGTACAACACTGGATCATTACAGGAAACCAGAGGCAAGGACCACGCTGCAGCATCGCCACTCAGGTAGGACAGCACAAACGCCACTTTAGACTGATCCTCCTTGAACAGAATGGGTTTGCAAAGGAAATGCAAGGAGCACTGTGTAAGAAAAATCTGTGCCTTATGAGGATCTCCCTGAAATCTCTCGGGGGGGGGGCAACGGAATAGTGGGGGACATAGCATGCACTACCTGTGTTGTTAACTCAGAAGATGAAGATGGAGAAGGCGTAAAAGTTTGTGACTTAATACTCCCAAAATTTGGACTTGGACTCACACTCACAGAAAGCTCATCTATCCTCTGACGCAAATAACTTGCTTCCTGATTGGATTTCCTTACCTCCTCCCTGGTATCACTCAACTGTTTCCATAACCCCTCTAAAATTGAAGCCAAGGCCTTGATGTCAAAACCTTCAGCCATCTCGCTCAGACGGAAGATAATTTCGGGCACTTCAATCTGTCAGAAGCAGTACCTGAATATCCTGATTCCGTGGGAGCGAACGACCAAGACTTCAAGTTGAATATTTCCAAATTCCCAAACACCCCTGCACTCGGAATAATCCAAGCCCAGGAATGGAAGGGAAAGGGGAAGTGGATAACAAAGAGAGAGACTGCCACACTGGTGTCTTCTTCTGCTACCTCAAGTATTCGGAAGCTGGAGGACACCTGTAATATTTAACAGAACATTACTACCGTTCAAGCAAATTGATTTTATTAACAAAAGTTACTCTCTGCTCTACCTCACACTAATACCTGTTACTGTGTGGATTTTTTCCCCTCTCAATGAATGATTTCTGTTACTGTTGTGAAAGTCTTCGCTGCTGCTTGAAGAATACTATTCAGTAGATTAACCAGCCTGGTTGAGTCTTATTAAAGGTGGTAAATAAAAGTATAAACTATATGCATATGTTCGAGGCATGTGGGCTGCTAAATTCATATCTTTTGCATTAGATCGCCGCCTAGTGTTGGGTCCGGATGATCGCACATTGTTGTCCTGGAAGAGTCTTCGAAGTATCCTGAGATAGGTGGCTCCTCCCCTGGACTACAGTGCGCATGGGCATCGGCTCCATCCCCAGATTGTTTTTTTCCGCCATTGGGTTCGGATGCGGTCTCGACGTCTCTGTCGGAACCGAGAAAACTAGCTTCTTTAAGGCCAAAAGGCCTTCGTTTCATTACGTCGGTATTGTTTGCGTACGGTCTCGAGTTCTTCCGTCTCTTTGAGTCGGAATCTGCGGAGTCGTATCACTCTTCGGACATCGAGGCCTTCTCATCGCAGCACGACCACCACCTTTCAACATGGAGCGGAGCCCGTTTAAGTACTGTCCCGTCTGTGGGTCCAAATACCCACATATCGACGTGCACCCGGTCTGTAACAAATGCCTCTCGCCAGACCATAACGAGGACAGCTGCATGGCCTGCTCCAGATTCAGGTCGAAGAAGACGCTCAAGCTTCGGCGCGCGGTGCGCCTTGAGGCCAGACAAGCGGCCCCAGCTCCAGATAACATCTTCGGCGACCAGGTAGAAGAGGGCCTAGGCCATCATCTTGAAATCTCACCGCCCGCGACGGAGGTCGAGGCTGATCCTGAAGACAACGACGAGGTCGTGGATCTCGGCCTTGAATATGTCGACGAGGTAGGGGACGTCGAAGAAGTTTATGGGGCCGCGGAAGATAGCTCAGGGGATGAGCTATGCCCCGAAAGTTACGTGGATCAGGCTCGGGTCACGGGATCGCCACTCGGCCTTACCCAAGACCCCGCATCGCAAGCCACGGCCCCGCCTTCAGGCCCGGCCACGGACATACTTGCTACGCAGCCCGTATCGAAACCGAAACTAAAAGCATCGGTATCGACTACGCCTAAAATGGCCGACCCGAAAACGAAACCGAAACTAACGGATTCGAGTGCACCTAAGATGGCGGTCGTTCCACCAAAAACGCCAAAGCCTGCTACCTCATCGGCTCCGTCGGCCTCCGGTCCACAGAAGTCGAAGAAAACTGTCGATTCGACAGTGCCGAAGTCGTCAGCGGAGGAGGCATCCTCTAAGAAGGTCGTCCGGCACGGGTCGACCGGGGCGACGCCGTCAAAGTCCACCAAAGTCGGAGACAAGACTCCAGTACCGACTGGGACGTCGTTAGTCGGACGCGTGGTTGAGACGGAGTCTGCAAAATCACACGGATCGGAGAGCGGAGGCTCAACACATCGGTCCAAGGACTCTGTGTCTACGGCTGCAGCATCGACGTCTAAGATTCCGAAGGGGCAACACGACGTCGGAACCGAAGGCAAGGTGAAGGCCTCCTCGTCGGCGCCAAGTGCCGCTGTGAGTGACGCATCCCTCATCGCCACTTCACTCCAAAGAATTCGGGATAAGGCCTCTGCGACGTCGGCTCCGGCGCCGTCGCGCCAGAAGCCGATGGACATGCCGGCAAAGCCTGCTGGCAAGCTTCTCTTCCTTCTGCCGCCAAAGGAGGCACCAAAGGCCTTTGCGCCAAAGACGGCGCCACAGACATCGGACTCGTCCACGTCTGCTGGAGTATTGGGTCGACAACTCGACTCAGGAGACGATTCTGAGCGTTTTATCGACGCAGACACGGGCAAGTTGACCCTTTACAAGCGGAAGATCACTTCCCAACCAGTGGACTCCTATGTTATCCCACTGAAGAAGAAAAGGCCTACACAGGACGCTCCAACCCTGCTTGAACCTATCCAGCCTCCTCCTAGAAGGAGTCCAACACCTTCCCCCGACCACTCTGAGGGAGAGGAATATGGACAAGATGACCAGTACACTTTCCCCATCAATGACCCCGATGCACAACAGGATTCCTATGACGACATAGGTGACCAGGGAATCCAAAATGTGGGGCAGGACCCACAGCCTTTCAGTGCACGTGCATCCCCAACAGAAGACTCTGCAGGATTTCATGCACTCATTGAACGGGCAGCTGCTAATCATGATGTGGACATGCATGCTGACCCAGTGGAGGAAGATTTTCTGTTTGACACTTTTCCAGTCTCTGAAAGGACAGTCAAAACACTTCCTATGCTCAAAGGTGTCCTTAAGCATGCTGCGGAAATCTTTAAAGAGCCTACCAGGGCGAGGGTGGTCAATCCACGCATCGAGAAGAAATACAAACCAGCACCTGCAGACCCTGCATACATTCGGGGACAGTTGCCACTAGACTCTCTTGTGGTCGCAAATGCCCGCAAGAGGGCAAACTCCCAGACAACGGGTGAAGCTCCTCCCCCGGACAAGGAGTCTAAGGTGCTTGAGGCAGGGGGCAAAAGAGTAGCTGCGCAGGCTGCCAATTTCTGGCGTATTGCGAACACACAGGCGCTATTGGCACGTTATGATAGGGCGCATTACGACACCCTAGAGCAACTTTTACAACACCTGCCTTCGCAGTTTCAAGAGGGTACCAAACTGCTTATAGAGGAGGGAAAACTCATCTCCAACGCAGCCATAAAGTGTGCACTTGATGCCGCAGACACAGCAGCTAGGGCTATTAACACTAGCGTCATGCTGAGACGACAAGCGTGGCTACGCATATCAGGGTTTAAACCAGACATTCAAACGACCATACTCAATCAGCCCGTCAATCCTGATAGACTGTTTGGTCCTGATGTTGACACCACCCTCGAAAAGATTAAGAAAGACAACGAAACAGCTAAGTCTATGGGGGCCCTTCAGTCACAACAATTCCGGGGCAACACTTTTCGTCGCTCAGGTGCACGTGGAGTCACCCGAGGACAGTTGGGTCAACAATCACAGTTCACTAGAGGTGGAGCACAGTACTCGTACCCCAAACAGAATAAAGGGGGTTATCGAGGAAACAGCACCAGAGGACGTGGCAGAGGAAACAACAACTCCTGTTCCTCTGCCCCAAACAAACAGTGACTCTCTGTCACTGCCCCCCGACCATTTAACACCTGTCGGGGGGAGACTCCAGCAGTTCCTGCCAGTCTGGACAAACATCACCACAGACAGGTGGGTACGACAACTTGTCCAGTACGGTTATTGTCTAGAGTTAAAGTCCACTCCACCCAACATTCCACCAAGGCAACGGCCTATGTCCGCAGAGCACTTGCACTTATTGCAGCAAGAAGTAGTGGTGATGCTGCAAAAAGGCGCAATCGAGCTCGTGCCAGTGGAGGAGGAAGGCACAGGGGTATATTCCCTGTACTTCCTTATTCCAAAGAAGGACGGATCTCCCAGACCCATTCTAGATCTGCGTCCCCTCAACCTGTATATACTATCAGAACATTTCCATATGCTTACACTGCAACAGATTCTTCCCTTGCTGAACCAAGGGGACTTCTTAGCAACCTTAGACCTCAAGGATGCTTATTTCCACATACCACTACACCCGTCCCACAGAAAATATCTCAGCTTCACTATCCAAGGCAGGCATTATCAGTTCAAAGTCCTACCCTTCGGAGTGACAACCGCCCCAAGAGTGTTTACCAAGTGTCTGGCGACGGTAGCGGCGCACCTCAGGAGGCAGAACATCCATGTCTACCCCTACCTAGACGACTGGCTCGTTCAAGCCAAGTCGGAACAACAGTGCGCCGCGGACATGTCGACTACCATTCACCTCCTTCACAATCTGGGCTTCTCGCTGAACTACCCAAAGTCGCACCTTCAACCAGCACATGTGCGGCAGTTTCTGGGCGCGACGATAAATACCCTGACAGCCATGGCTCAGCCAAACAAGGTCAGGATAGACAGCATGCAGTCTCTAATACAGAAGTTCAAACCACAACACTCGCTCCCAGCGCGAGTATTCATGCAGTTGATTGGCATGATGGCCTCCTGCATCTTCATAGTCCCTCACGCAAGGTTGCGTTTGCGTCCGCTGCAAGAGTGCTTAGCAAATCAGTGGACACAGGCTCGGGGACAATTGACAGACCTAGTGTTGGTTACCAGTCGGGCGTACAACTCTCTGCATTGGTGGAATCCACACAACCTTTGCAAGGGCCGACTGTTCCAAGAGCCAGTGCCACAGATTACCCTGACAACGGACGCATCTCTGCAGGGATGGGGAGCTCATCTGCTCACTTACACTGTGCAGGGACTATGGACCACGCAGCAACAGAAGATGCACATCAACTATCTGGAACTGAAGGCAATCTTCATGGCGCTCAAGTCCTTCAATGTACATCTGTGCAACAAGGTAGTGTTAGTCCCGACGGACAACATGACAGCGATGTACTACATTCAAAAGCAGGGAGGCACCCACTCGCCGCAGCTGTCTCATCTGGCTCAGAGCATGTGGAAATGGGCCATTCAGAGGAACATCTTCCTCATGGCAGAACACCTCCCGGGCAAGGACAATCAGATGGCGGATCTGCTCAGCAGATACAGCCATCAAATGCACGAGTGGGAGTTACATCCATCAGTACTCCTCCCGTACTTCCAGCAGTGGGGTCATCCGGAGATAGACCTGTTTGCCACACACGAAAACGCAAAATGCCAACACTTTGCCGCCAGGTTCCCTCACCCACAGTCGCAGGGGAATGCGATATGGATGAACTGGTCAGGCAAATTTGCGTACGCTTTTCCCCCAGCACCTCTGATACCGCTGGTGGCAAGAAAACTAAGGCAGCACTCGATGACACTCATCCTAGTTGCTCCAACGTGGGCACGCCAAGCATGGTACACCACGTTTCTGGAACTCTCGGTGGTGCCGCATCAAAGGCTGCGCCTAACGCCCAGGCTTTTGACGCAGAACCATGGAGACATTCAGCATCCAGATCCGCAACAGCTCAACCTGGCGATCTGGCTCCTGAAGTCCTAGAGTTTGGCTACCTTCACCTACCTCCAGAATGCATGGACATCATCAAAGAGGCAAGGAAGCCGACTACCAGAGCATGCTATGCTGCAAAATGGAAGCGTTTCGTCCTTCACTGTACAGCCAATAGCATAAACCCGCTAGATGCATCTATCCCTAACATCATTTGCTATCTGTTACATCTTTACAAGTGCAATCTAGCGTACACTTCCATTCGGATACATCTATCCGCCATAGCAGCTTATCTTCAGAACAGGCAGCATCTCTCTGTCTTCAGAGTGCCTGCCATTAAGGCCTTCCTTGAAGGTCTGAAACGAGTCATTCCCCCAAGAACACCGCCAGCTCCGGTGTGGAACCTCAATGTGGTCCTCACCAGGCTGATGGGACCACCTTTTGAGCCACTACACTCGTGTGAACTCCAGTTCCTAACATGGAAAGTGGCTTTCCTTATTGCTATCACTTCACTGAGACGTGTCAGTGAGCTGCAAGCGCTCACAATCCAAGAGCCATTCATACAAATTCATCCAAATAGGGTGGTACTGCGTACTAACCCCAAATTCCTTCCGAAGGTGGTGTCACAGTTTCATCTCAACCAAACTATTGACTTGCCTGCATTCTTCCAAAACCCACAAACGGTGGCGGAAAGAATGCTCCATACTTTGGACGTTAGAAGGGCGTTGATGTACTATATTGACAGGACACAACACTTTAGGAAAACAAAGCAACTTTTTGTTGCCTTCTCGCCACAGCACAAGGGCAACCCTATTTCCAAAGCAGGAATCGCCAGATGGATTGTTAAGTGCATCCAGATGTGCTATCAAAAGGCTAAACGCACCTTAACAATACCCCCAAGGGCGCACTCCACACGCAAATTGGGGGCATCCATGGCTTTCCTGGGGAACATTCCTTTAGAGGACATTTGTAGAGCAGCCACATGGGTTACACCACATACCTTTACAAAACACTACTGTGTTGATGTGCATTCCAAACAGCAAGCAGCTGTTGGGCAGGCTGTTCTCAAGACACTTTTTCAAGTTTCTGCAGCTGGCACGGGCAACCGCCGCTAATGGAGGGACTGCTATACATTCTATGCAAAAGATATGAATTTAGCAGCCCACATGCCTCGAACTGAATATGCTACTTACCAGTATGCATCTGTTCTTGGCATGTAGGGCTGCTAACATTCATATCGCCCACCCTCCTCCCCGGTGCCTGTCGCAGCTGCAGACATACTCTTGCATTCAATCATTAGCATGGACATCCTTTACACTTTACACTCCATCTCTGCCACAATGGCTAAAAACAATCTGGGGATGGAGCCGATGCCCATGCGCACTGTAGTCCAGGGGAGGAGCCACCTATCTCAGGATACTTCGAAGACTCTTCCAGGACAACAATGTGCGATCATCCGGACCCAACACTAGGCGGCGATCTAATGCAAAAGATATGAATGTTAGCAGCCCTACATGCCAAGAACAGATGCATACTGGTAAGTAGCATATTCAATTCGATACTCCTATCTACTTGTAGTTGACTGAATAGATCATGCCTTGCAGATGACGAGACTATAATATAGCTTCACTCTCTGGCGCTGACAGTTAACTTCACTGAGAACCTCTGGAAACTAGGTACACTGTTGTTTTCGGTACTTGACTAGGCTTTTGGAATTCACTCGATAAAGTTCAATTCCTGCGTAACACCCTTACTCAAAAGGAAATGTTCAACAGCTGCTCAACAACTTCTGTAATTTGCGTTCAGTTGACTCACTAGAGACTACGCTGCTCATTCCATTTTACATTGGAGATAAAAACTTCTTACCGCTCTGCTCACTGACTCTGAGCGGTGCGACGCTTGCCAAACGAAGGGTTCTCTGAGAATATGACAGCCAAGGCATGCCCAACCGAACTCCACGGAATACCTCAGGAAATGGGTTTTACATTGAGCCCTTTACACTTTTGGGGAACACCTGGACTCTGGAACTGGTGTTACTCATAGTGGTATTATCATATACAGAGCAGGCTTCCTACATGCCCCAATTATATTTCCTTAATATTCATAGTAGATGCAATTATATGTATGTAGTGGGATTCTCACTATTGGTAAAATGGCCTGTTAATGATATAGGTGTCACAAGGCAACTGATCGCTGAACAGGTCTTCCTCACTGTAGACAAAATAAAAGACTGTTATTCCTATTGGAAGAATACTGCTATATGGAGAGTGATCATCATTTATGGCAATCTCCTGTTTGGACGTTTTTGCCTTTGTGGTAGTTGTCATGTTAAACCCTTTACCAGACTTTAATTGGTGTCGTAGGAGCTTAATGCTTCCTTGACCATGTCGGGCAACACACCAGTGTCACATACTGTTTTGCTTATGGAACTTTGGTTCTTGTCCCCATATCACCTCCTCACTGAAAGGGGTCTCACAGAAACATATTGCAAGTATATGTATGCAGCAAATGTTCATTACGCTTGAAAATGCACTGTTGGTTAACACTGCTAAAACTGTAAAGTCTATTCCAAAAAAGTACTTTCCTATTTACAAAGTTCTAGGTTTCAAAATATATATAAAAATAGCTGTTGTTTTTAGGTCTCGCGCCTGCGACGCATATGGCGAAGCCATATGCATCGCGCAGGCGCGATACTATAGTTGCCGGGTCTGCTTCCCAGGAGACAGGAGACTGGCACGCGCACGCTCAGGAAAGCGATCGGAGCCGGCCACGCGCGTTCCCAATCTCCTGTCTCCCTGGTTCTCACTCCTGCTGGACGTCCCACAAACTCTCCCTCGCTCCCGCCGCTTCCCCTGCGCGATGCTCTATTAACAGCCTGTGCTGCGAGAGACCGGCACACGCAGGCTGCTCTCCGGAGCTCCGCAGCTCCTGCCTCCGCCCCTGGTCCTGCCCTGCCCCGCAGCCCATGGATCACCCACCGCATGCAGAGGTGGCCGGCGGGCCCGTGCCGGAGTCACCACAGCCGGAGAGCAGGGGCTCTGGAGAGGTCCACGCCAACCACCGGGCCGAGCTGAGCGCTGGACAGCTCCTCGTGTGGATCGACACGGCCGCCTGCCTGACCGGTGAAAACTGCGCCCGCGGGGGGCGCTGCGCGCACTGTCCGCGGTGCTACCTGCTGACCTACTCTCAAATGATATCCTGAGCCTCTGATCGGCATTTCTGACAATGCGCTGATACACCCCATACTAGCACTCAGTGATACATTTAATTATACAATGGCCGTTGTTATGCCACTTGCTATACGCATCGAATAAAACTACTTCTGCACGGTGATCCGTTTAACAAAATTGCATTCGATTCCCAAAGCTCCTATACATTTAATGACTAAATTTAATGACCCGGTGGTTTCATGCTGATGCCACCGTTGAGTAGCTGACATTCCACCGTCACGATGACCCCGGCCCGTGCAGACAGGTTTAATATGTTAATGGTTGTGGCGCAGTAACACTTCGAACTGCACGCTGACACGTTTCAAGACCGGCTGCTTATTTTGATGGCCTTATGATGCATTGAGGACATGGCGAGTCTGAGAGAGACCTGCTGAGGAGTTAAAGCTGCCAGCTGTAATGGGCCTGGTATTTGTAGTAACACGCTGATATATTTTTAATAATATGCTAATAAGTTTAGTGGTATGCGGAGACATTTAATCTCATGTCGCTACGCGTATCTACATACCGATAGCCTTATTGAAATGCTGACATTTTTAATAACATGCTGATTAGGTTAACTGAATGCTAACACGCTATTCTATTTGCAACTATTTTTTATGCCGAAACATATCTAGTGGTATAATAACCTCTTTCTTCAAACAAGCATCGATGGGAAAGAGACTTCCAAAACATTTACTTTCTGTTGCTACCCTGCTGGCTGAATCGGTGACAGGCGTGGCGAAGCTGCTGAAACTCTAGGTTTGGTTTCAAAAGTTATCCACTTAAGGCCCCCCACCCCATACTGTGTGAAGCTGCACCTGCAAGCTAGCTAAGTTTTCGAGCTTCAGCGGGTCACGCAATGCGGACAGAGCTATCTTCATAGCCAATATGAGGGAAAGAAGTGAAAAACTGTGCAGTTTAAACATATTGGACAAACCCAATCTGATTATGATTGAAAGATTGCAGTCTGTGGATACCCCTGTTTCCCACTCGGCTGTGTTTGGTGGCGGGCCTAGTTGCTGAGGCCATATTGTTAATGGGTCGTGGTTGACCCATTAGCTGCATATGAATATATCTATTTGTGATGTTTATTTATTTGTGATTAGAGATCTTTGTTTATTTGACCACTTTAGGTATCGTCCATCTAAGTATGCATTAAAGACAGATATGTTTTGATACTTGAATAAGATTTGTGTATTATCTGCATAACAGTAATAGTTGTATTTGAAGCAGGAGAGTAGGTCAGGTGGAGAGCGAAGGCAAGAGTTACAGATGAAGTAGAACTGTTAGATGCCTTAGTTGTGAATTGAATGGAGCTGACCTGAAGGGATAAAGTAAGATGGTGATGATCCATCAGGTAGGAACGATGCAGTCGGCTTCAGTTCTCTCCCTGTTTGTGTCCAAGTCTCTGCAGAAGATTGGGGTGATGAATAGGATCAAAAGCGAGGAAGAGTTCAAGTATAAGCATGTTGGTACTCCAATGCAGTGATTTGTCTCAAAGCAGACCTTTCTATCTTTTTAACTAAAAGAGCCTGTTATTGGCCAAATGTAGGAAGGATCTCTTCTTTCATGGCACGTTTGGTTTAGGACATCTAGAGTTCCTTTGTGCAGATGCCTGTATTCAAGGAGTTGTTGACCGTTCCGGCTGGATTGGCTACAGAGCTATCCAAGAGGACATTGGTCTGTTGGTGATTCTGCAGGTCTACAAGTGTTTGCTGCATTGGTGGAGTCTTCTGTGCTCAGGAAGTTAAAGGCGATTAACTGTAGTTGTTTTCGTGTTTTGTTATCTGGTGAACTGAGCAATGCTGCTAGGAGTGTGGTTGAACAGCGGGACGGTACGGAGGGAGAAGGTCAGTGGTTGGTAGGAAGTAATTCAGGTGTGATTTGCAATCAGCAAGGGTCAGTGATGAGGAAGCCTTTTGCGTTGTTGCCAAGGAACCAAGATGTCCTAAGGTACTACCACTTCAGGTATTGCAAATGAATAACCCTTTTCCCCAGAACTTTTCTTAAAGGGTTGTTTGTGATCTTTAGCTCCTCATTAGATCTACAGATTGCTCAACAGCTCCCCCTAATCAGATCTCTTTTCCTGTGGAATGGCTCTTGGCCACTGTCAGCTCTACAGAATATAGGGCAGATCTCTCTTAAGCAAGGCAGACATCCGGTATTGTGGTTTTGTTAACTTTACTTGCTCCATCAGCTTTCCTTGCTACCCTCTCCAGAAGTAAAGAAAGTGAAGCATTCACATTGCTCACAATACACAGGCTGTGGGACGACTATTACCAAATGTGTGCATGGAAATAATGTATATTTAGACCAATGATTGACTAAACATTGAGATGCACATATGCACTTGTTTAGTACCCACAAAATATCACATTTACAGAAGTCAACTAAACATGTACAGAGTGAACAGACCATAAGAGAAGCCAACTTAATTTAGGAAAACATAATATTCCCGTAACATGCTGTTGGGTTGGGAATGTCCCCTGCGAGGTATACATCAATCTGTGCAACCATTCAACAACAACTGGTTCAATTATGTTTTCTCAATGTTTCAAGCTTTATTAAAAATGTCACAAAAAGATGTTAATATTTCACTTCTGTTCTTGTATTTTCGTCACAATAAAATACACTGAACGTAATCTTCACAAAAGTTATTTACAAAAGTTAAAGCTATTGCCATTAAAAATTCCAATACTTTTATTTAGGTATTAATTATTAAAAAAAATTAAAAGCCATTGTTATTTGTAATATCAATACATCTAAGTCACATAAATACAACACATATTGCATTTTAAATGCTATAGGTGTCACATTTGCGAAAGTTAAAACTACTGGCATTGTAAATGACAAAGCTATTAATTTCACTATTTTCAAAACTAACACATAAATAAAATATTTGTAATTTACAATACCAATAGCTCAAACTTTCCTAATGCGAGACCTATTGCATTGGAAATGCTTGTTTCAAAATTGGTGTGGATCTCCGTTTTGAGTGTGTTCATCATTTATTGTCTCTGTGTGTGCAACAAGTGTCTAACACTCTTCTCTGATAAGCCTGAGACTGCTCCATTGCACTGCCCTAGATAGAGCACCTTGGGATTGCTGGAGCAAGCCCCTCTCCACTCATAAGGGATACCTGGACTCTACACAGCATACTTCTTTTTGATGTACTATATAAAGAACCAGCTTCCTACAGAAGTCAGCGCTTTGCTTTAGAAAAAGAAAGAACATCTTCATTAACAGTCAAGTAAGTATTTTAGAATAAGTAGAACTAATGACCAGAAGTAGCCATAAGGTTCTAGCACCTTGGGGGTGAGGAGTTACAAAATATTATCCCTAGTGAATTTTTGTTACCATAGACCCTTTGGACTATATTTTTATTTGGGGATTCGTTTGGGTGAACTCTGATACCTCGGGATTGCCTGGGTCCTAATTTTGTAGCAGTCTAAACTCCCAGTGAAAAGCTTGCAAGGTGGAACAAGGGATACAGCAGTGGGAACCCTAGAACAACTGTGGTCCTTTGGCACTACTGTGGTATGCTTTGTCACTCCTAAAAATATTTGAATACCAAAATTAAAGGTAAAATTCCAAACACTTAGTGCTCAAAATCTTGCCAGAAAAAGAATTATGTCCCCACCACACAAAATACTTTACCAAAGTCTTATGTTCTCCTGGTAGGTGATGTCCTAGTGATGATCTGTCTGATTACCAATGTCCAGCTGGTAACACTGTCCAGTCAACATAGTCCCTTTACTTTTTAATTTAATTTTTCTAAAGTAGTGTGACCGCTCCCACAGTCAGTCTCCTGGACTGCTTTCTCCGTTATGGGCCTGTATCTCCAAATTTGCAGGTAGTCGAGACTTTCCAGTAGTGGGGCAACCTCGGCGATCTAGGTCATTCATTGCAGTTGGTGATGACTTCAGTTCCCACTTTGTCTTAGTCAGTTTGGGATAGACATGATAATGATTTAAATTCGTACGATCTACTGAGCCATTGTAGTATGGCCTAGTTACTTGCAACACCATGAGGGCTAGAAAAGTGATGTAGGAAAGTGCCCTTTTATACATGGTTACCCCTAACATTTTTCCCAGATACATGATGCAAACTTGACTGAGTGTGACCTAAGTCCCTGCCAATCAGGTTCATAGGGCCTGTGTTCTTCCCCAAACTGTACCTTTGTCCCCTCATTTGGCTCCCCTTTGGGCCACATGTAAGTCTCTTGTAAAAGGTACACCTGGTTACCAAGGGCCTTGTGACCCGAGAGGGCCTCTGAGGTCTGTAGCATGTATAATTCCCTGGGCCATGACCCAGAAACCCCAGGTACCTGCCTGTGACAAGTGTTCTTCCGAGTACCCGCTGTCTCCATAGAACTACTCTCCTTGGACCTCTGCACCCGGCCACCCCTGTGCCACTAAGGGTGCACTCTCTTTGCCTACCTAACCCCTGCCCTTTATAAGTGCTACCAGCCCAAGACTGAACTGCAAAACTAGGTACTTACCTGCAAGTTACTAACCTTGTTTTCCCGGATAGGAATACATTGAACTGAAACATTACATTTCATTCCCTATCTTTAACATTGCAAAACTCTAAAAACTGTAACTGGTTGACATTTACAGAAAGCTTTCTTAAAACTGTAAAGTATTTACAAAACCATATTGCATTCTTGAAAAGTACTGCCAGTCCTGTAAACGGTATATCTTGCCTGTACTGAGTGATTCTTGGTTTTAGTAATAAAAATAACAAAGTAACAACTTTTCATACAAACAATTGGTCTGGATTCAGTCTTTGATCGTGTGACATTTCTTGTCTGAGTGTGTACACGTTCGTAACACTACCCTCTGATAAGCCCAACTGCTCAGCCCACCTACTACTAACTTGAGTGTAAGGTATTGTCTACTTTATCCTCTACCGCTGGGGATTCACTGGACTCTTTGCACACTATACCTTACTTTGGTATAGTATGTACAGAGCCAGCTTCCTACAAGTGGATCAAAGCTTCTGGGATGTTGGTGGTGGTATGGTATAAATTGTAAATTGATACTTGTATAGCACACTACTCACCCGCAAGGGTCTCAAGGCGCTTGTACGAATACCGCTGTGGAACCCATCCTGGCTTTCCCTGTGAGGTGTCCACTCCTGGGCACCCCCAAGGTGGAGGCCAGGCATCCTTAGCGTTGTGGGGGCCATTGTGGAGATTAAGCAACTATTGCCCAGAGTTGCAGAGTGGGACTCCATGATTGGAATAGGCACCGAGGCGAGAATTATCAGGTCCGTGGAATTTTTGAGCCCAAGACCCGCTGAGGCGGGGAATTGAACCCTGGTCCCGGGCTAGACCTCTGCATCAGTGTCTGCCGCTCTAACCATTGAGCCACACCTCTCCACCATAGACCATACAGGCTTTGTGATTGTACACCTTCACAATGTGTGAAGGCTATTGAGCAGGTCCTCTACCTATATGGTATTCTTGCTTCCTCTGAAGCAGTAGGGCTTTGACAACCTTGTAGCTCCTGTGCAGACTTAGTCCATCAACCTGTCCACATGTATTCCATACCTCAGAGGTAGGCAGATAGGTCTTCCTTCTGTTTTCAGGTCTCAGAAGCAAGTCGACTGCAGGCTTTCTCAAAGGCAGGCTTCACATGGAGTGAGAATGGTGCCACTCAGAGGTTTCCCTTGTTATCTGACTGATGTGTTCTCTTCTTACAGTGGTGGCCATGCCTGTTTGGTGTCTTATTATGACTGATGTATCTGGCAATGTCGATTTGAATTGAAAGATGTACTTGTAGAGCGCACTGCCACTCCCAAAGGAGCATCCTGGCGATGAGCCGCTACAAGTGTGGCTACCTGATTCGAAATGACCTGAAGGGAGAGAACATCAGAGGCTGAGCCAATTACACAGCGCATCAGAAATGCCAAAAGCCATGTCTTGAGCTGCCACTTAAAGATGTCTTAAGAGTCAATGAAATTCAAATAAATAGGAAGGTGATTCCAAACCTTTGTTTTCATGTTACAATGTTTTTCTCTGCTTCATCATGTATCTCTCTTTTGATCGAGTTAAACTTAGGTTCTACAACTCCCATCACCTCTTATGGAGTCAAGCCTTGAACTGTGCCACCTTTCCAAAACAGTGACCAAGGATTAAAGGGGTCGATTTGATTCAGCATGTGGCAATGCCTTTAGCAGTGTATCCCATCTATACCGCATTAACCCTTTGCTCTCTTTGCCAACAATTCATAAGGCAATGATGCAGATTCTGAGATAGCCATTGTGTGTACATGTATGTTCATCTAATACTGTACTGCTCTGTTGGTTCCTTCTAGCGTCGAAGCAGCTGCTGGTGGCAAAGCTGAGGTCATTCCTTGTGATGTACTGCTTGTTTGTGTCGGCCGGCGCCCTTTCACTCAGAATCTCGGTCTCGAGGAGGTTGGAATCGAACTTGACAATAGGGGAAGAATTCCAATCAATAATAGATTTCAAACAAAAATTCCAAGGTATGCTAATATCTCTATAGTTAAGAAACATACATTGAAGGATCATTTATTTCTGATGGCCCTTCGTTCTTGGTGTTTGTGCTATTACATTTTGATTTGTTAGGGTGAAAAGTTACATTTGAACAGTGTATAATGCTTCTTCCTTAGCTGGAAGTGATGAACCTAGCACACGTTTTGACAATTTCTCTTGGTGAATTGGGACATCTGTTTATTCTTTGCCCATGCTAATTGGCATGGATACCGAACAGCCTGTAACGCATACCAGCTTGGAAAAGCATATGATGAAAGGGATTTTTGCCATAAATAAAATGTTATTATGCCTCCAGATGTAGTTGAAGTACTTGCATGAAGCAATGATGAGCTATTTATGTGTAGGAATTGGTAAAAATATAAAACTGAAGTATATAGAAAGCAAATCTTATTTATCTTTGTAATCTGTAACCTTAATCGTTCTTTGTGTAGGCCATGTTTAATAACAAAATAAACTAAAGTAATATCAATAAATGACTGCGGTCTCTAGCCTGTAATGAGGCACATTCACTAGTGCAAGTATTCTTGTTCACCTGGAATGCAGAATGCCACTCTAGAGTATGGTGCCTCCCAGAGAGGTATTCTGTTAGAAGCCATCAGCATTTACTGTGGCTGGAATCATTCGTTTTGAATTAAGAGGTGCCCCCTTTAAAACAAATCTCCTTGCAGGGCTAAGATGACATAGTTGAATTTTAAGCTCTGTCAAAAGGCAGATGTTATTTTGAATTTTTCTGTGTGGGTCATGTATGGTTCGTTCTTTGGTTTGTGTGACTGTGCTATTTGGAAGTAGACACTTGAATTTTCTTAACAGACGTATGCTGTGTAGCATGTTGCCATGATTTCTGGAAACAAACCAATTCTATTTCTTGCCTCTACTTCATTTCATCAACGTCACCTATTTATTTATTTATTTATTTCAATTTGTATAGCACGTTATCACCCAAGGGTCTCTAAGCGCTTGTTCAGGGTAAACACCGGACATTACAGGACAGGCAACCAACTTACATCACGCCCCATGCTTCTTGAAAGAGCACCGTTTTTAGCATCCGACGAAACGGCAATAGATTAGACTCCTTGCGGAGGTGAAATGGCAATTTATTCCATGCTGCAGGAAGCATGATCGAAAAAGCACGCCCGCCCAAAGTGGACAGGCGGAAACGTGGGCTGACCAAAAGGGTATCCTCTGATGAACGTAATGTCCTACCAGGAGTGTAACAAGACAGTCGGGCTTTAATATAGCTGGGCGCATTGCCATATACTGTTCTTGTTGACTTCTATCATAGAAGGAGCTCCTGTTACTGGAGGTCCTTTTCAAGCCTCATTGGCTTTTAAGGAACTTTTTTCAATACATTTCAAAGGTAGTCAAATTGCAAACTAGTTTCTTTTTGGAGGTCTTCTCTTCTTCATAGTTCTACTTTCACTTTAAAAAGTTATCTTCTAGTCCAAAAAGTATGATTCTGTATACTTTCATAGCATGGACAATTTGTAAGTTCTTCAGACTGATTTTGTCTCTAAGCCTTGCTAGGTAAACAAACTGTAGAGAACACTTTCAGAGACTGGATGTCTGGTAATCCCTGGTTCCTAGGAACAGAAGCCCATCGTGTCCAACTGAGTTCTTAGATTTTATGACAAGACCTGTAAAAAATTACTCTCCAGTGGAGGAACATTTGGCACCATAGACCTTGTGTTTTTTCATATTCATAGAGAAGCACTCTAGATTCTTAATACTCACAATAGGACGTCACATTAGCAATTCAGAGCCATATCTTTCAGGTGGAAGTCCATTCTTTGTGTGTCTGCTACCAATAACATTTTTTCTTTGTTTGCAGTATTTACGCAATTGGTGATGTTGTGGCTGGGCCTATGCTTGCCCATAAAGCTGAAGATGAAGGTATTCTCTCTGTTGAAGGAATGGCTGGAGGCGCTGTGCATATGGACTACAATTCTGTGCCGTCTGTGATTTATACTCACCCTGAAGTTGCCTGGGTCGGCAAATCGGAGGAGCAGTTGAAAGAAGAGGTACTATACTGTGTTGCAAGTCATGTTTTATTTTGTATTCGTGCATTTGCCAATTTACCTTTTTAGATGCCTGACAAATATGAGTTATACTTATAGACATATTGGTGCAAATAAGGATTTTGTTAGGGTGCAGTGATTGGTGCTAATGTGAAATGTCAGCAAAGAAAATAAGATTTGAATGTTATAAGTTTGCATTAAGCATCTTGCAGCAAGTTGTTTTAAAGAGCAAAACGTGACGATTGGAAATTGAATCGCTTCATGACATGTGCCCGAGTGTGAATGCAAATGTAATGCCAGACTGAGACTTCATCAGATCATTTTATGTGCATTTTAATACCCATCACTGTGCAACTTCCTGGGGCAGCTGTTTGTAGTTAGTACAAACTTCCAGCCTTACCCTTAGAGAGAATTCCTGTTATTTATCAAGAACAGCAACCCAGAATTAGTCCAAACCGGTCCGAAAAACATGAACCTTGACAATTTCAAATGCAAAAACAACAGATGATGGACAGAATGCTGAACAATGTCATATATTCACTCCAGTACAGAGATTTGGTCCTAAATCCATCATTCTTCTGCTCGCCATTCCAGTTTGAACCCATCCATATGCAAATCAGTCTTGACCCTGTGCCTCATGGGAACAGTCCAGCCCGAACTGCCAAGCCAGGTCCTCCCTGGACTGGAAACAATCATCCTAGGACCGGTTTCGGCGTATCACCCCTCTTCAGCCAGGATAGCTTGATTCCAGTGGCATGGAGAGCACGGGATCCACGTCTGGGCACACCGTCCCACTCTGGGTGACAAATGCAACAAGTATTTGCAATGCAATAGGTCTCGCAGCATTAAAGTTTGAGTTCTAGGCATTGTATATGACAATGTGATGCATGAAATATTTAGCAAAGTCTGTATTGGTGTAAAAGGGGGCAGGGGGGTTCTGGCATACTACCTACCCATGGATGGGCACCACTTAAAATGAAAAAGTAGAGCTGGTCTGCTTCAAAGCTTGGAGTCCTCGCTTCTGATGAAAGCGGGTTCTGGCCTGTTACTAGTGCTTGTCCCATCATTTTCACACAGTAACGATGCTACAAGGTTTGTTGACACTAAGAATCTGTCTTGTTCCCTGTCTCTAGAGGAATGTGTTTTAATAATTGTACATTTTTTAATCACCTCTGCTCCCACAGACTATCACTCTCATTTGTTTTAATTTTTCTTAGATTTCAATTAAAGCACGCGCCTTTTGAATTGTATAGCTGTGCTGGTAATGTTTAGATAAAAATATTTCACTTCTGATGAACAGGGAGGCGTATATTCTACAGCTTGTTGTAATCAGCCCATCTCACTCTGGGCAGTCTCCCACCCCAGCCCTCATACCCCTGCTTTTTTGTTGCACATCCCACATTGATAAGGTACCCCACTGGCAGGCTGGGGTGCAGGGTGACAGGGTCAGGTATTGTCTTTAAATTCAGTCTAGCATGCAGTCATCACACAAGAGCTTCAAAAAGTGCTGTTACGAGTCCTGCTCCGAGGCTTGCCAGCAGTGCAGGCCCCAAAAAAAAGTGTTAACTTAGCAACGGGACGCAATAGCAACCAGTAATGAGGGACGGCGCACAAGGCCTCTCAGGGTCCTCCTGCTGCTCACTGAGGCCTCCCCTCACTGTGCTGCTCACTGAGGCGCACGCAGCCTCCCCTCGCTGTGCTGCTCACTGAGGCGCACGCAGCGGCATGCCTATCCTCGCTCTGCTGCTCACTGAAACACTCACGTCTGTCTAGGCAGCTCACTGAGTGCATAGGATGTACTCCGTGCTGCTCATTGCGGGCAATGCTGCATTCTCTGGCAGAGCTGCTTACTGGACGCAAGGGGTGCCTTTATCACTGTGGTGCTCACTGAGGCATTCAGCGCCTTCTTTGTCTGCGTTGCTTACTCAGGAGGATGAGTGTCTTTTCCGTGGCACTCACCGAGGCACACGGCCACTCCTCCCTGCACTGTTAACAAAAGCACATAGCGCCTTATATGATGACGTATTCCTCCCTGTGCTAAGAGTCCCGTATATATTGGTTAAAAAAAACGTGCCTTTAAAAAATAGCTGAGAAACTTCTAGGCGAAGCTGAAATTGACGTCTGTGATGTTTGCCTCAAACATTACTGCATCTATCATTTAACCACAAAGTTCCAGACTCGTATGAATTGCATCAACAAAGGCAGCTGTACTCTGTTAAGTAGGAGGCCATGCCTAGTTTACAGTAAATAGTACCCGTTGGCCTCTATAGTAATCGGCAATGCATGGTTTTGGTTTTTTCACTGCTAGCTCCACTACGGAAATAACTGTTGGAAAATCGGTCTCCATAATTTTTTTTTCATGTTATGGTTTGTATCGAACTTTCTCCGTCGGTTTTATAGCACGTTACTTATTTGGAAATTAAAGTAAATGCCCCACAATGGGGTTTGAACGCTACATACATGTATCGACAAAATACGCATTCTAAAAAAATCAACATGTTCTGCTTTTCGATGCCTATGCTTTTTAGCAAATAACTATCTAGTCATCGGACTTTCTACATCGTTAATATTTTCTCTCTTTGCGTTTGATATGTGACTTTGTTCTCACGTAGTCACTGTGGGGTGTGGATTTTTCAAAATATAATGGACTGTGGCTACGAGCCGTCGCAGGCGCCAGCATCGTAAGGCAGAGTGAAAGTACATTCCTGCCAGTGGTGACGGGAAAAACAAGACGTGCGCGCGCCAAACGAAACCTATCGTGGGGCGAGACTTCCGTTTTGTGAAGCCCGCGCCCACGGAGTGCCTGGAGTAGCAGTGGTGACGCGGGGCTCCCATGCCCGAGGGAGAGCCCCGCGGAGGATGCACAAGTCCGGAGTGCCGGTGAGCGGGGAAGGGGGGGATGTCTGTATGTGTGCGTGTGTGTGTCTCTGTGTGCGACGGTGGGGGGGTGGGGGGGGGGGGAAGTCTCTCCGTGCGTGTATGTGTGTGTATGTGCGCTTGAGTCTGTGTGTGCGCATGCGTGCAGGGG
This sequence comes from Lissotriton helveticus, assembly GCF_964261635.1. NCBI lineage: Eukaryota > Metazoa > Chordata > Amphibia > Caudata > Salamandridae > Lissotriton > Lissotriton helveticus. The sequence goes on along the minus strand of NC_136057.1, from coordinate 1,260,688,648 downwards.
GAGGTGTGCCTGTGTATGTTTGCGCTTCCCAGGAGACAGCCACGGCGAGCACGTTCGCGCGCACGTGGCCTGCGCCGATCGCCTTTTGCGAGATGCGGGCGGCCAGGTGCTGTCTCCTGGGAAGCGGACCCAGCGACAATAGGTCTCTGGCGGAGACAGCGCTTACGCGCTGTTCAATGCCTCGAGACCTAAAAACAACAGTTGATGTACAGAATGCAGAACAATGTCATACATTCACCCCAGTACAGAGATCTGGGCCTAAATCCATCGTTTTTTTGCTCGCCATTCCAGTTTGAACCCAGCCATATGCAAATCAGTCTTGACCCTGTGCCTCATGGGAACAGTCCAGCCCGAACTGCCAAGCCAGGTCCTCCCTGGACTGGAAACAAGCATCCTAGGACCGGTTTCGGGGTACTTCAAACCATAAGCCAAAGTATTTTAATATTATTAGTTTAGGTATGCTTTAAATTACAGGCGACGGCAAAGGACAATAGAAACAGCAGATTTAACATTCAACCTCCTCACCTCAGTTCAGAATAATGACAAGATTATTTATTTATTTATTTTATTTTATTTATTCAAAGTTTTATATAGCGCGAACAGGATCCTTACAGATATCAGAGCGCTTTACAAAGACAGGGTAGGGGCAGTAGGAGTCAACAGAGATAATGGGAACAGCATAATAGTCAATAGCATGGTAATAACATGGTTAATAAAAACATACATAAAACCAATCCATATACAATCAGGTAAGGAAGTAATATAGGACAGCACAGGTCATTGATCCCACTACAGAAGTGTACAGGTGAATCAGTAAACCAACGTGTATCACATCTTGGTCGGTAGTAAGAGAGTAGCGTAGTGGTGCCCCCAACAAGTAGAGTATAGTGCCAGGGGATATTGCGCAGTGATACAAGCAATGAAGAGTCTCTGAACCAGCATCTATAACGATCAGGAGATCTTGGCCAGAAGGATGGTTTTCACCTCTTTCTTGAAGAGTGCAGTGGAGGGGATCAGCCTGATTTCAGGAGGGAGCGCATTCCAGATCCTGGGTGCCATTCCTGAGAAGGAGCGCTTGTAGGTTTTCACTTTCCGGAATCTACGAGGTTTCAGGAGTAGATTTTTTGTACTCCTATTGGATCTCGAACCTCCTGATATAGACAGCTTTTGAGCGAGGTAGTTGGGTGCCTTGTGGTGCACGGCCGCGTGTGTCATAACTGCAATTTTTAGATGTATTCTGGCCTCAAAAGGCAGCCATTTTAGAGTCTTTAAGTCTGGGGATATGTGCGAATGCTTTCTAGAGCCAGTAATGAGTCTCGCGGCAGCGTTCAGGGAGGCTCTTAAGGGTGCTGTTGTGGCTAGTGGGAGACCGCTGAGGGCCGCAATTCCGTAGTCTATTCGAGGGATGACTAAAGCTTGTACAGCAGTTTGGAAGTCTTTGGCCGGGAGAAAGGGTTTAATTTTCCTCAGCGTGTCAATTTGAAAATTAGCTGCTTTTGTGGCTTTGCTGACGTGTTGCTGCATGTTGAGCTTGGCGTCGAGTGTGATGCCTAGGGATTTCGCCGAGTCCACAATGGTAGGTTGGACATTGAGTGCTGTTAGGTTGTTGAGCCAGGTTTGGGTGGTGGAGATTTTCGCCGGGGGTGTGATGAGTAGGAACTCAGTTTTCAGAGCATTTAGTTTGAGGTGATTATCGGCCAGCCAAGATTGGGTGTTAATAAGCGTGGAATTCAGATGTTTGATATCTTCCGGGGATTGTAACTTTAGATAGAGTTGTGTGTCATCGGCGTACATATGGAATTGAACATTGGATGCTTGAAGCAAGGTGGCGAGCGGTTCCATAACGAGGTTGAACAGTGTAGGGGAGAGGGTGGACCCTTGTGGGACACCTAGATCTGCAGGCACAGGTGTAGATAGCACATTGTCGATCTTGAACCTCTGAGACCGATTGTGAAGGAAAGACGAAAACCACTTGAGAACAGTTCCCGATAGCCCCATTCTAGTACTTAGCAGCTCCAGCAAGTTCTCATGTTTGACCGTGTCAAATGCTGACGAGAGGTCAAGAAGGATGAGGAGGCAGGACTCATTGCGATCCAGAATTTGGAGGGCGTCATCAATTATGTGTGTCATAGCTGTTTCCGTGCTATGTTTCGCTCTGAAGCCTGATTGATGAGGGTTGAGGAGGTCAAATTGATCAATGTGTTTTGTTAGTTGGAGTTGGACACATTTCTCCAGCAGTTTGGCCAGGGTGGGGATATTGGTGATGGGCCGATAGTTGTTTAGGTCAGACGGATCAGCTGTAGGTTTCTTGAGTATGGGCGTGACTTGCCCCACCTTAAGGGAGTCTGGAATGTGGCCTTGTTGCAGAGAGCTGTTGATGATCTTGGTCCAGAGAGGGAGGAGCAAGGGGATAAAGTCTTTTACAGCATTAGCAGGTAGAGGGTCTGTGAGGTGATTAGAGGGCTTCAAGGTGCAGAGCAGTTTGTATATTGCTTCTTCTGAATAGGTATCGAAGTACTGCCAGGATGCCTTGTTTTTAGGTTGAGTGTCTGCCATTCTGGTGTGGTTGGGGTATCGGCTTACATCTATGATGAGGTCATTTTTTATGTTGTCAGTCTTTAGTTTGAAGAAAGCAGAGAAGGCTTCACAGTGTGGGGTGTCGTTTGTTGAGCTGTTTGATTGTGTGGGTTGTGCCTTTGTTTGGGTCTTGATTAGCTCGAACAGCTTTCTTGGCCTGTTCTTCGCTTGGTCCAACTGGCGGCTGAAGAAGTCCGACTTTGTGCGCTTTATTTTCCTAAAGTAGGCATTTCTCTTGTTCTTAAGCTTTTTGAGATGCAGCGCTGAAGGGTCCGATCTCCAGGTGCGCTCTGCCATTCGCATATTACGCCTTTCATCATTGAGTCTGTCATCGTACCAGGGGTTAGAGATTTTGGTGGAGACTCTCTTCAGTTGCAGAGGGGCGACTTCATTGACTATTGTGTTCATAGAGTCAAGGTAGTGGTCAGTCAGTGATTGAACATCTGAGGCCCCTGAAGGGGGAAGGAGGAGGTTGCCGATGTGGGGAGGTAGGGTAGAGGGATTCAGATACTTCAAATCCCTTTTCCATGCTTTGGTTTTGATTGGTTGAGTAGGGTTAGGTTTAACTTTTTCGTTGATAAAGAAGGTGATAATGTGGTGATCTGACCAATCGCAGGGTAGAATCGCCTCCAGTTGAATAGCGTTCTCTTTGGCAATGATGAGATCGAGTATCGCGCCTTTGTCGTGTGTTGGTTTATCGCATAATTGGGTGAGGTCAAGCGCATTGAGGAAAGTTTTGAGACTATTCACCACGGTGTCTTTCTGATCGTTCCAATGGAGATTGAAGTCACCCAGGTAGACTTGAGTGGTCTGCCGACCGGCATTGGAAGTGATCAGGTCCATGAATTGTTGAGTGAATATGAGATTGTCACCAGGCGGGTGATAGATGAGATGTAAAGCACAGACTTGTTTGCCCTCACTGGTGATGTCGAGGCAGAGGAGTTCATAGGAGGAAAGGGAGGGGGAGGTGACTTGAGTAACGGAGAGGTTGCTCCTAGAAATGCATGCAATTCCCCCGCCCGTCTTGCCAGGAGACCTGTCCAGCCTGATGATGTGATAATTGGGGGGGACTAGTATGTCCATAATCGGGGTAGAGGCTTCAGTGAGCCACGTTTCCGTTAGAATGGCTAGGTCCAGATCCCTATCTGAGACGAGATCCGCGATGTCGGAGGAATGTCTCTGGGCCGATCTGCAGTTTAGTAGGATGCATTTGAGTTTGGGAGAGAGAAGGGTGGTCGAGCTTTCTAGTGTGAGGGGAACTTTTCTGAGGTTGTTAGGGACGGAGCCTCTGTTGTTGAGTGTTGGGGGCCTTAGAGGGTTTGTAAGAATTGTGGGTATGGGGATGTGTGAGTTGGAAAAGTCTTTTACCGGACCTGGGCCATAAGAGCGTAGGAGAGAGCATAGGTCGCGGTCCGACAAGGATATTCATATCTATCCATGTATCACACGTATGAATAGTACCATTTTATAACTATCTCAGGCCTATCTTATTAATGGGCCTGTATTACCATAGAGCCACTCTTTCCCTGTCTGCCTCATGGTGCACCTTAAAACAGGTGTGCCAGCGCAAACAGGGAAAGTGTGCCCTATTACGGTGAATGAGCAGCCCAGGGGGATGCTCATTCAAGTGAAATATGGAGTGGCTGCTTCAAAACCGCTCTTTGTTTCACATTGCATACAGCACCCGCCTATACTTTCAAGGTTGTTAAAGATACCCTTGCAAGTGGGTGCAGTGAGTGACTGCATTTGCCTGAAAGGGGAAGTCTGGGTGTTTCATGGCAGCACCTTTATCCCCTCCAGAGGTCTGTCATAGGGAGTGCACTGAAAGAGTGACCCCCCCCCCCAAGGAATGTTTGCCTCCCCGCCTGTGTCAATATATGATGTGGGCACAGAGGCAGAGTGATTCCCTCATTTGCATGGGGCCGCGCCTCCATGAACAGGAGGGAACGCCCTTTCGTGATTGCGCTGGCAAAACATGTGTCCCTGCTCTATCAGTATTACAGAAGGGGCACACATAAGGAGTATGCCGTAACGAACAGCCCTCCCACCAAGCTGGCTGACAAGCTCGCCATCTCTGACAACAGACATTCTTCCTTTATGCAAACAGGGTCTGGAACAACATCTCCTCTGTCCATCAATTCCTCCCTCAACCTTGCTTCAGTTTACAAAAGAGCTGAATACTCACTTCTTTGAAGTATAGTACATCACAAAGCAATGCCAGACCGTTCTGCGCCCAAAAACAGCTACCTCTTCAATCATCTGTTGATTGCATTGTTACGTTTGACCCAGTACAGTGCTCCACTGTCTTTTGGCTAAGTTTCTGCTATTTACATACCCCAAAGATACACACCCTCATCAACTATTTATCATATTTCAAAGATTGGAGGGCACACTGATAAACCTGCCCAGATATGCTGGAATTTTTTAATTCTCATTATTGCCTACAGGGAATCCCAGCTGGATTCCTATTAAGATTGAATCTCTCTGACTTTTTAGAGAAAATCGCAGAGCATCCAAAATACAGTAATCAAGCGAATCTTTAATCTTAAACGTAGCCCGCGACCTGTAAATCCACCCACCTGCTTTCGGTTGCAGTGAGCACTAATCCAGTTCTCTACTTCTTATAAGGCATTGTAGAACAATGGTCTTATTTACCCTAAGCTTTCAAAGGTGCCACCCAACTAGTACTGGCTAATCCCACACATTGCTCCATATATTTGGATCTATTTGTCAACTGACATCAGGAGATATTGAAAATAAGATAGTTGCTGATTGCATAACCATAACCCTGAGACGTGTTTGGTGTCCTGTGGGAATCTCTGGTTACTGGACATGTGGATTATATTGTCACTAGGCCATAGCACTATTGCAGTCCAAGTGGGCAAACCTGTTTTTGCCTTTGGGTACTTGGCTCGCTCGATAGCGAGCCGTCAAACCTTACTCTCTAGTGGAAGGGGTTATAAATTCACATGCAGTATGGCACTGTAAATAACACCCAATAATCAGTGTATAGCCAGGACCTTTTATTTACAGGCATGTACAAAGGGCAGTTAAAATATTATACACTTCCAAAACCAGTCATCGATACCAACCTCTGTGGTTGAACTATCCCAAAACATTTCATGGTGTTTACAGTTATGTACTAGCGAATAGATTTGTTATAACATTGGCCCCAAGACCAATGATATGGACTGCTTTGTGGTCGATGTGCTTAATGTCAGGACTCTTCCTTGTTACTACAATATTTACCACCAAAGTCTTAGTCAATGGGACGGGGTTTCAGTGGTCTCTGACTTTTTATTCACGGTTAGTGAACTTAGTGGGCAGAATAGAGACCACGAATCCACCACCTAATTAATATGAGTCCACCCCTGACGGGGTTAAAAAAATAAAAAAATTGTTACTAGACCTGCAGTTTTAGTAACTTAAAAAAGCTACTCGGCCTATCTGTAATGCACTTGACCTCTATGAGCAAATGTGACAAGTTAACAAGATTTAAAGGCATTTTTATTACTCATTCACTTTGTGAGCAATAAAGATGCCTTTTATTTCTTGCTGTTTGTCACATTTGCTCTGCTTTCAGAGACAGAGGTTATAGTTTTTTTCCTTCTCGCCAGAAAGGGAGAGTAGGACCTAAAAATAGCTTGCCCTAATTAAATCTGGCTCGCAAATGCGAGCGGGCGAGTGGATTTTTCACGCCCTGTCTGAGTAAAGTCAATGGTAGTTTTTCAGGGTGCCATTGTTCTTGGTGCCTACGTCAACTGTTACCTGGGGTTTGGTATCTGGTGTACAGACAGAACATAGCTCACATTTTTCTGAGACCAGTTAAGGTTGAAACAGTCCAAGTTTTTTGCAACGTGGGTAGATTTAGTAGTGGTCATTACCCACATTGTTGTTCCTCACTAGTAATTTACGTAACGTTACGCCCCCAGCGTTAGTCACGCCCACAGCACAACGCAGACACGCCCACAAGGGACTACTTTGCTGGCACGGTTCTTTTACCTTTTAAATGTATATGGTGGCCGTCTGCATAGCCTATGTCCTTCTGCTGCAACTGCCCTTTCCAACGCTGTATTGGGTGTTGTGATTGGTGCTGTGGTTACTGAGATTACCCGCCTCAAAGGTTTGGGCTCTCTCTTTATAATATTAGTACGGACTACATATGTTTAAATTTACTTATATGTGAGTATTGATGTATATAAGTTATTATACGTGAGAGTGAGAGAGTTCCTGTATAAATAAATGTGTTTCTATAAGTGATTGTTTAGGAGAGTAAGTATGTGTACGTTTCTGTAAAAGTAAGTGTAGTGGTGTGTGTATAGCTGTATATGCAAGTAAATGGATGTTTGATAGTTTATTTGCATGTGTGAGTATGTGTAACTGTATGGTTGAGTATCGGTGTGTAACAGGATGTATAGGTGTATAAGTACATATGATGAGTGAGTACATGTATGAGTGACTATATAGAACTGTTGGTGAATGAGTGGATGTGTATGTAGATTTTGGAATTACTGAATAGGTTGTTCTAACTGGTATTGGTATCTCCATTTTTTGAAAATTTTAGTTTCTATTTTTGAAGGTGTGTATCAAAGGTTATATTACGCTGAGAGGAGGTCTGCCACTCTTTCACAAGGATGATGTGATCAATGATGTCATTTGAGATGTCATGAGTGATGTCACTGACCATGTCATGAGTGATGTAATATGTGACGTCATCAGCAATGCATTGCGGGCGCGCGAGTTATAGTTATCTGAACTAACTATAACGGGGGAATTTCAATGGTTTTGTATGAGTAATATGTCCAGCTAACTATAACGTGTGAAACCTATGGTTTTTTCAGTGAATTTCAAAGGTTTTTTAAATGCTAATTCCTAACTATAACGTGGCTGAAACCTATGGGTTTTTTTCAGTGAATTTCAAAGGTTTTTTAAATGCTAATTCCTAACTATAACGTGGCTGAAACCTATGGTTTTTTCAGTGAATTTCAAAGGTTTTGTAAATGATAATTTTTAAATGTATTAATTGTTATTTTTTATACTAATTTACTACATTGTTTTAAAGTATTTATTGTTAGATATTTAATTTTTTTTAAATTACATTACATATTTTTAATATAAATTGAGATATTTTTTTTTAAATATTTAAATTGTAATATATATTTTTTTATTTAATTTTTTTTAATGTATATGGTGGCCGTCTGCATAGCCTATGTCCTTCTGCTGCAACTGCCCTTTCCAACGCTGTATTGGGTGTTGTGATTGGTGCTGTGGTTACTGAGATTACCCGCCTCAAAGGTTTGGGCTCTCTCTTTATAATATTAGTATGGATACAGCAGAGGAAAAAGACATTCGAGAGTGCGTGGGAGATCATAGATTTGACCAAAGCGTTTTTCAAACAGAAGGGTAATCTTCTGCAGGGGGAGACGCTTCAGTAATGGATGACAAAATGCATCTATTTTTGGAAGTCTCGAAGGCGCCCTAAGAATGTGGGTTTTATTCCCATACGTGCTCAGAGTCTGTGAGTGAGTTTTTGCAGGAAGCCTGCTCGCCTCCTGAGGTGTGTGTGCGCGCGCGCACCCCTGACACTGCACCGTGCCCGTATCTAGTGCGCGCGAGCTAGGACTCCTCTCGTCCCGAGACCGGAAGCTCAGGGGAGCTCTGGGTTTTGTCTGATTTCCATACACTTGAACTGGCACCCAGCACAGGTCGGCTGCTGCTCAGGAAGTCGTATATGTGTCTTTGGTGTTGCTTGTAAAAATACGTTTTTACAACCTATTTTACGTTGTAACAGACACTTTGGGACACGCAGTCGTCTAAATGTATTTCACCATTGAAAGTCGAGGCGGGAGTGGGGTTCTGCCTTTCCCACCTGCTTGTGGGGTGGCTGCTCTGTTTTCCTGACCTTAGTTTCGAAGTTGTTTTGAGACTGTTGCAGACAGGTGCTAGAGTTTCGCTTTGTGTCCGGTTACTTTGCTGCGCGCTCTTCTGAAGGTAGTTTGTGGCGCTAGGACTAATGGCTGTAGTTTCTGTTCACTATAAAAAATGTAGCAGCATGGCTGTCACGCTGGGCAGGAATTGCTCTGTGCTTTTAAGAGTGCCTGCAGTCCAGAAAGCTGGAGCAACGAACTTAATCCCCTGAGCGACTGCGAAGCGAGCAGACCGAGTATTGACTGCAATCTGGAGTCCAAAGAAAACTGTACCTAGCCAGACAGCTGCATGGCTTAACTTTGAGTGCAGTGCCGCATCACCCGTATTAAAACTCACTGGAGAGGAATAGTCGTAACCTCCACAGTCAACTGGCAGGAAACAGGCAATCCTAGAGGAAAACGCCACAATAGGCGAAATTAGAGGCCTAATTGTCAAAGATTCATGTAAAAGTGTTTTACTCCTACAGTACTCAAACATACGCCCTCTGGAGCATCCAGTAGTGTTGAAGGTGTCTGCTGGCCGCCACTGTGTGCCCGGAGCCTGCGAGTTGGCAGAACGCGGCGTAAAGAAGTGAGCAGAGTCCCCTGACCAAGCAGAGCAATGCCAGCCGCACATAACGTCGCATCTCCCCGGGCCCGTCAGGTTAAAGGGAGAGCATTGGCCGCACGGGCGCCGAAAGTGAAAGTGATTGCAATACACTCACTTAATTACCATGATGGAAAAAGACAGATGGCGGCTGCGCGCGTGCACATGCACGCAAGCTTTAGGCCAGCACAAGCCTCTGGTAGCACTTTAAAAAGCCCCTTACTAAAAGTCAAGCAGCAGCGCATGCGCTCCTCTAGGCTCGACCTTAAAAGGGAACGTTTAGCTAAGAAAGGGTACCTACTCTGACCAGTTGAAGGGTTTGGTAACCTTCGCCCCACCTAACATGAAATATTGATTTGTAGGAGGGTTTTAAATGCACAGGCTTGCACGCTGTCTAGTCCACCATGGACAAAGAACCTGCTGAAGAGAGATGCCACCTTGTACACTATCCCATTGGGACATCTTCCATTCACGCTCTTACAGTGAAAACACATCGGAGCACACACTTCATCCACTCATTTGTGTCCCATACATAAGAAATAGAGGTGGGTGCTGGGTGGGCCTGGACAGACCTTTAACAGGAAGAGCCAAAACTATGGTTTCTCAACTGGGGTACAGAGAAAAAGGTTTCTAAACTATAATCACGCTCCCACGACTGCCAGTGTCTTCATTGCCAGGGATGATGGATCAGCATACTTTCTTATTCAGTTTGGGGTCTACTTTGGATGAACCCATGCAGGCAGTGTGAAACTCAAGATTTGCTGCCGAACAGGTTAGTAAAAATGTGGAAAACCTCAAGTGGACCTGCAGATTGTCAAGTTAACAAGAGAAAATAAACATTTTCAATTTATTAGGTCTCGCATTTGCAATATTTTGAGCTATTGGCATTGTAAATGACAATGCCTTTTATTTATGTGTTTAAAAAACCCTGCAATAAAAAGCATTGTCATTTACATTCCCAATAGGTCAAAGTTTTGAAAATGCAAGACCTGTTGCATTGCAAATGCTTGTTGTTCACAGGTTGGGAGTGAGACCGGCCCTGCCACTGCCTGGACAAAGACACCCCACCCACCAGACCCATGGAGCAGGACCACTGGGCTGCAGGGGAGGGAGTCAGAAACAGCACGAGGAAAGTGTTTTGACGAGTTCTTTTCACGTGCACCATACGTTTTAATCTAGAGCTAAAGGAGACCATTACAAATCATGCACTTTGATGCGTCCTCAATGGCAATGAAGCGGTATATAAATGAAAGAACAATGCAATGCTTCCAATATTTCACATGGTGAGTGTGCAGCCAGCTAAACAACAGTGATGCAAAGTGGTCTGACCAAAAAGACGGCTTGGCTGTACCACAACTGACAGGAAAAATAATGAAAGTGAAAGCACACATGGCGCGCAGAAAATTAAAACAAGAAGCACAGCCATTATTCCACAACGGCACCCCCCTGCGAGTGATATGTGTTACCGCCATTGTAAAACTGTAAGCCCATGGCGCGCTGGAAACAAAAGGGGGTGGGGGGATAGCCACGCTAAAGCCTGCTTGGAAGAGGCAGTGCTGTGTAATTAAAGAAAATAGTGCTCACAGACTAGATAAAGCAGACCGTGTAACAACACAACTAAAAAGTCCAGTCCTGATGAGAGGTTACAAATGTAGACAAGGCAGTACCAGGGAGGGACTACTAAGTCTATTCATGCCCTGCCCATGTTCAACCTATAAATTTAGCGCAAGCTGCATAAAATACACAGTGCAGGGCGCCACAGCTTTTCTGAGCCGCACATTCGACTGAAAGTCCCAACACGTTGCATCTATGACCAACTAATCACAAAGTAGGAGTAAGGGTTTTTGATACCTTGTTTTGACAAATTGCTGCAGATATTTCCTGTTACTCCCTTTATTTCTGGTGTAATCACGAAATTCAAGAGATTCGGTTGTGGCATTAAGCTCCTAACGCCATAGTGCCCAGAGGTGGTATCTGGATCGTTTACCTGTGCCTTTCTGACTTCCCATTTGTCTCTGAATCTCCAATGATGCAATAGCTTAGCCTGGATGAGTGGTCATATACCCAAGCACAACTCTGAACCTTACAATCTGGCACCTGAAAGCCTACACTAAGTCCATTTGGTTATTCCTTGGCAGGGAATAAACTTTTTGAGACCACACAGGAAGGTTCTTTAAGAAGAACCCATGCTAAGCAGTAGAAGAGCTTCCATCACAGGTGAATTAATAATGGTTAGCAGATGTGCTCCATCTGATATTGGCACTATTCGTCTCTTGGCAAATGCATAGCTTTAGTTGTTATTTTAAGAGTGTATGATTTTATACACTAACACATATGACCTTCTTTTGAACCTAACCATGCCTTAACAGTAGATAAAATCTAATCGTATGTGACAAATGCCTGCAGGTTTAATGTATCACTAGTTATTAAGCACAAAATCAAGTAGCACTGTGGTTGACCCTGTAATTTAATGTTGTTTTGAACCCTTGTTAACAGCAATGCTGAGAGGATTAGTATTTTACATTGGGAAAACTAGTGTTCATCAATTAAATACAATTATTTGTACCCTGTGGACCCGTTAGTAAAGGACAGGCTTTGTTAAACCAAGGCATGATTGTTTATCGTCTTTCTTGCCTTCAGAACTATACAGACAAGTGCCACAAAGTCAGAACTCACTCTGGCAGTAGCTTCCCTTCATTTACTATATCTCTAAGGTAAATTTGCAAGACAGAAGTTTGAAAAGTGCCATACCCACATTTGCAAAGCAGGCTGACAACAACATGATTGCTCATTCTCAGACACAAGTGGGAGAGACATGTTTTGACAAAACTTTTTTATTTCGGCTTCAATGTCCCACCTTCCCAGGTAGTCACTGGTTTCTAGTGAATTGAAAGAATGTAATTTAAGTCTGGAGAATAAAAAGTTACTTATTTACACTGTACTCCGGTATTCCTCTATTTAATGTTTACTTCCCCAGTGTGAGGAAATTCGGTTTATTATGTGGTGAGGTTGTGTCACCTCACCATGTAATACACTTACCAACCCCATTAGGTCCAGTGGGTTTCATCTGTAAAACCCTCAGCTCAACCCTGGTGTAAAGCATTTAAACAATTGAAGATGAAATCGACTCCAACTCTCAAGAATTACGACACCAATTTGTTAAATATAGGTTTTCATTTTATATAAATTTAGACACCGAAATGAAAAAGATCCATCGAAGGATTCCGAAGATATAGATTTTACAAGAATTAATACATCGAGGCAATTCACTTAACCGAAGCATTGGCAAATGTAACAAATTTGACTCTTGGAAACATTTTCAGTAAAAAGTTGTGCTAGATGTAATGTGGTTACTTGGAGTTACTTTAGGTGACTAGTTCCAGTCGGAAGCTATTCAGGAGGGACCAACCAGATCCTCAAGAACCGTTAACAGGTAAAGCAATCTTCAGTCAGTTCCAGGCACTTTTAGCCGATGCAGAATTTTCAAATGGAAGTGGCCCTGATGCAAGGGAGGAAGGATGCTCAAAGGATGGTGTGGATGGGACACGGGTGGATGGATGGGGGTCTTCCTGTGTTGATTCCTTGTCACCCAAAGATGGTGCCGGGGTCCTGGGTGGAGGGTCGACATCCCGCAAAGTCCTCTCCGATCTGTCCAAAGTCCTGTCGTCCAATTTCGTGGTCCCAGGCCAATCCTTCCTGGGTCAACTCACTGCCCCAACAGCTCTCTGCCAGCACACCTGGGCTCAGCGAACTTGGGTGCAACTCTGTGCGTTGGGTCTCGGTCCCTGATGTTGCGCGGTGGTAGTGATTTGAAGATGTTGGGCTACCAACTTACTTCACCAGGCCTCTTCAGCTGTTATTTTCCTTTGCTGCAAACAGGATGCCGGTCAGCAGGCCCTTGGAGTCTCTTGGCTTTGCCTGGCTCTGGAGGCAGCATCTCCTTTGAGCAGGACATGGTAGGCACAATCTCTTCCTTTAGTGCTCTTCAGTGCAGCTTCTCTTTTCTGATCCCTTGGCACAGCAGGCAGTCTTCCTTTGGTCCTTCTTCCAGTTAGGTGGAGATCTGCGGTTTGGGTGCCATGGGGTGCCTGCCCTATTCTTGAAAACTGCCCTCATGTCAGGATGTTGTTGGTAGCCATTGGGCTACCAGGTTCCCTCCCACCTGGTGACCACTTCCTGTGGAGTGTGGCATCTGGCTATTCCAGGATGCACCATTCTGCTCACTCTGCAGATGGTAAGACCCTTCTCTCGCAGTTAAGGCCTCACTAGCCCACCCCGGGGTGTGGCTACCTCAGGGCTCAACACCCCTGGGGAAAACAGTTTGGCAACGGGTTTCCCTTCTCTACCCACATGCCAACCTGCCTGCCTAAACAGTCGGTCAGCCCTACTCCCCAGTATAACGCACATCTGCCCGTCAAAGACAGCTTCTCCTTTGACTCCTGCCTTTTGCACCTAACACCCAAGTGGCTTCCTGCTAGAGAGAGGTAACACCTCCTTGTCCTGCAATTCCTCATTGTTCTCTCTTCCTGGGAGTCGTTTGCTCTCCAGTAGGGTAGAAAGCTGTCTTGTGGGAACAGGCTCCATGTGTGCCCGAAAATACACAGGACTTTTAAAGGCAGCAAAGTGGTAGCTTTGTAAAAGCTTCACACTGCAATAAGGGACATTGATTTCGACTTGATATAGAAGTCGGGCTTTGAGTAACGAGTTCTTTGATACCTCGGAGTGCCTACTTTGGTCACGCATTTCATGGTTTAGCACAGCTGAGGGGTTAGAGTCTAATCCTGTACACGCCAATTAGGCGACCAAGTCTTTCCACAGTAAAAATGGTTGCTTTGCTCTGTTTGCTTTGCGCTGTTTATAATCAGGACATGTAAAATACATGTCCTGCCCATGTCATATGTCACAACCTGCCTCAGGCCTCCATAGGGGTGACTGACAGAAAAGTACAGAGGAAGTATTGGCTTTACCATTGCTTTCAATGGCAAAGTCAAGCTAGCAGTGCAAGACTGCTCTGTCAGTCTATAGTGGTGGACTCGTTTTACTTTGGGACCTCCAGGGTGGTACAACCCTTTGATACCTCTAGGAAAGTGACATTTCTGCATGGTTGCCCCCTAACTTATTTTTTTTTGCCAGATACCTGATGCACTTTGACTGAGGTTGCCCTATGTCCCTGCCAATCAGCTTCCCAGAGCCTGTGTTCTTTCCCTAACCATGTACCTTTGTTTCCACAATTGGCACAACTCTGGCCTACCTGTAAGTCCCATGTAAGGGGTACCTATGGTACCAAGGGCATTGTTGCCAGGGAAAGGCCTTCGAGAGTTGCAGCATGTTTTATGCCTCCCTCAGGGACCTCACCACAAAACATGCACCGATGGCGTTGCAGCCTGCATGTTGTGGTTCAGCTTAAAGTTAAGCTTTGTCAAGGCACACATCCCTGTAGGCCATACCTGCCCAGCACTGCATGAGGCCTAGGTAAGTCACACTTAAGACAGGGTGCCCCATGTGAAGACCTATCTACATGAGCAGACAGGTCCCTATAATATCTAAGGCGATTCTTTGATATAAGTTCCCAGTAAAGCCATCCTGAGTATATGGTTTAGAAACTGGTCATTACGAGTTTCCTAGCCCCATAATGCCTTTACTGAATCCTGGGATGTTTGGTAGCAAACATCTCAGAATAAGAAACCTGCACTGATTACAGTCTCAGATTTATTATTCCATGCACTCAGGGGTCCCTTCTAGATGGGTCCCCTGAACCAAACCAACCACAGTGGGTTCCTGACTGGTGACCACCAGCCTGATACCATGAGACAGGTTTCTGGGCCCCTGGGGTGCCCAGAAATAAAGCTTTTCCTGGATGCAGGTGTTCGAGGCATGTGGGCTGCTGACATTCATATCTGTGCATAGATCGCCGCCTAGTGTTGGGTCCGGATGATTGCACTTTGTTGTCTTGGAAGAGTCTTCGAAGTATCACGAGATAGGTGACTCCTCCCTTGGACTACAGTGCGCTTGGGCATCTTCTCCATCCTCAGATTGTTTTTTTCCGCCATTGGGTTTGGATGCAAACTCCTATACTCCAACTCGGAATCGAAAACTAAACTTTTCTAAAGGCCAAAAGGCCTTCGACTTCGGCGGTATTGTTCTCGTTCGGTACCTCTCTACTCGATCCAACCTTCCATCTCGAATCGGTCGTCGACGCGGGCCGTTGGGCCTTTTCGACGCCACGTGAGCCGACCGTCGATAGAAAGAAGCCCGTTTAAAAGGTGCCCACAATGCCACTCCAAGTTCCCACAGACTGATAAGCATTCAGTATGCAACAAGTGCCTTTCCCCAGACCATAGGGAAGAAACCTGCCCAGCCTGCGCCCAGTTTCGCTCCAAAAAAACTATACGAAACCGACAGGCTGCCCGGCAAGAAATGCAGCGACTGGCACCGGAACCGGACAACATCTTCGATGATGACTAGGATTTACAGGACACCCCGGACTCGGACCTAGAAATCGTCACCGTCGAGGATTACTCCGACTCCGACGACGAAATCCCGTCTGGACAAATCGTGAGTACAACAACCCCGACACCGATTAACCCGTTACCAGAGGCTCCGGTCGAGGCATCGCCAAAAGGCCTTAGCCAAGATCACAAACAAATTTTGCCAGCCCCGCCTTTCGGCTCGGCACCGAAACCTTCAGAAACCCCAGGGCCCAGTGCCATCGTCCCAAAGAAGGTTCCAGAGCCAAAGAAGGTCACCGATCTAAAGGGCGTCAATCCAAAAAAGGCCGCACAGCCAAAGGGCGTCGAGCCAAAGAAGACTTTTGACCCGACAAAGGCCGTTCAGCCAAAAAACGTCGACCCCAAAAAGTCGGTCGACCCGAACAAAGGCAAACCGTCAAAGGGCGCCGAACCGAAGAAGGTCACCGACCCGAGCAAGCCTGCTGTTCCGAAAACTGTCGACCCGGCAACCGGTGCCGTACCGAAACCAGTGTCGAAACCGGCAAAACCTGTCGACCCAAGGACAACGGCTCCAAAGACACCAGTCGATCCAAAAAAGAACATCGACTCAGTGAAAGACACTCCGAAGAAGAAGCCTACGGAGCACAAAAAACGTGTCGACCCGAAAACTCCGGTCGACCCGAAGCCAATCCTCGATCCAAAATCTGGGCCGTGAGCCCAAAAAGCCACACAAGACTCCAAAAGTCGTCGAAAAACCAGGTGTTACCGACCCGAAAAAGTCTAACACTAAACCCAGGACTGTAGAGGAAGAATTATTCCACCCAGATCCATCAGACGACCAAGCTAAAATCTACATAAATCCAGAGACTGGTAAAGTTACCTTCCTGCATAGGAAAAAAAGGCCTTTGGACTTTGAACCTGATTCTCCTATTCCACTGAAGAAAAAGGACTTTGGCACTTCTCCCTCAAGACCCTTCAGCCCTTTTCAACCTATCATGCCTACCACACCTTTTGCACCTTCCTCACCTTTTCACCACGGGGACGATGATAGGGACACAGGGTATGAGCCACGGCCTCTATATGATTTCCCACAAGATCCCCGCCAAGAGGAACCTTGGGAAGAACCAACAGACCCTTATGACACCCATCCCATCCCTGATGTACCCACTTACCCTACTAAACCGTCACCTACTGATGACACTGCAGTCTTCAACCAACGCATAGACAGGGCAGCACAATTCCACAATGTGGACATGCATAGTGACCCTGTGGAGGAAGACTTCCTTTTTGACACTTTCACTACTGCAGAAAAAAGTGTCAAAACACTTCCCATGCTAAAGGGAGTTCTAAAACACGCACCTGACATATTTAAGGATACAGCCAGGGCACAGGTGATCAATCCCAGGATAGAAAAAAAATATAGGTCGGCTCCTACAGACTCTACTTACATCAAGGGCCAGTTGCCACTAGACTCATTGGTGGTTGCCAACGCACGAAAAAGAGCCAACTCTCAGACAACAGGGCAAGCACCTCCCCCTGACAAAGAGTCAAAAATTCTAGAGGCATCAGGCCAAAGGGTAGCTGCACAAACCTCCAACTCATGGAGGATCGCTAATACACAAGCCCTACTGGCTCGTTACGACAGGGCACACTATGATCAGCTCGAAAGCCTCATGCAACACCTGCCAGAACCTTTCAAAGCACAAGCCAATGATCTCATCCAAGAGGGAAAGTTCATATCAAATGCCTCCATTAAATGTGCGCTTGACGCTGCAGACACCGCAGCTAGGTCAATTAATACTAGTGTCTTGCTAAGCAGACATGCATGGCTGCGTATTTCTGGTTTTAAGAATGATGTGCAGTCCACCATTCTTAACCAACCTGTCAATCCAGATTTTTTGGCCCTGCTGTCGACACCATTTTGGACAAAATGAAAAAAGACACAAACCGCAAAATCTATGGGTGCATTGCAATTTCTGCAACATAGGGGCTCCTTTCGACTCTCCTTATACAGGGCAAACACACGAGGGAATGATTCACAACATCTGCCTCATACAAAAGTAACACACAAGGTTCCTTCAACAAGAACACAACCAGGGGGAGGTTACAGAGGTAACAGTAATAAGGGAAGAGGGCGTGGAGGCAATAACACCAAGGCCTCCACTGCCACAAAACAGTGACTTCATTACGCTGCCTCCACACCACTTAACACCGGTCGGAGGCAGACTGCAACAGTTCCAACCAGTCTGGCACGCAATTACCACGGACAGGTGGGTAAGAGAAATTATCCAGTCTGGTTCTTGCCTAGAACTGACTTCTACGCCACCAAACATACCACCCAAACATTGTCCTATGTCCACGGAACACATCACCCTGCTGCAGCAAGAGGTGAAATGCATGCTGGAAAAGGGGGCCATAGAGAAAGTACCTTTCCACCAACAAGGGACAGGAGTTTACTCTCTATACTTCCTTATTCCAAAGGACGACGGTTCCCTCAGACCAATATTGGACCTCGGACCCCTAAATCAATACATACTATCTGAGCACTTCCATATGATCACACTACAACAAGTGCTCCCGTTGCTACAGCAAGGAGACTTCCTAGCAACACTGGACCTCAAAGATGCGTATTTTCACATACCCATCCATCCAGCCCACAGAAAATACCTCAGGTTCACAATAGAAGGTCAACACTACCAATTCAAGGTTTTGCCCTTCGGTGTTACCACGGCTCCAAGAGTGTTTACAAAATGCTTGGCGACAGTGGCAGCACATCTCAGGAGGCAACACGTCCATGTGTACCCTTAACTGGACGATTGGCTCATACAAGCAAAATCGTACCTAGAGTGTGCAGCACACCCGTCACAAACAATCCAGTTGCTATACAGCCTAGGCTTTTCAATCAACTATGCAAAATCGTATTTGCAACCTTCCCACGTACAGCAATACCTGGGAGCCACCATAAACACCTCCGTGGCGAAGGCATATCCAAACTCAGGGAGGATAGCCAGTATGCAAACGCTCATTCGCAAATTCCTACCGCACCACTCTCTCCAAGCTCGAGTCTTTATGCAGCTCATAGGCATGATGGCCTCCTGCATATTCATTGTCCCCCATGCCAGACTTCAAATGCGTCCATTACAAGAATGCCTAGCACGGCAATGGAACCAGGCTCAAGGACAGCTAAAAGACCTAGGGCCAGATGTAGGTAAATTTTATTTTACCACCTCTTAAATACCGCATCATACCGACTCGGTATTTAAGAAGTGGTAAAATAAAAGTACCGAGATGTAGGTAAATACAGATGTGCATTTACCGATTCGGAAACAATCGGTATTTACCGATGCGGTAAATACCGACCGGTAAATGCCCATGCATTCCTATGGGCTTTGAAGCCCATAGGAATGATTGGGCATTTACCGGTCGGTATTTACCGCATCGGTAAATACCGATTGACACAAGGGTGCAGGGGTTGTCACTTTGACACCCTCTGGCACCCCCAAAAGAGGCTCGGGTGCCATGTGGCAGGCATACCTGCCCTAAGGGCAGGTCTGCCTGTCATATGGCATAGGTGTGCATGCACACATGTGCAAGCACACCAGAATCGGTATTTTACCATCAAATAGTATTTGATGGTAAAATACCGATTTTTTAATGCTTGTGGGACTCAGAAGAGTCCCACCTACATATCAATTTTCCCTATTCCGTAAAAATACCGACTCGGTATTTTACATATTCGGTAAATTTACCTATCGGTAAATTTACCGAGTCTGTAAAATACAGGGCCCTACATCTCAAATTGCATTTACCGGTCGGTAACGGCCGAATTCGGCCGTTACCGACCGGTAAATGCCTACCTACATCTGGCCCCTAGTGTTGGTGGACAGTCGCGCTCACAATTCTCTGCAGTGGTGGAATCCACAAAATCTTTCCAAGGGGCGACTGTTCCAAGAGCCGGTTCCACAACTAGTACTAACAGCGGACGCATCACTGACAGGCTGGGGAGCCCATCTCCTTCAATACACAGTACAAGAGCTCTGGACAACCAATCAGAAAAGGCTGCATATCAACCAACTAGAGTTGCTAGCGATATTCCTAGCCCTGAAAGCATTTCAGAAATATTTGTACAGCAAGACGGTGTTGATCCGGACGGACAACATGACCGCAATGTACTACATCCAGAAACAGGGAGGAACGCACTCTCCACAGCTGTCCCATCTGGCACAAAGCATATGGAAGTGGGCGATTCCAAAAACATTTTTCTCCTAGCGGAACACCTTCCAGGGAAGGACAATCAGGCCAACAACTACACGAATGGGAGATTCACCCCCAGGTTCTCCAACCATTCTTCGAACAGTGGGGTCACCCAGACATAGACCTGTTTGCCACAAAAGAAAACTCCAAATGCCAGTACTTTGCCGCCAGGTTCCCACATCCGTTGTCACAGGGCAATGCGATATGGATGAACTGGTCGGCAGATTTGCGTACGCTTTTTCCCCAGCACCGCTGATCCCGCTGGTGGCACGCAAACTGCGGCAACACTCACGCTAATCCTAGTTGCTCCCACATGGGCGAGACAACCGTGGTACACAAAGTTCCTAGAACTTTCAGTAGTTCCTCATCAAAGACTGTGCCTTGCACCCCATCTTCTAACTCAAAACCATGGAGAAATCAGACACCCACATCCCAATCAGATGAACCTAGCGATCTGGCTCCTGAGGTCTTAGAATTTGGATACCTTAACTTGCCCCCGGACTGCATGAACATCATTAGGGAGGCAAGACGGCCAACCACACGAGCGTGCTATGCAGCTAAATGGAAGAGGTTTGTTATCTACTGCAACAACAACCAAATCAACCCGTTAGACGCTTCCATACAAAACATTATATGTTACCTGCTGCATCTCCAAAGATGTAACTTAGCATACTCTTCTATACGACTACGCCTCGCTGCTATAGCAGCATACCTTCAAAACAGACAACCCCTTTCTCTGTTTAGAGTACCAGCAATCAAAGGAGGGTTTGAAAAGGGCGATCCCTCCAAGACACCCCCCTTCCCCAGTCTGGAATATAAATATAGTACTTACCAGACTTATGGGCCCGCCTTTCGAACCTCTACACTCATGCGAACTAAAATTCTTATCGTGGAAGGTTGCATTTTTGGTTGCCATTACCTCACTCAGAAGAGTGAGCGAATTACAAGCACTAACAATCCAAGAACCTTTCATGCAGATACACGCCAACAGGGTGGTTCTTAGAACCAACCCTAAGTTCATGCCTAAGGCTGTATCCAATTTCCATATCAACCAATCAATAGAACTGCCAGTGTCTTTCAAAATCCACAGTCAGTAGCTGAGAGAGCCCTACACACATTAGATGTGAAAAGAGCCCTGCTTTATTACATAGACCGAACTAAATCATTTAGGAAGACAAAACAACTATTTGTTGCTTTTGCACCACAACACAAAGGAAATCCTATTTCAAAGTCAGGAATAGCTAGATGGATAGTTAAATGCATTCAGATATGCTATCAAAAGGCAAAACACACTTTAACAGTCCCCCCAAGAGCACACTCTACAAGGAAAATGGGGGCATCCATGGCTTTCCTAGGGAATATTCCTCTTGAAGACATTTGTAAGGCAGCCACATGGACCACCATACACACTTTCACAAAACACTAATGTGTAGACGTGCAAGCAAAACAGCAAGCTGCTGTAGGCCAGGCTGTCCTCAAAACTCTTTTTCAAACTGCTGCAGCTGGCACAGGTAACCACCGCTAGAGGAGATACTGCTATACAGTCTATGCACAGATATGAATTCAGCAGCCCACATGCCTCGAACGGAATATGCTACTTACCAGTATGCATCTGTTCTTGGCATGTAGGGCTGCTGACATTCATATCGCCCGCCCTCCTCTCCGGTGCCTGTCGCAGCTGCAGCATTATCTTTGGCATGGCCATCTCTTACTTTACTATCTCCATCTTTGCCACAATGGCGAAAAACAATCTGAGGATGGAGAAGATGCCCATGCGCACTGTAGTCCAAGGGAGGAGTCTCCTATCTCGTGATACTTCGAATACTCTTCCAAGACAACAAAGTGCAATCATCCGGACCCAGCACTAGGTGGCGATCTATGCACAGATATGAATGTCAGCAGCCCTACATGCCAAGAACAGATGCATACTGGTAAGTAGCATATTCCTTTCACACCTACCCCAGGTCAAGAGGAGCCATCTGTGGCAGGAGAGCTTCAAAGGTCTTGCCGCATTTGCAACGCGACACCCAGCCTCCCCTGCTATCAGGAGCAGGTCCCCTTCCTGCCTCACCCTGTTTTCGGCAGGAAGACAGGAGAAAAACTTTACCAAACCCAGGAGGTGTGCCAACCTCTGCCAACTCCACCCCTCAGGTGGGGGATGCGAGGTGAAGCCCACTCATCAGTGCTCGCTATCTTGCAGATGGGGGGCATCCCCAATCTGGGTTTGGGAATGTGCTTATACTCCCCCACTTGGTGATGCACACACCAAGGGTGTAGTCACCTCAAGGTCAGTGGGCCATTGGCTACTAGCGTGATACCCCTGAAATGCCCCTTAAATGAACGCCCCTAAATACAGTATTTAAGGGGCACCCCTGAACCCATTATTTAGTTCCCGACGACCTATGACGATTGGCAGAGAAGACTACACTGCAGGCAAGGAACATGGCAACAACTGCTTTGGCCCCAGCCCTACCAGCCTGCCTGCTCCTTCCACAAAACCTGCAGCATGACTACTTCCAACCAAAAATCAGTGACCTCTATAAACCCCAGGAGGACAGATCATCTTGGAAAAAGACACAGACTCCTGCAGACATCGCCTCTGTCTATAAAATAACTTCCAGGACGCTGCAAACTGTGAGAATCTCATCTGCCTGTATGACCTCTGCACCCACAGCCAGGTGGCCCACCGGTCCAGAGGAGGTTTCTCAGCGGCCCTGAGCTCTAATCCTATGAGGGGTGACCACTCCGATCCCTGGTGACGTCTGCAACCTCAACACCAGGACTTCGCTCCACCGCGAGCTGACCGGTAAGCATATTCCCGACATCCAAAGGCACCCCTCAGGCTCTGACCCTGTGTCCAGGTGACCAGATCCCGAAGTGTCTTGACGTCGAGGGACATCCCTACTTACCTCCCTAACTGTTGGTTCCTGCCGGTAGAAAATCCTGCAGATGAAATCTGAAGACGACAATCTCAATTGGATTGCATTCGGCTCCTGACAATGTCTATCTACCCTGCACTCGGCGCCCCTGTGCCGCTAGTGATGTAGTCTTGGTGCTAATTTGGGACCCCCTTTGCCCTCACGCTAACCCTAGGAGCTTGTCTCCCAAAACCGAGTGGCCTGTCTGTGAGCAGCCACCAACCAAGGTGCCCCATTGGCTAACCTTGGCACCGTGCACCCTGAACCTTGGAAAACCTTGGTTCTACCCTCCAAACCTCAATTACCAAAACCATTTACTTACCTGCAAACGTAACACTGATGTTCGAGGCATATGATCTACAGATCTTACACTGTGCATTAGATCGCCATCTGGTGCTGGGCTCGGATGATTCCATGTTGTTGTCGTCTTGGAAGAAGTCTTTGTAGTCACGAGATAGGGGACTCCTCCCTTGGACGATAGTGCGCATGGGCATCGGCTCCATCCTTAGATTGTTTTTTCCCGCCACTGGGTTGGGATGAAAATTTTCCGCTGTTGTTCGAAATCTACTTTTAAAGTACTTTGACGCGAAAAAACGTATTCAAACTTCACCAAACTACTTTCGACATCGACAAACATCGTCTCGACTCCATCAGCTCGATTCCGGCCGTCGACGCGGGCCTCTTGGCCTATCCACGCCGTGAGGCCTACACCTCATAGAAAGGACGCCATTCAAAAGATTCCCGAACTGTGGAGCAAAGTTCCCACGCAGTGACCATCACGAGGTGTGTAATCTGTGCTTATCGCCAGAACACGTCGAATCCAGCTGCACAGTCTGTGCGTCCTTTCGATACAAGAAATCCATTCGAGATTGGAGAGCCCGTCGACACGACATGAAGAGACCGGCCACGGAACGGGTGGATATCTGCGACGAAAAAGTTCCACTCGTTCCCGAAGAAGATTCAGGCGATCTCCAAATCGTATCAGAGGCAGACGACACAGATGACTCCATACCATTGGGTCAGCGCGTGAGTACTACTGCCCCTGCCCCATACCCACCACCCAAATCAAAGGCAAAGGTCAACAAATACTCAACCCTTCCGGTTAGCTCCTTACCGAGCAAGCCGCACGTGCCGATCCCACCAGCTCCCTCGGAACGGAAAGAAGTCTCGGCTCCGAAACCGTCGACTTCTAAAGACAAAACTATGAAGCCATGTCTGACGCCTCAAAGCCGACAAGACCAGCTTCCACCCCGTAGCCAATATCTTCGGTACCGAAACCTACAAGGCCTGATTCCGATGCGCTCAAGCCCTCGAAACAGCCTACGACTCCGAAAACAACACCTTCGGTGTCGAAATCTACACCAAAGGACACAGTTACAACTCCTAAGGCTAAAGACAAGCAGCAAGCACGCCCGAAACCCAAAAAATCAGCACTGGCAAACGTTCTGCAAGGAGAAGAACTTTTCCAACCTGATCCTCTACAAAAGAAGATCTACAGTGACCCAAAGACAGGTCATGTATCCACTACACCACACAGGAAAAGAAAATTAGACACAGCACCTACACCTGCAGTGCCTGTCAAGAAGAAGGACTCTACCACATCTCCTATGCACCCTTCTTCTCCTATACTTCCTTCTCCTTCATCTCCTGTTCCTCCTAACAATTCACCTCAGAATTCTCTTGAACACTCTCCTCCTCATTCTTCACCACATACACCTCAAAATGATGATGAGTATAGCATAGGGTGAGGGGTAGACCCAGATGAGCCTTTTCCCTACCCTCTTGGTGATCCAGATTGGGAGTACCCACACCCACAGGATGTGCCAGATATTCCTGACCCACAGGCATACCCATCAAAACCTTCTCCCCCAGAAGACAATATTGGTTTTGGGCATTTACTGAATTGGGCTGCCATTTATCATGGGGTCACCATGCATTCAGATGAGGCAGAGGAGGATTTTTTATTAGATACGTTTGAACAATCACAAAGGTCTGTTCAATTTCTTCCAATGATCAAAGGGGTCATCAAACATGCTCCAGAGGTATTTAAAGATCATATACGCTAGGATCCTAAACCCTAGAATTGAGAAAAAGTACAGGCCTGCTCCTGGCAATCCAGCCTACATTAAAGGACAGTTACCCTTAGATTCCCTAGTTGTCTCAAATGCTATAAAAAGAGCAAACCCACAAACATCAGGTGAAGCCCCACACCCTGATAAAGAATATAAGGTGATAGATGCTTCAGGCAAAAGAATAGGTGCACAAGCTACTGATACATGGCGTATAGCTAACACGCAAGCCCTCCTTGCAAGATATGACAGGGCTCATTATGATCAGTTAGAAAAATGAATGCAAGATCTACCTGACCAATATAAGGCGCGGGCAAACGACCTTATACAAGAAGGCAAGTTAATTTCAAATGCCTCAATCAAGTGTGCACTTGATGTAGCAGACACTGCATCTAAAGCTGTAAACACTAGTGTCCTACTTAAACGTCATGCGTGGCTACGCATTTCAGGATTTAAGCAGGAAGTGCAAACTACCATCTTAAATCAGCCATTCAACCAACATCAATTGTTTGGACCAGAGGTAGACACAGCACTTGAGAAAATGAAAAAAGATACAGATACAGCCAAATCTATGGGAGCTTTGCAATCCACACAAGCTAGAGGCACCTTTCGTCGCTCCTTCTATAGAGGAGGCTCCAAACAAACTGGAGCAGACAATACAGCTTCCTTCAAATCTAATACACAAGCATCCTCCAGTAAAGGATATTTTAGAGGAGGCTATAGAGGCAACAACAATAAAGGAAGAGGTTGAGGTAACAACAATAATCAAACCTCTTCAACCACAAAACAGTGACTTCCCTCTGCTCCCCCAACAGCACTCCACTCCTGTGGGGGGCAGACTAACACAGTTCCTACCTGTCTGAAATTCCATCACAACAGACAGGTGGGTAAGGCAAATTATCCAGTATGGCTACTGCCTCAAACTTACAGCTACCCCTCCACACATACCACCCAGGCAGCGTCCAATGTCTGCAGAACATCTTACGCTGCTCAAACAAGATGTCCTATCACCTTCAAAAGAACGCAATAGAAATAGTTCCTTTACAACATCAAGGAACAGGGGTTTACTCGCTGTATTTTCTAATACCCAAAAAGGACCGGACACTAAGACCAATTCTCGACCACAGGCCCCTCAATCACTATACACACTCAGATCATTTTCATATGATCACTTAACGACAAGTGCTCCCATTGCTGCAACAAGGCGACTTCCTTACAACACTAGATTTAAAAGATGCCTACTTCCACATTCCTATACATCCTTCTCACAGGAAGTATCTAAGGTCTGTACTGGAAGGACAGCATTATCAATTCAAAGTCCTTCTGTAGGAGAGTAGGGTCTGCTTCCTATGGTCACCCCCACTTTTTGCTGTGATTTACTGTTTTTTCGACTTTGGTGTGGCTGTGGGCCTGCTAATCAGACCCACAGCCCAGCTGTTCTCTCTCTAAATTGATACCATGTACTTTAGGTACATACCTAATTGGGAATTGGGTCACCTTTGTGAGCCCCTGTATATAGTGTACCTTAGGTATCCAGGGCATAGGTGCATCCAAGGCCTACCAGGGGCTGCAGCATGTATTATGCCACCCCTGGTTGGCCATCCAAACTGACACCACAGGCTGATCACTCAGCTTGGGTAAGGTGGTGTAATCACCCCTTGCTTAGATATAGTATATCTATATCTACCTTATATATAAACACATATGCACCTATAAGTTACTCCTATGGTAGGCCTTGACAATCCTGGAGGCAGAGTGCTTGGTTTTAGGTGAGAGGGTGCTCTAGCATGAGCTGAGCCCTTCTGCAGCTTTCGGAACCATCTCCTTATAGCTATTTTATGATATAGCCCTACCATATACTCTTAAGTGCATTATAAACTTGCGGTTCTTGCTAACTTTGGTGTGGCTTTATAAAAACATGTTGTGTAAGGTGTCAAACACTTTGGAATACTACCCCCCCCCCCCGCCAGTTCTGGCGACGGGGGTAGCATTCCACTCTTCTAGAGGGGGAAGACATGTAGTTACAGCTTTACCCGGTTAAAGTTAAACAGAGCCTCAGCATCACAAAATGGATGCTGCTGCCACAGACACGAGTCTGACCTCCTGCAGCTGGACGAAACTCCAGCAAGGGAGGCTTGGACAATAGGTTTCCTGTCGAGGGAGGTGCTAGCACCTCCCCAGACAGCCTGTAGTGTATTGGGGCAGGGTGGGTTGAATGGAAAGATGCTTTTCCAGACACTGCCTGGTGCACACAAGGTGCTCCATGCATAGCCCGGTTCAAACCAGTTGCTGAGGCACTTCAGCCCGCTCTGGCGCGAAACTGGACAAAGAGAAAGGGGTGTAACCACCCCCTTCTCAGGTCCACCCATAGGAGGGACCTAGCAGGTAATTCAGCCCCTAAAATCAGTATAAAGATAGGAGCTGTGTCTAGAGACATTAGATTATCCTGGACTGAAACGAAACTCTTGGACCTTAGTCGTCCTATACCGACTAGAAGACTGAAGACATCTCCCTTGTGGTCAAGGAGTGACCACCCTGTGCAAACAGGCACCACCAGTAACTTGCCGGTTTGCTTTGTCGACGCTCCGGCCGAAACCCGAAGACTCAGCAACTTAGGAACTGGACTTCCAGACTTCTCCGACTCCGATCCACATCCACAGCAAAGCTGAGACCCGTGGCGGACACGAGAAACATGGGACCGGACACCCTGGACTACCTGCACTTTGCTGATAGTGCAACTACCGAGGCACCCTCACAGTTGTGCATGGGGGTTTGAGAACTCCCAGACCCGAGCACCGTTTGCACCGAAGCTTAGCCCTCCACACTCCACGGGGCCTGCACCTGCATTTCAGCTTGACGCGTCTTCCCGGTTGCTAGCCCGTTGGCTAGTTAACCCCCCAAAGACTTCCTTTTGAAACTACACCGCTTTCCTGGTTGCTCCAGGCTTGCTCCAGCTTCCCTGCAAAGGAGAAGCTCCCCAGACCTTGCTGGTCTGAACTGAAGCCCATCTTCCCTTCCTGCGTTAATTGCGTTTGCCAAGGCTTGTTGGGTCCAATCCGGATACCAACACCGCAGTCCACTAGATCCTTCGTGGGACAGCTGGAATCCAGCTCCTGGTCGTCGTCGACGCCTCCTGGTTATCGTGGCTGCAGAGACAAGCTTCACCTTCTTCACCTGAAAGACTCGACATCGCCTGGTTCCTTCCTGGTTCCTTCCTGGTCACTGGCTAGTGACCCAGACTCTGTCCCCTCTG
This sequence comes from Lissotriton helveticus, assembly GCF_964261635.1. NCBI lineage: Eukaryota > Metazoa > Chordata > Amphibia > Caudata > Salamandridae > Lissotriton > Lissotriton helveticus. The sequence goes on along the minus strand of NC_136057.1, from coordinate 1,260,660,615 downwards.
CTTTCAGGTTTTTCACATCTTCAATCCACCCTTGGATCCACCTGGACACTTTTCTCCCGTCTGCAGCACGTCTTTGCAGCTCTCCATAGGAAACAGCGACGAAACCCGACACGAAAAGACACCTATGCACCCGACTTCCCTGGGTGAGGTAACTCGAGTACTCCGGTGCTCCCGTAGGTGTTGACTCTCGAAGTGTCCTAGTTTAAAAGGGTTTTACCGTAGTCCATCCGGAAGTGTCCTTAATCAACTACTTTGTAACTTTTACGTTCTCATTAGAACTGTATTTAGACACTGCACGCGTCTCCCGTGGGCCTCCTACTTCCAATCCCTTGGTTGTCCAGTGTAGCCCCAGCGATTCCCTAGGCTCTAGGCCTATTCACTATTCCTGAAGTGGTCCTTATACCACTTACTTAGTATATGGTTCGTGAGGCCCCTAGGGCAGAATTGTATTTGTGCAACTTATAGTATGCTTAATGAGTAACTTGTGATGTATCTCGATCTCTGACCTCATAAAGAGTCCAGAGGGGTTGTGTTAGAAATAAATACATATATATTTTATATATACCTTGTGTGGTGTCCTTTCATCTGGTATTCAAGGGTTTATATATCGTAAAACAGCTGGCTTCACATGCTCTCTGAAGTTTTAGCCTTAGGCTGCTGGTCCATGCTACCACTAGGATAGCTTGTCTATAAGGTTGACTTTGCAACCACCATCAATAAGGGTCGTTTAGACTGGTGCAAGGTGCCCACTAGAATAGTAGACATCATATGCCAGGCTAACTTCTCACACCTTCCATTCGGGGTAACAACTGCACCAAGAGTGTTCACAAAGTGCCAAGCAGTAGTACCAGCACACCTCAGAAGACAACAGATACATGTCTTCCCTTATCTAGACGATTGGCTCATAAAAGCCAAGTCATTCAATCAGTGTGTCCAACACACACATCAGACAATTCAAACATTGCACAACTTATGGTTCACAATCAACTACATCAAGTCGCACCTACAGTCCTCTCATTTACATCAATATTTAGGGGCTACAAAAAACACGTCTACAGCTCTAGCGTATCCCAGTCCAGCAAGGATACAGAGCATTCAAGCCTTAGTCACAAAGTTCCAACATCAACACTCTCTCCCAGCCAGAGAGTTCATGAGACTAATAGGCATGATGGCATCTTGCATCTTCATTGTACCATATGCAAGACTGCAAATGTGTCCATTACAGGAATGTCTTGCACAACAGTGGAATCGGGCTCAAGGACAACTAACAGACCTTGTGTTGGTAGACAGCCGCACACATCGCTCTCTGCAGTGGTGGAACACCAAAAACTTGACAAAAGGGCGGACGTTCCTCGAACCTATTCCACAAATAGTACTTATAGCAGACGCATCTCTCACAGGATGGGGAGCCCATCTTCAACATCATATAACTCAGGGGCAATGGACCAATCAACAAAAATCGTTCAATATCAATCACCTAGAGCTGCTAGCAATATTCTTAGCACTCAAAACATTCCAAGTACAAAACAAAGCTGTCTTGATCTGGACGGACAACATGGCAGCTATGTACTATATACAAAAACGGGGGGGGGGGACACGCTCTCTACAGCTGTCCCAGCTTGCACAGAACATTTGGAGATGGGCCATTCCACAAAACGTATATCTGTTAGCAGATCACCTTCCAGGACTTCAAAATCAGATAGCAGATCTGTTAAGTTGACAGACACAACAGATTCACAAATGGGAACTACATCTGCAAGTTCTTCAACCATTCTTTCACAAGTGGGGTCCTCCAGACATAGATCTGTTCGCCACACACGAAAACGCAAAAGGCCTAACCTTCGCCGCCAGGCTTCCACACCCGCTGTCCAAGGGCAATGCGATATGGATGAACTGGTCAGGCAGATTTGCTTATGCTTTTCCGCCACTACCACTAATACCACTAATAGTGCGCAAGCTACGACATCAGTCGCTCAAACTGAATTTACTGTGGTATACAACTCTGCTACAACTATCCCTAGTTCCACACCAAAAGCTACGTCTGACACCATCCCTGCTAACGCAGAACCATGGAGACATCAGACATCCAGACCCAAGTCAACTGAATCTGGCGATCTGGCTCCTGAGGTCTTAGAGTTTGTTTATCTTAACCTACCACCAGACTGTATGAATATCATTAAAGAAGCCAGGAGACCTACTACTAGAGCTTGCTATGCTGCTAAATGGAAAAGATTTGCCATTTACTGCAACAATAACCAAATTGATCCCCTAGATGCTTCCATCCAAAATATAATGTGTTACCTTCTACATTTACAAAGATGTAATTTGGCATATTCATCTATACGCGTACATCTGGCAGCAATTGCAGCATATTTACAAAATAGACAACATCTGTCTCTATTTAGAATGCCTGCTATTAAATCATTTATCGAAGGATTAAAAAGAATCAGTCCACCCAGGTTACCACCTTCTCCAGTATGGAACCTAAACGTTGTTCTTACAAGACTCATGGGTCCCCCTTTTGAACCTTTACACAAATGTGAACTGCAATTCCTCACATGGAAAACCGCTTTCCTTGTTGCTATTACCTCTCTTAGAAGAGTCAGTGAGATACAAGCTTTCACAATACAAGAACCATTTTTACAACTACATCTAACAAGGTGGTTCTAAGAACTAATCCTAAATTCCTTCCAAAAGTCATTAGTCCTTTTCATTTAAACCAATCTGTAGAGTTACCTGTGTTTTTCCAAAACCCTGACTCTGTAGCAGTAAGAGCTCTTCACACACTAGATGTTAAAAGAGCTCTTCTCTACTATATAGACAGGACTAAATCTTTTCGAAAGACAAAACAACTGTTTGTATCTTTCTCTCCACCACATAATGGCAACCCCATCTCTAAGGGTGGAATTGCAAGGTGGATTGTTAAATGTATACAAATATGCTATCAAAAAGCAAAACGTACATTAACAGTTCCTCCTAGAGCGCATTCCACAGGCAAACTAGGAGCCTCTATGGCTTTCTTAGGGAACATCCCCAGAGAAGACATATGCAAGCAGAAACATGGTCTACAACACACACCTTCACTAAACGCTACTCTGTTGATGTGCAAGCCAAGCAGCAAGCTGCAGTAGGCCAAGCTGTCCTTAAAACCCTCTTTCAAACTACTGCAACAGATACAGGTGACCTCCGCTAAGGGAAGACACTGCTGTACAATCTGTGCACAGTGTAAGATCTGCAGCTCATATGCCTCGAACGGAAAATGCTACTGTATGCATCTGTTCTTGGCATGTAGAGCTGCAGATTCTTACACGCCCTCCCGTCTCCACTGGGCCTGTATCTGTTCCAGTTCTATCTTAATTAGATATACACTCATGGACATCCTTTCTTCTTTCTACAAACTCCATCATTTCCCATCATGGCGAAAAACTATCTAAAGATGGAGCCGATGCCCATGCGCACTATCGTCCTAGGGAGGAGTCACCTATCTTGTGACTACAAAGACTTCTTCCAAGACGACAACAACGTGCAATCATCCGAGCTCAACACCAGGTGGCGATCTAATGCACAGTGTACGAATCTGCAGCTCTATATGCCAAGAACAGATGCATACTGGTAAGTAGCATTTTCCTTTCCTCCATAGTATTGAGTTGAATGTTTTTTCTGCTAAAGTACTAAGTGTCACTGTTACTTACCGTGCATATCCAAAGTGTATTAATTCAAGCAAAAGTAATACATTGCCTCCCCTAAAGTATTGCAGTACTATTTTTAAGCTTGCACTGTAAAGTAACTGAAAAGTAACGAAACAGTACTTACCAAGTATTCCAGAATGTAATCTGAAGTAATTACAAGTATTCAGAAGAGTTTACAAAGTGTTTCCGATACTGCAAAGGAACTTGTTTGCTTTTTCAAAACCAGTAAACACCTTTGAATAGTATTATGGGTTTGAAATTATCACTTACCTGCTACTAAGTAAATCTTGGTTCTAATAATAAAAATAACAAAGTGACAACTTTTCATACAAACAATTGGTCTGGATTCAGTTCTTGAGTGTATGACATCATTTCCTGACTGAGAGTGTACAACAAGTCCTTAACACTACCCTCTGATAAACCTGACAGCTCAACCACACTACCACAGAAGAGAGTAAGGTATTATCTACTTTAGCCTCTGCTATTCCTCTGGCGATCCACCGGACTCTGTTCACACTATACCTTACTTTGGTATGGTATATGCAGAGCCAGTTTCCTACAGTACCCCTCTAACTTGCAGTTGACCCTCAGATCCCAGTGGGCCCAACATGAGGGTTACCTCTGACACTATTCAGATTCCTTGCAAGACTACTCAGGACCTGTAGAGATAGGTGGTATTCCACGTCTGACTTAAGTAGGCCACTCTCCTTCCTCCATCCATAACCCCTAGTAGTGACCCAAGCGTCAATTCAGGCTTTATGGGCGTCTCGGGTCCTACCTAGAGCCACCTCCCTGCTGGAGCTTTGAGCTTTCATTTCATTATCAAAGCGAGCCTGGTGCAAGTCTTCACAGATAAAACTACCACCATGTAGTACTACAACGAGCGGGGTGAAGAGGGGTCCTGGATCCTGTGTCAGGTGGCCGTAACCCTCTGGAGATGGCTGTGTCAGCAGAATATCTTTCTGGTTGCAAGCCACCTGGTAGGGTCCATGAATGCCAGAGTGGACAAACTAACCAGGTGTCATGCGGGAAAGTGCCTCTTATTGACATGCTCACCCCCACTTTTTGCCTGGTTCTTGATGGAATTTTGACTGGAAGTGCACTGGATTCCTGCTAACCAGGTCCGTTTTGCACAATCTCTTTCCGAAAACTGTACAGTTGTTTTCCAAGTTGGCAATATCTTTAACACCTTTTATAAGTCCCTAGTAAATGGTACCCAGGACCTGGGGTACTAAAGTGGGTCCCCCAAGGGCTGTAGCATGAATGGTACCACCCTAAGAGACCCCTCACCAAACACATGCAAGACTGCCACTTCAGGCTGTGTGTTTTGTTGCAGGCAAATCCCTGTGTGCCATGTCTCCTAACATTGCATGTAGTAGTTGTAAGTCACCACTACATCAGGCTATACAACCCTAAGGCAGGTGCTTAATACTACATGGGGTGTATTGTACCTGAATGCCGTACTCACTTTTCCTCCCATAGGATAACATTGCAGCTTCAATTATTTGCCTTTAATTGTCAGCTTTTTTTACTGAAAATGATTTCTATTTAAAAACATACTTACCTGACTGAATTGTTTCTGGTGCCTAAACCAATATAAAGATAATCGTTATTGTTGTGGTTCTCCTTTATTGACCAGTGTGTGTATTTTCAGATGTCTTGTGTGCCTTTCTGATGAGCCTAAGGCTGCTTAACCACACTAACCCCTAGAGGAGCTCCTTGGGATTGCCTTAGCAAACCCCCTGTCCACTCATAAGGGAACCCTTGGACTCTTTACACCATGTATCTTTTTTTCTTATATAAAGAGCGAGCTTCTTACACATCATCTGAAAGATTACAAGTGGCATCTCCGTCCTGATGTGGTGCAAGGCATCTTCAACCATTGGAGAAGACACTGGCTAGATCTGCTCACTTTAGTCCAGAAGGCGCAGTGTCAGCAGTTTGCATGCTAGAGTTTCCTCAAAGGCATTAGTAAGAAGACTCATTCTTGCTGCTGTGGAATGAGGGGCTCATGTGCTGATTCCCACTATTCCAGACTGGTTCTGAAGATCATTTTTATCCCTGCATACTGGTGTACAAGAGTGTACTGGTGTACAAGAGTGTGGTACCAGAGCTCCTGGGCATTTGTCTTCCAATTCGGGAGTATTGTCTGTCTCAACAACAGGGTAGAGTCCTGCATCAAACTCCGCGGTGGAGATTGAATAGGGACATCTGAATGCATTTGATGTGCTGATGGAGGTGGTTAATGGCTTCCTTTCAGCCAAACATCATTCTACAAGGTCCATCCAGGCTGCCCTTAGAAGAAATGTGTTGCTTGGTGTAGTACTCAAAATACCAACTCTTTACAGGCCAAACTTTCTGATGTTCTTTTGTTTGCTTTTTCGTTAGATAGCAAGGCAATGCAGTAGTTAACATCAAGGGTGATCTGTGGGCCCTTTCAGACTTTTTTTGTTTATTGGACCAACTGTCTTTGCTTAGGTCAGTGGTTGTGTGATGCGCTTTATTAAGGGTTTGACCAACATTTTTCCCTTTTCCCCTCCCAACATGTTTGTGATGCCCTAATGGAACCTGAACCTACTATTGGCATTTCTTATGTGCACACCTCTTGAGCCTCTGCTCCTAATGGCTCTTAATCTTGAAAACAGTTTTCCCTATTGCCATCACATAGGTGCACTGTGTAAGTGAATTGTAGGCATTATTGTTACAACCCCCCCCCCATACCACATTCTTTCCAAACAATTTGGTGTTGAGGTCATGGATGGCTTTACAGTCCAAAGTTATGATGCTCTTCCACGTTGGTCAGTCGTTCACACTCCGCTTTCTTCGTTCCACCTCACCTTTCAAAGGATGAGGGTAGACTCCATCACCTTCATTTGAAAAGGGCATTAAGTTGGTACAATATCCGTACAAAAGACTATTAGGTGGATGATCAGCTCTTCATCAGGATTTCAGGTGAAAAGAATGGTAAGGGTGTGAAAAAGAGGATGCAATCAATGTGGATAGTTCTGTGGATCAATATCTGCAACACACTGGCCCCAAAAAAGCTGTCTAAAGCTCTAGGATTCGATTCCTCAAGGGCCGTGGCAGCTACAGTGTTCTTAGTACGAGGAGTGGCCACTGTTGATATTGGCCAGGCTGCAACATAACACTCGGTTATGCGGGACCTGCTGGCCTGTGTCCACTCGCGCCACCCTCCACAGTTGGGAGGTACTGCTATGGTGTCTATTCTAAAGCTGAGGAGTCTGCAGTTAGAAGTATCCATCAGAAGAATAAGAACCAGAAATAGTTTTGCCAAAGGTAAGCATCCTGCTGTTGAAGCATATGGCACATATTATAAATGGTCATGTTTGATGCAAATGAAAGAAAGAAACACTTGCCTGGAGCATTACCTAGACTTGTGCTTTCATTAAATTGTGCTTCACCATTTTTCATGCCAATTTAAGCAATATGGTGCCCTAGTCATTCACATTTGTATCTGTTTCTCCTATCCGGCATTGAGCATGCAGAGCATCATTCTCTAACTCTGTCCATGTCAAAGGACTTCGAGTTCATTGCTGGCCATCTCTTTGCCAGAAAGAGTGGCATGTCAATAAATCTGCACAGCATCTTTTTCTGTATGGGTCTGGTCATTAGTCCCTGCAGACAAACCTTTGGTTAAAATGTAATGTTACCTAATGTAATGGAAATAGTGTATAAAAAATGTTTGTCGCTAGCTGTATTTCACCGGACAAGACAATAACATTTGTAGAAAGTCTGCCTATTCTGAACTTACAGCAGGGGCATCACTCTGGGTGGTAGGATATAACCTATGTATCGTTTGAGTTTTAAATAGGCGCAGTGTAATTAGTTATATTGTATGTATGTAAATGTCCTATTTCAATACCATTAAGTTCTCCATCGATATATCTGACTCATCTTGTGTCAGAGGGTCTAAAGATATTTTCATTCTTCCCAAATAATTCTTTACAGTTGGGTTGTGTAATTATTTCTTTTTTTCCACCCCTCCATGTGTGAGTAGCGTATGGAGCACCAGTTATGCCATAGGCTCTCCAAATATTTCCCTCCAACTATTTTGCAGTGATCTAAGTATCGGACCATATGGTAGAAATTGCCTGTTATGTATGGGGAACAATTGCCCAAAAGTATCAAATTTGAGTTCTCAAACAGGGCAGCAATTTTGAGGACCATTACATCTGGCCATTTGATGGTGTTCTCTATTGTTGCTGTCTCTCTACATTTGGGATAACACTATAGTGGTGAGACTGGTTGTTAGACCTGTCAGCCTTAGGGTGGTCTCCCCTACATTTTTGCCCTTTTTGCCTCCCATTTTTATCCTATATTTTGTTGGACTTAGGACTCTGGGCACCGCACCACTGCTAAACAGTGCTGAGGTGCAGGTGCTCTCCCCTAAAACCTTGTGAGGCTGGCATATCTGCCACCAGCCACTGCTAACGCAGTAAGGCTTACTCCTCCATAGGCTAACATTGGGAACCTCCCCTTATGGACTAACTTCTGACAGGGACCTAATAAGTCTATCATGTTTGGTCTTGTTGGACTCGGGGCGGGGAACCCTTTCCAATGATATATAGGGTTTGGGCATTCATTCGCTAGGGATCCCACTTTTATAAAGGGGACCTTTTCCTGCCTACACTTAGATTAGGCTGCAGACTCCCCCCTCCCCTCTGCATACTGATAGCCTGCCTGGGTTGGGAGGTGGGAGTGGTGATTCACACCTTCTTCCCTGGGATGAGCTGTGATGGGCTGCCCACTGAAGCCTTAACGGCCTGTCTCTCGTCACTGTGACAGCTAGGTCAGGGAAGGCAGGGAACATACCAGAACTCCCTGGACTCTTCCAGAAGCCCCTGCCCCCAGACCCTTCCAGAGATTTCCACCACTTCCTGGCCCCTAGACTAACAAGCATTGGAAATGCAATAGGTCTCGCAATAACGCGAGTCTGAACTATTAGCATTGTAAATGATAATGCCCTTTATTTTTGCGTTCTGGATTTTGGAACATAAATAAAAGGCTTTGTCATTTACAAGGCCTATAGCTTAAATTTGCGTTAAAACGAGACCTATTGCATTGCAATGGTGGTGGTGCTGCTGAGTTTTCTCTGAATCTGCACCCACAATCTGCACTCTGAATCTGCACCCACAATCTGCACCCTGAATCTGCACCCACAATCTGCACTCTGAATCTGCACTCTGAATCTGCACTCTGAATCTGCACTCTGAATCTGCACCCACAATCTGCACCCACAATCTGCACCCACAATCTGCACCCACAATCTGCACCCTGAATCTGCACCCACAATCTGCACCCACAATCTGCACCCACAATCTGCACCCACAATCTGCACCCACAATCTGCACCCACAATCTGCACCCACAATCTGCACCCACAATCTGCACCCACAATCTGTGAGTGGCGTTGCGTGGGTGAGTGGCGTTGCGTGTGTGAGTGGCGTTGCGTGTGTGAGTGGCGTTGCGTGTGTGAGTGGCGTTGCGTGTGTGAGTGGCGTTGCGTGGATGAGTGGGGTTGCGTGGGTGAGTGTGGTGTTGCGTGGATGATAGTGGGCTTGCGTGGGTGTGAGTGGCGTTGCGTGTCTGTAAGTGTTGCTGTGTGGGTGAAAGTGGCACAGAGCCTTTGATGTGGCCTGGCGCAGGAGAAATGCTGCTGCTGCAAATTAAATACAAGAGCGGCCGGGAAGCGGCCGGGAAACACAAGTACGGCCGGCCACATAATTAGGGGAGGAGAAGCCGCACAGCACACGCTGGGAGAAGCCCTTTGATGTGCTGTGCGGCCGCGATGCGCGCTCTGTGCTGGGGGAGGGCCATTAGCCTGAACTTGCGGCAAGATCAAACGAAGGGTGGGAGGGACATTGAGGAACAGATGGCCATGAAAGTGTATGGGCCAAAAGCGCGTGCCTGTGGCCACGTGCACTCGAAGAAAATGCCACGAAAAAATGCGGTGGTTTGACAATCAGTTTGAGCACTTGAATTCTCGCCATTTCCCATTCCTTCGGAATGGTAAAGGACGAGACCTAAAAAGATATATAAGGGAGGGTCCTGGCCTCACATTCTTGTTACACTGCTGGACCTGGATGAATCCCTGCTGGAGTGAGGACTGCTGCGCAAGAGGATTGCCACTGGGAAGGAGGCTGACTGCTCCAAGGAACTGCTGCCCCACAACCTGCTGAGCTGCCCTACTGTCTGCTGATTCTGCCCTGCATGGGAGACTGCAACATCACCACCAGAGTGTCTCCACAACATCCCAAAGGAACTACTTTTCTTTGAACCACATTTTAAAGAGTCTTCAACCTTTTAAAGATTGCCTTTTTGGGACTGCACCCATTTTAAGCTAAAGGAAACTACCTGTCCTTGGACCACAGCGTTTTAAAGACTGCCCTTTGGAACAGCAACAACACTCTCAAGATTTGCCCTGCAACACTGTGGCTGCCCTCAGCACTGCTGGCCCCGTGATCCTCCCGAGGGCTCTGTGATTGCCTCTGCTTCTGGCACAAGCCGACTGAAACTGGCCCTGAGGTCACCGCCACTGGGACTGGAGCGCGCTGTGTAGCGCTGAGAAGCGAAGCGCTGTGTGGCAAGAGGCTCCGTCGTTGCCCCGGACTTGGAGGCACTGTTAAGCGCTGTGCTAAAGGAGTGCTGTGTGGCCGTGACCCCCACCTGTGCAGCGCCTGCTGAGCCCGAGGCCCCAGGGGGAGAGGAGCCTCGCACCCGCGCCCGCAACCACCACCCCAGGTAACGCCTCAGTGCAACCAGTCTGCTGCGAGGGGGCGGGGGGCGGGTTGGCCGGGTACCTGGAGTGTGAGCTTTGTGCTTGGCTGGGAACCGTCCTTCACTGACTGGCCTACGGGGGCATAATTACTTGGTAATTGACACTGGGGCATTTTTTTAGCATTACCAGCAGCGCCTGGGCAGCCGCACTTCCTACGCTGGGAGCATCATTTCTATGAGAGGCACACTTATTACGCTACAAGGGAACTTTGGCCTAAGAACCTTCCCCCAGTGAATTTTGACCATAAGAACCTACCTCAAGTGAACTTTTGCCATCCAAGGACACTGTGAGAAAGACATTACCAGCAGGAGCCCTTGGCACACCTGAACTTTTGGTGATTTGATCAGGCCTGGGAACTGGATTCATTCTTATTGATTATTGATCTTGCTTGGAAACTGGAATCCTTTTTATTATTGATCAGGCCTGGGAACTGGATTCATTTTTATTGATTATTGATCTTGCTTGGAAATTGGAATCCTTTTTATTATTGATCTTGCCTGGAGCTGGTTTTACCTGCTTTTGGTTCTCGCATAATTTTTAGATAAAGAAATTCTTATTCTTATACAAAACTGGTGTGGTTTTCCTTTTGTGAGTGTTTTTACTGTGTCACCGCCGTTGTGTGTTGCACAAATACTTTACACATTGCCTCTGAAGTTACGCCTTTGCTGCTCTGCGCCAAGCTACCAGGTCGGAAGCGGTGGTCCCTACTTGGACTAGGGTGCATACCCCTGCCAACTAGAGACCCTGGTTCTAACACTGGTCAATATGATGAACTGCTCCATTGCGGGAAAGGCAGCGTCACCAGGACTACCTGAGGTGTCTGAATGGTGCATTGCTTCTCGGAATCAGTGTTTGATTGAGAATTATTTTCTGTAAGCTCAGTTGTAAATAGTGGGTCTGTTTGTTGCCGTCTCCAAACCACCATGTCACCCTCTGCAGCTGCTTCCCAGTGTATTAATGCTTATAATCTGATGTGGTCAATCCACCTTTTGTGAGCATCAGCTGAATTTTGTTTAACATGATTCTGCATCTGCCCCCTCCACAATTCAAATCAATCAACCGTGAGTTTAGCACTCGAAATATGGTTTAAGTGTAATTTTGAAGGTATCTTTGCAAAATAGTATAAATAAATGAAGGAGCAGAACCTTCTTGGAAAGTACAACTAGACTAATCTCTGAGAGCTAAAGCTTTTGCCAAATCTCTGCAGTATTTTGTTATTGCGATAGTCCCTTAGGGGAGTTCCAGTGAATAGCAATGGTCTCATTATAGTAGTCAATTTGCACACCTAAGTACTTAAATGTTTCTGCCAGTTTCATGTAGCTTCTTACCAGCCATATTGGAAACAAGCATAGTTTCTTTATAATAACTTTCCTACCAGGCAGAGTACCAAAGATCTCCAGTTTCAATAGAACACATGAAAGGTCCTCCGGGATACAACAGCATGTTATCTGCATATAGAGAGGTCGAATGTATGTATCCGTGTATTTCAGTCCTCTTATTACTACCTTGTTTCTTTATCAACACAGCTGCTCCCTCGAATGCAAATGCAAACACGAGTGGACGCACTGGATACCCCACGCTTGTTACCCTCTCTGCATGGATCAGGAGCCAGAAGTTACTTGATCATATAAAACTCAAGCCATTAGGTTGTTATATCCCTTTGTGGTCTTTTACATCAGAACCGCTACCTACAGTTTAAGCTCCTGCTTCTTAAATGGAGCATCCAGGTCTTCAGCTTGCAGCCAAGTAAATCTAGTAATCCCCTCCTATGTTGCATATGCTTGCAATGAAGGCACCACCACTTCTGGCATGAAAGCTTGCTGTGGTAGTCTGCAAACTCCTTACCTACCTCCTAATGTGAATATGGAATAGAGCCATTAGGAGAGAGGAAGCCGGGGCATTACGCATCACTGTTCTCATTAACCAGTGAGACGAGGATCAGTCTTATCCCCTTTAGTATCATGTCTCACTCACTCTATCTGTCCTGACAGTTTTATTTGACTTTCCATTATTGTTTACTCGTATTGCTCGCTCTCTTTCTCAAGAGAGATAGAGGGCTTCGCATATAGAGGTCTTATTTTGGCCTCTGTTTTTTTGACGGCTCTGTTTAGGAATTTTCTGACTATGTGGGCCCACTGCAAATCCCTCACACCACTATATTATGTTCTTCCCATTCCCTAAGCACATCTCCTGTGGATCCAGCATTCAGGTGCCTCCCTCAGGTTCCCCCTGACAAAAATATCTTCAAGTTAGCCTGTCTGATTCACCAAGATGGAATACTTATATAAATGTAGATGCCAGCATTTGTAAAGCACACCGCTACCTCCGGAAAGGTGTCCCGGCGCTGTGGGCCATCTGGCAGGTTAAGCAAACTATTGCCCAGAATCACATGGTGCTGGGCTAACCTGCCTCCGGAGCCGGGGATTTAACCGTGAACTCTGTGGTCCGGAGTCAGGCACCATGGCCGCTGCACCACACCTCTTCCACCTGCATACATTGTACGCAGTAGTAATGAGTGGTAGTCTCACAGGGTCTAGATCAGCTATTCATCTTCATCAACAAGACCTGATAAATGTGTTATGCATAGAAACAGGTGAATAAAAGGATAGCTTTTTTTCTGTGGATGGATGGAACACCACACATTTGTAAAGTTCCAGTTCAGTTACTGAACCCTAAATTGTAGTGTTCAGACAGTGCTCTAGGTGACAGCTTTGATGGAGCAGAGGGTCATTGGGGGAATGACCAGTGTAGGTCAAGATCAGGTGCACAGTTAAAGTTCCTCCCCAGATTATTTGAGTGTGCACAATATTAATGAGTTGATTTCCTTGTCGGTCAGATACGTTTTATTGAGTGAATAAATACATATTTTTGTTAATGGGCCACCATCGAAACAGCCTTTTAGTACTGTGTATCAACCATCTGAATTGTATTGCTTTTTCCTGATTGTAAGGGATTCCTCATTTCACTCACAAATCTGTGTACCCATACCATAGGAGTAGTAAGAAATGTTTGTTAAAAGACTATTCCAACCTTCGTGAAGCTCATCACCTTTGGTCAATTGGGCCACTTAGAGCAGAGCAATGTCTAGTTCTTGACAATGGAGTATATTTTATGTCTTTTAATTGGTTTCCCATCCCTATTATTTTCCAAGTGAGGAATTTGTATTGTTTTAAGCAAGCCATCTGCATCTTGCTTCCTACGGTATTGCAGCAATTTCCAGGTTCCAGTCTCGTTTACAGAGGTATCATGCTGCAGAGCAGTCCACGCAGTTTCCTGATGCTCCCTTTCATTGTAGCTGTTTTCTACAGTAATCTACACTGTTGCGTGCTGCTGTTGTATCACTTATCCGCTCAATAATGCGCGGTCTCCTTCTGCCATCAAGCAGTAGGTGCCATCTTGAGGGCTGCACCTCTCGCCACTCTGACTCCGCAAAGTCCCATCTTCACTCCTTGTCTGGCCTTGACCTACACACCAAGACATCCTTGGCACACTGAACATCAGCCCTACTGAAAATAGTGTCTGAGCTGTTGTGCAGTAGGGATCATGAGCAGTGATTAGAAATAAAGACGTTCCTCAGCCCATGAGACTTGTGGTGGTCTTTTCATCCCTCTGATACTTTGCTTGTGTTGGAAGACAGACCTGTAATATTGACCAAAATGAAGTTCTTGTCCCTTCTTGTTCTGGTAGTTTTTATTTGTGTGCTTTTTATTGTTAAGTTATGGTTCTAATGACTCTGTGGTGTACATATGCGGAGTTAAGGGACATCTAAAATATTGTGATGTGATGTCTTATAAACAAATCTGTCTAGCTCTTTAAAGCTGAACAAGTTAAAAGTAATGAAGTACCAGTTGTTTAAAAAAATTGTGTTGTGCACCAATGACTGACAACCACCACAAGGCACTCTTTCCTGATTCACTCGAAACTGCGCAGATGAACCACTATGTTGTTAGGTCTTTGCTTACATTATCTGCTCCCATTTCTCACAAATCCAAACCAGCCACTCAAACGTAACTATTATTTGAAGATAAAAATAGTTGTGTGGTCTTCATGTGTTGTAACACATTCTCATTTGTTTTCTAGGGTGTTGAATACAAAGTGGGAAAGTTTCCATTTGCTGCTAACAGTAGAGCCAAAACTAATGCTGACACAGATGGCTTGGTGAAGATCTTGGGTCACAAATCGACAGATAGGATGCTGGGAGCCCACATCCTTGGATCAGTGAGTACCAGGGAAAGATTTGAAATTGCAGTGGATGTTCGCATATGTTGGATAAAATATTTTTGTTTTATTCAAGACCTTATTTCTGAAAATTTTGTGACACCGAATATGCCTATTTGTTTCTCAGAGTGAGACTACCACTCTTCCACAGACCATCATTCCATTCAGTGTACTAGAGAACATATGGATCTTTGCGCTAGAGGACATGCAGAACTGCTAAAGAGTGCCCATTGTATAATTATGTCCATAGCCAACTGTATTCCACAAAACATGATCAGATGCACAAGAGAAAAAGTCCAAATGTTAGTCAGCCTTTCTGACCGTGTCTACAAATAAATGATTTGGTTCACCATAATATTGCCACCACAAACATGTGTGCATGTATTATGTCTGTTGTGCCTCTGAAATAAGTTAAGATTTGGAAGGAATAGGAAATAAGTTCAGTGCGTCTGCAGCGAGATAGGCCTCCTCGAGGTGCTACGAAAAAGACTGGAAAGAATCATGAGAATATTGTGTGCTATGAGGTGGGCATTAGTGCCTTCTAAAGAGGGCAGAGCTTGAGCATGGGAACTTATGAAATTGCTAGACTGGTGTGATAAAGTGCCTCTTTTGACATGGTTAGCTCCCACTTTTTGCCTGGATATTGATGTGATTTTGATTGTAGTGGACAGGGTCCCTGCCAATCGGGTCCCCTGTGCCAGTGCTTCTTCCCTAAAATCTATTCCCCTATTGGCCCTTAAGATCCACTGTAAGCCTCTCGTAAAATATACCTGGGTACCAATGGCATTGGGGTTGAAGGGGGCCACCTAGGGACCCCTCACCTAGGCCTGCAGACTGCCACTGCAGCATACCGTAGCAAAGCACCTGACTGCAACGAATATAGACAGCGAGGCATTGTGAGCCTAGCCTCCATTTTGGGACCCAGTTTGGTTTCCAGTTTTCTGTCGCCTGAGTTTGGTGCATGGCTAATGGAACGGATCCCCTCCCAAAACTGTCCTCACTGCCACTCTAAGTATCCCTGGGCAGACCACCATACAGTGTGTAATCTGTTCTTATCTGCCGGCTGCAAAGTCGCTTCCTGGCCATCCTGCCTTGCCTTCCTCTCCAAAAAGAGACTTAAGTACTGAAGAGAACTCTGCGGGACACCCAACAGACTGCAACGGCAGGCCTGGGTGATATGAAGCAGCACCCCATTGGTGAATAGTCAGTTCGGTGGCACTCTGTTCACGGTACGACATGGCAATGGGAGGAGATGCATCACACTAAGCAGTACAGGAAACCTGGGGCAGGGGAGAAGATAGTGTCTGGGAGCAAGGACATCTCCAATGCCAGTGTCCTACTTAGGCGCCATACCTATTTACGTATCTCTGGGTTCAAACAGGAGGTAGACCAGCATCACCTCAACCTCCTGTTAGACGGTGAGCACCCTTTTGGACCTCAGATTGAAGAGCTGCTCAAGAACATCAAAAAAGACAGGGAGACAGCAAAATCCATGAGGGCGCTTCAGTCCACTCACTTTACGGTTTGGATGGATGCCACTCTTAGCTTTCAGGAGCATACTAAGAAGCTAGCAGGTACCTGCTTTGGCCTACTTCGAGGAATGAGTCAGTTGTTGTTTTTTTTTTATCCATCTACCCGACAGATGATAGTACAGGCGACCATTCTATTGCGATTGGACTACTCCCCTTAGGAGCTAATAAGGCAGAAACGAGCCATTTGCAATGCGTTCAGAACGCAGCAGCTCGTGTCCTGCTGAGGCTTCCCAGAACTTGTTCTGTGACTGGGGCAATCCGTCGCCTTCATTGTCTACCTTTGATCAAAAGGATTGAATTTAAAACCTTGTGCTTGACTTTTAAAATTTTCTTCCCCTGAGATTCTGTCCAATCTTATGATACCCTATGTACCTACGTGCCAACTTCGATCAGCTGGGCAACATCTAGTTATGGTCCCGCGAGTGAAGCGTCATCGAGCTGGCGGACGATCTTTTCGCTGCTTGGCAGCTAAATTGTGGAATTCCTTGCCGACGCAGATGCGTTGTCTGGATAGTTTGACTTCTTTTTGCAAGGCTGCCAAGAGCTTTCTCTTTCTCACGGCCTAATCCCTTACTTTTCATTTCACTGCTATCAGCGCCGGGATGCCTTTTCGCTCAGGCAGCTGTGCGCTATATTAAAGATTTTAACATAACATAACGGGCCGTGTCACACGGAGCCAACCAACGCCACCTACCAGCACAAAGGGGTTTTGCTCACAAAAAATCTTCTGGATCCAGTCTGACGCCTGGGGAAATTCGAAGGTAAGGAATCTGCAGCTAGATTTAGTTTTTACCAGATAAGGCATTATCGAAAGTAAGTAACTTATCAATGGGTGCTCACACAGAAGTAATGGAGATAAGGGCAAAGGTGACTGCAGCAAGTATGATGCCACCTCCAAGCAAAGACGTACTCCACTTCCCACCCATGACATGTCACCTGTCGGAGGGTGTTATGCGTTTTCCTCGCTCACAGGGTAGGCTTCACGTCAGACAAGCGAGACCTAGCTATGGTCTAACACTGCTTTTGGCTCGAGCTGCACAACATCCAACATCTCAACAAACAACCTCAGTCATTAACACCTTTCTGCAGAAGCGTTTCATAGAACTGGGGCAGAAGGAACACAACAGAAGAGACACATCTTTGATCTCCGACCCCTGAATCAATCCATACTATCAGAAGTTTTCTGCCTTAAAACACTGCAGGATGTCATGATAGTCCTTCAACAACACGGAGACTTTATACCGGGCTCAATCTCAAGGTTACCTATTTACATGCTCTCATCAACCCCACTTATAAGAAATACCTACACTTTGAGCTAAATGGACAGATAGCAACACCAGTTTAACGTACTCCCCTTCAGGCTCTCTGCGGTTCTAAGTTTGTTTACCAGTGCCTGTCAGGGATCGCAGCACATCAGCAAGTGGAGGGTTTTGACTTTCCCAACTTGATGATTGGGTGATCAAGAGCAGCGGCACACTGCAGTGTCTGGCACACACTCAAACAGTGATTCCTTCCTTCATAGCTTTGGTTTCACCATTAAAGCTACCAAGTTCCACTTGAAGCTGCTGCAAATGCAACCCTTTCTAGGGTCACTTTTAAATGTGGTTACAGGCAAAGCCTACACCAACCAGCACATAGTCTTAACCTTTTAGCACCTGCTCCCTCTATTTCACCCCAATCATCAACTCAGAGTTCATGCGCCTTTTTTGAATGGCTTCCTACATTGCCATCATTCCTCATATGAGGATACACCTGCACCTCGCTCCATGATTGTCTCGTGGCCCAATGGTGTCAAGCAGAGAGTTGCTGTGAAGATCAAGTGTTGATAGAAGCAAAAGTGCACCGTTCTCTGCGGAAGACCAGTAACTTGGTGCAAAGCAGGTTGTTACAGACCCCGTTCTGCTGATGACCATTATCGCAAACGATGTCTCATGGGGCGTATCAATAAAATCACGGTCCAGGCGATGTGGTCCACTAAGCAGCAGGGTCACCATATCAGTTACCTGAAACTACTTGCCATTCATCTTGCCGTCAAAGCTAGGCCCCCTTGCCCAACTTATGCTGCGTGCAGCTAAATGACTGCACTGCAGAAGTTGCATGCCTGTAGTGAGTTGGTCAAAGGGCCACGCCCTTAGCCAAGTTCCCATAGTGCATGGTCTCCAAATGGTTGTAAATTAAGTACATCATTAAAAAAAATTACATTCACTGAAATAAAAACACAGTGATGGCTCAAATGTGTAAAGCTATTGAAATTGGCCAGTTATTGTTATCTATCTCTGTATGCTGTACCTGGCACTGACCACCATGCTCAAATCACCTATTTGACAACATTACGGCAACCAAAAAGGTATCAAGAGAACAACATGGTGAACGCGCTGGTTATGTTTTGTGCTATGTGTACTGAGTTTTAACTCCATACAAGTGTACGGTTTTGGCTCGTGTTGGGCTTTTGTTTTCGTTAGATTGGCATCTTCAAAGGCAAAGTTAAGCATGTATTGTCACATCCACTTTGACTGCTCAGCGGTCCTGGAGTCAAGTCCTTTATAGAGTCCTCGCCCAGTCGCGAGAAGCTAGTTATAATAAAATTATAAACCAGGATTTTATACTTTGAATTGTCGAACATATGACTAAGCAACATTGGACATTCAGTTTCCCATTTGCCTTCTCCCTGTCTCATCCATACTCCCTGCTTTCAACTCCCATTTCATGCACTGCCTTTTTACACACCTGATTGAAAAGCATATGGCAGAAGGGTAATGCCAGTAATCCACCTAACCCCTTTCAAAACTACTAACTTCATGTTTTGTGCTGCAAAAGTTCTCTACTGCCAGTATGAACGTACTTTCAAGTAGGGTTAATGGCTTAATCAGCTTTCCAATGTCATCCAGAGGTCTTTTTTCTCAGCATACAGACACATATCAGCATGGGCTCTAATTGAGCCTTCTGTATATTTTTGGTGATATGTTTCTCCTGTAATATGATTAGATAAATGTAAATGGTAATTATTCTGAAAATCATGTAAGAGAATAAGTCATATGGGTGAATTTGACACATGTTTTAGATATTAACATTTCTCTCTGTAGTTTCTAATAATAGAATTGTTGTCCTCTCTAGGGTGCAGGAGAGATGATAAATGAAGCTGCACTTGCTATGGAATATGGAGCATCTTGCGAAGATATTGCTAGAGTGTGCCATGCACATCCAGTAAGTAGTGTTGTATTATTGTAATGCTAATGAACTCGCATATGTTCGTCCCTTCTGTCTTCGTATCTGTAGTAAACGCATTCCACCACTGCCTCTTCCAATTCTCTTATATATTGATTCACTACCCATGTTTCCCTGAAATTACCATCTGGTAGCTCGAGAATCTTTATTGATTCCCATCTCAACTAATCAAGTTTAACTTGGCTGCCATAACTATGAAATATGCATTACACCATATAGACTAAATCTTTACTAGAGTACAGTAAACATGCACCCAGAGTGTAGATTCACGGTCCCTTACTTCCTATCTACGTTCCATATGGAACTTTAAGAATTGTTGTATTTCCTGGCTCAGCTCATTGTCCAAGCCTTTGCCTCCCCAACCCCCGACTTACGGTGCCAAGTTAATTACTCTGCTGTCCAACAAGAGGATCAAAGGCCTCACCATATTATAGAGCCAATAATTGTTTCTATTTTTTATATTTTATTTAAGAAGTTTTTTATAGCGCTGGCCAGACCTGGGGGTATTGGAGCGCTTTACAACAGGAGGGAGAGAACTGGGAACTTCTAGGTAGTTTCAATCCCCTGCCCTATTATATACTAGGGGCCTATGGGGTAGGTCATCCCAATTATATGGGTACCCCACCATACAAAAGTGTACCCTAGTGTATGTTGGGTGTTGTAACTGTACTATAATGTGTTCCTTTCAGCTCAGCACTGGCCCTGGGCCTGGTTAGGCAGAGCCCAGGGTCAGTCAAAATGAGTTACCACCAGCATCAGTCAGCAAAAAGTTGGGAGGTGCCCAGGGCACAGGATGACTTTGCAACAATCGGTTTAACATAGAGAGAGCTCAAACACCCATCCCCCCACAAAGAGCCCTAGAACAACAAAATCAGCCCTACAGGTCTGGAGATATAGCTTGGCTCCTTGGGGAAACTGGTACAGAGAACAAAGCACATGATGCTGCTCCGTCTTTTGCTAAAATTCCCCTAGGATTGGCCAGGCCCTAGGTTCAACACATAGCAGGATGTTGCCGGCTCCCACGCCGGTCCAGCTAAGGCTCAGGTCGACTAGGGCCGCAGGGGTATTGCTGCCACCCCACCTCCCCCTGGCCCCAGCAACAAATGTCTGTGGGTCTCTTTTGTGGAAACAGGGCAGTCAGGCCTTTAAAAAAAGAAAAAGTAACATGTGTACTGAGTGTAAGCCAAAGACCAGGTGAAGCCACTCATTAAATATACACCCCTCCAAGCTGGAGTGACACACATACAGGGGCCTAAAAACTGCATATTTGTGGTATGTTATGCCCTAAGAAGGCAGGGACACCACCAATGTGTGTACAGCTTGTTTCGGGGGCTGAAAGTTGTGCAGCAGCCCCACCCAAAATTTTCCAAGCATAGTCACCCTAAGTTTCCCAGGGGGCTATGCTAATGACTGGGGGGAAGGGTGCCTTTCAGAGTTCTCCCTGAGCCTGTGGTTTTGCCGCTGGCCTCAGAAGAGCAGATACATTAAATGGTGGGTCCTAGAGCTTCAGTAGCTGCTTAGGAAAATAAAGTATGACAACTCTGAGACACATTTTTAATTTCAGTGACAATGTTGATGGCTAATAGTGCAAGGTTTCATATTGTTGGTACCCCACATTCAACTTCAGTGATGGGGTACTGTTTCCGTTAATTTCAGTGGTGCTGCCTTTGCTAATGTGGTGGGATCCTGAAAGCCAGTAGGTCTGCCTTTTGGATAATGACAACCCTCATATTGTGATATAGCATTTAGTATAAGTAATTGGTGTGATTGAATTTCAATGCTCGCTAAGGCTGTAATGTGTTAGGAGGGTGTCACCAAAGGTATTTCCATCCACCTGATTGTACATATTTTTAATTTAATGGGTAGTGCTATTGTTGCGTACCAGTGAGCTGGCGTTTACTTGCGCACACCATGTCCTCTGAGTAGGCCTTGGAATACTCTGCATCTGATATAGCCTGTTAGTTGTAGATTCCTTACCTTAAATTTTACCCCAGACATCAGTCTGGACCCATGCCCGCTGAAGTCAGTTCTTTCTTTCGCAGATCCAGAGAAGGCTACTGTAGGGAAGTGGGTTTCTGTTGCAGTAACCCCCCCCCCCCACTTTTTGCCTGATAACTGATGCACTTTTCCTTGGTGTGCCTTGGATCCCTGCCACAGATGCCAGTGTAGGATTTAATGTAAAATGCACTACAGAGGGCATCTTAGAGATGCCCCCGGAAACCTAACCAACTCCCAGTGTCTTGACTGCGTGGCTACTGAGGCTGCCACCACCAGACATGTTTTTGGACCCCCGGGTTGAGAGATTGCCTCTCTCGGGGGGCCTGAAACAATGCACATCCTGGGACGAGGTGCCAAGCCTCCTCCCCCAGGATGGGCAGGGGAAGCTTTAAAGGCATGTCGCCTTTTGTGAGCTACTCCAGGCCAATTGCTGTACTCAGCAACTGGCTCCCACCGGTTCTAACTCCACTCTGGCGGGAAGACAGACGAAAAACCCTAGTGAGGAAAGGAGGCCTCTGCCAACCCCACCTCTCAGGTGGGAGAGGCAAGGTGAAGTATAACTCCGGACTCCCGCCATCTTGAGGATGGGGAGCCCTGCCCAATCCGAGATAGGCTTCTGCCCCCCTGCCCCAGGAGAGCAGGATAGGGGGTGTACTCACCCCAGGACAGTGACCCATTGGTCCCTGCCCTTACCCTACCTGTAACACCCATACATTTTGTATTAAGGGGCACCCTGAACCTTCCTCCGCTCCTGATTCCGAAACAAGCAAGAAGATCAAGAAACAAGAAGACCTGCCATGCAGCTGCTAAGAAGAGGACGACACCAACTGACGTGGCCCCAGCCCTACAGGCCTGTCGACCTCCTACTAAACTCCTGCTAAACTCTGGCGCCTTCAGTGGTCAGAAACGTCAAAAACCCCGGAGGACCTGACTGCCTTGTGACTCTACAAAGACTGGGACTCCCACGAGCAGTGGCTCTGCTCAAACAAGCAACACCCCTGGAGCCAGACAAGAACCGCGAATCCAGCACACTGTACCCGCCGAGCCCAGCCTGTGCCTGAGTGGACAAAGACCACAAGGGCGTCCCCCCGGCGATTGTGACTACGAATCCAGTGCCCAAGGACCCTCCTCGACGACCCAGACGACGCCTGCAGCCTCACAAAAAGGGACCCCTCCAACCGTGACCAGCTGAGGGTAAGATTTCCCGACGTCAAAAGACAACCCTGCACCCCACGGCCCCCGTGCACAACTCCTAGGTGTCTACCTATCTTCCAAGATCCCAACTTACCTCTCGAAGTTGTGGTCGCACCTGAAGAACCTCTGTCTGCAGCCTTTGTTCACCTTCCAGCTTCTCCATTGAATAACATTGAGCGCCCGATGGCTCAAAAGCACCCTGCACCCAGCCGCCCGAGTGCCCCTGGGAGTGCAACCTCTGTCCTAATCTACTTCCCCATTTGCCCTGAGCAAGTGACCTGTAGCCCAGCTCCCATAGCCGCGTGGCCTGCTACCCAGCAGCCACAAACCGCAGACCTCCTGCCTCCCATAGGCTAACATTGGGCCTAACTCTCTCTGCACCCGGCTGCCCCTGTGCCGCTGAGGGTGTAACAGCTGTACCTAACTGACCCTGGGAGCGCCCTGAGTCTATACCCAGAACATTAACTCTGCCAGTCGAGTACTTACCCAAAAGCTGATAACTCACTTTTCTTCCATAGGGTAACTGTGATTGGTTTCACTTGGAAATTCTTCTAAGTGTGGAGTTTTGAAACTTAAAAATATTCATCTAAAATCAAGCGAATCACTAAAACGAAAATACTCACCTGTTATCAGGAGTGCTACCTCAGTGCGCGTAGGAGGTCCGTGCCGTTCGCTCTCAAGCAGTTGCAGACGGGAGAGACGATTGCCACGTCAGTAGCTGTTAGATGCTGCGCCTAGTTGAGGACTTCTGGCTGCCCCAGAGATGTCCAGTCTTCTTTGTTGGACTTGCCCTTTCATGGCATTTGCCTTTTTGGCGACAAGGCAGACTCAGCGCATGAAGGATTCTCGAGCTACGGCCAGATCCTTGGGCCTCGCGACAACCTCTTGTCCGCCTCCGTCTGCTTTTCGTCCAGCATCAACATGGGTCAGGAAGCCAGCGGGTGGGCCAGTCCACCCTTCCCCCCCCCCCCCCCCCCCCCCTGCCACCGCCTCCAAACCTTCCCAGTCCGCCATTCCAGGCTCCTCACCTCCTCCAATGGCAATCCATCACGTTAAACAGGTGGGTTCTGCAAATATTCCAAAGGGGCTACTCCCTCCCCTTCGAGACTACCCCTCTCTCCATGCCACCTTCTTACAATCGCATGTCGGAGGATCATTTGGCACTTCACTGCTAGGAAGTATCGGCTTTCTTCGCCAAGGGAGCTATAGAGAGGGTCCCTGTGCCAGAAGTAGATTGTGGTTGTTATACCCGCTACTTTCTAGTACCCAAGAAGGACACAGGCCTTCGTCCTATCCTAGACCTCCGAACCCTCAACTTATTGATACCAACTTTTCAGCCTCGATCCCAGATTTTGGTGAGAATGACCCTGAGGCTGCTGGGCCTCATGGCCTCCTGCTGGTGGATCATGCAAAATGGCATATGTGGGCTCTGCAGTGGGACCTGAAGTTCCAGTGGGCGCAGCATCAGGGGAATCCTTCCGATTACGTCCAGGTCTCGGAGAGAACTGTGCACCAACTGCAGTGGTGGCTAACAAACCAAGATTGGGCCAGAGGCAGATCCCTTTCCCTTCCCTAACCAAATCTAATGGTGGTGACAGATGCATCACTTCTGGGATGGGGCGACCACTTGGGAGATGCGGAGATTAGAGGCGTCTGGTCTCAGACCGTGTCTGGTCTCCATATCAACTTTTTGGAGCTCTGGACGATCAGAGGGGAAAGTGGTGCGGGTGTTAACCGGCAACACCACCGCCATGTGGTACTGCAACAAACAGGGCAGGGCGGGGTAGTGGACCTTTTGTTAAGAGACTCGCCACCTCTGGACATGCCTGGAATCTCTGGACATAACCCTGGTGGTTAAACACCTGGCAGGCTTCCTGAAACCCCGGGCGGACAAACTCACCAGTCGATGCCTAGTTGATCACAAATTGCGTCTCCATCCAGAGTTGGCGCATGGTCTCTTTCAGCGGTGGGGAGAGCCTTGGTTAGAACTGTTCGCCTCCGAAGAGACCGCACAATGTCAGTAATATTTTCACTGGAGGTTCCAAGGCGGTGCTCGCTCTGCAACTCTTCTCGCCACGAGTGGAGCTTTGGCCTGTACCACTTCTGCCCAGAGTGCTCAAGAAGATCAAGCACGAATGCGCTCTAGTAATTCTTGTAGCTCCATTTTGGGAGCGAAGAGTCTGGTACCCAAATCTTCTGAGCATGGCCATTGATCCTCAAATCAGACTGCCCTTTCGGGAGGATCTCATGTCGCAGCAACAGGGGAAAGGGTCCTCCATTCAAACCTGTCCAGCCTCCACCTCCGTGCATGGAATTTGAGCGGCGGCCGTTGACATCATTTGACCTTCTGCCCGAAGTCCGTGATGTTATCTTGGCAGTTAGGCGTCCTTCCACTAAAATTATATACACCTGTAGAAGAAACAGATTTGTGGCATGGCGCACATCAAAGGCTGTTGACCCCCTTTCTGCTCCTCTTTCCAAGGTCCTTTTGTACATTCTTTCTTTGGCCCAGCAGTGATCTGCCTTGAACACTCTTAAAGGATATCTTTTAGCTATCTCTGTTTTTCTTCGGCTACCAGATCAGCCTTCTTTATTCAAATCCCCTATTGTTAACAGATTCTTTAAGGGTCTTACTTATCTGTTCCCTCTATCTTCTTTCGTAATGCACCAATGGAACTTAAATCTGGTTCTCACTTTTCTTATGTGTGCTCTCTTCAAGCCTCTTCATAACTGTCCACTCAGGTTGATGACTCTTAAACTGCCATCCTTGTTTACATCACCTCTGCTTGCTGGGTAAGCGGGCTGCAGGCTTTATCTTCTAAGCCCCTTTTCTCTCTGTCTATCCGGATAAAGTGGTGCTTCGGACTAAACCTTCATTCCTGCCAAGGTCATCACGCCTTTTTATGTGGGACAATCTAGCCCACCTTTTACCCACCCTCGCATCCCTCTTAGGAGGAGAGACTCCACCATCTGGACCCAAAACGTGCATAGTCTTTTTATCATAATCGCACAAAAGACTTACGGGTGGATGATCAACTC
The DNA here is from genome assembly GCF_964261635.1 of Lissotriton helveticus. Lineage (NCBI taxonomy): Eukaryota > Metazoa > Chordata > Amphibia > Caudata > Salamandridae > Lissotriton > Lissotriton helveticus. The sequence goes on along the minus strand of NC_136057.1, from coordinate 1,260,634,922 downwards.
TTCATTGGCCTTGTAGTGCCAAGAAAGGTCGGGCTGTTCAAAAACGGACCATCTCCCAATGGGTTTTCCTTTGCATCAAAATATGCTATGCTTTGGTGAAGAAAGACTCTCCTTTGCATGCTCATTACACCAGAGCAATGGCGGCAACCACAGCGTTAACATGTGGAGTCCCAGTCCTTGACATCTATCAGGCAGCAATGTGGGCATCCTTGAACACGTTTACAAGACACTACTGCCTGGACAGTCAAGTACTGAGGGACAGGTACTTTGCCTGTTCGGTCCTCCAGGACTTTCTGGTGTGATATTGGTTGGCAGACCCTCCTCCGGGGATGGTATTGCTGGGTATCTATTCTAATTAAGGAATCTATAACGAACAGTCTCTATCAGATAAAAAAATGACTTACCTTCAGTATTGATGTATCTGGTACATACATAAGTTAGTTGTAGATTCCTTTCTGTCCCACCCATCCTCCCCGCTCTTCAAGCTGATTTCTAGGGATAGGGACTCCCCTAAAGGGCCCTAGTTTGACAAACCAGTGAACAGTATCGTTCGAGGCATATGAGCTGCAGATCACACACTTTGCATAAGATCGCCATCTGGTGTTGGGCTCGGATGGTTGCACCTTGTTGTTGTCTTGAAAGAAGTCTTTGTAGTCACGAGATAGGTGACTCCTCCCTTGGACGATAGTGCGCATGGGCATCGACTCCATCCTCAGATAGTTTTTTTCCACCATTGGGTTCGGATGCAATTTTTGCGCACCGGTTTGAAACTTTTTCGACGCGCAAACATTTTCTCCAACTCTTCAAATTGACTTAAACATCCAAATCATCAACGTGCCTTTCATTGGCTCGATTCCGGTCGTTGACGTGGGCCGCTGGGACTATCAACGCTGTTGAGGCCTACGGCTCATGGAAAGGTCGCCTTTCAAAAAATGCCCCCAGTGTGGAGCAAAGTTCCCACACAGTGATCATCATAAGGTCTGTAACCTGTGCCTCTCGCCAGAACACGACGGGTCCAGCTGCCAAGTCTGCACCTCCTTTCGATCGAAAAAGACCATTCGAGATCGTCTGGCTCGACGACACATCATGGCGCAGAGATCAGCTCCGGAACCAGTGGACATCTTCGACGAAGGCCCAGATGTCCCATAAAAAGATTCCGAAGAGCTGGAAATCGTGTCGGAGGCAGAAGACTCGGACAACCACATCACTCCTGGTCAACGAGTGAGCACTACTGCCCCTGTCCCAACCTCACCACCAAAACAGAAGGCACTGGTCAAGACTTCGCCTGTTGGCCCCAGTCGCGACTAAAAGCACACTTCAGAAGCCCCAACTCCGGGCCCGGCTCTGAAGACGAAATACAAGCCTCCCGGTAGCTCGGGACCGAGCAAACCGCATGTCATAGTCGCACAGGCGCCTTCTGCACCGAAGCCAAAAGAACACTCGGCTCCGAAATCTGTTGAGATTCCTTCCACGCCAAAAGACAAATCGGCCCGAACACCACCAGGCCTATAGATTAAAACGGTTTCGAACACTTCCAAGCCTAAAGATCACGCTTCGGCTCCAAAGCCCAAGCCTTCGGATCCGAAAAACAAGCCAAAGGACTCTACCACGCCTCCTAAGGCCAAAGACCACAAAACTCAACCCCGCTCGGAACCGAAAAAAACTGCGCCAAAAACGGTTATCGAGGAAGAGGAACCTTTTCACCTGGATCCTGTCATTCCCAATCAGAAAAAGATTTACATTAATCCCATAACAGGACATGTCACTGCTGTGCCATCCAACAAGAGGGACTCCAACACAACAGTGCCTGTCAAGAAGACGGCCTGTGCCACTTCACCTATTCCTCCTTCTCCTGTCTCTCCTTCTATTCCCCTTCCTCTCCCTAAACCTGTTGCACCACCTCAACCTGTAACTTCTCCACCACATACACCACCACAAGATGATGATGATGATGATGATGATGATGACGACTTGGGGGGGGGGGGCACCCTAATGACCCGTTCGAACCGTTCACGGATCCAGTCAATATACCACAGGACGATTGGGATTACAACGACTCAATAGATCCAGCAGACCTCCCAAGCCCTCAGCCATACCCAACAAAACCATCTTCCCCAGACGACAATATTAGTTTTGGCCAGCTCATTAATAAAGCTGCTGTTTTTCACGGTGTGACCATGCACTCAGACACACCAGAGGAGGATTTCCTTTTAGATACATTTGAGCAGTCACAAAAAACTGTACAAATATTACCAATGATTAAAGGGGTCATTAAACATGCCCCTGGCATATTCAAAGATCCTGTACGAGCCAGGATTCTTAATCCTAGAATAGATAAAAAATATAGACCTGTCCCTGACAACCCTGCGTATATCAAAGGACAGCTGCCTTTGGATTCACTAGTAGTTTCCAATGCTAGGAAGCACGCCAATTCACAAATCTCAGGGGATGCACCACCCCCCGATAAAGAATCCAAATTACTAGAGGCATCTGGCAAAAGGGTAGCTGCGCAAGCGGCCAAGCACTGGTGCATAGCCAACACTCAAGCACTGCTGGCTAGATATGATGGGGGCCACTATGATCAGCTGGAGACATATTAAAGCATTTGCCGGACCAATACAAAACTCAAGCAAATGACCTGATTCAAGGGGGAAAATTGATAACAAATGCCTCCAGTAAATGCGGATGCAGCAGACACTGCTTCTAGGTCCATCAATACTAGTGTACCGCTCAGACTACATCCCTGGCTGCGCATTTCAGGCTTTAAGCAAGAGGTCCAGACAATCATTTTAAATCAGCCGTTCAAGCAGGAACACCTTTTTGGACCGGCTGTGGACACTACTCTTGAAAAGATGAAAGACACAGAGACTGCAAAGTCCATGGGAGCACTGCAGCCTCCACACACACATGGCTCCTTTTGTCTCTCCTTTTATAGAGGAGCCTCTAAAAATATTGGTACAGATACCGCTTCTTTGTTTAAAAGCACCACCCAAACATCCCCCAACAGAGGATATTTTATGGGAGGATACAGAGGGAATAACAAAGAAGGGAAAGGACCCAGTAAACAATAACACTCGCACCTGCCCTGCCGCTAAACAGTGACTTCCCTCCACTCTCCCCAGGCCATTCCAATCCGGTCGGGGAATGATTATCACAGTTCCTACCTGTCTGGAACTCCATCACAACAGACAAGTGGGCAACACAAATTATCCACTATGGTTACTGCCTGGAACTTACAGCTACCCCCCCAAACATACCACCCAAGCAGCGTCCAATGTCCACAGAACATCTTACACTTTTAAAACAATATGTTCTCTCACTACTTCAAAAGCAAGCCATAGAGCAAGTCCCCTTGCTACATCAGGGAACAGGAGTTTCCTCCCTATATTTCCCAATCCCCAAAAAGGATGGGACCCCAAGGCCAATACTCTACCTCCGACCCCTCAATCTGTATATACACTCTGATCACTTTCACATGATCACTCTCCAACAAGTGCTCCCACTGCTCCAACAAGGAGACTTCCTTGCAACACTAGATCTCAAGGACGCCTACTTCCACATCCCCATACATCCTTCGCACAGGAAGTATCTAAGGTTTGTAGTGGACGGACAACACTATCAGTTCAAAGCCCTACCATTTGAGGTCACCACTGCATCTAGAGTGTTTACCAAGTGCCTTGGAGTGGTAGCAGCACACCTAACAAATCCAGGTCTTCCCATATATTGGCGACTGGTTAATAAAAGCCAAGTCATTAAACGAGTGTGTTCAAAACACTCATCAAACTGTACAAACACTACACAACTTGGGATTCACAATCAACTACACCAAGTCGCATCTCCAGCCCTCTCATGTACATCAATATCTAGGGGGCACAATAAACACTTCCACGGCTCTAGCGTATCCCAGTTCAGCCAGGATAGCCAGTATACAAGCTCTCATTACAAAGTTTCAAACACAACACACTCTACCAGCCAGAGTGTTCATGCAACTCATAGTCATGCTGGCATCTTGCTAAATTTATTGTGCCTTATGCAAGACTTTAAATGCGTCCCTTACAGGAATGTCTAGCACATCAGTGGAATCTGGCTCAAGGACAACTTACAGATCTGGTGTTGGTGGACAGCCGCGCACACCGCTCTCTGCAATGGTGGAACACAACAAACTTATCCAAGGGGCGGCCGTTCATCGAGCCAGTTCCACAGATAGTTCTAACAGACGCATCACTCACATCTCCTCAATCACACCACTCAAGGCAAATGGACCACTTAACAAAGTGTTCCATATCAATTATCTGGAGCTATTGGCAATATTCCTAGCACTGAAATAATTCCAACCCCATGTACAAAACAAGGCTGTCCTCATCCGGACGGACAACATGACAGCCATGTATTACATACAAAAACAAGGAGGCACACATTCTCTGCAGCTGTTCCAGCTCGCACAGAACATTTGGAGGTGGGCCATTCCACAAAACATTTACCTGCTTGCAGAACACCTTCCAGGAGTTCACAATCAGATTGTGGATCTGTTAATTCAACAGACACAGCAGATTCACAAATGGGAACAACATCCAGAAGTTCTTCAACCATTTTTCCAAATGTGGGGCCAACCAGACAGAGATCTGTTTGCTACAAATGAAAACCCAAAATGCCCAACCTTCGCCACAAGGTTCCCACACCCGCTGTCTGAGGGCAATGCGATATGGATGAACTGGTCACGCAGATTTGCCTATGCTTTTCCACCACTCCCACTGGTTCCACTAGTGGTACGCAAGCTCCAACAACAGTCTCTAAAATTGATCTTAGTGTCTCCCACATGGGCACGTCAACCGTGGTTCACAACACTGTTGGAACTCTCACTAGTCCCACATCAAAAACTACGCCTCTCCCCATCACTACTAATGCAGAACCATGGAGAGATAAGGCACCCCGATCTAACCTAGCTGAATCTGGCTATCTGGATCCTGAAGTCCTAGAGTTCGGTTACCTTAACCTTCCACTGGACTGTATGAACATCATTAAAGAAGCCAGGCGCCCTACCACCAGAGCTTGCTATGCGGCAAAATGGAAGAGATTTGCTGCTTACTGCTTAAACAATCATATCAATCTACTGGATGCGTCCATCCAGAACATCATTTGCTACTTACTACATTTGCAAAGATGCCATTTAGCATACTCATCCATACGTCTACATCTAGCAGCACTTGCCGCTCACTTACAAAACAGACAACACTTGTCACTTTTTAGGGTCCCAGCAATTAAAGCCTTTATGGAGGGCCTTAAAAGAATCATTCCTCCCAGATTACCACCCTCTCCGGTGTGGAATCTCAACATCGTACTTACTAGGCTCATGGGACCCCCATTTGAACGTTTACATAAATGTGAACTTCAATTTCTCACATGGAAAGTAGCTTTCCTTATCACAATCACCTCTCTCAGAAGAGTAAGTGAGATCAAGGCTTTAACCATACAAGAACCCTTCTTACAAATACATCGTAACAAGGTAGTTCTCAGAACAAATCCAAAATTCCTTCCTAAAGTTATCTCTGCTTTTCATCTTAACCAATCGGTAGAGTTACCGGTGTTTTTTCAAAACCCAGACTCTGTAGCAGAAAGAGCTCTTCACACCCTAGACGTCAAAAGAGCTCTACTTTATTACATTGACAGGACTAAATCCTTTCGAAAAGCAAAACAATTGTTTGTAGCTTTCTTCCCACCACATAAAGGTAATCCCATCTCTAAAGCTGGGATTACAAGGTGGATTGTTAAATGTATCCAAATATGCTACCTGAAAACCAAAAGCACATTGACAATTCACCCTAGAGCGCATTCAACTAGCAAAATAGGGGCTTCCATGGCATTCTTAAGGAACATTCCCCTAGAAGACATTTGTAAAGCAGCAACTTGGTCTACAACGCACACCTTCACTAAACACTATTGTGTTGACGTGCAGGCAAAGCAACAAGCTTCGATAGGCCGTTCTTAAAACACTCTTTCAAACTACTGCAGCCGATACAGGTGACCACCGCTAGGGGAGATACTGCTGTACAGTCTATGCAGAGTGTGTGATCTGAAGCTCATATGCCTCGAACGGAAAATGCTACTTACCAGTATGCATCTGTTCTTGGCATGTAGGGCAGCAGATCCACACACGTCCAACCAGCTCCCTGGGACCTGTATCTGTTCCAGTACTATCTTACTTAGATATACACACATGGACATCTTTTTTCTTTTCTGCAAACTCCATCATTTCCCATCATTGCGAAAAACAATCTGAGAATGGAGTCGGTTTCAATGCCTCCTTTTCAATCACCCTTCTCCCCGGTCCTGCATGGTGTGCCTCAGGGCTCTGCCATCAGCCCTATTCTTTTTAATGTATATCTTAGGCCACTAATCTCGCTCATTAAAGGATTCGGCATTCGAATTGTTAATTATGCCGATGACACGCAGATGATTCTCTCCTTGGAAGGAGAGGAGTCCATCTCTGTGGAGGTCCTACATAACTGCCTAAGGAACACGGCAAGCTGGTTAAAGGCAAACTCGATTCAGTTTAATGCCGGGAAAACTGAAGTGCTTTTCAGCGCTGGAACAAGGATTCCTCGACCGTTTCCCAACAATTTCTGGCCCCCGGAATCCAGCTGTACCGTACGACCTGCGGACTCTGTCCGCAACCTAGGAGTCATGCTGAACCACGGGTTCAGTATGGACACCCATGTACAGAAAACATCGGCCAGCTGTTTTGCCATCCTTCGCTCACTCAGGAAGGTTCTGCCCCTTTTACCCCCCCATGCCCGTGCCCAAGTGGTTAGATGTACCATCCTGAGCAGGTTGGACTACTGTAATGCCCTCCTGCTCGGGTCCCCTGAGTATCTACTGGACAGACTCCTAAGGGTCCAATCTGCGGCGGCTAAATTGGCGTTGGGGCTGCCTAGGAGATCTCATGGACCTTCTGCCCTGGCAAAATTACATTGGCTTCCTCTTAGACAGAGGATCCAATTCAAAGCCCTCTGTATAGTGTTCAGGGCTCTCCACGGATGCGGTCCAGCTCCTTTAAGGTCCAAGTTCGTCTGGTATACTACTTCCAGACACCTTCGCTCATCGGATGCTAAACTGGTAGTCGTTCCCAGATTTAGGAAGGTCAGAGCTGGTGGTAGATCCTTTCAGGTGACTGCCGCCAGACTCTGGAACACTCTCCCCATCGAGATTAGCGCCACTAATGAACTTCTGCAGTTCAAGAAAAAGGTAAAAACCTGGCTTTTCCCTGGCTAGTCTCTCTCCCCTGGTATACTCGGCTGCTTCTGCTTCTATCTGGGTTTGGATTCTGTTAGCGCCAGGATGCCTGCAATGGTGACAGTCGCGCTTTACAAGTTCTTAAAATAAATAAATAATAATAAATAAATGCAAAAACAGATGCATACTGGTAAGTAGCATTTTCCTTTCATGGCTCGGCACTTCTGGTGTGGAAAGTCACAGTGGCGGCTCTCATAGGGCGTGCTGCGAGACGGGGGAGGGGCAGAGTGAGGGGTAGTAAACTTGGACATACGACGGAACGGAGGAAAGTAATAATTTCTTTCCTCCAATCCGTCGTGTGTCCGCCCCGCAGCACGCCCTATGCGAGCCGCCACTGGAAAGTTGTGTTAAGAACAGACACGCGCATGGGTGGCGTCTATGTAGGTCCCGCTACGTCGTCCTGGCGCCGTCGACGGACCAACACCACTTAACGACACGCAGGGGTACTGCTGAAGAAAAATCTCTGGATCCAGACTGATGCCTAGGGGAACTTCTAGGATAAGTAATCTACAACTCACCTATGTCTCTACCAAATAAATCGTTACCGAACGTAAGTAACTTCATTACTGCAAAGAGTCAAGAGTTACAATGGGGTACTTGGTTCCCAGTACAGAGAATCTTTTGGGCTTATTACCTGTGAAGTACTCTCATCCTTTGCAACTAATGACCCAGTTCCTGACAGGTTGTTTTAGTTTCTGTATTTATTTTAATTATAATTGTGTTAAGACATTGCAGATTAGATTATGTCATGGAACCTGCATATTCGTACTGGTTATTTCTGCACTGATGAAAATTATGGTGTATTAAATCTTTTTTTATTACTTTCAGACTGTATCAGAAGCCTTCAGAGAAGCTAATCTGGCAGCATCCTTTGGCAAAGCCATCAACTTTTAAAAAGAGTGTTCTTTGTAAATAATTTCGTATAAAAATCATCCGTTCACTTGTATGGAAGGTTTAGCCAATGGGACTTTGGGACTTGACAATTATTTTCGTCTTTAAATATTTAATAAACAAAATAACAAATATGGCATCGGAAGAAGTGTAACTGCAGACACATTTGAACTAAATACATGTACATACTCTTGTTTCTTGTGGTGGTGAATTATTTTAAGTAATGTTAGGTGTTCTTTAAATATTCTTAGCTTCAGGTACAGCTAAGATTCTGCAGAAAGTATACAGCTTGAAAATCAAATGAAGCACACACTTAGGCTCTATCTGAATTGTGTATTTTGTAAATAGAATCCATGAAAAGTTTACATTGCTTTCGGTTGCAAAGGAATGTGCAGCTACAAATACACATTTCCAGTGCGATTTATCTCCTTAAAACAATAAAGTCAGTTCAGTGGTTAGGTACGCTAACCTTGGGAGATCTGAGAATAGCACCCCTCAAAAGTGCAACCTTAGAGCGAATGGCTTAAGTGGCATTGCAAATGTGTTACAATTCAAACATAACACCCCCCCCCCCTTTTTTTTTTTAATGGTCCTACTCTCCAAGCTTCATCCAGGCACTCCCTTGAGTCGAGAAGCATAGCACTAGCAATCTCAAGCAGTTCGCACTTTGTAAATTCCCTAAAATCTAAAGTCCTAAATAACACCTGCATATTCGAAGTAGTGGGAATATATAAAATACTTGATAATCTGATATACCCAATGTTTGACAACAAGGGACAAATGCTACAATAAAGTATATTAGTTTTGGTATTTTTTAGTCATGAGTTGGCAACTTTGGCTTCCCAGGGAAACTTAATGTTTGATTTGATATTCTAATCAGTGTAAGGTTTCTTTCCCAAACCATGTTTTAGTTTCTTAAAATGTGTGGCCTCTCATTTGTGTGCCTCAGTTATTAATTGTAAACACATATCCAATGACCTAGCATAACCATTAATCGCATACATTGAAGTAAGTCGGTGAAGGCATGTCCACTGCCCTTTGACGTATTTTCCAAACTTCAGGTAGTAATTTGAAAAATGTAAAATGTATGTACAAAAATAATTCCTAAAAAAAGTAATGTTTAGCATAGATATTTGGAAGTCCATGTTTCCTCTCAGAATAGGAGATGGTGACTACGTGCACAGACTAGGGTAAGAGACAGAATAAAGACATCCAAGGAAATGGGGAGCCACAGAAGCAGGTGGTGGGTGTAAGGAAACAGGCTTTTTGTAGGTTTACCACACACTTTTTGCCCCTATTGTGACTGCTAGGTACTGGTGTGATGGCTCTGAAATGCACAGAGGACCGGGTGCATGTGCTCTGACCCGTAAAATGGCCTTTGTTTAATTAGCTTGTCCCCATTTGGCATAGCCTAGCTTACTCTTAAGTCCCTAGTATATGGTACCAGAGCTACAGAGGACCTGTAAGTTAGAGTGTGCCCCTGGGACTGCAGCACTTGTTCCACCCTGAGTGGGACAAGGTTAAACATGGCTTCTGTAGTAGAGGATCTCGGTGTATAGTCATAATCATGTGAATAGTCCCGCCCATGTGCGTGGACCCAGGAGCAATCGAAATAGTCTCTTAAGTTGTCCTCTGCAATCCTGCATAGACACTTAAGAGAAAAAGACAAGTAATACAGCCTGAAATTAACAAGGCTACTCTGGCCAGTACTTCATCCTGAAGTGAAAAGGATAGCCAGATAATATTGAAATGTAAACATTTAGCCAAGTTTCACATACAGAGAAACTCTCCTTCACAAAAATCCTTTGTCATGATAGAGAGGAAGGGCAAGCCCCATAGGCTGCCATTATGTGTCTGTAAATGGATACCGTGCTTTTAAGGAACCCTCCAGAGACCCTTGGTATCCCATGATGCACAGCCAAAGGCTAGTTACTTTCAGTTCTTTTTTCCGGCTCCTGCTAGCAGGACCCTGGAGCATTCTGCTCTACCTTTAGTGGTATATCTCCAATTTGGTGAGCTTTTTTGATAGTTTGAGTGTTTCACTCGACGTCTGAGGCCTTTACCTTCCTTTTGCTGTCTTTTTGGGGCAGTTTAGCCACTCTTTTCTTGTCAAAATGACATCTTTATTTGACAAGTGCCCACAGTGTGGCAGGAAGAAGACCAATCGGACTCTAACAGGATTTGCATACTCTGTCTTCCTTCAACCCATGTTCGTGACTCCTGTGTCATCTACAAGTAATTCTCCAGGAGGACCCTGCGTGACAGGGAGAAGATTCGTCTTCAAGGCCTAGAGCAGAGAGGACAACAACCTGCAGGTGGGCCATCTGACGCAGTTCCTGGTTGACGTCTAGTGCGAGAACGTCTAGGCCAGGTATGACTACCATATGCTCCCTGTGAGAAGTTGGCCTGATATATGATGCTCACTAGTTCTAGTGATCACCTTGTATCAGTCCAAACAACCCTTATGGTGATTGGTTGTAAGTCAACCTTATAGACCAGCTATCCTAATGGTAGCATGGACAAAGCAGTCTTAGGCTAAACTCTTTTGGCATGTGAAGCCAGCTGTTTTACCACAATATAACCCCTTGAATACCAGATGAAAGGACACCACACAGGTTGTTATGAAAATAAACACTATATTTATTAATAACAACACCTCTGAACTCTTTATGAGGTCAGAGGGCTAAAGACATGACAATCTCTTATGAAAAATACGACAAGTTGCACAAAATTACAATGGTGCCCTAGGGGCACGACAAACCATATACTAAGTAAGTGGAATGTGAAGGTCGATAAAAGGAATGGAGCTGTCCAGAGGCTGTAGGTTCGCTAGGACTACGCTATCTTCACCTTAGGTAAGTAATAGGAGGCCCACGGGACGCGTGTGCAGAGTGTGAACTCACACGCGAGATGCGTAACAACGTCTATGGACAGTGCAGTTCAAGTTAAAGGTAAGTACGGACAATCCTGACTGGTTAGGACTAAAACGACTGTGGAACTGGACACTAGGACAGTTAAACTACCCTTGAGCACCGAAATGCTCTCGTTACCTCACCCACGGGCTGCGGGTGCATAGGTGTCAAAGTGTGTCGGGTTCTCGCGTTGAAGTCTATGGAGCCTGGAAGAAAAGATGCTGCAGGCGACCAGGAGGAAGATGTCCGGTGCGATCCAAGGGTGGATCGGTGAAGAAGAGGACCTGAAAGCAGAGGGGACAGTGTTCAAAGTCACTAGCCAGTGACCGGTGTGGAACCAGATGCTGTCGTCGCGATCAGGTGAAGAGTGGACGCTTGACTCTGTAGCCACGTGGACCAGGAGGTGTCTTCGACGACCAGGATGGGGGCACGAGCTGTCCCACGCAGGCTCTCGCTTTCGGTGGTGTCGGATCCGGAATTGGAGTCAACAGGCCTTGGCAAAGGCAACCCACGCGGTGAGTGGAAAAGACATCTGGTGCGGACTAGGAGAGTCCGGGGTGCCCCTCTTTTGGAAGGGAGCAAGGGCCAGTCTGGAGCAACCAGACCAGCAGTGAAGATTCAAAGGTTCGTCGTCTAGGAGGCCACTAGCCAGCCAGCAAGTGACCAGACAACGCGTCGAGCAGCAAACAAGCAGAAGGGCCCCACGCAGATCTCGTGGAAGCTGGAGGGCTGATCTTCGGTTCAGGGGCTGCTCGGGGCTGGGGCTTCTCAATCCCCAAAGCACTTGGTCGAGTTTACCTCGGGAGTCGTGCTGGAAGCGAAGTGCAGGTTCGTTCAAGATGGCCGGTCCCACGTGTCTCGTCGCACCCACGGGTCTCAGCTTTGCTGCAGATGTAAGTTGAGGTCGGAGAGGTCTGGGAATCCGGGTCTCGTCTGGCTCTGAAGTCTGGATCTTCGAGGGAAGACGACAAAGTGAAGCCGCTGGACGCTTGATGGTGCCTGCAGTTGCAGGGTGGACACTCCTTGTCCACAAGGGAGATTCTTCAGTCTTCTGTGGAGCAGAACGTCGAAGTCCGGAGTTTCTTCTTGTAGAATTGTTCAGGATAATCTAATTTGGAATGGGACCAGCTCCTACCTTTATTCTCCTAAAGGGGGCTGCACTACTGACTAGGTCCCTCCCCTGGGTGGGACCAGGAAGGGGGGTGGCTACACCCCCTATCCTTTGTCCGGTTTCCCGCCAGAGCTGGGGCAGGGATGCCCCAGCAACTGGTTTGAACCGGTGTATGCACAGGACACCTTGTGTGCCCCGGGCATGTCTCATTCCTTTCAGGCCTGTCCTACCCAATACACAAAATCCTGTCTGGGGTGGAGCTAGCACCTCCCAAGGCAGGAAACCCTTTGTCCAAGCCTCCCTCGCTGGAAGGACTCCCAGCAGCAGGAGGTCAGACTTGTGTCTGTGGTGGCAGCATCCATTTTGTGATGCCAAGGCTCGAGTTAACTTTAACCGGGGTTCTCAGTTACATACATGTCGTGCCCCTCTAGAAGGGTGGAATGCTACCCCCGTCGCCAGAATTGGCGAGGGGTAGTATTCCAATTCGTATGACACCTTACTCGACATGTTTTGATAATGCCATACCAGAGTTAGCATTTAACCGCGAGGTTGATAATGCACTTAAGAGTATATGGTATAGCGTTATCATGGAACAGCTATTAGGACTTGGTTCCGCAAGGTGCAGACGGGCTCAGCTCATGCCAGAGCACCATCTCACATAATTCCAAGCACTCTGCCTTCAGGATTGATAAGGCCTGCCATAGGAGTGACTGATAGGAGTATATGTGTCCATTTTAGGGTTAGATATAGGTATACTATATCTACAGCAAAGGGTGATTACACCACCTTGCCCCAGCTGTCTTAGCAGCCAGTTGTGTCAGTTTTGGATGGCCAGCCAGGGGTGGCATAATACATGCTGCAGCCCCTGGTAGGCCCTGAGTGCACCTATGCCCTGGGTACTTAAGGTACACTGTACAGGGACTGATAAGGTGACCCAGTATCCAATTAGATATGTACCTAAGGTACATGGAATCCATTTTAACAGAGAGAGCAGGAAGCCTGGGGTCCTGAATAGCAGGATCCCACGCCAACTAAGTCGAAAACCAGCAAAACACTAAGCAAAAAGTTGGGGGCAACCATAGTCAGATATCCACCTTCCTACACTCCCGTCGACCCAGGGTTCGGAAACTAAACGACGTCGAGGGGAAGGACATCGAGACATTGGACGAGGTCGACGTCGAGGACTTCACAGACGACATCGACACATCGCCGTCGATCTGAGTCCAGGAGACATCGGCGCTCGCCGTCGACGAGAAGATAAATGCCATCGATGAGAAAGTCGACGTCGAGGAGAAAGTCGACGTCGAGGAGAAAGTCGACGTCGAGGAGAGAGAGTCGACGTCGAGGAGAGAGAGTCGACGTCGAGGAGAGAGAGTCGACGTCGAGGAGAGAGAGTCGACGTCGAGGAGAGAGAGTCGACGTCGAGGAGAGAGAGTCGACGTCGAGGAGAGAGAGTCGACGTCGAGGAGAGAGAGTCGACGTCGAGGAGAGAGAGTCGACGTCGAGGAGAGAGAGTCGACGTCGAGGAGAGTCGACGTCGAGGAGAGTCGACGTCGAGGAGAGTCGACGTCGAGGAGAGAGAGAGTCGACGTCGAGGAGAGAGAGAGTCGACGTCGAGGAGAGAGAGAGAGTTGACGTCGAGGAGAGAGAGAGAGTCGACGTCGAGGAGAGAGAGAGAGTCGACGTCGAGGAGAGAGAGTCGACGTCGAGGAGAGCGAGTCGACGTCGAGGAGAAAGTCGACGTCTAAGTCATAGTAGCTCGTCGTCGAGAAGCCTGTCTCCCTCTGGTCAGCATCTCCACGTCTGGGAGTTCAAGGTCAAGGCGGCGTCCACGTCCCCCGTCAAGGGGGACTGCTTCTAGAGCTTCCTCATTCACCGACCTCCTACACCGGTCTCTCCTGCCACATCTTCGACTTCCGTGTCGGCCGGACCTTCTCACGAAGTTCGGAGGGTAGATGGTGCATCCCAACCTCTTGTCGTAGAGTTTGGCAGTGTGGTTCCTGAGCTAGTGCAGTATGGACATTTAAATTTGCCTCAGAACTGCCTGGAAATACTAAAAGAGGCAAACAGACCTTCTACAAGGACTTCCTATGCATACAAATGGAAGAGATTCTGCATTTGGTGCACGTTTAGAGGTGCAGACCCTACATCCTGCAAGGAGGATGTCATCCTCCTGTACTTACTGCATTTGGCTCAATCTGGCCTTAATTTTCATTCCATTAAGATTCCCCTAGCAGCTCTAACTTCATATAAGAAATTCCCTTCACAAACTTCCTTTTTCCAAATCCTAGTCATCAAAGATTTTCTGGAAGGTTTGAAGAAGGTGTTTCCTCCCATTAGACGTCCTTCGCCTCCGTGGGAGCTTAAAGTGGTGCTGTCTAGACTAATGAAGAAGCCTTTTGAGCCTATTCATAAGGTCTCTCTACAGCATCTATCCTTGAAGGCAGCTTTCCTTGTGGCTATACAATTGGCTCGCAGGGTGAGTGAGATCCAGGCTCTCTGCTTCCAAGAGTCCTATACTGTATTTCATGCATCTAAGGTAGTGATGAGAACTCACCCAAAGTTCCTTCCTAAGGTGGTGTCAGATTTCCATGTGAATCAAACGATCACTTTGCCCTCGTTTTTTGAGAATCCTTCCTCTCCGGCGGAGAGGTCCCTTCATTCCCTTGATGTGAGAAGGGTGTTGACATTTTACTTAGATAAGACCAAGAAGATTCGTAAATCGGATCAATTATTTGTTAATTATGGATCGGTCAGGACTGGTCTTGCCACCTCTAAACATTCTATCTCTAGGTGGATTGTGTCCTGTATTCAGCTGTGTTACCAGAAAGCTAACAAGACTCTAGGGGGTAAGCCTAAAGCTCACTCTACCAGAGGTAAAGCTGCTACTGCGGCTTTATTGTGTACTGTTCCCATTGCAGACATCTGTAGGGCTGCCACTTGGAAGTCAGTCCATACCTTTGCTAAACACTACTGCCTGGACTCTGATGCCAGGGCAGATGCTCAGCTTGGGCAGGCTTCGCTGAGAAATGTATTTGCACAGTAGTGGTTCTGTCTGTTTCTTCCACTACTGGGTTTGGTTTGTGGGGATGGGCTTGCCTTTCTATTCACATGATTGTACACAGAGATCCCCTACTACAGAAGGAGTAGTTTCTCACCTGTAACTCAAGTTCTGTAGTGGGGGTATCTCTATTATAGTCCTAAGCAACACGCCCTCCTCCCCGGTGGATGAAACTGTAATACCCTGAATGCTACAGGCCTGGCTTTATGCACCTTCAAAAAGAACTGAAAGTTACTAGCCTTTGGCTGTGCATCATGAGATAGCGAGGGTCTCTGGAGGGTTCCTTAAAGGCACGGTATCCATTTACAGATACATAATGGCAGCCTATGGGGCTTGTCTGTCCAATCCTTCCTCTCTATCATGACAGGATTTATGTAAAGGGGGGTTTCTCTATGTGTGAAACTTGGCTAAATGTTTAAATTTCAGTGTTATCTGGCTATCCTTTTCACTTCAGGATGAAGTACTGGCCAGAGTAGCCTTGGTAATTTTAGGCTGCATTATTTGTCTTTTTCTCTTAAGTGTCTATGCAGGATTGCAGAAGAGGACAACTTAAAAGACTATTTCGATTGCTCCAGGGTCCACGCACATGGACGGGACTATTCACATGATTGTGACTATAACAGAGATACCCCCACTACAGAACTGGAGTTACAGGTAAAAAAACTACTCCTTCCGGTCCGCCTTTGCAGACTGGAAGGGCAGTTTAAAACTGCTAACTCGACTTTGCCATTTAAAAGAATGGAAAAAACCCAAACCTCCGTTTTTAATGTATGTAAGTCAACCATATGGCAGGCTTAACGAGCCCTAAGGCAGGGTGCTGTATGGTACAAAGTGGAACAAAGTGGTACAGGTTCCTGCATTATAAACCTTAAATTGTTGTTTTTACTGTGTAATGGTCAGTAGCACCATTGGGAAGTATAGGAGTACAGGCTGGCACCCCAGCCCTGCTAATTTCGGAATAGGAATATGTTGGAAGTTGGCTTTGTATATACTATACCAAACAGAGGTATAGTGTGCACAGAGTCCAGTGAGTCCCCAAAGGTATGGCAGAGGTTAAAGTAGATAATTCCTTTCTCTCAATTTAGTCGGAGCTGGGCTGAGCAGTTAGGCTTATCAGAGGGTAGTGTGAATGCATTTGGTGTACATACTCATACAAGGCAGGATTACACACTCAATGACTAACTCCAGGCCATGTTTGAAAAAATATTACTTTAGTTACTGTTATTTCTAGGAACAAAGTTGAACCCAGTTACAGGTAAGTACTTTTCAATTGCAATACTTTCACATTACTGGCAATAGGTTTGTATAGCATCAATCAATCAGGGTTTTTTAAAGAACGCTACTCACCTGTAAGGGGTCTCAAGGTGCTGGGGGGTGCAGCTCCGCATCAGTTGAAGAGCCAGGTATTGAGGCTCTTCCTGAAGGTGTGCAGAGTGGGGGAGCGTCTAATGTTGACTGGGAGCTCGTTTCAGGCCTTTGCTGCAACGTAGAAGAAATCTCTTCCACCTGCTCTGGTTCTGCGGATGCATAGGGTCTCTGTCAGGGCGAGGTCGGCGGAGCGGAGGTTCCTTTTGGGTACGTGGAAGGACACTCTTTCGTGGAGGTATTTGGGTCTGATGTTGTGGAGGGATTCATAGGCATGTGTGAATAGCTTTAAGGTTACTCTCTTCTCGATGGGGAGCCAGTGGAGGGTTCGTAGGTGCTGGGTCATGTGCTCATGTCGTGGCGTTCCGAGGACAATTCTGGCTGCGGTGTTCTGAATGGTTTGCAGCTTGTGTAGCAGGGATTTGTTGATTCTGGTGTAGGGGGCGTTACTGTAGTCCATTCTGCTGGTTATGAGTGCGTGGGTGACGGGGGGAATTCACTTGACGGTCTTGCGGAGGGAGTTGAAACAGGTGGAGTCGACGGCGTTGATCTGGTGGGTCATGGTGCGGGAGGAGTCTAGAATGATGCTGAGGTTGTGGGTGTGGTCTGTCGGAGTGGGTGGGTTTTTGATACTTTGCATGTGTATGAAATGCTTTTCAGTACAGAAAAAGATGCTTTGCATTCAGGATCACACGTAGTGCGGTTCAGTGATCCTATGGGTAAAAAGACAGGTTAGTAACTTACAGGTAAGTAAGCGGTTCTCAATTTCAGTCTCTGGGAGTTTGAGTCAACACTGTGCCAGGGTCTGACCAAGGTAGATATTGCAGGAACAAAAAGCGGAAGGCCCCTGAGAGCAAATGCATCAGCAGGACCAGGGGAAAGGAACACTAACAGACAAAAACAATTAATGCCTGGTGAATATATACAATTATAGCGTAAAATCATACATTAAAGAGCGCAAAGTGTCGTACCATAACCCATATATCCAGCGATAGGAGGCAGTCCCTCAGAAATTCTTACCTGCAAGATTTTTTTATTTTACAGGTTTTGTTCTTTTCTGCTTCTTATTTTTTTTTATATATACTATGTACTTACAAAGTATTTTTTTTAATAAACCGAAAATAAAACTTTTAATAAATATTTTTTGTACTGATGAGAATTACTCTGAGACTGCCTACTTTCGTGTGCATGGGCATATGGTGTGACACTTGGCTCTCTATAATGTATGATTTTTGCTATAATTGGATATATTCACCTGGCAGGAATTTTTTTGTTTACAGGGTAGGTATTGCACCACGAGCAGCACTGGGGCGACCGGGTGCATAGGTCACTGGGCCTAATGTTATCCTATGGAGGCTCAGGTACCGGTTACAGGTAAGTACCTGCAGGTCATGGCACAAGCCCCAGGGGTGACAATCAGCACTGGAGGGGCCACCAAAGAGCACTAAGACTGCACCACCAGCGGCACAGGGACAGCCGGTTGCAGAGGGCAAAGGAGGTGTCGAGCCCAGTTGAAACCAATGGAGATCCTCAGTCAGGCAAAAGGGCTGCATCCTGGGACCGGTTCTTTTTTTGTGTTGCATTTTCACCCTAAGTCGGAAGGGTATGAACAGACATGGGTCCTGTGCTCACTAGCCTGGCTGATGACGGCTGATTAGCCAGAAACCTGTCCCAGGATGCTTTTTTCCGGTCCAGGGAAGACATGGCTTTGCAGTTCGGGCTGGACTGTTCCCATGAGACACAGGGTCAGACTGATTGCATATGGCCATGTCTGAACTGGGGTGGCGGAGTGAGCTGAAGAATGATGATGGATTAAACCCAGATCAGTTGACTGGGGGTGAGTGCTTGCAATGTTCAACACTCCATCCATCATCCCCTTTGGTTTTGCTTTGAAAGAATCCCATGACTGGGGAGGTAAGTTGGATAGTGGGGGGAGGCCGGTACACTCTATGTTGGGCACACCAAGGTCAGTGGGTGCAGGGGTGTCTTTTAGTGTCTGGGTTTTCTCACCAGATCCGGTCGGGCGGGCACTTTCAGGTTGAGACTGCAGGCGTCGTGGATAAGTTCAGGAGAGGTTGTCCAACCCTGGATCCCAGGTCCGGATCGCCTGGAAGACTTCACTGAATCAGTGGGCCGCCTGGACTTGGGCTGTGGGTGTTTCGTGCAGAGTGGTGCAAATGTCGCGGATCTGCCTAGATCAGGAGGCTTGGAGTTAGTCTTTTAGCTGTGCAAATCCGGTGTCCACAGGAGACAAGAGTCTTTGTTGAAGACAACAGAGGTCCTCCGGGGTTCTTGAGTATGCCGGCTGCGGGCCATGCCGGTTTCTTGAATCGGGGTCACATTAAGAGGAGACGGGCCAGTAGGGCTGGGGCTAAGTCAGTCTTCTTCTCCACTGCTGCACAACTCTTCGGTCTCCCTCTTTGTAGGTCTAATCTGTGGAACAAGGTTCAGGAAAGCCCTTAATACGAAATTTAAGGGTGTTACTGAGGTTGTGGGGCAGTAACCAATGACTACTGTCCCCTAGAGTGACTGCACCCTTTTGGAAGAGGGGCACATCCCTGTTCCTTTTGGACCTAATTCTCCAATTCAAGATGGAGAATTTCTAAGAGAGGGGTTCATCTCCACTCCTGGTGGCCCTAGGGGTGAGTCAGGCTAAGCTGGACATTCCTACTCTACTTACTAACTTTCCCACCAAACAGGAGGTGGCCATCTCCACTAGTTGGAGCTGCCCAAATCAGCACATCACAAGGTAAGAGCCTTTGAGGCTCATTGCCAAGTGTTGAAGGAGGTTTTGTTTCCGGCCATCGAGAGCACAAAGTCTCTCACCCCATGAGGTTAGAAATCTGCCTGGTGGTGGCTGGCTGGCTGGGGCAAGCTAGCCAATACACTAGAAATTGGTTGCTTTTCAGGGGCATCTCTAAGAAGCACTGAGTGCACTTTATAATAAACCTTACACTGGAATCAGTGTGGGTTTATTATGCTGAGATGTTTGGTACCAAACTTCTCAGATTTCAGCAAAGCCATCATGAAGCTGTGGAATTCGTGTTGACCAACTCTGAGCCCATGTACTTAAAATGGCTTCACTGCACTTACAATGCCTGTGAATGGCACAGACATTGTAGGGGCATACTGCTCTTGCAGCTATGCACTCACCGGTGGTATGGTACATCCTGCCTTAGGGCTTTAAGACGTGGTAGAGGGGTGACTTACCCAAGCCACAGGCAATGTTTGTAGGAATTGCACACAGGGATGTGTGCCATGTCGACTGTTCAGTTTGGTCTGCACCAAAACACGCAGCCTGCAATGGCAGTGTGTGGGTTTCTGATGGATATATCTGCATGTGGATTGCTCACCTTTTGAATTACCCTTGCACCAGCATTCCACAGAAACTTTTTTCATAGCTCTCCCACGTCGAAGACGTCACAATAGCACGGCTCCGCTTGCGACTCCGTATGATGTAATCGGAGCCGGCGTGCTGACGTCAGTTCCCTTTTTTCTGCGCCATTGACGCATAACTTTTTTCTAGGACCCTCCATTTCTTGTAGGATTCACATTGTTACAGTCTTATCTGTAGTTGTAGCAGTGCAATGGCTACACAGAAAAAGGGGGGGGGGGGGGGGGTTCAAGCCTTGTAGGTAATGTTTGTTCATCACGGACCCCCACGAAGATTGCCTTTGATGTCTATCATCTGATCATGACGTCAAGGTATGTTCGTCTTGTAGAAAAATTAATCCGAAGGCTCTTAAGGGGAGGGAGACAAAGTTATTTATGGCCCGGGCAAGGAAAAAAAAGATAGGCCGCAATAGGACGAAGTGGCCGACCCCGCACACATGAAGGTCATCCAAAAAACAAAAAAAGAAGCGACGTCATGGATCCAGGCGTCGTTCTTCGTAGTAATCGAAGTCGACTTCTCCAGTCCAGCGGCATCATAGAAAAGAGGACATCTCGCCTTCACCCTCTCCTTCTCCGCAGGTGACTCTGGTACATTCTCCGGCACCGAGAGATTCGCCCGCTCCTAGGAAGGCTTCTCCTGTATCTCCAGCTTCACCTGTTCCGGCTTCGATGTCTCCGACACCACAGCCAGAACCCGCCTCACGGCCTCGGACTAAACCAGACCAGCAGCTCTGGATACATACCCACCTTTTCTTGGTCCAGGTACGTATCCGTCGCATTATTTAAATGCAATGCTTGGCATGTTTACCAAAGCGGTAAACTCATCCGGTGCGCCAGCTGGCTCCGTGGGACCACTCTCCTTTAATTTGGACATTCCCCAGCATTATGTCCAGGCACCGTTCGTGCCCTTCATGACGATGATTCCGTAATGGCCTCTCCAGAAGCCGAGGTTCTCGATGCCAATCCCGCAGGTGTCTCCGGCGCCATCGGGCTCTGGGGCGGCACCTTCCCGACTTCGTGCGGCACAGCTGGCAGCTACTGAGGGACCTCCTTTGATGCTGGCTTCGATGTCACTGGCACAGCTGACGCCGATTCCAAAGATGCGGTCCAGGAGGGAGGCACAGAATCTAATGGAAGAGGAGGACTATCAGGAGCAGGCTGAGGGAGACATTTTTGAGTCTGTGGATTACTTGGAAGGTCTTCAGGAGGCCAGTGGATTGGATACTCCTCCGGAGTGGGAGCTCTCTTCTCCCAAGACTCTACCTTCTCAAGACGTGGTTCCATATCACACGGTTATTTAGACCTTTTGGATCTGCAGTTACCCACTGCTGAGGTCAGGTCGAACATTCTCACTGAGGTTTTACACTCCTTCAGTGATAGAGCCTTTACTCCCATTCAATGAAGCTCTGATGGAGCCAATTTTGGAGGTGTGGTAGAAGCCAATGTCTACCCGGGCAGCCTCTAGAGCAGTAGCAAGAATTTACAAGACTGCACCTGGGGATACAGCCTTTTTAACCTCGCATCCATCACCAGAATGCTTGGTGGTTCAAGCTTCATGTTCTTCCAAACAAGTCGGCAGGTTCCTTCCCCTCAACTCCAGGGGATGGGGATTCTAAAAAGCTGGAACAGTTAGCTAAGAAGGTAGTCTCATCAGCTAGCATGCCATTGAAATCTACTAACACTAGTTGCTTGTTAGGAAGGTATATCCCTGCCTTTATGGACACTGCCAAGGAGTTGGCTCCTAAGCTGCCTGAGGATCTTCGAGGTCACTTTATGGAGGTGTTGACTGATACAAAGTAGCGGTCCGTCAGGTGATCCAGTCGGGCCTAGATATAGCAGACTCAGTCGCCAGAGTGATGGGCTCTTAAGTGGCTACAAGGAGATCTGCCTGGTTAAGAGGACCTGGCTTTTCAACGGACATTCAAGCCACTCTGCTGTATCTTCCCTTTGATGGCTCCTGGCTCTTTGGGGAAAAGGCAGATCCAGCTCTGCAACGTTTTAAGGATAGCAAGGCCACTGCGAGAACTTCTGATGGATACATCTGCCTGTGGATTCCTCACCTTATGAATATCCCCTGCGCCGGCATTCCGCTGAAACTTTTTTCCCTAGCTCCCCACACCGACTAGGTCGTCACCATGCCATGGCTTAGCACGATGTCACAGGAACCATGAGAAGACCACGTCGGCGTGATGACGTCAGTTCCCTTTTTTCTGCGCTGTCGACGCTAACGTTTTTTTCTGGCACTCTCCATACTTTTGTCTAGATACATTGTAGTTTTGATTGCATCTCTCTCTGTTTTGGCATGTCGGCTCCGGGGAAGCTGGGCTTTAAGCCCTGTAAAGAATGCGGGGGTCATATGTCAATTACTGACTCTCATGAGGGCTGACTTTGGTGTTTATCTGACCACGACGTCGAGGGCAGTTCGTCTTGCAGGAAGATGAATCTGAAGGTTCTAAAAGGGAGGCCAAGCTGTATATGGCTAAGGCAAGAAAAGAAAAAAGGGGTCGTAAAAGATCGAAGTCAAGATCTTCAATGTCGCATGACTCCAAGAGAAAGCATAAGAAGAAGAAGAAGAGGCATGCATCTCGACGCCGGTCGTCAAAGGCTGTGGCTTCGAGGTCGCCTTCTCCAGCCCATTGACGTAGAGAAAAGGACTTTGTCCCTCCTTCTCCTTCAGTGTCTCCTCAGGTGACTCTGGTTCATTCTCCATCTTACAAGGGGACTTCGGAGCAGTCGCCGACGCCGAGGTTTTCACCGACTCCAGAGGGTGTGTCGAATCCGGCTGATGCTGCGGTTCCACCTGTGGCTCCGGCAGCTCTGACTCCAGAGGTGCCTCATGTGGATCTTGAACCAGCACAGTACCCACAATTTCCGGCGCCGGATTTGGATCTATCGCATTTTTTAAATGCGATGTATGGCGTGTTCGCCAAGGCCTCGTACCCCTCTGGAGCACCTTCGGGTCCCATGGGTCCTATGGGTTTTAGTTTGGGTGTGCCTCACTAGTATCCTCAGGCCCCCTTTCTACCATTTATGCCGCTGCGGCAGTTTCCGGCTCCGAGGTTGTCGACGCCATATGGGCAGTCCCCAGCTCCATCCCGTGAACCTTCTCTGATTTGATCGGCGCCAGTTACTACAGCGGGTCCTCCTTCTACGCCGCTCCCAGAACCATCGACGTCGCATGTGGCGCCTCTGACGATGCGCTCGAGGAGAGAAGCGCAGAGGTTGTTAGAGGAGGAACAGTACCAGGCTGAGGAGATGGAGGAAGGAGAAGTTTGATACAGAAGATTTGTTTGAGGGATTGTGTGAGGCAAGTGAACTTGATACTTCCCCAGAGTGGGACTTTGCTTCTCAGAAGGCTTCCCCTCGAAAGAAGTTGCACCGTACCATATTGTGATAAGGAAGGCTGCTGAACTCTTGGATTTGCAGCTTCCTATGGCTGAGTATAAGCCTAATTTCTTCACAGAGGTGCTTCATTATCCGTCCTCTGTGGTTGAACCACTTTTGCCTTTCAACGAAGCATTGACAGCCAATCCTTGATGTGTGGGGCAACCCACTTTCTGCTCCTGCAGTTTCAAGGTCGGTGTCCAGAAGATATAGACCGGCTCCAGGGGATCTGGTGTGCCTTTCATCCCACCCCTCTCTTGAGA
The DNA here is from genome assembly GCF_964261635.1 of Lissotriton helveticus. Lineage (NCBI taxonomy): Eukaryota > Metazoa > Chordata > Amphibia > Caudata > Salamandridae > Lissotriton > Lissotriton helveticus. Next base: position 1,260,611,252 of record NC_136057.1, on the reverse strand, counting down.
GCTTAGTGGTGCAGGCTTCTTGTTCTAAGAAGTCCACATGTGCTTTTGTTCAGGCTCCTGCTGACAGGGATTCCAAGAAGTTGGAACAATCTGCAAAGAAGGTCTTTTCATCGGCTAGCATTGCTCTGAAGTCTACCAATGCCACTTGTCTGTTGGGTAGATATATTCATGCCCTTATGGACTCTGCAAAACAACTTCTTCCTAAATTGTCTGAGGAGGATAGAGGAAATCTGAGTGAGATGCTGGTAGACACACAGGCTTCGGCTCGCCAAGTCATCCAGTCTGGCCTGGACACGGCAGATTCGGTTGCCAGGGTGATGGGTTCATCCATTGCACCAAGAAGACATGCGTGGTTGGGGTCTTCTGGATTCTCTCCCGATGTACAGGCTGCTTGATCTGCCTTTTGATGGGTCTAGACTGGAAAGAAAGCTGAGTCTGCTCTGCAAAGATTTAAGGACAGTAAGGCCACAGCGAAATCCTTGGGCCTGCAGTCTCAGGCGAAAGGTTATGGCTATAGACGATACCGTGCCTTCGGAAAGTCTTCCTATCATGGTTACAAACAGCCACATCAACAGCAACGAAACCCCTTGCACAAATCCTACAGGGGTAAAGGCTGAGGTCGACTCTGGAGAGCCGTAGGTCAGCCTTCTTCCTCCTCCTCCTCTACCTCCCCAACCCCTCCTGGTAATGCAGGAAAGCAGCCCTAGATCCGACCATCCTGGATCATGTAGGTCCCGTGGGAGGTCGGCTTACCCATTTTTTACAAGATTTAAAATTAATTACTTCGGACCTTTGGGTTTTAGATCTGGTAGAAAATGGGTACGCCCTTCCCTTCAGGAAATTCCCTCCTTACCCTCTTTACCAAGGGTTTTGCACGGAGGATCATTTACTTCTCCTTCAGAAAGAGGTTCTTGCCAGTTAAAAAAGGTGCGATAGAGGTGGTTCCAGAGCAGGAAAGGGGTCAGGGATGCTACTCCCGATATTTCCTGATTCCCAAAAAGGACGGCAGGTTACGTCCTATCCTGGACCTAAGGATTTTGAATCGGTTTCTCTAACAGGAAAGATTCAAGATGCTCACCCTAGCGCAGGTTCTTCAGGCGCTGCAACAAGAGGCCTGGATGGTGTCCATCGACTTACAGGATGCGTATTTTCACATCCCAATTTCTGAAGTCGCACAGGAAGTATCTCCGATTTACGGTTGGTTTGCAACACTACCAGTTTGCGGTCCTTCCGTTTGGTCTTACTACTGCACCTAGAGTCTTCACCAGGGAGATGGCAGTGGTTGATGCTCATCTCAGGAGGTTGGGGATCCCAGTTTTCCCCGACCTAGACGACTGGCTTCTGAAGGCAGAGTCGTCAGAGATGGTGCATCATCATATGCAGGTAACAACTTAGCGGTTGTACAAATTGTACAAAAAGTCTCACCTGGTGCTCTCACAGAGCAACCTGTTCGTAGGGGCAATACTGGATACCACTGTGTGTCGTTCTTTCCCGCCTCCGCAAAGTATTTGCGACATTCAGGAAATGATTCCCTTGTTTTACAATGGAGCAGTTGTTCCGGTTCTGAAGGTCCTTCGCCTGCTCGGTCTGTTCGCTTCCTGCGTTCTGTTGGTCAACCATGCACGCTGGTACATGAGGGCGCTTCAGTGGTGTCAGTGCAGGCAGTGGTATCAGCACAGCGGAGATCTCAGGGAGTCAGTCCAGAGAAGCTGCAGCGGATCTGTCTTGGTGGAGCGTGGAGGGCAATCTGTCTCAAGGAAAGCCCTTTCATCTTCCTCCTTCAGTGGCCACAGTAATAACAAATGCCTCTACCCTAGGGTGGGGTGCTCATCTGGGGGATCTGGAGATCAAGGGATTGCGGGGGATACGTTTGGCGCTCAAGGCCTTTCTCCCTTCCCTTCGTGGTCAGTCGGTTCAAGTCCTGAAGAACAACCCTGCCGCGATGTGGTACGTCAACAAGCAATTGAGGAGTAGGGTCGTACCATCTTTGCAGAGAGGCGTTGCGGCTCTGGTCCTGGGCTCAGGACCATCGGATTTGTTTGATGGCAAATCTGGCCGGGGTGCTGAACGTACGTGCGGACAGTCTCAGTCAGCAGTTCTCCACCGACCACGAGTGGAAGCTTCATCCGGAGGTAGTTAAACACATCTTCTGGACGTGGGGAACTCCTCGGATGGACCTGTTTGCCACTCTCGAGAACGCGCACTGCCCTTCGTTCTGCAGTTTCCAGTTTCCGAGGCAGGGAGCGTTGGGGGACGCGTTTCAGTTGAGTTGGAGCTCCCAACTCCTTTACGCATTTGAGTTTGAGTTTGAGTTTAAAAATATTTATATAGCGCACTTTCACCAGCGGTTTCATGGCGCTGCAACAGACAGACCTCTTGGGTGGGAATAACAGAAGTTAGATAAATAGGAAAACCAAAACAACAAGTGATCTAGTTAAAAGATTTAGCAAATAAATAGGTTTTGAGCTTTTTTCGGAATTGAGGGTAAAGAGGTATTGATCTAAGCTCTAAAGGCAGGGAATTCCATAGAACTGGTGCAAGGGTCGCGAACTTCGATCCTCCCCATTTCTTCCTCCGGAAACGAGAGACTGTCAGGAGGGATTGCGTAGATGAACGTATTTCCCTAGTGGGAACATAGGGAACGATCTCTGATGTAATGAAAGCCGGAGCCATGCCCAGTCGTGCTTGACAGATGATGGAAGCAAGCTTAAACTGGACGCGTTCACGAACAGGGAGCCAGTGAAGGGATTTAAGAAGGGGTGTTACGTGATGGGATTTTGGGAGATTGAACACCAGCCGTGCCGCCTGGTTCTGGATCAACTGCAAACGCCTTAAGCTATATGCAGGTATACCTGCATATAGAGCGTTACCATAATCCAGGCGGGAGATAACCATCGCCAAGATGATCAATTTCAAGGCATCAAAGGAAAAGAAGCGGGATACCTTGCGTATAGTGCGTAGTGACAGAAAAGAGGAGGACACCACAGAGCTAACCTGGGAGTGAAGAGTGAGCTGAGAATTAAGTTTAATACCTAATGTTTTAACTGAGGTAGAAGGGACCGGGGGAGGACCAAGGGAAGGGGGCCAAAAAAGTGAGGACCAGGGACTGGATGAACCACCCGTCAACACCAGCTCGGTCTTGTCCGGGTTGAGTTTCAGATGGTTGTGGTTCATCCAGTCCCGGATAAAAATCATAATAGACTGGAAATTTAAGATGGAAGCAGGGGAAGAAGACAGATTGAAAACAAGTTGGAGGTCATCCGCATAGTTGTATACGTCGACCTCCATTTGCTGTAATGAAAAAATAAGAGGGGCAATATAAAGGTTAAACAAAAGGGGTGAAAGGGAGGAACCTTGGGGGACCCCGCACTGGACTTTCTGGAAGTCCGCAGAAAAATCACCCAGGCGAACAGCCTGGGTGCGGTCCCTCAGGAAGGAGGATAACCACAACAGGGCGGTACCCCTGATCCCTGCCGCCTTGACACGGGAAAGCAGGATGGTATGGTCAACCGTGTCAAAGGCGGCTGAGAGATCGAGGAGGACCAAAGCCTGGGTCTGGTTGGTATCCATGCCCTCCCTGAGGTGTCAAGGACCGAGAGTACTACGGACTCTGTAGAATGTGCGGGGCGGAAACCAGCCTGGCGAGGGGCTAAGACCCCATACTCCTCCACAAAAGTGCTCAAAGAACTGGTGACATGACGTTCGAGCACTTTGGCCAAAAATGGCAGGAGGGAGATGGGGCGATAGTTGGCGGGGACCGAAGGGTCTGCGCCGGGCTTCTTTAGAATGGGGACAATAACTGCTGTTTTCAGTGAATTGGTTACAACCCCCTGAGAAAGAGAACTGTTGAGGAAGTGGAGAGCGGGATCTGGGCAAGTGGTATAAATATGGCGGAGGATGTGCGCGGGGCAAGTGTCTAATGGGGAGCCAGATTTAACAAGGGGAATTATCGAGGTCAGGGATTCCTTGGTCAGGGGAGGAAGGGCATTGAATTGTCCTTTAGGAGGAGGGCACTGAGGGTCAACAAAAGTGAGGGAAGGTGAGGGAATGTTAGCTTTAATAATGGCGATCTTCTCAATGAAGAAATTATTTAAGGAGTGACAAAGATCCTGAGAAGGGGTGGGCTTCAGAGAAGTCCTATCGGAGAATGCCAGATTGTGAACAATCGAGAAAATTTCCCTCGATTGATTCTCAGCTGCAAGGATCTTTGAGGAGAAGTAGGCCGTTTTAGCAGTCGAGATAGCCTTCTTGTATTGAGCCAGAATACTAATAAACTCAGATCTAAGTGAGGGGCAGTAATTCCTCCTCCAGGCACGCTCGGCTCGGCGTACCGCTAGTTTGGTGGTCTTAAGATCCTCGTTAAACCACAAATTGGCATCCTTCTCCCGCTTTGAAGTTACCCGCTTCAGTGGGGCAATGGAGTCACAACCTGAGGAGAGCCATTGTTCAATGGCAATGGCCTGAGAGAGAGTGGATAGGCCTTGGAGGGTGGGGTAGGAAGAGGTTAGTGATGCGGATAGATTGTCAGGATCCACTCGGCTCCATGAGCGGACCCAGACATTCTTAGGGAGCGGGGGCCTAACAGTGGGGTTGATGGGAAGGGTAAACGAAATCAGATGATGGTCAGACCAGGTGCAGGGTGAGATGGATAGGGAGTCTACCGGACAGTTTAAGGACTAGATCTGATCTAAGATATGTCCTTTGACGTGAGTGGGAGAGTGGACATGGGACACAAAGTTAAGGGATTGAAGGGTATCTGAGAACTCTCTTGAGGACGGACATTCCGCTGGGTCTGAAGGCCAAAAATTAAAATCTCCCAATAGTAAGATAGAGGAGTTATTAACCGTAAGTGTGGCCAGTACCTCCTGAAAATCGGAGAGAAACAATAAAGGTGATTGAGGGGGACGGTAAGTGACAACACAAGTAAGAGGGGGGTAGTAGATGTGGTACGAATGGCCAGGTACTCTGTTGTGGCAATATCTGGCAGAGATAAAAGTTGAAAGGGGAGGTCAGCCCGGGTAATGACCGTTACACCGCCCCCGCCCTACCAGCAGAACGGTCAGCACGTAGAGCATAGTATGGAGCGGGGAGAGTGGCCAATAAGACGGGGAGGGAATCGTCACTAAACCAAGTCTCTGTTAAAAAGAGAAGGTCCGGTGCGTGGAGGTCCAGCAGCACCGACAGTTCGTGTGAATGGGCCACTGCTGACCGGGTATTAAGGTAATAGGCCGAGAGAGTCCTGAGTGATACTGGGCTGGCATCTCCTCCAGGGAGATGAAGGGGAGAGGGGGGAGGGGGAGGACAGGAAAAAGAGGGGGCAGGGGACAGATCAAGAGAAGAAATGCGAGAGCGAGCAAAGGCGGATAATGGCCAAGTGCCCTGGAGACTGAGGAGTTGGGAGAAAGTGTAGGTGATAAATTGGGCAGAATGAAGTGCCCCTAGCCCCGGTCGGCCGCGGACGGGCGCAGACGGGCTTGACTTATGCGCGACTTCGGCGCGAAGTCGGCGCTCCCGCTGCGCTCGTCAGCTGCGCTTACTCCAGGTTGCCATTTATGCCGTCTGCCGTGAGCCACTAGACCGCTCACCTGCACGGTGCAGAGCCAGGCAGGAAGTGTCGCTCATAAGGATGACCCTTCGCACAAACGGCACACTGCCGGGGCGGACCGGGGTCGAGAGCGAGATGGAGGAGGTAAGCTGGCTAATCAGTTAGCAAAGTACAAAATTCAAAATGCTGGCGCATTAGTAGTATTCACCTTACAAGTTTTAAAAATACACAGAGTGCACAACACAGCTCGTAGTCAGCTGGGTTGTGTAGTTAAAAGTATCAGCGGCGTCGGAACGCGCCTGTAGCCTGCCCACCGCAGTTGCCTGCCACAGTTGTCTCGCATTTCCTCCCATACCCTTGATTCCTCTGGTTCTGAGGAAGGTTTGCCAAGACCGGGCCCAAGTTATATTGATCGCCCCAGATTGGCCAAGAAGGGTGTGGTACACAGACCTTCACCTCTCGTCGCACCCTCCGCTCCCTCTCCCTCTCAGGGTAGACCTCCGCTCACAGTCTGAGGGGCAGGTTCTTCACCCCCACCTCCAGAGCCTGCACCTTTATGCCTGGGCATTGAACGGGGCAACCTGAATTCTTTCTCTCTCCCCCCTGACCTGGTGGATGTTATATTATCAGCCATGCGACACTTCACCAAGGTGGTCTAAATTTGTTAAATGGTGTGGAGAGAAGTCTATTGATCCCTTAAAAGCTCATCGTTCTGATGTTCTTTGTTTTTCGTTGCATTTGCCCAGTAGGGTTGTGCTGTGGCTACTGTTAAAGGATATTTGTCAGCTTTATCAACATTTCTTTGTTTGCCTGATCAGCCTTCGCTTTTTAAATCTCCAATTGTTTTAAGGTTCATTAAGGGGCTTACTAACATATTTCCGCCCACTCCTTTTATTATGCCCCAGTGGGATTTAAATCTGGTTTCCATCTAGGAAAGTCCATTACCCTCCCTACTTTCTATCCTCCCCCTCACCCTTCCAAGCAGGAGGAGAGGCTTCACCGATCCTAAGAAGGCGATTAGTTTCTATCTGGATAGAACGTAGGACTTGTGACAGGACGATCAGCTCTTTCTGGGCTACGTTGGACGCATGATGGGCAAGGCGGTGCACAAGCGCACTTTATCCAGGTGGATCATCTTGTGCATCAAGATCTGATACGCTCTGGCTGGTAAGGAGCCTCCTGAAGGCATTAGAGCTCACTTCACCAGGGCTAAATCATCTACTTCTGCCTGGTCTACAGTGGTTCCTGTGTTGGACATCAGTAAGGCCGCAACTTGGGCCTCCCTTCACACTTTTGCGAAGCATTACTGCTTAGATTCCGTAGTGAGGAGGTACGGTCGTTTTGCAAGACATTTTGGTATAGAAGGGTGGACACCCTCCTCCAGGAGTGGGACTGCTGTGGGATTCTATTCATAAGGTGAGGAATCCACAGGCAGATGTAGCCATCAGATGAACAAGTTACTTACCTTTGGTAACGCTTTTTCTGGTGGATACGGTATCTGCCTGTGGATTCCTCACTGACCCTCCCTCCTCCCCTTTGTCCACCCTTTTATACCTTAAAAGAGGTATTTGTTAATGAATATTTTCATATTGTCATTTTGTATTGCCTCTATTTGCCTTTGTGTAGGCTTATAAGAAATGTTTGCTTTCTTTGCTTTACTATTTCACTTTACACTGTGTGTATTGGTGTGAATTCTGTGTACTATGTATACATTGTTTCTATGGTCGGTCCTCCCGTTTGCCTCGGTGGCACGGAAAAAATGGGTGGGACTGACATCATTACGACGACATGGTCTTCATATGGCTCCTGTGACGTCATGCGGAGCTACGGCATTGTGGCGACCTCGTCAGCGTTGGGAGCTAGGGAAAAAAAGTTTCAGCGGAATGCTGGCGCAGGGGATATTCATAAGGTGAGGGATCCACAGGCAGAAACTGTATCCACCAAAAAAAGCGTTACTGAAGGTAAGTAACTTGTTCTTTAGGCCTATGGTCCCAGCCTAGGAGCTTTGGCTACAGAAGATTTTGAGGATTTGGAAAGGCTGCTCCTTTTCGATGCCGTCAGCAGCAGCAGAACCCTCTGTAGAAGTCATACAGAGGGAAGGGAAGAGGTCCTCTGTGAGGGGCCACTCTCTTCCTCCTTCTCCTCCTCTCCTGCCCCACCCCATCCACTGGATCCACAGGGCAGCAGCTCTAGATTCCCCCCATCTTGAAGCATGTTGAACCTGTAAGAGACCGGGTGTCCTATTTTCTACAAAATTGGAAATCTTTTACAACAGATCTTTGGGTTTTAAATCTTGTAGAAAAGGGGTACGCCCTTCCTTTTCAGGAGTTCCCCCTCTTTACCTTCCTTCGTCAGGACAGTTGTTCAGTGGACCATCTGTTCCTTCTGCAGTAAGAGGTCCTGTCCGTGTTACAGAAAAGTGGGATAGAGGTGGTTTCGGAGCAGGAAAGAGGTCAGGGATGCGACTCCCGGTATTTCCTGATCCCCAAAAAGGACAGTCAGTTGAGGCCGATCCTGGACCTCAGAATCTTGAATTTTTGCCTCAAGCAGTAGAAGTTCAAAATGTTGACCCTAGCTCAGGTTCTCCTAGCGCTGCAGCTGAAAGATTGAAGGTGTTGATCGATTTGCAAGATGCGTATTTTCACATCCCCATCCTGAAGTTATGGTAGGGTCTCAACACTACCAGTTTGCAGTTCACCCGTTTGACCTTACTTCTGCACCTTGGGTCTTCACAAAGGTGATGGTGGCAGTTCATCTCAAAAGGTCAGGATTACCGTATTCCCTATCTGGACAACTGGCTGCTCAAAGCAAAGTCCCCAGAGATAGTGCTGCATCTTCTCTAAATAACAGCTCAGCTGTTGTTCGACTTGGGGTTTTCGAAAAATGTACTAAAATCTGACCTCGTGCCCTCACAGCGCATCCTGTTCATAGGGGCAGTACTGGATACTAATATGAGTCGTGCTTTCCCGACTCCTCATAGGATATTAGACATCCAGAATATGATGCCAGTGTTTCAAGATGGAGTGGCTGTGCCAGTCTTGAAGGTCTTACGCCTGCTCAGTCTGTTCGCTTCCTGCATTCTGTTGGTCAACCATGCGCACTGGCACATGAGGGCACTCAAGTGGTTCCTCTGCAGGCAGAGGTTTCAACACAACGGAGATCTCGGGGAGATGGTCAGAATCTCCAGAGACACTGCAGTGGTTCTATTAATGGTGGAGTGTTGCAGACAACCTGTCTCAATGGTAAACCCTTTCAACCTCCTCCGGTGGCCACATTTTAACGGATCCCTCCACTCTGGGGTGGTGTGCCCATCTGGGGGACCTGGAGATCATGGGTCTTTGCTCTCATGAGGAAAGATTGTTTTGCCTCAACCTTCTAGAACTGCGGGAGATTCCTTTGGCTCTCAGGGCCTTTCTTCCCTCCTTTCGCGGTCAGTCGGTTCTGGTCCTGATGGACAGCACTACCGCGATGTGGTGCATAAACAAACAGGGAGGAGTAGGGTTGTGTTGTCTCTGCGGCGAGGCAATGCGACTCTGGTCCTGGGCTCAGGACCATCAGATTTATGTGGTTGCAATCATCTGCCCGGAGTGCTGAATGTACGTGCGGACAGTCTCCGTTGGCAATTCTCGGCCGATCACGAGTGGGGGCTTCATCCGGAGGTGATCCATCACCGCTTCAGGATGTGGGGTTTCCTCAGTTGGACCTGTTCGCCACTTACAAAAACGGGCACTGCCCGTTGTTCTGCAGTCTCCAGTATCCAATGCGGGGAGTGTTGGGGGAGGCCTTTCAGTTGTATTGGGGTTCGCAACTCCTCTACACGTTCCCTTCCATACCCTTGATTCCTCATGTCCTGAGAAATATTCGCCAAGACCGGGCCCAAGTCATATTGATCATTCCGGATTGGCCAAGAAGAGTGTGCTACACAGACCTCCTTCACTTTTCATCGCACTCTCTGCCCCATCTCCCTCTCGGGGTAGACCTCCTCTTGCAGTCGCAGGGGCAGGTTCTACATCCTCACCTTCATGCCTGGAGTTTGAACAAGGCAACCTGAGTTATTTTTCTCTCCCACCGGATGTGGTGGATGTTATCTTATCGGCCAGAAGTCATTGCACCAAATCTATCTATTCCTGTAGATGGGCCAGGTTTGCAAAGTGGGTTTGAGAGCATTCTATTGATCCTTTGAAGGCTCATTTATCTGATGATGATAGTAGTTCCCTTCCCTTTCCTTGACCCAGCTGGGTTGTGCTGTGGCAACTGTTAAGGGCTACTGCTTTATCAACCTTCCTTTGTTGGCCAGACCAACCATCGTTGTTTGTCTCCCATAGTCATGAGGTTCATTAAGGGCCACACTAATAGATTCCCTCCCACTCCTTTTATTATGCCTCAGTGGGAATTACATTTGGTTCTTTCTTTCCTGATGGGGTCTACTTTCGAGCCTCTTCATAGTTGTCCGTTGAGGCTTCTTACTTTCAAAACAATTTTTCAGATTGCTATTACGTCTCCTAGGAGGGTAAGTAAGCTTCAGGCTCTTAGTTCTAAACCTCCTTTTACATCCATTTATGCAGCTAAGATGGTTCTCAGGACCAGGACTGCTTTCCTGCCTAAGGTGGTTACTCCTTATCTAGGGTAGTCAATCCGCCGTACCTGATTTCTATCCTTCCCCCTCACCCTTCCAAGGAGGGGAATAGACTTCACCACCTGGACCCTAAGAGGGTGGTCATCTTCTATCTGGAGAGAGCCAAGGGTTTAAGGCTCGACGATCAGGTCTGCATTCGTTATGTGGGAAGAATGCATTCCAGGCAGATCAACTTGAGCTCATTCCACTAGAGCGAAGTATTCTTCTTCGGCTTTACCTACAGGTGTCCCTGTTGAAGACATCTGCAAGGCGGCAATTTGGGCCTCCCTCCATTCTTTTGCGAAGCATTACTGCTTGGATGTAGAGGTGAGGAGCGACGGCCATTTTGCACGTTGTGTGCTGCAAGATTTTTGGGTATAGGTGGGTGTACACCCTCACCCGGGACCGTTGACTGCTTGGGGGTTCAATTCAAAAGGTGAGGAATCCACAGGCAGATGTATCCATCAGAAGAGTAAATTACTTACCTTCTGTAACGCTTTTTCTGGTGGATACAGTATCTGCCTGTGGATTTCTCACTGACCCACCCGCCTCTCCGTTATCGGTCTTCCTACACCTAAAATAATTTTGCATAGAACATTACTGGTATTTCATTGTCTTTTAAAATGATGTGTAGTTAGTTGCTGGGAAATGTCTAGTATTTCCAGTCTCTTTCTCTTTTGAATAATATACTGTGTATATTGGTGCATATATATTATATACTGTGTTTATTCGCGAAATGTCGGTTCACCCGTTTGCCTTGAAGGCAGGAATATATGGGTGGTTCTAACGTGAGCACGAGGTCTTCTTATGGCTCAGATGACATCATACAGAGTCATGAGCGGAGCCGTGCTATTGTGACGTCCTTGTCGCCGTGGGAGAGCTATGAAAAAAGTTTCCATGGAATGCTGGCGCAAGGGTAATTCAAAAGGTGAGGAATCCCCAGGCAGATACTGTATCCACCAGAAAAAGCATCATCGAAGGTAAGTAACTTGTTCGGTAAGGTGAAAGGTCTCTGAGGGTGGCATAATACATGCTTAAGTTCTCAGAGGCCCTCTCTGGTCACAAGGCCCATGGTACCAGGGGTACCTTTTACTAGGGACTTACATGTGGCCAAGAGGTGTGCTAATTGTGGAAACAAAGGTACAGTTTTCCAAAGGAACACAGGGCCTGGGAACCCGATTGGCAGGGATCCAGGGCACGCTCAGTCAAGTTAGCATCAGTTATCTGGCAAAAAGTTAAGGGGTAACTATCAATATAATCAGTGCATTAAATCCAGTGTTAAATGTAATGTCACTGGTGGGCAAAGTGCAACTTTAGAAGATGCCACTTAAGTTTCCCCAGGTTTCCAGTGCCTGTTTACTGGTGTGCTTAGGGCTGGTCTTGCAAATAGCTGTCTTCCCTCCTGAGAAGACATGCTAACGACTCTCAGGAAAGGCCACAATAGGGGCCTGCATGGGAGAGAAGTGTTATCTCCCTCCTGCTGGAAGCCACACAGATGCTACCCCAAAAGTCAAGCTTCAAAGGAGATTTTTTGAAGGGCACATTGGTGACACTTGGGAGTGGGGGGGGGTACTCTCTTGTTTAGGCAAACAGGCTAGCAGGGGGACCGGAGAGGAGAAGCCAGTTGTTAAACCATTTTCCCCAGGGATGTATTGCCCATAGTAGTCACACCTCTGGGGGTGTGCTAGGGCGCTCTGGATATTGAGAGAGGGGTCTTGTAATCTTGGGAGCTGGCAGAATGGTACATCCTGGGATAGCCAGATGTCCCACTTCCCTAGAAGTGGTCATCAGGAGGGAATCTGGTAGCCCATTGCCTACCAACTGCATCCTACTCTGAGGGTATTTTCTGAAGATAAATAGGGTACCCTTGTCTCCCAGTTCTGAACCGACTCAGAAGAACCGAATGACTGCCCTGCTGCACAAAGGGACCAGCAAAGAAAGGCTGCACTGATAAGGACTGCACCTGGTGGCAAGTGAAGAGAGGGACAGTGCCTGTGGTGTCGTGCTTAAGCAGAAGTTGTCTCCAGAGCCCAGTCAGGCCAGGAGAACTCCAAGGGCCCACTGACTGGCTTACTATTTGCAGCACATAAACACAACAGCTGAAGTAGCCTGCTGGGACAAGTTGATAGCCCAAAGAATTTAAGCCACAACCACCTCCGCTGTGCAGCACCAGGGAGCCATACCCCAAGCACAGTGTTGCACCCTAGTTCGCTGAGCCCGGAAATGCTGTCAGAGAGTTGCTGGGACCTCAGAAGGAAAGCTATCAACCCAGTAAGGATTGACATGTGGCTGTGACTATGGGCGACTGGTAGTACAGTGATGACTGCACTTCAGCAAGACCGGAGAGGGCTTCGTGGGACATCGATCCTGCAACCAGGACCCCTTCACCTTCTTTGTGGACCGAAGAATCTCTGCAGGAAGTTCCCCATCGACTGCATCGCATCCACAGCTTTCTTAAAGCATCTTCAGCATCCTTAATTCCTTGCCTCAGAACCACTCTGTAGGAATAAAGTGCCTGGAACTGTTGAAAGACTGCTTCTCCTATGTAGCTAAATGTTCTTGAGGACCTTGCTGGTCCCCCTGACTAGCTCGTTTTCGGAGTTGAGAGTCCCAAGTACTTCTAATCACCCACACAGACACTTTTTCAAAGTAAACTTGGGTAAATGTCAAAGTGTCTGGTTCGTCGACTTTGCCAAGGCATGTTTTTGGTTGCATGAAATTGCTCTGATTTTAATATTGCTTATAAAATCAATATCTCTGGAACCCCCTGTGGATTTTTTTATCCTAGTGTGTAAAATACAATTTATAATTTGCTGTTGGATTTCTTAAGTGTTGTGTTGATTTTTTTCCAAGCCCTTCGTTTTGTTGTCTGAACAATGCACAGGTACTACGGATTGGTAGGAACTACACAACAGTACCACTGGTACCAAGGGCCTTGTGACCAGAGGCCTCTAATGTCTACTGCATGTGTTATGCCACCCTTGGAGGCCCCTCAACCGAACACCCCCACCCTGCAAATGCAGACTGGGTGTTTTGGTGCAGGTCAAACTAAAGTCAACATGGCACACGTCCCTGTGTTCTATGCCCACCAACACTGCCTGTGGCATGGGTAAGTCAGGCCTTACGGACCGAAAGACAGGGTGCACCATGTCCAGGTGAGGGCATAGCTGCAAGAGCAATATACCCCTACAGTGTCTGCCATTCATAGATATTGCAAGTCCAGTGAAGCCATTTTGAGCACATAGGCTAGGATGCTAGGAGTTTGTCAACACAAAGTCCACAGCTCCAAGATGGCTTTACTGAAGTCTGGGAATGTTTTGTGTCAAACGTCCCAGCACATTAATCCCACACCAATGCCAGTGTTTGGTTTAATGAAAAATACACCCAGAGGGCATCTTAGATGTGAACCCTGAAAAACTGCCACCTCTGGTGAGGCTCCTGACTGACTCCCAGCCATCTGCCACCACCAAACAGGTTTCTGGACCGCTGGGTAGAGACCCCTCCGCTCCCTGGGTCCGGGAAGAAAGTACATCTTGGGAAAAGGTTTCATGCCTCCTTGCCCAGGTTGGGCAAATTCCTCGAAGAGAGAGCTTCAAAGGTTTGCTGCCTTCGTTAGCTACCCCCAGCCTTTTGCTGCTATCAGCAACTACCTCCCACTGGTTCTGACCCCTATGATGGGCACAAAAACCAGCGGGAAAACCTAGCCAGGAAGAGAGTTGTGCTCACCTTTGCAAACCCCGCCCCTCAGGTGGGAGAGGCTAGGTGAAGCACACGTCTCAGTCCCCGCCATCGTGTAGATGGATGGGACCCCTCCAATCAGGAACAGGCTTATGCCCCCCTCCCACTGGAGGGTGGCATACTAGGGAGTGTAAAAGTAAAATTTTATTGCTTGATTTAAAAAAAAAAAAAAAACCCTTTGCACAATACAAAAGATGAAACATTTTGATACTTATTAAATTGATAGAATTATGAGTAAAAATGTAACACTTGTTAGATAGCAGTAGTAAAAGTAATAAAAGAATGCCCAGCCCACCATGTGTCCGAACTCTTATTTGTGACCTGCACCTTTGGAGGCTATCTCCTCAAAATGATTATGGCCAGGATTGTGTTTAGCAGACTAAAGGTATCCAGCCTGTGTGCAAGGCCCTTTATTTGTATTGATTGCACTTTTGCAGTTCCATCCGGTTTTCTCGAGGTGCCCACGGGGCAGTAATTGTCCTTATTGTGGATGTCCATGCATCTGCGCCTCTGGCTGAGCTAGCGATTGGCATCTCACCTTCCCTAGTTCTTTTTTACTGCGCAGTCCATAAACCTCACCACTGTGCAATTTAAATGTGTGTTCCGTGGGTCGAAGCAGGCCAATACAGCGGATGTGCATGATCCGACTTCCTTATTATTCCAGGCCCTCCGCAGGAGGAGCCTTCTTTCTTTCAGGAGGCTGGGGCACAGGCACACAACATGAATTATATCTTCCCTATGCTTGCCGCAAAATCGACATGTCTCCGGGGCTTGTTCTCTTTTCCATTTGGGAAGGTGGCAAGACAGGTTAGTCACCCCAATCTTAATTTTAGAAAACTGAGTTTAGTGCGTGCATTGAAAGTACAAGTTAAGTAGCTCTGAGGTGTCAGCTGATCGTATGAGATGAGGGTCAACCAGCCATGGCTTTTTTTTTTTTTTGCAAGGCTCGCCGTATCTTCCATTGAGGAGAGCTTTTTGTGGGGTTTTTTCGCTAGCCTTTTAAAGTCATATTGGCTGACATGCAGGTCCCATACATCGCTCAGACCTAAGCTTTTTAATCCACTTGACAAATATCGATGCCCCGCTTGCCATCGTTTTGTTTTCAGATCGGCCCATAGGTGTTCTGCTAAGCTGCCCTCTTTTGATGACCTCAACTTGTGGCAGCACATTAGGAAATGCATCATTCTACCCAAAGTTTGCTTACAGATACCCAGTTTCAGCCTGATTTGTGCCGGTGACGTGAAAGATGGTAATTGGAAGACTGTTCTAAAAATGTTTGCTATACTTGTGTCCAGTTGATCACTGTCCAATCCCTTAAGCACCTCGCTTCCATATGTTAGGGTTGGAATGACTTTTGCCTGCGCCACCTGTAGGGTTGGAGCGAAAGTTGGGCCAAATAATTCCTTTTGGATGGAACTGAGAGCAAAAGCTAGTGCTGTACCTTTCTTTTTTTTGTTCTCCCATATGGATTTTGTATCTTTCGTTGTTGTTGAAGATCACTCCTAGATACTTGTGGCATTTGGATTCTGTAATTCTTTCAGAATTTAAGACCCATGTCAACTTTTTTGGTCTTCCTGGGCGAATTGCCCACATTTTTGTTTTCTTGTTATTTATCACAAGCTCGTTCTTGTCTGAGTATGCGGCAGTTGCATCCATGAGTCTTTGTAAGCCCACCTTTGTGCTACTTAAGAGGGCCACGTCATCTGCATATAAAATATTTGACAGCTGTATACTACCTAGTTTAGGAGCATGGGAATTAACTTTGTTAAGGTCTTCCGGAAGATCTGCTAAAATAAATTGAAAAGTGTGGGGGCCAGGACGCATCCTTGTTTCAGTCCTTTTGTTGTGAAAATTGGTCTTGACAGTCTAGAGCCGTCACCAATCTTAATCCTGACCCAAGTGTCCTGATGCAGTAGTTGTAAGGCTCTTAGTAAACCATCTGGGATGTTCAGAGCAAGAAGCTGCTGCCACAGCTTACCCCAATTGACTTTGTCGAATGCTGAACTAAAATCTATGAATCCTATGTAAAGCGATCTGGTACTAAGCTCCGCCTGATCTATCAGACACGAGAGAGCCATGAGGTTAACCATAGTGGCTGTTCCGCTTGTGAAACCAGTTTGGTTTGGTGGGATTATTTAGTGTTCCTCGGCCCATTCCCATAATAAGTTTAGCAAAATCCCTGCAAAGTACTTGGCTTCATTATCAATGAGAGCAACTAACCGATAGTTGCTGGAGGATTTTTTGTCCCCCTCCTTTGAAGATTGGAACAAGGATCGATCGTCGCCAAGAAGGTGGAATGTTGTCCTTTGCTAAAATGGAAGTAAAAAGTGGAGCTAGTTTGGATGCCCAGAAAGCTGGGTCCTCAAACAGAGCCGGAGGAATTCCGCCTGGACCTGGGGCCCCATCTTTCCGACCCTTTTTTATCTGCCTTTCGATTTGGTCCTCCGAGACTGTACTGTACTCAGTGCGGTTGTCATGCTTTTGTCTCTCTGATTCCTTTTTGTTTTTTATACTTTTGTGGGAAAGCTTGTCCATTGTTGACCCTATTCGAAGGTGGTTTGAAAGTGTGTTCAACTCTGTTGACGTGTTGATGCTCTTAGTGCCAGTGACCTGATTCAAAGTGTGGTCTTGTCGGTTGTTGAAATGGGTGTGCATAAAAAAAGTACCACTAAGACTCCAGTATGTTTGATGAGGCGACTTTCAGGACACGACGCCCAAGACTGTTAACAGTATGCCAGAATCTTGCAGAGTTGTTTGACCTTCTATCTTGATATAGTTTGGCCCAGAAGGAGTTCCAATGTGCCCTACGATGTTCTCTTCAGATGCTGACGAGCTCCTCTCAGTTTAGTTAAGATTGATGTGTCCATTGGCTTTGTTTTTAATTCCCGCCATAGCCGGTCCATGCCTTTTTTCGCCAATCGTATTACTGGATCCCATGGGATTGACTGTTCCATGCGTTGTTGGATTTGCATGTCTGGCTGACAGCTTACTTGTAAATCTAGTCCAATTAGCAATTTGATCTTCAATTACCTCACCAGTGATCTCTATCATGTGCTTTGCCTCCTTTGATACTAGTTGTAAGTTTTTAACTGAGTACTTTATTCGTTTTAAGTTGATCGTAAAGCTTTCAAAAGCTGGTGTTCCCGCCTCATCGTGTTGCACCATTCTGGTGCTAAACAATATTTCTTGAGAATTTTTGTGATCACTTTCAGGTTTGTTGCCAAACCCGAAGGTAATTACTTGATTCAGGAGAGAAAGATTAACAAAAGTATAGTCGATTAGAAATGCACCGGTGTTTGATAAGAATGAAAGGCCAGGCAGCTTGTCTGGAGTGAAGCGCCCATTAAGCGCTCTGAGGCCAAGATGTTCTAGGTTTCCTTGTAGTCCTTTCTCGTCTTCTTTGCGCCATCCAGGGTAGTCCTGTGGTGGTATAGCCCAAACAATTTCTTGTGATTTAATTACTTCGTTTTTTTGGAGGACCGACATTAACCACATGTTAAAATCTCCAGAAAGTACAATATCCGCTTTCGGAAACCTTGATCTCATTCTTAGCACTGTCGCTATCAACTCTTCTGAGACTTTTTCCCTGGGCGGAATTTGGACAAATGTACACATTCAGTAAGGTTATAGTTCTGGGCTGGCCTTGGGGGGAGTTGAAGGAGATTCCCACAGACTGGAAAGAGTAGGATGAGCTTGCGAGATCCCATGATGTAATTGCATTATTTGTTGATATGAAAATAGCTAGACCTCCGCTGCTTTTTCCTAATGATTTTGCTTTGATAGCAGGTGTGTGGTGAGTTTTAAACCCTTCCAAGTGCTGCGGCTCTGTCAGCCATGTCTCTTGTAATAGTATGATCTTGAATGACCGAAGGTAAGTGATCATGGATTCTTCTCCCAGTTTGTTCGATAGACCATTGATATTCCAAGAGCAGACCCTTAGTGGGCAGGTCCCTACTAGGGGGTGTAGACACCCCAGGATAGAGACCCATTGGTCCGAACCTGCACTCCCCTGTAACGCCTCTAAATTTAGTATTTAGGGACACCCCCTGAACCTTGCCTCTTCAGATTCAATGTGACAAGAAGGAGGAGGACTGAAGACCCATGCTGTAGAAGAGGAGGAGGAGGACGACAACTGCTTTGTCCCTAGCCTTACTGGCTGGTCTCCTGCTCTGAACCCCTGTGAGCTGAACCCAGCATGTCCTGCAGCCAGCAGCCAGTAGCCTGGCCAAGTGGCCTGCCTGTGAGCAGTCCCCAACCAAGGTGTACCCCTAGCCCCTTTGGCTAACATTGGCACCCTGCACCCGCTGCCCTAGTGCTGCGGGTGGTGCCCCTTGAGTGCCAACCTGAAACTTGAGGAAAATTGGTTCTAGCCCCCAAAAACTCCAATACTAAAACCGTTTTACTCACCTCACTTTCTTTTCTCTATAGGACTGAATGGTGGGTTTGGTCTGAAAATTCTTCTAAGTGTTGAACTGTCTTGTACTGCACACAAAGTAATCTATTGCTTGCACAAGAGTTAACCTGCCTACAAATGTCCTGTGGTATCTAAACTGTTAGGAGTGTGTTTCATACCAAACTGGAAAAGTAATCGCAAGGTAATTATATGCATTTTTTAACCGTTTTACAAATCGTTTTCCTCATTGAAAAAGTACTCAAAATGTGTCCTACAAAGCCAGTATTCAATGCATTTTGAAAAGCCAGATTGTATGAAGAGTTTAACTTACCTGCTACTAAGTAAATCTTGGATCTAGAATTAAACAACAAAATAACTTTTTATATAACCAGTCTGGATTCAGTCTTTGAGTGTGTGACATCATTTCTTGCCTTAGTGTGTACAACAAAAGCTTAACACTACCCTCCTGATAAGCCTGACAGCTCAACCACACTAACACAAAAGAGTAAGGTATTATCTACTTTAGCCTCTGATATACCTCCGGGAATCTCCTGGACTCTGTGCACACTATACCTTCCATTGGTATAGTGTATACAGAGACAGCTTCCTACATTGGTGGATCAGTGGTAGTCTACAACTTTGCTTTTGTTTCACTTGATCTAACCTGATAACACGACTACAATCCAAAAATTGCCTTTAGTTCAACTCATCTTTTGAATTGACAATTTTTCCAAATTCTTAAAGGTCTTGTTAGGTCCTTGGTTAATTCCCTCTAGCAATTGAAAAAGTCTCACTCTCACTGTAGTTAGGGTTAGAAGGCCTTTGACGTTTTTGGCCTCTTTGTAAAAGATCCCAAACATGACTACAGTAATAGCTGACATAGAGAATAGACTGGTGGAGCTCGACATCACCCCTTACCTCCATCTAGAGATGGTTGAGTTAAGATCTCTATGCAAACTTGAGAAAATACCCATGGGTCCCATCCTCCCAAGGTCAAGCTCCATGAGCTCTTTGTAGAATACTCAAGGCACCACCTTTCTGAGAGAGGGAAGATCCCACATCAGAAATAGATTAAACCAGTGATGAGGAGGATCTCATCCAACACTCACCACTAGATAGGGAGAACAGGGCCCATGTGGCCCTTACTTCAAGGATAGGACTAACAGCACCTAGAAAAAGAAAGGTTAGAGATGGACTTACCCCTCGCCCCCATCAGTGGTGGTAACAATATCAAACCTAGGGAGAAAGAAAGTTCTAATGACCCTAAAATCCCCAAAGGGATTGTTCCCAAAAAGGAGGAAGGTGATGACCTCACCAAATGGTTCACACCCTTTAAGAGGGCTTGTGGAATGAGGCAAGTGAAGAGGTCACACTGAGAGGCATTACTTTGGGAACTGTTCTCTGGTAACTGCAGAGACAGACTACTGACTGTCACTGGGCCAGGAGCTGAGTCCTATGACCTAATAAAGGGCACCATTATTGAGGAATTTGGACTCACAACTGAGGTGTATAGAATTAGATTCAGGCAACCCCAAAGCAATCCTGGGTTGACTCCATGGACTATTCAGTAAAAATACTAGATGGTTGGTTTACTGGAAGTTTTGTGCATTACTATGTTAGGCTTTAAAATCTTCTGATGAAAGAACACATGTTAAGTAATTGCACTAATAAAAAGTTGAACCAATATCTGGTAGACCTAGGTCTAATTTTGCCACAAGAATTGGGAAAGAAGGCAGACCATTGGGTCAAGACTACAGTGACCAAAACTTCCACTGGGGGTGACCAAAAGAAAGAGGTAACAAAACCTCCCCAAGTGAAAGGGGGTAATTCCCCCCCACCACCCCACCCCCAAGATAAAAATCAAGAGTCTTCTAAAGGCCCACAGAAACCTGTTCAGGAGTGTGGGTCCCAAAAGTCTAACCAGTCCACTGATGGATATAAGGGTAAAATGTCTGATACCCTAAAGGCCTGGTGTTAAAACTAAGACGGTTGGACACCCTCCTGGAGATGATGCCTGTCCCAACAAGAATGTCACTAGCCCCCCTCCAGTTACCAGCGGTGTGGCAAATCTCCAGATGGAATCAACAGTGTGCCAGAGAAAATCAGAGTTCTCACTGAGGCTGTTCTAGTTTCTGAAGGTGAGGGAGGGTTAGCCACTTTGGCTGTCGCCCCCTAACTTGAAAAAGTATTTACAGTACCCCTTAGTAAATCGACCAGGAAAGAAGCCGTGAGGCATACAGTTGCCAGTGTCACAATGGTGAGATATAAATGTATACATTCACCAATGCTGACAGTGTCACTTCTAACCAGGCCATGGTGATATTAGACTAGGTTGGCGGGGGTAGGAGGGAGGGAGGTTTCTGGGCTGAAAGGAGTCGTCTCTCCAAAACTCACAGCCGCCTCCTCTGCTCACAAATGATCTGCTAACCTCAGCATTGTCTGAGGTACAAAAAAGGACACTCAGCCATGCTGCAAATCCGAGATAGTGTGTGTGAAGGAAAGAGCACAAACTCGAACACAGGGTGAACAAGGAGTATGGGATCCTGAAATGATGGCCCAACCTCCTAAGAGAAAGGGTGAGAAGAATGAGGAACCAGCTTCTACACAGCCACAAGCTCAGGACCCCTATCCTCAGGGAGAGGACTTGTCAGCCCCAGAGGGAGCTGAGTCCATGAAATTTGGACCTTACCAGGTTGAACTCCTGGGCCCAGAGGGACCCTCTAGGGAACAGCTGTGCTTTGGGAAGCAAGTCTGCCCCACTCTTAAAAGCCTGTGACAAGGAAAAGGGAGATGTCGGTGGCTCCCACTGGATCTATTGGGAGGAGGGACTCAAGTACACTGAGGCCAGAGATTCCAAAACTGGAGCCACTAGGAGAGTGGTAGTGCCTCAACTGTATAGGGAGTTCTTACTCACTTTGGCACATGACCCCGTAGCTGGGCACCTGGGTCAGACCAAAACTTAGGGAAGGCTTGTCAGCCATTTCTACTGGTCCCAGATTTCCCAGAAAGTGAAGGAGTTTGCCTGCTCCTATGTCACCTGTCAGGTCAGTGACCAGACCGGAGGACATCCAAAGGTCCCCTCAATTCCACTACCAGTTGGTTGGGTCCCCTTTGAAAGGCTTGGTGTGGGCATAGTGGGACCACTTGAGCCACCCCAAGCCTCAGGAAACAAATTCATACTGGTAGTAGTGAATCATGCTGCAAGGTATCCTAAAGCAATTCCCCTTACGATTACTACAGCTCCTGGAGCAGCTAAGGCCCTCATCAGTGTCTTCACCGGGGTAGGGTTTCCTAAGGAGGTAGTGTTAGACAGAGATACCAAATTCATGTCTGCATACCTGAAGCACATGTGGGATGAGTGTGGGGTGAACTACAAATTCACTGCACCTTACCACCCACAAACCAATGGTCTTGTTGAGAGATTCAACAAAACATTGAATGGCATGATCATGGGGCTCCCTGAAAAACTCAAAAGGAGAAGGGATGTCCTCTTGCCATGCCTGCTTCTCACTTAGAGAGGTGCCTTGGAAGGGAGTAGGGGTTCCCCCCTTTCAATTTCTGTTTGGTCATCCTGGGAGGGGACCACTTGATCTTATAAAAGAAGGTTGGGGGAGACCTTTCCATGAACCTAAACAAGATGTGGTGGACTATGTACTAGGCCTATATTCCAGGATGGCAGAGTAAATGGAAAAGGCATCCAAAAAACTTGAGGCCAGCCAACTACTCCAGAAGCTGTGGTATGACCAAAAAGCTGCACTGGTGGAGCTCCAAACCTGTGGCACCAAGGGCCCCCCAGGACAAATGTAGTGACCCTTGCCCTAGAGAGCTGAAGTGAGGTCATCTAATTGGTAAACCTGGGCGCTAGCAGGCACCCCAAGAGGGTGATCCATGTGAACCGTCTGAAACTTTGTGACAGGGCTGATGTGTCCATGTCTCCTACAGTCCACAAGATGGGTCAGTTGATAGTTATCTATTTAGAAACCCTCACTGCCCAACAGTAGAGTTATATATTCAGAAACCCTCACTGCCCAACAGCAGGTTTGATTGCAGGCATTTCCTGTAGCAGTATGCTGGCCTCTTCTCTTTGACCCCAGGCTAGATACACTGGTGTACCCATGATGTGGACACTGGGGACAGCTCGCCTGTCAAAACCAAAATCTATTGACAGTCTAACCAAATCAAGGCGAGCATCCAACCTGAATTCAGCAAGATGCTGGAGTTAGGGATTATTGAACCCTCTGAAAGTCCCTGGGCCATCCCAGTGGTTTTAGTCCCCAAACCTCACCCCCAAGGGGGAAAAGGAGAAATTAGATTCTGTGTGGTTATAGAGGGCTAAATGCTGTCACTAAGACAGATGCTCACCCCATTTCCAGAGCTGATTAATTGATAGATAAACTAGGTGCATCCCAATTTCTCAGCACCTTTAACTTAACTTTAGGGTACTGGCAGATTGGCATGGCCCAAGGAGCCAAAGAAAAAAACGTATTCTCCATACCTGCTACCTTCCAAATGTTGATGAATCAAATCCTTGCTGGTTTAGAGACCTTTAGTGCAGCATATATTGAGGTTATGGCTGTCTTTAGCCCCTTCTGGCAAGATAACCTGGGCTACCTGGGGAACGTTTAGCAGGCCCTGCAATCTGCAGACCTAACTATCAAGGCATCCAAATGGCAGATAGGGCAGGGGACTGTTCTATACTTTGGCCACCTTGTAGGTGGAGGCCAAGTGCAACCTCTACAGCCCAAGATCTAGACAATTCTGGATTGGGAGGCTCCAACAACCCAGACCCAAGTCAAAGCATTCCTTGGCTTGACTGGGTAAGACAGGAGGTTTGTGACGGTATATGGATCCATTGTGACCCCCTCACAGAAGTTACCTCCGAGAAGATACCCTAGAAAGTGGTCTAGACAGTGAGCTGTCAACATGCTTTTGACACCCCCTGAAAGAGGCAATGTGCTCAGCACCGGTTCTCAAAGCTCTAGACTACTCCAAGCAGTTCATTGTGCAGACTAATGCCTCCGAGCTAGGGATAGGAGCGGTTCTATCCCAGACCAACGATGATGGCTAGGACCAACCTGTTGCTTTCATAAGCAGTAGGCTGCTCCCCAGGGAGCAGTGCTGGAGTGCAATTGAAAGGAAGGCCTTTGCTGTGGTTTGATCTCTGAAGAAGCGGAGACCCTACCTGTTTTCGACTCACTCCCTAATCCAAACTGACCACAGACCTCTCTTAGATGGCTAATGCAAATGAAAGGGGAAAATCCTAAACTGTTGAGGTGGTCCATCCCCCTTCAGTGAATGGATTTTTCAGTGGAATACAGACTTGGGACTGCCCATGCCAATGCAGATGGACTTTACAGGTTCTTCCACTTAGATGATGAAGACTCTCTTGGGAAAGGTTAGTCTCACCCACATTCATTTTTGGGGGCTGTAGGAAAGTGCCCCTTTTTACATGGTTACCCCCTAACTTTTTTCCAGATACCTACCTGATGCCAATTTGACTAAGTGTGTTCTGGGATCCTGCTAACCAGGTCCCAGCACCTGTTATTTCCTAAAACTGTACCATTGCACCCACATTTGGCACCGCTCCAGGCCACATGAAAGTCCCCTGTAAAAGGTACCTCTGGTACCAAGGGCCTTTTGACCAGAGAAGGCCTATGAATGCTGCATTATGCATTGTGCGACCAAAGACCCCTCACCAAAACACCTTCACCCTGCCATTGCAGGCTGGGTGTTTTGGTGCAGACCAAACTGAAGAGTCGACATAGCACTCGTCCCTGTGTGACATGCCCACCAGCACTGCCTTTGGCATGAGTAAGTCACCCCTCTAGAAGGCCTTGCAGCCCTAAAGGCAGGGTGCACCATACCCAGGTTAGGGCATAGCTTCATGAGCAATATGCCCCTACAGTGTCTGTGCCATTTACAGACATTGTAAGTGCAGTAAAGCCATGTTTGAATGCATGAGCTCGGAGTTTGTCAACAGGAACTTCACAGCTCCATGATGGCTTTAGTGAAGTCCGGGAAGTTTGTTATTTATTTATTTGCAACATTTATAAAGCGCACTGTTACCGAACCGGTGTCCTGGCGCTGATTGACCACTCCGAGGACTAGCCCTAAAGCTTATTGCCTAAAGAACCATGTTTTCAGGACCTTCCGAAAGGACATCAGATCTACGGCCTGTCTGAGGTCCACTGGCAAGGCATTCCAAGCCTTTGCTGCTCCCAAGGAAAGCTTCTGCCTCCCCATCGACCTTTCTTAATTCTTGGGACCACTATTAGCCCCTGATTGGTTGACCTAAGGGATCTAGCAGGTTTGTACCACCGAAAGTACTGGGTCATGCACTAAGGGCCCAACCCTTTAAGTGCCTTAAATACTATGCATAATGCTTTGAATGCAATCCGCTTACGCACAGGCAGCCAGTGTAATTTCACCAGCTCTTGGGTGACCGAGGCAAACTTGGGAGTACCCGTGATCAGGCGGGCCGCTGCATTATGCAGAACATAGTAATTTATTGAGCAGCCCCTGTTGAGCATTAAGCAGTAGGACGTTGCAGTAATCCAGCCGGGACAGAATCAATCCCGACACCACTGTTTTCCTATACTCATCTGGAAGGTAAGGCTGAATCTTGCGTAATGTCTTAAGAACAAAAAAGGTGGCTGAGGACAGTGCATTTACTTGAGGCCTAAAGGATAGTTTATCGTCCATCAAAATTCCAAGGTTCTTGACCTTGGCAACAGGTGAAGGAGGATCGCCTATCAAACTTCCCAGCAAATTATACCTACACTGATGCCAGTGTGGAATTTAATGAAAAATGCACTCAAAGGGCATCTTCGAGATGCTCCCTGAAAAACGACCAACCCTGGTGGGTTGTATGATGTTACAATGCATTCAGTTGCAATGCATGCCTTTTCCACGCATGCGTTACAACGGAATGCCATTACCACGCATATGGTTTACCACGAAAATGCCTTTACCAACCATACCTTTACAACAATTTTCGTTGTTTAACTATGCATGATATTGTCATTTTCATGGTAAACCGACTGCATGGCTGATTATTTACTTCAAATATATATATATATATATATTACCTACTGGCGGTCGCCAGTAGGTATATATAGTTAGGATTTTTTCCCTATGGGATTTTTGAAAATTCTATGTCTAATAACTTTGGCGTTTGTGGACAGAATTGGCTGAAATTTTCTGGAAAATTGAACATTTTGTTTCTGAGCAGCCCTT
The DNA here is from genome assembly GCF_964261635.1 of Lissotriton helveticus. Taxonomy (NCBI): domain Eukaryota; kingdom Metazoa; phylum Chordata; class Amphibia; order Caudata; family Salamandridae; genus Lissotriton; species Lissotriton helveticus. The sequence goes on along the minus strand of NC_136057.1, from coordinate 1,260,585,725 downwards.
GGAAATTTGGGGGGGTTTCGTCAAGGGGGGGCCGAGAAAAAAGGGGGGTCCCAAAACGTGTTTTTAACATTGAGTTTTCCATAGGGCGGTTGGCCTCACTTTTAGCCCGAACGGCTGAATGGATTTCCATGAAACTTGGCAAAATTGTAGGGACTGGTAGCCCGATGTGCCTTTTCTAGGTCTCAATATATGTGCTCCAGTGGATTTTGAGAAATTAACGTTTAAAAAAAGATATATATCTGTAAGCACGCTCCGGGCAGCGCTCCGGTCCGCGGACCTTAAGCGTACCGGAACTTCGTGTAGCTAAGCTGATTGACTCTCCGGTGTCTGTCAACATTCTAAACAGTCCGGAGCGGCCGCCATCTTGTCTCTCGGTAGGATTGAGAGACAAGAGGAGGCCAAAACAAAGGCGAAAATGACCATAAGGGGGCATACTAGATCCTCCCTGACCCCCTAGGTTTAATGTGGAGGTTTTAAAAGGGCCCCACGGGGCAAAAAAAACAAAAAACATTTTTTGTTTTTTTTGCGTGGGGAGCGCCCGGTCCGCGAACCGGGAAGCGTTCTGGGCAGCGTACTGCAATGAAAAATGAATGATAGACTTTTCAAATGCTGTATGTTAATTGATTGTTGTTTTTGTTGATTATTTTTTATTTTCTTTATTTTTTAAGCATTTTTTTTTAATGTGATTGTGTTTCATAATTTATTAAACTTTCTAACATTTCATTGTCAGAAATTTCATAATTATCATGGAATATACATTGTAGTCTCTGAGGGTGTAAAATGTCCTCATTTGCAAGGAGGTTATCTACTGCTTGTACACATTGCAGTAGTTCATTGTCCCAAGTTTCATCGAAAAATTCAATGTCAATTTGATCAATTGTATCAATCAATTCTTGGCTGCTGTCTTGCAGGTCCATTTCAAAAGAAACTTGGTTTTCGCCTTCCATTTTGCCTGAAATTTGGATTAAAAAAATATATATTAGTAGAGATAGGGCAATGTTGGGAATAATTTTAGATAGGCATTTTTTATCAGTGAATTTATCTTTGGGCAGTGTATAGTATCAGAGTGGAAGTAGGAATATAAAAATGTGTATGTGATTTAACGTAAGTAAATTCATAATTATACAAGAGAAGCCTAACTCCATCCATAACTATAACAGAGAAGTCTCTCTAAATCTATAACTACTACAGAGGGATAGTATATATCTATCAGAAAAAGTTTACCATATTAACTTATAGTGCACAATATACTTCAGTTTTAAAAATAAAAACTTACCTTTAGAAAGAAGTTGAAGGAATTAGTGAAAATACTATTGAAATGTACAGCAAGAAGTAGTAGTCAAAATGGCTGTGTTTTCTTCTCTTCCTTTATATATATATTCAGGTATATAACCAATGAAATGTCAGGTAAAAAAAATAGAAAATGAAAGTAACATTTTCATTGGTTGTCAATTCCAACACTTCAGATGTGTTTTGTGAAGTAATTTACCTCAGGGTATTTAGAGAGGTCTACAGGCTAAATGACTAAATGGAATTCCAATCAAATTTGTGAAAATGGTAGGGATTGGTATGTAGTATGAGCTAATCTATATTTGGTGAAATTGTCTCCAGTGGCTTTTCTGTGAACTACTTTCCCACCTTTTTTGATGGTGCGCTTCCCAGAGAGCGACCCGGTACGCGAACCGTTGAGCGCCCCGGTTCGCGAACCTTAAGCGTTCCGGGAGTCCACCATTTTGTGTTTCGGTCGAATTAAGATACAAGATGGAGGGCAAATAATGTTCAGAATGGGTAGAAGGGGGCACGGTAGAGTTATCTTGACCCCCTAGGTTTTCTGAGGGTGGGTGAGGAGGCTTATATGTGCGAAAAAAAAACATTTTAAAAAAAATTTCGCGAGGTTAGCTCCCGGTTCGCGTACCGGGTAGCGCCCCAGGGAGCGTACTTTGTTGGAAATTAGTGAAAAATGTTAGAGTAAAATAATAATTGTGAGTGATCAGATGTAGGGTAGCTCTGAGAAGAGCTTTTGGGTTTATGGTACATTTAGGTACTTATAAGTAGGTACCAATGCACATTCTTAAATTCAGAGTGAAAACTCTGTTGCCCTCATCTGAGAAGTGAACTCCATCTCCTCTGTAGATATCTTGCATGTAGTAACGCAAGTTATTGTTGTACAGGGAGCCCATTCCATGGTCTCTCATGTAAGCTGAAACAGATTTGTTTACATGCTTCCTCGACTTCTCAATTTGTGGACAAAATTGGTTTGACCACCTCCATTTCTGTCTTTGGCATATATTTGAATATACCAAGGCAGTCTGAGGAAAAAGTGCCATTAATTGCTCAAAGGTGTCCTTTAAAAGCATTTCCAGACCTACACCAGTCAAAGTGCCCAAGTCATTACCTCCACAGTGCACAATTAACAGGTCAGGTTTGGGCAAATGCATAAAGGTTTTCACCAATGGTATCAATTGGTGACATTTTAATCCTCTGTGGCCAAACCACTTAATTTCCACATCTTGTAAATTGAGGTTAGGTAATTTCCTGTTTTCAACGTACCTTTGAGCCCAGTGAATATAACTATGTCCAACAATCCAGACAGAAAACATGGTGAGAGAAGGTTCTCCTGCAGTCAGATGAAGTGTGGCAATGAAATGGCAGTTGAAAAAATGAGAGTTTAAAATGAAAAAAACTGTGGAGTTTCTGTGTTCATGAAGCAGTAACAGTGATTGGTGGATTTTGATTGCTGAAAACAGAAAGTTAGGGTGCACGGATGTGTTCTTTGAAAGATGTATTTTGAATGGTCAATAAAAAATCATTAAATGAAAGAATGCACTGGATATGCAGATGCACTGAGAGTTCAGAGTTCAATTGCAACAAAGTTGTGTGAACTTGCAAACACCAGAAGTCTTCCAAGAGGTGGTTGCCATGCAGAAAAGACAGAAAGGGCAGAGGGGGGAAGGGTTTTCATTTGAAAAAAAGTGAGGGAAGAGTTTTGATTGGGTGACATGAGAAATATGTGTGAAGAATTACAGCATTTCTGTGCTTTTGATAGCTGCAGACTCTGGAGTGCATACCTTTTGCTCTGCTGAAGACAAATTGGTGTGTTTCTGAGACTGTTTTCAAACTCAAAGTATTTGCTAAGGTGAGAAAATATTTCTTTCATTTAGATAGAGAATAGTGTGCTTTAAGGAGAAAATTATGAATTATGTGGCGCAAATTGCTTGTAAATATGCTCCCACATGTGCATGGAAAATTTTGATTTTGAATGTTTGTGTTACATAGCCATGTTAAAAGTGATACAAACATGCAGGAAAGGCAATGAAAAAATGCTTTTATGTGTCTTAAGGACATTTTAAGTAATTTTGCCATGTGCAGTGTTTTGAAATTATGATTTGAAAATCGTTTTTGGGGAAAAGGAATTGATTTAAATTTATGACAAGGACATAATGGTGTATGCTTCTTTATACGGCAATTGACTGTCCCTGATGTTATTTTTCCCATTTTAATGTAAGACCTTTCTCTGTGGCGCAAGTTGCTTGTAAATATGCTCCGACCTGTGCATGGGAAATTTAGATTTTAAATGTTTGTGTTACATAGCCATGTTAAAAGTGACCCAACCATGCTGGAAAGGCAATCAAAAAACGCTTTCATGTGTCTTAATGACATTTTAAGTCGTTTTCCCATGTGCAGTGTTTTGAAATTATGATTTGAAAATCGTTTTTGGGGAAAAGGAATTGTTTTTAAATTCATGACAAGGACATAATGGTGTATGCTTCTTTATAAGGCAATTGACTGTCCCTGATGTTATTTTTCTCATTTTAGTGTAAGACCTTTCTCTGTGGCGCAAATTGCTTGTAAATATGCTCCCACATGTGCATGGAAAATTTAGATTTTGAATGTTTGTGTTACATAGCCATGTTAAAAGTGACCCAACCATGCAGGAAAGGCAATCAAAAAACGCTTTTATGTGTCTTAAGGACATTCTAAGTAATTTTCCCATGTGTAGTGTTTTGAAATTATGATTTGAAAATCGTTTTTGAGGTAAAGGAATGTTGTTAAAATGTATGTGCGCCATATGCCCCCAAATTTCTTTTTCAGGGGTGCAGCAGGGTGTTCTTGAGACACCCCTGCACCTTTGGAAAAAATTCCTAATTTGTGATGAGCAAATTGTTAATCGCAAATTGTTAATCGCAAATTGCACCTTCATTTATATGAGCCTCCTAGCCCATGGAAATGAATGGGTAATTTGCAATTAGCAATTTTCTCATCGCAAATTTGGAATGGTAAAGAATCGCTATTTATTCCTTAAAATTCGCTTTTTTGGAAATGCAAAATAGTTATATGATACATATGGCGGTTGATGTCTAACAAGATAAGAAGCTTAGGGATACATTTATGATGACTGGCGCAATGAAGTAGAAATCACTTACTTCATTGGTAGAGCTTTACATGTATTATCTCCTCTGTATTCTTCATCAAGCGTAACTTTAATCTGCAATCCTGAGTAGGCCTCACTTTAAACAAACCTCTGGATAGGCCACATCTTATTGTTATCCTGAATTAATCATTTAAAATGCTAGGGACAGATTTATGATAGTTGTATGCCTCTTTTGCGCCACTTAGAAAACATTGTCCATGGGGAAAGGACTTAAAATGTCCTTAAGACACATGAATGTGTTTTTTAAAAATGTTTGCAATTTTTTTGGGTCACTTTTAACATGGCTATGTGACTCAAACAGTCAAAATCTAAATTCGCCATGCACAGGTGGGAGCATATTTACAAGGAATGTGCTCCATGGGGAAAGGTCTTATAATGTAATATGGGAAAAATGACATCAGAGACACTGAAATGCCTTATAGAGAAGCATACACCATTATGTCCTTGTCATAAATTTGCAAACCATTACTTTTCCCCAAAAACGATTTTCAAATCATAATTTGAAAACACTGCACATGTGGAAATGACTTAAAATGTCCTTAATTCAAAATTTGCGATTCCTTAAATGCAATGTATCAAACAAAAAATATGTAAAAAATGATATTAAGGATTTGGAAACTACCACCAACTTCTAGTTTGTGGTAAATTGCGAATTCTTTTCAAAAAGCATTTTTTCCCAAAAAACAAAAGGTCCCATATGACGCCCATACATGCCCTTAGGGCATGTAGGTGTGCCATATGCCCCCAAATTTATTTTTCAGGGGTGCAGCAGGGTGTTCTTGAGATACCCCTGCACGCTTGAAAAAATTCCTATTTTGTGATGAGCTAATTGCTAATCGCAAATTGCAACCTTCATTCCTATGAGCCTCCTAGCCCATGGAAATGAATGGGTAATTTGCAATTAGCAATTTGCTCATTGCAAATTAGGAATAGTAAAGAATTGCTATTTATTCCTTAAAATTTGCTATTTAGGAAATGCAAAATAGTTTGATGGTACATATGGCGGTTCATCTGTAACAAGATAAGAAGCTTAGGGATACATTTATGATGACTGGCGCAATAAAGTGCACATTACTTACTTCATTGGTAGGCCTTTACATGTATTATCTCCTCTGTATTCTTCATCAAGCGTAACTTTAATCTGCAATCCTGAGTAGGCCTCACATTAAACGAACCTCTGGATAGGCCACACCTTATCGTCATCCTGGATTAATCATTTAAAATGCTAGGGACAGATTTATGATAGGTGTATGCCTCTTTTGTGCCACTGTGCGTCACTTTTATGATGCAGCGGCGGTGCAAAAGATTTGCTATGAGGCGACAACATTACAAATTGATGCATTTAGGCAGATATGTCATGGTGTAAAAAAAACGTACCACATGAAACCGATGCAGCAGTGATGCAAAAGATGCACCATGTCGTAAGACAGGCCTCACTTGGGGCCATATGTATCAAGCTAATTAGCATTCGCAAAGATCAAAATTCTACGAATTTTGGCCTTTGCGAATGTTAATTAGACAAATGGTATGTATCAAACAAGTTTGATGCAAAATAAGGAGTAGCAAAATTTGCTATTCCTTATTTTGCAATTGCACTGAAGGATTTGCAAATTTTGTGACTACTTAAATGCAATGTATCAAACAAAAAATATGTAAAAAATGACATTAAGGATTTGGAAACTATTGTGGTAAATTGGTGGTAATTTGTGAATTCTTTTCAAAAAGCTTTTTTTTAAAAAAACAAAAGATCCCATATGACGCCAACACATGCCCTTAGGGCATGTATGTGTGCCATATGCCCCCAAATTTCTTTTTCAGGGGTGCAGCAGGGTGTTCTTGAGACACCCCTGCACCCTTGGAAAAATTCCTAATTTGTGATGAGCAAATTGCTAATCGCAAATTAAACCTTCATTCCTATGAGCCTCCTAGCCCATGGAAATGAATGGGTAACTTGCAATTAGCAATTTGCTCATCGCAAATTAGGAATGGTAAAGAATCGCTATTTATTCCTTAAAATTCGCTATTTAGGAAATGCAAAATATTTTGATGATACATATGGCAGTTCATCTCTAACAAGATAAGAAGCTTAGGGATAGATTTATGATGACTGGCGCATCACCAGGGATGTGCCAGTCATCTTGCGCCGCTGTTCCGCCACCCATGGTGTGCTGCATTTACAATGCGGCACAGCATGGGGCAAAAACGGCACAGATGCTTGATGCATCTGTGCCGTTAAGGTGGCGCATTGCTGGAGTTGTATCGCAAGTGCGATGCAGCTCCAGCAAGGCTCAGGGGTGCACCATCTCCACAATGTTGCATCAAGACCTATGCCTGCTTCAAGCAGGCGCAGGGTTTTGACGCAGGTTTCTCCTATCTGATTGTAAATGCGGCACACCATGGGTGGCAGAGCAGTGGTGCACGTTAACTGGTGCATGCCTGGGGATGTGCCATTTAACATAAATCTGCCCCTTTACATTTAAGTATGTGCAGGGGACACAGAGTCGGTGAGGCTTATCCAAGGTTAAGAAGAGATGAGTCCTGTTCAGTGAAAGATTAGACATAGGCTTCACCTGCTCAGCATCGCTGGACATGGCTAAATAATAGCTGCAAAATGTTACTCTTGTTAAACAATTTTACTATTATAATCTGTGAGATTTGTCTCTTACTCTGCAACATCTCATTGTTGTTATCTTTCTTTAAAGATAAAGACAACCTCAACATGAGCGACAATCTGCAATCAGTTGATTTTGACCTCATCATTGAACTTGTAATTGAAACATCAGTGGATGTTGATCCCTTGGATGATTTAAATCCTGAGGATGAAGAAGAGCGTGATGAGGATGCAGATTTGTCCGAATTATATGATATAGGATGGGAAGCTGACCTGCTTGAGCCTTTGGAAATATAAACATTTATTTTTAAAATTTATAATTAATAAAAAGTAAAAAGGTAAACCGTTTAATTTAAAAATAAAGACACCTTCAAAAGCAGGTTATGTGTAGTGTCTTCAATAAAATATTAAAATATGCTCATAAAATTAGATCAGATTCACATATAAAATAGCATAGGTAACATAAATATAAATGTCATTTCTTTTCTGGTATTTCTGTATTGTAAATTTGCCAACGACTAAAAAATCTTCTAATTAAAATGTCAAGTAGTGTGTTAAGTTTTTTATCACTGTTACTGATTTACTGTTTGGTAATAATGGTTAATAACATTATTTATTATATTTTTCCACAGATTCAACTGCAGATCATTTCAAGATTTCACCATGCCTACAATAGAAAGACAGAGAAAGGCTGCAAAACGTCAAAGACAGCAGGTGAAAAAAAATACGCAGCAGTCCTCTAACAAAAAGATTTGTCAAGTCACGAAGAAAGCACCGGGTAAGAGCACAAAACAATTTATAAGAAATATGTGTAGTAAAAAAAATATTACTACAGAAAATGTTTCAGTCCATAAAACGAGAAGGAAATCAAATGGAAAAGAAAGGCCAATGAAAAATGTTACTGCTAGAGCAAGAGATAACTCTGTGCATGATAGTAGAAGGAAACAACAGTTTAGGGAGATTCGTAAACGAATGTTCCGGAACAGGATAATTGGCAATTTGTTAAAAAATATTAAGAAAGGTCAACAGAAACTGGTTTTGTATAAGACAAAAAAAAAAGTTGAGAAAGTTATTGATCAGGCATTTGAAATTAAACGTAAGTTATTTATTTTGATAATCAATAGAATTAGGAAGCTAAACAAGGCAATTTTTGATTTCAAAAGAAATAGTAGATGGAAGAGAATAGTTAATCGTAGTAATTTTTGTGAAGTTTTTTCTGTAGAATGGATGCATAGTTCAAGCTGTGAGGCATTTTTTAATGAGGAGAGTTATTTCCAGGATAATGATTTGGTGCATGCAGTTGACACCAGTGGTCGTGCTTATGAAGTGAAAGATGGTTGTCCAGTTGAAAAAGAAAAACTTGTGACAACAGAGGCAGAAGAGGTGTTAGGTAATGAGGTTTTAGGAAGACGTGCTAAGGGTCCTGTGTACACCTGGAAGTGTAGTAGTATTTGCAGTGTGCGACAGGATTCCATCAATTTGCTTTGTGATTTTGTACGGTCATTTAATAAGAAAAGTTTGAAGCAGAAAATGATGTTGTTGCAAGAATTAGATCCTTGCAGAGTAAGAGAAGTGACAGGTTTGCATGGACATTCACTGGCTTGTCTTTCCAGGAGAGTATGCCAGAGTGTTTTTCATCATTTCAGGATGCTAGCAGTGCATCATAACAAAGTGAGGAAATTAGTTAGAATGTTGTATTATGCTAAGAGTCCAGCAATTATGCTTAAACAATTATGCGCTGCTCTTTTGCATGGTTCTGAAATAGATGTGAAGAATATATGTGAAGAAATTGAGTTTTGTTACTTTGGAAGTAAAGAGGAGAATGTTGAAATTGAGCAAGAAGAAGAGGGTCATGTGGAAGATAGTGTACAGGTTTCCAGTACAGATAATTTCCAGGGCGAAATTGCCACTTTCGAGGTGAAATCAAGTGAGAGGCCTAATTTCACTTGTGTGTGTTGTCGACGCACTTATTATAAGAATCAGACTAAGTTAGTGGATTTATATGCAAAAAGTGAAAGGGAAAATAATAGTGAATGGAAGGATTTTGCAACATACTTGATGGTAGAAAATTGTTTTGATTTGGGATTGGATCAACGTGTGTGTACTTATTGTTGTTGCAAATTAAATCAAAACCAGATGCCTGCTAGAGCAGTTCATAATAATCTGGAATTGGTTGAGAATCCTTCTGAATTGAAGGATTTAAATACTTATGAATCTATTTTGATTCAAAGTATCCATCCCTTTCAGGCTATTGTAAGAATGGAGCCAAAGACAGGGAAATTGCCTCCATCAGATTTACAGAGAGGATTAAAGGGAAGAGTTGTTTATTTGCCTCTAGATTTGAAGAAAAACATTAACACAATTGGAGTAGAAAAAGTGGAAGAGGAACCTCTGGTTATCTTAGTTAATGGGGTTCCGACAAAGAATAAGAAAATATGGCAAGATTTAGTAGATGTTAGGAAAGTTAAAAAGGCAACATTGTATTTGAAAAAAAATAATAAATACTATAAGAATGTATATGTTGCAGAAGAGGAAGTAAGTGAGGAAGAGGATAGCGATTTGTGTGCTGGTCAAATTGAGAAAGTAGAACCCTCTACTAGTGAAGAAATATATGAACATTATAGTGTTCATCCTTTGCATTCCAAGGAAGTCATGAGGAATGCTATTGAGTTGTTTCAAATGAAACAAGCCAAAGGGAGTCCCATTAGTGTTTGGGAGGAAAGTTTGGAAGCTCGGTGTTTCCCACAGCTTTTTCCAACAGGTCAGGGAGGAAGATATGATGAGCGACCTCATCAAATTCCTGCTTCTGAATACCGGACTTTGCGATTGTATGCAGGAGATGCTAGGTTTCGACAATGCATTCCTTATTTGTTTCATCTCCTGTTTGAAAGCGATCTGTCTGGACTGTCATATGCAGTGAACCACATCTTGAAAAGTGGTATACACATGCAAAACATCTCGGCAAGTGACTTTATGGATAAAGTCAATGTCCAAGACAGTATTTTGGATTCTCACCTGATTAATCTCATGGCGTGTCAGCGTGGTACTAATGAGTACTGGTACCGTCGTCATGGTGATTTAAAATGTATGCTGAGGAACTTAGGTACTCCCACATGGTTCCTCACTCTGAGCTGTGCCGAGTATGGCTGGGAAGACTTACTTGAATTTCTACGAGAGGCAAATGCTAACGTAGATAACATCGAATTCAAGACACCTGGAGAACTGTGCTCTTTGGATCCAGTCAATGTATGTAGGTACTTCAATCATAGATTTGAAGCTATGATGTCTTTCATCATGAATAAGAAGAATCCACCTCTTGGAGAGGTGTTGGATTTCTTCTGGAGAAAGGAGTACCAAGCAAGAGGTGCTCCTCATATACATATGTTGCTGTGGATCAAGGATGCACCTAAATTTGGAACGGATCCAGAAGACTCAGTGATGAGTTTCATCCAACAGTATTCTACGTGTGCTGTTCCAAACGCAAAGGAGAAGAAAAGCCTAAGAGAAAAAGTTCTGCGTTTCCAAAGCCATCGATGTGGAAAGTACTGCCGTCGTAAATTCCGAAACAAGGACAAGTTCTACACTAAATGTCGTTTCGGCTTTCCACGACCGGTGATTTCTAAAGGAAGAGTAAACAGTTTGATGTCTTCGCTGCGACACAATGTCATGAAGAAATCACCTAAAAACACTTACAATTTGAAGAGTAACCAAGAGTCCAAGTACATCAACGACTACAACCCGGTGATTTTGTCCATGTGGAATGCTAACATGGATATACAGTTTGTGGCTGATAACTGTATGGCTGTGGCTCGGTATGTGACGTCTTACATCACCAAAAAAGAGAAGACAGAATTGAAGGATATGTGGGAGGACATTTCCCATGAAAAGAGCCTCAGCAAGAAGTTGTACAGTTTCAGTCTGAAGATGTTGTCGCATCGAGAAATCGGAGCGTACGAATGTTCTGACCGGTTGTCTTCAGCAAGTCTCTATGCCAAGTCCAGGAGTATCGTTTGGGCGAGTCTTGGTCTTGCAGCAACGCGTAATCGAGTTCTCAAACCTGTGCGGGAAATTGAGTATTTGGCGGAAAAGGAGCCAAACAGTACCGACATTTTGAAGACAAACATGTTGGATACATATTATCCAAATCGAAGCAGTCACCTCGAGAATGTTTGTCTGTATGAGGTTCTGCAAAATTACATATTCAAGAGGAACATCAAAGAAGATACTGAGAAAGGAGTGTATGCTGTAATAGGAAGTGAGGGATGTCTGGTCAAGCAAAGAAAATGCCACTTGGTAAACCATCGAAAATTGAGTGGTGAATCTCCTGAAAAAAAGGAGTTTTTCTATTTAGCACTTTTGCAACTTTTCAAGCCTTGGCGTGCAGAAGAGGAACTGCTTGGAGATTTCCTCTGTTATGAAGACTCTTTCAATGCCGCCAAGGAGACCATAGAATGTCCTGCTTTTCCCAAATATGTAGAAATGTTGAATGCGGAAATTGAGCAGGAAGCAACGATTGCAGCCGAGATTGCCAGAGACAGTTCTCAGGACAGTCAGAGTTCTGCTTCATTGAGTCAGGATCCACTAGGAGGACCTGTTATCGAAAATGAAGCTGCCACTGCTATGAATGAAGTGGAAAGAGCCATGGCACATGCTCAAGAGGATGCGGTTAACTTAGAAGAGTTGGAAAGACAACTCAACGTTGAGCAGAGGAAAATATATGACGAAGTTACCATGCAAATTGATCATGGATTAAGTCATGATAAGAAAGAGTGCTCATGTACGTCGTTGAAGCCTGTCCGACTGTACGTGAGTGGAGAAGCGGGAACTGGAAAAAGTTTCCTCATTAAAGCAATTTCATGCTATTTGCAGGAAAGGACAGAGTCATCGCTGTCTTGTGTTGTCACTGCTCCAACTGGACTGGCAGCACATAATATTAAAGGGATTACTTTACATCGTTTACTGATGCTGCCAGTGGAGCATGACAACAAATTACAATATCACAAGCTATCTGGAGATGCTTGTTTTGAAGTTTCAAGAATCTTGAGGAAAATGAAACTTCTTATCATTGACGAAGTAAGCATGGTTTCCAATGTCATGCTTGCCTTTGTGCATTTGAGGATGCAAGAAGTTCTCAAAACAGAGTATGATGTGTTATTTGGTGGCAAACACATCATTGTTTTCGGAGATCTTCTGCAGCTGACACCAGTGAAAGGGCAACCTGTGTTCAAAATGCTCACGCATGAAGATACCAGGAAGTGCCTAGGCAGCATTGGCAACGTCAATATATGGTTAAACTTCAATTATGCTGAACTGCATGAAAATATGCGTCAGGCGAAGGATGAAGTTTACAAGACTATTCTACAAGATGTTAGAATTGGAAAAGTGACCGAGCATGGGAAAGAAGCTTTACATGCACGATTACTGTCAAATTTATATCCAGAACAAGATGTTGTGCCTGAGAATATTTTTCAGAAAATTACTGAGAAGAAATCTGGAATATGTTTGATGCCAACTCTTGCAGAATGTGCCAAATTTAACAACAAAATGTTGCATTTAGAAAAGCAAGAGATTGTGAAACTGGAAGCTATTGATAGAGTAGAGCATATGGGATCAACAATTATTTTGTCTGAGAATCTGAAAACAAAATTGGATTCATTAGAGAAGAGTATATCTAAAACTGCAGGTTTTGAAAAGACTCTGAATGTGTGCTTGAACTGCCGTATAATTTTAAGAAGGAATTTACATGTTGAAAGAGGTCTGGTAAATGGATCAATGGGTAATGTTGTTGATTTTGTGAAATACAGAAATAGAGATGGAATTGAATTTTTAAAAATTAAATTTGATGGCATTGAGGAAGTACAGCTAATTGCTCGTTGTTCTGCTAGATTTTTGCTTGTGAAAGACTTATATGTTCGCCGTAAGCAGTTTCCTGTTTGCTTGGCATATGCGGTGACAATTCATAAATCGCAAGGTTTAAGTGTAGACAGTGCATTGGTGAATATTGGCAGTTCTGTGTTCAAGGAGGGTATGGCATATGTGGCATTGTCTCGAGTTAGAACTTTATCGGGATTGTACTTGATTGAGTGTGATGTCACAAACATTTGTGCGGATCTAGATTGTGTTAAGGAATACAATAGGTTAAGAAGAGAGTATGCGCCACATTTGCCTCAGTATCCTTTGTTTGAGAAACGTGTGGTAGGCCGGAAACGAAGAAATGAGAACAATACTGGGGAGGTTGTAGCAAAAAGACAAAAAGTCAATGAACCTAAAATTACAAGCAGAAACAAAAAGGATTCTGTTGAAGATGTTGTTGGTTTTCAGTTTGAAAACAGTTCTGGTGTCAACTGCTATGCTAATGTAGTGGTTAATGTTTTGTTTTCTCTAAAAAATGTAAAAGAAGAGATTGTGGTCAATTCTGATCAAAGATTTTGCAGTTTGTTAAATTCTGTGTTAGAGAAATGTACCACTGATAGAAGAAACATAGAAAGTGTGTCTGAAATTCGAAATCTGTTAGACAGATGTTCAGGCCAAACACAATTCTCTCAAAATATTCAGCAAGATTGTCAGGAGTTTTTAATGTATATGCTTGATGTATTACATGCTGAAGGTGTAGATGTAGATCAGCTGTTTGGGCTTTCTTATCAATGGCAGCATGACTGCGAGAACTGTATGGTATCAAGTACTACTAGTGTAGACTCAGAAAGATTTATATATTTAACTTTGCCAGACAGTAAATCAGTCTCCTTTAATAAGCTAGTAAAAGCAGCTGATCACAACATGGAGTGTAGCCAATGTAAATCTGAAATGATGTCCACATTATTTATACGAACATATGGCCAGTATGTCATTTTAATGTTCCAACGATGTAGGCCTGATGGAACAAAATTGACAACTTTAATTAAAAATTTTGTAGCTTCGCAGTTGTCAATATCAGGAAGGACTTTTGTAACTGCAGCAATTATATATCATGACGGCCCTTCAATAACATCAGGACATTACACAGCTTATTTAAAGTCTAGAAATGGCTGGTCATTCTGCAATGATTCTGTTTTAATTTTCAAAAAAAAATTGCCGTATGACCTTAAAAACTCTTACCTGGTGTTTTTAAAACCAAAATTTTAGGGAAATAATCTCGGGATGTGCTCTGTGGAATTTCAAGAAGTTCTAATGGCTCCTACACAATTTGGCCTTGAGGATAAGTGTAGTTCAGAGACATAACTTCTAACCATAGGAATGGACATTATGGAGAAATACGTGCACTTTGAATGAGTTCAGAAAAACTGTTTCTTTTTATAAACTAATTGAAGCAGCCAATCAAAACATGGAGTAGAGGGAATGTAAGTCTGCAATGCTGTCTACTGTTTTACATTGCTTTGTGATTAAAAGTGATGTAGAGAATTAAATAATTGTAGTAGTCATAGAGGTAGTGTAAGTCTGCTTGTATCAGTGTCATAGGAAAAGTAGAACATGACTGAGCAAGAAGGGGAAGATATTACTATTCCAGGATTGTGAAAATGATCTTCAACATTTTAATTCTGAAAGTTGCGGAAATGCCAAATGACGGGATTGGCTTACAATAAATCCAAGAGTTATAAATGGCTCTGACCAGATTTGGCCTTGTGGAAAATTGTGGTAGAGAGCAAGAAGTCATTTATTGCATGTAACGTGTTTTTAAAAACGATGGAGATTTTCTTTCAGAAAGTGGCGGGCTGAAAGTAATAACAGCACAAAAGAGTGTAAGCTGTTCATAGGACATCCTTTGACGTCATTGAAAGTAAGTTAACTTTAAGGAGTTCTGAATTTTGATTTCTGATGTTGTATGGGTTTTTTAAACACAATCATTTTGATTGTGTTTTTTTTTCCCCGCTGTTACATGATGAATACCTTCAAGTCACTGTTTTTAGTGAATTTTGATACATTCTGAGAACAGCAAAAATAAACCATTTAACATGTATAATTAATTCTGTACTGTTTGCATTTATGATGTATATGTAGAACTGTGTAGGAGGCATGGAGAAGGTGAGGCTTCTGTAAGTGTCAAAGTTGTTGCATGCAGTGCTGCACTTCTGCGTATTCTTTCATATGCTAGACTACATCTGCACAATGAGATACCTAAGCAAAGGAAACACAAGTGATGTGATTGTGAAATGAGCAAAATAAATTGCATGTATTTCAATTAGATCACCTGTGTTTCCTATCATTACGAATCACATTGTGCAGATCAAGTTTAGGTCTGTCCAGGGAAACATAGGAGGTTTGGACTTTGTTGAAGAGTGCAGTGGACATGACTCACTTCATTGGTAGACCTTCACATGTATTATGTCCTCTATTCTCTTCAACAACTCAAAATTTCATCTGCAACCCTGAGTAGGCCTCACCTGAAACAAAACTCTGGATAGTAGACATCTTATTGGCATCCTGAAGCAATTATTTAAAATTTTAGTGTCTTGCGACACTTTTCTGAAACAACAGCAATGCAAAATATGCACCATGTTTTAAGATAGGCCTCACTTCATCTGCATCAAGATACTGTTAGTTTAAAATGTATATCTTTAGGACTGTGTAGGGGGCCTGGAGAAGCAGAAGCTTCTGTAAGTGTCAAAGTTGTTGAAAAACTGTTTGTCCTTCAATCTTTGCCCTTGTCTTTTGTAATTTTTAAATACATGTTTTAATATTTTTCAAATGTTTGTTCTCTCTTTCACAGATTGAAAGTATAAAAACAAAAAGTGAGTAATTTAACGACAATTATAAGGTAAATATTTTGTACTCTTTTCGTTACATTTCTATCACATTGAACTACTATTAGTTCCACTGCTTCATTTCTTTAATCCTCAGTTTCCTGCCTTTGCTACTTCCCTCATTCCTTTCTCTATTACCTACTTACTCAACTCCTTCCACTCTTTTTCTCAGTCCCTCTCTTCTCATAGTTCCTCACTCTTGTTCACTCACTCCGTCTCTATTACTCTTAGTGTCTTTGACTGATCACTGTATCACTATTTGTTCATAATGCTTTCTCTGTGTAGTTGAAGCACACTAAGGGGCATATTATGAACACAGCCAATAAAATTATTGCTGTTTTTATTGGCAGAAAACTGGTGCAAAAGTAGTTTTAGTGGCAGTTTTCTGCCGCAAAAGCAGCTTTAGCGACACATTTCTGCCAATAAAAGCTGCAAAACTTTTATTGCCTATGTTGATGATATGGCTCTATGTTACTTACATTTCTTTGCTGTTTCAATTAATCTTTTTCTGTTATTTTTTGTTTTCTGTTTTCTATTTTTTCTCTCTGTTATTCCCCATGTTTTAATCTTATTTTGAACATTCACTCACATTCTCCAAGAAACTCTTCTTTGTTAATGTTATACTCTCTTTTTTAGGTCGAGCGACCTATCTCAATGCGCATGTGCGCATTGAGATCGGGAGCTCGATCTATTGCAGCTTAAACAGAGCTTACCGAGATCAGGCGATTCCCAGGCGATTTCTTCCAGTGCACGTGAAAGCGCGTGCACAATGCCACCAGCCGCTTGCCTCGCATTACCACATCAAAGGCAAGGCGGCCTCGTCTCAGGCCCCTGCTGCTTCACACCCTCATGCCGCTCTCCCCGCTCCGCCCCCTCCCCTGCCCGCCGTGTCGCATTTCTCCTCCGCCGGCCGTACTTTCACTTTGACGGCCGCAGGCCATCTCTCGTGTTTCTCCTTGTTATTGTTCGAGTGTTTCCCTGGCTCAGCGTGGTGCCCGATTCATGGACATTTACAGACGCTCTGGTCTCTGTTATTGTATTTCCAGGACATGGTGCCATTCTGCCGCAGCAGCATTAGGGCTGTACATAAAATGCCATGCGATAATTCACTCTAGTTTTACTTAGGCTCTCACAATGTTTTTAAGTAACGTGACAGCTGCAACATATTTAAGTGCCCAGACAGCTACAACCACACTTGTGAACAGCATTTCTTACCCCGCTCGGTAGGCGGGGTCATGACTTCACTCAAATGGTGAACAATGGCATGGGAGTCAAGAACATCGCAGAGTAGGGTTATAAGCTGGCCGGTGCTTGTTCTACATTGGCATGCAGCTCTCCCTTTGAAGACTAGATTCCTGTTTGTATTCCCCAGTCTAATATAAACAAGCATTTTTTATACTGCAATCAAAATAAAATAAAGCGGAACAGGACCGTAAATTACGTGTGACGTACATTGCATACAAACTGAGGATTCACGTGTGTTTGTCTATACACTCCAGCACCCGCTTACACATACAGTGGTACCTACACAGCAGCACACACACACTAACAAACATAGATAGATACACAGCACAGCGTGGGACACGCACACAAACACAGTGGCTCACACACGCACACTCACAGTAGGCCACATACAGTAACTCGCTGTACACACACGCGCACACACACGCAGTACATCACGCTCCACATACACAGGCACTCAAGGTTAAATGCACACGCATAAAGTGGCACAGACACAGAGTGAGTCACACACAACTGCAAGGTCAGTAATTGTCAGGTACAAACCCACTCGCAAACAGCGTGACTCACAAGTGCAGTAGTGCATACCCTCACACTGTTACATGCTTAAAGTGGCACACAGTCTAAGATGCAGTGACACATAGACTATTACTATGAAGCACACACACTTAGATAGACATACCTAGGCACGTGCACACGAGCACTCCTAATTTCAGATTTGGACGTAGCATTCGCTGCGTTTTGTAGTCTGAGAGGCATTTGAAACACACAACCACCTGCCTTTAGCTCATACACTCAGAAGGTGCCAGCACAGGGCTCCCTCCTATATCCGCCTTAATGCGCTCTTGTTCTGCCAATTAATTAGCCTCTGAGGGTGGGAGCGGTCGCTCTTGTGATCCCCCCGCCTGCCGGGAGGCTCGGGCACATTACAGACGGAATAGCAGTGGTCCCCACGCCACCAGCTGCCTAATAACTGAGCTGCCTGCAGCCCGGCAGAGCACAGCTGGGACCTGTCCCACCAGGCTCGGCACCAACAGCTCCCCTAATCAGCCGGGCCAGCCGGCCACTGCGAGCCGCTCTTTAGTGGGCAGATGGTGTGACTTTGGACACTTTTACCTGCGTTAAAGTATTGCATGCCTCCCTCGCCCCCCCCCCCTCACTCCCCTCAAACTATACACCCCTGCTTTCAAGTGGAGGCTGGAGGGCATCTTACTCATTCTAGAGACTAATTACAACTCTGATTTCTAGTGTTTATTTGGAAGGGGCACAGAAGTTGCAATTGTGTGTTGCATTATTTCTTATCAAGCACGTAGCAGCAAACACCTGGGTAGGTCAAATGCATGAGAGTATTTTTCTAGGGTTTATCCCAAGCTCAAGCATTTAAAAGTACTTTGAGATGTGATAAATGTCCAAGATCACACAGGGTGTGCCTGCAATGACACTGTAATTGTGCCCAGCTATCAGGTTTTACAATTTGCACTTCAGCCGCTGGATGGTAGGTAGGATTTGTAAAGTGTGCCCAGGATCACACAGTGTGGTCATGCAGCAGTTTAATTGTCTACTGGACCAATAAAACTAACATTGTCCAGTATACCAATCAAAATTGCTCTCCAAAGACACCAGGCAAAGCAGACGCTCCCTCAAACAGATCACCAAGCGCAATTTACCCTACTTACAGCCTAGCCTGTTCTCTGTCGAGACTTTAGCAATCTTTAGAGCACAAGATAAGATCTTTTCACATGGAAGAGTCAGACGTATTGCAATACTACTTAAGAAACAAGCATTGGCATAGACAATAGGTCTCGCCTTTGGGACCTTATACGTGTTTAGCCATGCAACAGTTGATGTTGCTGCACCAAGGATATTATGCTGCATAACTAAATACTTAGAAGGTCCCAAAGGCGAGACCTATTGGCTATGCCAATGCTTGTTTTTCTTTCACTTCGTTATCTATTTTGTTTTTCACAATTATACCCTCTTCTGTCTTTTCTTCGGTAAATAGATCTATTAAACAGTATCTCTTCTTTACTCCCTATAGCTGTCTTTCTTTTAACATCACTCTCTGTTTACTTTCCTTATACTTACACTTTTTAAAAAAAAAAAAAAAATTTCTGTTAGCTCCCGGTCCGCGTACCGGGAAGCTAACCCGGGAGCGAACCAAAAGGAATAGAGCTTGCCAGAGTGCTAAACATTGTAGCAATTTTTTTTGAAAGGGAAGGTAGTTCTGAAAAGAACTTTTTTTTTATATTTTTGTTGTTTTATATTTTTTTTTTATTTTTTGAACATTTTTTGTTTTTTTTGTATTTTTTGAGCGATTTTATATTTTTTTTGGTTTTTTTGGGGGGGGGGAAACAACAAAAAACAGGCGTTGAAAAGGGCTCAACAGGAGCAAAAAAAAATTACTGGGGGCGGTTAGGGCAATCATGGTGTTCATATGCAAGGTTGAGTGCATTGATGCTCATGTTGCCACAAGCTAATAATGCACGACAGTGCATACATAAATGTATCATATGCCCAAAATTTTGTTGGATATTTGGCACAGTTTGCCGTGCCTCCTCTGGTGTTAAAGAAACCGGTATTGTTGGTCTGGCCACAGGAGTTGGTCTAGGATTGTCCAGCATATCCCTTAATTCCGCCCGGCTGTAATTTAGGGGATGTTTCCTCGTCATGTGCCTATGCATGGTGTGATTACCATAACTGTATTTTTTGTCCGTCCCTCTGGACAATTGTTCCTTGCATATGAGGCAGGTGACATACCTCGCGTTGACTTTTTTTTGTCCACGAGGCATCGAAAAAAACTGCCAGATGAAACTGGCTTTCTTTCTGGAAACCCGGGGCAACTCTTCCAGGAATTGTGGTTCTTCTCCCTCCTCATCCATTTCTTCATCTTCCTCCTCAGTGTTGGTAATCACCTGGGGAGGTGGTCCTCTCTTCCCATGAGGAGGTGGAGGTGGTGGTGGGGGTCCACCAGCTGAAGCAACCAATGAAGCCATTTTCACACAAGCAAAATAGGTCTTCCAACAAGCAAAATAGGTCTTCCTCTCACAATGATGAAAGTCAGAGTGAGGAAAGAAGGAGGGGTTTTCATCATTTGGAAAAAACAATATTTCTCAACCAATGAAAAGTGTTATTTTTAGGTCACCTGACCTAGCCTTCCATAATTATGAAACTAAAAGTGAAATGAACCAATGAAAAGTTTTATTAACAAGTCACATGACCTCTCACGCTCATGTTACGCGCTGCGGAACGCTCCCCGGTTAGCTTCCGGGTCGCTAAGCTTCGCGCCCCGGTCCGCGCCCCGGGACACTTCCGGGTGCGCTAACGCGATACGTCACAAGACGCATTTCGCGGCAACGCGATACGTCGCGCTTTCGCGCCGCGGATCGCTTCCGGGGAGCTGCGTTTCGCGCCTCGGTCCGCGCCCCGGGGCACTTCCGGGTGCGCTAACGCAGTACGTCATAAGACGCATTACGCGGCAACGCGATACCGTCACTATGTTGATTTCTTACCGGTTCGCGGACCGGATCGCGGAATCAAATTGAGCTAACGGGAAGCTTCCCGGTTCGCGGACCAGGAGCGAAACAAAAAAAAATTTTACAAAAATTATTAATAAACATATAAAATATATTTTTGGATTTAAAGAAGAATAAATTTTACAGCTATAGATATTAGCTTTTAAAAAACCAATGAAATTCACAGAAAAAACCATAGGTTATAGACCATATATAGTTAGGAATTAGCATTTACAAAACCTTGAAAATTCACTGAAAAAACCATAGGTTATAGACCATATATAGTTAGGAATTAGCATTTAAAAAACCTTATTTTACTCACACAAAACCAATGAAATTCCATATATAGTTAGTTGTACTAACTATATATCGCGCACCCGCAATCCACTGCTGATCATGTCACATATTACATCATTCATGACATGGTCAGTGACATCACTGATGACATCACTGATGACATCTCAAATGACATCACTGATGACATCACTGATGACATCACTGATGACATCTCAAATGACATCACTGATGACATCTCAAATGACATCTCAAATGACATCACTAATGACATCACTGATGACATCACTGATGACATCTCAAATGACATCACTGATGACATCTCATTTGACATTACTGATCACATCACTGATGACATCATTCATGTGATAATACGATGAACCTCTTCAGACTCTAATATAACCTTAGATACACTCAGTGTAAACACAGACTCGCAGATTGTCACTCATCCATGA
This sequence comes from Lissotriton helveticus, assembly GCF_964261635.1. Taxonomy (NCBI): domain Eukaryota; kingdom Metazoa; phylum Chordata; class Amphibia; order Caudata; family Salamandridae; genus Lissotriton; species Lissotriton helveticus. Next base: position 1,260,564,444 of record NC_136057.1, on the reverse strand, counting down.
AGTTACACACACACCTAGTCAGTCATGCAAACAATCAATCACACCTCCATTTCCTTAACTATACAGTTAAACACACCTTACTTATTCAAACATATACTAAACATATTTACTCACTTATACAATCCTGGATACAAGAGCACAATGATCCATACAGCCACTCACACATTCACTGGCTCTTATGCACAGTTATTTATATATGTCAACTCTCACATGTACTGTGTTTTACATATGTACTTACTTTGACATGTAGCACTGAGATATCCATTCACTCACCAATACAGTCATGCACACAGTCAACCACCCATACAGCTGTTTCCACATGCACTTTTGAACCCATACATTATGCACAGAGTCATACACCTTCCCAGCCACCCACACACACTCCCAGTTTCCCATACAAATGCTTGGGCAACCAATCAATAACCCATATAGTTACTCATATAGCTACTGATCAACACATGCAGCAGTTTACAGAACAACAGACATAATGATGCACAAATTAAGACAGTTTAGTCACTAACCCATGCACTCAATGAGACACATTTAACCACTCACTCATACAGTCAGTCATGCACCTACTAAATCCTTCATCCAGACACTTATACATCCACTCATTCTTCAATATGTAAGACATATTTTAACTTTACAGAAAAATACAGTCACTGGATGTTGTCATCAGTGATGTCATCAGTGATGTCATCAGTGATGTCATCAGTGATGTCATCAGTGATGTCATCAGTGATGTCATCAATGATGTCATTTGAGATGTCATCAGTGATGTCATCAGTGATGTCACTGACCATGTCATGAATGATGTAATATGTGACATGATCAGCAGTGGATTGCGGGTGCGCGATATATAGTTAGTACAACTAACTATATATGGAATTTCATTGGTTTTGTGTGAGTAAAATAAGGTTTTTTAAATGCTAATTCCTAACTATATATGGTCTATAACCTATGGTTTTTTCAGTAAATTTTCAAGGTTTTGTAAATGCTAATTCCTAACTATATATGGTCTATAACCTATGGTTTTTTCTGTGAATATATATATGTGTATATATATATATATATATATATATTTTTTTTTAATTAAGCCTAACCTAATAAATTATTATAATGAAAAAATATACTAACATTTTCTATGGACAGAATTCTCCTTCTTACTCTGTTTTAAGTGGTCCTTTCTCTATTTTAGATGCAGTACGTAAACGCACGTATGTAATCACGTCTTTAGGGTGGCTCTTTCCATGAAGGACAAGAGGCACATAAGAGCGTTTTTTTTTTGTTGTTTTTTTTAAACCCGCTCGTTTTTGGGGGGTGGGGGAGCCCAGCCCTCCCAAGCCCCCTATTTTTATTCAACCTTTAACTCACATTCCTTTACTACGTATTTCGTAGTAAAGGAATGTGTGGTAAAGGTTATAGTGATAACCACGCATGCGTTGTAAAGCATGTGTGGTTAGTGCATTTGTGTAAACGGCTGCATTGTAGTGGCTGTTTCCCACCCTGGTGTGGTTCCTGACTGGCTCCCAGCCATCTGCCACCACCAGACAGGTTTCTGGACCCCTGGGTAGAGAGCCTCTGATCTCTGGGTCCTGAAACAAAGACTGTCCTTGGCAGAGGTGTCATGCCTCCTCCCACTTGATGGGCAGGGTCTATGAAGGGGAGGCTTCAGAGCCCTGCTGTCTTTTTTAGGTACCCCCAGCCTTTTGATGCTATCAGCAACGGCTCTCCACTGGTTCTGAACCCCATTTTGGGCGTGAGAATCAGTGGGAAAACCTAGCCAGGAAGGGAGGTGTGAGCACCTTTGCTGACCCCACCCCCACCCTCTCATGTGGGGGAGGCGAAGTGAAGGCCACCTCTTAGTCCCTGCCATCTTGGAGCTGGGCTGACCCCTCCAATTAGGAATAGGCCAATGCCCCTCCCACTGGATAGTGGCATATTAGGCGGTGTACACACCCCAGGGAAGGGACCCATTGGTCTCAACCTACACAACCACTGTAATACCCTAAATTCTAATATTTAGAGGCACCCCTGAACATTGCCTCATGAGATTCGATGTGAGGAGTTCAATTACAACTGCTTTAGCCTCAGCCCTACCAGCCTGTGTCCTTCTCTGAAATCGCTGCAAGCGGAACCCGCCGTGTTCTGCAGCCTTCAAGACCCCCTGGGACCTGCCCTGCCTTCCTAAAGAACTCTGATCTCCCATGAACACCGGATTTGTCCAACACCACCCCAGGCCATGTCCCCAGATCCATCCGGATACTCAAGATCTCACCACTCTGCACGCGATGTCCATGGCCCGAGTTCATGGCCCAACACCCCAGTGAGGTCCCCTCGGCAATCCTGACCTGTGTTCCAGTCTAGGGTGACCTCCACTGATCTTCTCCTCGATGCCTGCAGCCTCATACTGAAGGGAACCGGTGAGAAGAACCCGACACAAAAGGACACCTGCAGCTCCTGAGTCCGGAGGTGCCTGACCAATGGTGTTCTGGTGTCCAGCAACGATTCAATTTTACCCTCCAGTCATTGGTTCCCATCATCCAGTCTTCTGGCTCCAGCCTGCAGTCTTTTTCCGCGATTTACGTTCTCCATAAGAAAGCATTGGTCTCCCAAATCCTCCTGAGAACCCTGTACCCGGCCACCCCTGCTGGTGGTGTGGACTTGATGCCAACCTAGGACCCCCTTTGCCCTTACCTTAACTCCAGGAGCTTGACTCTTGAGTGTCCTGCCCATGAGCAGCCCCCAACTGAGGTGCCCTGAGCCCTATTGGCTAACATTGGCACCCTGCACCTGGCTGCCCTTGTACTGCTGGTGGATCCACCTTGAGTGCCAACCTGAACCTTGGGGAACCTTGGTTCTAACCCCCAAACCTCTCCTGAAGCTGTGTACTTACCTGTAAACTTAGCACGTTGGTTTCTCCATAGGACAGAAGAACTGTGAGAGAAAACTCACAATTCAAAGTGTTGAATTGTCTTGTTCTGCACAAAAAATAACTTTGTGCCTTCACCAGAGTTAACCTGTTTATCAATGTCCTGTGCTGCTTAGCCTGTTAGGAGTGTGTTTCATGCTAAACTAGGAAAGTAATCCAAAAGTAATTTCAAGTGTTTTAAAAAAGTTTACAAATCGTTTTCTCTACTGTAAATGTAATCTGAATGTTCCTACAAATCCAGTGTTCACTGTCTTTTGAAAAGTGACATTGTATGAAGAGTTTAACTTATATGCTACTAAGTCAATCTTTGTTCTAGAAATAAAACAGAAAAATTACTTTTTGTACAAACAATTGATTGGTCTGGATTCAGTCTCTGAGTTTGTACAACAAATGCTCAGTAATACCCTCTGATAAGCCTGACTGCTCAACCACACTACCACAAAAGAGTAAGGTATTATCTACTTTAGCCTCTGCTATACCCTGGGGAGCCACTGGACACTATACCTTATTTTTGTGTAGTATATACAGCGACCGCTTCCTACAACTGCTGACTGTTGGGGGAGAGCAGTCTGCACCAGCGTGGTGCTTAGGCACCACTCCTGGAATCGTTCCATGAGCTTTTCTGCAGATGTCCAACAGTCTCTTATGGACATGCCCTTCTATGACTCCAGGCTCTTTATAACGAAGGCGGACACTGCCCTTGAGAGCTAGGCTTCTGCCTGCACTCTGGGCTTAGCTGCCAGCTCAACAGTTCCTCGAGCAGCAGCGCCCCTTCAAGGCTTTGGTATGGGCTAACAATACCCTCCTCAGCAGCAGCAGACCTCCCATTCCTTTCGTGGCCTGGGATTGGGCTGACGGTGCCCAGGCTGATTGGGGCAGAGAACTGCCCAAACCCCAGCTTCTCCGCCCTCTGCAGCTGTCACAAATCCGCTTTAACAAGTCTTCTGCAATGGAGATTGGCCAGTAGAGGGTTGCATCACCTTCCATCTTCCCTCCTGGGAGAAGCATCACGTCTGATCAGGCGGTGCTCCAGACAGTCCGGAATGGACACTCCCCACCATTTCTAAACCCCAGATATGCCATCCACACCACAATACAGACCAGAGGATCATGCATCCATACTCCTTCGATAAGGTCAAGTTCTCTGGGCCAAGGGAGCAATACAGAGTGTGCCAGCATCTGAAATCAGGACTGGGTGTTACTTTCTGATGCCAAAGAAGAATGGAGGCCTTCATCCTATGCTAGACAAGTCAAGGACATTTTGGCTATAATCCCAATGTTTCAAGTTGCATGCTTGGGCTCAGTGAGGTTGGCTCTGAGGATTCTTGTCCCCTGTATCCTGCTTGTGACCCACGCTAGGTGGCACATGTGGGCTCTGCCTTGAGATCTGAAGTCTCAGTGGGCTCTGCACCAAGGCGTTCTGTCAGCTTCCCTCTAGGTGTTGAAGGAGACTGAGAAATACCTGCAGTGTTGAATGCTCGACTGCATCTGGACTGATGGTAAACACCTCTCCCTACCCCACCCAGAACGAACTGTCATGACGGATGCATCGTTACTGGGTTGGGGGTTGTCATCTGGTAGAAGTGGAGATCAGAGGACTCAGGTCTGCAGAGGAAGCTTGTGTTCATATCAACTTGGTACTGCAAGTGAATTGTGTGGCACTGAAGGTGTTCCTCCCGACCATCAAGCAGGGATGGGTACGGGTGCTCGCAGCCAACACGACTGCCATGTGTTACTGCAACAAACAGGAAGGCGTGGGCTTTGTCCCAGGATGCTGTATGTTTCTGGAAGTGTCTGAATGCTTGATGTATAACCCTGATCATACAACACCTTAGACAAACTCAGCTGACTTCACCTAGCAGGTAATGAATAGCAGTTACACTCAGAGGTGGTACAAGGTGTCTTTCACGAATGGGGAGAACCCTGACTCAATCTGTTCACCATTGCAGAGAATGCACAGTGTACAAGCTTTAGTGTGTTGGAGTTCCCAAGGCAGTCTGCTCTAGGAGGCTCCTTCCTCCTATGATGGGGCTTAGGACTCCTGTATGCCCTTCCTTCCATTCCTCTCCTGCCCAGAGTACTGAGAAAGATCAAGACTGGGCCAAAGTCATCAAAGTGGGCAAGGAGCGTGCGGTACCAGAAATGCCTGGCCATTAGCATTTGTCCTCCAATCTGGCATGCCCTTTGGGACAACCTCCTGTCGCAGCAGCAGGGCTGGGTCCTGCACACGAACCTGCGCAACTTACACCTCAATGCCTGGAGATTGTGTGGTGACAGTTGATTGCTTTTAATATTCCTCCCGAAGTGGTTGGGGTCTTCATGGCAGTCATGCATCCATGAACTGCACTGATTTACACATGACAGCGGGAGATGTTTGTTGCCTAGTGCTTTTCGCATATAGTCGCTTTCTTCGTCTTCTTACCATCAAGACAGCGTTCCTCCTCACTATAAAATCAGCTAGGCAAGTGAGCAAACTCCAAGCATTGTCCACCGTCTGCCATATAAACTTTATTCCTGGACAAATTAGTCCTGTAGTCCTACAGACAAAAGCAGCATTCGTGCCTAAGGTAGTCAAAGCATTGTACATAGGGAAATTCATCATCTTGGCAGCTTTCTATGCTCCACCTCACCCCTCTAGGGGGGAAGAATGGGTTCCTCGTCTGGACAGTAAATGGGCACTCATGGTCAAATTTACCAACAAGTTACACAGCGAAGCAACTCATCTTGCTGTGCTGCATTGCAGGGAAAGGGTAGGAATGTGCTATATTTAACATAAAAAGACTCATTCCTGTCTTTTCCCAGCGTTGGCGCACAATGCGCTTCCTATCGCCAACGCAGGCATCCTTGCACCATGATGCAAGTGTGCCTGTGTTGTAAGCAGGATTGTTTAGGGCAGGAAGAAACCCCTTCCTGCACAAAAAAACAACCCCCTGAGGCATTCTCCTCTTTCTATGTGTGATGCAGTATGCAGCACACACAGAGAGAGGGAGTAACGAGAATAAATAAAGATATTTCTCCTCGTTACTCCTCCCCTGGTGATGCATAGCAGTTTTGGCACATTACCATGGTCTACCACTTATGGTAAATCACCAGAAACCATAGGTTTTGCACGGAATGCCTCCCTGGGGCAAAGTAACTCAACGCAGCACTTTGGGTTGCGTTACTCTGGATTTATCAAGCCGCTCAGGGCCATGCAAAGTGGCCTTACGTGACTTCAAAATCACACAAGGGCTGCGTCACTTTTGTGCTCCTTTGCGTGGCACAAAAGCGACACAACCCTAAAAAAATAAGAGGCATATTTATCACTGTGAACCAAACTGGAGACTACCGACAGGACAACCAACTATTCAAAGAATACTATCACAAGATGGAATGTACTATGCATCTAGATGTGGTATGGGCAGGCTAAAAAAACATCCATCAGAAGGCTTGTGTGGACATTCCACCAGAGCGAAGGCTGCTACCACTGCCCAGGTGTGCCAGTCATGGACATTTGCAAGGCTGCTGCCTGGGCATCACTCCACACATTAACAATGCATTACTGCCTGGATAGCCAGGTCAAACAGGATGGGCACTTCGTCCAGTCTGTGCTACAGGATTTCCTCATCTGAGCCATTCAACAGACCCACCTCCAGAGGAGGTACTGCTTTGGCATCTATTCACAAGGTGAGGAATCTACGGTTAGAAGTTTCTATCAGAAGAACAAGTTACTTACCTTCGCTTCTAACTGCAGATTTCTCACTGATCCACCCTTCTTCCTGTTCTGTGGAATGGACTTGTGCGGAAATGGGATGCATTATATGGTGTGGTTGGGCGACCCACGCCCTTAGGAGTAGTAGGTTTTGTTTGTCAAAATTTTAGCTCAACCCAGTGAAACTTTGGCTTTAAGCAGTCTGGCTTCCACAAAAGAACAAGTGTAAAGCATTTAATCAGCACCAAAACAATTGAAGAACTATAAGTAATACAAGAAATCTGACGCTAATTTATAAAAATAGGCTGCATTTTTAGTCACCAAAATGAAAATATCCACCGGAGGGTCTCGGATATACAAAGATTTACTTTTTTTTTTTTTTTTTAAATGTTTTTATTGAGTTTTTTCCCCCCCTCATTTTTCCAGTAAGTCCAATGCATTTTTACAGTACAGATATTTCATATTGATAGAAAAAATAAATAAATAGAAGAAGAAAATAAAGAGACATTTCACAAAATTCAAATACAATCAAAATTCATATTTTTACCCTCTACTTACTCCTATTCTTCCATTTCTCAATGGGTAACCATATCCTACCCCCCAATGTCCTTGCCCTTCTACCTTTCCTATCATAGATGGCCTTCTCCAAGTTATATGTGGAAAGGAGCCTTGCTATCCATGTCTGAAATGTGGGTGCCGTCTTATCAAGCCAGGCCCTTGCAATAATAATCCTCAAAACTGCCGTAACCATAAACAAAAATTCTGGTTGTTCGTTATTATCTCCTATATTCACCCCTAACATTATCAATTCATCCGACAATTTAGTCTTCATCCCCAGAGAGCCCTCCAGGAATTCTTCAGTTGCCAGTTTTAATGTATAAAGTTGTGGGCATTGTGCAAACATATGTATAATATTGGCACTACTTGAATTACATCGTGGACAAGTTATTCCAGTGCTGCCCCCCCACTGGGCAATTCTAGCAGGGGTATGATAGAGAGAGTAGATCGTCTTATAGTGCTGAGTTTGTAACGTAGCCGAGCACAAAACCGACCGACCTAGATCTAATGAGGTTTGTAATCCATCAGGGTGTGCCCCTACTTGTTCCACCCATTTCTTGGTATATTTCTCCCTATCATCTGTTTTTAATGCATAGAATTCTGCATAAAGTTGCCTAATCGTTGCCCGTGTACTACGCTCCAAATAGTCCATTATCCTACAATGAGACATCCCTACTGGTCCACCCTGTTTCTTATAAAAGTAACTCCTGACTTGTAGGTATTTAAAGAAATTACTTCCAGGAATCTTAAACTTAGTTTGGATATCTTGAAATAGTAAAAACACCCCTTCTGCATCCAGCAAGTCCCCTAATTTTGTAATCCCCTTGCCATCCCACTCCTTCATAACTGTGTACCTGAAGATCTCTGCGGGGAAAGCATTATTTGTATACAGCCTAAGATATCTGTTATACCTCCCAATTCCTAACTTTTTCCCAACGGCCTTCCAGATTTTATAAATTGCACTTAGTGTCTTGAACCTAGTATGTTTAAAATAGGCTTAATCCACTGTGTTCACCAAGGCGTTCCCTGTCTCCTTACCCAGAACCGCCTCATAAACATTCACACAACCCAATCTCTCGCCACCCTGGCTACTACCACCTAATAACCCTTGCGAGTATTGGAGAGCTACTGCCCAATAGTATAATCTAAAATCAGGTGCCCCCCAAACCCCCTTCTCCCTCGGTAGTGTCAAAAAACGATACGCCCTACGTGTCTTCCCCTGTGCCCATATAAACCTGTTCAAAATTGCTTCTATTCTATTAAACCATGTGCAATCAAAGTATAAGGGAATCGCTCTGAGAATATATAGAAGTTTTGGAAACGTAACCATTTAAATCATATTAATGCACCCCATTAGCGTCAAATGTAAATTGTTAACTCTCTCTAAGTTTCTTTTAACCTTCCCTAAGAGTGGCTCCATATTAATCTCTACTACTCTATCCAATTCCGCTGACACCCTAATCCCCAAATACATTGCTTCTGGAACTACTCTCGTATCCTGAAATATAGTAAACCTGTTCTGCACTATCTGAGTCTTTCCTCTATTTATAAGATACCCCGAGAACGCCCCGAAGTCCCTTGCCTCTTGCTCTATTTCAACCAGAGCCCCCCCCCGGTGCTGATGTTGTAATTGCTACATCGTCCGCGTAGGCGAATAATTTATATTCCTGTTCGTGTATCCTGACTGGGGGGGATCCTGTGATTGCGCGCGCGAGCCTTCTTAGCAGCGGGTCCAGATATATAGCAAACAGTAAAGGTGAAGCTGGGCACCCCTGCCTGGTCCCTCGCCGGATCTGTACTGCCTTCGTATATGATTTGTTGATTCTTATCCTAGCCGATGGGTGTTTATATAGTGCCTGAACTGCCTTTATGTAGCCCTTACCTATCCCAGCCCATTCCAGGGCTTTCCACAGATAGGCCCAGGAGACCCTGTCAAAGGCCTTCTCAGCGTCCAGAAAAATAGCCGCGACAGGGTCTCCTGCCACCTCGGCTGCATCCAGGACGGTGATCATCTGTCTTGTGTGTTGGGTAGTCCCTTTGCCTGGAATAAAGCCATGCTGTGCCGGGGACACCAGCCCCTCGATAACCCTACTCAGCCTTTTCGCTAATGTTTTAGAAAATATTTTTGCGTCTGCATTCAACAGCGTAATTGGCCTATATGAACCTGGCTCTGTTGGAGGCTTGTCCTTTTTTAGTATCACGATTATGTCCGCCCCGGCCCAGGACTGCGGAACAACCCTTCCCCCCTGCGCCATGCAGCATATTGCCCAGATGTCTGTTCCTAGCACATCCCAAAAGGTCCTATAAAATTCTACAGGAATTTGATCTTGGCCTGTTGCTTTGCCGGAGGGGAGACTAAATGTCGCTTCTCTTACCTCCTGTAATGTTAAATGGAGGTCCAGTTTTCCCCTCTCTTCCATACTTAACCCTCTATGCTGTATCTGTGACAGGTATTCTGTAATCCTTAGCTCAGCATTACTTGCGTCCTGCTGATATAGTGTTTCGTAAAACCTCCTGAAAACTTCCTGCACCTCCTCCACCTTATTAACTATGGCCCCTGTACTATCCTTGATTTCTTTTATTTCCCCTGCAGCTAATGTTTGCCTAGTCCTAATTGCCAACAAATGGCCCACTCTCTCATTAAATTCATAGCATTTTTCTTTTTTTGCTAGAAAATTCCCTGCTGCCTTTTTCGCCAGTGTTACTCCTGTCTCCGCCTTCTGTATCTCTAGATCCAGTAAAATCTGTTCAATAGGTTCTCGTCTACTTATTGCAGCCACTAGCCCCTCCTCTAAACTCACCAGGCTTCTGACCCTTTCTTCCATCCTCTCCCTTTCTTTCTTATTTCTTAACATAGTGTAGCTTAATGTCTCTCCCCTGACTCCGGCTTTAAAAGCATCCCATACCATATCCGCTGAAGCCGAATATCTATTCAAGTCCCAATATTGTGTAATCCATTCCTGCATCCTTTTCACATACTCCTCCTCCTTCAGCAGCCCCCGTTCAAACGTCCATTCATTAAACGTCCTGTCCCTTTTTTTAGCCAATGTCAAGCTTAGAACCAGCGGATTATGATCCGACACTATCCTAGGGAGTCGTTCTATTGCAGCTCTACCCACCAATGAACTAGAAATGAAAAAGTAGTCCAATCTAGTAACCGTTCTATGAGGAGCTGAATAGTAGGTGCTACCTGTGCCTATTGGGTTTTTCTCTGCCCACATATCCACCAAGGCGTTGTCGTATTAGATTCTATACTGCTTTGTATGTCCTTATCTTCCTACCACGGTATCTACCCCCATCCCTCTCGATTAAGCCATCCAAACCATTGATATTAAAATCTCCGCAACATACTACAGGCTCTGGCCACAGTGCTAATTCCCCATCCAAAAATTCAAGCAGTTCAGGTTCATCTTCAGGTGACCCATAAATTGAGGTAATTGTAAATCTCCCGGCCAAGGTTTCCACATCCAACAAGACCCATCTCCCGTCTTGATCCTCTTTCTTCCTTTTAACTTTTGCAGCACCTTTCCTAGCTAATATCGCCACCCCCTTTTTTCTGTCTTCCTGTCCTGTATAGGCGAGCACCTCAAACCCCATTTGCTCCAGCATGTATTTATCTTTACTGGCCACATGCGTCTCCTGTAAGCAATCTATATCAGACCTCCAGAATCGTAGTGCCGCAGCTAGTTTTTGCCTCTTCTCTGCGTTATTTAGCCCACAAATATTGAGCGTAATTATCCTAACTGCCATTTATTCATGCTTAACTTTCCCATTACTCCTGTGAAATTAATCAATAGTTGCCTTTCTCCTTTGTATAAATTGTAAGTCTGTACTGTATGTCTCACTCCCCCTACACCAACACCATACCCATCACCTCCCTCCCCCTTTACCCCCCCTCCATCCCCCCACCCTCCGCTGACCCTCCCCCCCTATCACAGGCAAATAGGTCAGAACTGACCTATGCGTGACCACTGTGCGTTGCAGAGTCGCCCCCCCTCTCCTTCCCTCAATACTGGGACCCGCAATAACTCAGGCTAAAAAAGCCCACCACAGCCCTCCCTATCCATCTTCTTCTTTCCCCCTATTCTTACCCTTTTATCTATTCCTTATTCCTAGCTCTACCTTGTTCAGTTAATTCTGCCAAAAATTCTACCGCCTTTATTTCAGAAAAAAACATTCTTGTACGTCCTGCAGAGATAACTTTTAGCTTCGCCGGGAACATTAAGTAAGCCTCTGCCCCTTGTCTCTGGAATGCTGCAATTAGTTGTCTGAGTCTCCATCGCCTCTCCACTGTCACATGGCAAAAGTCAGGTCTGGCAAAGAATGTTACTCCTTCAAAGATTTCTTGGAATCTGGCCTAGCTTTCTCCATCAGCTCTTGTCTTGCTAGAAAGTTCCCAAAAAACACCAACATGGCCCTTGGGAGTGTATCTGTGCCCCCATCCTGTCTTTTCTTCCTAGTCAGTGGGAACCTATGGGCCCTCTGGACTTCCAGCTCCCATTGCCATGGCACATCTGGAAAGACCCCCTTTAGCAACTTGATGACAAACCCTCTTGGGTCTTGCCCTTCCACACCTTCATCAAGCCCAAGGAGTCTGACATTATTTCGCCTCTGGCGATTCTCCAACTCCTCCACCTTCCATTGTAAGTCCTCCACAGCCTTTGCCTGTTCCACTTTGAATACATTCCAGTCCGTAACTTCATCCTCCAGCCTGCCAGTTCTCTCTTCAACACCTACGACTCTCTCTTCGACCTCTTCATATTTTTTATTTACTTTCCTGATTGAGGCTTGGATTTTTTTGGTGTCATGCCTAGCTCTTCTGCTTTCCGCTCTAGCTTCTGCTTGTATCTGTTTTAGAGTGGCAAACATAATGTCCAATTTCTCCCCCTCACCTTGTCCATCTTGCCCGTCCTCTCTATACATGCTGGACGTAGCTGAATAGTCCCATAGTAGTTTCTTGTGAGTGCTCAAAGGGGACCCTGCCCGTCTTGCTAGCACCTTGCGTTTTTTCTGGGTGCGTCTCCCCCTGGAACCCCTGGAGCCTCTGGAGCTTCCGCTATCCTCCGTACCCAGACTTGGATCCGAAGTTTCTTTCTCCTCGTCACTGCTGGCAATGGTGGATTCAGACTCCTCTGGGACTGAAAAAAACCGGTCTCCCTCGGCCCCCTCGACGATTTCTGGTTCTCAGTTTTTTCTGTGAGCCAAGGCTCACCAGGCTCTCCCGTTTTGCTTCCTTGGGCCCCCGCAACTGAGTCTGCTCCCCCAGCATCTCTGCTTCCACTTCCTTTAAAGCATTTAGCATTTGGGATGTGTTGTGGCACTCTGACCCATCAATGTCCTCTCTTACCCTCAAATCAGCATTTTCCAGCTCTCCCTGGCTCTCCGGCTCCTTCTGCAAGCCGTCTGCCAGCGCTGCCGAAATTGCCGAGATTTCCATGGGAAGCGTGAGGTCCGCACGTTCCTGTTGCCTAGCAGCACAGCTGCTTGCGTCCTCGAGGACGTTCCTGCTTGCAACTCCGGGCGGTTGGCTTGCCGCGGCTGCTCCTGATTCCCCCGCGGTCGCCATCAGACCAAATGCCTCCGTTACCGATGGCTGTCTTAAGGTAGGGTCTCTATCAGCCTTTCTCCTCTCTGACAAGCTCGGGCCGGCCCTTCATGAGCCCCGTTACTACGGGCAGCAGCGCTTCGTGTCAGCTTGATTTCCTTCTCTTGTGCTTTCTCCAACTTGCGCTGCTGTGCTTTCATCGTCGCAGAGGCCACTGAAGCAGCCGGTGTGAGTTTCTTAGCTGGAGGTGGCAGCATCTTGTTCTTGGGGATAGCGCCAAGTTTTACTGCGTCCCTCTGGTTTGTCTCCTTATTCATGCTGCCAGGCGGCGGCTGTTGTTTTTCTTTGCCGCGCTGCGCCATCGCCTTCTCTGATAGGAAAAAGTGTAATACTTCCACCAGGGTGATAGACAAAGCCTTAGTCTTCTTCCATAGGCATGCAACTCTGACAAGTACGCCGTTCTTCCTCTGCCAGATCGCTCTGCCACTCTCGCTTTGTTGAATCTTTACAGGGTGAAGGAAGGACTGCATCCTACTATTTCTGAGTCATCTGTCTCCTCATTAGACTCTGGGTCAGAGAGGGGGTATGATGCGACTTCCCTCTACAGCGCTACGGCAGCCATCTTGCCCCCTTAAGAGAATTGTTCATCTACAAAGATTTACAATGTATGGTAAAAATGCACTTTTAACTTAACTGCAAACATGCACAGGCAATTTCAACAAACTTGACACTTAGAAATTAGTAACTTTTCCAGGCATAAACTAGGCTAAGTATTAATGCATTTACTTTCAGTTACTTTAGGTGACCAACTCCAACAGTGAACCAGTGACTGGGACCAGCAGGATCCTTAAGAACAGTTGATTTGGAGGAAGAAGCAGTCAGTTCCAGGCACTTTTATCCTCTTGCGACCGGTTGCTACACTTCAGTCCACCGGTCTGGTGAGCCAGTCCTAGCCACGGAGGCAGACTTCCCTCAAAGTCCAGTCGCTCCTGGGCTACCAGTGGTGGTTACAGCGCAATCTTTCATTGGACACAAACTTGCCTTCTCTGACTACTCTTGCGGGTCCAGCGGACTCGGGTGCAACTTTGAGATTTGGGTCTTGGCCTTTGGTGCTGCACAGTGGGAATGTGAAGATCTGGGGTACCAACCTCCCCCAACAGGCTTCTGCAATTGTTGTGGCCCTGTACTGAGAACAGGGGATAAGCCAACTGACCCTTGGAGTCTCTTGCTTTAGCGGTGATCCAGAGACGACTTCTCCACAAGCAGGCACAGTCCGTTTTCCTTTGCTAGCCACCAGGCTCAGCATGTGTAGTCCACATCTGTGCAGCCTCTCTTTGAATGGTTTGTGGTGCAGCAGTGTGGTCCTTGTTCGGTCCACTTCTCTTGTCTATTGAGAGCTGAGGGCCCGGGATAACCTTTTTATGTCAAGAAAATGCTCTTACTCAGTAGCCAGTAGGCTTCTAGGTACCCTCCCTACTGATGACAACTTCCTGCAGTGTGGCTTCTGGCTGTCCCAGAATTCTCCAGTCTGCCCACTCCCTGTATGGTAGAACCCTTCTTTTGGTGTGTACAGGTCTCTAACGCAACCCAGAGGTGCAGCTACTAATGGGGCCCCTGAAAAACAGGAAGGGGAGGGAAATCAGTTGCCAAACCTAACTGCCAGCCTGTCTGTCTAAACAATAGTGCATCCCCTCTCCCAAGTGTTCACCATTTGCCTTTCAAAGGCAGCTTCTCCGTTGAAGCTCACTTTTTGGGCCAACACCTGTGTGGCTTCCTGCCAGTAAGACGTAACACCTCTTTCTTGCGCACGTTGCTATTGTCTTCTTTCCTAGTCGTTTGCATCCCCCAGAAGGGGAGAAAGCTGTTTCGGGGGCAGACCCCGTGTGCAACCGTGGACTGGCACGGAGATTAGGGCAACTAATTGGCAACTTTTTCTTAAAGATTTCACACTACAACAAGTTACATTAATTTCAACTTGTTACATTAAGCCTGACTTGGTGCCCAACTTGTTTGATACCATAAAGTTTCAACTTTAGTAGTCCTAGTCAGATGTTAGCCGGCTTCTGTGGCAGCCTGTAACTCTGCTCACCAATGGGGCTACTAGCCCTTTTCTCTATATAAATGCCAATTGAGAGTTTTTACTGTTTAAACATGTAAAACAAATGGTCTACTTTTGTAATATACATCACCCTGCTTAGGACTCGCGCGACCTACATTAGGGGTGACTTACATAAGTTATTGGAGTACTTGGCTTTTGCCATTACCTTAGATGGCAAAGTTGAGGTAGCAGTTTAAAACTGCTCTTACAGTCTGTGGTGACATACTAGGAGCCATGTTTTACCTTTCACACATCCAGGGTGGCAAAACCAGCCCTGCGGTCTTTGGGGTTACACTAAATTACAGGCCATGGCTACCATATACTAGGGACTTACAAGTAAGTTATCTTTTGCCAATCGGGAATAAGCCTATCAAACATGCATACTTTAAGGCTAGGGCATAGGCACTGAGGTCTGCTTAGCAGGCCTCAGTGCACTCTGTCGAAAAGCCAGCAGAATCGTCTCAAAACTTTGAAGTGACAATACAAAAAGAAGCATTTCCTTACAGGCCTTGTATAGTCCATTAATAATACTCCAACCTAAAGTCTACATACTGCCATAAATTGATTTCAATAGCTCCGCGTTTGTTGGTGTGGCCAGAGAATAGAAAGAAACTGATGTCAGTCTCTGAGTTGGGGTGTATATATATATATTTATATATATATATATATATATATGTAGCACCCAGCATATTCAGAGTGTGTCGGACCCGATGCAGAGTCACATGGAGCACGAGGTAATTGTTATGAAAGTTTCTGGATCCAATCTGTCACCAGAGGAGAAATTCATACGGTGAGGAATCTGTGGTTAAATAGAGTCTCTACCATAATAGTCTTTACTGAAGTTAAGTGACTTATTCATCAGGAAAGGACTGTTGAACCAGACGCAGGTAAAATAAATCAGTGAAGTAGGGGAGAGAGACACAAATATGAAGTAACATAAGGAGGAGGAAGTTAAAAAAGAAAACAGGGTATATCGAAAGAGTGTGAGGAAATGCTGTGTATCATATGTTGTGGTTGGATGACCTCGCCATGTAATACACTTACAAACCCCATTAGGTCCAGTAGGTTTCATCTGTAAAAACCCACAGCAGAACCCTGGGTAGCTGTGGTACTGAGCAACAAGGCTTACACTGAGGAACTAGAGTTAAGAATTTTAACAGCACCAAAACAATTGAGGAAGAAATCAACGCTGCATTCCAGAAATTCAACACCAATTTATAAACATAGTCTGTATTTTTATGAGAATTTAGAAACTAGAACGAAAAATATCTACTGGAGGTTTCTGGAGATATAGATTTTATGTGACACTAACAAGCCTTGGTAAAAATTGGACACTTACCTAAGTTTTCCTTGAAAAAGGGGGCGCTAGGTGGCGCACTTGCAAATGGCTGCATGTGAGTGAGGCTCTTGCTGCCCGGCGAACTTCATCCTGCAATTATCCTATTCATTGGCCTCAACTTCGGTCTCTACAACTACCGATTGATAGAGCTACCACACCTGTTGCTGCTCGGCAAAATTTGTGTAGATCGGCTGTATCCTGCACTCGTGAGACGCCACCAGAGATCGGCCAGAGCGACCAGTGACGCTGTGTGCAGTCAGACGCCGGCCACAGCGACTACTGTGCGCGCGGCATCTAGGCCGTGGCTGACTGCTTCAGAGACAGAGGCGGCCTAATCCCGGGCCCCCGCTGCAAAGCGATCGCCAACGGCAGGGCCCATTGCGGGGGATACGCCGTCTGTGGCAACTGCATGGTGGAAGAGATCGCGGTGGTGCCCGGGGCAGTGGCTGTGAGTGTGGGGATCTGTACGGGCTGGCACAACATAATGGCCCTGATAACCGGCAGAGGACGATGCGGAGCTGTAGTGAGGCACGGGGGATTCCAGGCCACTTAAACTCCCCCCAATGAGCACACATTGACAGCTGCTGCGGCCTGCGAACTGCTCAACGGGATACCTGCACTGCTCTGGGCTACCTAAATAATTGAGGCTGATGCACCCAGGGGACAAGGGGTCCTGTATTGGCGAGTGACCGGGAAGACTAACTGGAGGGTACCCTAACACCAGATGATATATACAGAAGGTGTTAATTGTGACGGCGGGGTAATACCCGGGGGTAAATAGAAGGAGCTCCCCCGTGTGCGGTTGGTGCTGCCGGGATACCGCTTGGCAGCCATGCTAGGCGGCTGACGCAACTGTGACCCTAAGACATCTGCACCCATACGTGAGGAGGAATTCTCTGTCTGAGAACGCATAGGCTGCACAGTGCTACCGGAATTGTGTAGAGGCCTCTGTGTTGGCCTGAGACACGGGGTGAGCCACGGCAAGCGAGCATACGGACTGCGGCAGAGCGCTGACTCGGGTGACCCATCGGAGCATAGCTGAGAGAGGTGCTTGTATATTGCTATTGAGACTCGGCAGCTCAATTTTGTTCCAAAGCACCATTGTCCCCACTTACGCGGAGGTAGCACCGCGGATCGCAGTGAGAGTCAGGAAGCCCACAGTGCAGCGTTGCTTGCGGACCCAGAGGCAACATGGGCAAACCCGACACAAGGCAACCGAAACTTAATTTTGACGCCGTTAAGAGAAACAACCGCGCTGTGCAGGTAGGTCAGGAGCAGGCTGTCAGCAGTGGATCTCAGGTAGAAACTACTGGACAGTCGACTGATGTACAAGACATCCTTCGTGAAGTCCGTCAAGGGTTTGCCACAATAGTGGATAAGGTCGACAGGATGTCGTCGCGGATGGATGCCATTGCTCCCAAGTTAGATGGGCATGACGAGAGGCTCAAGGAAACGGAAAGGCACATCTCTGACTCAGAAAACACTACCGCTAGACACATGTCGCAGCTCTCCAGCATGGATAACTTGTTGAGGGTCATTGCGGCGAAGAACGAAGACTTAGAAGCGCGCAGTAGACGCAATAACATTTGCATTATAGGTATACCTGAAACGACCAACACTGGACGAATGGAAGACTATGTGGAGAAAATGCTTCTAATGGCAATTGGCTCAGAAGCCTTTTCCACCCAATTTATTGTGGAGCGTGCTCACAGATCGCTGGGCTCTAGGCCCAGGCCTGGAGACACCCCAAGGCCCATAATAGCAAGGCTCCTAAACTACAGAGACCGGGACGTGTCGTTGAGAGCTGTGCAAATTAAATAAACCTTGCCGTTTGATGGCAATTCCTTCTCTATTTTTCCTGACTTCACGCCCTTGGTCCAAGAGGAGAGACGTAAATTCATAGATGTCAAGAGTAAATTACGGAAAGCCCAGATTGACTATGCACTCTTATAGCTGGCACGGTTGAAGGTTACGCACCAAGGCAAGCAAAAATTCTTTACAAAGCCGCAGCAGGTGGAGGACTTCCTCAAGCAACTTAAAAAAATGAACAGAGCTGGTGCAGGTGCAGAGGACCCCCGACAGTCCCCTAGGGTGGAAGCGGAAGATGAGGCACAGTGATGGGTCCCTTGAACGTTGTGGAACTGGTAACAAATTGTTATAACTGAGATCTGTACTATGCTTGCTGGGAGGCGGCTCTAATAGAAATTATGTGTTTCATTTGAGTAATGTACCATGAGGTGTCTAATAATTGCTCGCCGGGCACCCTTTGCCCGATAGAGCTGCGGCGCCGACTGCTCTATGGGCGCAGGGTCGCTGTGTTGCCACCTAGAGATGGCCCCTGAAGGGAATTACCCCAGGCTAGTCTGCCGCATATGTTTGGTGGGGACTACACTGTTTTTCTTGTTGGGAGAGTGGTGGGGGTGGGGTGGGCGATGGTATAATGCTGGCATGTTTGGGATGCTTCAGTGGGGGTATGGGAGGGAGAGGGAGTTCAACGGGAGTTGGGTACTGTAGGAGGGATTGATGAACAAGACATAGAGATCACTAAATACACAGTTAATACACAAGTAATTGGGGCAACGGACAACACTGCACTTGGCATTGTTCACATATGGTTTCAGAGACAAAGTGCTACAAAGATATGGCTTGACCATTTTACAGTGTGTACATATGACTAGCAATGAGGGGACACACCTGAATGTTTTTACATGCAACGTCAGAGGACTAGGTGACCCGAGAAAGAAGCGGCAAATACTAGCTTATCTAGACAGACACCAGACACATATAGCACTGTTGCAAGAAACCCATTTTACGCCCCAAAGGGCCTCTACATTCGCATCTAGATGGGCTGCACACAGAGTTTTCTCCTCATATTCAAATTACGCCAGAGTTACTGCCATATTGGTCAAGAGACAAGTACCCTTCCATCTAGCTGGAACCTCCAACAATGATCAGGGGAGGTATTGCTTGGCTTGGGGGCGCCTTGAGTTAGAGTCAGTCACTTTGGTATGCTGTTATGGACCAAATGTAGATGCTCCAGGATTTTTTACCTCTTTATGGGGGGCGATAAGAGAGATAGGCTCGAATCACATCATATGGGGTGGAGACTTTAATGTTACCTACGCTCCGAACCTAGATAGGTCACACCCTGCCCCACATCATCGCACTAAGGCAAGCATCGTACTACAGGATATCATCGTAGATAACCACTTGCTAGATGCGTGGAGGCACATCAAGCCCCAAAAACGTGAGGGAACACATTTCACAGCACACGCCGCATCTTGGGCGCGACTAGATTATTGGATTATATTCCGGGGACTGGGGCAAGCGGTCTATACGGTGCAGCACCTAGCTAGGACATACTCCGACCACGCACCCGTTAAACTCACACTCTCCTCAGTAGATCTTAATTCCCGCACAGTGCTTGGCGGCTTAATGCGCGTATGCTTTTAGACACAGTTTTCCACGAAGAACTACTTGAAGAGATTCAAGACTTTGTTTTAATGAAATAAAGGCACGGTACAGAGCGTTGAGACCATTTGGGAGGCATTTAAGGTCACACTGAGAGGGTTTTGCATATCCAAAGGGATGGGCGTGCTAAAAGATATTACCAACACACTCTGCAGATTGGAACGGGAGCTCAAGGCACTAGAGGCAGCATTAACGCTCACACCAGATGGGGATACACAGCGGGAATTTAGGACCAAATTTACAGAATACATGGAGGAGGCACATAGGGAGACACGTTTCAGGGGCAAACATTGGAGGGCCCGCAGGTATGGAGAGGGGGAGGGACCGGGTACAGCATTAGCGGACACGGTAAGAAAGCCGCGCTACTCTAACTACGAATTGGAGAGGCCGGATGGAACGCGTTGTTGGGGCACTGCAAGCATACTTGAGGATTTCACTGGTCACTACGCCGCTCTATATACCACTACCGGGAGCATGACCTAGACTTAGACGCCTACCTTGGGGATGTTACTTTGGGCTGGCTGACCGACGTACACAGAGAATTACTGTGTGCTCCATTTGAGCTAGACGAGGTTTGAGATGCCATCATGAGTATGCAGTCTGGGAAGGCCACTGGCTTGGATGGCATTCCGATAGAATTTTACAAGACCTATGTAGATCTGATGGCTCCAATTCTGCGCGCGGTCTATGAGGAGTCTTTGGAGGTTGGCTCCCTCCCTCCGTCTATGAGGGAAGCACTCATTATTTCACTTTTGAATCCCGACAAGCCAGCTCACCTGTGCGGGTCTTATCGACCACTCTCCCTTCCCAATTGTGATGCCAAAATTCTGGCAAAACTCATTGCTACTCGACTAAGCTTGTTGTTGGAGCACTTGATCCTTCCAGACCGGTCCGGGTTTGTCCCGGGAAGGGCCACTTCCCATAACTTGAGAACTCTCTTTACAATTTTGCATAACGTCTCCCCAGACTTACCCATGATGGCAATCTCGACAGGGGTGCCCTCTGTCCCCATTGCTGTTTGCCTTGGTGACAGAACAACTGGCGGCACGGTTCAAACAGCATCATAATGACATGGCCTTGCGGTGCAACATGAGACAAATACTGATTTCCGTGTATGCTGATGATATTACTTTATATGTGAGAGACCCCCAAAACAACTTGAATACACCTTCGAGAATTCATTGTATTTGGTCACCTATCGGGAATTCAGATAAACTGGGGGAAGTCTTGCCTATTCCCGTTGACGGATTCCGTAGTGCGCTTTCCTTTAGACTTCCCATTGGAATGGTGCGATGACGAGCTGCGATACCTGGGTATTGGCATTACTCGAAATAAGGAAGAGCTTATGAGGCTCAATTATGGGGTGGTGCTGACTCGTATTACAGATAATGTGAACCGTTGGATAACACTCCCACTCCCTATGGCAGGACGAGCGTAACTGATCAAAATGGTGATACTACCCCAATTGCTTTATTTATTCTTAAACATCCCGTACTATCCAGGTCGGCATTTTGTTAAATCTCTCAAAACGGAACTGATCAGACTGGTATGGGGGGGAAACAGGCTAGACTGAAGTGGACTGTTTTAACAAGGCCTTACTTATCAGGTGGGTTTGGTATTCCAGACTTTGAACTCTACTATATAAGTGCTCAAGCCCATTATTTATATTTCTGTATCTGGCAGCCCAAATACATGTCACAACTAGCAGCTGAACACTACTTGTGCATCCGATACCGATAGAGGGAGTCCTGTACACTGCTCTGAATGCCCGGGAGCGCACGCAGAACACAGTCTATGCTACGATCACGGCGTGGAGGCGCATTACGCACCTCCTGGCGGCCCCCATGACCTACTCCCCGCTACTGCCATATCACTCAAACATGCCCCTCCTGCAAGAAACACTTTTTCACAAATTCCAGGAGCGCACGACCCTCAGAACCTGGGGTGACTTATATGAGAATGGACAATTCCGAGATTCGGAGAGTGTATTCCGGGATGTACAGTGCACTCCGTTAGATACCTTTCTGTATATACTGCTTAAGCAGGGGGTCCGGTCTTTAAACTCAGACTTTCCGACTGAACCTCAGGCACTTGCACCATTACTCTTGCTCCTACAGCAAGCAGCGCCTAAACGCCTAGTCTCATTGATTTATTGAGTAGTCAACACAGCGAGAGGTAGAAGCTCCACCGTCCCGCACACATTGGGGGGAGGAATTAGGATTAGAACTGACGGATGACCAATGGGAGTACTGTTGCTCGCAGACTGAACGGACATCGGCCAGCAGCAGGCTGCGAATCATACACTACAAATATCTACACAGATTGTACTACACGCCGGTTAGAATACATAGGCACCAGCTACATGACACAGATAAATGCGATAGATGTCATGCGCCACAGGCTAATTTTTTTACACCTGGCCTGGAACTGCCCAAGAGTACATGAATATTGGGGGCACGTCTTTGAAGCCTTGAACCAGATGACCAACACGCACATAGAGGCCACGCCACTGCTGGCCTTGCTGAGTTATGTTAAACACCGGCCTTTGGCACATCGCCGATACATAGCCTTTACACTACTTATGGCCAAGAGACGGATAGCCTGTAGATGGGGCAGGGGGATGGCACCCAAATTTAAGGATTGGCTCAATGACATGGTCTATTGCCAAGAGCAGTCTGCCATCTATTCCGAGTTGCTGCCTGGTGCGTCCAGACCCAGAAACATCTGGTCACCGCTAACATCCTACCTACTGACGAGACCCCGGGAAAGTGACCATTTATAAAGACCCATATGTAGGATATTCTAAGTCAGCCGCATTCACTGACGCGCACACGGGCTTGTGTCACTGCTGGGACTGTCTAGTTAATATTGTTTGAAGAGTGTAGAGATGGGAGAGGATTTAATGGGTACAGATAGGCCCTCTGGTTTGTTCTACAATGTTCGATAAAGTCGTATGTAACGTATTATAATGCAATAAATGATATGCAGCGCTGAACTATAAGCAGGAGCCGATTGCACCAATGTGAATAAAACTGTAAATCTCTATTGTTGTTTCTATTTATGATTTCCTGACAACCAACTCAGCTATTTTCCAGTCTACTTGTTTCATTTAACGCGGCTGGCCCGATGCGGTTGTAGGCGGCTTGCTGTGTATGCATATACCACTCATGGCGTACTCTACTTGGCTACTTGAAACGCTGCCGGCAGTAATACGGTTGTAGGCAACAAGCTGTGTATAATGTTGTGTACAAATAATAAAGGTTTTTGAAAACTTAGAAGAAACTTTTTCAAGGAAAACTTTTTTTTTTTTTAAGTGTCAATACAGTTTGTTGAAGTACGTTGGGTGACCAACTCTGGCAGGGAGATAGTGGGACCAGCAAGGTCATCAAGAACAGTTACCTTCACAGAAGTAGCAGTTCCCCAGGAACGCTAGGCACTTTATTTGCGTTGCGATGTATTACTATGGAGTGGTCCTGATTCAATGGGTGAAGGATGCTCACGATGCTCTAAGGATGGTGTGGATGTAACTCGGTTGACGGGGTCTTCCTGCAGGGATTTCTCAGTCCACAAAGATGGTGAGGGGGTCCTGATTGCAGGGTCAATGTCCCACGAAGCCCTCTCTGGTCGCTGTGTACCAGTCACCCATTGTCGCGGTCACAGAACAATCCTTCCCAGGTTGATAACTCTCCTTCTGAAGGTCGCTGCAACTCTCCAATAGCACTCCTGGGCTCAGGAAACTCGGGTGAAACTCTGTGCAGCGGGTCTTGGTCCGTGGTGCTGGATGGTGATAGTGGTAGCAACTTTAAGACTTTGGGCTACCAGCTTGCCTCATCAGGCTTTTCAGCTGTTGTGTCCCTGTACTATGAACAGGAAGCCAGTCCACTGCCCTTTGTAGTTCTCTTGGCTTGACTCGGCACTTGGAGACGACTTCTCGTTGAGCAGGACATGGCAGGCACAATTCCTCTCTTCACTAGGGTGCAGTCCTCATCAGTGCAACCTCTCTTTGCTGCACCCTCTGTGCTGCAGTGCAGTTCTTTGGTCCTTCTTCCAAGTTGATCCAGGTCTGGGTGCCTGAGGTGCCCCCTGTCAGGGGCTCCTCTGTTGGAGCGTAGGAGCGTTGTTCCACTTAAAATCCCCCAAAGCCCTAGAGATGAAAATTAAATGGTAGTTTATTATTATTTTATTTTTCATCCCCCATCCAGAGCATCAGGAGGTTTCACCTACTTGGCTTGCAATCCTCATTGATCTTCTTCCTGAGAGTCATTGCACATCTCTTCAGGTGGGCAGAAAGCTGTCTCATGGAGCAGGCTCCATGTGTGGCTGGGAAGGCACAGGAGTTTTAAAGGAAAATAAGTGGTAGCTTTGCTAAATTGTCACACTGCAAGAGTTACTTTAATTTCGACTTGAGATACAAGTCAGAC
Source organism: Lissotriton helveticus (assembly GCF_964261635.1). Taxonomy (NCBI): domain Eukaryota; kingdom Metazoa; phylum Chordata; class Amphibia; order Caudata; family Salamandridae; genus Lissotriton; species Lissotriton helveticus. The sequence goes on along the minus strand of NC_136057.1, from coordinate 1,260,540,389 downwards.
CTAATGTAACTAGTTGTTTGGTACCTTGGAGAGCCTACTTTGGTCACACCGTTCACAAGTTAGCACATCAGAGGGGTTAATGTGTAAAACTGTACTCACCAATTGGGTGACAATGTCTTTCCACAGTAAAAAAGGGGAGGGGGTTGCGTGTTTTACTGGCAGGACATGCTCAGTACATGTCCTGCCTGGGTAATTTGTTGCACCCTGCCTTTAGGGCTCAGAATAACCTGCCAGAGGGGTGGCCGTAGGAAACTGGGCATTTATTTGCAGGTATCACCCCACTTTTCCCCCCTTTTAGCTACTAGAGGCTCATTTTCTACTCTGACGGTGCACTGAGGTCTGCTAACCAGACCTCAGTGCTTCTTCCCCAAAGCAAGGTGTTGTCTAATTGTGCTTCAATTAGCTAAGGACTTTGGCACCCCGTAAGTCCCTAGTAAATGGTACCCTAGGTCCCTAGGGCAGGAGTGCTAAAGATTCTCTAAGGACTGCAGCATATCTTATGCCGCTCTAAGGTACCACATAGAAATTGCACACAGACTGCCACTGCAGGCTGCGTGACATGGTGCAAACCATGATTGAAAACATAACACGATACACTCCTGTGTGCCATGCCAAAGTCACTACATCTAATATTTGTAAGTCACCCCTGCAGCAGGCCTTTGACCCCTAAGGCACAGTGCATTATATGTCATGTCAGGACATATCTGCATGAGCAGATATGCCCATGCGATGTCTGTTTCTATTACTACATATTGCAGTTGAGCATTGAGGATATCTTAAGGAACATACTCGGCACTGGTCAAAATGAGTTCCCCAGCTACATAATGGCTTCCCTGAAACATATGGTGTTTGGTATCAAACACCTCATATTAATAAACCCACACTGATTCCAATAATGGATTTATTAATACATGCAACCAGATGGTATCTTCGAGGTACCCCTTAAACCCTACCAGTCTCATAGTGTGCTGGCTGATGTGGTGGCAGGCTGGGCTGGACCAGACACATTTCTAACCTCCAAGGAGGTGAGAGGCTCTCACAGGACAGAAACAATGCCTGCTCTGGAGAGATGTGTTGTCGCCTCCTACTGAACAGCCTGAAGTGAACACTAAGGAATTCCCATCTTGTATTGGTGGAATTAAGAATTCTGGGACAGGGTGATGTCCACTCCCCAAAGAAAGTTGTCAACGAGTGGCCCATTGGCTACTACTCCTCACTCCCCTTAACGCCCCTAAATTGAGTATTTAGGGGACCGCTGACACCAGGACCTCAGATTTTGACAGACACAAAAGGAGTGAACAATGAAGAGTGCTCCCAAGAAGCACGACTGACTTGGTGCCAACTCTGCCAGCTTGCCTACTGCACCTGACCCTCGTGGAGCAACCGACTCATCCTGCCACTCTGCAGACTCCAAGAAATGCAGAGGGCTGCCAGTGCTTCGCCAATTGCCAAAGAAACTCCCTTGGAGTTGAGGAGCTATTCCCCTGCAGCCACCAAAGAAGCAATTCCTGGTGCAATGACCTGATGCCTAGGGGGACTACCAATGTAGAAACCACTCAGGAAGAGGTAGCTGTGTTCCTACAGGCCATATCCATCATCCGTCCCAGTGTGGGGACTCCAGGACTGACCCGAGCCGCACAGTAGCCAAGGACAAGAAGATGATGGGTCTGGACCGCATCAAGTCCACAGCTTGATCCTGGACCAACTTCTGTTCCTGGAGTTGATGGAGTGCAATGAACACCAACTGCTAGAGCAGTTCTAAGTACTCCAGTCAGCACAAGAAGTTGAAGCAGAATTCCGCTCATTCTTGCCATTCCCAATCGCCTCACAAAGCGTATGGGTAATACCAACCATCTTGCTCCTGCTCTTGAAGTTGGCTGACGTCGGAGTCAGTTCCACATCTGGTTTCAGCACAACCTGAGTTTCCATGGCCTCCGCCATGCCATGCCATGCCATATCAAAGAATTCTGCACAACTATATGCTCCAGCTCTTCGGAAATCTACTAACTCATTCAGGTGCGCCTGTGGACCTCAGTAAGCCAAGAGGCCTCCCACCTGGACTACCACCGGCAGGTTCGCTTACTGGACCCTCTGAGCCACTTATGCTCTCAGCTCCTGTTCTGATGCCATCCAAGGTCCCCAAACAACACAAGCTGTAGGTACATCGACCTCGCCGCCTGAAGAGGTGACCCCAATTGTCCTCTCCGATGGTGCTACAACTTCAACCGACATCATGCCTAATCCAACTGAGGTGCTTATTTCTGCACTTGCATTACCATAAGGTAGGCAGCATTATTTGCATTGCCTTAAAAGGGACCAACTCTGATAACGCCTATGAGCAAGGTGATGAGGTTAGTGTGCTGCTCAGTCTATTGTCCCTTCCTCAGCCACACCTGCTAAACCTCTTTAGTCTACTGCAAGGAAATGCCTCCACATTTTTGGACTAATGCTGTTGTTGTTTTGACTAAGTGTGCACTGAGGCCTGCTAACCAGACTTCAGTGTCTGTGCCCTTATCCTTAAACAGCTATGTCAAATTACCTCATACTCAAATCAAATCAAATCAAAAAAGACTTTATTCGGTTATTCAATTTGTGAGAACACCATAAAAGTTCACATCATACATTTTATACACATTTCGCAAATTTAAAAATTTGGTTGAAAAAGGTTTAAAAATACAATTGATATTGTACATTAAAAAGGCAAGTTAAATACAGAAGTCTCTCTTTATAGATCTTAAAATATATCGTGCAATTTATACAGTTTCAGTCCTAATTTCAAAGATTTGAGCGATGACGAATACAAAATTTAAGAAATCGCGCCATCGCTTTTGCTATTTTCTCATCTTAGAGATATTGGAGCGCCAAATATGCTGGACGGCATTGACGCAGTCCCCAGGTTTTCAGTATGGGCAATAACCAGCGCTTTCGTGGTTCTGCATAAAACTTACAAAATAAAATTGTGTGTATAGTCGTTTGTAGTGAGACAGAATCGCATGGACATGGGGTTAAATTTGATGACCAGTCATTTTGAGTGGGAAAAGAGACCAGTAAATGAAACATATTAAATCTAAAACGGGTCAGCAACATTTTTTCAAATTGGGTTAATCTGTACATAAGGTATGGTTCAATGGAGAACACAGTCTGTACCAATAAGCTCTGTTGGACAGATGTTTTCTGTACCTCTTTTAATAGGCGTATCTGTCGCATGTGTAACAAACATGCTTTCTTCAGCTCCGCCTTAGAGATCTCAGTTAATGTTAATGGGTGATGGAAAAACTTTTTATGCCCTAGGTCCTTTAATAGAGCTTTGACATATGTTAACCATTTAATCTTTCCACAGTGGTCAAGAGTCAAGGTATCTTGTATGATTGATCTTGTTAAGTGGCATTGTTCAGTTACCCAAATTCGGCGCCACAGCATTACAGGTTGGGTTTTTATGATGTGAGATATATAGTCTAAGCCTAACTCTGAATGGCCGGCGTATGTGGAGGAACTCTTTGGGACACCAAGTAAATAGCGCAGAAATGAATTATCTACTTTTTGTAATTCGTTCACATTTGCAAAGCCCCATATACCCGCTCCATACGTGGCACTGCTGGCGCATTTGGCATTATATATTTTCAAAAGTTCCAGTAATGGTTTCTGGCCTAGTTTTTGTGCAAACGATTTTAATGCTGTTGTCGCTCTCAGAAAGGCCAGTTTCCTGGCATTAATCGCTGCCTTCCACTTAAATTTCTCGTCTATAACAATTCCCAAATATAGATATGTTGCAGTTCTGTCCAATGTTTCTCCTTTTACAAACAATCTTCTGATTTTTGCAGTGTTTTTCCCCGCATGCATTGTATGTTTTTTTTACGTTGAGGGCCAGGTTTAGTTTTAGCATAAAAGCACAATATCTGTCTAATGCTTTCTGCAGCTCAACAGGAGTTCTTGCTAGTATGACCGCGTCATCGGCATATAATAAAGCTGGTATCTGCCGACGGCCAATTGTGGGGAGGTTTTTACTGCCTTCCAGCATAGTGGCCTCTAGCCCATTTGTGTAAAGGGTGAATAAAAAGGGGGCAAGGACACACCCCTGCCTAACCCCTTTTTCCACCCTAAAACTGTCCGTGAGTTCTCCCTTAATCCCGAATCTCACTCTTCCTGTTGTTCCGGTATACAGTTCTCGAAGAAAATCTACAATTGGGGGGTCAACACCCATTTTTAAGATGATTTTCCACAGCCTCGAGTGTACTACACAATCGAACGCTGCAGACAAATCAACGTATACCATGTGCAGCATAGACCCTTTGGCCTCCATATATTTTCCAGCAAGTAAAGACAGATTTAATGCTTGGTCCTCTGTTCATAGCCACTCTCGGAACCCATATTGTATATCCGAGATAATGTTCTGACTAGTTGCCCACTCCTGGAGTCTGTCGAGAAGAATCCGACCTGCCATCTTCCCTAATGAATCCAGAGCGATATTGGTCGGTAGCTGGATGGACTGTTTCGGTCTCCTTTTTTAAATATGGGTACCAGTATTGAAGTCTTCCAAGATTCTATTACGCCTTCCTCTATAGTTGCATTCAGAACGTTAGTCAATATCGGGGACCAGAGATCTGCTTCGTATCTAAAAATGTCCACTGGAACCCCATCTGGACCTGGGGCTTTGCCCATTTTTGAGGTTTTTAGTGCTTTTTGTACCTCACTATGTAAAAATTGCAAGGATATCGGGTAGGACACTTGTGTCAGAGAGTCTGTATAGGCATTATCCTGAATATTGCCTTTACTAAAAACTTTAGAGAAATAGCTCACCCATTCGCGTTCGCTAATCGCAACGTCGATGGATGGGTGATCATCTCTTCCTGTTAAAAAAGGGGATCTGACTACTTGCCAAAAGGTTGAGCTATCTTTTAGTTCTGAGCTCTTATTAAGACGCTCCCATGAGTCAGTTTTTACCTCCTGTTTTCTGGTTTTCAACGCTATTGCGTACACCCTTCTAAGCCTAGTGACTTCCAGTCTATCTCTTTTTTCCCTACTTAGTGCTTCCTTCAAATTCAAATACGCTTTTGTACATGCCGGACTGAACCAGCCTTTTTTTCCCTGGCTTTTTTGTTTATGTACCCTAGTAAGTTCTTTTTTTATATTATGTATAATGGCATTAAAGCTATTTAAGACTTCTTTAGGGTTTGTCCTACAGTCAAGGCAAGTTATTATGTCCCGGTGACTTTGCCTGACTATTTTTTCAGTTGCAGCTACTTTGTCCATATTTCCCCATTTTAGTGTGTAACCATTCAAGGCTCCTAATTTAAGCTCTTCTTGATCTAGGATAGTCTTAGTGACTTGTTTCTTGTGAGGTTTTGATTCGCGTAAGGTGATGGTAATTGGAAAATGATCGCTTAATGGGTTTTTAATGACCTCAAATAATTCGATTCGTAGGCCGTCAGAGGATGAGACTAATACATAATCTATCAGGCTCGTTAAGCCTCTGCCATTAAAAGTTGGCAGAAAGGGTACTGGCGAGGTCTTTAACTCGTTGGCAAAGCCTAATTCGAGTTCAATCATAATCTCATTCATTTTTTCGCCTTCATTCGAGTGTAAAAAATGTGTTGTGCTGTTACCATTATCATCATTAATTCCACACTTATCAGTATCATTACTCCTGCATAAATGAAGGTTAAAATCTCCACCCCACACTATTGTACATGACTTCCTAATATAGTGTGTTCTTAGGTCTTGAAGGGCTTGGGAAATCTCAGAAAGAAGGATGATCAGATCCACTGAATTCAAGTTATTGTAGAAATCTTCTATTACATATACCTTATTTTTGCTACTCTTTAGGATAATTAGTTGGTAATTCTTTTCCAATTTTATGGAAAGTATATCTTCACTAGGTAGAGTATTTGTGATATATGTGGCTAGACCACCACTACTTCTTCCGGATGAGGATTTTGTAGCTGGAGAAAAAAAGGTCTTGAAGCCCATTATATGTCTTGGGTCAATGGCCCAGGTTTCCTGAAGGCAGATAATATTGCTCAAGTTAACCTGGGTCTGGAAATTAGGGTTAGTCTGTTTCAAAGACAGGCCGGCAATATTCCAAAAGGTCAAATGCATTTGGGAGCTAATCTGGTTAGGGCTTAGAGGAGTTACTATGTTTGTTGTATTGATCATTGGCTCAACAGAAACTATCGGTAAGTCTTTCACGGACACAGATATGATCTTTTTTTCCGGTATTTCAAGGATTGGAATTGGTGATGGACCCCCCATTTTTGGTGAGTGGGTTTCCATTCCGTCAAACTGGGGATGGAAAAGTCAATCATTAAAATCTAAACCGGACAGTGTACTGAATCTATTGTAAGTTGGGATATTGTAAGAATTAGCTGATGCTGCAGCAACTTGGCGCCATCGAATGTCTCTATGCTCATGGTGTGGAATTGTCAGGTAAGGATGAGTTGTCATAGGTAAGTGGGTTTGACTATGTTGCCATTGTAAGGGGCTGGAGGGATGGATGAAATTGGGGTTCTGATGGAAATAAGGAAAGTTAGTTTCAGATGGCCAATGATGGTCATGTAGAGGGGGTGATAGGGTTGGTTAGCATATTCGGGCCATTTGTAATCAGATGTCTATAAAAATAGCCCAGTGGGAGAAGAGTGGTATTAAATTCCCACGTAGATGGAAGTGGGGCCCTGGCCAATGTTTTTTCGGCCCATTGTGGGTTATTGAATTTGACCATTATACAATCCCCCTCAACCTCATACTCAATTGGTTAAGCTAACTTACCTATTAGTCCCTAGTAAAAGGTACCCAAGGCTTGTAAGTTATAGGGTCACCCTAGGGATCCCAGCACTGGTTGTGCCACCCTTGGTGTGACATGATTAAAACGAGACTCCCAGCCTGCCATTTGCAGGCTGGAAGAGCAGTTTGAACTGCTAGCCCGATTGATATTTAAAGAATGTCAAAGCCTCACTTCCCCCTGGTATATGTCCAAACCACCCCTATGACGGACCTATTGAGTCCTAAGGCAGGATGCAACATTTCACATGGGCAGAACATATATTTTACCTGTTCCTATCATAAAAACGCTAAACTATAGTTTGCACGGTGGAGAGACTTGGCGGCATGTTTACAATATTTTGGCATAGGGCATATCCGCAAGCCTTCTAGCTGCGCTGCCTATGTCAAAAGTAAAGGGCAGGAATGCACCATACCTACAAGATATGGTGCATTCCTGTCCTTTCTGCCGGCGCACAAACTGCAGCCGCGCACCAACACAGACACCCTTGCACCATGGTGCAAGGGTATCTGTGTTGTCGGTATATCTTTTTGTACAGGAAGGGGACACCTTCCTACACAAAATAAATCAAATGAGGCGTTTTCCTTGTTATATATGTGTGCTGCAGAGTGCAGCACACGTGGAAGGAGGAAAAAAAGCAATGAGAAATGTAAACATTTCTCCTCATTATGCCTAGTTTGGGAAGACGTTAGTTTTGGTGCTACCCCAGATTAATGCTATGTTGTAAATATGGGGCAGTGTCAAAAACCATGGGTGTTGCATGGGAACACGCACAACAACACTCATGGAATGCCCCTTCCACGCAGTGGAAGGCATTGCCGTACTTCACATATACAAGGCCATGAAAAGCCATGCAGGTAGGATTTGCGTGGACTTGTAAATATGGGCCTGCGCCTCCAGAGCCTCACAAAAGTGACACTCAGGTGGCATAAAAGTGCTGCAGGGGCATTGTAAATATGCCCGTTGGTCACCTCAGTGGCGAGTACCGAATTACACGCTGACCCCTCAGCTGTGTTAATTCTGATACATTGGACGACCACTTTGGTTGCACCATTCCCAACAGCTAGTTACCTCAAAACCAACTTGATTCTCGGGTAGAAATTAATGTAACAAGTTGCAGTGTGCAAGTTTAAGAAATTTCCCATTTTGTTGCCTTTAGTTCCAGTGCCCAAACCAGATGCACTGGAAGGAAGTGTCACCTCCCTCCTGTAGGAAGCCACACAGGTGTTGGCCCAAAAGGCGAGTCAAAGGAGACGGCAAATAGGTAACACTTGGGAGAGAGGCTGCTCCATTGTTCAGGTAGACAAGCTGGCACTAGAGACAAGACAGGGGAAACTAGCTGGCAAATTGGTTTTCCTGGGGTTATAGTTCCCCTTTGTTGCTGTGAGGAAATGGGCTACATTATACTGTGTGATCTGCGACCTCACTGTGTAATATACTTACCAACCCTTTTAGGTCCAGTAGGTTTTGCATGTAAAACTCTCAGCTCAACTGTGGGTAGCTACGGCACTGAGGGCAAGGCTTATATAGAGGAACAAGTGTTAGGTATTTAAACAGCACCAAAACAATTGAAAAAGAAATTAACACGACACTCAAGAAATTCTAAACACCAATTTTTTAAAACAGTCTGTATATTTAGAAGTATTTAGACAATAGAATGAAAAAAGAGCCCTACCAGAGGGTTCCGGAGATATAGATTTTAAAGCAATAATACGTCGAAGCAATTTCATTCAGCCATGAACATGCCATAGGAAAGTGTTCAATTTGTTGACTTTGCCGAGTTTTCCTTGGAAAAAGTTTTTAAGTGTCAATGCGGTGGGTTAGAAGTACTTGAGACGACCAGCTCCGTCAAAGAGTTTGTCAGCAGGACCAGCAAGGTCCTCAAGAACAGTTACAGAAGAAGTAGTCCCCTAGCAGCTCCAGGCTTTTTAATCATAGTGTAATGGATTCCTATGAAGTGGTCCTGAGGGATGAAGGTTGCTAAAGATGCTCTAAGGATACTGTAGATACAATGCGGTCTACAGGGGTCTTTCTGAAGGTATTCCTCAGTCCACGAAGATGGTGAGGGGGGTCTTGGTTGTGGGGTCAATGTCGCACAATGTCCTCTCCGGTCTGACAGAAGTCCATTTGCCACTGGACTACCCGTTACCTGTTATTGCAGTCACAGGCTAATCCTTTCTTGGTGGATAACATACCTTCTGAGGGTCCCAGCAACTCTCTGAAAGCCCTCCCGGGCTCAGTGAACTTGGATGCAACTCTGTGTGTTGAGACTTGGTCCTCTGTGCTGCACGTCAGCGGTGGTAGCAGCTTTAAGATTTTGGGCTACCAACTTGTCCTAGCAGGCTTCCTCAGCTGTTGTGCCGCTGTGCTGCAAACAGGAGGCCAATCAGCTGGCCCTTGGTGTTCTCTTGACGACTTGGCTCTGGAGACAGCTTCTCCTTGAGCTGAGCATCGCAGTGTTGAGGGTGACTTAATATCTTTTTTAAATGAAAAGACAGATACCTCTTTGGCAATTTGAAGACAGGTCTTCACTGTTGCGGCAAGGAGACTGACCCTCCTCACACAGGCAGGCAGACGGTCTCAATTTGATACATCACAAAAAGCTTCTTTTATATAAAGCTAAACAATGAGGGTTACAAAAGTTCAGAAGTAGATAATTTAATCAGTTACAGATTAATACATGCCGATCGTAAGAAACATGTGGCCACCTGCGACCCTTGCCTTTCCCTAATTCAATGCATATCCTTTTATTGCAGTTCTAGCAATGCTTAACAAACTTAGAGGATTATTTACAAGCCCCTTGCGCTGCCGGTACATCCCTTTTTCCCATATTTAAATTGATGCATCCGCGGCGTAAGGGGCTTGTAAATAAACCCTTGCCTTTCTTTGTTTGTGAGTGCATGTATGTTTGTGGTAAATACAATTCTAGTGGAGTGTGTGCTTTATCATTGTGCACCTAAGACCTCCATGTGTTCTAAGCTAATTGGATTTTCTGCACCGATTTTCTAATCAATTTACAGTCTATTTGGAAACACAAAGTGAGTGCTGGTGAACCTGTTTGCTAAAGCAATAAATAATACCTTCAAGCTGGCTAAATTCCAGTTGGCCTTTAACTGCAACCCTTCCAGGTTACTTATTCCATTGTGTCTTCGAGTGAACTCTTCACCTTTCTCTGGTTACTACAAGATTTGTGCCTACACTATTCTTTCACTAAGTAAAGCTGTGTGCTTTCTGCTGGTTTTTGTGCTATGTTTTTATTTTACATTTTCTACTGTGTTCATATTTTGCATTTCCTAGAACATTCTCCCCTCTAGTTGATATTTCAACTACTGGATCTAAACCTTGGTCTGCACTTAGCACTAAGTGATATAAGTTTCCCTAGGAATCTGCTACTTGTGTTGGTGTCCTAACTGGAAACATACCTCCTGCCTTAGCACAAATTCTTCTACAACATGCCAGGATCAACTGTACAATACAATATATTAATAGTAAGGCCACGATAGTTGGTAACAAGGCTACCAACAGACCTCCAGGAGGGTGGCAGTGGTGACAACCACCCACTAAACCAATTATCTAGGGCACCTCCTTCATCTACCATTTTCTGTTGTAGATTATGCAGTGTCTGTTGGCCTCTGATAAAGTTCCATTGTCAGCTTGGATACAAGTACAGCATGAAGTTCCAATTGCCTCGCATACCCCTCCTTACATTGCTGTTATAATGTCAAGTACATAGTGTAAGAAAGTGGCTCTATATATACGGGACCAAAGTAAGGTATAGTGTGTATAGAGTGCCCAATCCCCAGAGGTATAACAGAGGTCAAAGTCAGATCTGACCTTACTCTCTATAGTGGTAGCTTGGTCAAGCAGTAAGGCGGTATCAGAGGACAGTGTAAAGCATTTGTTGTACACACTCAGTCAGCAAAAGGTTTCACACACTCAAGAACTGAACTCTAGGCCAATTGTTTTTATATCCAAAGATATAGTTGTTTTATTTTAGAACCAACAGGTATCAAAATATACTTTTCTCAATATGAGTAAATTTAGGTAATTACTTTGCAGAAAGGCAATAGACTTGCTAAGTACAATAGCTACAGTGGTTGCAATTGGCAACACAATTCTAAACACAACTTAACATTGAGCTCACTGAGTTTTTCTACATAAATGCAGTGGATTACTTTATAGATTACTTTTTGAATTCCTGGTCTGGATCCTAGATTCAGTCCCGGGACCTAAGCTGAAAACAGTTAAGTAAAAGCGTTTTGGTTACAGTTGTACTTTTTAAAGGATATTAATGTATTTTCAAAGTTGACACTTGAAAACTTTTCAGAGAAAAACTAGCAATGTTATCCTATGGAAGGAAATTCAAGTCACGGGTAAAGTAGGTTCTCTTTACTTTTGTAATCCAGTACTGGACTCCTAGACCCAGCACTGGGACCTCTAACTAACACAGTTAAGTATGTTTCAGCAGTTGGTGCGATTTTTAAGGAATATTTGTAATTTGCAAAAATCGACACTTAGAAGAAACTTCAGAGAAAAACAGTCAATGGTTTCCTATGGAAGAAAATGCAGGTAACTGGTAAGTACAGTTAAGATTACTTTTGCGGTTCAGCACTGAACTAGAAAGTACACCACTGGCTTCTCTCCTGATCCCAGGTGAGTATTTAGGAAATCGTTATTCGGCTGATTTTAGAGGAATATTTTAAAGTTGCACAAATCGACACAGAAGAAATTTCAGTGAAAACCAGTCAATGATAGCCTATGGAAGGAAGGTGAGTTATCGGCTTTCAGGTCAGTACTCGACTGGCGAGGTTAAGGTTCTGGGCATAGACTCCGGGGTCTCCCAGGGTCGGAAAGGTACAGTTGTTACACCCTCAGCGACACAAGGGCAGCCGAGTGCAGAGAGAGCAGGCCCAATGCAATCCAATCGAGGGTAGGGGGCCTTTGGTTGGGGGCTGCAAGCAGGCAAGCCGCTCGGCTGTGAGAGCTTAACTCCTGGTCACTTACTCAGGGCAAGTGGGGAAGTAGAGTAGGGTAGTAGGTGCACTCCCAGCGACACTCGGGCGGCTGGGTACAGGGTGCTTTTGAGCCGTCGAGTGCTCAATTGGGTTGTGGTTTCAACACAATTTTAGGGAAGGAACACCGGCCCTGGGCACCTGGTTGGCAGGAGCACAGGGCACACTCAGTCAAAGCACATCAGCAGTTCAGCAAAATGTGGGGCGTACAAATGCAAGAAAGATGGCACTTTCTCACACAACCCCCCCAAACGAAAGGTGATGAGACTAACCTTGCCCTAGGGAGTCTTCATTGTCTAAGTGGAAGAACCTGGAAAGTCCATCTGCATTTGCATGGGCAGTCCCTGGTCCATGTCCCACTTCAAAGTCCATTCCCAGTAGGGAGATGGACCATCTTAGTAGTTTTGGATTTTCCCCGTTCATCTGCATTAGCCACCTGAGAGGTCTGTGGTCAGTTTGAACCAGGAAGTGAGTTTCAAACAAGTGGGGTCTCAACTTCTTCAGGGACCAGACCGCAGCAAAGGCCACCCTCTCAATGGCATTCCAACACTGCTCTCTGGGTAGTAGCCTTCTGCTTATAAAAGCAACAGGTTGGTCTTGGCCTTCCTCATTGATCTGGGATAGGACCGCTCCTATCCCCAGCTCAGAGGCATCTGTCTGCACTATGAACTGCTTGGAGTAGTCTGGTGCTTTTAGAATTGGTGCTGAGCACATTGCTTCTTCAGGGTGTCAAAAGCCTTTTGGCAGCTAACAGTCCAGTTCACTTTCTTGGGCATTTTCTTGGAGTTGAGCTCTGTGAGGGGAGTCACAATGGACCCATATCCCTTCACAAACCTCCTGTAGTACCCAGTCAAGCCAAGGAATGCCCTGATTTAGGTCTGGGTTGTTGGAGCTTCCCAGTTCATGATGCTCTGGATATTGGGCTGTAAGGGTTGTACCTGGCCTCCACCCACAAGGTGGCTCAAGTACACCACAGTGCCCTGCATTTGGATGCCTTGATATTTAGCTCTGCGGATTGCAGGGCTTGTAAGACCTTCCCAAGGTGGATCAGGTGATCTTGCCAGGTGGAGCTAAAGACAGCAATATCATCAAGATAAGCTGCACTAAAGGACTCCAACCCAGTCAGGACTTGATTTACCAACCTCTGGAAGGTGGCTGGGGCATTCTTTAACCCAAAAGGCATTACAGTAAACTAATAGTGCCCATCAGGTGTGGAGAATGCTGTTTTCTCTTTTGCTCCTGGGGCAATGCCAATCTGCCAGTACCCTGCAGTCAAGTCAAAGGTACTGAGAAATTTGGCTGCCCCCAATTTGTCTATCAACTCATCTGCTCTTGGAATGGGGTGAGCATCTGTCTTGGTGACAGAGTAGAGCCCTCTATAGTCCACACAGAACCTCATCTCTCTCTTTACACCCTGTGGATGAGGTTTGAGGACCAGAACCACTGGGCTAGCCCAGGGCCTCTCAGACGGTTCAATAACCCCTAACTCCAACATCTTGCTCACTTCAGCTCTGATGCTTTCCTTGACTTGGTCTGATTGTTGATAGATTTTGTTTCTGACAGGGTTACTGTCACCAGTGTCCACATCATGGGTACACCAGTTGGTCGGGTCAGGGAAAAGAGACTAGCATACTGTTGCAAAACTTGCTTGCAGTCAGTCTGCTGTTGGGCAGAGAGGGTGCCTGAAAAGACTACTCCCTCAACAGACCCATCTTTTGGGCTGGAAGAGTGGAGATCAGGGAGAAGTTCACTCTCTGCTTCCTGTTCCTCATCAGTCACCATCAGCATGGTGATGTCAGCCCTGTCATGGTAGAGCTTAAGGCGGTTCACATGGATAACCCTTTTGGGTGTCCTGCTTGTGCTCAGGTCCACTAGGTAAGTGACCTCACTCTTTTTCTCCAGGATAGGGGAAGGGCCACTCCATCTGTCCTGGAGAGCCCTTGGTGCCACTGACTCCAAACCCCACACCTGTTGCCCAGGTTGAAATTCAACCAGTGCAGCTTTTTGGTCATACCATTGCTTCTGAATCTCCTGGCTGGCTTCAGGATTCTTGGATGCCTTTTCCATACTTAGCCATTCTGTACATTAGACCAAGCACATAGTCCACAATGTCTTGCTTGGGTTCTTGGAGAGGCCTCTCCCAACCCTCTTTCACAAGACAAAGTGGTCCACTTACAGGATGACCAAACAGAAGTTCAAAGGGGGAAAACCCTACTCTCTTCTGTGGCACTTCCCTATAAGTGAAAAGCAGGCATGGCAACAGGACATCCCATCTCCTTTTGAGTTTTTCAGGGAGTCCCATGATCATACCTTTCAATGTCTTGTTGAATCTCTCAACCAGGCCATTGGTTTGTGGGTGGTAGGGGGTAGTAAACCTGTACTGCACCCCACACTCCTTCCACATATGTTATAGGTAAGCAGACATGAAGTTGGAACCTCTGTCTGAAACCACCTCCTTCGGAAACCCTACCTTGGTGAAGACACCCAGGAGGGCCTTGGTTACTGCAGGAGCTATAGTTACCCTAAGGGGAATTGCTTCAGGGTACCTAGTAGCATGATTCACTACTACCAGAATGAATTTGTTCCCTGAGGCTGTGGGAGGTTCCAGTGGACCCACAATGTCCACCCCTACCCTTTCAAAGGGGACCCCCACCACAGGCAGTGGTATCAGGGGGGCCTTTGGGTGGCCACCTCTCTTGCCACTGACCTGAAAGGTAGCACAGGAGCTCACAAACTCCTTCACCTTTCGATTCATCTGGGGCCAGTAGAAGTGACAAACTAGCCTTTCCCAAGTTTTGTTTTGCCCCAATTGTCCAGCAAGGGGGATGTCATGACCCAAAGTTAAGAGGAACTCCCTGTACTTCTGTGGCACTACCACTCTCCTGGTGGCTCCAGGAGTGGGGGTTATTGCCTCAGCATACAGTAATCCCTCTTCCCAATAAGCTTTGTTGGTACCACTGACATTTCCCTGTGCTCCTGAAACAGCTTGCTGCCTCAGGCTTTCAAGAGTGGGACAGTCCTGCTGACCCTGGCACAGCTCTTCCCTAGTGGGTCCCCCTGGGCCCAAGAGCTCAACCTGGTAAGGCTCAAGCTCCATGGGCTCAGTTCCCTCTAGGGTTTCCAAGTCATCTCCCTGGGGAGAGGGGGCCTGGGTGTTTTGCCGTGTAGAAGCTGGTCCCCCCGTCTTCTGGTCCTCTCTCTTGGTTGGTTGGGCCATACTTTCAGGCTCCAAACCTACTTGTGTACCCTTCTTTTTGCTCTGTGCTCTGGTTTGCACACACACCAGTCTAGGGATACCCAGCATGGCTGCATGGGTTATTTGCTCAACCTAAGCCCAGGCTGAAGTTTCCAGGTCATTTCCAAACAGACAGTCAGCTGGTAACTGTGGAGAGACCACTACTAGTTTCAGGACAGTAACTTCCCCCCAACCTAGTGTCACCATAGCCATAGGGCGTTTAGTGGTAACACTGTCAGCATTGGTGACTGGGTAAGTTTTCCCAATCAAGTATTGCTCTGGGGAAACCAATATATCTTTCACCATAGTGACACTGGCATCTGTATCCCTCAGGGCTTCTACTCTAGTTCCATTGATAGAGGGGTATTGCAAATACTTTTTCAAGTTGGGTGGTAACCCAGCTACATTGGCAACCTCCATTTACCCCAAGGAGACTAGACTAGCTTGAGTGTATTCCCAGATTTGCTCTGGCCACTCCTCTGATCCCATCTGTAGACTTGCTGTCCCTGGAGTAGCTGTACTGGGTGCCTTAGGGGCTTTGTTGTAGGTGCAGTTTTTGTCTACAGTTAAATGTCCCAACTTCTTACAGTTGTCACAATAGGCATTGTTGGGAATCGCAGTTCTTTCCCCTATAGGGCTGAGGCACATAGGGAGTAGTTTGGCACCCACCCACCTGTACAGGTTTTTGGGGCCCTTTGGAAGACTCAAACTTTTTATCTTGGGAATTCTCACCACCTTTCCCCTGGGGAGGTTTTGTAACCACCTTCTTTTGGTCACCCCCAGTGGGTGTCCTTATCGCCCTAGTCTTGACCAAATGGGCTGCCTTCTTTCCTAATTCTTGGGGAGAAATTAGACATAGTTCTACCAAATGCTGATGTAGTTTTTCATTCGTGCAATGTGAGAAAGTGCCATCTTTCTTGCCTTGGTATGCCGCTACTTTTTTCTGAACTGCTGATGTGCTTGACTGAGTGTGCCCTGGGTCCCTGTCAATCAGGTACCCAGGGCCTGTGTTCCTTCCCTAAAGAGAAAAGCTATGCTGAAACAAAATACCCAATTGGCACCTCTGGCCACCTGTCAGTCCCTAGTAAATGGTACCCTAGGTACCCAGGGCATGGTGACCAGAAAAGACCACTGAGGACTGGAGCACTTATTGTGCCACCCTCAGGAGCCCTGTACCCTGGCACCCACACACTGCCTTTGCAGGCTGAGTGCCTAAGTACAGAACTAAAACAAGAGTCGATATGGCACACACCCCTGTGTGCCCTGGCCACAGAACCCACTGCCCTGGCATACTTCAGTTACCCCTCTAGCTGGGTGCCCTATGCCAGAGGTGAGGGCCCAGGGCCATTCCGGGGCACTGTAAGTGCAGTGATGCCATTTAAGAGTATATGGTGCTGGGAGATCATCATTACGAACTCCACAGCACCATAATGGCTACACTGAAGACTGACAAGGTTGGTACCAAACTTCTCAGCACATTAAACCCGCACTGATGCCAGTGTGAGATTTAATGTAAAATGCACAAGAGGGCATCTTAAAGATGCCCTCCAAAACCCGAACCTACAATCCACGTCTGGGCTGAGTGGCTGCAGAGGCTGCCACACAGCAGACATGTTGCTGGACCCCTCGGTGGAGAGACCCCCGCTCTCCTGGGCCTGCAATAATGCACATCCTGGGTGAGGTGATATGTCTCCTCCCCCAGGATGGGCAGGGGGAAGCTTCAAAGGCATACCGCCTCCGAGAGCTTCTCCAGACCATTTGCTGTACCCAGCAACTGGCCCCCCACCCGTTCTACCCCCACTCTGGCGGGAAGACTGGCGGGAAAAACTACGTCAGGAAGGAGGGTGTGCCAAACTTTGCCAACCCCACCCCTCAGGTGGAGGAGGCGAGGTGAAGCACGACCCCGGGCTCCGGCCATCTTCTAGATGGGGAGCCCTGGCCAATCCCAGCTACGCTCCTGCCCCCCTCCCACAGGAGAGGAGCAGGCTAGGGGGTGTCCTCACCCCAGGTCAGGGACCCATTGGTCCCTGTCCTTGCCCTACCTGTAAATTTAGCATTTAGGGCCTCCCTGAACCTTCCTTCCTCAGATCCTGATATCAAAAGAAGAAAGAAGATCAAGAAGAAGAAGACCCGCCGCGTAGCTGCTAACTTAGTACATAGCATAATAGCGATCACACATTTGAGGGATTTCGGAGGGATGTCAGAGGGAAAAACAAAGCTCAAGACAACAGAGTTTGTTGCATTAAATAATGACTTTGTATTATTTCAACCAGGAAATTAATCAGACATATATATTATACACATAGTATTGTGAAAAGTGCAAAAGTGTCCCAAGTGTATTGTGTGAACCTAGACAGCAGTTCAGTGACATAGAGTGAATTATATACAAGGTTTCTGCAAGGGGTATTTACAAGGAAAACGACCATGAAAGCAATGATTTATACAAATGTTACAGTGACTATTTTAAATCATAGACACTGAATATATGGTTCATTTCCATTGGGCGTCGACGGCGTTTCAACCCGGGAGTGGATAGCGGGTCTCGTCAGGACCAGGGAGATGTGGGACATCTAAGGGAGTTAAAACAATAGGTGAGGACATGTACTACGTGTATGTTAAACGTGGAAGATCAATAGGGACCGCTAGGGAAGGTAGTCTACCTGGGTAGTGCGAGCTCAATCCTAGGTGGTGGATGCCAACCATGCGTGGGATAATCAGATAAAATACTTACAATGGACCCAGCCGGGTACTGTGGCATGGTAAGAGAAGGAAAAGGAGAAAAAATTGGAGTCAGGAAGGACAAAATTAGGGTGAGACTGATATGCAGTACCGAGATGGTATGGGCACTTACCACTGAGGGTAGTGTTGTCACAGAGGTAACAGTCTGCCCCGTTCAATATTCAGGTGCAGGTGCAGAGTCTATGTCCACGACGTGAGAGATAACCAAGGCCTTGGTGACGTGTGGTCGTCGGATGAAGGCCAAACAGGACGGTGGCTGAGGACGATAAAGTAAGGACCGGTATAGCAGTTGTACTAAGTGGAACCGGTTCGAAAAAGTGGTGGGGAGGGCAGCGAGGCATGTCTTACCTGATTATGATGTGCGCGCTCACTTCCTACAGTCGGTCTGGATGTGACTGCTGGCGGTGTGAGTCAGCGCACACGAGGATATACCGTATGCTGTGTAATACGTGTGCAGGCCGGCTGAAGTGAGCAGAGCGCTCGAACTTCACCTGAGTGCGGGGGGTTAGGGAAAGAGCTGGCACAGAGTTCGAGGATGAGCTCTCGGGAAGTGACAGGATATTTTGACCAGTGTGTGAGGGGGGATAAAAGCACGTTGCAATGGGAATGTAATGCCGAACCCGGCGATTTACATAAGAATTGTGCAGATTAATGCTGTACGGCATAGCGCAGGTTGACAGGAAGGACGTGGTTATTGGGTAGAATGCATGTATATGGGTTACATTTGTCCAAGCCTATTACAGTGCAGGTCATGGGAAAATTAACCATTGCAATGACAGGTTAATTAGAATATGCCAAACAAAGTGAAATTGACACAATGGAATCACATGGGTCACATACATATGCACACACATACTGTTATATAGAGTCATTAAAAGATTTAACATTACGTGTACATGGGTTCATTACATGTACTCATACATATGCATGAAAAAAGGTACAACATTGTAGTGACATGTTAAATGGGGTTTGCCAAGCTGGAAGAACCGCGTGTTGTAGACACAATGGAAAAACCACGGGTACTGTTCATGTGCACCTATATGCTTAAACTCGGAGTTATAGGAGGGCTTAACTGGTGTCTGAGTCGCTTGTCAGTTGAGGATAATAATTCATAATACAAAAGACACATTATACTTATTCATTTAAGTTCGTGACTAGTGTATGGAGAAGGTTGTCTCCATGGCTGGTGGTAATACGCTAGTGACTCAGGCCAGGTGGCAAGTATGGTGGTGAGCCAACAGGAGTCCGGGACAGAGTGTGAATGTTCACTCAACATGTAACAGTGTTGTAGGTGCACTTGGTGTGATGGTCTACATGACATCAGAGTATGTTAATTTACTGTGCTAGGGTGGTTACAAAACCTCTCCATTCTTCAGTGGAGTTGAGGATCCAGATCAACTATTTTGTTTCAAAAGGGCAATACTACCAGCATGGGGGCAGTTTTTGCCCCAAACAGGGCTAATATCTATATGAACCATGTAGAGCTCACCTATGATCTCAGTAGCTTGAACCCCCAACATTCCAACATTAAATGCTGGCACAGGTACATAGACGATATCTTCCTGATATGGGGCAGTAGTGAAGAAAACTTCAACGAGTTTGTCACTTATCTAAATCAAGTCCAAACGCATCTTACTTTCACCTCTACACTAGATAAAACAATGATCGCATTTTTGGATCTAAATATCCAAAATGCAGATGGCAAACTCTTCACTTCATTACATAGAAAAGCCACAGAGAGAAACACGTTACTATCCTACAAAAGCCAACATCCCAGGGCCCTGAGAGATGGTCTTCCTTTAGCGCAGTTCTTGCGCATACGTCGTAATTGTGCCCGTAAGGAAGATTATATGAGGGAAGTTGAAATACTAAAATAGAAATTATCACTGAGAGGATACCCCAATAAAATAGTCAAAAGATCACTCAATTGGGCATGGTACTGCTCTAGGGAGGAACTCCTCGTAACCAAACCCAAGAAGCAGATGAATAAACTTGTCTGTGTCACCACTTTTGGGACACACACCAATAAGATCCACAACATCATTACGAAACATTGGCATATCATTAGGAGTATAGATCCCATGATGGAAGTACCCTTATTCGCATACAAAAGGGCCAAAAACATAAAAGATCACTTAGTCAGATCCTCCACAGCGATCTCGAGGATTCATGGCGGCACACTAGAATCCGCCTGGGGTCTTCCCCCAATTGTGGGACACCACAAATATGGAAATTGCGTGATATGTCCCTTCACAGAGAACACCACTACTTTCAAACATGGAAACTGTGAACACAAGCTGGATTTTTTCTCAAACTGCAACACACGGAATGTCGTGTATTGCATTTGGTGCCCCTGTGGCCTACTGTACATAGGACAGACACAACAACCCATCAAAGCCAGGATAGGGCAGCACCGCAGCCGCCTCAGACGGTCAGTTATGACCGCTCCCTTAGTCTCCCACTACATTGACAAACAACACTCAGCGGATGAAATTAAATGGCAAATTGTGGACATTGCCAAATTACCAGAAAGAGGCGGTGACATTGCACAGTTACTCCAACGTCGTGCATGTCATTGGATCGATAGAATTAACTCAATCAACGAAGGCCTCAACTCCACTGAAGAATGGAGAGGTTTTGTAACCACCCTAGCTCAGTAAATTAACATACTCTGACGTCATGTAGACCATCACACCAAGTGCACCTACAACACTGTTACATGTTGAGTGAACATTCACACTCTGTCCCGGACTCCTGTTGGCTCACCACCATACTTGCCACCTGGCCTGAGTCACTAGCGTATTACCACCAGCCATGGAGACAACCTTCTCCATACACTAGTCACGAACTTAAATAAATAAGTATAATGTGTCTTTTGTATTATGAATTATTATCCTCAACTGACAAGCGACTCAGACACCAGTTAAGCCCTCCTATAACTCCGAGTTTAAGCATATAGGTGCACATGAACAGTACCCGTGGTTTTCCATTGTGTCTACAACACGCGGTTCTTGCAGCTTGGCAAACCCCATTTAACATGTCACTACAATGTTGTACCTTTTTCCATGCATATGTATGAGTACACGTAATGAACCCATGTACACGTAATGGTAAATCTTTTAATGACTCTCTATAACAGTATGTATGTGCATATGTACGTGACCCATGTGATTCCATTGTGTCAATTTCACTTTGTTCGGCATATTCTAATTAACCTGTCATTGCAATGGTTAATTTTCCCATGACCTGCACTGTAATAGGCTTGGACAAATGTAACCCATATACATGCATTGTACTCAATAACCACGTCCTTCCTGTCAATCTGCGCTATGCCGTACAGCATTAATCTGCACAATTCTTATGTAAATCGCCGGGTTCGGCATTACATTCCCATTGCAACGTGCTTTTATCCCCCCTCACACACTGGTCAAAATATCCTGTCACTTCCCGAGAGCTCATCCTCGAACTCTGTGCCAGCTCTTTCCCTAACCCCCCGCACTCAGGTGAAGTTCGAGCGCTCTGCTCACTTCAGCCGGCCTGCACACGTATTACACAGCATACGGTATATCCTCGTGTGCGCTGACTCACACCGCCAGCAGTCAGATCCAGACCGACTGTAGGAAGTGAGCGCGCACATCATAATCAGGTAAGACATGCCTCGCTGCCCTCCCCACCACTTTTTCGAACCGGTTCCACTTAGTACAACTGCTATACCGGTCCTTACTTTATCGTCCTCAGCCACCGTCCTGTTTGGCCTTCATCCGACGACCACACGTCACCAAGGCCTTGGTTATCTCTCACGTCGTGGACATAGACTCTGCACCTGCACCTGAATATTGAACGGGGCAGACTGTTACCTCTGTGACAACACTACCCTCAGTGGTAAGTGCCCATACCATCTCGGTACTGCACATCAGTATCACCCTAATTTTGTCCTTCCTGACTCCAATTTTCTCTCCTTTTCCTTCTCTTACCATGCCACAGTACCCGGCTGGGTCCATTGTAAGTATTTTATCTGATTATCCCACGCATGGTTGGCATCCACCACCTAGGATTAAGCTCGCACTACCCAGGTAGACTACCCTCCCTAGCGGTCCCTATTGATCTTCCACGTTTAACATACACGTAGTACATGTCCTCACCTATTGTTTTAACTCCCTTAGATGTCCCACATCTCCCTGGTCCTGACGAGACCCGCTATCCACTCCCGGGTTGAAACGCCATCGACGCCCAATGGAAATGAACCATATATTCAGTGTCTATGATTTAAAATAGTCACTGTAACATTTGTATAAATCATTGCTTTCATGGTCGTTTTCCTTTTTCCTTGTAAATACCTCTTGCAGAAACCTTGTATATAATTCACTCTATGTCACTGAACTGCTGATGGGTTCACACAATACACTTGGGACACTTTTGCACTTTTCACAATACTATGTGTATAATATATATGTCTGATTAATTTCCTGGTTGAAATAATACTAAGTCATTATTTAATGCAACAAACTCTGTTGTCTTGAGCCTTGTTTTTCCCTCTGACGTCCCTCCGGAATCCCTCAAATGTGTGATCGCTATTATGCTATGTACTAATTTATAACCGTACATTCAATGCACCACTGGAACCACTGTTTCCTATATAAAGTACGCACCCTGGTTCCTTAGTGAGTAGGGTTCCCTTGTTCTCCTTGTGGCGCAGCTGCTAACAGCAGGACAACAACCACTGACTTGGCCCCAGCCCTACTACCTGTTGATCCTGGAACCTGCTCCTGCCTAATCCCGGCGACCTCCGCGGACAGCAACCTTGGGACACCCAGAGGACCTGCCTGCCTGACCCTCTCGGAGATTGGGACTCCCATCAGCAGAGGCTCTGCTGCAACAACTCACCTGGTGCCCACCAGGAAGCTCCGGACCAGCCCACTCTGCACCAGCCGAGCCTGGGCCGGGCCAACCCGAACTGTGGTAAATTAAATGTACTTATTACCTCATTTCTGAATTTCTATGCTTAATAAATCATAATTTCTTGTCAATGCAAAGCGAGGAGTCCGTGGTGCTCAAATGAAGGAGGAGGAGACCAATAACTTGAGTTAAGGGGAGCGCTTCCAGCGCCAAGCGGGCACAGGAGCAATCTCTCAAGTCTCTCTCTTGAAGTGGGTGTTTTATTTTCAACAGCAGGACATTTATACAGTCTTGGTCACGAAGCAAAATAGAGGAACAAACAGGTCATAGCAGATTAGAGGAACAAAAATCAGCAAGAGGGGCAGATTGTGAAGAAATGGGGGCGTGTCTTAGGCTTCGTGAGGGGACTTGCGATGTGAAATAGTCTGACAGTTGGAAGGGGGAGGCTTCCTCATTTGGGGTTTGTGCTCGTGCTTCATGTCAAAAAGAGGAACTATCTTGTGTAAAACAGAGACCATCTGCTCTCTGGCTTGCAGTAACTATTTCTTAAAACAGGAACTATCTGCTGGTTCTGGGAATTGGCTCAAACACAGGAAGGGGTGGTCAATGAACTAAGATGCCAGGTGCAGGGTGTCTTACAGTTAAGAACAGGAACTATCTGCTGCTGGTTCCCAGAATTGGCAGAACCACAGAAATGTGTGTGTTCACAGTGTACAACCTTGTGCTTCCTCTATTAGTTGGTGTGGTTTCAGGGCCTAACCTTGCGCTTCCTCTTTCAGTTGGGGGTGGTCACAGGGCAGTTGGTGTGACAGGCTGAGTTACCAACAATGGACAGGATGTGGCTGAGTGTCTGGCACAACTGGGGGAGGGCACACAGACAGGCTTCTTGGAATTGGCTCGACCACAAGGAGCAGGGGGTTGTGCAAGATTCAATGGGGATGTGAAGGACAGTTTTCAGACAAATTGCTGAGAGCATGTCACACACAAAATGGGTGTTTGTCTGAGAAAAATGGCTGTCAGGCAGAAACAGGGAAATGATGGGGCACAATTGTCAATTTTATTTCCACATTCCCTCCTTGCCCCAGAGTGTACCTACATTATATCTCAATTTGCATGAGATCATTTATACATTCTTGTAACATGATTCTTTCCCTTTCTCTCTGCTGGACAAGTGGTTTAGGAATGCATTTTGCAGCGCATAAACCGCACAGGGCAGGACCACATTGGATGCAAAGGCAGCATCCAGTTATTATCAGGAATATTATACCTGCTGCTGACAGCAGTTGCCATCCCCAGGACAATCTGACATGGGGCACTAGGAGGTCTCGGTGGTAAGTGGATGGGCCACAAAGACAGGGGGTAACAGGAATGCTATATAGCAAGTTCCCCCCCAGTTCAAGGGCAGCTGCACATAGGCCGTTTGGCCACAGATGAAATAAGTATGGCAAGATGCTAGGAATGAGGACTTTCCTCTGTCTTCAAAACTTATAGTGGTATGACAGTCACTGTGTCCTAATGGAACAGAGCCATTTTTCTGGATGCACAGGTGTCCTTTTACTGGTGAGACCGAGATGGAAGGGGGACCAGCATTCTTTTTAGGTTTGGTATTTAATATCTTGTAGGACATGGTCATGTTCCCTTGCTTGTATTCTTCACTTTCTAGGACTGTACCTGTCGCCTGAGGATCTCCCTCCTTATTAGGGTAACAGGCAGTATTGAGTACCTTGTTTAAATCCCCCCAAGGCCACCCATTCTTGCATGAATTATTTCCGTCAGGGCAGGAGGTGGGGGTAGTATCGTCAGCTGTTATTAGGGCGAACCAGGCTTCACAAGTTCCATTATAAGAGAATGGGAAAGGAAAAAGAGGCATCCCTCCCTTTTTCTGATGAGGTGGGATGCGGCCACATATCCAACAATTGGTGCTATTACTGGCCTGCTGAGTGTGGTGTAGCATCTGTATGAAGGTATTGTTTCGCAAGGCTAGTCTATGGGCTTGTTCATGAGGGGGTAGGTGTGTTCCTGAGTGCTGTTGGGTGTATGAGAGGTGTGCTGTATTGGAGGAAAAACAGTGTGGAGAATCCAACCAAGACATGTCATAACTGCCATGAGGAAAAATAATACTGTCAAACATATAATAGGACCATTATGTCTTTTTCTAGAGTTCATTTTTTCTTTCTCCCACATAGTCAAGGTGTTAAAATCCATTCCCATGCTCCAACCGCTTCACCACTGGACCGACGCCCAATGGACTTAATTAGCCAGAGTCCGAATGGCAGACCTTAACTTTGATTTGTAATCCTGTTGTGGGGTTAGTTCCAAAGGCAATAAAGATTGTTCAGTCACAATGTCAGTGGGATTGGCAGGGCCATCAGCAACAATGTCTTTTTGTCCAAAATGTTTCCGGCAGTGGCTTGCGTGGAGCCAGCCCTTCCTGCCCTCGACCTTCACTGCTGTCCGTGTTGTTAGTAGTACGAGTCTTGGCTTTTTCCACCTGGGCTGGAGGGGGCTGGTCCGGTCGAAGTTCCTCACGAGGACCCAGTCCCCGGGTCGGATGGCGTGTTCTTCCGGGTTGGTTTTGTCAGGGAAGGTGGCAGCAACCTGAGAACGACAAGATTGGAGTGCAGACATCAAGGAAGCCAGGTAGTCAGTCAGCATAGTACTGTCAACATCAGTTATTCTTTTAGGCCTTGGCGTACCCCACATATTTGGTGGTCTGCCAAAGACCACTTCATATGGAGATAAGCCAGTTCTGGAATGGGCTTCCATACGCATGTAAAAGAGGGCAACCGGTAAGGCTACCATCCAGTCCACGCCTTTGTCAGTGCATATCTTGGCCAATTTTGTCTTCAAAGTTTGGTTGTGTCTTTCTACTAGACCTGCTGCCTGAGGATGTCTTACACAGTGAAACTTCCAAGTGTACCCTAACAGAAGAGACACTTGCTTCATGAGTTCAGAGGAAAAAGGTTGGCCGTTATCTGAGTAGATGACACGGGGCAACCCATACCTCGGGAAAAACTCTCTAACTAATTGTTTAGCAGTTGTCGTTGCAGTGTAATCTGGGACGGGATAGGCTTCTGTCCATCTGGTCAGAGCACACCCTACAACTAGTACATACTTGTGACCTCTACATCTCTCCATCTGGATATAGTCCATCTGGAGAACTTCAAATGGATGGTCAGGGGGTTGGAATCCTCCCTGTTCCACCTTTGTGCCTTTTCCTGGGTTGAACTGATTACAAATCATGCACAATTTAACTTTTTGTTTGGCTGCAGTTCTCAAATGTTTGTTGTGCCATATATTCTGTATGCTGTCTAACATTGCTTTTTCTCCCAGATGCGCTGGTCCATGTATGGTGTTTACCATAACCTGTACCATGGCATCCGGTAGAAACCATACTGCTCTTTCAGGTGTCATCCAGCCTTGATCTGTAAGGACCCCTCCTTTTTCCTTCCATTCTAGCAGTTCCTGTGGTGTGACGTGACTTTGGACATCCTGGATGTCAGAAAAGGGGTCTCGTATTGTATATTGGCGGTGTGGTATACTTAATTCTGTGTTTGCTGCTGCACTGTCTGCAGAATCATTTCCTTTTGATATTTCATCTGTTCCTTTTGTCTGCGCTTTACATTTTAGCACTGCGATTTTCTCTGGTAACTGACTGGCCTCTAAGAGGGCAGTGATGAGTGTAGCATGCTGTATTCTGGACCCATGTGATGTGAGAAATCCTCTCTCTCTCCACAATGTACCGTAGTTGTGTACAACTCCAAAGGCATATTGTGAATCAGTGTAGATGTTAACTGACTTTCCTTTTGCTAAGTGACATGCTCGTGTTAGGGCTATGAGTTCTGCTGCCTGTGCCGACAGTATCTCTATCTTGTGTGCTTCTAAAGTGTCTGTACCATTTGGAACGGCATAGGCTGCTGCTAATTCTCCTGTGGGGAGTCTCATACATGAATCATCAACAAAGAGTGTCATTTCTGCCTTAGCAAGGGGAGTATCTTGTAAATCTGGTCTTGGTTTGGTCACTAAATCAATTATGTCAATACAATCGTGAATTTCTTCAGTAGGAGAGGTCAGTGGCAACAGTGTTGCTGGGTTTAAAATGTTGCAGCGTCTAATCTCAATGTGTGGCTGAAAAAGTTTCATCTCATATCCGGTGAGTCTGGCTATTGTCAGATGCTGTGTTTGTGTTCTGTTTAACAGAAGTTCTACAGCGTGTGGGACCTGAACTATCAGATGATGTCCCAATACAATAGAATCGCTTTGTCTAATAGCTTGTGCAGTAGCTGCTACTGATTTTAGACATGCAGGCAATGCTTGTGCTACTGGATCTAATGTGCTTGAAAAATAACCACATGGTTTATGTTTGTCTGCTTGAAGTTGGGTCAGAACTGATAGTGCTGTACCTGAGTTTTCTGTTACAAATAATGTAAAATCTTTGGTGTAATTAGGTGTTGCCAGCACTGGGGCTTGACACATAGCTTTTGTAAGAGACTGAAAGGCTTGCGTGTGTTCATCTGTCCAGGGTAATTGTGGAGTAGCGCCAGCTTCGAGTGTTGTCAGCTGCACTAATGGTTTAGAAATGAGTGCAAATTGTGGGATCCACTGTCTACAATATGAGGTGAGACCAACAAAGGCTCGAACTTGTTTCTGTGTTGTTGGTTGTGGTATTTGTAGTATGAGCTGGATGCGTTCCTGTGTAAGCTGCCTACCCTCCTTTGACAGCAAGTGCCCTAAGTATGCCACTTGCTGTAAACAAAATTGGAGCTTACCAGGGGAAATTTTATGGCCATTTGCAGCTAGGAATTCTAGTACTAGTAGTGATGCTTCAGCACATGCTGCGTCAGATCTGGCCGTAATGAGGATATCTACTTTGTATAAACAGACAATTGAAATAGGACAGCTGGTTAGGGAAATTCATAAAATACAAAAATTCATAAACATTATATATAATCAAAATAAAATAGAAACAGATCTACTTCGTTTGCTCAATTTTTAATAAATTTTTTTAAAAACGAGAGAGAGGAGGGGAATTAATAAACATACATATAGCACAAAAAAAAGATAACATCACAATAATTAAAAATGACAAAAGGACACAGTTCTTAAACACTTCTCTTAAAAATTCCTATCTCAAATAATCTAGTTACATATATTCTCAGCTGGTGACAACCAAAGTTGTCCCTACTTCAGCAATTAAAATCAACCATGTCACAATGGGTGGCAAAACATAATAAGTTCGCGCGTTTCGGCGTTTCCACTAACGCCTTCTTCAGGAGCCACAAGTTTGTACTGTAACATATGTATAAAAAAAGAAAAGGAATATTTTACAAACAATTCGTTTTATTCCCAAAAATTCTTTCATATTAATTTTAACTGTTGAAAAAGACATATATACATTTCCTCCTTCATCAATATATCACCTAAAAATGCAGCCAGCATAACATTCGTATGTTAAAAACCAGTAACAAATACAATTTGTTCACATTTCCCTAACTTTACCTAGCTGTCTTTTTTGATAAACAGTTAATTAAAAGAGAAGAAGGTCTCATCTCCTAATAGACTTCTAGAGCAGTTGTTAGTTGAATCTAAAAGCAATGAGCAGTGGAAATGCTAGATAATTTTTTATACTAACATTCTAAAGGGCCAAGAATTATTAATGCAAAAGGCACTCAATTGCTGATACTCAAATTACCTCAATCTATTTTCTTTCAAAAAAATGTGTTGTCTCCATATTTTATATACATTATACTTACTTCAATTAAAAAGATCGGTCTTCATATGATCAGATTACTTCATATCTATATAGAGGACACTCCATTTATGGTCAGACAGGGGTGTCAATTTATGTCTGCAATTATCAATAACAATTCGTATTACAAACAACGATAATTTCAAGGGTTCGATATACAAGTTTAAGGCCTCTCTGTTAGACAATCCATTGGTTCTAAATAAAACCATAAGGAATATACTATATTTTGTAAAGGTCAACAAAGGGGGAACTTACTACTCAGACTCAATATTATCTGTTACATCCAGACTCTAGGAATTCTTAAATGCCTCAAATGAAGCCAGAATAGCTAAACGCAGTAAGTAGCGAGAAATTCATTTTAGAGCTACCTTTGGAGTAAACCGGGGCTATTTTACCAATCATACTCTATAGCATACAAGAAATCTTAAATTTTTAGATGACTAAAAGGCTCACCCCGGTAAGTTCTACATTGATAGATCGCCACTCGTCAATCTATTTGTTTTCCTTTCAACAATGTCCGGTGCAAAAGCTGTTAATACAAGAACCAAAATTACTAAATAAAGCTTATATAAGATATTTGGTAGTTACAACATTGTAAGTCTATCTTAGGGTATTATTTTCACTTACTTCTTATGTGTATTCTAGTAACATATTATCTCATAATTTGTACGTAGATATAGGGCTTTACGTTCCCAGATATGGAGTAAAGTACTTTCAACTCTTTAATCCGGTCTGTCCTTTGTATTTTGGAATTACGCCGGTGTTTACTGGAAAAAAACATATTAATCTAGAATCATTTTTTCTGTTTATCAAAAACGCTCATTCAAAGAACACTTCGAACAGCTTGTAGCTGTCTAAAGTAGATCGGCCGTTATCTATCGCGCTTCTTACCTCTAATCAGGATGTAACAGAGTCAAAAACGTCGAGCCGCGGACGGGCAGGTTATAGCCGCTGGCGTCTTCCGACCGTTGGAAATGATATCCTCCGTGTGTGGACACGGAGTCCTTCTTTTAACGTGTTCAGGTCTAAATTGTACGTAGCTACGCGCACATGTGACCCAATGAGGTCATGACGCAAGGGGTCCAAGAATCTGAAGGTAAACGTTTAAAGGCATATCTACAATATAGCCAATGTATAATGTTACGAATAAATGCGATTCAGGTAAAAATAATGCATTCAATGCACTGACATGTACGTGTCGTACACGATTCAAAGGCCTTTTACATATGCAAGTTGTCAGTCCATTGCCTTATAATTTATAATTTTAATCTATTTAAAGGAGAAAAAGGGTTTTTTTTGGACACAAACAGATGGCATTCGTTAAGGGTGACATATGTATATCTCTATTAGCTATAACGGTCTTCATAGGCAAAGAGATATTACATTATCTTTATATAGGGGACGATGGGCCACATTATGGTACTATACCATATCATGGTACTATACCATATATCTACTGTTTCCTTACATGATTGCGTTCTCCCAGGGGATATCGCAATTCAGCCCGATCCTATATGTATTAAGAACAAAAATCCAGAAGACTTCTCTTTTCTTCCTAATGGCGCATCCCCCTTTACTATCGGGAGTTCTTATTTTTTCAAGGATGCGCCATTGGAAGTCCTCGGGTTTGTGGTTTTCTTCAAGGAAGTGCTTAACTAGTGGTGCTGCCACTTTGTGAGTCCTAATCGCGGACCTGTGTTCTGTTATGCGGACCTGGATGGACCTACAGGTTTCGCCGACATAACCCAGGCCACATACACATCTTATAAAGTAGATTACATTTGTAGTCTTGCAATTCCAAAGATCATTTGCCTTTGTCGTGTACCCGTTGTGAGTAAATTCCTCACCTCCGATAATGTTGTTGCATGATTTGCACAAGGAACATTTTACTGTTCCACGTACTGGCAGATTATTTAGCAATGATCTCTGTATGGGGCCATTGTTGGAGATGTTGGTATTAAATCTGGAGTGGACTATTTTATCCTTAAGATTCTTGTTTCTTTTGAATGCAAATAATGGTTTTGGTAGTTTTTCACTCGACGTTGGATTGCAATTCAACAGATGCCAACTAGCATTAATTATCTGACGTATACGCTCATTCAGTGTAGAATGAGTAGTTACGCATACCAATTGGTCTTTTACCGTTTGTTCTTTGGGAGTTAGCAGTGCGTCGCGATCAAAGAAACGGGCTCTCTTATAAGAGCTTCTTATAAGCCTGTGTGGGTATCCACCCTCGAGAAACTTCTTGCGAATGATTGACGCCTGTTTATCATAATCAGCAAGGTTAGTGCAATTTCTGCGCACTCTAAGAAACTGCGAGAAAGGGATACTTTCCCGCTGACTCTTGGGGTGGAAACTACTGAAATGTAACAGCGTGTTACGGGCTGTACTTTTCACATACAGATCAACCTCCAATTTGTTGTTGTTTTCACGAATTAACAAATCTAAAAATTCTACCTGGCTCGTACTATGTTGAGCTGTAAAATGTAAATTTTCATCTGTCAAATTGATCCATTCTAAAAACTCTAAGAGAGAGTCATTCCCATTGGTCCAGATAAAAAAGATATCGTCTATATATCTGGACCAATGGGAAATAGATTCAAAAAAGGGGGCCACCTCGTTGTCAATAAATCGGTCCTCAAAGGCAGACATATAAATGTTTGCTATTGATGGGGCAACAGAGGCACCCATACTGACTCCTCTGAGTTGGCGGTATATGGAATCGCCAAATTGGATAATATTCTCAGTCAAGACAATATATAAACAGTCAATTACAAAGCTTTTTGGACAATCTATGTTATGCTTGTCAATAAATTGATCCGTTGCCCTAATGGCTTCGTCGATGGGGATATTACTATACAAGGACGTGATGTCCATAGTGACCAATATGTCTCTATTCGGAACGAATTCTAGATCTTCCACAATATTAATCATATGTCCCGTGTCTTTGACATATGATTTAATTTTTGGAATATGTGGCCTCAAAAAATGGTCTACGAATTTAGAGAGAGCTTCAGTTGGTGTACCAATCGTTGATACAATAGGTCTATATGGCGGATCTATTGCACTCTTATGTATCTTAGGAAGGCCATAGATACAAGCTGTTTTATTACTACTGGTATTTAAAAATTCGTGTACCTGATTTGTAATATCTCCATTAATAAGGGCCTCATTCGTTAAAAGTTGGATTTTTTTGACAATGTCCTTTTGGGGGTTAGTCTGAATTTTTTGATAGGTGGAGTTATCATTCAGCATTGTGATCATTCTACATTCATATTTACAAGAGTCCATTACGACAATACCTCCTCCCTTGTCGCATGCTTTTATGGTCAGATCCTTGTTTTCTGTTATTCTTTTTAGGGCCAGGAATTCTTCTCTACTTAAGTTATAAATGGGTTTGGGGACAAATTTAAGGGATTTTTCCAGTTTTTGGAGAACTACCAGTTCAAATGTGGCCACCTCCGGACCTAGTTGTTCTAATCCTGGACTAAATGTGGAAGGTAGTGTTATTTCTCTTTGTCTAATGTAATCTCCATCAGCAACTTCCCTATCTTGGAAAAATTTCCTTAACCTAATTTTTCTGAAAAAGGATATGATATCCCTATGTAGATCAAATATATTTGCCTGAGCTTGCGGCACAAAAGAAAGACCTTTAGACAACAAGGTTTCACTATGTATATCAAGCTCTGTGCTGGACAGGTTGAAAATAGGTATTACATTCCCTGGCCCCAGTACTGTCTGCTCCGAGTTTCTCTGATAAATTGAGGTTCCTGCTGAGGATGTTGTTGGTGTTGCTGTTGGTGTGGATATTGGTGATGCTGTATCTGCTGTTGTTGCTGGTTTTGGAAATTGCCTCTGGTTTGCCCCTGACCCTGGAATCTTACTCTGGGGCGGCCGCGTCGGGGCCCCCTGTTGGATAAAAAAGGGCGCTGATAAGGCCGGGAGCCAGCATAGGAATTAAACCCACTATCAGGTTCATAATGATTCCCATTGGTGCTTTCACCTTCAGAATCTGATGTGTCTGTGAAATTATTCACGCGTTGCTGGACATTCCTAGATTCGTCCCTGTAATGATTTTGTTGGTAGAAGTCTTTACCTAAGTAAGGGTATGTTGTTTCTTCTGAATAATATCTTTTATCTTTATTCAATTTATCGGTTTTACGTTTATTGAGGTAGGTAATGAATGACTCTAGGTCTTTATTACATTCTGCTATCTTTCTCATAGCCTCCTCTACTCCTTCACTTTGTTTCAACTTCTCTTCCAGGTCTTCAATTTCAGATTTAATTTCAACTGCTAGCAATTTTGATGTTTCAACGATTAAGATCATAAAATCGCGAGAACATATATTAGCTATGAGACTCCATTTCTCCAGGAAGGGTCTATGATGTACAAATAAACCAGTGGTAATACGAACCCTTAGTCCATTGGGGATTATGCCTGTTCTCAAATAAGACAGCATAAATTCCCCATGGGCTTCCATACGGATCAATTTCTTTTTAAGATCGATTAATTTCCTACTATCATCGTTACCTCTAGTATTTGGGTTAGCGTTGTTAGTAGGAACCGTGATGCCAACTAAGGTAGCAAATTCATCATCGGTGAAGCCAAAGGTTTTTAAATTAGCCATATCTAACACCAATGTTGAGGATAGAAGGGAAAAGAATAGAATCTAATTCTATGTACTAACAACTGCTCAAGAATCTATATCTAGATATTAGTGTATAGTAATACTCAATTATTAGTTCGAACAGCCCTGCACAGACAAGCTGTGGAATTTTTAATGCAAAAAACAAGGACCCCCTGATTTGGAATTTGGAAGTTCCAGAGGACAGGGACAAATACTTTGTATAAACAGACAATTGAAATAGGACAGCTGGTTAGGGAAATTCATAAAATACAAAAATTCATAAACATTATATATAATCAAAATAAAATAGAAACAGATCCACTTCGTTTGCTCAATTTTTAATATTTTTTTTTAAAACGAGAGAGAGGAGGGGAATTAATAAACATACATATAGCACAAAAAAAAGATAACATCACAATAATTAAAAATGACAAAAGGACACAGTTCTTAAACACTTCTCTTAAAAATTCCTATCTCAAATAATCTAGTTACATATATTCTCAGCTGCTGACAACCAAAGTTGTCCCTACTTCAGCAATTAAAATCAACCATGTCACAATGGGTGGCAAAACATAATCTGTTCGACGCGCGTTTCGGCGTTTCCACAAACGCCTTCTTCAGGAGCCACAAGTTTGTACTGTAACATATGTATAAAAAAAGAAAAGGAATATTTTACAAACAATTCGTTTTATTCCCAAAAATTCTTTCATATTAATTTTAACTGTTGAAAAAGACATATATACATTTCCTCCTTCATCAATATATCACCTAAAAATGCAGCCAGCATAACATTCGTATGTTAAAAACCAGTAACAAATACAATTTGTTCACATTTCCCTAACTTTACCTAGCTGTCTTTTTTGATAAACAGTTAATTAAAAGAGAAGAAGTTCTCATCTCCTAATAGACTTCTAGAGCAGTTGTTAGTTGAATCTAAAAGCAATGAGCAGTGGAAATGCTAGATAATTTTTTATACTAACATTCTAAAGGGCCAAGAATTATTAATGCAAAAGGCACTCAATTGCTGATACTCAAATTACCTCAATCTATTTTCTTTCAAAAAAATGTGTTGTCTCCATATTTTATATATATATTATACTTACTTCAATTAAAAAGATCGGTCTTCATATGATCAGATTACTTCATATCTATATAGAGGACACTCCATTTATGGTCAGACAGGGGTGTCAATTTATGTCTGCAATTATCAATAACAATTCGTATTACAAACAACGATAATTTCAAGGGTTCGATATACAAGTTTAAGGCCTCTCTGTTAGACAATCCATTGGTTCTAAATAAAACCATAAGGAACATACTATATTTTGTAAAGGTCAACAAAGGGGGAACTTACTACTCAGACTCAATATTATCTGTTACATCCAGACTCTAGGAATTCTTAAATGCCTCATATGAAGCCAGAATAGCTAAACGCAGTAAGTAGCGAGAAATTCATTTTAGAGCTACCTTTGGAGTAAACCGGGGCTATTTTACCAATCATACTCTATAGCATACAAGAAATCTTAAATTTTTAGATGACTAAAAGGCTCACCCCGGTAAGTTCTACAGTGATAGATCGCCACTCGTCAATCTATTTGTTTTCCTTTCAACAATGTCCGGTGCAAAAGCTGTTAATACAAGAACCAAAATTACTAAATAAAGCTTATATAAGATATTTGGTAGTTACAACATTGTAAGTCTATCTTAGGGTATTATTTTCACTTACTTCTTATGTGTATTCTAGTAACATATTATCTCATAATTTTTACGTAGATATAGGGCTTTACGTTCCCAGATATGGAGTAAAGTACTTTCAACTCTTTAATCCGGTCTGTCCTTTGTATTTTGGAATTACGCCGGTGTTTACTGGAAAAAACATATTAATCTAGAATCATTTTTTCTGTTTATCAAAAACGCTCATTCAAAGAACACTTCGAACAGCTTGTAGCTGTCTAAAGTAGATCGGCCGTTATCTATCGCGCTTCTTACTTCTAATCAGGATGTAACAGAGTCAAAAACGTCGAGCCGCGGACGGGCAGGTTATAGCCGCTGGCGTCTTCCGACCGTTGGAAATGATATCCTCCGTGTGTGGACATGGAGTCCTTCTTTTAACGTGTTCAGGTCTAAATTGTACGTAGCTACGCGCACATGTGACCCAATGAGGTCATGACGCAAGGGGTCCAAGAATCTGAAGGTAAACGTTTAAAGGCATATCTACAATATAGCCAATGTATAATGTTACGAATAAATGCGATTCAGGTAAAAATAATGCATTCAATGCACTGACATGTACGTGTCATACACGATTCAAAGGCCTTTTACATATGCAAGTTGTCAGTCCATTGCCTTATAATTTATCATTTTAATCTATTTAAAGGAGAAAAAGGGTTTTTTTTTGGACACGAACAGATGGCATTCGTTAAGGGTGACATATGTATATCTCTATTAGCTATAACGGTCTTCATAGGCAAAGAGATATTACATTATCTTTATATAGGGGACGATGGGCCACATTATGGTACTATACCATATCATGGTACTATACCATATATCTACTGTTTCCTTACATGATTGCGTTCTCCCAGGGGATATCGCAATTCAGCCCGATCCTATATGTATTAAGAACAAAAATCCAGAAGACTTCTCTTTTCTTCCTAATGGCGCATCCCCCTTTACTATCGGGAGTTCTTATTTTTTCAAGGATGCGCCATTGGAAGTCCTCGGGTTTGTGGTTTTCTTCAAGGAAGTGCTTAACTAGTGGTGCTGCCACTTTGTGAGTCCTAATTGCGGACCTGTGTTCTGTTATGCGGACCTGGATGGACCTACAGGTTTCGCCGACATAACCCAGGCCACATACACATCTTATAAAGTAGATTACATTTGTAGTCTTCCAATTCCAAAGATCATTTGCCTTTGTCGTGTACCCGTTGTGAGTAAATTCCTCACCTCCGATAATGTTGTTGCATGATTTGCACGAGGAACATTTTACTGTTCCACGTACTGGCAGATTATTTAGCAATGATCTCTGTATGGGGCCATTGTTGGAGATGTTGGTATTAAATCTGGAGTGGACTATTTTATCCTAAGATTCTTGTTTCTTTTGAATGCAAATAATGGTTTTGGTAGTTTTTCACTCGACGTTGGATTGCAATTCAACAGATGCCAACTAGCATTAATTATCTGACGTATACGCTCATTCAGTGTAGAATGAGTAGTTACGCATACCAATTGGTCTTTTACCGTTTGTTCTTTGGGAGTTAGCAGTGCGTCGCGATCAAAGAAACGGGCTCTCTTATAAGAGCTTCTTATAAGCCTGTGTGGGTATCCACCCTCGAGAAACTTCTTGCGAATGATTGACGCCTGTTTATCATAATCAGCAAGGTTAGTGCAATTTCTGCGCACTCTAAGAAACTGCGAGAAAGGGATACTTTCCCGCTGACTCTTGGGGTGGAAACTACTGAAATGTAACAGCGTGTTACGGGCTGTACTTTTCACATACAGATCAACCTCCAATTTGTTGTTGTTTTCACGAATTAACAAATCTAAAAATTCTACCTGGCTCGTACTATGTTGAGCTGTAAAATGTAAATTTTCATCTGTCAAATTGATCCATTCTAAAAACTCTAAGAGAGAGTCATTCCCATTGGTCCAGATAAAAAAGATATCGTCTATATATCTGGACCAATGGGAAATAGATTCAAAAAAGGGGGCCACCTCGTTGTCAATAAATCGGTCCTCAAAGGCAGACATATAAATGTTTGGCACCCATACTGACTCCTCTGAGTTGGCGGTATATGGAATCGCCAAATTGGATAATATTCTCAGTCAAGACAATATATAAACAGTCAATTACAAAGCTTTTTGGACAATCTATGTTATGCTTGTCAATAAATTGATCCGTTGCCCTAATGGCTTCGTCGATGGGGATATTACTATACAAGGACGTGATGTCCATAGTGACCAATATGTCTCTATTCGGAACGAATTCTAGATCTTCCACAATATTAATCATATGTCCCGTGTCTTTGACATATGATTTAATTTTTGGAATATGTGGCCTCAAAAAATGGTCTACGAATTTAGAGAGAGCTTCAGTTGGTGTACCAATCGTTGATACAATAGGTCTATATGGCGGATCTATTGCACTCTTATGTATCTTAGGAAGGCCATAGATACAAGCTGTTTTATTACTACTGGTATTTAAAAATTTGTGTACCTGATTTGTAATATCTCCATTGTCCAAAAAGCTTTGCAATTGACTGTTTATATATTGTCTTGACTGAGAATATTATCCAATTTGGCGATTCCATATACCGCCAACTCAGAGGAGTCAGTATGGGTGCCTCTGTTGCCCCATCAATAGCAAACATTTATATGTCTGCCTTTGAGGACCGATTTATTGACAACGAGGTGGCCCCCTTTTTTGAATCTATTTCCCATTGGTCCAGATATATAGACGATATCTTTTTTATCTGGACCAATGGGAATGACTCTCTCTTAGAGTTTTTAGAATGGATCAATTTGACAGATGAAAATTTACATTTTACAGCTCAACATAGTACGAGCCAGGTAGAATTTTTAGATTTGTTAATTCGTGAAAACAACAACAAATTGGAGGTTGATCTGTATGTGAAAAGTACAGCCCGTAACATGCTGTTACATTTCAGTAGTTTCCACCCCAAGAGTCAGCGGGAAAGTATCCCTTTCTCGCAGTTTCTTAGAGTGCGCAGAAATTGCACTAACCTTGCTGATTATGATAAACAGGCGTCAATCATTCGCAAGAAGTTTCTCGAGCGTGGATACCCACACAGGCTTATAAGAAGCTTTATAAGAGAGCCCGTTTCTTTGATCGCGACGCACTGCTAACTCCCAAAGAACAAACGGTAAAAGACCAATTGGTATGCGTAACTACTCATTCTACACTGAATGATCGTATACGTCAGATAATTAATGCTAGTTGGCATCTGTTGAATTGCAATCCAACGGCAAGTGAAAAACTACCAAAACCATTATTTGCATTCAAAAGAAACAAGAATCTTAAGGATAAAATAGTCCACTCCAGATTTAATACCAACATCTCCAACAATGGCCCCATACAGAGATCATTGCTAAATAATCTGCCAGTACGTGGAACAGTAAAATGTTCCTCGTGCAAATCATGCAACAACATTATCGGAGGTGAGGAATTTACTCACAACGGGTACACGACAAAGGCAAATGATCTTTGGAATTGCAAGACTACAAATGTAATCTACTTTATAAGATGTGTATGTGGCCTGGGTTATGTCGGCGAAACCTGTAGGTCCATCCAGGTCCGCATAACAGAACACAGGTCCGCGATTAGGACTCACAAAGTGGCAGCACCACTAGTTAAGCACTTCCTTGAAGAAAACCACAAACCCGAGGACTTCCAATGGCGCATCCTTGAAAAAATAAGAACTCCCGATAGTAAAGGGGGATGCGCCATTAGGAAGAAAAGAGAAGTCTTCTGGATTTTTGTTCTTAATTCATATAGGATCGGGCTGAATTGCGATATCCCCTGGGAGAACGCAATCATGTAAGGAAACAGTAGATATATGGTATAGTACCATGATATGGTATAGTACCATAATGTGGCCCATCGTCCCCTATATAAAGATAATGTAATATCTCTTTGCCTATGAAGACCGTTATAGCTAATAGAGATATACATATGTCACCCTTAACGAATGCCATCTGTTCGTGTCCAAAAAAAAAACCTTTTTCGCCTTTAAATAGATTAAAATTATAAATTATAAGGCAATGGACTGACAACTTGCATATGTAAAAGGCCTTTGAATCGTGTATGACACGTACATGTCAGTGCATTGAATGCATTATTTTTACCTGAATCGCATTTATTCGTAACATTATACATTGGCTATATTGTAGATATGCCTTTAAACGTTTACCTTCAGATTCTTGGACCCCTTGCGTCATGACCTCATTGGGTCACATGTGCGCGTAGCTACGTACAATTTAGACCTGAACACGTTAAAAGAAGGACTCCGTGTCCACACACGGAGGATATCATTTCCAACGGTCGGAAGACGCCAGCGGCTATAACCTGCCCGTCCGCGGCTCGACGTTTTTGACTCTGTTACATCCTGATTAGAGGTAAGAAGCGCGATAGATAACGGCCGATCTACTTTAGACAGCTACAAGCTGTTCGAAGTGTTCTTTGAATGAGCGTTTTTGATAAGCAGAAAAAATGATTCTAGATTAATATGTTTTTTCCAGTAAACACCGGCGTAATTCCAAAATACAAAGGACAGACCGGATTAAAGAGTTGAAAGTACTTTACTCCATATCTGGGAACGTAAAGCCCTATATCTACGTACAAATTATGAGATAATATGTTACTAGAATACACATAAGAAGTAAGTG
The DNA here is from genome assembly GCF_964261635.1 of Lissotriton helveticus. Lineage (NCBI taxonomy): Eukaryota > Metazoa > Chordata > Amphibia > Caudata > Salamandridae > Lissotriton > Lissotriton helveticus. Next base: position 1,260,500,950 of record NC_136057.1, on the reverse strand, counting down.
AAAATAATACCCTAAGATAGACTTACAATGTTGTAACTACCAAATATCTTATATAAGCTTTATTTAGTAATTTTGGTTCTTGTATTAACAGCTTTTGCACCGGACATTGTTGAAAGGAAAACAAATAGATTGACGAGTGGCGATCTATCACTGTAGAACTTACCGGGGTGAGCCTTTTAGTCATCTAAAAATTTAAGATTTCTTGTATGCTATAGAGTATGATTGGTAAAATAGCCCCGGTTTACTCCAAAGGTAGCTCTAAAATGAATTTCTCGCTACTTACTGCGTTTAGCTATTCTGGCTTCATTTGAGGCATTTAAGAATTCCTAGAGTCTGGATGTAACAGATAATATTGAGTCTGAGTAGTAAGTTCCCCCTTTGTTGACCTTTACAAAATATAGTATATTCCTTATGGTTTTATTTAGAACCAATGGATTGTCTAACAGAGAGGCCTTAAACTTGTATATCGAACCCTTGAAATTATCGTTGTTTGTAATACGAATTTTTATTGATAATTGCAGACATAAATTGACACCCCTGTCTGACCATAAATGGAGTGTCCTCTATATAGATATGAAGTAATCTGATCATATGAAGACCGATCTTTTTAATTGAAGTAAGTATAATATATATAAAATATGGAGACAACACATTTTTTTGAAAGAAAATAGATTGAGGTAATTTGAGTATCAGCAATTGAGTGCCTTTTGCATTAATAATTCTTGGCCCTTTAGAATGTTAGTATAAAAAATTATCTAGCATTTCCACTGCTCATTGCTTTTAGATTCAACTAACAACTGCTCTAGAAGTCTATTAGGAGATGAGACCTTCTTCTCTTTTAATTAACTGTTTATCAAAAAAGACAGCTAGGTAAAGTTAGGGAAATGTGAACAAATTGTATTTGTTACTGGTTTTTAACATACAAATGTTATGCTGGCTGCATTTTTAGGTGATATATTGATGAAGGAGGAAATGTATATATGTCTTTTTCAACAGTTAAAATTAATATGAAAGAATTTTTGGGAATAAAACGAATTGTTTGTAAAATATTCCTTTTCTTTTTTTATACATATGTTACAGTACAAACTTGTGGCTCCTGAAGAAGGTGCGTCGAACAGATTATGTTTTGCCACCCATTGTGACATGGTTGATTTTAATTGCTGAAGTAGGGACAACTTTGGTTGTCACCAGCTGAGAATATATGTAACTAGATTATTTGAGATAGGAATTTTTAAGAGAAGTGTTTAAGAACTGTGTCCTTTTGTCATTTTTAATTATTGTTATGTTATCTTTTTTTTGTGCTATATGTATGTTTATTAATTCCCCTCCTCTCTCTCGTTTTTAAAAACATTTATTAAAAATTGAGCAAACGAAGTAGATCTGTTTCTATTTTATTTTGATTATATATAATGTTTATGAATTTCCCTAACCAGCTGTCCTATTTCAATTGTCTGTTTATACAAAGTATTTGTCCCTGTCCTCTGGAACTTCCAAATTCCAAATCAGGGGGTCCTTGTTTTTTGCGTAATGAGGATATCATCAACATATTGTAGTATGGCTGTATCGTGGGCATTTGAACAGTATCTAGTTGTCTTTTTAATGCTGGGCTATATACGCTTGGACTCTCTGTGAAACCTTGAGGAGCTCTTGTGAATTGGAAACTTCGTCCTTGTAAGGAGAAGCCAAAAAGGTATCGACTGTCTGGGTGAATAGGTATGCTTTTTCAACTTGTTGTCCCTCGTTTCAAGCTTACCAGATGGGGAGCCAGGGCCTTCTCCATCGTTGCGCCACAGCTCTGGAACATCTTGCCGATGGAGTTGAAGGTCCTCCCCTCTATAGCGCTCTTTAAAAAGGCTTTAAAAACGTGGTGCTTTGCGAGAGCTTACACAGGTTGAGCTGCCTGGTTTTGGTCGTGAGCTGGATTTGGAATTAGGCGCCTTGATGCCCATTGGGCTAAGTCCGCGCATTATAAGATCCCTTTATTATTATTATTATTATTATGCTAAAGAATGCGTTTTTCAAGTCAATGACTGAAAAATGCGTTGCTTCCACATCTATGGCTGTGAGTAGGGTGGAGATGTCTGGAACCACAGGGTGTTGTGGAATGACACATTTATTGAGCTCTCTCAAATCCACCACTAGTCTGTAGACAGGTGGTGTTCCTGGTTCCACTTTTTTATGAACTGGTAAAACAGGGGAATTGCAAATGTTAGAAGTTGTTTCCTTAATCACACCTGACTGTATTAGGTCCTGAATAATTAACATTAATGCTTGTTCAGCCTGAGGTGGAATTTTGTATTGCCTTATACGTGGTAGTTGGGCTCCCTCTTTCAGTGTAACCTTGTGAGGTGCTATTTCCATACATCCTATTGTGGTGGAATCAGTGGCCCACAGGGTGTGTGGCAAATCTTTCAAACGCTCATCTAATTCTCTACTTGTGTAGTGGCCCTTGAAATCTCGCAGAAATAGTCTGACATCTGTAGGTGAGCAAACAATGACAGCTCCTAATTCTTTCAATGTTTTTATACCAAGCAAGTTTTCTGGACATGATTTTGTCAATATAAGATCTGTAGTTGTCGTGAGGGGACCAACCTGCAAGGGCAGTGGCTTTGACGAGACGTTTGTCACAGGTTGTCCCGAGAAACCCAGAGAAATACTTTTTGAACCCGAGAGAGGAGCCTCTGGGACCTCTTGATGGCTTATTGTTGTTTTACTGGCCCCAGTGTCTAGTAGAAATTTCCTATCCTCCCCAAGAAGTCGGACCTCTATAAATGGACCTGTCTGATCTACTGGAATGGGGATTAGGGGCAGTTTGTCATCTTCTCTCTCTGGGCAACATCATGAGAAATCTGGGTAATATTCAGTGTAGGCGCTGTCTATAATATTCATTTGGGCCATTTGTGTTGTCAGTGGAACTGAAGGTGTTGAACTGTCTAGGGAACCATTCTGTTTTGGCTGATATGGGCGTGGGTGTGTCTTACCAGTAGCCAAATTGTGCTTTAAGACAGGGCAATCTTTAACGAAGTGTCCCATCTTTTTGCAATAATTACAAGTGCTTTTTATATTTGTCTGGCTACTTGGTGTCTGTTGACGCTGGGGTGCAGTTTGGGCTACTAATGCTTTCATCTTTGTATCTTTCATGCGTTTCTTATCATTTTCTTCTTCATCCCTAATGCGATTCTGGTGATATTGTAGCATTTGTAACACCTGTGGAGGTGTATGTGCTTGCCAGGTACTTTCTACTTTTAGTACTCTGTCCTTAATGGCTGGCAAGGCGTTATCTACTAATTTGGAAACAAACAGATGCGGGTAAGCTTCACTTGTCGGCGTAAGGCCGCTATTTACCGCAAAACACTTTTCAAGTCTGGTGTAATAATCTCCAATGTCTTCACCATGTTTCTGTTTGCAGGAGGAAATGGCATCCCAGTCCTCCTTTTTCACTGTTAGTAACTGTGGTAGCACCTTTAAAATAGTGCCAGGAAGTGCTTTTAGTCTGTCTCCTATACCTTGACCTGCTACTCTAGTATTTTCATCATTCTGAAGTTCAGTCCATCTAATGTGTTCACCTGCTACTTCCCAATCTTTTTCTCTTAGTTTGTCATATATACCTGATGGCAACAATAATTTCAGAATTGCTGTGATATCAGAAAGAGTATATGTTCCCATCATTAATACATCTCCTAATTCCTTAAAGAATCCAGCAGGATCCTTTGAGTGGGAGGGAACCATCTCTTTCATCCTTAGTAACTCAAGTTTTGTCAAGGGTACATAAATGAAGACGCGTTGTAGCGCTCCATTTGTGTCAGCTCTGGGGTGGACCTCTCTCATGGGGAACTGGCGTGTTTGAGGGAGTCTATTAGTTGATCCACACGTATTATTGAAAGATTTATATTCAGTCTTTTTCTGGTATTTGTCTAAAATCTATAAATGTGTTGAGAAAAACTGAACTATTGTGGAGGAACATGTTATCAGCGCAGTCAGACAGAAAATCTTCGAGTCTTGGATCATGTTTAAAATGAGTGTCATTGAGTGTGATGAGATGCTGTACCATGTAGAGACTTGGTAATCTTTGATGTGAGCGTGGTAATGCTAGAAAAAGCTGGGCTATGAGATCATTGTCATATATCTTATATTGAGAGACCCATAGGGTCGCAGTTCTGGCTATTTCCTCCTCCTCCGGTGTAAGCGGAGGTTCCTGGTCTAACCAGTAGTCTAATGCATTGGATGTATTTTCATATAACTCATCTGGAGATGACCGTTCAGAGTGACCTTGGAGGAATGTAGGCGGGGGTGTTCGTGAATTAAGGGCGGAAGAACGAACGGGTAGGACTTTTTCAGTAGGTTCAGTAATTTCCTCCTCAAGTTTCTTATTTTCTTCATTTGTTTGCAAGTTTTTCAGAATACGGGTCACCTTACGGGTGAACCTGTCTAGTGCATCATTTATAAGTTCTAGACTAGTGTGGTCGGATGCGGAATCTAATAATTCAAAAAGTGAAACTGGTACATTTCTTTCCTCTGCTTGTATGTGTTTTATGAAACAGCAAAGGAGGAACCTATACATGTGCATTTTTACAGGGTGTGATCTTCTTGTAGTCATAGCGTTAATGGCTCGTGAGTTCTCTCCAGTACGAAGAAACTCAGAGGCCGCTTGAAGAAACGTGTCAATTGCTGGTAGATGTCTTATTTCTTCCCAGGTGTCATGAAGTATTTTACTTATTCGGCCCGCCTCCCCTGTGTTGCTCGGAGTTGGGTCATAGGGGCAGTCGGGAATTGTTTTACCTGGGTCTGGACCTACGGCCCCCCCTTCTGGAGTGAGAGGTGGTGCGTTATGTTGTAAAAGGGGTGGCGGAGGCAGAGGGTGTTGAATTACTGGAACCTCATATGGAGGTGGAGTATCTAAGAGGAAATTGGTGAAAGTATCCTCTGGTAGTGGGGCTGTAGGCTGTGCTGATGCAATGTTAATGTTTTCAGGTGCAGATGGCAATACAGGATAAAAACCAGTAGAAATGGCTGATTGTTCCCTTTTATTCCTTTCACTAACTACTTCTTTCCCTATTTCTTGTAACTGTTCTTTCTTGGCCTGCTCTGACATTCTCTTACCCTTTTCAACTTTATGCAATTCCTTCTGTTGCCTCCTATGGGCTTCTTTTCTCCATAATTCTACTGAGTCACTCTGTGACTGGCGGACTCTCTTTTTCTTCCATAACTGTTCATCTAATTTTAGAATACATTCCATGTCAAAAGTACCATTTTCAGGCCATCTATATCTGTGTTCTAGGTCTTTAGTATAATCCACCCATAAATCACAATAAATAAGTGCACCGACACCATGTTTTGCATACATGAAGTGTCCTGGAGTATCCCGAGGAGGAAGGGGAATTTCCTTCTCAAGAATACTCCTTTTGGTTGCCATCTTACGTATTTTCGAGAAAATAGGCATGATGGCAAGACTTTCAAAGATTTTAGAAGTGAGAAAAACACAAACAGAACAAATATCTTTACCGTACCCACGAAAGAGGTGAGTCCGTCTTTTATACTAGTTTAGTAGTCCTCACAAAATAAGTGAGAAACACACAAAAACATGTATCTTTACCGTGCCCACAAGGTAGTGAGTCCGTCTTTTATACTAGTTTTAGTAGTCCTCACCAAAGATAGGTGAGAAACCAACAAAACGCGTATCTTTACCGCCCCCACAAAAGCTGTGGGTTCGTCTTTATACTTTTCAGCAGTACTCACCGAAAAATAACTGGAAGGCCTCTTGAAGATTTTGGGAAAACGCGGCGCGCAGTTTCAAGGTGGGATTTGTAGAACCTCGGACTCGTCTGCTTCGCAGGTTGGGCTTTGGTTCAGGACGTTCCGCTATTTCCTCACCGCCTCGTGTGGATGCTGGGCCGCAGTCGGTCCCCCTCTTCGCCTCGAGGGAGTTAGCGGGAATTCCCCGCGTTGTGCACTTTTGAAGTCCGTCAACGGTCAGGAGGGGACAGTACCGGTTCCAATATCGCCGGCGCGTGGAGGAAAGGGAATGTCCCTGTTCCGGGCGCCAATTAATGTGGTAAATTAAATTTACTTATTACCTCATTTCTGAATTTCTATGCTTAATAAATCATAATTTCTTGTCAATGCAAAGCGAGGAGTCCGTGGTGCTCAAATGAAGGAGGAGGAGACCAATAACTCGAGTTAAGGGGAGCGCTTCCAGCGCCAAGCGGGCACAGGAGCAATCTCTCAAGTCTCTCTCTTGAAAAGGGTGTTTTATTTTCAACAGCAGGACATTTATACAGTCTTGGTCACGAGGTAAAATAGAGGAACAAACAGGTCATGGCAGATAGAGGAACAAAAATCAGCAAGAGGGGCAGATTGTGAAGAAATGGGGGCGTGTCTTAGGCTTCGTGAGGGGACTTGCGATGTGAAATAGTCTGACTGTTGGAAGGGGGAGGCTTCCTCATTTGGGGTTTGTGCTCGTGCTTCATGTCAAAAAGAGGAACTATCTTGTGTAAAACAGATACCATCTGCTCTCTGGCTTGCAGTAACTATTTCTTAAAACAGGAACTATCTGCTGGTTCTGGGAATTGGCTGAAACACAGGAAGGGGTGGTCAATGAACTAAGATGCCAGGTGCAGGGTGTCTTACAGTTAAGAACAGGAACTATCTGCTGCTGGTTCCCAGAATTGGCAGAACCACAGAAATGTGTGTGTTCACAGTGTACAACCTTGTGCTTCCTCTATTAGTTGGTGTGGTTTCAGGGCCTAACCTCGTGCTTCCTCTTTCAGTTGGGGGTGGTCACAGGGCAGTTGGTGTGACAGGCTGAGTTACCAACAATGGACAGGATGTGGCTGAGTCTCTGGCACAACTGGAGGAGGGCACACAGACAGGCTTCTTGGAATTGGCTCGACCACAAGGAGCAGGGGGTTGTGCAAGATTCAATGGGGATGTGAAGGACAGTTTTCAGACAAATTGCTGAGAGCATGTCACACACAAAATGGGTGTTTGTCTGAGAAAAATGGCTGTCAGGCAGAAACAGGGAAATGATGGGGCACAATTGTCAATTTTATTTCCACAGAACCAAGACCACGAAGACGTCCCCCGGCGACTGGGACCCGAAGTCCAGTGCCCAAAGACCCTCCTCGACGAACCAGCCGACGCCTGCAGACTCAGAACCAGGGGCCACCCCAACCGCGACCAGCCGAGGGTAAGCTTTTCCGACCCCCAAAGACACCCTTGCACCCGGTGCCCCGTGGCCCCCTGTGCCTCCCTTTGTGGCACTTACCTGTGCTCCAAGATCCCAACTTACCTCTCGAAGTGCTGGTCGCCCCTGGAGAGTCACCGTCCCCGAGCCTGCAGCCTTTGTTCCTTTTTCAAGATCCTCATTGGATAACATTGAGCGGCCGACGGCTCAAAAGCACCCTGCACCCAGCCGCCCGAGTGCCGCTGGCTGTGACCTCTCTGTCCTATCTTTCTTCCCCCCTTGCCCTGAGCAAGTGACCAGGAGCCCAGCTCCCAGAGCCGCGTGGCCTGCTAGCCATCCGCCACCAACCGAAGGCCACCCTTCCCTCATTGGATAACATTGGGCCTACCTACCTCTGCACCCGGCCGCCCCTGTGCAACTGGGACTGAACTAACTGTACTCACCTGACCCTGGTGGACCCCTGAGTCTACGCCTAGAACCCTAACTTCACCAACCAAGTACTCACCTGGAAACCGGTAATTCACTTACCTGCCATTGGATAACATTGACCCATTTTGACTCGAAAATGTTCTGTGTGAAGTTTTGAAAACTGAAAACATTCCTATAAAATCAGCCAAAGTCCGAATTCGAAAATACTCACCTCTGATCAGGAGAGAAGTCAGTTACTGGACCTTTCAGCCCAGCACTGAACCTCAAAAGTAATCCCTAGAGGGTTTACTGGTAACCTGTATTTTCTCCATAGGGACCCATTATCTGCTTTTCTATGAAATTTCTTCGAAGTGTCTACTTTTGAAAACTGCAAATATTCTTTAAAAATCGTACGAAATACTGAAACGCAATTACCTACCTGTTTAGAGTTAAGCCCCCAGTGCTGGCTCTAGGAGACTAGTGCTGGGTTACAAAAGTAACGCGATCGTACTTTACCTGTAACTTGAATTTCCTCCCATTGGATAACATTGTCAGAATCACCTTGAAAAGTTTCGAAGTGTAAACTTTTAAAACAGTTTTATATTTAGGAAAATTCATCACAGTAACCAAAACGTTTTTGCTAATCTGGTTCCAGCTTAGACCCCAGGACCGAATCTAAGATCTAGTCCTGGAACTACCAAAGTAATCCATAAAGTAATCAACTGTACTTTCCTATGAAAAACCCATTGAGCTCAATGCTAGAGTGTGTTTCAGAACTGTGTTGCTTATTATCTATCCTGTAATTATTGTGTGTACAAACTTATTGCTCCTCTGCAAAGTATTTACATGAGAGTACTCGTACCTTGAAAAGTATATTTTTATAACTGTTGGTTCTAAAAATAAAACAACAATATCTGAGGATATAACAACAATTGGCCTGGAGTTCAGTTCTTGAGTGTGTGAAACCTTTTGCTGACTGAGTGTGTACAACAAATGCTGTACACTGTCCTCTGGTACTGCCTTAGTGCTCGACTAAGCTACCACTTTGGAGAGTAAGGTCAGTTCTGACTGTAACCTCTGTTATACCTCTGGTGTTGGTGGACTCTACACACACTGTACTTCCTTCTAGTTCAGTATATATAGAGCCACTTTCTCACATGCAATTACTCAAAATGTGTTCCTTCATAAACAAATTGTAAAGTCCAGAAAAATCATGCACATTGTGTCCAGTTAACCAACCATCCAGTGTCTTTACTGAGTAGTCTACAAAATCTATCCAGGATTGGGTCTGGGTTTTGTGAGGCCCCTGAACCTAATTCTGTACTCCTCAGTAGCGAGCCCAAATCCCTCAATCAGAGTCTTCTTCATGAGGTCATAGGTTCCTGCATCTGGCCCAGAGAGGGTCAGAAGCCTGTCTCTGCAGTTACCAGAGAACAGTTCCCACAGGAGTGCCCCCAGAGAGGTTTCTTTAATCTTCTCATGTCACAGGCCCTCTCAAAGGTTGTGAACCACTTGGTGATATCATCACCTTCCTCAAAGTTAGGGACAATCCCTTCGGGGATTTTAGGAACATAAGATTGCTCTCTATCCGTATTATTGGTATTGCTGCCACCAGAGATGGGGCTAAACCCATCTCTTTTCTTTCTTTATCCAGAGCCAGGAGTCTGGACTCTAGATCTAATCTCTTGGCCAGCTTGGCTAACAAGCTGTCCTCTTGACTGGGACTAGTCCCAATGTTTTCTCTGGGCCCTGGCCCACCTGTGTAGGGCCTAGGGTCCCAGAGTGTGATTCTTGGAGTTAAGGGTACAGGGTCACTCCTCTCTCTAGAGATGATTGGGGGGAATTATCCTACTCCTCTAAAAACTCTCCTTCCTGTGACTGGTCAAAACCCTGTTCAGAGGGGTGGCCTTTAGCATACTCAGCCAGGAGCTCCTGGAGCCCCACTTTGGTTGGATGCAGGCCCAGTGGTATATTCTTAAGTTTGCATAAGGACCTTACTTCTCTGAAATTAAAGTGTATGTAAGGTGTGAGGTCGAGCTCCTCCACCAGGTCCTGTGCAATATTATCTTCACTAATAGTTGGGGGTTGTTGAGACATTCTAACCTGATAGTTCTAACCCTCTACCCTGACTATAGTGACTTTTATTTTCTGAAAACCTAATGGGGCTTAAGCATGGCCCTTCAAGACATTTAGTATTTTGGAAAAACCAATTTCAGAATTCAAAAGGCAATTTATGAGTTCTGTCGTGTGATCAGATGGTAACCAAGTAGTCCAACAAATGCAAGTTTGTATGCCACCGCTGATCCACCAATGTAAGAAAGTGGCTCTATATATACTGGTCCAAAGTAAGGTACAGTGTGTATAGAGTACCCAATCCCCAGAGGTATAACCGAGGTCAAAGTCAGATCTGACCTTAATCTCCATAGTGGTAGCTTGTTCGAGCAGTAAGGCAGGATCATAGGACAGTTTAAAGTATTTGTTGTACACACTCAGTCAGCAAAAGGTTTCACACACTCAAGAACTGAACTCTAGGCCAATTGTTTTTATATCAAAATATATAGTTGTCTTATTTTAGAACCAACAGGTATCAAAATATACTTTTCTCAATATGAGTAACTTTAGGTAATTACTTTCCAGAAAGGCAATAGACTTGGTAAGTACAATAGCTATAGTGGTTGCAATTGGCAACACAATTCTAAACACAACTTAACATTGAGCTCAATGGGTTTTTCTACATAAATGCAGTGGATTACTTTATAGATTACTTTTGGAATTCCAGGACTGGACTCCTAGACCCAGCACTGGGACCTCTACCTAAGACAGGTAAGTATTTACGTTTCAGCAGTTGGTACGATTTTTAAGGAATATTTGTAATTTGCAAAAATCGACACTTAGAAGAAATTTCAGAGAAAAACAGTCAATGGTTTCCTATCGAAGAAAATGCTGGTAACTGGTAAGTACAGTTAAGATTACTTTTGTGGTTCAGCACTGAACTAGAAAGTACCGCACTGGCTTCTCTCCTGATCCCAGGTGAGTATTTCAGAAATCGTTATTCGGCTGATTTTAGAGAAATATTTTAAAGTTGCAAAAATCGACAGAAGAAATTTCTGTGAAAACTAGTCAGTTCAGTTCAAATTCTTTATTCGGCATTTTACATTTAACGTCATAGAAGTACAGTTTAAAAATAACAGCATATACAATTTAAAAAGAAAACAAGAGAGATACAGGAACTGTTACTCCTACAATTTATTTGTTAGGCCCGTATCCCCCCCACCTATCGGTCAAAATTATAGTAGTATTTTACTCAACAAGTCCCTCTGGTGTCTCTTAATTTGACTGCTAATCTTAAAAAAGTTGTCACAGAAATTAAGGTCAGGGGATCTTGGACCATTTGTAAATATAAAAGGGCCTCTTTCGCATGTCTAAATTTGGCCTTTTTCAGCAAACTTACTAAAAAGTGATGCCTGGGCAATAAGTAAAATGGGCATAATAATACAAAATGGAGGGTATCCTGCGGAGATCGTTGATCGCAGCTGCAGGGAACCTTTGACTCAACTGAATTTGTAAAACCTGCCGGCTCGGCTAATAAATGATGTAAAAGGTTGAGCCTAAAACGTGTAATTAAAAATCTATCCTGGGCATTGTGTATCGCGGCAAGGTAAGGCTCTATTCCTTCACAGGACCTTACTAAAACATGTGCTTTAACTGATTTTTTACCCCCATCCTTAACTTCTCGGGCTATGGCTTTGTGTTTGAAAAACATCTCATTTGCTCTAGCCTGATCCCGTCTTGTTATAAATGACGGCATCAGAAAAAGGTCCTCACTGCCGATGCTTTCCAAAACACCCTTTACATACTTGAGCCATGGGATATTCATTCCCTATCCCTCCCCAAACAGTCCATAATTATTTGTTTAGTCAGACTAGCTTCTGGGTTAACCCAAATCTGCTCCCCACCCTTTACTCTATAAATGCTCCGCCCAGTTCCTCATGTGTGATGTAGGAGGATGCACACTGTGGGACTTTGAGGAGCCTTCTCAAGTATTTATTCTTCTCTATCTGCAATTTAGCTACATTAGCAATCCCCCACAGTTCTACCCCATACGCCACATTTGAGTAGCAGATTGAGTTGTATAGGGTCATAATTTGCTCAGGCGACCATCGCCCCAATCTGCGACCAATATTCATTATTGGCCCTGAGCTAGATATTAACTTATTGCATCGTTCCTCAATCAGTGATTTAAAATTTAAGCCCCGATCAAATAAAATACCCAGGTATGAAAAGGACTGTACCTTCGCTAAGCTGAATGCGCCTATTCTATAGTTAAAACAATTTCTGGGTTTAGGCCCCGCCTCCATAACATACGATTTAGTCAAGTTGGCAGATAAATCTAAACTGGTCATAAAATCCACAAAACTGTCTATCAGGCGCTGTAGTCCCAGTGGAGTACGTGCCAGCAAGACTGCGTCGTCTGTTTAGAGCAAGACGGGGATCACTCTGCTGCCTACTCTAGGTGAGTCCACTTTTAAACTACTTAGGGATTGTTCTAGGCCATTAATATACAAGGAGAACAGGAACGGGGCCATGATACATCCCTGTCTTACCCCACTGGTGCAGATAAAAGGCTCAGTGTTACCTCCCTCCAGATTGTACGTAACTTTAGCTGATGTATTCCAATGTAAAGCTCTCAGGATCTTAATAAGATCAGTGTCCGCCCCTAAGTTGGACATTATGGCCCACAGCTTCTCCCTGTTCACACAGTCAAAGGCTGCGGCCAGATCCATGAAGGCTAAATAAACCGTTTCATTGTTGGCAACTGTATATTTTGTCACCAATAAGTATAGGTTTAGACATTGGTCAGTCGTTGATCTATTGGCCCTGAATCCATACTGTACATGAGTAAGGATTTGATGTTCCTCTTCCCAGCTCATCAAACGATTTAAAACTACTCTGCCCAGCACTTTAGCAGTCCTGTCTATCAGGGAGATGGGGCGGTAGCATTGAGGGCTATCTCTTCTCTCCTTTTTGAAAATTGGAACTATTATGGCTGTCGACCATGAGCGGGGGAGCCCAGAGACTATGGCCGCATTTATCACTCTTTTTAGGACTGGTCCCCATAGGGCCACCTTACTTAGGAAGAGATCCGGAGGGATCCCATCTGGTCCTGGGGCCTTATTTCGGGTTAGGCCCCTAATGCCCGCAATGATCTCCTCTAGAGTGAATTCTAGCGCCACATTCCACCCCCCCACTCTCCTCATTCTCCTGTGTCTCGGTGTTCCCCCTGTTATATAGCCCTCTGAAGTGCTCCAACCACTGTTCAGGGAGCACATTAGACGCTATCTGCGGGCTATTTGTGTCTTGGAAACAAGGATTATTCACTATCATCCAGAAGGTGGGCAGGTCTTTCCGTTCGGCCGCTCCTCTCAAATCCTCCCACGTTTGAGTTTGGAGTGCGCTCTTCCGGCGTCTTACTGCCTGCTTATAAGTTGACCTGCAGCGCGTAACCCTTTGTTTATCCCTGGGCTTGTATTTAAGAGCTGCTCTTAGGTTCCTCTGGGCTAAAGAGCACCCTCTATCAAACCACTTGGGATCGTTTTTTCTCTTGCCCTGCCCTGTGGTATGCATAAGGCCATCTATCAACCGCCTTATCTCTTCAAATGCCTCCTCTAACGGGGGCCCTTCCACTGCTAAGTCTAGACACACCTCCAAGAGCTGTTTCCCCTCTCCTATGAGGGACTTATAATATTCTCCATTAAGCCTAGACCATTTCAGGCGCCTACCTTGGTCCGTAACCTTCTCCCTATTAGTCCCCACCCCGCTCCTTATAGCCTTACTAACATTTGTCACTGCCACCGACAATGTTAGTGGGTTATGGTCACTGAAACCACTCCACTCTATGGCAAAACTCAGAAGCCGCTTCTTTAACAAATGGGACACTAGTATAAAGTCAATGTATGAGCTGCATCCCCTTCCTTTGAAGGTAGGGTTAACCTGCTTATTAGGTTCAATGGTTAGTAGGTCCATTGAATGTTCCATTATGTGTATTTTCATTGCCCTACTCAGTTCCCTACCTTCCACCGTGTGCTCAAAATGTACTCCCTCTTCTAAATTGCATGAGGACCAGTCTTCTGTGAACTGTATCAACTTCGGGCACAGATGGCAGTTCAATTCCCCAGCTATTAGGATCAGCGGAGCCGTTGCACCCTGGTCCTGCTCTCTCTGTAACCCAAGTCTTTCATCCAACTCTCCTGCTCTACATCCTCCCGCATTATAAAAATTGACCAGAATTAAATTGAGGTCCCTGTTTTTAAACCGTACGCCTATCATACATTCCAAGTGACAGTTTAGGTCAGTCCAGACCCCTTCCAAACCCAAATGTACCAATGTTAGGAGACCGCCCCTTGCTCTACCCGCAGTGGACCTACTTGCGGGGGGCCCCAAAAGAATTATTATACCCAACTAAATGAAAGTTAGTGTAGTCTGCTTTCCAGGTTTCCTGCACACAGATTATATTAAATCTCTTAATGTATTCAAGCCACTCGGTGGTTTGAAATGTGGCAGACAAACCGGCCACATTCCAGGATACTAGTTCCAAGGAGTTCCCTTGGCAGTTGTTGGGGGGGCAAATGGCCATAGTAGGACCATGGCTTATTTGGGCACCCTTGAATCTAACTGGGTGTGGGGTACACAGTATCAGCTGATTCTCATTCAGAGGTACGCAATCCAGATGCTCCCCTACTTGTGATATTGGTTGTAACTCCCTTTCTTTTCTGGTCTCTTCGTCGTGTAGTCAGTCCACTTCGTTGAGGTGTCTTCCCCAACCAAGTGGTGCATATTTGTTAAATAACGGGAGTGTGAGCCCTCCTCCTTCCCTCATTGGGGCTACCTGACTATCATATGTATGTGCTCCCATTGCAACTGTTTCGGGTAACTCGCTCCTCTCACTATCAGCCCATCCTCTCAATCTATCTGCCTGCACCGTCCTCCCCCTATAGGTTTCCCATTGCCCACCACTGGGCCTCAAGTTTTCTGGCCTGTAAAAATAGCTTAAATCCTGCGCCTGGATTTTAGATCGTGTGCCTGTCTGGGGGCCTTGGGTGACATAGTGCACTGCTTTTGGGTCTTTAAAATTCACAACAATACAATCTCCTGGTATGTTTTTTTGCCTATGTCACACCCAACTCACTCTCCTCACAAAGAGAATCTTACAATGGACATCTCGAGGCAGAGGTCTATTATGATTTAACCAATATGCTGTTTTATTTTTAAGTTGATCATAAGATTCCTCTACACCCAATTTTAGTTCGGGGACCCCATTCAGGACAGCAACATATGGTGAGCAGTCTCGGGGGTAAGTCTAAATGGGGATACAATTTCTTTGCCTTATTTCTTTCCTTGTCATCATTACTTTATACCCCCTGTGGCCTAACACAGTCTGCAATTCCACTACCTATGGTTTCCACCCCTGCTTTATCCATAGCCAATGGTTGCCCAACAAGATCCACTGTTGGTGTGACGGTGAAATTCGAGCCAGATGCACCCTCCATTTCACCCTCCCTTCCTGACTTCTTGGAATGGTCACTCTTCGCTATTTTGTCATCAATGCTACCCAAAGTATGCGTTATAAGTCCCTCCGCCTTCCCAAGTCTGTTCTCAATTGCAGAGAGTCTGTCCATTAAGGGCTCCAGATGAGATGTTAAAAGGGCCCCTATTTTCCTCCAGTATATTTCCTCGTTCTGCAATGGTCCCGTTATGGTTACAGGGTGAACCCTATTTGAATCGTTTCCCCCCAGCTTGACTCCTTGTGGGGCTTTGGCAGTTGAGGGGTCAGCATTAGGGATCTCCTTCTGTATACTTTGATTAGAGGTCTTAGACTTCTTCCCTTTCTGCTGTGTACCACCTTGAGTTGCTCCTCGCATTCTTTTCGAGGTGGCCCCCTTCAAATGATCAGCTGGTTGACGGGGCTCTTCATGAACTACTACCACACCTGTTACTATGTTCGTTGGTGAGTTCAGCCCTGTGCTACAGGGTGTTAAGGGAGCTGAGATTTCCTGTATACTTATATTCTCGGCCTGTGATGCAATAGCCTGGCCATGTTTTTCTGGCGTGGACACGTTCAACATGGCCCCCAAAGATGATCTTTTGGAAAATACTGGGTCCATTGAGAGGCGACATTCCGTAAGGGCAATCTCATGTGCCAATACTGAGGTAGCCCTCGTTATAAATTGATCGAGGGTCCCAGCGACGTACCCAGTTCCCGCTCCTTTCCTCCCTCTTCTTTCGAGCGCTGACATTGCGTATCAGGCACAGACAACTTTAACACACGAATAGTCGTTTTTGTGGATAATGCCACTTACGATACCCTTGTTTAGATCAGGGATCTTAGAGGGGTGGCCCAGCCCAGCCTCTACCTGACTCTAACGGGCTCAAACGGGCCCGCGCGCGTCCCGCGTAGAAGGGTCCGTGAACCTTATTAAGCAAGATCACAATTCGCACCAGGTGAGCTATGCGGAGGGGCTGCTGGTCCTGGTAGTCCCCCCCGGCTGGTGTGGTGGGAAGAGTCTCTGCTGCTTCCACCCTAGCCACCACATTCGCTTGTCTTAAGTGCTTTAAATTCTTTTGCTTTAAGTTCATTAACTTCTTTTCCCAACTGCACACCTGTCCACACGATGTCAGGAATTAAATATCAAAAGAAGGAAAGACTTGAGCTGATATTTCCAAACAGCTTTCTGATTTCTTCTTCAATCTCTCCACAGCATTAAGAATACGTTCAAATGTTCGGCACAGCCCTCCGGCCCGGTTGCCTGCAGTAAAGCTACAGCCTCTTTTGTTATTCCCCGGTACCTGGCTGGGTAAGGCTCTGTTCAGCATGTGGTAGCCTCTGTCACTAATCCACTCCTGCCAGTTCTGCCGACCAATATGTTTATTTTCCTTGTATAAAGGCAGCGGTTATGGCCTCCACCATTCGCGCTCACATTCAGCTGAGAATTCCCAGGCTGGGCGCTGGACGCTAGCTGACTCGGGCGAACACCTTTAGCTCTGTGTTTTTTTCAAGGTCTCAGCGTGCTTCGCCATTACCGTTTCACCTCCACTGCAGTCTTTCCCTCAGTGGGGCGGAGTCCACCAGAAGCAGCTGTCTCAATCACTCAAGTCCCTATTGAAAACAAAGTCAAGCTTGGTCGAGCAGTAAGGCAGTATCATAGGACAGTTTAAAGCATTTGTTGTACACACTCAGTCAGCAAAAGGTTTCACACACTCAAGAACTGAACTCTAGGCCAATTGTTTTTATATCAAAATATATAGTTGTCTTATTTTAGAACCAACAGGTATCAAAATATACTTTTCTCAATATGAGTAACTTTAGGTAATTACTTTCCAGAAAGGCAATAGACTTGGTAAGTACAATAGCTATAGTGGTTGCAATTGGCAACACAATTCTAAACACAACTTAACATTGAGCTCAATGGGTTTTTCTACATAAATGCAGTGGATTACTTTATAGATTACTTTTGGAATTCCAGGACTGGATCCTAGATTCAGTCCCGGGACCTAAGCTGAAAGCAGTTAAGTAAAAGCGTTTTGGTTACAGTTGTACTTTTTAAAGGATATAAATGTATTTTCAAAGTTAACACTTGGAAACTTTACAGATAAAAACTAGCAATGTTATCCTATGGAAGGAAATTCAAGTCACAGGTAAAGTAGGTTCTCGTTACTTTTGTAATCCAGTACTGGACTCCTAGACCCAGCACTGGGACCTCTACCTAAGACAGGTAAGTATTTACGTTTCAGCAGTTGGTACGATTTTTAAGGAATATTTGTAATTTGCAAAAATCGACACTTAGAAGAAATTTCAGAGAAAAACAGTCAATGGGTTGATATAGAAGAAAATGCAGGTAACTGGTAAGTACAGTTAAGATTACTTTTGCGGTTCAGCACTGAACTAGAAAGTACAGCACTGGCTTCTCTCCTGATCCCAGGTAAGTATTTCGGAAATCGTTATTCGGCTGATTTTAGAGGAATATTTTAAAGTTGCAAAAATCGACAGAATACATATCTGTGAAAACTAGTCAATGTTAGCCTATGGAAGGACGGTGAGTTATCGGCTTTCAGGTGAATACTCGACTGGTGAGGTTAAGGTTCTGGACATAGACTCAGGGGTCTCCCAGGGTCGGAAAGGTACAGTTGTTACACCCTCAGCGGCACAGGGGCAGCTGGGTGCAGATAGAGCAGGCCCAATGCAATCCAATAGAGGGTAGGGGACCTTTGGTTGGTGGCTGCAAGCAGGCAGGCCACGCGGCTGTGGGAGCTGAGCTCCTGGTCACTTACTCAGGACAAGTGGGGAGGTGGAGTAGGGTAGTATGTGCACTCCCAGCGGCACTCAGTCGGCTGGGTGCAGGGTGCTTTTGAGCCTTTGGGTTCTCAATGTTATCCAATGGGAAAGCTGCAAAGTGAACAAAGGCTACAGGCTCGGGGACGGAGATTCTTCAGGTGCGACCACCACTTTGAGAGGTAAGTTGGGATCTTGGAGAAGAGGTAGGTACCCCCAAAGGAAGGCACAGGGGTGTCTTTTGGTGTCGGGAAATCTTACCCTCAGCTGGTTGCGGTTGGAGGGGTCCCTGGTCCTGAGGCAGCAGGCGTCGTCTGGGTCATTGAGGGGGGTCTTTGGGCACTGGATTTCGGGTCCCAGTCGCTGGTGGGACGTCCTCGTGGTCTTGGATCACTGGGCCGGGGGCCGGGCTTGGCGGGTGCAGAGTGGGCTGGATTAGCGGTTCCTGGCTGGCACCAGGGGTATTGCTGTTGGAGCAGAGCCTCTGCTCAGGAAAGTCCCAGTCTGTTCGAGGGTCAAGGCGGGCAGGTCCTCCGGGTTATCCATCGTTGCTGTCCGCAGGAGTCGCCGGGATTTAACAGGAGCAGGTTCCAGGATCGACAGGCCGGTTGGGCTGGGGCCAAGTCAGTTGGTGTTGTCCTGTTGTTAGCAGCTGCATGTCGGATCTTCTTCTTCTTGATCTTCTTTCTTGTTTTTGTATTTGGATCTCAGGAAGGAAGGTTCAGGATGCCCCTAAATACTGAATTTAATACTGAATTTAGGGGCTTTACAGGTAGGGCAAGGGCAGGGACCAATAGGTCCCAGTCCTGGGGTGTGTTCACCCCCTAGCCTGCTCCTCTCCTGTGGGAGGGGGGCAGGAGCCTAGCTGTGATTGGGCAGGGCTCCCCATCTTCAAGATGGCCGGAGCCCGGGGTCGTGCTTCACCTCGCCTCTCCCACCTGAGGGGTGGGGTTGGCACAGGCTGGCACACCCCCCTTCCTGACGTAGGGTTTCCCGCCAGTCTTCCCACCAGAGTGGGGGTCAGAACTGGTGGGGGCCAGTTGCTGAGTACAGCAAGTGGCCTGGAGAAGCTCACAAGGGCGGCAGGCCTTTGAAGCTTCCCCCTGCCCATTCTGGGGGAGGAAACCTAGCACCTCGCCCAGGATGCGCACTGTTGCAAGCCCAGGAGAGCGGGGGGCTCTCCACCCAGGGGTCCAGCAACATATTTGCTGTGTGGCAGCCTCTCAGTCCAGACGTGGATTGTGGCAGCCTCTCAGTCCGACGTGGATTGTAGGTTAGGTTTTCAGGGGGCATCTCTAGGATGCCCTATGGTGCATTTTACATTAAATCCCACACTGGCATCAGTGCGGGTTTAATGTGCTGAGAAGTTTGATACCAAAGTCAGTCTTTAGTGTAGCCATTATGGTGCTGTGGAGTTCATAATGACGACCTCCCAGTACCAGATACTCTTAATGGCATCACTGCACTTACAGTGCCCAGGAATGGCCCTGGGTACTGTAGGGGCACAGGGCTCATGCACCTGTGCCCACGTCGTTGGCATAGGGCACCCAGCTAGAGGGGTGACTGAGGTATGCCAGGGCAGTGGGTTTTGTGTGGGTGTCAGGGTACAGGGCCCCTAAGGGTGGCACAATAAGCGCCGCAGCCCTTAGGGGTCTTCTCTGGTCACCATGCCCTGGGTACCTAGGGTACCATTTACTAGGGACTGACAGGTGGCCAGAGATGCCAATTTGGTTTTGGTTTCAACACAGTTTTAGGGAAGGAACACCGGCCCTGGGCACCTGGTTGGCAGGAGCTCAGGGCACACTCAGTCAAAGCACATCAGTAGTTCAGCAAAAAGTGGGGGCATACCAATGCAAGAAAGATGGCACTTTCTCACACATAGTGGTACTGCATTGCCATCATTCTCATAGGGCGCAGCTCTTCCTTTATGGCATTCAATCCACTTTTAGTAGTATTGATAGTCTTAAGAAGTTCCCATTGAGCTATCTGCAACCAGCGAGCTGTTGCTTTAGGCTGAATAAACAGCAGAATGCTCGCAAAGAACAATTGAGCATAGTTGAACAAATGGTACTTTTGGGAAACATCATTCCTAGTGCTTGTACCATAATACTCTGCAGTTCTCTTTCTTCGATTATGATGTAGCAAGGTCGTTGGACGGCTCATGGGTTGTTCATGCAAAGTTGACAGATTAATTTCAGGGATTACCAAAATATGAGATTGCAAGGTGATAATGAAGCAGAGCCCTATCCAGTTTGGCGGTAACTGGCATACAGTAGTTCCCCATGCTGCCAATATTAGTCCATGAAGTTGGCGGTGCCCCCTTGCATGTCCGTGCTATCTAATGTAGTCTAACAACCAATATTTCGACCTACGCTAACAGTGCTATTTCCTCTGAAACATAAAGAAACAGAAGTTAGTCACATGGCACTCTGAGGACTTATTGCGTAATGTGCAATGTTCTTGTCCCAGACATGTGCACACTTCCCTATGGCATCCTGACTAACATGAGTGCCATTCCATAAAAATATAACCCTACAGGAAAATTCAATAATGATATGCCATTGATCAGGGGCAAAGACTGACCAAGATACTCTAAATCATGGCCTATGAACACAATCAGGGGGTAAAGGATTTACTAAATAGCTGTTGCACTCAGTGGGAGGGACGTGTTACTCCTAAAAATCCTAAATCTAAGACCATCTGGTTCCAATCTACATTAGTAAGACGACCTGTCTTCTTCATACTTGATATTACATACCCAATGTCCTGAATATCTGTGAGAATGTGTAACCCTCCTGCTAATAAGTCTTATTTCATGGCAGTAACTAAAAAATCTTAGGGGCAGATTTATGAGGCCCTTGCGCCACGTTTACGCCGCTGTTGCGTCACACAAGGCGGCGTAAACCTGGCGCATCCCTACGAGGCATTTACAACGTGACGCATCTATGGAGATGCGTCACGGTGTAAGGCCCTGCGCCACATGAAACCTGCGTCAGGTTTCATGTAGGCGTTCCGGTGATGGGGGGGGGGGGGGTTCCGTCGCAGGAACGCCCCTGGAAAGTGACTCAGTGAAATCTACAAGATATCACTGAGTCACTTTCTACGTCAATTCGTTACGCCTGCTTGAAGCAGGCGTAAGGGTGATGCACCATGCAATGTAGGGGTGGCCCCTGTGCATTGCAGGAGTCATGTAGCACTTGCGACATGACTTCAGCAATGCGCCGCCCGTACTCCGAAAGATGCGGCACGCATCTTTCCTGCCTTGCACCATGGTACGCCGCATTGTAAATGCGGCGTACCATGGGTGGCGGAGCTGTGGCGCACTGTGGCGCACATTAACTGGCGCATCCCTGGGGATGCGCCAGTTAACGTAAATCTGCCCCTTACTACCTTAACATGTGTTAATTGCATTTGGGCCTTAATCCTTGTAAAAATGTAATAAACATAGAGCAGTACTTTGGAGAACTTCTTTTTTTATGTAACCTATCTGATCCGGTGGCATTAGGAATTATGGAAAACACAAAACAAGATTCATTAGTATTTTCAGAACCTACGTCATGTATTTGATACAAGATATCTGATAAATGAATATGAGGAGTATATGATGTTACTTAGCAGACCATTACTTTGCAAGTTTTTACTACAATGTTTTTACATCGCAAATACCATTACTACGCAAGATTTAACTGTGCATGTTTCTAGTAAAAATATCTATTTACTTTGCAGTATATTACAAAGTATACAACTTCAATGCGTTTTTTTCTCTTTTACCCTTACCCTCATACACTACATTACCCTACACTACCCAAACACCACTACACTACCCTAAAACACTACCCTACACTTTACAAACACCACAACACTACCCTAACCCATATACACTACATAAACACAACCCTACAACCTAAAAGAAAACCCCTTGCACTACCACTACCCTAAACCCAAATACACTACACTACTCTACACTTCATAAACACAAACCCTAAAACCTAAAAGACAACTCCCTACACCACAACACTACCCTAAACCCAAATACACAAATCTACACTACATAAACACAACCCTAAAACCTAAAAGACAACCCGCTGCACGACCCCAAAAACGACACTGCCCCACTTACCTCTCTCTCCTCATGGTCCCTCGCTTCACCAGGCTTCCTCTCTTCTCCTGCTTCAGGCTTCGTCGGAGCTGCACGTCGTTGTTTGGAAACGGAAGCTCCTCCTTTTCCAAACAACAATGTGAATAGTTAGCAAAGTAATTGACTTTGCTAAGTAACGGTATATGCGAAGTAGAAGCAAGGAAACTTAAAGCATGCAAAGAAAAAGATTCTGCTAAGTAAAACATGTGTAGTAATTGTAAGTCATAGTAGTGGCCGCAAAGTAATGGAAGATTACCCTTCTCTGGTCACAGTGCCCTGGCTACCTGTTGTACCATTTACCAGGGGCTGGCCTGTGTCCTGAGATGCCATTTGGGTTTATTTTGGGGGAAGAACACAGGCCCTAGGAACCTGATTCTAAACAAAAGAACAATGTTCACAAGGAACTCATTCGAACTGACAATATATGCTTAAACAAGACAGTTATAACTTGCTTGAGTTAATCAAAAAAGCAAACCGTAGACTACAGGATGCGATCTTTCTAGCGATTGTGTAAATAATAGAAAGCCCACACAGCATTATATCTAAATTTGGGTCACATTAGCCGAAGTGAGCGTGATTTATTTCATAACCACAGTAATCAAAAACGTACCACAAAGTGAATGAAGAAAAATACACTTTTCAAGGTATAGACATTATGTACATATTAAGGTGATTTTAGTGAGCCCCAGTGGAGTGACCATAACCTAATGGTGGTGCGAGGAGTGTTTCTAAGATGACTTGAAAAAGGAGACAGTTATTGGAAGTAAAAAGAGGAGCGTGGCATTTGTAATACAGTGGATAATATTTGTTATGGTCAGGCTCTCTCTCTTTATGATATTTCATATTGACACTACATCAACAACTTCATTAAAGACTACGTCCCCCTTCTACCCATGTATGTCAGGGACAGTAGATACATAATAAATCTGATAGAAGGAATGGACTATGACCCTACTCAGGAAATGCTAGTTACTTTGGGTATAAGGTCGTTGTATATGAACATTCCGCAAACTGAGAGCATCAATGTCATCAAAGCAGTCCTGAACTCACGTCTTAAACTCACGTCTTGCACCCATGATGGTCCCCACTGAGTTCATCACAGATTTATTGGAAATTGCATTAACAATGAACTACTTCAGATTCAATATGAAATATTATCAACAATGCTCAGGGACTTCAATGGGCTCTATTTTCGATCCCACCCTTGCCATCAAATTTATCCATTCCACGACAATCCATTCGCTAACGATATCAAGTGCTGGAAGCGCTTCATAGATGACATTTTCCTTACTTGGGAAGGCACTGAAGAAAGTCTAGGGGCCATATTATAAAGGAAGCTGCAGTAGTTTATCGCCGCTTTAGCGGCAGGAAACTACCGATAGAGCTGCGATAATGGCCTTGATAATATGCGATTCGAATTTCAATCGAAGCCCAGGTTACATCTAACCTGGGCATCGATTGAAATTCGAATTGCATATTATCAAGGCCATTATCGCCGCTTTATCGACAGTTTCCTGCCAGTAAAGCGGCGATAAACTACCGCAGCTTCCTTGATAATATGGCCCAAGATCTTTTCATGAATTACTTGCACCAGTGTCAGTCAGCACTAAGATTCACCTATAACACCAGCAGAGAGAGTATTCCCTTTCTTGATCTACTTATTAGATGCCGTAACAATCAACTCAGCATGACCCTCTATCCCAAACCAACAGATCGAAATACTCATCTCCAATACAATAGCTTCCATCCCAGGGCCCTGAAGGATGGTCTACCATATGGACAGTTCCTGAGACACAGGCGTAACTGCACAGAGAATTAAGACTCCTTTAAAGAGGCAAATATCTTGAGCAGCAGGCTACGCGAAAGAGGATATCCTAAACGATTGGTAAAGACTTCCATGAAGAGGGCATGGTACAGCCCCTTAAAAGCACAACTAGCTAGTAAAACCGAAGACCAGTCCAACAGAAGCATTTATGTCACTATGTTCTGTCCCTTAAGCACACATGTCACTAAAATCATCAAAAAACATTGGCCAACACTTAACACGCTCATCCCCTGTCAAGAGTTACCCATGTTCTCCTTCAAAAAGGGAAAGAACATAAGGGACCATCTGGTACACGCAGACACCAGTGTTCCAAAACTGAGAAGTATGATCCAAAACCTGTGGTCACTTCCGCCTGTGTTGGGACATTTCAAATGTGGAAGCTGTGTGGCCTGCAACCACACTTTGGAGATCAAAGACTTCACCCATGGCAACATGAAGATCACACTACATGACTTTACCAACTGTGCAACATGCAATGTAATCTGGTGCCCCTGTGGTCTGATATACATCGGACAGACCATTTAGCCAGGTAAAACCAGAATTGGCCAACATCGTTGCAGAATATGATGCCAGGTAGAGAATGCCCCCCTAGTGCAGCATTTTTATATAGAGCAAACTAGACCAAAACTGAATCAGGTATCAGAGCACTTTAAATAGCACCAGTTACGTTACATGAGGACACGCATTCATTTTAGGCACGGGGAGATTAAGTGATTTGCCCAGAATCACAGGAGGTTTTTGGCGTCGTTACCGAGACTCGAACCCAGATCCCCAGGTCCGAGGTCGAGCGCCCTAGCCGTTAGGCCAACGTAGGACAAATAACGCACTGCTGATGACCTTAAGTGGCAGGTCATTGAGAAAGCCAAAATACCTCCCAGAGGAGATAGCATCTCATTCATCTTACAGTCCCTGGAATTTAAATGGATAGAGAAATGCAATTCCATTAGAATCGAAGCACAGATTTATTAGCCTAAACTGACACTTTCTGTGCACCTCCATGTTCTGTTATAATAGTTCAAGAGATTCAGTGCTCCAATAGCCAACACTGTCTTCCAATAGATTATTGTTATCTAAAGGAAGATCCTCCATCACCATGAGCTCTATTGGATATAGATGAACAGATATCTCCTATTAACAATTCGCCATATATGTATAAACCTTAAGCGTTCTTATGCTATATTCTTCAGAAGTGTAATCAAACTGCTGTAACGAGTAGCTCTATTTATTTATGTTGTGTTGTGAACACCATATTCTCAAAAAGTAAATGTATGCAAAGAACTGTTTACCTTATTCATCGTATTCTCCGTTTTTTAGGTCTTGCATGCGCTGCATAGGAAAAAGACCTTTAGAAATCGCTTTGGCTTTTCAGCCAAAAACGTGCACGCATTGCATTGCTTTCAATTGGAATGCGTGCACGTTTGGCAATTCCCTTGCGGGAGCGAGCTTTGGCAACATATTTTTGCAATTTACTTCCAAACAGATGGTGCCCAAGGCTCGTTCCCGCAAGGGAATCGCTGTGTGTTCTCTCGCACTTCCCCCACCCCTCCCACTTGTTAGCCCAGTACTGTTTCACTTTCGCGGCCGTGGGGCCTCGTTTGTGTTTCAGCGCTTGTTTTCTCTTCTCCAGGGGTGAATTTTAGAGTTTCCCTTTTTATGTACCAGAAAAAGACCATTATTAACAATCGCTAATTGTGCATTTAATTTAATCAACGAATGCTGTTTTCCTATGCGAAAATGTTTCTGGATTCCCTCATGAATCGCGGAATATGTGAATTCGAAGCCCAGAGGTGTGCGGCATATTGGGAAGAAACCAGAAGCGGTCGCGCGTGCAAACATCCGAGCGGCTCACGTTTTCCTTAATGAGAAGCATCATTCCTCTTATCAGATCATTTGCAAATGGTTTCCGCAGGTGAGTTAGGAGACAATCCTAAACAGTGGGGCTTCTTGAATGCCGGAAGCGTCCTTTTAATGGGCTTTCAGTGGGGAACGTCCAACTCTAACATTTAAAGTTCCGTGAAGACTTGGGACGTGCATATGGCTTCGCTGTTAAACCTGTTTATGGGGAGATCTATTCATGATGGCCGAGTCACAAAGTAGCAAGGAAATGGAGAACAGCATTACAGGAGTACTCTTTGGTACCGTTTCATGGCTTTTGGACCTGCCCTGAAGTATCTAACTCCTTGTAAGTAAGTGCAAAGGGGGCACATGTGTTACAATTGTTTACCATAATTCCTTAAATATTCCTATTTTATACCAATTTTAGATCTGTACGTCTAATTCATAAAGACATGTGGAAGTACATAAAAGAGTACTTCAGAAGTACTAATTAATATGTACTACAAAACGCGCTTGTGAATAGGCCACAGACAATTTCTTGTGACTTATTCTTGTCGTATGTCTGGCTTACTCCTGGATTCCAGAAAAGAACGAGTTGTACTCCTGGCTTACTCCTAGAATTCAAACGTAAGACAGGAACATCTCCAAGAGTAAGCCGCAACAGACTCTTTGTGATATGGGCCCTTTACTGCGACCTTCTCCTATAGGTTTAGGGATTTATAGAGGGCATATCTACCCTTGGGCATCCCAGCGCTAAGTATGAGGGGAGATAGGGGTTTCAGCAGAAGTTTTAGGGGAACAGCCATGTTTTTAGTCTCTTTTTAAAGGTGGTTTCGCTCTCGGTCGTCCCCAGTTCTGGGTCCATGCTGTTCCATAGATTAGGAACCAGGTGTTTGAATGATCTTCCACCCCATCTGGATCTCTTGATTCTTGGGGTGTTCATTAGGAATTTTGATCCTGACCTGAGGTGCCGACGTGGAGAGTAATGGGAGATCAGGTCCTGTACTAGAGTGGGGCCTTTCCCGTGCATAGCTCTGTACGCTAAACAGAGGGCATTAAATGTAATCCTAGCATTGACCGGAAGCCAGTGTAGCTTCTTAAGGGAGGCTCTTACCGACTGGTGTTTTGGAATTTTGAGGAGTAGTCGAGCAGCCGCATTCTGAACTGTTTGCAGCCTGTTTGCGACATTTTGGGGAGCCAAGATATAGTGAGTTCCCGTAGTCAAGTCTTGACACCACTTGATTTTTCTGGGAGCAGGCCCAGTATTTTTCTAATCATTCGGAGCATCCCAAAGCAGATGTTGGCCAGTTTTTTTGCTTGGGTCTCTATCGTTACATTCTGGTCCTGCCACATTCCTAAGTTTTTTATACAGGATCTGGGTGGGGGGGGGGGTTAGGACCCCATTTTGCTGTCCAGGGGATCTCTGAGCGTGGGCTGAAATTACTGCCTAGGATCATGAGCTCTGTTTTATCCTCATTTAGTTTTAGTCTGCATTCTGCCATCCAGGATCCGATTTTTCCAGGCAAGGTGCGAGAAGCCTGTGGTACGAGATAATGGATTCTGAGATTGATACCACTAATTGTGTGTCATCAGCGTATGACACTACGGAGAGGCCGAATTCCTGTACTATATGAGCTAGTGGACTCCGGTAAATATTAAAGAGGGTTGGGCTCAGGGAGGATCCCTGAGGAACCCCCCAGGGGGCAGAGAGGGCGTCTGAGAGAAATCCAGCCTCCATACATTGGAACGTTCTTCCTCTCAGGAAGGAGACTAGCCACTTGTAGGATGTGCCTTTCATTCCAATGTTCGTAAGTCTGCTTATCAGTACCGCATGGTCCACGGTGTCGAAGGTGGCACTGAGGTCCAGGAGCACGAGTGCAGCTGCTCATCCCAGATCTAGAGTGGCTTTTAGTTTTTCAGTGACTACAAGCAGGGCTGATTCCTTGCTGTGTCTAGGCCGGAATCCCATCTGAGATTGGTGTATGATTGAGTTGTCTTCCAGGATTTGTGAAACTGTCTTGTTCACATGTTTTTACACGATTTTGCCCAAGATGGGAAGCAGTGAGATAGGATGGTAGTTTGTCAGTGAGGTGGGGTTTTTTAAGAAGGGGGTTCACAATGGCATGTTTCCACTCTTTGGGTACTATGACTCTTTCGAGGGATAAGGTGATGAGGTGGGAGATTTGGGTGAGAATACTTTTGCCCCCTTAAGTGAGAATGTGCAGGGGAGCTGGGTCTAAGGGTGTTCCTGATTTTATGTTTGATAACAGGTCGCCGACCAGGTCTTTGGTCAGTTTAGGGAAGGAGTGTAGTTCTGGAAGGGGAGGGGGCGGTGGCAATTCAGTGATTTTGATAGGTATTATGGGAGTGGGGGCTTCAGATGATGTGACAGTCATGCTTGAGCTGGTGTGTAGTGAGTTGTAGATTTTTTCCACCTTACTCTTAAAAAATGACACTAGCTCATTGCATCTCTCTTTTGAGCATTGGGGTGTGTTGGTTCCAGGGTCGATTGTGGAGAGAGACTACTATTTTAAATAGCTCTTTGGAAGAGTTGGAGGAGGTCTCAATTCTTTCCGCAAAGTAGGTCGATTGCCATTTCCTGATTTGCTTATGGTAATGCTGGATGGCTAATTTATAGGCTATTCTAAGCTCGGGGTCATAGGTTTTTGTCCAGCTTCGTTCAAGCTTTTTACAAGTTTTATTTAGGGTGACCAGCTCCGGACTAAACCAAGAAGATCTGTTAGTGTTTTTTGGTTTAATTGGGCCTGGCTTCCTGAACTTACGATCTATGGATCCTTTTATCCACGATGTCCATTTTTTGTGGGCTTCCTCTGGATCTATGGATTCTGGTGGGGCTGATGATTCAAGGTATGTAACCCAAGCTGCAGGGGCCTGCCTTGGCCATTTGTGTCCTAGAATTGGGCTTATATTTTTTTGTTCTGTGAGATTGGGTTTAAGGAGCCAGAATGGGACAAGGGAGTGGTCTGTCCATGGCATCCGAATAGGGTCGAGAGTTTCCAGTCTGGGGTCGTTTGAAAAGATAGTGTCCAGAATATGGCCTTTTTCATGAGTGGGCAGGTGTTCAAGCTGAGTAAGCTGTAGTGAGTCTAGGTCGGCTAGGCATCTAATTTTTGAGGGGTTAGTACTTTCGTCCAAGTGGATGTTGAGGTCGCCTAGTACAGTGAAGGCGCTTTTCTCTATTATCAGACTGGCTAGAATGTCTGGTGTGGCTTCAAGGAATTGTGTGCAAGTTCCCGGTGACCTGTAAATAAGGCATCCTGAGAAAGAACATTCAGGGGTGAGGCACAGTCTAAAAGTGAACTCCTCACACTTAGTTATGTTTAGGGGGTGATGGTACAGGCAAGAAGGGATTTGCAGCTACTGGCGAGGCCGCCTCTTATCGCACCTTCTCTGTCGAGGTGATAGATTTCAAATCCCTGAGAGAGGGCGTTTATAATATCTGGGCTTGAGCTGTTCCGCAGCCAGGTTTCTGTCAGGAATAAGGCCTCAAGCTCTTCCTCCTGTATTAGGAGCTTGATCTCTATTGCATGATTTGGGAGGGATCGACAGTTGATTAGTCCCATCTTCCAGTGATTAGTATGGTCTAACTTTCCTCCTGGGACTTTTCTCTATAGTACACATGGCTTACTACGGAATTACAGCATTCAGCTAAGAGTACTCATGGCGTACGCCTAGAATTCAGTAGTGAGCAACACACTAGTACTCCCAGCTTACTTCTGCAATTTAGTAGTAAGACAATCGTACAGCAAAATCTTTGTGAGTCAGCCCCAAAGAGAATAGTTACATCATCGAACAGAATGCATTAGACGTGGAGAGGTACCAGGCACTTCGAGGGTTAATTTATAAGGGGGTAGAAGGAAGGACGACTGATTGTTCATAGCAGGGGGGGTGGGCTCCATGTCATAGAGAGAGGAAAAAGAGAGGACTGAGTACGCACGACAAAATGAAACAAGGATGAAATGGATAAGAGAAACTACAGAGCATTCATTCACTGATAGACAACTGACTGCCAGTGAGCAACTTGCGTAAAATCTCGGTGACTGAAAAGAGCGACTTTAACATATCATTAGCACCATCATCCTGAGAAGCCTTCCAATACAGAACGGTCGCAGTTGAGTAATTGGCTTTCCAACGGGCCTGTTTACCTTGAATGGGACTGCGGAAGGGAAGCAGGTGAAAGAAGGCGATTTGCACATTATAAGTTTATTTGTATATAAATGCGCAATAAGTGCATAATTTATAGATCATTATGTGTGTGGATCTGAATCCGGACTCCCTGGCACACATTCGCACAAGCGTGTCAGGTGTAATGCTAACAAATTTGGACAACGTGCAGAGAGTTATAGTGAAAATATCTTTCTAACGTTGCAAATCATAATAATAAATGCGGGAAGTATAAGGCACACTTATCCCTCGCCAAATAATTTATGCATACGCAGTTTTTTAAATGAACTGTATTGAATGATTAGAGCTGCCATTTTTCACAAATGTCTCTCTTGAGCGATAAACATAGAACACACAAGGGTTCATTGCAGTCTCTTCGGACACTTTTGGTCTTGAGTATTCTGTATGTGCGAGTGTATGAAAGAAAGATATTGTGTCAGTGAAAGAGTGTGTAAGTGTCTGTGTGTATTTGTGGAGAGGGAGACAAGTGTGTGCCAGGAGAGAGAGTGTGTGTGTGTGTGTGTGTGTGTGTGTGTATATATATATATATATATATATATATATATATATATACATATATATATATATATATATATATATATATATATATATAACCTACTGGCGGTCGCCAGTAGGTAGTTATAGTTAGGATTGGCTACCATAGGAAATCCGCAACATTCTATTGGGAATAACTCTGGCGCCGCTTGAGGAATTTGTGTGTAATTTTCCAAAATTGTGGCCAGCTCCGCTCCGCTCCTTCCCTGGAAGTTTCAGGGGGATTCGTGGAGTGGAGGCTGAGAAAAAAGGGGGGTCCTAAAACGTGTTTTCCCCATGTTAATTTCCATAGGACGGTCTGACGAGTCTACAGCCCGAACCGCCGAACGGAATTACGCCAAACTTGGCAAAATTGTAGGGACTGGTACGCAGATGTGCCTTTGCTATGTTTGGTGAAAATTGCTCAGTGGTTTTTCTGAAAATTAACTTCAAAAACACATATATATCTATATGCGCGCTTCGAGCGCTTACAGGTACGTGTACCGGGGAGCGCACCCGGCGCGCTACGGGAGTGCGCGAGCGGAAAGCTGATTGGCTGTCGGGTGTCTGTCAACATTTTAAACAGTCCGGAGAGTCTGCCATCTTGTGTCTCGGTAGAATCGAGACACAAGAGGTGAAAAAGAAAGGGGGAAATAATTAAAAGGGGGCAGAGTAGACACCCCCTGACCCCCTAGGTTTTCTGAGGGGGGTCTAGAAGGACCCTGAAGGGAAAAAAACCTTTTTATTTTTTTTAATTTTCGCGGGGTAAGCGCTGGGTGCGCTCCCAGGTGCGCTCTCCGGTACGCGCACCCTGAGCGCACCACGGGGAAAAATAGTGTAAAAAAATAGAGTAAAAGAATAATGTAGAGTGTTTAGAAGTAAGTTAGCTCTGAAAAGAGCTGTTGTGTTAAGTGGGTGTTTTTTGTACCTACAAGTGCTACCAATGCAGTCTTATATTCAAGAGGAAAACTCTATTCCCCTCATCTGTAAAATGCACACCATCTCTCCTATAGATGTCTTGCATGTTGTAACGCAAGTTGTTGTGGTAAATGGAACCCATACCATAGTCTCTGAGGTAAGCAGAAACAGATTTATTCACATGTTTCCTTGCTTTCTCAATCTGTGGACAAAATTGGTTGGACCAGTTCCATTTTTGCCTTTGGCATATATTAGAAAATACCAAGGCAGTTTTTGGAAAAAGTGACATCAATTGCCCAAAGATGTCCTATAAAAGCATTTCCAGACCTACACCAGTCAAAGTGCCTAAGTCATTTCCACCACAGTGCACTATTAAAACAGGGCCGGCTCTAGGCTCACAGAGGCCCTGCGCAGGGAGTGTAGGTAGGGGGCCCGAGGCCGCCAAATCCCTGCCAGGGGCCGCCATGCAAATATGTATCTAAGGATATATATTGGCGTGGCGGCCCCTGGGGTTTGGCGGCCCTGTGCAGGTGCACAGCTTGCACATGCCTTAGGCCGGCCCTGATTAAAAGGTCAGGATGTGATGAATGCATAAAGGATTTTACCAATGGTATCAATTGGTGACTCCTCAATCCTCTCTGTCCAATCCATACAATGTCCACATTTGGTAAATCAAGATTGTAAATACCCCTGTTAGCTGCGTATTTTTGACTCCAGTGGACATAGCTATGACCCACAAACCAGACTTTTGTCATTGTGAAGGTAGATGTGCTTCAAGTCAGATGAGTTGTGGAAATGAAATGGCCGTTTGATTATGAAAAAAAGTGGTTGTGAATCAGTGCAGTTGAATAACCATAAATGATTGGAGCTTTGTTAAAAATCTCCACTGAAAATTAGGGTGCATGCTTTTTTTTTTGTAAGAAGTCATTTCAATGGTTGAGAAAAAGTCATTTAAAGAAACATTGCATTTCATTAGCTAGTAGATTGAGAGGTCAAACAGCCTTGAAGGATTGTTTTGCAACATAGTATGATGAACTTGTGAACTGTGTGCTGGTTTAAGAGGGAGTTACCATGGTTACAGGGTAAATGAGCACTGGGGGGATGGGTGAATGTTATGTGA
Source organism: Lissotriton helveticus (assembly GCF_964261635.1). NCBI lineage: Eukaryota > Metazoa > Chordata > Amphibia > Caudata > Salamandridae > Lissotriton > Lissotriton helveticus. The sequence goes on along the minus strand of NC_136057.1, from coordinate 1,260,468,476 downwards.
GTTTCAAAGGCTCCATATTTGTTATCACAGACAGAGGTGCATTGATAAATATTATGCCAGTAGAAAGGTACAACCAGTGCCTTGTTTAACCCAGCCAAAAACCAAAGTGTATACGTTGGCTGCTTCGATGCCACTGCAAAGTCAAGGTTCATTCATAGCAACTGTGAAGCATAAAAATACAAAATACAAAAGTGCAAGCAGCAATTCGTGTTCTGCAAGGCACTTCATTAAGTGCATGTTTACTCAGTTTCATCATCAAGGAATCTTTATTTCGGTTTTTGATGCAGGTTAAAAGTAAATAAACTAATAGTGATAAAATTGATAGAGGAAAACACAGTAAAATATTAATAAAATCTATCATAAAAGAATGAAACTCAGTTTCAGTACTCCTGCTGATATGGGACTGATTTCTGTAACCTAGATTGTCAATGCCTATCATGAGATAGTGAATCAGTTTCCATTCTTGTTTCATGGACTAGGAAGACTTAAAAACATGAAAGTGCAACTTCACATAAGTTGCTCAACGACATTGTTGAATTGCATTCTGTTTACAAGAGGCGGTTGAGAAATAACTTGAAACATTGTCAAAGCATGACATCATTGAGCGAGCCACTGGTTTGACGCCATGGGTATCACCCATATTGGTAGTGCCGAAGAAGGATAGAGGGGGAGCTGTGGGCATCTGCATGGACATGGGCCAAGAAAACAAGGCGATTGAACGACATCCAAGTCTACACTTTGCTGACATGGTTATGCAGCTGAATGTAGATAAAGTATTTTCCGGCCTTGATTTGAACAAATGGTATCACCAACATGAACTGGAAGAAAATTGCAGGGACATTACTACTGTTTAGACACATGTTGGTTTATTTAAATATAAGAGGCTAAGTTTTGGACTGTCAGCTGCAGGACTCTTTCAGGACACCATTCATCGCATAATACAGCCAGTTGCAAATGCTTTCAATTACAGTGATAAAATGCTAGTTTTGGGGGCCACATGAAAGGAACATAATAAAGCTGTTACACAATTGTGTTGCATACTTTTTGATGCAGGTCTCACTTTAAATGTGATAAAGTGTGTGTTCTATAAAATCAAACTCAAGTTATTTGGTCATATCTTTTCTGATGGGGGAATGACTCTGGATCCAAATTAAGTACAAGCCTTTTCATCCCTTCCCCCAAAAAAATTTAACTACTCTGCGATCCTTCATTGGTATCCGTGGGATGCCAACCTTGCCCAGCACACTGGACATCCTAATGCCCCAAGTCACATTGTGGTTTATGTTTGCCGAAGTTTGTCATTGTCATTATTCACAACCTGAAAAAGAATGCCTTGCTGTTGTGTGGGCTTGCATGCATTTTCGTCCTTTCCTGTATGGGAAGTATTTCACAGTTGGCGCTGACTCCAAACATTGCTCACCATTTTTGACAAGATGCCCCCTCACATTGAGAGGTGGTAGTTGCGATTGCAGTAGTATGATTATGCAATTGTGTATCGTCCAGGATCAGTTCAAAACCCTGCTGACTACTTCTCAGGTTTATTAATAGAGTGTCATGGCACTGCTCCTAAAGTGGCTAATGCTTAGGTTAACTTCATCGTGAAATCCAGGACCCCTGCTGCCATATCCATTGAGCAAATCTTTGCAGCCTTGAGCATTGATCCAAGATTTACTATTACTCAAAGATATTATTACATATCAGTTATGGCGAAAACATACTCAACATCTTCATGAAGACCTTGAATACCAGAAATTCAAAAATGTACAGGAAGAACTTTCAGTTACCCTAGAAGGCATCATCTTATGAGGGTCAAGAGTTAGAGGTATCATACCAAAGAGTCCTAGACAACAAATTATTGAACTAGCCTATGATGAGCATCATGGAGTTGTTGCTACTAAACGATCTCTACAGGGCAGAGAATGGTTCTCTCCTCTTGATGAAAGAGTTGAAAAAAAGTTAAGGGCATGTCATTTGTGCAACTGCGTGTCATCCAAAACAACCTCGCTTCCATTAAACATGTCTGATCTTCCAAAGCAGACATGGGAGAAGGCTGCAATTAAGTTCTTTGGACACCTTGACAATTTACATCACCTACTAGTAAATGTTGAAGAATATTCATATTTTTCCCTTGTGGAATCTTTCATCAGCTACTCATGACAGAGTCAATGAGAGAATACATAGTATATTAGCAACATGGGGTGTTTGAAATATAATAGTTGATAATTTAAAGATTTTCTCACTCATTTAAATGTCAAGCATCAGAATAGTACACCTCTCTGGCTACAGGCGAATGGTGTTTTCGAGAGATTTATGACCACTCTCAAGAAGATCGCTCAGCGCGCTGCACTGGAAAATGTGGAATGCAAATCAGTTCTTCAGTCTATGCTTCGTGCATAGATGCCAACTCTCCATTCTACCATGGGTAAAAGCCACGCCTCCTTAATGTTTGGAAGAGTTATAGAAAACAAATTCACACAATAGACCACTGAGTGATCTCCTGACAGTTGTAAACTTTGCACAACTGAGTGACGTCACAAATGCACAATGAAGCCCGTGCCGACAGACGCTGCTGTGCTCGGGACATTGTGTTCAAAAGCTGAGATGAAGTTATTGGCAGACAGAAATGAAAACACAAGTCGGATGCTCCTTTTGATGCTGACACATTCATGGTTGTGACTAGTAAAGGACACATGGTGACTGCTCACCATTTGGAGAGTCCAATATGCAAGATTCTTTGCATTTCAAGCACCTGCTTCCAAATGTCAGGAGTGAGACTGATCCCCTGGGAATCCAAGGAGCCCAACGACTGTACCAATGTCACTGTCACCAGTGCCAGTCATGGACACTTTTCCGGTATCTCTGCAACATCACATAATCAGATCTGGATGATTGATTTGTGCACCTAAACTACTTATTGAAGAGTTCTGACATTTGTATGTATTATTTGTACTTTTTGTTTAACAACGGGGGATGTAGTGTCTTGTGTGTTAGAGATGACAGACCCTTTTGATTCTTGACAGACTCTGTAGAACAGTGCCGTAAGTGGTTGGTGTGGGTCACAGAATTCATTATGTAGAATGTTCAGTTAACGGATACATGCTGAGGAGTAAAGACATCTAATACCGAGCTCCATGTGTGATGTAATCCTTTGCATATACCCCAGCTGGGGAGGAAACTACATTGCTTATTCAGGGAATAGTGTCAACACATTTGCTATGGGAAGAGAAATAATTGCTTACATTTTTGGAGCTAGACCAACCCTGGGGTTTATGTCAATTGGTGACCACTACCCTTATGGTCTCTCTAGTCATATTGTCGTAACTTGGGCCAAAAAAGCTCACATTTCCTAAATGACTATACGAAGGGATCTCCACTTGGTTAAAACAGACTTGGCTACTTACCAGCCCTCAATGATGCCTCAGTGTACCTACTGGCTGACCACTTTGTGAATTTATTACTGAGCCTAGTTACACTGATAACCCCAAAAAGTTCAAATTTTGCACACTGTATTAGCTGTCACAAGAGAAATAAAATTGGCTGTCTGAATAGCAATTTTTCCTTTAGACTTCTTCTCTTCCTTTGCTATAAATCTATGAGTTTTTCCACAGTAGCCTTCTTAAATAAGTCAAAAGATTTTGCTATCTTCGTCTAATCAGCATAGGCTCTAAAAAGATATATACAGAGACGTTCTTTTCTCCAATGGTATCATGGATTGCTTTTTGGGCTGTGTTGGCTTCTAATATTTTATCTTCACTCGTGAATATCATCTCTTCCACTTTTTTAGCCTCCGGAGATTCACTTACCAGCCTTATGAGAGCAGGTAGACATGCATTCACCTTTTGTAATTCCACAAATATATTTTGCAATAAAGAGGTGTATAACTACTGAATTTTGCTTAGCACAACCAAGACTTGCAAAATGCTTTTTAAGGTCCCTTGCATAAGCAGGAATACATCTAATAGGGTAGAAGCCGTTGTTGAGTATAGATATTCCCCTGTGATCAATAGAGATGGTGGAGTAACTTCTGCCTCACCCCACTTATAATGACACAGTTCCATATCTAATGAGTTTCTGGCAACTCCAGTAATGTCCAGGCTATATTTTTCAGTACAATAGTTTAGATTTATCAAGGGATGTGAAATTATCCCTTCTGGATAAGGAATGAAGATAGTCTTGGGGCAGGGGATTCTTTCTATAGGCAGAACGATATTGCTAGGCCCATGGGTGAGTATGTCCTTAGGCCATGAGGGAGAATCACTGTCCATTATTGTTACCTATATAATCCATAGTGTCAAGCAGGCGTTCGGCCCCCTGTGAAAGGCAGATTGTGCAAAATCCCCACAATAGCCCCCAGGGGGGCCAAAAGGAATGTCTGATCGCTGGAGGTGGGGTTTGTGGTCTGACCCAGCCCTCCCAACACCACTGCTGTTTACCTACATAATCCCTAGAGTCTGAAGGGATTTCTGTCCCCTTATGCGAGCAGATTTTGGAATAACCCCCAATCTGTCCCTAGGAGGGCAGAAAGACTGTCATGGCATGGGGGTTGGAGGGTGCAGACCATTGACACATTGGGCCAACACTATTATTTAAAAAATAATCGTTTCTGATATCCAGTGTAACTTATGCTCCCCTGTGGTGAGCAAAGTGAAGTAAACTGCCATATATGCCAACTTAAGGGGTGCTGAAAGACTTTGTGGGTCGCATGTGTCAGGGGAAACAAGAGGTCATGCCAGCCGCCTCCTTCCCCAGTGTTAGATACCTGGTGGTCAGGTGAAGTATATCCCTGCTCAATCATGCCACCTGTGATGATCCCTGGATATTCTGATAAAATATTGTTTCAAAAATTTCGTGAGACACAAATATCGTGTAAAAATGAATATGTTATCAAAAATATCATGGGACATAATATAGAAAGTATGAATAGCATGTTTATAGTCTTTTATATTCTTTTTAAAAAATAGTTGCACATAATATTGTTTTTCAATGATCTACTTTAATTGTATTAGATTTTGTGTTATACATTGTTATTATTTTAAGTTAGGTATATGTAATTTTTTTGTGTGTAATTTAGCTTTTTTTATTTGGTTATATATTTTAATGTTTCAGTTTTCGGGGGGCAGGTTGTTAGGGTTGTAGGCAAATAGGTTGGAATGTTTTTAAATAGTTTTTTATTGGATTATAATTTTTTTCTATTTTTGGATTTGTTAAGTAGATTTTTTTTAAGTTGTTAATTAAATATTTTATTTGTATAATTTTTTTAATAATTAGTTCACCAGTTTTAATAATTATGATATTAATTATTTATATTATGTTATGTTTAAGGTTTTATGTATGATAATTACATTTATAGTATTCTTTTTTATGTGTATTGCTACTTTTTAAAGTTATTACTGTCATTTGTTTTTCAGGTTGTTGGAATTTTAGTCTAAACGTCTGAGAAGTATTTTCAATCTATTTAGCAAGGCTAATTTTGTGTTTTTCGTTTTTAATGATTTATATAAATTAAACACTTTTAATGCATTTATGGGAATACATTCGGGCCTCATTACGATGTTGGGCGGAAAGCCTCCGACTGACATGGTAGGTATAAACTCCGACTGCCAAATTTGGATAATGGCGGTCGGAGTTTAAGCCAGCTGGAGAATCTAACTTGGTTCTGACGGCCTCAAGGAGCCAGTCTGACAGTTGGAAAATCACCATAATCCCTTAAGGATGGCGTTCCCGACATTGGGATTATGAGACTTTTCCCACAGCAGTTTCAGTTCAGGCTTTCCGGCATGAAACTGCTGTTGGAAAGTGTCTGTGGGTGCCCGTAGCAGGGACTCCATCCTTGGAACCGGCAACCTATGGTCAGGCGGTTCCTTCGCCAAAACGGTGTCCAACCGGCATCGTAATTATGTGTATTTATTTAGGATAAGGAAAATTAAACCTGAGCATTCTAAAGTTTAACAATTTTCCTACTCTTGCTTATGCTAAACTGGAAATAGTAGTTCTGACCCCTCCAAGGTCTAACAGTTTCCTTACTGTTGCTTATGTTGGAGTGGGACTAGTAAATATATTCTCTCCAAAGTCCAACGGTTTTCCTGCTGTTGGTCAGACTGGAGTAGAAGTACTAAATGTGACCCCTCCAAGTACTTTTGTTTGTTAATCATTTTTGCTAACTTTTTAAATTTGTTTCAATACATTGAAGCTCATTGCGATGCCTGGTAGGACGATTGTTTGACTGACATCGTAGCAGAATTGGGACTGACGACAATTAGTGGGAGGTCCCACCCGCCTAATTATCATGTGAGTGTCATGTAGGAAGTTGGAATAATATATATATTTTTAATTGTGGCTTGGGCTGTGGCCAGAAAAGGGCTGCAGCACAAGCCACAATGGAAAAAAGGATGTTTACAGACATCCATACACCGTGTGCCAAACACTTTTTGTAGTGCCAGGACACAGGGCATGGATGTTAGGGGGACATCAAATAAGCATCTGCTAGGGGCCCCCTAAGTCCCATTCTGGCTGCCTTTTCATGGCGGTCAGACCGCCATAAGAAAGCAGTTGGAATAGGCCATCGTAATCCCTACTGAGGTGCTTGGAGCAGGCACCGCCTCATTGTAGGGTATTACGTTCCAACCGATGCCCAGACACGCTACTTGAGACCGTCAGAAACTTCGGTCGTTCCCTCTCCCCGCTGCCTCCGACCACCACACATCATAATGTGGTGGTCGGACCAAGGCACCAGGTGTCGGACGGACTTCCACCGATAGGCCGTCGGTGGCGGTCTGTCCAACATCATAACATGGTCTGTGGTGTATTTATTATGGGTACTGTATCGATCCCCCTGTTTCTGACCCTTGTCTGCTTAATAATGAACTAGCAGCCATTCGACTGCACAGAAATCCGTTATCTGATTAGCCACACAACGGCACAGAAGCCCGTTATCTGATTAGGTCATAGCGCATGCCATCATTAGGCAAGCACTATTCCTCCAGCCCCCTAATAGGCATACGGTGTTCTCAAAACAAATCAAACCTACCACGATCTGGGAAATCCCCACAGCCATTGTTTTGATTTAGCCGAGAACTTCAGTAAAGAATGTGCGAACTATCAAGTTCGTATGACATCCTTATTGACGTATTTATGTCCATCCTTACGTCAATCCCGGCACCTTTCAGGTATAAATAATACCGACATTGCCTTAAGCAAACACACGAGGTGGTGACAAGATTGGAGCAGCGAGACTTGCCGAGGAGCCCAGCTGACAGCGAAGCCCACAGACGCTGCCCCTCCTTTCTGACACGCTGAGAGAGAGAGACGCTGCCTTTTCTCCTGCCGAGAAATCCAGCTCCGGAAATTCCAAGCAGCCCTCGCAGGCAGCTGGAATATCAAGACCTGAGATAGAGATACCAGCCCTCCAGCCTTCTAAATCCCAGGTACTGAACTGAATCATCCTTTGTAGAGTATTCTTGAAGCAGACCCTTGGCAAAACAAACTTAACTTAAACTGCTACTTATCTACTCCCGCCACGTATTAGGCTTAGGTCAGGTACATTGGGGTAGGCGTAGTTAGAAGCACCAGTTGAGTACGATTAGTCAATGTATATATGTATGTATCTATTTTATCCATTTTAAGTATCATATGGCTAAGAAACCATATCAATGCTTTTACAGTATTATTTTATAATTCTGTTATTACTGTATGCACTTTACTTAACTCTAAGTATTGCAATAATAGCGATTCATTTCTCTTGTATGAGAAAAGAGACTGATCAATAAATAACATCTTTTTATTGAACACGCCCGTCTCTTCCTTTTCTCTACAATCTGGTGAAACTAAGAATGCACTGAACTGACTGAGTAAAATAAGTTGTCTTTTGTTTTCACACGACTCTAGAGATACACTCTTGATTAGGGGAGAGCAAAGTTGTCATGTTCTATGGTTGTCAGAAACTAAATCCCTTCTTGTCTATCCAGGGAAGTTAAACTCCTCCTTGTCTATTCGAGAAAGTTTCTAGTAAACTCTGAGCTAGCTTGCAAATACTAAACTTTAAGTCTAATATCGACAGTAGAAGACCTAGTTAACCTCTGACCTACGTCTATACTATTGAAGATATTATTCCAATGCGCAGAGCCTATTGGGATGATAGGAACTACACTACATGGCGCCCAACGGTTTGGATAGGCGATAAATCTAACGTAAGGCATTAGAGTAACTCAGTCGTGCTTTTTCACACAGACCCTTTTCCCCATAATACTCCAAAGACGTCTGGAGTGGGTGAAAGGTTAAATCCGCCAAACTTAGTAGGAGGAGACTCCTATGTATGGTTCTTGGTTTATTCAACGTTGAAGGATACACTGTTCCAAAATATTGTGCATCTAATCTTTGTTTCCATAGAAACCTGATCTGCAAATAAATAAAATAATTTTCTTGACATTAGAATGTCAGAAACTGAAGAAGAAAGGGAGACAGCTAGAATAGCAGCTGAACTCATAGCAGCTGACAATAGTCTCCTACAGCAAGACCCGGAGGCAATACTCATCCCGGTCAACATAAGGAAATCTATAACTTTAAAACTTATAGAAAATGGGCTGACACCGAGAGGTGGTACAGTCATATTCGTAATCGAGGCACACGAATATCGGCAGACAGAGGTATTCTATTCATGGATAAACTTTCCAGCAGCAAACGCCTTCCACTATTACAAAATAGAGGAACCTCCTAATGAGTACACTCCTTTCGAGGAGGTGGAAATACCACTCAAATACCAAGAGCACCTGCTCTGGTTTAATGGCGCCCTAAAACATAATAATCACATCACCAGGCTCGGTCCACTAGGTAGACCAGGAGCAACGTGGCCGGTCCTATCCGGATACACACCACATCCAGACATTGAAGAAATGTCTGCACCAGAACTTTTAGCACAGCTAAAACAACTAATTAAAATACACAGACAATTAGTCCAATATGTAATGCGGACTTCACCAGTCCTACCAGCTATTAAAATCCCACAGCTGATCCCTCACCAGGGGAACACAAATAAAATTACACCACAGAACATACAGTCCTGTCTAGATAAAGTACCCGCAAAACGGGAACAAATTCCATTCTGGTTAGCACAAAAAATCACTCAAATAGAGGCGGTATTTCCAGATACCACCCCGGTTGAGAAACATCGGATTCTGACTATCTGTCTTCCAATGGGAATCGCACCACATGTGGAGGACTGTGACACTTGGGGTACAGTCTTTGCTTCCATTTACACAAAAACACATGGTGTTCCATCCATTTCGGTAATACCAGACGTGCTAAAACAAATTCAAGATGAATACGGTCCAGAACCTGCTTTAACTCTTGGTATGAAATTACTAAAAGACTTCAAGCAGGTCTCGGCAATATTACTAGCCAATATAAAGGGAGAAGCAGCAAATGTGGCGATCCGCCAGAGGTTGAATGAGACAGATATAGCAGACCAACCATTTGAAATTGCCAGAATCATAGAAAAATCCTATGAAGAACTAGGACGAGATAGTTTGGGTGGAATACCTGTAAAACCCCAACTTATTGAAAAACCTGAAAAAATATTTATTAAAAATAATCTAAACACTCAAAAAAAGAGCTGGGATGGAAATAAACAATCCACTCCTAAAGAAAAAAGATTCCAGTCCAGAGGAAGGTCTCCTCGGCGGAGAGAAAGATCTCCGGACCAAGGACACAAGTCTCCCCAAAGGGAGCCCTCTGAGAAAAAATACAACCTTAGAAATAGGGATAATATAAAAAAACCTGATAGATATCAAGATATTGATACACGTCCCTCTCGATCTTTTCAGACTTCCTCGCAGAAATCGGAAAGAAGAGGACGGTCAGAACACAGGGAAGAGCACGTCAAGTCCAAAGACAAGGAACCTGCTCATCAAAATAAAAAATTACAGTTTCCAAAAAAGAAGGTAGCCAGTATTAAAGTAATCAACCATGCCGAGAATACTGAGGACACAGCTGAAAAACGGAGAATGGGCTTAGACAGCGCAGCAGAAGTAAGCATAGCTCGCAAGATCCTTATGAATCATCTGGAGACAGTGGACACGAATGAATACATTCAGGTGGAAACTGCAGATACCAGAGTTAGCAAACCTCATAAAATATATGAAATAACATTGCGTATAGAGGGGGATAAGACTAGAAAAATAAGGGGTCTCTTTTGGGATAATCTCTCCAAGGGCTATGATATCCTTCTAGCTGAAAGAGACTGGCCACCAGAGTTTGTCAGGGAGTGCCCTCATGGCGAAGAAATAATTATGCCTGCCTTCTCAAATCATATTCCAATTCATAAAAAATATACACTTGCAAGAAAGTGGGCAGTAGCCCAAGCTCCTGCATTATATAAAAACCATGTGGGATGGGATGAGGACTCTCCTCCTCACAAAATCCAGTTAAAATCACAACCTACTGCTCAGAGGCAGTACCCAATTAAGCAAGAAGCTAGAAAACGGGTAAAAGAGATCCTAGATCAACTTGAATACCAGGGGGTGATTGAAACTTGCACCTCACAAATGAATAATCCTTTGTTTCCTGTCTCCAAACCAGACAATTCATATCGTCTTGGACTACAGACACCTTAACTCATGTTGCAAAAACCTTTGCAGTACAAAACTCGCATAGTGCTGCACTAATGAATAACATAGTGCGCAAAAAATACAAAACAACATTAGACATCTCTAATGGATTCTTCTGTCAAAATATAGCACCAGAGAGCAGATATTTGACGGCGTTCTCAATAAATGGCGCAGAAAAAAAAATTCTGTTGTTTGCCCCAGGGGTTTAAGAATAGCCCAGGATTATTCTCAGCAAGAGTAACAGAGTTACTACAAATATATGATGATGAGGCATTATCTTATGTCGATGACATCTATCTAACAGATGATGACTTGGATACTCACTTGAAGAGAGTGAACACCATAATACTTGGGTTTGCAGCAGAGGGTTACAAATTCAACTTTAAAAAGTCAAGAATTGCCCATCTAACTGTCCTGTTTTTAGGATATGAACTATCAAGTGAAGGCAAAAGCCTGGCTGACAATTTCCTTGAGAAATGTGCTGTAATCCAAGCACCTAGAACAATAAAAAACTTACAATCAATTCTAGGTTTCCTAAATTTCGGAAGAACTTACATTATAAATTATGCAGAGAGAGTTAAACCTCTCTATGACCTTATAAAACCAGATTTTAAAAATCAATTGGACTCAAAAACACACAGAAATGTTGAGATCTTTACAAACAGATATGTTAGTTAAAACAAAATTACAAACACGTGACAACACACGCAACCTTGTGATTCGAGTCATCCCAGGAAGATGCGGATTCACATACCTGACCTCTAATGAGGGAGAGAAGGTACCAATAGCATACAAATCACATTTGTACACAGAAGCTGAAAAAAGGTTCAGCATTAAGGAAAACATTGTTCATGCGGTTCAAACAGCTGTAGCAAAAGAGAAATACCAAGCCGACGGTAGACAGGTTACAGTCAGAAGAGCAGAATCAGCTTTTGAGGCATTAACAACACCATGTAATTTACCGACAACGGCACTGAATCCAGAATGGATACGATGGGTAAATTCTGTTGCTACAGACAAAGTAAAATACTATTTTGACCCGGAAATGAAAGAATTAAAATATCTAGAATATGAGAGAGAATACCCTCGCCGATCGATATTCTGCCTTTACGACAGTACGCCTGTGTAATATATACAGACGGACATGCTCAACCCTCAGTTTGGGGAGAGCTGGCTTACAACGCCACATGCGAAGTTGTAAAAGAAGTGTGGCGCGGAGGTAAATTAAGACCTCTACTTACAAAAACACACTCAGTGGAAAATAATTCAGAACAACAAACTGAACTAATAGCGTTAAAAATGGCGCTAGATAATGCCGATCGCGAATTCCCGACACTTATAGTGTGCAATTCGTATTACTGCGTCAAATCATACAATAACGATTTACAGAAATGAATTCAAAACGGTTACAAAGATGACAAAGGTGCAACAATAAAGCAAAAAGTGCTTTGGGAACAAGTAGTTCTTTTACAGAAAGAACTACCAAAAACTCACGTGATACACTCACTGAGTCATCAGCGTGATGGCGTTCACGTTGCAGGGAATTCATTGGCTGAGACAGCCACAGCGGTAACAACTAAATCGGCTTCCGTAGCTACAAAAAAGCGTGCAGTAAAATACATTGACGGTGAAACTGTGCTGGCAGTAAAAACGTCATCAAAAGGCGACTGCTCTGCACTACCGATCAATTATCCACTCAATTATACATACATAATCGATGCAAACTCCGTTCCTTTTGCTCGAATCCCTGGAGTGGGGGATAGAGTAATTCCAAACATGGACAGGAGAGGCTTGTTAATAGCAGACGCACATATGGGTGAGGGTCTCAGACACCTTAAGCTAAAAGATTCTCTGGAAGAATTACAATCAGTGTACTGGTGGCCAGGCATGAGCCTGCATCATCACATTTTTGTAAAAAACTGCCCAGACTGCAACAGGGATCGCAGTGGCGAGAGAAACGGTTTACTACCATGGCGTTTCACTCCAGAAGGTATCAAATCAACAAAAAAACAGAACCCAGTATGAAAATGCGTCGTATTAACATGAAGAGACTATTTTCACTTATAATGTAGACCCCAACTTTCGGCTGACGCCAGAACTGTTATAAAAGATTTGCGAGTCTATAATGGCATATACGCAAGAAGCATGTTACGTTCTGACCAAAATCTTCACTCTAGCTCTAAAAACAGCTTATGGGGGGTGCCTGGCCAGAATGAACATTGCATTGCGGGACTCTTCTCACTTCCTTCCTGAGGGAAACGGGATGGTGTAAAGAAAAAACCAAGGCATAAAGCAATCTATAACAGCAAAGGTATTAGGTTCGGGAGCTGGGTGGGTCAAACATTTAATAAGTGTCCAACGTAGTCTAAATAACCTGCCAAGAAATTCTCTGAAAGGATTCAGTCCGTACGAACTATTGTTTGGGACTAGAATGTTAATCCAGGACTTAGATAGTCAGACTTCAGTAGTTAAAGAAAAATGCTTTGATATCAAAGATCGCTTGGCTATTTTACAGGACTTAAATGAAACAAGAAAAGACCTGAGCAACATAAAGTTGAAACAGCAGCCAGCAACCACTGAAGAAAAACCACCTGTCCCAGCAAGGCCTGTCTGGATTCCAAAAGTCGGGGATCTGGTCAGAGAAAAGATCGCGGTAAAGAAGGAATTTGGGCCTTCTTACAGAAAAGCAGTTCCTGTCTTGTCTATCAACGGGACAAGATCAGTAGTACTACCGCCCTTTGCTGGTAAAAAGGAGAACCGAGTCATATCCATCGACCTGGTTAAACCACAATCATGTGGCCGATAACAAATAGTAGGCCAAGTGGACTCCCAAGAAGTAGCAGAACACCAAAGTTTGCTACATCCACAGAGGTTCAAACTGAAAGATTGATCACATTTGGAAAATCTACAGTGAAACAACAAGGACTATGCAACAAAGCAATGGAACTTGAACCTCTTAAAACCCAAATCAAAGCTTTTCATAAAGAAACAACAACCTACGATGATGTAACTACAGAGTTTTCTAATGAAACAAAGCAAAAGCGAAAAGCAAAAAGTAATCCAGAAGCAATTGGAACAATTGACAGAACAAGCATCCGGCTACTTCATCAACTTCGATGATATTTCAGAAGAACAATGCGAACCAGAAGTACAGCCATCAACAAAAACTTTTAAAGACAAAGCAAAGGAACTTTTTCATCAACTAAAGAGAACCTATCTGACTTCTCCATGGATTGAAATTTGGGTGACATTAGGTGCATTTATCCTCATACTTTGGCTCATCATGGTACTATGCTTGGGACATTTCATTGAGGGAGAATATGCTAAAATGGACACAGCAAGCCAGAAAATCAACTTGGTCCTTAAACCACACACAACTTCACACGTCAAGAAAAGAGAACTTACTTCAGTGAACTTCACAGCCAACCCTATACCAGGCGGTGTAGCATGGGACAATACTGATTATGAAATCTATGGCCCGGTTGAAATCCTGAAGTATCCACACCAATTTAAGATCTCGTTAAGTGACTTTGTAAAACCAAGCACATTTGCTGATGATTGGGACTTTTTTTTTTTTTTTATTTGTTTATTGAGGTAAGAGGATTGATGCACTTCATGTTGCTTACAAACAGAAAAAAAAGGGTAAACATATACAGTGCATATGCCTACATCCATAAATGGCCGGCTACCCGCACTCAAAATCAAAATCATTGGCATTAGTGTTACACGGCCCATCAGCCGACATCCAACGGACCGGCGGCGTAATGTCTGATAGCACCCACATGTATATCAGTGCTGTATTCGCCCACTTATAAATCAGTAATCTTACATTTTCAAAGTTTTTTTTCTTATCTTGTACCGTAACTGAAACAAACCAAACAATGTAGTCCCCAACTTTTAGTTCTCCTTCTGCTATAATCCTTCTGTGTCACAGCATCCTCCCTCCTCAGTGCCATTATTACAAAACTTGTTCACTCTGAGTTGTCAGTGTCGTATCTGTAGGTCCCTCTATCTCCGCCTCCGATCCAGAACCATCATGTGCCAGTAAATACACCCGCAAGTACCCCCAATAATCCTTGGGCCTAGAGCCACCTGGCAGCTCTTCCTCATACGTTGCGAGTGTGTCTCGACAATACACCATATCTCTCATCCAGTGCTTCACCTCAGGGGCCCTTCTGCCATTCCAGTGCATAGACACCCTTCTCTTAGCCAGTAAAAGCGCTATAGCACAAAATTTGCGTTTCAATGCTCTAAGTTGCGGGATAATGCCCAACAAACAGATTTTCGCATCACACAGCATAGAGGTCCCCAGCATCTCGTTCAGGACCTGCATGACGCATTCCCAAAACCCCGCCACTTTGCGGCAGTGCCACGCTAGATGCATGAAGTCCGCATCATCTTGCTTACACCTACAACATCGTGAATCATCTCGCAAACCATATTTATGTAATCTCTGAGGCGTGTGGTATACCTGATGCAAATACTTGTAGTGTATTATTTTCAAGTTCCCGTTAGGGGTCAACATACCAGTGAGCGCACAGGAGGAATCCCATTCCAAGTCAGTGAGAGGTTCTGCTAGTCCAGCGCTCCATCTGTCCCTAGCCTTGTGTGTATTCGCCCCCACCGCCTCTTGTACAGTTGCATACAGTTTGGATACTAGATGAGACGCTGTCGGTGTAGTTAGGAGTAGTTGTAGGGGCGCGAGTGTGGGAGGTTCCTCCGGATGTGTCGGGTAGTGTTCCCTAAGCGCTCTTTGTAGTCTATAGTAGTTGAAACTGAACAATGGAGTCGGGTTTGTGATGTAGTTTAGCTTGTCCAGTGTTAGGAAGACCCCGCCATCGTATAGGTCCCCAAGAGTGTCTAGTCCCGCCCGCTTGAACAGATCCATGCCGACCCGCTCCTGCGTTACCGAAAGAGCTGGGTGATGTGCCAGAGGAAGTGTCGGTGCATACAGTGGTAAGCTGTGCGTTGCCTTGCCTATCAGCCGCCATGCCTCAGCCGTGGTATTAACTGGATTTATGTCACGTTCATGTAGTTTAGTGCGTTTATGTGTCAATATGTTGGCTAGTGGGATAGGGTCAGTGTCACCCGCCTCTACGGCCACATGTGTCAAGAAGGGCACCTCGTGGAACCAGTAATGCGCGTATTGCGCTTGCGCGCATAAGTAATATAAATAAAAGTCCGGCACCCTGAAGCCCCCCTTAGTATATGGCAGCGTCATGGTACGTAATTCCATCCTCGCTTGTTTCCCCGCCCACAACAAATTAAGGACCAGTGTGTTAATATTACGGAATACGGCTGCGGGCGGTTTGATTGGGATATTATTAAACAAGTACAGGAACTTCGGTAGAAGCACCATTTTTACAATGGCCGCCCTGTCTGCCAACGATAGGGGAAGTCTGTTCCATCTCTTAACCTTGTCCTCTAGTGACGATATGGTCCGCCCGTAGTTCGTCCTTACCACCAATTCCGGGTCTCTGTGGAACCATACACCTAAATATTTCGTAGGTTCCTCTTGCCATTTTAAAGGATAGTCTAGTTTGGTCGGGCAGGTGCTGTCCGTTAAGGACAGAACTAGGGATTTATCCCAGTTAATCTGCAACCCGGATTGTAGGCCAAACCTAATGTACTCTCTCAGGAGTGGATTAAGGTGTTGTTCAGGATTCTTAACATACAGCAC
Organism: Lissotriton helveticus; assembly: GCF_964261635.1. Taxonomy (NCBI): domain Eukaryota; kingdom Metazoa; phylum Chordata; class Amphibia; order Caudata; family Salamandridae; genus Lissotriton; species Lissotriton helveticus. The sequence continues at coordinate 1,260,452,195 of NC_136057.1, read as the reverse complement.
CATGTCGTCTGCGTACAGTGAGATATGTATGGGTCTGGAGGGCATTTGTATCGCTGAATAGTGGTGATGCTGCCGGATCTTACATGCCAGCGGCTCCAGCACCAACGCGAATAGCATCGGCGAGAGCGGGCACCCCTGTCGAGTACCTCTGCATATTGGAATGGGCTCTGATATGTACCTGTTCACTCTGATGCGTGCTGTCAAGTTTGAATATAACATCGTTATCCAACCCAGAAAAATCTGCGGAAACCCCATACGCACCAGTACTGCATGGATAAAGGGCCAGCCGATTGTGTCAAATGCTTTAGCTGCGTCCAGTAACACAGCCACCGCCTTCGTTTCCGGTGTTAAATAATGGGCCAATGCGAACAATGTACGAGTGTTATGTGTAGTCGCTCTGTCGGGGATAAAACCAGATTGGTCTGGCCTGATCAGCAAAGGCATAAGGGGTTTCAACCTGTCCGCTAGCAAACTAGCTATGATTTTAGTGTCCACATTCAATAATGAAAGAGGGCGATATGAGTCGCATTTATCTACCTCTTTACCTGGTTTCAACAACGCCACGAGCAGTGCTTCTCTCATGGACGCTGGTAGCGTCTGAGCTTCATGCGCCGCCCCGTACAGCCGCACCAAGTATGGTGCAAGTGTATCAGCGTATTTTTTATAGAATTCCGTGGCAAAGCCGTCCGGCCCAGGTGCTTTGTTATTTGGTAATCTCCGAATGGTATCAGCCACTTCTTCCACTGTAACCGGGCGTTCTAGATATTTCCTGTGCCCGTCAGCTAGCCATGCCAGCTCTATATCTTCCATGTAGTGTAGTAAATCACCCTGTGTCGGTGATGGACGCGCTGTGTAAAGTGTCTCGTAAGTATTCATAAATTCAGTTAATATCCCCTTGGTGTCCGTGATCACCTCCCCTGTGTCCGTGCTAATGGACGTTATGTTTTGTGGGGCTCTACCCGCGCATATTTTTGCGGCCAATTCCCTACCAGGCCTACCTCCTTCCCCATACCTCCTCGCTGTCGCACGCTTTGACACATACTTCAGTTCGTCCGTCGCGAACTCATCGTATTCAGTTAGTAGCGCTTTAATTTCCCCCAAAACAGCAGCGTCGCCCGTCTGGGTGTACGTTTGTTCCAAGGTTTGTATAGCCTGTTCTCGTGTGTGCAGTTGTCTTCTTATATCTTTGAGGATGCCTGAGGTGGTGCTGATACAGATCCCCCGTATCGTGGCCTTAAAGGCCTCCCATAGCAGACCAGGGTCTTCAGTAGTTGGGGCGTTGAGATCGAAGTAATCTACTATAGCCTTGTGTATGGTTTCAACATATATGGGGTCTTGCAGTGCAGCCGCGTTGAAACGCCAAGTAAAAGGTGGTGGGTCATAGTATGGTATAGCGATGTCTAATAGTACTGGACCATGATCCGAAAGTGTTCGTGGTAGGTGAGTTATGTCCCTAACCCATGAAAGTATCTCCTGCGTGCCCAGCCAGTAGTCTAGCCTAGACCAACTATTGTTTGCTGCATTTATATGTGTCGCTATAGTTGTTACTGGGTTGCGTGTCCTCCATAAATCTACCATGTTTAGGTCTTCCATGGTGTCTAGCAGCATCAACCGCGCTTTGCCGTGCTGTTCCAGCGTATGTGTTGCCCTATCCAGAGTATCCTGTAGGGTGACATTGAAATCCCCACCCCATATTACGTGAGTTGTCTGCATGTCGACGATAGTGTGCCACACCTGTCTGAAAAATTCCGGGTCATCCACATTAGGCCCATATGTGTTTACTAATAGTATCTTCTGCCGCCTTACCACTCCAGCTATTATGACGCTCCTCCCTTCTGTGTCCCTGTGTATGCTCGTGATCTCAAAACCCGTTCCCTTTCTGATCAATATGCTCACCCCTCTAGAGTATGACGAGAAGTTCGAGTTGGTGACAGACTCAGCCCATTTAGCGCCTAGTGTGGAAGTACTGTCTCGCGCTAAGTGCGTTTCCTGTAAAAACACAATGCTAACTTGTACCCTGTCAAAGTAAGCAAAGAGTCGCCTGATCTTTTTCGGGTCGCCTAGCCCCCTTACATTCCACGTTAGAAATTTGAGCGTGTTAGTACCTGTCATGGGTGTGAACTTGGATATCAATGGTGTATACCTTACATTTATAACTCTGTCTGTTCAGTGCGTACTGACGTAAACATTTTACAGTGACCGGCATCGATGTTGGTATGCTCTGTACATAGACATCTCTCACATCATAATACACAACTAAGGAGTTCGCCATGCGTCTCAGACACAGAAATTGCAGTTTGAAATATTCAGAAATTCCCACCCTCCCCCCACCCACTTTAGCCCCCGAACTTTGCCAAAGCCATCCCTTAACAACCTTTAACTGTAATGTCAAATTCTTAGCGGGGTACACCCACTCGGGGGTATCACCAGGTTCACACGTCACCATCCACATAGTGGACGTGGACGGTCGCAAGTCCACGCTGTAATGTAATACACGTGCTCTAGTTCCCCCAACCCCTCACCTCCTCCAGCATAAGCAGGGCCGCCAAAGTGGTATGATGTCAGTTCGCCAATTTCCCCACTATTAGTTACATCTGCGTAGCCACTAGACTGAACCATGGGATGGACAATGTGCCTTCTGTCAGTTGAGCTATGTAAGCCATACTTTTTGCCAGGGTGGCAGGCACTAGGCCGTGACCACGCAATCTTCATAGCTGAGTAGCAAATAACAAGAAACCCCTATGCCCTCTACTCCATTGATACTCACAGTCATGTTGACTCTGCCGCGGCACATCTCCATCAAGGTCCATACTTACAGTGAGTTCGTAAGTGCCACGCCAGGTCACCATCCGCTACAGTCACAAATGCCTAGGCGTGTGTGAACATTCGCCCACGAATGCAGTGTCCATCGCCTGCGCCGCACAGGTGGGCTCCGAAATTCAGTACCGTGCGTCCACAGTTTGGGTCAGTCATTCCACATCGCTCGTGTCCGCACTTCGATCTTGCTGCTTGCGCCGTTTCAGTTGTTGCCTAACGTATTCCTGCGCCGCCTGTACTGTTGGTAGTATGACCGGTTTCCCGCCAGTGAAGATTTTGCGTTTCGCCGGGTATAACATTGCATATTCTTGTCCGAGTTCTCTCAGCTTCTTTTTAACTGGAGCGAATTCCTTCCGAGCCAGTTGCACCGCCATGGTATGATCTGGATAGAACTCCAGCGTGTTACCTTGATGAGTGACCTTACCCATTTCTCTGGCCAACCTAAGTATCGTGTCGCGGTCTCGGTAGTTGAGTAAGCGGGCTATGACCATGCGTGGAGCGGCACCAGGTTTTGGCACAGGCGCAAGTGAACGGTGTGCCCGTTCGACCAGGAACACGGAAGACAGTTTCTCAGAACCAAATACCTCTTTCACCAACGATTCTATATATGTCTCCATCTTCCCTGTGTTTGTGGATTCCGGCAAGCCCGAAATCCGGACGTTGTTGCGCCTGGACCTGGCTTCCTGGTCCTCCACCTTGGCGCGCAAGCTTTCCACTGTCTTTTCCAGGCCTCCGCAGGACCTGGACATGGCCTGATGATCATCCTCCACTTGCGAGATTCGTTGTTCGGCTTCCGTTATACGCCCGTCGTGCTGTTCAATTTTCGCCGTCATGTTGTCCACTCTTTGCACCACGTTGTCCAGTTTTCCATTCATTTCCTGCAGGCTCTTCTGAATCGCCCTTAGCACCGATTCCATGCCCGTGGCGCCCGATTGTTCCTGGCCCCCTTCCGCCTCTGGGTCTGTCGTGGCCATTTTATCTTGCTTCCGCGCTTCAAATTGGAGCTTAGTTTGTTGTCTGTCTGGTTTCCCCATGTCAATCTGCTGCTTTGGCGTAGTTTGTGCCGATGACAATCTGGGGCTGCTAGCCGTTGTCCCACCGGCCGCGGAGTTGACGCGGTGTGTTTTCGCTGCAGCCCCCCACCGAGCTTTACGTGCAGTCATTAGCCAGCCACGTGCTTTGGAAATATGGCCGATCGTCTTCGTGCAGGGCCGTCTTCTCAGAGCTCCAAACGGCGCTATTATAGTGGCTGCAATGCGTTGGGGGGCCTCCCCTCAGAGCAGGTGTGCAGACCTGACGTGCGTGGCAGAGTTATGGGGTCCGTTCCTCATATGTGCATGCTCCATGCATACCCCTCACCTCCTGGGCAATGCGCAGTCCGCCTCATGACTCTCGTGGGGGCACTGGTATAAGTCGCATTCATTCAGTGTGGTACACGGCGCTATGAGCAGCTGCTTCTGTGTGCCTCTCCTCTCCTCCAACTCACCACGCCGCAGTCGTTCGCCAGCTCAGCACGGAGACCACCGTTCCTTTCGGCGGCGACTCGCAAGCGTTTTTCCCTGTCAGTCCTGTGCGTTCCACCAGCGCCGCCATCTTGCTGTCAGTGGAACGCACCGCCGCACTCTTCAGTCACCGGTCCAGTGCCACTCTCGATCCCCGCGATGCCCCTGATGTGGGTCTGCGTACTTGGGTCTCGCAATGCCGGGGGTGATCTTCGTCCGTATCCGCCAGGCTACTTCATAATCGCCGGGTTACCGGTCACCGTGGGCGGCCATTTTGTGGTGTAGACGAGCAGCAGCCGCTAATTCGACTCGGCCAGGCTCGTCCTGCCCATATTCCGCTTCAGTAACACGGGACAATGACGGCGTCCACTTCCGATGTCCAGAACGCTGTTCGTCGCCACTGGAGCTGGGGATCTAAGGGGTTAAAGGCCGCCAATCACGCGACCGTCCGGCGGAGCTGACTTGCTAGCCAGCCATCCCGCAGTGCGCCCTCTAGCGCCCCCCGATGATTGGGACTTTGAAAGTATTAATGATATGATGTCTGACCTAGTAATGTCTGCTAAATTTACAGAACATGATTATTTGCAGGGTTCATCTAAGTATGATCAAATGTTCTGCTATAACCACTATGGTAACCATTATCTCCATAAATCTGCACAACCTAGAAATGTTTTAAATTATAACCAATGGGAACATTGTGCTACTCCACCAAACGGTAGTTCCAAAACATTTTATGATAAATATTCATACTTTTCAGGGTTTAACACAAGTAATGCAGAAACATTTTATTTCAAATTGTCAAATAAGACAGGTATGAAGACCATGCTTACCAACACAAAATTGATATATTCAGATTCATTTTTTGAGCAAATGAATACATTTGGTTTTGATTTCTGGAACAGTAACATTGAAACAAAAACTGTTTGGGGTACAAAAGATTGGCAAGTACAAGGTATAGAATCATTGTTCAGAGCCTGCATGATCCCAGAACAAATTATATTTTTGAATGACACTATTCAACAAACTACCTGTCTTGGCTTAGCCAAAATCAAAGACTTAAACAAACCGTCTATTCCAAAGCCAACAACGCACAGTAATAGCTCTATAGATGCTTAGATAGACGTAAACCATATTTTAAACCAAAACAGAACACATCCTGATTGGAAACAATGGTTGATCTGGCCCACAGACACAAATAACTGTCAAGGCAGATTCCTGAACAAAATACAGGGGTTCAAATTGACCAGGCCAGACCCTAGATATTCCCAAAGACAACATCCAGGGATAGTAACTACTTACAGTGTGGGCAAGCTCTGCCTTCAATGGCTACAAACATCCACACTGGCAGAAATTAAGCAACACCTAACTTTACTTCAAGAAGGTGCTGACTTGCGTGATTTCATTATGGGACCACGCAAACAGCGTCAAAAACGTTTCATAGCGGCCTCTTTATATGCAGCTTACAATGAAGTTTGGAAAGTAACTCAAATTGAGAAAGCAGAATAAATACGGGAAATTGACCGTATTAATTTGGAAAAATCACTTTCTGTTGTGGACAATGGGTTAATGACTCTGTCCTCCAGAATATATTCACTGGACAGTATTGTATCTTCAGCAATCGATATAATATCGCAAGACTTACTGATGTTACAACACGGTCAGTCCCAATTGCGTTCTATTGTACAGCTTGGCTGGACGTTACAAAATCTGCGTTCAGGCTATGGGCCTTGGCGTTTAATCAACACAACGTCACTATTTAATATCTTTAACCTTACTGATAAACAAATCAGTTTGGCACAGAAGGGTGCTGACTATACAATTCTGAGCATTGAAAAACTTGAGAGATTACCATTGACAATGTCAGAACGACCTGTCATTGAATGGATAATACATGGGATAATAAATATTCCGATAACAACTTTCCAGTTTCAATACTGCCAAAAATATATACAGGCAGGCCAGTATGAAAGGTTGGGTAAAGGATACATTAAGTCAACATGGAACTTGCCCTATACACACGCATGTGTTAGTAATAAAGGACACTGGCCCACATGCATCAAGCATTTTTGTAGTCGCAAACGGTGCGATTCCTTAAAATCGGCCGTTTGCGAATGGAAAAGTGCTTTTTGGGATACATGAATTCGTAACATTGTTGCGAGTTCTAAAATTGCGGGTGCTTTTAAGAAGTCGCATATGTGCAATTTCTTAAAAGCAATGCATCATTACTTTTACAAGTGGAAATTCGCAGTTAGGGTGCCAAATTTACCGAGTGGTTGAACCACTCGGTAAATTTGGAAAAAGTGTTTAAAATGGTGAAAATGTTTTTTTACCAACATTCATGTTTCACACACACATGTCCTTAGGACATGTGTGTGTGAAACATGATGCGAAAAATAGATTTCAGGGGTGCACGGGGGGGTCCATGAAATTTTCTAAGTGCCACTCGCAATTTGCTGATGCCTTCCCATTGACTCCTAAGGGCCTTTTGGCCCATAGGAATCAATGGGAATTGCGAAAATTTACTTAAGAATTCGGTATTCATTTGGGATTCGGTAAAAATTGCGATTTTTACCGAATCCCAAATGAATACCGAAAATAATGATGCATAGCATTTTGCACTTCTTAATTTGCGATTCCTTATTTTTCGCAAATTAGGAAGTGCAAAATTTAACAATGATGCATGTGGGCCTTTGTGTGTTCCTTAGTGGCAATAATTGTGAAAGGTCACTATGCGGTACACTTTTGTGTCAGGGTATTAGTTTACATGGAGCATGTGAAGGGAACTCAAATAACCTTTCATGTCACCAGCTAGGCACACCTGCAACACAAATAGAACCATTCTTTAAGAGACTCTCGAATGGGAGTTACATTCTAATTGTAGATCGCAGATGTTGCAGTCTGCTGCCCGGAAAACCTTATCTCTTAACCGTGACTAGGAAGGTCATGTGCTGTGAACGAGTATTGTTGCCGAACGATGCCCGAGACAGGGAGGCAAGGTTGTGGCCCAGTTTGAAAATTTCTTCTATTCGAATTGATACTTTAAGCAGAATGAAGACAGTGCTCCTACAGACACCAACCATGTTAACGTCATCAAAAGAAACGTATGATCTCCAAGTTGCAAGGACAACTGCTGAGATTCATTCACTGTTATCAACCAATTCCCCCATACATTTCGCGGAAATACTGAGCGAAATCTTAAATATTTCTGATACAAGCGGAATCGCGAGTGTATTTAAGACAGTGTTTTCAGGAGCTTTAACCCCATTCAAAGCCATCCTGGGTATTTTTCCTGAATTTGTCCATTCCATCTTTGGCGGACTTCCTCTCCTTTTGGGACTAGTGGCAGGCATCCTATTTTTGATCCTGTTACTTCGCTATGGCAAACCACGTCACAGACAAGACACCAGCGATAATGGAAGAAACAATCCGAGCTATTGGCTACCGGGACCGCATAACTAAAGTCCTTGGACTAGCACGGCTACGAGATTTGAACATGACTTGGTTTCTTTCATCCAGACCAATGTGGCAAAGTTGTGTTATGCCTGTATTAAGGTGCTTGCTATGCGGCGAAGAATGCGTGTTGGACACCTGTCTGACACTACAATCGGATGTGCCAATGGACGCAGAGACTTTGTTGGGTCCGGTAACGGCTCATGCATTGTGCTGTCCCTAGCGGCTACCAATCCTGATGACGGCATTCGTGGAGACTTCACCACTACGATTGAAGAGTTGTGAAGTACAAGATGAAAGCAGCATCGATCAGGTACAACCTTCTGTCAGCTATGCTGATCGAAACATCAATGAAGGCAATCATGCTCATGAATGCATGTTACAAAATTTACCCGAGTTAGTGGAACTTTCACAAGAAGCAGTTGACAGTTTTTTCGAAAGTCTCAACAATATGATGTTTTCACCAGAGCAGAAAGAATGACTTTGAACAAACTAGCACACGGCGTTCCCTACACCCTGAATTTGGCCTTCAACTTTGAAAATTAAGCAATAAGAAATTTTCTCACCAGTTTTTACAGAGAGCGAGACATTTTTCCCCTTCCATTCCAAAATATTTACGATTTTTTAGGACACTTATCTTCTGCTTAAAGTAAGACTATTCTTAGAGAACAAAATTTCTATATTTAGCTACTCAAGACACTTTAGCTACCCTCTAGCATATTCACGAGTATTACGAATTTGTGATGAGATGGTCTCGACTTTTTCTTCTGTATTAAGAGCCATTTCATGTGTAATTTCCGCATTTCATTCATGCTTATTTTAAAATATGCGTTTAGATTTAGCATTTATTATACTGCTTGAAGTGCATATAGTAATTATACTCATCTTTTCGTGTATTTCGCATTTCCAAATTTCATTATGCAAATGATTGTATTTTGGGGTGGTTCGGTATACACATGCACTACTAGTATGTTTACTATGCCTAGACTTGTAAATATGGACATAGACTACGTGGAGTGGGTGTGGTGTATTTATTATGGGTACTGTATCGATCCCCCTGTTTCTGACCCTTGTCTGGTTAATAATTAACTAGCAGCCATTCGACTGCACAGAAATCCGTTATCTGATTAGCCACACAACGGCACAGAAGCCCGTTATCTGATTAGGTCATAGCGCATGCCATCATTAGGCAAGCACTATTCCTCCAGCCCCCTAATAGGCATACGGTGTTCTCAAAACAAATCAAACCTACCACGATCTGGGAAATCCCCACAGCCATTGTTTTGATTTAGCCGAGAACTTCAGTAAAGAATGTGCGAACGATCAAGTTCGTATGACATCCTTATTGACGTATTTATGTCCATCCTTACGTCAATCCCGGCACCTTTCAGGTATAAATAATACCGACATTGCCTTAAGCAAACACACGAGGTGGTGACAAGATTGGAGCAGCGAGACTTGCCGAGGAGCCCAGCTGACAGCGAAGCCCACAGACGCTGCCCCTCCTTTCTGACGCGCTGAGAGAGAGACGCTGCCTTTTCTCCTGCCGAGAAATCCAGCTCCGGCGATTCCAAGCAGCCCTCGCAGGCAGCTGGAATATCAAGACCTGAGATAGAGATACCAGCCCTCCAGCCTTCTAAATCCCAGGTACTGAACTGAATCATCCTTTGTAGAGAATTCTTGAAGCAGACCCTTGGCAAAACAAACTTAACTTAAACTGCTACTTATCTACTCCCGCCACGTATTAGGCTTAGGTCAGGTACATTGGGGTAGGCGTAGTTAGAAGCACCAGTTGAGTACGATTAGTCAATGTATATATGTATGTATCTATTTTATCCATTTTAAGTATCATATGGCTAAGAAACCATATCAATGCTTTTACAGTATTATTTTATAATTCTGTTATTACTGTATGCACTTTACTTAACTCTAAGTATTGCAATAATAGAGATTCATTTCTCTTGCATGAGAAAAGAGACTGATCAATAAATAACATCTTTTTATTGAACACGCCCGTCTCTTCCTTTTCTCTACAATCTTGAGAAACTAAGAATGCACTGAACTGACTGAGTAAAATAAGTTGTCTTTTGTTTTCACACGACTCTAGAGATACACTCTTGATTAGGGGAGAGCAAAGTTGTCATGTTCTATGGTTGTCAGAAACTAAATCCCTTCTTGTCTATCCAGGGAAGTGAAACTCCTCCTTGTCTATTCGAGAAAGTTTCTAGTGAACTCTGAGCTAGCTGGCAAACACTAAACTTTAAGTCTAATATCGACAGTAGAAGACCTAGTTAACCTCTGTCCTACGTCTATACTATTGAAGATATTATTCCAATGCGCAGAGCCTATTGGGATGATAGGAACTACACTACAGGTCAAATATTTTGTTTTAATTTCAAATTTAATTTAATATAGGTTATTTTTTATTTACATTGGTAGTAAGAATTTTACTAATTCATGTTTGTTTTACTGCTGTATTGTATGTTTTCTTAATTTTTAATATCTAGTGTTTGTAATTTTAATTAATGTTATTAATTTTTTTAATGTATGATTAAATAATAATTACATTTTTTGGTAATATGTTTACCATTTGGGGAAAATATTTCAAAGTATATATTTTATCTTATGTTTGTAAGACATACATTTTTGATTCATTTTAATACATACATTTTTTAAAGTAAAATAATAATTTCAAAGTAAATATATGTTTTAAATATTACATAGTTTATAATAGGGACAAATCATTATAGTTACTTGTTTTTTATGACATTGTGGACTTTACTTATATCTTATCAATATTTTGACTTGACATACAAAGTTTGTCGATATTTGTGTCATCAATATGTTATAGGTGATATTATAGTCACCAATATTTTAGTTGCCAATATTTCATTCTACAATCGATCCCTTGCAAAAATACACAATGAAGAGGTGTTGATAGTGTTCATATCGATGCTCAAATGGTGAAACTGTTACTCTGAGCACTCATCAGACTGAAAGCAGCCAGAGCTTTCTGCTGCAGTTGCTTTCTGTTTCGTATTTGATAATACTGACTGTAAAAGAAATCCTTAGTCTGCCGAGGGAACTCTTCCCCTTTTACCTAGAGGTGGGAGCTAGAATTGGTAGTTTATTTGTGGTGAATAGAGAGGGATTCCCACCCCTGGGTGTGAGGACAGTACTACCATATCCCTTGCACTATAAAGGATTACGAGAAGGAATTGGTAGTCACTTCCTATACACTTAAGAGGTTAGGTGAATTTCAGACTTTTTCAAACATATGTTAAAGTCTTTTATATGTATAGTATGTTTTACGGTTATTTATTGCTTTTTTAATGTGTACTATATCTAGATCCTTCTATAAATCAATTTGCTCCTTGCTGCAACCAGCCCCCACTTAGTCCAACTTGAGCACAGCCTTCTGTATGGAATGTCGGAGGGTCTGATCTCAGACAGGCTCTGCCGACATTGTAAGTGGGACTTATCTCTCCAGCATATGGCCTTTGGCCATGTACAATGGGTCTGGGTGAGGTGCATGGGTTTGAACGGGCACTATACTTGCCCTCGACAGGCCAGCCCTCCTGCACATGGTCACACAAAGGGAGTTGAGGTATACTCTGCATATGCTGATGACCCATCACCAGGCTTATGGGCCTTTCTGAGCTAGAGTGGTGGGAGGGGCTGTCACTTGCACCTGAATAGGGCTGTGCCTGGCCTCCCACAATGCTATCTCCACCCCACTGGAGAGTGTCTCCAATCAAGGCCAGGCAAGGCAGGAACTTGCAAACTACAAAGACTACAAAGGGCAAAAGCGGTATAAGTATTGGATCTAAACCCCAGACTTTTAGAACACTTCTGGATCAAGAAGACTCTGCCATGAAGAAGAGCTCAAGAGCTGTCAGGAGGAGAACTGCAACTTTGCTGTGAGGAATTCTGAACTGCCATGTGGCGCCAATTCCAGTTTTGGGCCCTTGGAGGTTGTTCCTGCTGCAAAAAGCATCAAAAAGACAACAAAATCGACACATTGCCCTTCCAGCACCTGTTTATCATAAACAGCACTGCCGTGCAGGAAAAAAGTTCCATGCACTGCCACCGTGCTGCCAAAGAAATTGATGCTGCGCCTGTCAGAGGTTGAAGAAATTGACACAGCCCGAGTTCTGTGCAGCTTGTCTCCGAAGCCCGAGACGCCTGCACTGACTGAAAGAATCGACGCATCGTGAGACCGTGGCTGAAGAAATTGACACAGCGCCTGTTTGCCGCCGCTGCATTGCCTTCCAGCACTCCTGGATTTCCATGCATTGCACCAGTGCGCAAAATCTTTCCAACATATCACCCGCAGACCAGAGCCGTCTTTGAATCAACGCATCACTTCGTCCTACAGTCCAAATTTGATGCACCACTTCTCCTGTGTGCATATTAACTCTCACATTGGCTCTCCAAGCACTCAGGAACTGATGCATCGCAGTGTTTTGTGATGCTTCCATCCTCTGTAGATGTTTCGCCTTGTGGATTTTGACGCATTTAAAGTACTTTGTGTAAAAATCACACACCCATGGAGTTCTATGGGCAGAATTGCTTGAAACCGTAAAAAGTAATATTTTGAGTTTTGTATGTTGGATGTTTGCCGTTTTTGTCTTATTCAGTTTAGAAAAAGAGACTTTCTTTTTCTAAACTGGTGTTGTGTCCATTTGTAGTGTTTTCACTGTTTTACTTTGTGAGTTATGTACAGATACTTTACACCTTGCCTCTGAGAAGGCCTGACTTCTCATGCCAAACTACCAAGGGAGTGAGCAGGAGTTATCTTAGGTGTGTCATCCCCTTATCCTGACTAGAAAGAAGGGTCCCTACTTGAACAGGGTGCAAGCCACTATTAACTAGAGACCTTCATTTCTAACCTTCACATCTTGGGCAAAAGATGGCCCAGCTCCCAACTCTCTCTTCTCTCTACTCTGTAGCTTTTCATTTTTCACTCATCATTGCATGTGCAAACTGTCTAGAAAATCTTAGCATAGGCCTAGAAAGATGCCAGTTGAGTAACTTTTTAAAATGAGAACTTTTGTTATGTCAAAAAAGTGGATTTGAAGGCCAGTCACTTTTGTAATTCAATAACAGTACCGTCTAACTCAGTGGCATTCATTGTCTTAAAGTCTAAAGAATGGAGCATTGCAAGATTTATAAGGTATGCAACACAGCCTCAAACTGCTTCTCAGCCATGCAACTTGTGACCTGCAGATCTCCATAATAAATGTCTGAACCAACTGGGGTGGCTTACTAGGACCTGAACTTATGTCCTGCACTTACAGACATTCCTGTGCAGCAGGCACATTTTCCTAGCTGCCAAAGAACATGAATTTGGTTTCAGGTTGCGCTTAAAAGGTGTAGTCCACCTACTTTTACAGGTACCTGGGTTTTCAGTGGACAAGGGCATTGATGACAATCTGGCAAGCAGTCACTTGCTCTGTGAGAGGCAGGCAATTTCTAATATACATTAGTCAGGCAAAGCACATCTGTATTGCATAATGCCCCTTTTTGCTCATTTAATGACAACTGGAACTGAAAATGCACAACTTGATCCCATTATTTAAAAAACAAAAAGTAATTGAGTAAAATTGACCGAATCCCTCATTTCAATGATTGAGTTTCTTCATTTGTAGCTCAGTGGCTGAAATTGTATTCAACCAATCCCATTGCAGAAGAAAATGTTGGGCATCCCTGTACTGAATCAATACAATGAAATACAAACCAGAACACAAAGGGTCAGATGTACAAACATTAGAAAAACTGATTTCCTATTCACTATTCTCTCATTGAGTTTCATTTAGAGATTACTTGAAGGTCGCAATATTAATGCAATAGGGGTAGTTTGCGACTCATTACTAATCATAGCCATCACAGGGATGGTGGCCTCCTGAGGTCACCAAACAACCATGCCTGTGATTGCTTTTGACATAAAGCAATCATGTTTTTTTTTAGGAAAACTAAAGAATCATCCCAGGACAAGAATTGTATTTGTTTTAGATGTGGTAGTAAAGATCACTTTGCAAGAGATAAGAATTGTCGTCCCCGTAAGGCCAAATATCTATTTTTCCGGGTCACTGGATATTATGCTACAGGCTGTAGGAAGAAAAACAAGAAGTCGCAGAATGTGAAATTGATTTTAGAGAAATCGAAGTCTGAGCAGTCAGATGAAAACTAAGGGAAGGACATTGAAGGAATGTTATAAGTGGAATGTCCTGTACTAAATCTGGACAAAGTGCCTCAGAGCAAACCAGGGTGTGATTTGACCATTGGTGAGATTTGAATTGCTATTGTAGCCAACTCAGGCTCACCTACACTATCAGTAATAAAAAAGTGTGGAAGAAAAATTGATTATTTCTCCTAGTATTTAAACTGTATATATGTGTGCTTCATTTTGCAGCATACATAGAAGCAGCAAATCGCCACTAGTGATTGTTCATGTGCAGGAAGGTTTCTATTCCTGGTAATTTTCCTTTTTGGTGTTTTAGCGAACTTTTTTTTAAATATAATAACATTTTGTCATGGAGTTGTGCAAGTTCGAGAACTCCTGGATCATTGCTGTGGAAAGATGAGGACAATGAAGAACCCAGTAATAGTGCTATTCAATTCCCACAAAGTCATTAAACAGTGAATACTTCTACTCCAACCTCTTACCGGCACATGCATCAACGAAAATTGCATTAGCAAATGGTGCGAATCGCAAAATTCGGCCGTTTGCGAATGCAATTTCCATTTTGGGGATGCATTATCATTTTTGGTATTTTCGCAATTTAAGAAATCGCAAAATTGCGATTTCTTAAATTGCGATTGCATTTAAGGAATCTCAAATTGAGATTCCTTAAATGCAATGCATCAAACTTTAAAAATTTGCGAATTCGCAAATAAGGGGTGCAAATTACCATGAAGTTGTCCTTCATGGTAATTTACAAAAACTTTAAAAAATGCACAAAAGTGCATTTTTCAAAGTTTCATTTTACACACACACATGCCCTTGGGGCATGTGTGTGTGCAAAATGTACTTATGGGCAGATATCAGGGGTGCAACAGGGTGTCCTTTGGACACCCCTGCACCCTTGAAATTGCATTCTTAGTTTGCGAATTTGTAATGGTGAATCGCAAATTAAAGAATGTCATTCCCATTCATTCCTATGGGCCTCTAGGCCCATAGGAATTAATGGGGTGGTATTCCTTAATTGCGATTCTCAATTAGAGAATCGCAATTAAGGAATTTTAGGGAATCGCTATTTTTTTTGCGATTGTTTGTTGCATTGCATTTTGCAATTCCTTAATTGCGATTCCTTATTTTTCGCAATTAAGGAATCGCAAAATGCAATATTGATGAATGAGGCTGTTAGTGTTGGAAATGCAATTCCTCCTGAAGAAGTGTGTGAATCTATGAGTAATGTAAAGGAACAAAAACATATTTATTCTCAAATGTTTGATCCTCAAGAATCTGTCAAACATGCAAGAGTGAGTGTCTTGCTTCGCCCTCCCAAAATACCACTTCCACACGATGGCTCAAACACAATGAAGCAATACATATAAAACAACACCACCTAGAAAGGTGTTTCACTTTATAAATTGAGCACATCAAACACTGCTTTTTCAGAATAAGGCTTTGGGTTTTATTTATGCAATGCTCTGCAACAGAAAGGCTTTCCCAGATGTCAAATGAACAACATAAAAAAATAACAATTATATATATATATATATATATATATATATCTAACACCAAGTTCTGGCAGGAGGGAGCCTCAATGGCGGCGGGCAACGCGGCAAGGACGCCACTCCAAAATATCCAAAACAATCCAGCAATTTGAAAATAAGTTCACACTGGTGCCGCGGCCTCTGTAAATAAACGCTTTTATTCAGCTTTGCAACGGGTGCCCAACGCGTTTCGCTGTTACACTCACAGCTTGATCACGGGTGGAATTTTACCGATACAATGTGTCATTTAAAGTAGCAGAGACTAGTTCCACCTTCAATCAATGGAAACCATAGACAGACTTCCGATGCAGTTTTTGTGAACAATAAAGTTTCGTACGTTCATGTGTTTAAACAATAGTTTTGATTAAATTAAATTACAAACGGTGATGGTGCAACATATTTAACAAATTAATAAAACACAAGGTTTTAGACCCAGTGGGCGTACCATACTAACGGATTGGTAAGTATGCAACTCAAGTATCCAGTTGTAGAAAATAATTGCAAAATGTAGCCCAAGTGGGCCAATGGCCATTGAGGCAACTGTTATTGTCAAACATCCCTGGAACTTTAAGACAATATTGATTCTAATATGCTGCAGTTTGTCTTCAAAAAGGTAATTACACATGAAAAATAAAGTCACGCTCAAGTGAGCAAAAAATGATCAATGGTCCGGATCTTCCAATTTGATATGTAGTTCTATCTGCAAGAGAAGAAACATAAGGTTTCTAATTTAATGTCCTGGAACTCTCTCATGAAATTAATTAAAAATCAATCAGTTAAAATCAACAAAAAGGGCAAGATAGACGTACAGGTTCAGACACAAAGAAGAGGTTATCAAAACATCTCATCTCAGATGAATGGCTAGTTCTTCGTCAAAGTTAAGCCCGGTAGGCATCATGGTATTATACTTTATGATCATTTTTGACTCAAGTTTCCTTAACTCAATTGTGCGATTTCCCCCTCTTTCTCTTTGGGGCACTGAATCCAACACACAGAATTTGAGGAGACTTGGGTTCTGATTATGTGCTTGGTGGAAGTGGCGAGCCACCGGATATTGTTTGTCATTGTTAGAGATAGCTCTAAGATGCTCAAGGATTCGAAGTTTGACTTTTTTAGTAGTGCTCCCTATGTAATAGAGATCACACGGACATCTTAAGGCATAGACTGCAAACTCCGTATCGCAGGAGAAATGTCTAGCAATTTTAAAAGCTGGTTTGTCTTTTCCCAACTTGATACTCTTACAATTCTGACTATACTTGCATGCTTTGCATCTCATGCAAGTGAAGAAACCTTCAATAGGGTTCTTGCGCTTGTTCTCTTTTATAGAGCTAGTAGTGAGACTGTCTTTCAGTGACTTACATCGTCTGAAGGTGACCGATGGATAGACTCCTACATAGTCATTAAGATCTTCGTCTGTTCTAAGAACTTCCCAGAATTTGTTCAGACTTTTCCTTATCTCCCATGCCTGGTTATGGTAATTTGTTATAAACCTCAGTTTGTCTGTCTCTTTCTTCTCTTTAGGTTTAATCAAAAGCTCATCCCTATTGAGATTTTTCACCTTTTCAATTGCTGCCTGTATACTGTCTTCTTTGTACCCTCTATCTCTAAACCTGTTGCACATTGTTTCTTGTTCTTTACTGTAGTCCTCAGCCGAGCTACAGTTGCGTTTTGCACGCAACAGTTCCCCAAAAGAGATACTAGCAACCAGGTTTCTAGGGTGACAACTTTGTGAGAGTAAAAGACTATTACCCGCTGTCTTTTTCCTGTGGAGTCTACTGTGAATCTCATTTTTCTCAATGAAAATTTCTAAGTCCAGAAACACAATATTTTCTTTGCTACTCTGGCTCGTGAACTGTAAGTTAAAGTTGTAACACGAAACGCGTTGGGCACCCGTTGCAAAGCTGAATAAAAGCGTTTATTTACAGAGGCCGCGGCACCAGTGTGAACTTATTTTCAAATTGCTGGATTGTTTTGGATATCTATCTATCTATCTATCTATCTATCTATATATATATATATATATATATATATATATATATATACACATATACACATATTACCTACTGGCGATAGCCAGTAGGTATATATAGTTAGGAGAATTTGCGTGTAATTTTCCAACATTTTGGCCAGCTCCACTGCGCTACTTCCCTGAAAGTTTCGGGCAGATTCGTGAAGTAGGGGCTGAGATGTTTTCCCCATGTTAATTTCCATAGGACGTTCTGACAAGGCTACAGCCTGAACCGCTGAACGGAATTACACCAAACTTGGCAAAATTGTAGGGACTGGTACGCAGAAGTGCCTTTGTTATATTTGGTGAGAATTGCTCCAGTGGTTTTTATGAAAATTAACTTCAAAAACACATATATATCTGGGCGGAGCCTAACCACACATCTCATCGTGAGATCTGATTGGCTGTCAGCACTTCATCCAAGAAGTGTTGGCAGCCATCTTGGGACCAATATACATGATAGCACCTCATTAAAAAGCATTGTAATTAATAGAGGGTTTTAGGACTTTAGTTACATTATAAATCATTTGTTGATGGTACCATACTCATTATAGTAATTGTGGTGTGTTCTAAGGTTATTTTACCATGTGAAAAAGCCTTCTGCTGGGATATCATGAATCATGTTTGAAAGAAAACTATTATCTCATGCTTTTCCCACAGTGGTTTGGAAGTGGATCTATAAGCTAAACTGAAAGCATATTTTCTGTAAATTCACATTATCTTTCTCAGTCATGTGAGAATGAAGTCTGACATTCTCAGTAAAACATGTACATACAACAAGGACAGAGACTGTCAGTTGATTCCTTTGTTGTTCTACTGCAGCCTCCTAGAGTGATCTAAAGAACAACTAGAGCACTAACAGTCCTACTTATTACAAAGGTATGGCACACCTGAAGCCATCTTGATTGGAATAAAGTGGTAACTCTTAAAACATTTAATTTAAAAAGGAACAAAATGAGGGGGTATATTTTGCCATAGAAAGTATGATTAGTGCTGCAGAAAGAAAAATTCTGGCACATTTTGAGTGACTTCCCAAATCCTCTTCTATTTCATTAAAAAATTCTGACATGCAGTCTCCCAAGATGGCCACCAGAGACAAAAGAGCCCAAATGTAGCCCAAATGTCACCTAGATGTAGCCCAAGTATAGCCCAATGACAGAATGTCCCAGAGTGTTCTAAAGAACAACTAGAGCACTAACAGTCTTACTTATGACAAAAGTATGGCACACCAGAAGCCATCTTGATTGGAATGAAGTGGTAAGTATGAAAACATTTAATTTAAAAAGGAACAAAATGAGGGGGTTCATTTTGCCATAGAAAGTATGATTAGCAGCAAACTTCCCTGGTGAGCAGTAGCTTTACTACAGTGATCTAATGAGCAACTAGAGTGCTAACACTCAATTTATGGCAAATGTGTGACACATCTGATTGCCTTCTTGATGGAACCAAAGTAAACAAGCATTGAAAATGCAATAGATCGCGCCCTCGTTTAAGTTAAAGCCATTCTGTTTGTAATGAGGTGGCTTTTTAGCTTTGCTTTTATTAGTGTTTTTAAAACTTTCATGTAAATAACATGCATATGTATGCATATATGTATATGTATGCATGCATTCATATTTGTATTTATATAGATATGCAGATTGTATATGTTTATATATATGTATATATATATATATGTATATATATACACACATACATAAATGCATATGCATATATATGTATATATATATATATATATATATATATATATGTGTGTATATGTGTGCGTGTAGAGAGAGGTAGAGGTGTAGAGGTAGAGAGGTAGAGACTAGTAGAGAAAGAAGTAGAGCGAGGTAGAGAGAAGAGAGTGAGTAATAGAGTAGAGAGTGAGTAGTAGAGAGTAGTAGAGAGCAGTAGAGAGAGTAGCAGAGAGTGAGTAGTAGAGTGAATAGTAGAGTGAGTAGTAGAGAGTGAATAGTAGAGAGTGAGTAGTAGAGAGTAAGTAGTAGAGAGTAGTAAAGAGTGAGTAGTAGAGAGTAGTAGAGAGTGAGTAGTAGAAAGTAGTAGAGAGTGAGTAGCAGAGAGAGAGAATAGTAGAGAGTAGTAGAGTGAGTAGTAGAGAGCAGTAGAGAGAGAGTAGTAGAGAGTGAGTAGTAGAGAGAGTAGTAGAGGGTGAGTAGTAGAGAGTAGTGGAGAGAGAGTAGTAGAGAGTGAGTAGTAGAGAGTAGTAGATAGTGAGTAGTAAAGAGTGAGTAGTAGAGAGAGAGTAGTAGAGAGAGAGTAGTAAAGAGTGAGTAGAGAGTAGTAGAGAGTGAGTAGTAGAGAGTAGTAGATAGTGAGTAATAGGGAGTGAGTAGTAGAGAGAGAGTAGTAGAGAATGAGTAGTAGAGAGTGAGTATTAGAGAGTAGTGGAGTAGTAGAGAGTAAGTAGTAGAGAGTAGTGGAGAATATTCCAAAGTTTGGCACAGCACCACTTGCACAATAAGTCCAATCAAATCATATCACTTAGAGTCCTTATTGAAGCGCTGAATCTTGGTGTATATTCAAATGCTTTTATTTTCCTTAAGTTTATGTACCACAGCCAGCTGACGAGTTTCGTTCTGTACAACAGAACTTCTTCTGGGCGTTCTTATTTCCTTCAAGTTATGTCGGTATCCTGTTGCCATATAACTAGATATTTCTTCCAAATGTTAGACGAGAAGTAAGTACATTCTTATTCAAAGTGACTAGGTATCAATTTTACCCACACAATTCGGGCAGACTTGAGTAATTTATAGCATCCTCAAAGTCAGTCTTTCAAAAATTCCAAAGTATAGGATATGATAATCCAAATCCAAATGTTTCCCAAGAAAAGTCATTTTCAATCGTTCGGAATTTCGGCGTTTGGGCAGATATGACCCAGGGACCCCCAGTATGCAAGGGGAATTAGTCCCCCCTCTGCAAACGCGCCAGTGGCCTGCGTTGCAGAGAGGTGTAAAAAGAGGCATAGCCTCATTACACCTCTGTGCAATGCAGCCCCCTGGCGCATACTGGAGGTTCCGGGTGGGCTAGTTGGCCCCCAGGGACCCCTAGTATGCAAGGGGAATTAGTTCCCCCTCTTCAAACATGCACAGGGGCTGCGTTGCAGAGAGGTGTAAAAAATGTTGTGGCCTCATTACACCTCTCTGCAATGCAGCCCCCTGGCGCATACTGGAGGCTCCTGGTGGGCTAGTTGGCCCCCAGAGACCCCCAGAATGCAAGGGGAATTAGTTCCCCCTCTGCAAACGCGCCAGGGGGCTGCATTGCAGAGAGGTGTAACAAGGGGCATAGCCTCATTACACCTCTGCAATGCAGCCCCCTGGCGCATACTGGAGGTTCAAGGTGGGCTAGTTGGCCCCCAGGGGCCCCCAGTATGCAAGGGGAATTAGTTCCCCCTCTTCAAACATGCACGGGGGTTGCGTTGCAGAGAGGTGTAAAAAGGGGCGTGGCTTCATTACACCTCTCTTCAATGCACTCCCCTGGCGCATACTGGAGATTCCTGGTGGGCTTTTAGGTCTTATAGAGTTAGGAATTAGCATTAAAAAAATCTATGAAATTCACTGAAAAAAACATAGGTTTCAGGCGTCACATGATGTCACATATTACATTATTCATGACATGGTCAGTGACATCACTGATGACATCTCAAATGACATCACTGATTACATCATCCACGTGACAATTACATACACCTTTTCATACACTAGTAAAATCTTTCATCACTCTTTGTAAAATACAGAGTATCATATTTGAATCCATTGTTACAGCAATACAAGTATCTGAAAACCCACTGAGTGATTCATAGATGTATACACACATCTAATCACTTACCTGTAGATTCACTCATACATGCTGTCAATGAACAATAGAACACTATCAAAAATACTTATACACCTAAATCGACATTACACCCCAGCACACATCCTATTCACATATGAAGTCATCCTACTCACTTTTGCAAACAATGGATCATACTTACATATTTACTTAGCTACACACTTATACAAACACAACTTCATCTATTCATTTAGATAGTAAGTCATACTTAGTGAATTATAAAATCATTATTACAAGTATAAAGTTATCCATACAGTCACTCACACAATCATTGAGTCTTATGTCTACTTATTAATATACAACAACTGACACATACACTGCCTTTTATTTTTCTAGTTTGTTGGACATGTACCATTGAGAAGTATATTTGCTCATCACCACACTCATAAAGATATTCACTCACCCAAACAACTGTTAGAACATGTATTTTTAACTTCATATATCTAGTGAATCAACTATTCACACATCTTTGGGCAGTCACACCCCCCCCCACCGAACCACACACACATTCACTCTCCCATTAAAATACTCCGTTAACTAATCAATAACTAATACAGACTTTCACATAGCTAGTAACCAACTGGAGAAATAGTTTACACAACAACTGACAAAGTGATACAGATATTCAAACAGTTTAGTCACTATCCACTATATTTAGTGAGACACTATAAATTGGTCAAGTAAACAGTCAATTACACTGCAACTAAATCCTCCATCCAAATATTTTTTTTTATATATCCACTCATTCTTCAATGCAAATTGCTATATATATATATATATATATATAATGCATATTTAAAAACGAAGCAAACCACATTCACTGGATGATGTCATCAGTGATGTCATCAGTGATGTCATTTGAGATGTCATCACTGACCATGTCATGAATGATGTAATATGTGACATCATCAGCAGTGGATTGCGGGTGCGCGAAATATAGTTAGTACAACTAACTATATAGGAGCAATTTCAATGGTTTTGTATGAGTGAAATGTCCAGCTAACTATAACACCCCTAAAACTTATAGTTTTTTCAGTGAATTTCAAAGGTTTTTTAAATGCTAATTCCTAACTATATAAGGCCTGAAACCTTTGGTTTTTTCAGTGAATATATCTATATATATATATATATATATATATATATGTATATATATATATATACATATATAGATATAGATATATATATGTATATATAAATATATATATATATAATATCTGTGTGTTTGTGCATTTGAGAGAGAGAGTCGAGAGAGTCAAGAGCGATTGTATCAGAGAGTGAGTGTGCGTGTGTCAAAGTGCGGGAGAAGGTGTGTGTGTGTTTTGAATAACTTCTAACTTAATATTACGCCACTTAAACCTAGAAAACAGAAGACAACTTGCAAACTCACCAACCAAAGGGTTAATCGAGGCTTTAAGTGGGCCGGGTCTCAGTAGGTCTGAGCACCGGGCCGGCAGTTTTTTAATGGGACCTCGAAACGGGTCTCTATCGGGCTCTCTTTTGTGCCCTGGCCCAGGCGGTCAGTTTTTTCCCGGAATGCAGTGACAGTGTGCTCACTTCTCACTAGTCTGCGCCTGCTCACACTGCTCACTTCTCACTAGTGAAGTTACGGCGTGATGTCCTGCCAGCGTTGTAGGGGAAGGAAATCCTTTAAAGAGAATCCATTTCTCTCTGGATTTCCTTTTTGTAACTCAGGAGAAGCAACATTGTCCGGGTGTAACAAGGGCTTTAAGTGGAAACTTTTCCAATATTATATACAAGCCATAGTTGCTGCTTATTTATCTCATGCAATTAACAAACATTGACAAAGCCAATAGTTCTGACTTCTTAGGTACGATGTTACTTGTTGTATCTTATATCTAGATCAGAGGTTCCCAAACTTTTGACTCCTGTGGACCCCCATTGACTCATCACTGGAAGCTGGGGACCCTCAAGCAATTTGTATAATTTAAATTTCAGACATTAAAAGAGTAATTCGAAAAAAATAAAATACGTGCGCACACAAAACAAATACTCGAATTACTAAGGATTTTAGTATTTTATATTGAAAGAATTAGAAAAAAACGTAAACCTTTATTGGGAAGGTTGGTGCTGCATCTCTGTGACTAACCTTTAAATGGTTGGTTTTATGTTGCAGTACAAGGCTCCTGCTCCTGCCAGGGACAGAGTGGAAACCCAAAGCAGCCCTGGCAAATGTTTTCAGACCAGTCCACATATGGTGCACACCAAGTGCAGTGAGTGAGTGTGACCACTACAAAGGGGGCTTTAGAAGGCTCTCCTCCCAAGAAAAGTTAGGAAACAATGGTGCATTCTACATATTGAATTGTCTTAGCTTTTAAAGAATAGTAAATGATGACCTTAGTATGCACCAGGATACAACAATCTTTTTGGGGGGTTTTCAACGATTCCCTTATTATCACCCTTCAAATGTGCCTCTCATTTCTCCATAGCCACTTTGTCACATGTATTTCATTTGTTTTATAGCATCTCACATACCATTGTAGGATGTCAGAGCACTTCACATCCCACACATATAGAGACAATGAATCATACGTGTAAATCAGTGTATAGAAAATGTTACATAAGGAAAAGGGGACTACATACAAGGTGTAGGATTCACGTCACTTGGCATTTTTAAAGAGTGCTTGGTCTGGAGAAGCACAGACCCAGGATTCAGAACATAACACAATGGTTAGCATTGACTTTAAAAATTTATTTCCATCCAAATAAACATTTTTTAGCAGCATCAGGATGATGAAAGACTGGGGAAAAACATAAGATACTAAATTGTACCATGCAGTGTGCAAGCAGCTCTTTGACGACCGTTTATAGGGCACTGTGCTAGATTATCATTGTCTCTTATGAGCTGCAGAGTAACAAAATAATCTCTGTGACAAAAGCAGTAACACACTAACCTATACAAATAAAATACAGTTTTTTTAAATGCATGGTACACGTTCTTTGCAGTAGGCATATTAACCCTCTGTGCTACATTAGATAAGTCCAAGCTGCCACTGGACAAAACTCTCATTTATCTCCAGCAGGTACATAAATCACTGGTGATATCTTGACACTTTTATTGTTGCTTGAAAACGGCTAATTACACCAGGAACTTTGTAGTGTTTTTAAAACTGCTGTCTGCGGACCCCCTGGGAATGTGTCACGGACCCCAGTTTGGGAAACACTGATCTAGATGCAATGACAGAAACAGCAAAATACAAGTTGTGCGGCACACTATGCTAAGGACAGATTTTTCGCTTAAGTGTTTTTAAACCATGCCCTTATTACATTGGCCACACCCCTTTAAGAGACCCTCCAGTTTTTCATCCCACTTAAAGCCCTGGGTTTAATGGTCTCCTCAAAGTGAACTTAAAATGAACAAGCTTCACTCTTGATTGCCGATGGAGGACATCAAGGAAAAGGCAGATCAATTCCATAGCAGATAACACAGAAAACCCTATAATGCCATCAGGAAAATCAAAAGGCCTACCTTATCAACAGTATCAGTGAGGGAGCTTTAACATCTCATCACATTAAAGGTGGAGGGCGGAGATAGGTTTGCTAGGACATCCTCCCTTCCTAACTCAAAATAAAATCAATGTATTGAAGCCCTGCATTACAGTGCATGAACCCCACCACAGAGGAAATCTTATGTCCATGATATGCCTTTACTTGGTGGATAAGATGGAGAATACCCCCATCCACAATTTATTTAATGGTTCATGATTGGGTCCTATCTCCTTACTGACACATTTCTATAGCCAGGATGAGCTCAACAAACCCTGTAAGCTCTTAGTATAAGTGCAGGGATCCACAATATAAGGGAACTAAGAAGATAACACTATCTAGGAGACACATACCAATCTTCCTTTATTCAGAGTGATACAGTCAAAAACAATTAAGAGAAATTCAGGAAGGAACAGTTTTAGCGCTGGTGGCTTCCAGTGCTGGGATCTTTTTTGGTGCCCCCCCCCCCCCCCAATGTCGTGCCTTCTCTGCGTATTCCTTCACTATCACCTTCCAACAGTGACCCTGAACTCTCTATAACCCTTCTCTCACATGCATTTAATTTTTTGTAGCTCTACTCACATCAGTGTAGTGACAGAAACTTTACATCACACACACATTATACAGAGATAACAAATCATAAGTGTGTAAATCAATCTATAGGAAATTTTACATAACACAATGAGGATTACAAGGTGTAGGATTAGCATGTAATCCATATTAGTAGGCATTACAAGAAATGAGATGCAAAATGAGAAACAACGTCAAATCCAAAGTTCCTTGTGAAGTACGCAACAAGTCTATTTATGCTTCATTGTTCTTTTATTGCTTTTCTTTCATCTGGAGGACAGAATAGACAAACATCCAACGCGTTTCGCCCAAGCATGGGCTTCTTCAAGGCAGTGTTATTCTCATAGCAGTAGTGATGCAATCGAAAAATTACAGTGTTACTTGAGTCCTCCATCGTTCGTTCCACACTTCGTTGAATACAAATGGAAGCGTGAGCAATCAGTGAAGCTAGGTCATCCTGAGAGTCCTGGTTTCAACAGAATAGTCTTTAATTAAGGTATATAGGTTCAGTAAAGTAAAAGACTGTGTTCGGTGGAAACGTACGTCCCTCCCCATCCAAATCCACGCGTATCAAAAGACAACTCATGGAACCACAACTCTCAGGATCACCTAGTTTTGCTGATTGCTTGAGCTTCCATTTGCATTTAAGTAAGTGTGTAAAGCACGCATGCGCTGCCTTAGGAGAAGGCCTTTTGGAATCACATCAGACTTTCTGCAAACTTGTGTGTGTGGTGATCGATTTTCCACACATGCTATTGGCCTTTGCGTGTGGCTTTCAAAAATGAAAGCACGCAATTGGCCAAAGGTGGGTGCATGTCCCACCTTTCCTGAAAATGTTTACTCCCACAGGGTTTAGCTGTCGGGAGCGAGCAAGGGCACGCAGCGTGCCATCTGTTGTGGGTCATGTTTCATTTCAAGACCTTGCAGATTTCCTTACAAGGCACGTCCCCTCCACCCCGGCCAAGGGATAGACCCCACCGCCACAAGAGTGTGTGCTTCTTTTCCAGCACTCGCATTCATGACAATAAGATACTAACAAGGCACGTCCACTCCACCCAGGCCAAGGGACAGACCCCACCACCACAAGAGTGCTCGCTTCTTTTTCCAGCACTCGCATTTCATCTATGTCAGCACTCTCTTCCTGCACCGTTACCTTTGTATTAGTATGTTGTTGTGAAAACATTTGCTGTACTCTGTAGTTGGCCTTTTTAGTCTCCTCTTTTTCGGTACCATCCTAAAAAAGGCCGCACCTTTAAACATTAGCATTTTTTCATCACCGTGGTGCGTGCTTCCTTTCGCACCTCAGCGCAGCTGTGGTGCGTGCTATCTTTGACAGCTCAGCATAGTGAACAGCTGTGTTGCATTTTTCCTTTCCTCACATTGCTTTTGATGCCCACTCGATCCAGGGGTGTAACGCAGGCCCTTGCTGTGGGCTTAATTTGAGCCGGTGTCTGCCGGTGCGCACATGGGTACTTAATTATTAGCACTTGCTTTTTGTGCGTGTCTGCTGGTACCGGATGCTAAATAATGCATCTGCTTAGCTGTGGTGCGTGCTACCTTTCACATCTCGGTACAAAAGGGGGTGGTGATGGACGAAGCATCTGAACCAATCAAACACTCACACCCAGTCAAAAGATCTGGGTTTGATCCATCACTGTTCTTTAGCCCACTCTGCCACCCCAGTTCAGACATGGCTATATGCAAATCAGTATGACCCTGTGCCTCATGGGAACAGTCCAACCCGAACTGCCAAGCCATGCCTTCCCTGGACCAGAAACAAGCTTCCGAGGACCGGTTTCTGGCATTGCAGCCGTCTTCAGCCCGGCTTGCTTGAATCCAGTGGCAAAGTGAGCAAGGGACTCACGTCTGAGCATACCCTGCCACACTTATGGCGGCCAAAGCGGTACAAAAGGGGGTGGTGATGGACGGAGCATCTGAACCAATCAAACACTCACACCCAGTCAAAAGATCTGGGTTTGATCCATCACCATTCTTTAGCCCACTCTGCCACCCCAGTTCAGACATGGCTACATGCAAATCAGTCTGACCCTGTGCCTCATGGGAACAGTCCAGCCCGACCTGCCAAGCCATGCCTTCCCTGGACCTTTCACATCTCTGCACAGTGTACAGCTGTGGTGTCTGCTTCCTCCCCCCCATTGCACAGTACACAGCTTAAAAATTGACCGCACCTTTTAACATTCACTTTTTTTCAGTACCGTGGTGAGCGCTTCCTTTCACACCTCTGCGCAGCTGTGGTGCGTACTACCGTTTGACATCTCTGCACAGTGCACAGCTGTGGTGCGTGTTTCCTATCCCCCCATTGCAAAGTCCACAGCTTAAAGATTGACCGCACCATTTAACATTCTTGTTTTTTCAGCACGGTGGTGCAAGCTTTCTTTCACACCTCTGCGCAGCTTTGGTGTGTCCTACCTTTGACATCTCTGCACAGTGCACAGCTGTGGTGCGTGCTTCCTTTCCCCCATTACACAGTACACAGCTTAAAAATAGATTGCACCTTTTAACATTCACGTTTTTTCAGCACAGTGGTGCTCGCTTCCTTTCACACCTCTGCGCAGATGTTACCTTTGACATCTCTGCACAGTGCTCAACTGTGAGGCGTGCTTTCTTTCCCCATTGCACAGTTCTCAGCTTAAAGATTGACCGCACCATTTAACATTCACGTTTTTTCAGCACTGTGGTGCATGCTTCCTTTCACATCTCTGCACAGCTGTGGAGCGTGCTACTTTTGCCATCTCTGCACAGTGCACAGCTGTGATGCATGCTTTCTTTACCCCATTTCACAGTACACAGGTGTGGCGAGTGATTCCTTTCACCCCACTGCTCAGTAGTGGTGCGTGCTTCCTTTCACAACACTGCACAGTGCAGATATGTGGTGCGTGCCTCCTTTCACCCCAGTGCACAGCTGTGGTGCATGCTTCCTTTCACCTTATTGCACATTGCATAGCTGTGGTGCATGCTTCCTTTCACCCCACTGCACAGTGCACAGCTGTGATGCGTGTTTCCTTCACCCCACTGCACATTCCCCCTCCATCACACCCATGTAGTTCTCTCGCTTTCTGTTTAATAAACAAATTTCACACACAGATGCCCAGGTTTCCGATGTTAGCATTTGTGAACTCACTGGACCTCGCAGCTTTTCTTAAAAGGCGCGTCCCCTCCACCCCAGCCGAGGGACAGACCACACCGCCATAAGCTGGATTATAAAGCGCCCTGACAGAAGCACCAAGGTGCTGGACCTTGCAGCTTTCCTTACAAGGTGAGTCCTCTCCACCCCAGCCGAGGGACAAACTCCTCCGCCACAAGCTTCTGTGATAGTACGATACTATTATTAATTTTTATTATTCTTAGCAACTTTGGCATTGACATTATTGCCTTTTATTACACTATTTGTTAGTTTTTAAATCATCACCTGCAACATTTGTGCCCCTGTGCTGCCCAGACAGGAAACACACCAGTACCGCCACTGTAACAGGAAGCAGACCCACCACCCCTCCCACACTTCCAACAGACAGTTCTACAGTAAACAGTCTCTGTATTGTTTCTTATAGATGCAATTTATCTCCCTTCACTGGCTCCTCCCCCTTCACTCTTCCCCTCTCTCCCTCCCACTGTCTCCTCCCTGAGATTGGTGCAACAGACGTAAGTGTTTAGGCTCTGTTATTCTGCAGGAACGTTCATACTCTTAACAGGCCCACGCTGCCACCGTTATTTTATTTTTCAGCTACACTGATTATATTGATATACCAAATCCATCCAAACATCCAACAAGGTGCCTACTATACAAAATAAAGGACACGGAACATTAAAAGATGTTTTGTTTTTGGGAATATTGTTAAATAAAGAGTTTTCCGTGGGAAGCCTGCACACAGAGTGATGTTGTGACAGTTAAAAAGCACAAGTTCAGCTACACAACATCGGCATAACTCATCACCACAACATCACTCAGCACCACCACAACATCACTCAGCACCACCACAACATCACTCAGCACCACCACAACATCACTCAGCACCACCACAACATCACTCACTACCACCTATGTAACATTCAACAACGCATAAGCATCACCTCGGAGCCAGTGCACCACTACTTCAGCATCACCTCAATATCATTCCGGATCACCTGAGCATCACCTCCGTCACTACTCACAGCCACCTTAGCATCACTCCACACCACTTCACACCACTTCAGTTTGGCATAAAATTTTGACATTTATTACTTCTCCACAAATAACTTTCCACTACTCCTATCTAACTAATATACTATTTCACAACATCCACCCTCCTGTTGTTTATATCCCACACCTAACAATAAAAACTATAACAAAAATTAATTAAAACAAGCAAGGAATAATTGACAGCATTGCCTAAACAAAAAACTAGAAAACATTTTTTGTATTCATTTTGGTTTTTAGTACAATACTTCAGTTGTATATAATGTTTTTCGGTTTGATATAAAGTGACAGAAATAGTTATAACACTTTTTTTATTATGACTAATGCATTTTCAACATGCTGCACAACATTCACAATGCAACTCTACAACACATATTAAAAACGTTCACAAAGCCAATAGCTCTGTCTAAACACTTAGAACGCCCTAAAGGCAAGACCTATTGGCTATGCCAATGCTTGTTTTAAATAAGTGGTTTACACCAATCACCACCAGGAGTTATAGTTTGCACTTTGAGCTACGTTTATGTACATATATAGCCTTTACAGAGATTATAGGTACAACAATTTGCATACATACATACGGTCCCATGGACTACATTAATATTAAAGAATTCCGCATATGGTTTTCACATTAAACACCATTGTGATACACTCGCCCAATCCCTCTTAGTAATGGCCGCCGTTTTGGTGGCCGTATGATTCTGATATATTGTTAGGGCTCCACATCTTATACTACGCATTGGTAGCACACCAGTCTCTACTATTCATTATCTAATGGAGTCCAAGTACAATTAATAGAATCCGGTACAGGTATCACACCACCCACCCATGTGATACAATCACCAAAGACTCTTAATAATGGCCGCCACAAATTACTCGACTTAGCCCGTTCTGCGCATGTGCAGACCTCGGCCGACGTTACTTAACGTAACCAATGATAGGCGTCCTTTATACAGGACCTGGGCCGACAACGAAGCGCTGCACTAAGATCGACTCATGTGGCCAAATATCTCATAATTAATTTGCGGACTACCGAGAGCCTACCTCGGATC
The DNA here is from genome assembly GCF_964261635.1 of Lissotriton helveticus. Taxonomy (NCBI): domain Eukaryota; kingdom Metazoa; phylum Chordata; class Amphibia; order Caudata; family Salamandridae; genus Lissotriton; species Lissotriton helveticus. Next base: position 1,260,421,541 of record NC_136057.1, on the reverse strand, counting down.
ACGGAGGTTACCTTTTTGCAATATACATGCCTAAGCAGTCTGGCGGTCCCGATAATTTAGCGGAGCGGAGCGGCCGAGACGCTCTTAAATACTGCATAATTCCCTGCTTCACACTGTGGAACCTGCCCCCATTGATTGCTGTAGTTGAATTTTCTGGTATATCCTTAGCTCCTGGGCCACTTGGGAATTGATATCATCTTCCAGAAGACCCTCACCTTTTCCATTCATGTCTAACTAATGAGCCCAGCACTCCTGTCCTGAAGAGATCCTGTATCGAGAAAGGGTCGAAACGTCGTCGACTTCATAAAGGGAGAGCCTGAAAATAACATAAATATTATCCACTGTATTACAAATGCCAAGCTCCTCTTTTTACTTCCAATAACCGTCTCCTTTTTCAAGTCACCTTAGAAACACTCCTCGCACCACCGTTAGGTTATGGTCACTCACTAAAATCACCTTAATATGTACATAATGTATATACTTTGAAAAGTGTCTTTCGCTTCATTCACTTTGTGGTATGTTTTTGATTACTGTGATAATGAAATAAATCATGCTCCCTTCAGCTGAAGTGAGCCAGATTGAGAAATATTGTCGTGTGGGCTTTCTATGTTTTAAACATTTACAGAATCGCTTGAAAGATCGCATCCTGTATTCACCAGTTTGCCTCTTTGATTAACTCAAGCAAGTTATAACTGTCTTGTATAAGCGTATATTGTCAGTTCAAATGAGTTCCTTGTGAACATTGTTCTTTTGTTTAGCATTAATACCCAGTTCACAAGGGCGGATTGGTCGCTCTTGTTGCTTTATGAACTGGGAACCTGATTGGCAGGGACCCAGGGCACACCAAGTAAAAGTGCATCAATAGTCTGGCAAAAAGTGGGGGAGGTTACTGCAACAGAAACCCACTTTCCTACACAAGCCCCCCCCCCGCCCAAAGGCCAGGAGACTCTGCCAAAGCTAGGAGAGTCTTCCTAGTCTTTCAGGCGAGGAAGAGTAGAGGAAGTGGCTTGAAAGTTGCAGGGCCTACTCTGCCTTACATTCTTCTGTCCAGGTCAGTCCCTTTGGGGAGCTGGCCTACCTCAGTTTCAGGACCTGATTCCCAATGCACAATGCACCTTTTCTAGCTCTTTAGTGTCTTCATCTCATCTTTTTAGTTTGGGTTCAGAGGTGCCCACCACTGTAAATTCTAACTTAGCCAGGGCAAAGCCCAGCTTACCCACAGAGGCCAACCACAGCTTGAGCAACCCCACCATGACCAATAGGGTCAGGGGGCCGAAGTTGCTAATTGGCAGGGGGCTAGGCCACCATGCCAAGGACAGTGCTGCCATGAAGGCTAATACCCAGCAGAGGCTACTGACAGCCGTCAGTGCCCACAACCATGCCTTTAGCTCCTTACTAGCAAGTGAAGGAGCCACCTTACTGGATTCTTGTGTTCTGGTTGCCTGTCTGCTGTTTTATGGTGGGGGATCACTACACTTGGTAGTCAACACCCTTCTTCCACCCCCTGTTCTGCCAGCTGAGGAGCCATCAACGCAGGCTGGACAGTTGCCCGACTAGTCAGGTCTGTTTGTTGACTAAGGGGGACTTCACCAGTGCCAATTTTAGAGTTCCCCCTTACTGGGATAGAATCTCCAAGGCCATCTGGAACTGTGGCTAACAGTTGCCCGCCTTTCCTGCACTGTTTCTTCTTTTTCTTGTGGGGCATAGCTGAACTAACTGCAGGTTGAGCCCCCCAGGTTTCTTGGGTGAGGTCTGGCATTAGGCCAGTACCTCTCTTTGGCTCAGACTAACCTCTGAGTGGTCATTCCCAGGAGACAATCAAGGGGGAGGACCACTACCTTTTCTCCATCTAAGGGGTCCAGCTATTTCTAAGGGCACTACAGTCACAGGCCTAACAGTGACACCCCCTGGGACAGCCCTTACACTTTTTGTTTTCCCTGGGACATACTGGTGTGGGAGTACAAACCTGTCATGCACCACAGTGTGACTGGCACAGGTATCTATCAGGGCAGTGGCTGGAAATCCATTCCCCAGTAGGCGGTGGACGTTTCTACTCCCATCTGGAATTCCCAGCTCACCTTTTGGGCCCATTTTCCAGTTGAAGGCTAGGAGGACTTCCTCATCTGAGGAACCATCCTCCAAAGCTATAATGGCAACCCCTGGAGCTACACTAGTAACCCCTGCAGCTGCACTAGGGGCTTTATTTTTAGGACAGCTAGGGTGCTTGGTGTGGTGTCTTGCCTTTTCACAGTTTTGACACTATACTCTATTGGGATCCCAGTTCTTACCTTGGTACCCTGTTTTAGTTTGTGAGGTGTCTTTAGGCCTACCCTACTTTGGGGGGCTCCCTGGGACTCCTTACTTTTAACTTTAAGGGGTTCACTATCTTTCCTCTGGGGAGACTTTGTAACCCCTTTCTTTTGGTCACCCCATGTGGACATTCTAGTTACCCTTGTTTTGACCCAGTGGTCTACCTTCTTTCCCAATTCTTGGGGAGAAAGTGGACCTAGGTCTACCAGGTACTTATGCAACTTTTCATCAATGCAATTACTTAATATGTGCTCCTTCATTAACAGGTTGTAAATTCCATTAAAGTCATGCACATTATTTCCAGTTAACCAGCCACCTAGTGTTTTTACTGAGTTGATCAACAAAAACAATCCAGGATTGGTTTTGGGTTTTGTGAGCCCCCCTGAATCTAATTCTGTACTCCTCAGTTGGGAGCACAAACCTTTCAATCAGAGTTCTCTTCATGAGCTCATAGGACCAAGCATCTGCCCCAGAAAGGGTCAGGAGTCTGTCTCTGCAGTTACCAGAGAACAGTTCCCAAAGGAGTGCTCCCCAGAAAGTCTTCTTCACCCTTCTGGCTTCACATGCCCTCTCAAAGGGTGTAAGCCACTTGGTGATATCATCACCCTCCTCATATTTAGGGACCATCCCTTTGGGGTTTTTAGGATCATAAGATTGCTCTTTATCCTTATTATTTTGATTGCTGCCACCATTGATGGGTACTAAACCTATCTCTTTTCTTTCTTTCTCTAGGGCCAGGAGTCTGGACTCTAGATCCAGTCTTTTGGCAAGCCTTGCTAAAAGGCTGTCCTCGTCATTGAGGCTGTGCTCAATATCCTCACCAGAACCTGAGTCACCTGTGTGGTCTCCACGTCCCCATGGGTTGATTCTTGGAAGTAAGGGAACAGGGTTCCTTTCTTCCCAAGGAAGTGTTGGCGGTGGGTAGCTTTCTCCATCCTCCTCATAATCATCACCATCTTCAGAGGGGTAGGCCTTTAAATACTCAGCCAACAGCTCCTGGAGCTATTGTTTGGTTGGATGAGGGCCCATTGGTATGTTTTTAATTTTACATAAGAACCTTACTTCCTTGAAAAACAAGTGAAGGTAAGGTGTGAGGTCAAGCTCCTCAACCATGTCCTGTATGTTATTATTGTTATCTCCATTAATAGCTGGGTTCCTATTTTGAGAAATTCTAACAAAAAAGTTCTAATCTCTCTGATGGAGCAAGGACTCGTAGAAAAGAGACTTGCTCGGAAGCAATCCTCTAATTCCACTTCTAATATTGTATTAACCCCGTATTGTGTAAATTAATATGCACGATATTGAACATAAAAGATAAAGAAGCTTGCCTATGTGTATTACTAATAAGTAACTCGAGTGAAATTCTAAAATGGCTGCTACCGGGAAATCTTTATTGCGCAAGCCTTAGCTACATCTACGCAGTATGACTAGCTGTCGCTTGGAGGGAATATCTTGTGCAGACTCCTTTTAAAATGGCTGCATTAGAACTCACAGGCTGAGCATCTGCTTTGCTGAAACTAACATGAGCTATTTTACTAATGTGGGGAAGGCATTAATAAAGGAATGGGATTAGAGTAGAGATAGGTGGTATATAGTTAAACCATTTTATGTTTAAATTAATATTTGTCTTTCTGACATTCTTATTAGTATGCATTTGGGCCTCTCGTACAAATCCAAAGTCTGTTAACCACCTGACTTACACACATGCGTGGTGTGACTGAGCCAGAAGAAGTGATGTGACTCTTGAATGCAGTCCAAGGACGAAAAAGATACATACCCTGGGAACGAGAAATGAAGTCCTCTGGAAGAATAGAAACACATGAGAAATTACAAATTTGTTTCTAATATGATGTGAATACGGGTGGGATCTTTTAACAATTAACAGAACTGAAAGACTAAATTGAAAAATAAGAATGGTGATCCTCCCCCCTTGCCTGCCCAACCAGAGTTAGTAGTTTCACGATATTGAAACATTAATGGGAGTGTATAATTGAGGTAGTCTTAGCTAGTTAGTTAGAGCATGAGACCAGGATGCTGCCCGAGTGAGACGGAGATTGCTGAATGCTGCAGAGCTCGGGATGCTGTCGGAGTGACGGCAAATGCTAATGAAGAATCGAATGCAGAGCTACTTTATCTTAAATTAATTTACTTAGAAGAAAATCGTGGAAGAATCTCAAGGAGGAAGAGAGTGTCAGAGAGGGGTGCTACGCAAGCGTCGGTGGTAGAGAGGTCATCTATCCTGTCCTGAAGCCTTTGACGCCTGGTCTTTCCCGGGGGACCCTTCCCAGATCCTTGGCCAGGGGGCTGGTTTTCACACCATCCTATGTAAATATCCTTACTGTGAATGTGCAGATGTTCTCCTTTCTAATCATAAGTCATTGCAATTCTATGAAGTATGTGTTTAATGATTGATTAATCGAATCTTCCTTCCTATGAGTGACAGAGACTGTCCTTTACTTTGTAAGAGGTTTACATGAAATTCATTTAGATAAAGCCTTAAAATGTTCCTGAGTCAGAGGTTATTTCATTATAAAAGAGTAATAATTTATGTCATTTCACCATCAACTAGTTCAACTTAAGGACCATTGACCAGAGGAAAGAACTTTTTAATCAGTGAAAGATTAGTTGAGAATAAGAGGTGACTAATCTTGAAATGGTAGAAAATCACACACAATTGACTCCAGCGGTTTTCCGCAAGGTTGTGTGAGTGTGTATTTACGGGCCCAGGTGAGTATATGGTATTGGAGTACCTGTTGCTGGTGAGCCGCTGGATCACCTCTACCCTTGACTACAGTGAATTTTTATTTTCTAAAATTCTAAAGGGACTTAAACAAGGCCCTAACAAGACATTTAGTAGTTTTGTAAAAATGCCAATTTGAAAAAATCTTAATTCTAAAGACAATTCAAGAGTTCTGTTGTGTGATCAGGTGGTAACCAAGTAGTCCAACAAATTTAAGTTGTATATGCCACCGCTGATCCACCAATGTAGGAAACTGGCTCTATATATACTCCACCAAAATGAGGTATAGTGTGTATAGAGTCCAGGTGACCCCAGAGGTAGGCAGAGGTTAAAGTTAGATAGAACCTTACTCTCTATTTGTGGTAGAGTGGTCAAGCAATAAGACAGTATCAGAGGACAGTGTTAAGCATTTGATGTACACACTCAGCAAATGAATTCATACACTCAAGGACTGAAATCTAGACCAATTGTTTTTGTATACAAAATATACTGTTGTTTTATTTTTAGAACCAAGCAAACTTGGCACAGGTAAGCATTAAATACTTTAATAAGTTGCTCATTGTAGAACAGTTTGATAATGCAATAGGAATTGTACTTTGTTAATTTACAGGGGATGCAGTAGATTGCAATACTTAGCAAATACAGTACATTAAAATGAATAGGCTTTTTCAGTAAATTACAGGTAAGCAGGCCCGGACTGGCCGTTGCGGGCACCGGGCAATCCCCCAGTGCGCGGCATGGATGGGGGCCGGTTTGGGGCCCCTGGGGGCCATTTTTGTTACAGGGCCGTAATTGCAGCATAGCTGCAAAATCGTCCCTCCTGTAACAAAATCGGCTGAAAACCGGCCCTGGCAACGAGCTCAGCCACAGCCCCGGACCTCCCCCCCCCCCCCCTTCAGTAGGGGGGCCGGCCAAGCACTTTGCCAGGGCCGGTTTTGGTTCCCAGTCCGGCCCTGCAAGTAAGTAACTTTTTACATTACTTTTCTAACTCAGTGCTGGATACCTAGATTCAGAACTGGGACATTCCCTACAAACAGGTAAGTAAATACATTTTGGTTATTCGTGCGATTTTTAAAGAATATTTGTAGATTTCAAAACGCCACACTTAGAAACTTTTGGGAAGAAAATTGTCAATGTTATCCTATGGAGGAAAAACAGGTTATCGGTTCACAGGTCAGTTATCAACTGTAGGAGTTAAGGTTCTGGGGTTAGACTCAGGGGTCCCCCAGGGTCAGTGATGCACTCTTGTTACACCCTCAGTGGCACTATGGTGGCCGGGTGCAGGGTGTTGAGGCCCAATGTTATCCAGTGGGGGATAGGGGTCCTCTGGTTGGTGGCTGCTAATGAGCAGGCCACTGGGCTGTGGGAGCAAAGCTCCTAGGGTTTAGGTCAGGGCAAATGGGAAAACAGAGTAGCACAACAGGTGCATCCTCAGATGCACTGAGGCAGCCAGGGGCAGAGTGCTGGTTTGATGTCCGGCGCTCTGTGGTTTCCACTGGCGAATCTCCGGTTTGCAAAAGCACTGCAGGCAGGGAGACAAAGTACTTCAGGGTGCGACCACCACTTCGAGAGGTAAGTTGGGAAGTTAAGGGTTGGTTAGGCACCATTGGTTTTGGCACATAAGGCATTGGGGGATCGGGTGCAAGAGTGCCTTTAGGGGTCAGATTGTAGTGTAGTTCCTATATTCCCAATAGGCTCTGCGCATTGGAATAATATAAACAGCAGTGTAGACGTAGGACTGAGGTCGACTAGGTCTCTCCTGACTATATTAGACTTAATTAGTTTTGCCAGCTAGCTCAGAGGTCACTAGAAACTTTCTCGAGTAAACAAGGAGGAGTTTAACTTCCCTGGATAGACAAGAAGGGATTAGCTTCTGACAACCATAAAACATGACAACTTTGCTCCCTCAGAATAAGAGTGTATCTCTAGAGTCGTGTGAAAACAATAGACAGCTATTTTGCTCAGTCAATCGTGCATACTTCGTTTCACCAGAGTGCAGAGAATAGAGAGACGGGCGTTTTCAATAAAAGGTGTTATTTATTGAGCAGTCTTCTTTCTCATGCAAGAGAAAGGAATTGCCACAATTGCAATACTTAGTATAAAGTAAAGTGCGTACAGTAAAAGGAGTATTATAAAATAATACTGTAAAAGCATTGATATGGTTTCTTAGCCATATGATACTTTAAAATGGATAAAATATATACATACAAATATACATTGACTAACGTACTCAACTGGTGCTTCTAAATACGCCTATCCCGGTGTACCTGACCTAAGCCTAATAAGTGGGAAGGAGTAAATAAGTAGCAGTTTAAGTTAAGTTGGTTTTGCCAAGAATCTGAATCAAGAATTCTCTTTAAGGGTTTAGTCAGCTCCGTACCTGGGTAATAGAAAGCAGGAGGTCTGGTATCTCTCTCTCAGGACTCGATATCCCAGCAACCCGCAAGGGCGGCTGAGAACACCGGAGCTGGATTTCTCGGCAGGAGAAAAGACAGCGTCTCTCTCAGTGCGTCAAAAGGGAGGTGCGCCGTCCGTGGGCTCTCCGCATCAGCTGGGCTCTCGGGCAAGTAGATAGCCGCTCTGCTCCAAACCACCGTGTGTTTGCTTAAGGCAACGTTGGTATATTTATACCTGAAAGGTGCTGGGTTTGACGTAAGGTTGGACATAAGACGTCAATAAAGATGTCACTAAGAACTGGCCGTTCTTACAGTGCTCACAGGAGTTCTAGGACAAATCAAAACAAAAGCCATGGGGAATTCCCAGGTTGCTGGTGGTGTGGTTTGTTTAGAGAGCTCGTTGTACTCTCTAGGAGCCTGGGGAAGTAGCCTTGCTTAATTTGGACTGCATGGGCTATGACTAAATATGGATATGATTCTTATGCCTTTATAAGGATTTTATCTATTATAACCACATAAGGGCATAAATCAGGAATATCGATTTAGGGTCCTAGATAGAATTACAACAAGATCTTCTTACCAGCTCCTGGTCTCGGTTAGGGGGCCTTCTGGATTTAGATTGCAGCCATCGGCTGGAGGATTGAGGCAGGTCAAGGGTCACTGGATCTCGGGTCAGGCTTGCTGGGATGACCTCCTCGTTTGGTGTTTTTTCACTCAAGCTCAGGCCGGGTTCGGCGGGTGCAGAGTGGGCTGGATTTGCGGTCTCTGGCTGCTGCCAGAGGTTGCAGTAAAAACAAATCCTGTGTTCACAGGAGAAGCAGTATTTGGAAGTGAAGGCATGCAGGTCCTCTGGGGTTTTCAAGGTTGCTGGCTGCAGGACACACCGGGATTTTGCAGGAGCAGGTTTGAGGGGAGACAGGCCTGTAGGGCTTGGGCCAAGTCAGTGGACGTCTTCCTCTTGTTAGCTGGCTGCAGGGCTGTTCGGTCCTTCTTCTTTTCTTCTTGTTGTTTCTAGATCTGAGGAAGCAAGGTTCAGGGTGCCCCCTAAATACTAGGTTTAGGGGCATTATAGATAGGTAAAGGGCAGGGACCAATGGGTCCATTCCCTGGGGTGGGTACACCCCCTATTTTGCCACCCTCCAGTGGGAGAGGGGCAGGAGCCTGTCACTGGTTGGTTGAGTCCCCCCATCCTCAAGATGGCAGGGACTCGGAGTTGTGCTTCACCTCGCCTCCCCCACCTGAGGGGTGGAGTTGGCAGAGGTGGGCACTCCTCTCTCCCTCAATTATTTTTCCCGCAGGTTCTCCCACCCAAAGCGGCGGGTAGAACCAGTGGGAACCAGTTGCTGAAAGCAGCAATTGGTCTGGGTAGGCTCACAAAGGCGGCATGCCTTTGAAGCTTCCTCTTCGTGAACCCTGCCCATCCTGGGAGAGAGGCTTAGGACCTCGTCCCAGGATGTGCATTGTTTCAGGCCCCAGAGAGCAGCAGATCTGGTGGTAGCAGCCTAAGCAGCCACTCAGTCGGGAGACTAGAAGTTGGTTAGTTTTCAGGGAGCATCTCTGAGATACCCTCTGTGTGCATTTGTCATTAAATCCCTCACTGGCATCAGTGTGGGTTTAATGTGCTGAGACGTTTGATACCAGTCTTCTCAGTTTTCAGTGTGGCCATTAATTATGATGCTGTGGGGTTCGTAAAGACACACTCCCAGCACCATATACTCTTAATGGCAGCACTGCACTTACAAAGTCTAAGAATGGACTTAGACACTGTAGGGGTACAGGGCTCATGCACCTGTACCCTCACCACTTGTATAGTGCGCCCAGCTAGAGAGGTGACTGACCTATTCCTGGGCAGTGGGTTGTAGGCATGGCACACACAGATGTGTGCCATGTCGACTCTTCCCTTTGTTCTGCACCAAAACATGCAGCCTGCAAAGGCAGTGTGTGAGAGTGAAGGTACAGGAGCTCTATGGGTAGCACAATAAGTGCTGCAGCCCTTAGAGGCCTTTTCTGGTCACAGTGCCCTGGGTACTTGTGGTACCATTTACCAGGGGCGGACCAGTGGCCAGAGATGCCAATTGGGTTTGTTTTGGGGAAAGAACACAGGCCCTGGGAACCTGATTAGCAGGGACCTAGGGCACATCAAGTAAAAGTGAATCAGTAGTCTGGCAAAAAGAAACCCCCTGTCCTACACCCCTCCAATCAGGATTAGGGCTATGCCCCCTCCGACTGGAGTGTGGCATAATTGATGGTGTAGTCACCCCAGGTAAGGTGCCCATTGGCCCTACCTGCTACTCTCCTAAAACACCTCCTACATTTTGTATTTAGGTGGCACCCCCAGAGCTGGAACTCAACTCTAAACTGGCCTAAGAAGAATGAAACACCCAGCAGCAGAAGCAAGAGGACGACAAGTGACTTGGCCCCAGCACGGCCTGCCTGTCTCCAGCTTCAATGACCCTGTGACCTGTCTTGCAACAGCAACCTCCGAAACCCCTGGGAGGACTGCTGCCTTCAACAAAGAATCCAATCTCCTGTGGTCAGAAGACCTGTCCAGAAGACAAGTACTCCAAAGACTCCGGATCCAGGTGTATCCTCGCCCCCTGCTCACTCTGCACCCGACGTCCATGGCCCAAGTGGCTCACTTGTGCAGTGAAGTCTCCTCAGCGATCCTGACCTTGTGTCCACTGTTGACTGACTACTCCTGACCTCCATGACGCTCCTGCAGTGTGAACCCAGAGGCTCCCCCAACCGCAACCGGCTCCGTTACGAAGACTCCGACGTCGAAAGGCACCCCTGCACCTGAAAACCCTGGGCCTTGGTGAGCTGAATGACAGTGCCCTATGACCCCCCTACATCCCAACTTATTTCTACTGTTGTTGGTCTTCCTCTTGAAACCTCCGGGGCCACACCTGCAGCTCATTTGCGTCAGAAGAATCCTCATTGAAAAGGATTGGGCGCCCAACGTCCTAATTGCACCCTTCACCCAGCTGCTCATGTGCCACTTGTGGTGTATGTTTGGTGCTGCTTTGTGCCCCTGTGCTTAATCTAACCGCCAAGCTTGACCCCTGCAACTGATCTACTTAACCTCTGTCTCAATTTGTTATTGTATATTTTTCAGAGTGAATAGTATTTTTTATTAAAATTTGTTAGCGTCAATTTTTCAGAGTGAAAAGTATTTTTTATTAAAAATGTACTTTCCTGATTCTGAAGACCTGGGTCTTAAAATGAAGTACAAAGTATAATTTTATAAAATTGGTCTGGATCTCCTTCTTGAGTCGTCCATTATTCCATTGTCCATTATTGATCACTGTTGTGCAATAACTGTCTTACACTCTTCTATGGTAGGCCTAAGGCTGCTCAACCAAACTACCACTAATAGAGCACTTTGGGTTTTTACATTGAGCCCTGTACACTTTTGGGGAACCCCTGGACTTTGTGCCTGGTATTACCACCTAATGGCAATATCTAATTCAGAGCCAGCTTCCTACAGAAGGGTACCATCCTATGCTTGGCTCGCGGAGACACCCTTGGACTATGGTGCAAAGGTTTGCCCGTGGTGCAAGGCACCACATTTCTGCGCATTCGTTAGGGAGTTGGGCGGAGAGTGATATATTTCTGTAAATATAGTGCTCTCCTGCTCGCCTTCTCACTCAGTGCAGCATTTGCGGCTGCTGCACTGTGCTGCATGATAAAGTAGTAAATTTGGGCCTCAGAGTTGAAAAATCAGCAATCGAAAAACTAGGGGGTGGCCATAAAAAAAGAGGCATTTCCTTGCAGTAGCCACACCTCTGGTTTGTGCTAGGAGCTCCTCACGCTGAGAGAGAGGTCCTGCCATATTAAAAGGGGGCAGAATGATGCCTCCTGGGATGCCCAGATTCCACACTTTGCAGAAAGTGGTCATCAGGTGGAAGGAAACTTGGTGGCCCATTGGGGTGCCGCAGCATCAGGTGCTAATTGCCGTTTGTGGACAAGGAGCCCTTTTTCTCCTGCCTGCTGGTTCTTTTGGGACAGCTTGAGGAACGTGTGCAGAATAGCGGAGGCGACCGGGGACCAGCGCAAGTACAAGGCGCACATAACACCACGAGGACTACATCCCCCAGGAGTCACCCTGACCCCACACCTGCAGCGGGGCTTGAGCACCGCCCCTGCTGACGCTAATAAACACATCGCCGCACCCGCTCCGCGGGTGCCGCAGCGTCAGGTGCTAATTGCCGTTTGTGGACAAGGAGCCCTTTTTCTCCTGCCTGCTGGTTCTTTTGGGACAGCTTGAGGAACGTGTGCAGAATAGCGGAGGCGACCGGGGACCAGCGCAAGTACAAGGCGCACATAACACCACGAGGACTACATCCCCCAGGAGTCACCCTGACCCCACACCTGCCTTCAGCGGGGCTTGAGCACCGCCCCCTGCTGACGCTATATTTTGCAGAACATTTCCCGCCACGCGGGAGCGTTCCGGGAGAAGCCCGGGACAAGAGCGGGACTGTTTTTGGCCGTTAGTGGCCTGGAGAGGCCGGGACGGGCCACCCCCCTTGGCCCTGTGGAAGGGGCCCCAACCATCCTCTGAAAGAGTAAGATCTAATTACAAACATTGTTCCTTGGCTAAACTAGCAGACGCATGTTGTAGTGCAATTTAAAGCGTAACTGCCTCATTTCTGTAATCCTTTCTTATAAGATTTTTTGTATATCAGTCGGGGGTCCTATTAACTGGTGATGCCTGCTACAGTGACAAAGAAGCAGGTGGGCTCTAAACCTCCTTTACCTACCCTGACGGCGATTGACCTTATGCTTCAGAAAACCATCGGGGTGGTTGCTAATGCCATCGAGCATACAGAACTGTAGTGTAGTTCCTATCATCCCAATAGGCTCTGCGCATTGGAATAATACCTACAGCAGTAAAGGCCTAGACCAGACGTTAACTAGGTCTACTACTGTCGATACTAGACTTAAAGTTTTGGGTTTGCCAGCGTAGCTCAGAGTTCACTAGAAACTTTCTCGAATGTTCAAGGAGGACTTAACTTCCCTGATTAGACAAGAAGGGATTTAGTTTCTGACAACCATAGAACATGACAACTTTGCTCTCCCCTAATCAAGAGTATATCTCGAGAGTCGTGTGAACAAAAGGCAATTTATTTTACTCAGTCAGTACGTGCATTCTTAGTCTCATCAGATTGTAGAGAAAAGGAAGAGACGGGCGTGTTCAATAAAAGGTGTTATTTATTGATCAGTCTCTTTTCTCATACAAGAGAAATGGATCGATATTATTGCAATACTTATAGTTAAGTAAAGTGCATACATTAAAAGCAATAGTATAAAATAATACTGTAAAAACATTGATATGGTTTCTAAGCCATAAGATGTTTTAAAATGAATAAAATATATTACATACACATATACATTTGACTAAACGTACTCAACTGGTGTTTCTAAATACGCCTACCCTGTGTACCTGACCTAAGCCTAATACGTGGGCGGGAATAGAAAGTTACAGTTTAAGTTAAGTTTGTTTTTGCCAAGTGAATAACTAAAGAATTCTCTGTGAGGGGTTATTCAGTTCTGTACCTGGAATCTAGGTTGAATGAGGGATGGTATCTCTCGTCTCTGGTCTCGATATTCCAGGCTGCCTGCGAGGGCTACCCAGAAACGCCGGTGCTGGATTTCTCGGCAGGAGAAAGCAGCTTCTCTCAGCGCGTCAGAAAGGCGGGGCTGCGCCAGCGGGGTCTGCTCTGCTCTTCGCTTCGGCAAGTATGGCTGCTCCGTCTCGTCACCACGCGTGTGTTTGCATAGGGCAATATCGGTAATATTTATACCTTTAAGGTGCCGAGATTGACGTAAGGATGGACATAGATACGTCAATAAGGATGTCATACGACTTGCTCGTTAGCACATTCTTTTACTGAAGTTCTCGGTGAAATCAAAACAATGGCCGCAGGGTTTTGCCCAGGTTGTCATAGGTTTGATTTGTTATGAGAACTCCGTATGCCTTATCAGGGGCTGGAGGAATATCGCTTGTCTAATTAGATCGCAAGCGTTATGACCTAATCAGATAACACGTTCCTGTGCCGTAGTGTGACTGCGTCAGATAACGGTATCTGCATCATGGGGGTTTTCTGCCTCATGGGCTGACTGCTAGTTAACTTGTTGGTTTGTTTAACCAGAATAGGGTCAGGAATAGGGGGATCGATTCAGAACCTATAGGAATACATCACACCCACTCCACGCTAACTATGGTCATATTTACTAATCTATGCATAGTATAACATAGTACAACATACTATAGAGTATAGTGTATACCTTACCACCCCAAAATACATAAATGCATTTTGAAATTTTCAAATATACGGAAAAATATTGCAGTCATATGTATTGTATGCACTCAAGCTGTAGAATAATGCCAAAGTAATCGCATTTGTATACATTATTGCTATTCGGTATATGAGAATTTACACATGAAATGGCTCTTAATACAGAAAAAAAGTTCGAGACCATTCCATCACAGAATAAAATATATATATATGAACATACCAGCGGGCAGCTAATGTCTATAAGCTATCTAAAATTTAGAAACCTTAGTTCTCTAAGAATAGTTCTTACTTTAAGCAGAAGATAGTGTCCCGGAAAATATGCAAAAATATTTTGGGGCTGCTGAAAAACTTGCTGTCCGTGAACTGGAGGGAAAATTGTTCATGTGACTTTATTTTTAAAGTTGAAGGCCGAATTCAGGGAACGCCGTGTGCGAGCTTGCTCAAAAGTCTCTATTTCTGCTCTGGTGAGAACATCATATCATTTAGGCTTTCGAAAAAGCTGTCAACAGCTTCCTGGGAAAGTTCCACTAACTCGGAAATAGGTGTAATCATGCATTCGTGCGCATGATTTTCTCCATTGACATTCTGATTTGCATTGCTGACAGAAGGTCGTACCTGATCGATGCTGCTTTCATCTTGAACTTCACTACCCATCAATCGTAGTGGTGAAGCTTCCACGAATGCCGTCATCAGGATTGGTAGCCTTTGAGGGCAGCACAAAGCATGAACCTTGATCGGGCTCAACAATGTTTCTGCATCCATTGGCGCATCCGATTGTAGCGTCAGACAGGTGTCTAACACGCATTCTTCTCCGCATAGCAGACACCTTAATACAGGTAAAACACATCTTTGCCACATTGGTCGAAATGATAGAAACCAAGTCATGTTCAGGTCTCTAAGCCGGGAGAGTCCCAGGATTTTTGATATCCGGTCCCGGTATCCAATGGCTAGGATTGTTTCTTCCCTTGTCGCAAGAGTTTTGTCTGTGACATGGGTTGCCATACCGAAAAATAAGGACCAAGAATAGGATTCCTGCAATTAGTCCCAAGATCAGTGGAAGTCCGCCAAAAATCGAATGGACGAAATCTGGAAAAATACCCAGTATGGCTTTGAATGGTGTTAATGCCATCGAAAATACTGTCTTAAATACCTTTGAGACCCCATTGGTATCAGAAATATTTAAGATTTCGTTTATAATTTCCGCGAAATGTATGGGGGGATTAGTTGATAACAATGAATGTATCTCTGCAGTCGTCCTTGCGACTTGTAGATCATACGTTTCTTTCGATGACGTGAGCCTTGTAGGCGTCTGAAGAAGCACTGTTTTCATTCTGCTTAAAGTATCTATTCGAATAGAAGTAATTTTCAAATTGGGCCATGCCCTTGCCTCCCTGTCTGGAAAGGAGCTGGGGAACAACGAGCGTCCACAGCACTTGACCTTCGCAGTCGTAGTTACTAGATAAGGAGTCCCGGGCATAAGACTACAACATCTGCGGTCTACAATTAGAATGTAACTCCCATTATAGAGTCTTTGAAAGAATGGTTCTATTTCTGTTGCAGGTGCGCCTTGCTGGTGACATGAAAGGTTGTATGAATTCCCTTCACAGGCTCCATGCAAACTAATTCCGTTACACAGAAGTGTGCCACTTAGTGACATCGCACAATTGTTGCCACTAAGAAACACTTTCTGTCCTTTATTACTGACACATGCATGTGAATAGGGCAGGTTCCATGTTGTTTTAAGGTACCCCTTTCCCAATTTCTCGTACATGCCAGCCTGTATATATTTTTGGCAGTATTGAAACCTGAAGGTTGAGATTGGAATATTTATTATCCCATGTATTATCCATTCACTGACAGGTCGTTCTGACATTGTCACTGGTAATCTTTCGAGTTTTTCAATGCTCAAGATTGTATAATCAGCACCCTTTTGTGCCATACTGATTTGTCTATCAGTAAGGTTAAAGATTTGGTATAGTGACGTTGTGTTGATTAAACGCCAAGGCACATAGCCTGAACGCAGGTTTTGTAACGTCCAGCCAAGCTGTACAATAGAGCGCAATTGTGACTGACCGTGTTGTAATAACAGTAAGTCTTGCGACAATATGTCGATTGCTGACGACACAATGCTGTCCAAAGAAAAAATTCTGGAGGACAGAGTCATTAACCCATTGTCCACTACAGAAAGTGATTTTTCCAAATTAATACGGTCAATTTCCCGTATTCTCTCTGCTGTTTCAATTTGAATAACCTTCCAGGCCTCATTGTATGCTGCATATACAGAGGCTGCTATGAAACGTTTTTGACGCTGTTTGCGTGGTCCCATTATGAAATCACGCAAGTCAGCACCATCAGTAAGTAAAGTTAGGTGTTGCTTAATTTCTGCCAGTGTGGAAGTTTGTAGCCATTGAAGGCATAATTTGCCCACACTGTAGGTGGTTATTATCCCTGGGTGATGTCTTTGGGGATATCTAGGGTCTGGCCTGGTCATTTTGAACCCCTGTGTTTTGTTCAGGAATCTGTCTTGACAGTTATTAGTATCTGTGGGCCAGATCAACCACTGTTTCCAATCAGGATGTGTTCTGTTTTGGTTTAATATATTGTTTACGTCTATCTCTTCATCTGTAGAAGTGTTGCTAAACATTGTTGGCTTTGGAATAGACGGTTTATTTAAATCTTTGATTTTGGCTAGGCCAAGACAGGTAGTTTGTTGAACAGTGTCATTTAAAAATATCATTTGTTCTGGGATCATGCAGGCTCTAAACATAGATTCTATGCCCTGCACTTGCCATTCTTTTGTACCCCAAACACTTTTCAATTCAACATTTTTGTCCCAATAATCGAAACCAAAAGTATTCATTTGTTCAAAAAATGAGTCTGAATATATCAATTTTGTGTTGGTTATCATGGTCTTTGTCCCTGTCGTGTTTGACAATTTAAAATAGAATGCTTCAGCATTACTTGTGTTAAAACCTGAAAAGTATGAATATTTGTCATAGAAGGTCCTTGAGCTTCCTTTTGGAGGGGTTGCACAATGTTCCCATTGATTATAATTTAAAACATTTCTAGGTTGTGCAGATCTATGTAAAAAATGGTTACCATAGTGGTTATAACAGTACATACTATCATAATTTGTAGAACCCTGCAAATAATCATGTTTGGTAAATTTAGCAGACATTACTAAGTCAGACATCATATTATTAATGCTTTCGAAGTCCCAATCATCAGCAAATGAGCTTGGTTTTGCAAAGTCACTCAAGGAGATCTTAATTTGGTGTGGATATTTCAGGATTTCGACCGGACCATACATTTCATAGTCAGTGTTGTCCCAGGCTACCCCACCCGGTATCGGATTTGCTGTGAAGTTGACTGAAGAAAGTTCTCTTTTCTCGATGTGTGAAGATGTGTGTGGTTTGAGGATCAAGTTGATTTTCTGACTTGCTGTGTCCATTTTTGCATATTTTCCCTCAATGAAGCGTCCCAAAGTTAGTATCATGATGAGCCAAAGTATGAGGATAAATGCACCAAAACCCACCCAAAATTCAATCCATGGAGAAATCAGATATGTTTCTTTCAGTTGTTTCAAAAGTTCTTTAGCTTTATCTTTAAAGGTTTTTGATGATGGCTGTGTCTTTGATTCACTGAAGCCGTCAGAGGAATCATCGAAGTTTATGAAGTAGCCGGATGCAGTTCTGTCAATTGTTCCAATTGGTTCAGGATTTCTGTTTCTTGCATTTTCACTTGGTACTTCATTATAGATTGGTGTGTCTCTGCTAAATGTTTTTATTTGGGTTTTCAGAGGTCTGAGTTCTATTGCATTGTTGCATAGTCCTTGTTGTTCTTCTGTAGGCGTTTCGAATGTGATGAGCCTCTTTGTTAGGACCTCTGTACTGGTAGCAAACCTTGGTGTTCTGCTACTTATTGGGAGTCCACTTGGCCTACTGTTTGTTATCGGCCACATGTTGTGGTTTTACCAGGTCGATGGATACAACTCGGTTCTCCTTTTTTCCAGCAAGTGGCGGTAGCACAACTGATCTTGTCCCGTTGACAGACAAGACAGGAACTGCTTTTCTGTAAGAAGGCCCAAATTCCTTCTTTACCGCGATCTTTTCCCTGACTAGATCCCCGACTTTTGGAATCCAGACAGGTCTTGCTGGGACAGGTGGTGGTTCTTCAGTGGTTGTTGGCTGTTGTTTCAACTTTATGTTGCTCAGGTCTTTTCTTGTTTTGTTTAAGTCCTGCAAAATAGCCAAACGGTCTTTGATCTCAAAGCTTTTTTCTTCTACCACTGAAGTCTGACTATCAATGTCAGAGATCAACATCCTAGTTCCAAATAATAATTCGTACGCACTGAATCCCTTCAGAGAATTTCTTGGCAAGTTATTTAGACTACGTTGGACACTTATTAGATGTTTGACCCACCCAGCTCCCGAACCTAATATCCTTTCCGCTATAGATTGCTTTATGCCTTGGTTTTTTCTTTACACCATCCCGTACCCTCAGGAAGGAAGTGAGAAGATTCCCGCTGGGCTATGCTCATTTGGTCATGTTTCCCCTCAGGCTGTTGGGCTAGAGTGGAGACAATGGTCAAACGTAGCATGCTCTTAGCGTATATGCCATTTAGACTCGCAAATCTTTGTATAACAGTCCAGACGTCAGCCGAGTGCTGGTGATCTACATTATAAGTGGAACTAGCCTGTATATGTTAATCGCAACCCTTCCTTTTTACTCCTGATTTTTCCTGGAGTAAACCGACGAGGTATTAAACTGTTTCTCTCCCCACTGCGATCTCTGTTGCAGTTTGGGCAGTTTTTTACAAACATGGTGTGACGCAGGCTCATGCCTGGCCACCAGTACCGTGATTGTAATTCTTCCAGAGAATCTTTTAGTTTGAGGTGTCTGAGACCCTCGCCCATATGTGTGTCTGCGATTAACAAGTTTCTCCTGTCCATGTTTGGAATCACTCTATCCCCCACTCCAGGGATTCGAGCAAAAGGGACGGAGTTTGCATCGATTATGTATGTATAATTGAGTGGATAATTGATCGGTAACGCTGAGCAGTCGCCTTTTGATGACGTTTTCACTGCCAGCACTGTTTCACCGTCAATGTATTTTAATGTACGCTTTTTTCGAACTACGGGAGCCTACTTAGTGGCTGCCGCTGTGGCTGTCTCAGCCAATGAATTCCCTGCAACGTGAACGCCATCACGCTGATGACTCAGTGAGTGTGTCACGTGAGTCTTTGGTAGTTCTTTTTGTAAAAGAGCTATTTGTTCCCATAGCAGTTTCTGCTTTATTGGTGCATCTGTGTCATCTTTGTAACCGTTTCGAATCCATGTCTGCAAATCCTTGTTATATGATTTGACGCAGTAATATGAATCTGACACTATAAGTGTCGGGAATTCGCGATCCGCATTATCTAGCGCCATTTTCAAAGCTAATATTTCAGTTTTTTGTTCTGAATTAGTTTCTACTGAGTGTGTTTTTGTTAATAGAGGTTTTAGTTTACCTCCGCGCCACACTTCTTTTGTAATCCCACATGTGGGGTTGTATGCCTGTTCGCCCCAAACGGGGGGTTGAGCATGCCCGTCTGTATAAATTACACAGGCGTAATGTCGTAAAGGCAGAATATCGATTGGCAGAGGATATGTTTTTTCATATTCTAGATTTTTTTAATTCTTCTAGTTCTAGAAGATTGTAATCCAGGCTACACTTGATAATTCATATCCTACGAATAGGACTGTCAGATGGGCAATTCTGGATTTTTTAAAGTTGAATTTGTAACCCTCTGCAGCGAACCCAAGTATTATGGTGTTCACTCTTTTCAAGTGAGTCTCCAAGTCATCATCTGTTAAGTAAATGTCATCGACATAAGATAATGCTTCATCATCATATAGTTGTAGTAATTCTGTTACTCTCACTGAGAATACTCCCGGGCTGTTCTTGTACCCCTGGGCTAACCGACAGAATTGTTTTTGAGTGCCATTTATTGAGAATGCAGTTAAATATCTGCTCTCTGGTGCTATGTTTTGACAAAAGAATCCATTAGAGATGTCTAATGTTGTTTTGTATTTTTTGCGCACTATGTTATTCATTAGTGCAGCACTATGTGAGTTTTGTACTGCAAAACTTTTGCAACATGTGTTAAGGTGTCGGTAATCCAAAACTAGACGATATGAATTGTCTGGTTTGGAGACCGGAAACAAAGGGTTGTTCATTTGTGAGGTGCAAATTTCAATCACCCCCTGGTATTCTAGCTGATCTAGTATTTCATTTACCTGTTTTTTAGCTTCTTGCTTAATTGGGTACTGCCTTTGTGCAGTAGGTTGTGATTTTAACTGGATTTTGTGAGGAGGAGAGTCCTCATCCCATCCCACGTGATTTTTATATAAAGCAGGAGCTAGAGCTACTGCCCACTTTCTGGCAAGTGTGTATTTTTTATGAATTGGGATATGATTTGAGAAGGCAGGCATAATTACTTCTTCGCCATGAGGGCACTCCCTGACAAACTCTGGTGGCCAGTCTTTTTCAGCTAGAAGGATATCATAGCCCTTGGAGAGATTATCCCAAAATAGTCCCCTTATTTTCCTAGTCTTATCTCCCTCTATACGCAATGTTATTTCGTATATTTTGTGAGGTTTGCTAACTCTGGTGTCCGCAGTTTCCACTTGAAGATATTCATTCGTGTCCACTGTCTCCAGATGATTCATAAGGACTTTGCGAGCTATGCTCACTTCTGCTGCGCTGTCTAGCATTGTCTGAGCCCATTCTCCGTTTTTCAGTTGTGTCCTCAGTATTCTCGGCATTGTTAACTACCTTGATACTGGCTACCTTCTTTTTTGGAAATTGTAATTTCTTTTTTAGCTGAGCAGGTTCCTTGTCTTTGGACTTGGTGTGCTCTTCTCTTTGTTCTGATCGTCCTCTTCTTTCCGATTTCTGCGAGGAAGTCTGAAAAGATTGAGAGGGACGTGTATCAATGTCTTGATATCTATCAGGCTTTTTAATATTATCCCTATTTCTAAGGTTATATCTTTTCCCAGAGGGGTCACTCTGAGGTGACCTGTGTCTTTGGTTCGGAGATTTTTCTCTTCGCCTAGGAGACCTTCCTCGGGACTGGAATTTCTTTTCTTTAGGATTGGATTGTTTGTTTCCATCCCAGTTCTTTTTTGGTGATGTAGAATTATTATTAAAAAATATTTTTTCAGGACTTTCAATTAGTTGCGGTTTTACTGGTATTCCACCTAAACTATCTCTACCTAGTTCCTCATAGGATTTTTCTATGATTCTGGCAATTTCAGCTGGTTGGTCTGCTATATCTGTCTCTTTTAACCTCTGGCGGATCGCCACGTTTGCTGCTTCTCCCTTTATGTTGGCTAATAATATAGCCGAGACCTGCTTGAAGTCTTTTAGTAATTTCATACCAAGAGTTAAAGCGGGTTCAGGACCATATTCATCTTGAATTTGTTTTAGCACATCTGGTATTACCGAAATGGATGGAACACCGTGCGTTTTTGTGTAGATGGAAGCAAAGACTGTACCCCAAGTGTCACAGTCCTCAATGTGTGGTGCGATTCCCATTGGAAGACAGATAGTCAGAATCCTGTGCTTTTCTAGCGGGGTGGTGTCTGGAAACACCGCCTCTATTTGGGTGATTTTCTGCGCTAGCCAGAATGGTATTTGTTCCCGTTTAGCCGGTACTTTACCTAGGCAGGACTGGATGTTCTGTGGTGTAATTTTATTTGTGTTCCCCTGGTGAGGGGTCAGCTGTGGGAGTTTAATCGCTGGCTTAATTGTTGAAGTCCGCATCACATATTGGACTAATTGTCTGTGTATTTTTATTAGTTCTTTTAGCTGTGTTAAAAGGTTTGGTGCAGACATCCCATCGATGTCTGGATGTGGTGTGTATCCGGCTAGGACCGGCCACGTTGCTCCTGGTCTACCTAAAGGACCGAGCCTGGTGATGTGATTATTGTGTTTTAGGGCGCCATCAAATAAGAGCAAATGCTCTTGAAATTTGAGTGGTACTTCCACCTCCTCGAAAGGAGTGTACGTTTCAGGAGGTTCCTCTATTTTGTAATAGTGGAAGTACTTTGTTACAGGATTTGCTGCTGGAAAATTTATCCATGAATAGTATACCTCTGTCTGCCGATATTCGTGTGCCTCAATTACGAATATGACTGTACCACCTCTAGGTGTCAGTCCATTTTCTATAAGTTTTAAAGTTATAGATTTCCTTTTGATGACCGGGATGAGTATTATATCCGGGTCTGCGTCTTGCATGGTAGCATCAGCTGCTGCGAGCTCAGTTGCTAATCTAACTGCCTCTCTTTCATCCTTATTGTCTGACATTTTACTGACAGGATGGTTATATTTTTGTTTTTGTTTTTGCAGATCAGGTTTCTTGTGGAAACAAAGATTAGATGCACAATATTTTGGAACAGTGTATCCTTCAACGTTGACTTGTACCAAGAACCATACATAGGAGTTCCCTCCTGCGAGGTTTGGCGGATATAACCTTTCACCCACTCCAGACGTCTTTGGAGTATTTGGGAAAAGGGGTCTGAATGAGAAAGCACGACTGAGTTACTCTAAATGTCTTACGTTAGTTTTATCGCCCTTTCCAAACGCGTTGGGCGCCATGTAGTGTAGTTCCTATCATCCCAATAGGCTCTGCGCATTGGAATAATACCTACAGCAGTAAAGGCCTAGACCAGACGTTAACTAGGTCTACTACTGTCGATACTAGACTTAAAGTTTTGGGTTTGCCAGCGTAGCTCAGAGTTCACTAGAAACTTTCTCGAATGTTCAAGGAGGACTTAACTTCCCTGATTAGACAAGAAGGGATTTCGTTTCTGACAACCATAGAACATGACAACTTTGCTCTCCCCTAATCAAGAGTATATCTCGAGAGTCGTGTGAACAAAAGGCAATTTATTTTACTCAGTCAGTACGTGCATTCTTAGTCTCATCAGATTGTAGAGAAAAGGAAGAGACGGGCGTTTTCAATAAAAGGTGTTATTTATTGATCAGTCTCTTTTCTCATACAAGAGAAATGGATCGATATTATTGCAATACTTATAGTTAAGTAAAGTGCATACATTAAAAGCAATAGTATAAAATAATACTGTAAAAACATTGATATGGTTTCTAAGCCATAAGATGTTTTAAAATGAATAAAATATATTACATACACATATACATTTGACTAAACGTACTCAACTGGTGTTTCTAAATACGCCTACCCCGTGTACCTGACCTAAGCCTAATACGTGGGCGGGAATAGAAAGTTACAGTTTAAGTTAAGTTTGTTTTTGCCAAGTGAATAACTAAAGAATTCTCTGTGAGGGGTTATTCAGTTCTGTACCTGGAATCTAGGTTGAATGAGGGATGGTATCTCTGGTCTCGATATTCCAGGCTGCCTGCGAGGGCTACCCAGAAACGCCGGTGCTGGATTTCTCGGCAGGAGAAAGCAGCTTCTCTCAGCGCGTCAGAAAGGCGGGGCTGCGCCAGCGGGGTCTGCTCTGCTCTTCGCTTCGGCAAGTATGGCTGCTCCGTCTCGTCACCACGCGTGTGTTTGCATAGGGCAATATCGGTAATATTTATACCTTTAAGGTGCCGAGATTGACGTAAGGATGGACATAGATACGTCAATAAGGATGTCATACGACTTGCTCGTTAGCACATTCTTTTACTGAAGTTCTCGGTGAAATCAAAACAATGGCCGCAGGGTTTTGCCCAGGTTGTCATAGGTTTGATTTGTTATGAGAACTCCGTATGCCTTATCAGGGGCTGGAGGAATATCGCTTGTCTAATTAGATCGCAAGCGTTATGACCTAATCAGATAACACGTTCCTGTGCCGTAGTGTGACTGCGTCAGATAACGGTATCTGCATCATGGGGGTTTTCTGCCTCATGGGCTGACTGCTAGTTAACTTGTTGGTTTGTTTAACCAGAATAGGGTCAGGAATAGGGGGATCGATTCAGAACCTATAGGAATACATCACAGAACGACGCCTTTCATTACCCCCGGGGTCTCTCCCGTTTCACCCACTTCCCAACACATCTACGACCGCAATTAATTCCCAGGACTCACTTTTGGCCCCATCGTTTGTTGCTCTCCCAGGTTTTGCTACAAACACTCACAATACCCCCCCCCCCCACTAGATGCAACGCATCCCTAGAGTTTCCTCCCCTGCCGACTAGACTATCTTTGACCCCTACCATCTTTCTAAACGAGTCATTAACCGAGCCTCTGCCCCAGCAGGACGACTCGTTAGCCACCAGGTCTAGCGATCCGGCCACAAGCCCAATTACAATTGCAATCCCCGTGTACCCTCCTACCTCAAAGATTACCACCCCGAGAGTCACAACCAGAGGGCAGAAAGCCAAGTTTAATACATTGCCCGGTCATCTAGAACTCCCAACTAAGAGCACGAAGGGGAATGCAGGTGGACAGGAGCAGAAACCCAAAAAGGGCACTAATACATTAACCATGTCAAGGAGCGAATACGTTACCAACAACGCGGTGATTGAAAAACTCGCTCCCAGTAGTGACAGTGGCTCCCGGGGTAGCACCACCAACACTCTTGCTAGTTCCTCACTTTTTCCATCGTACAATGAGGGCTTACTGAGTAAAATCGAGCACTTAATGAAATCCCTAATGTCCCCCCTCTTGGAAAGGGTAAGGCGCATTGGTGACAAATTAGACAACCTGGAGAAAGTACTGGTCGGTGGCCAGATTACCTCAGGGCAACCATTTAGCAAAGCAAATCCAAATCGCAGTACAAAGCAACTAAGTTCCATTAATCAGACTACCCCCTCAAACAACTGGCCACAACCTCCATCTGCCAATAGACCCTCACCTAATCACACAACGATTAACGTGGACCCCACAGGAAGCCCCCCACAAGATTAGGTCTAGTTCAGATATAGCTGATTCTAAGGGGCAGGAAAGAACTAAGGGTAACACAAGAGATGGTACGAATCACGAGGGACTCACAAACGCTAACCACCGCGCAGCAAAGGACCCCTCTCCGGTCAGAAAACCAACCAGGCCCTTTAGACGCATCGATCTTCCCCCGCAATCACTACCTTACACTGTAGTGCTAGTAGGCGTCCCGGAACTATCTCGAGATAAATCAGAATCCTTCCCTGAGCTATTAAATAAAGTGGCTCACTGGCTTAACATGAACAGGCCTTTGCCCCCAGACAAGTTGGGGAAAATACTATTCGTAAGGAGGCTCACTTGGCTGGGACACAGAAGAAAGGATCATGCGGGGGACTGTGTTGTTATAAACTTTGGGGACACGCGGGTGGTAGAACACATTCTTAACCAGCTTCCCCAATTTATTGGGAGCAAAATCCTTACTAGGGACCTGAGTTTCTTCTATCCCCAACTCCCCTCAGTACAAGCACTTAACCACCATAGGAGTCTTGGAAACGGACCTCACCCTGTGGGCGGGGGGGCAAGGTATAACATACCAACTTTCAACTTCTTTGACAAGCTCTCTGATTTGGAGCAGGTGGATTGACTTCCTTCGAGCGCTCTGACTGAGCCCGTAGCGGTCAATGTGCCTGCCACTTCTCCGCCCCCAGGTCATCTGGAACACTGTGGGGTTTCAAATAATGAAGTACTGCAAATCTGACACAGGCTAGTCGCCTGTTGGAACACGAGGAAACACCCTTTAAGCCAGCAATAACTCAGGCCGACTCCTTTATTGGCATCTTGTACTGGAACATTGCGGGCTTACGCTCAAAGGTAGAAAACAGCATTTGGTTGGATTTTATTAACAACTATAGTGTTATAAGTTTACAGGAAACATGGGCAGCAGCGGAGCTTCACATTCAAGGTTATAGAACTTTTTTCTCCCCTGCTTTACCATCTCCTTCTGGCAGGGCAAAGGGTGGACTGGTTACTTACATATCCAATACTCTCCAACTTGCAAGCATTAACTCTGTTAAGTTGGAGCCAAATTATCAAGTAATCATCCTGCAGCAAAGAAATGCCAGCACCCTGGTAATAGTGAACTTTTATAACAATCTATCTGAGGGCGACCTAATAAACATAATCAAGGAAATATCCCTGTGTCTCCAGGAATTAGCTACAAAGTCACGCAAGGAACTGATTATAATTTGGGGTGGGGACTTCAATCAGATCCTTTTCAAACATAGTGCCAACTTGCTCTGCGGTATAGCGGACGAAAATAATGTACCTATAACCCACTTTCCCCACACAGCGGTTGGGCACATGTTAAATGAAACCCTGTGTGCCCTAGATCTCATTATTTCTAACTACCTGGTAAATCCTCCTGTACCAGTCGTCCCTACATATAATGGCAGAGGAAGGTTTAGCACAATAGATTTCATATTTATATCTGGGTCAGTGGGAACGGCCCTCTTAAGCTGCAAAACACACGACATTGCCATTAGTGATCACTACCCGAATAGTATCACTCTAAAAGCCCCAAAGTGCCACGAGAGGCCCAACATTGAAATTTTATTACGTCAGAACAACCTCTCAATGGACAGAACAAACGGATATTCACTGAGATGGGAAAAAGCTGATCCACTGGCAATTACAACAAGCCTAGTTACAAACTTAGGCAAGAATTTGCAAACTGTTTGGATCCTGCGACTACCAGCGAGGGCATAATGGCAAACTTTTCCATCCTATTAACAGCAATCAAGGAAACCCTTTTCGTTAAAACGAAAATAGGCAAAAACAGAGTTAAGGGGTGGTTTGACAGCTCTTGTACAACTACACACCGGAACCTCAAAATAGCCTTACAAAATAAAGATAGAACCCCACGAGATATTGCGGCTCTTAGAACGATTTACAATCAGGCCCTAAAGTCCAGGAAGACCATCCTCAAACAAGAGCTCTGGACCCAACTCCATATATCTTGTACGTTGAGGGACAGCGCTGCCTTTTGGAAGGTTGTGAAGTCCCCTTTCCTATTAGACAAAACAGATAACCCCAGTATTGATGTTGCAATTGACGAGCAGACGTGGATCGAATATTTCGAGCGGATATTCAGCCTCCCTTTAACCGTAACTCGTCCTGCATCATCTGGCTTAAAACAAATTCAGTTCCCGTTGCCTATCGTTATAACTCATGGGGAGGTAGAACTCGCCCTGAAGGCTAGCAAGAATGGCAAGGCGCCAGGGCCCGATGGGGTACCAATTGATCTTTTTAAGTTCAATTTGGATCTTTGGTCCCCAATTCTAACTAGGGTCCTTCAAGCAACATGCGACCTGGGGCTTATAGAGTCCTGGTCCCAGTCAATCCTTGTCCCCATCTTTAAGAAAGGGGACCGTCAACTCCCATCTTGCTATCGTCCAATTTCCCTCCTGGACTTGCTGGGGGAAGTGGCTGGCCATGTTATCTTAGAGCGCCTTCAATTGTGGGCGTCAGACAACAACGTTCTTTCTGACCTACAGTTCGGTTTCCGCGAGGGACTGGGAACCGTAGAACAAGCCCTTAACTTATCCCTATTGATCGGGAAATACGTAAATGCTAAGGGGGGGCTCTTTTCATGACCTATGTAGACCTCTCACCAGCTTTTGATTGCGTAAATCACAACAAGCTGTGGATCGTCCTTGCAGATATGGGTATAGAGTCTTGTCTTTTGACGTTTTTGCGTGAACTCTACTCAGACGCGTCTGCTAGAGTCAGATATGGTACGGGGGCGAACTAACACAGCCGTTTAAAGTGGAGCGTGGGGTGAGGCAGGGCTGTGTCCTGGCCCCGTTTTTATTTAATTTGTATACCAATGGCTTGGAAAAAGCCATGTTGATGGGAAGCCAGGACCTCCCTATTATAAATAAGCGCCAAATCCCGGTCCTTCTATATAGGTGGACGACGCTGTAATCCTGGCACGTACTCCCATGGAATTACAGCGCTCTCTTACAAGATACCACACATTTATGGCTAGCCTTGACCTAAAAGTCAACATCAAGAAAACTTTTGTAATGGTTGCTGGGTCGAGGATTAACAATACCAAGCCAATATATCTTGACTCACAGAAACTAGAGAACGCTCACACGTACCCTTATCTGGGAATTATATTCGACCACAAAGGATCCTGGATCTCTGCTATAGAATCCAGGAAACTCTCCCTCATTAGAACAACTAATGCGTTAGTTAGGTTTGCGAATAAACTGGGCAGGCGGCCCACGGTAGAACTGTTAAAAAATCTACAGGGCTAAATGTGCATCTAGTGCACTTTATGGGGCGGGAGTCTGGGGTCATGCCAGGATCGCGGAGGTCCAAAAGGGGGAAAACACTTTTCTACGATTCCTTCTGGCAGTGCCTCAGGGCACCCCTACCTATGCCTGTCACTTGGAAGTGGGCATGCCCTATCTATTAGACCTGATTCGGATTCAACCCCTTCTCCTGTGGCACCGCATATGAACCTCAAACGAGACAACCCTTTGCCGGGGAATCTTAGAGGACTGTCTTTCCCTAGATATGGCACTGAAGATTGGTTGGATCGCCTATATAAGAAAATTCTTTAGCGACCTTGGCATGATCCAGTATTACAGCTCACCAACTTTAATAGCTGCTATCTCGAGGAGGAAGTTTAACAAGATCTGTTTGGCTCACCTAGAATCTCTCCGACTTGCTAGTGAGGTGTCAAAAGTCACGGTCCAGCACTCACGCAGATTCAATCATCATTTACTGTCCAGCCCTACTTAACTTATAATTTTACGGGCTATGAAAGATTCTTGTTAACCAGGTTCAGACTGAATATTTTCCATCATTTGGTTACTTTCCCAAAAACCAACATCTGGAAAAAACCTCTTCAGACTTGTCCTTGTGATGACAGCTCGCCCCAATCGACAATGCACATTATATTGTTCTGCAGATTTTATCAGGAACTGAGATGCCATTGCCTCTTGCCAATTCTTAAGGTCATGGGCCTACGAAGGTGCCGCCCAGCTTATCTTGCCCTGCAGTTCCTAGACGCTGAACCCTTTGCAAGATTGGTAGCAACATTCCTGAAGTTAGTTATCAAACATAGGCAGAATTTGACTGAATAAGGGCTGATCCCCTTCCATGCTAGCGGCGTTCCCGGATTGTTAATTATTGTAAATCGTTTGCGGCACAAAACTGCATAACTGTGAATATTTCACTTTTTTTATTATGCTTTTAACTGTTTTTATCCATGGTCATTTTTAAAAAGTGTTTTTATTAGAAATGTTGTACATGTATTATACTGTGCTTTTATGGATGTTGTTACTTACACCCGAATAAAGCTTGATTTGATTTGATTTGAACTGCATTCTCCTGCCCTGAGGGCATTTTCTGAGCATAAGTAGGGCACCCCTGGCACCCCAAACTCAGATCTTGACTGGACGAAGCACAGAGGAAGGACAGCCCTCCTGCACCCAGGAACCATCAAAGACAGGCATTGTTGTGGACTGCACCTGTTAGCTAGCAAAGGAGAGGGACTGTCCACAGTATGCGTCATCCCTTGTATCAGGACCACTTCTCTAGGAAAGCCCAGCAGCAAATAAATGTGCCTGGAACTGACTGAATACTGCTTCACCTGCTGAGGTAGCTGTTTCTGAGAACCTTGCTGATCCCACTAACTGGCTCCCTTCTGGAGTTGTTTGCCTAAAGTGACCGCATTACGACCAGTCCAAACGTTTTAGTGAAAACGTTTGTAAGTGTCAAAGCTGTTGAATTTGCCAATGCTGATTCGCGATTGAGCGAAATGCTTTGATTTTCTATACATTGTAAATTCTATTTTTTCTGGTAATCGGCAAGGATAGAGGTCTGGCCTATTCTAGACCTGCACCCTCTCAACGCCTTCCTCTGGAAAGAGAAATTCAGAATGCTCACCCTGGTCTAGGTCTTGTCTGCTCTTGGCCCTAGAGACTGGATAGTAGGGTTGGACCTGCAAGATACCAATTTCTATATTCCCATCCTGCCGGCCCAACTGCGCCATCTGAAGCTTGTAGTGGAAGAGGAGCATTTTCAGTTTGCTGTGGTCCCTTTTGGTCTCACTAGCTTCCCTTGGGTGTTCATGAAAGTGATGGTGGTGGTGGCAGATCACCTTCGGAGGTCAGGGGTGCAAATCTTCCCCTACAGCAACAACTGGCTGTTGAAGGCGGGCTCACCCCAGGCAGCTGTCAACCACCTCCAAACTGTGGCAAACCTCCTGTCATCACTATCAACATACCGAAGTTGCACCTGCCTTCTTAGATGCTCCCCTTCATTTGAGCTATTCTGATGAACACCACCACTGCCATGTAGTACTGCAACAAACAGGACAGGATGGGGTCACAGACTCTATGCCAGGAAGCCTTGTGCCTCTAGAAATGACTGGGCCACCAAGTAATTTCCTAGTGGTGAACCACCTGCCAGGATCCTTGAATGCCAGGGCGAACAAGCTCAGTCATCGACGCCTAGCGAATCATGAATGGCAGCTACACACGGAGAGTGTGCAGTCTTTCCACCAATGGTGAGTACCTTGGCTCGATCTTTTCACCACTGCTGACAACGCTCAATGTCAGCACTTCTGAACATTGGGGTTTCCAAGGAGTATACCCCTCTCCGTCAGAGGCGCATTCCATGTTGAGTAGAACTTGGCACTGCAATTTGCCTTTCCACTGATACCACTCTTATTCCAAGCTCTCAAGAAGAACAGAACAGACAGGGCCCAAGTCATCCTAGTGGCTCCAGATCGGGCACAGAGAATATGGTATACAGATCTCCTTAACTTCAGCATATGTCCTTTAATCCGGCTGCTACTCCAGGAGTACCTGCTTTCGCAGCAACAGGGCAGGGATCTGCATCCGGGCCTTTGCTCTCTCCAACTTCATGCTTGGAGTTTAAGCTGTGACAGCTGAACACCTTTGACGTTCCTGCGGAGGTGGTTGATGTCATCTTGGCTGCCTGGCGTCCCACTGTTAGACACCGGTCGTTGGGACAAATGTGTTGCTTGGTGCAGGCCAAATTATGCGACATTCTGTTATTTTTCTGTCTCTTGCCTGGCAAGGATTTACTATGGGCATAGTTGACGATTATCTTTCGACCTTATGGTTGCCAGAAAAGCCCTCATTTTTTTAAGTCACCAGTTGTGATTCAGTTTTTGAAAGGGCTACAACATAGGTTTCCTCCTTATCCATTTCTCATGTCCCAATGGACTGTAATCTAGCCCTGGTTCACCAGATGCACTCTCTAGTTGATCCTCTTTCTTCACATCAACACTTTATGGGTTCTTACCATGTCCTAGTTTACCAGATGCACTCTCTAGTTGATCCTCTTCACATCAACACTTAACACTTTATGGGTTCTTACCATGAAGACTGTGTTCCTCATTGCCATCACCTCAGCTCGGAATGTGAGTGAGCATCAGGGTTTTTGTGTCTATCCAACATACACTTCCTTCATAGACAAACTGGTTTTGCAGGTTCTGACATACGTCTTGCTGAAAGCTGTCAAACTATCCTACTGTCAGCATTTTATGCTCCATCTCACTCCTCTAAGGAGGAGAGATGCCATTGCTTAGACCCCAAGAAAACACTGAGCTTCTACATAGATCATACCAAAGACCACCGGGCGGATGATTAGCTGTTTGTGGGGTTCTCTGGAGTGAAAAAAAAGGCAAAGTGGTGCGGAAGAGATCCCTCTGCCACTGGAAAGTGCCATTCATTATGATTTGGGCTCCCAGTTTTATGGTATTCATTTTTTTTACATTTCCATCTGTATTTATCCATATTTATTTTTGGGCCTTCTTATTGGTTTTTATCCATATTTATTTTGTGTTTTGAGAATAAACAGTTATAAAATTAGGTATTTCCACATTTATTTAACTCATAAACATGCACTCATACATTGATTCCTGTCGTGTTTTTGCAATTTAAGCATTCAAATATATCAATACACTATACCAACTGATAAATATTATTATTGTACACAAATATATGTTAACATATGGCTGTATTTACATTAATCTCATCCTGTTCTTTAAGTTTCCATTTTTGTCTACATTGGTTTCTGACTATTGATCTGTAAAAACTGAAAACCCAGGTAATTATGATCTGCTACGCATTGGCGAAAAAAGGGTCTATGGAAGGACTGCATACCCATTCCACCAGGGCCAGAGCTCCTACAACTGCTTTGGCATGCAGAATCCCTGTTATAGACATTTACCAAGCAGCTATGCTGGCATCCCTCTATACATTCATGAAGCTCTATTGCCTGGACAGTCAGGTTTGCGGAGAGAAGTATTTTGCCCGCTCGGTTCTGCAGGGCTTTCTGGTTTGAGTCCAATCACAGACCCACCTCCGAATAGGCACTGCGTTGGTATCTATTCAAAAGGTAAGGAATCTGCAGCTAGAATTCTCTATCAAAAGAATAAAATACCTTCCGTAATGCTCTTACTGGTAGAGACTCTGTATAGCCATAGCCTCCACACTGACCCGTCCTTCCTGCCCATTCTGTGACTGGACTCTATCCTTGAATAATATCCCAAGTCAAAGAATCACTCTAAGAATAATTTTGCAGTCTACAAATTTGCTCTTGGGGCTTGCGTCTGGAGATGCTGTCTCGAAAGCAACTGCGTTATTATGTGGGATTTGAGCCTATTTAGACCCCGTACATCATTTCTGGACCAGAACAACATCAGTGTGGAGCTGTACAGCACCAACTTCCGACACACAAAGGTACTAGTGAAAAGTTTCCAGATCCTTATCCAGTCTGACACCTAGGGAATTTTTAAAAGGAGAGGAATCTTTGGCTAGATAGAGGCTCTACCAGAAAGAGTGCTATAAAAGGTAAGTACCTTTAGCTCCAAATGTTGCCTAAACACGCAGCAAATATACAAGTTGTTTGCCCAAGTGATCCTCCACTATCTGGGCTGTAAATGTTCACATAAACAAAAGTGATGTGGAGGAACAATTATCCTACTGGTTCATAATAGGGTACATTCAATTACTCCTATACACTGGTTCAATGTCCCATCAAATTCATATATATTTCAAGGATCACTGACTAAATATCGAGGGACAAAATATAGACTACCCAAAATATAGATTCCAAAATATCGACAGACAAAATATCGAATTCCTATCTACAAACAGGTAAGTACCAAAATATCGACCCCAAAATATCGTTAATATATATATACATTATAAAAATATCGAATTTCTTAAAATTAATGTAAAATTAAAAAAATATTAAAAATAAATAGCTAAAATATACTTAAAAATACTTCAATTACCTTAAAATTATTAAATGACTAATTTAACTTATATAAAAAAATACAATCATATCTGTTAAAACATATATATATATATATTAACATAATATTAATTAAAAATACACAATATTATTACCATAGGATAGCGGAGGTGTAAAAATTACTATTCTCACTCCTGGAAGTGCAACAGTAGGGAAAGCGTTGGATAGCGTTGGGGTAAAAGTTACTATTCCCACTCCAGAGAGTGCAACAGTAGGGAAAGCGTTGGATAGCGTAGGGGTAAAAATTACTATTCCCACTCCAGAGAGTGCATCAGTAGGGAAAGGGTTGAATAGCGTAGAGGTAAAAATTACTATTCCCACTCCAGAGAGTGCAACAGTAGGGAAAGCGTTGGATAGCGTAGGAGTAAAAATTACTATTCCCACTCCAGAGAGTGCAACAGTAGGGAAAGCGTTGGATAGCGTAGGGGTAAAAATTACTATTCCCACTCCAGAGAGTGCAACAGTAGGGAAAGCGTTGGATAGCGTAGGAGTAAAAATTACTATTCCCACTCCAGAGAATGCAACAGTAGGGAAAGCGTTGGATAGCGCAGGGGTAAAAATTACTATTCCCACTCCAGAGAGTGCAACAGTAGGGAAAGCGTTGGATAGGGGTAAAAATTACTATTCCCACTCCAGAGAGTGCAACAGTAGGGAAAGCGTTGGATAGCGCAGGGGTAAAAATTACTATTCCCACTCCACAGAGTGCAACAGTGGGGAAAGGGTTGGATAGCGTAGGGGTAAAAATTACTATTCCCGCAACAGAGAGTGCAACAGTAGGGAAAGCGTTGGATAGCGCTGGGGTAAAAAATACTATTCCCACTCCAGAGAGTGCAACAGTAGGGAAAGCATTGGATAGCGTAGGGGTAAAAATTACTATTCCCACTCCAGAGAGTGCAACAGTAGGGAAAGCGTTGGATAGCGTAGGGGTAAAATTTACTATTCCCACTCCAGAGAGTGCAACAGTAGGGAAAGCGTTGGATAGGGTAGGGGTAAAAATTACTATTCCTACTCCAGAGAGTGCAACAATAGGGAAAGCGTTGGATAGCATAGGGGTAAATTTTACTATTCCCACTCTAGTGAAAATAAATTAATATAATTCACATAATTGTCAATTAATCAATTAATAAAAATTAATTATCAATTAAGAATTATTTATTTATCAATTAAAAATGAATTAACAATTTGTTCAAAACAAATACCAATAAATTAATTAACATATTTAAGTATTTATAATTAAATTCCTTCCCACCCTATTCCCCTATAAATCTACAACCCGCTACAGAAAATGAATTAATATTATTCACATAATTATCAATTAATCAATTAATAAAAAATAATTATCAATTAAGAATTAATTAATTACCAATTAAAAATTAATTAACAATTTATTCTAAATAAATACCAATTAATTAATTATAATTAAGTTACTTCCCACCGTATTCCCCTATAAACCCACAACCCGCTACAGAATTAAATTACGCAATAATTAAACAACATAAAATTAATTACTTATAAATTACAAAAATATATACACTTTTCACACGTATACTAACATAAAAAACACTTTAAAAAATCGATATAATTAAAAATTTGATATTTTTAATAAACTATATTATGTACTTCGATATTTTGACTGTGTATATTTTTAAAATCGATATTACATTACTTACCTTCAAAACAATATTTTTGATGTCTATATTCTGTCCATTCGATATTTTGTCCATTCTATATTTTGGACTCGATATTTTGGTTTGTCTATATTTTGGAATCGATATTTTGACCATTTACCCACATTTCAATAAAGCCACATCCCTCACTCATTCCAGGTCAGATACCGATGGAGTACGCGTTGAAGTGTTCCCTGCTCATGTGAAGATTGTTGTGATACAGAGACACGTTCGAGTGGGGCGGCCATACCAAAAAAAAATCTACGTGGAATTTTATGGTCCGACATTTGCCAGTCACCGGAGGTACTTCCCTTTTGAAGATTTTTTCAGAAGTGGGGCAGTATTCGAGCAACTGTATTCCGACGCAAAGAATTGCTTTGCATTTGAACTCCGGCACGATAGTATCTAGCAGTTGTTCCTTTTACCCCAGTCCTGATAAGGTCCAACTAAAGGGGCTGAAACGCGTCGACAATTAGAGAAGGAGGAATCCGTTGAATAATAAATATGTCTTAATAATGGACATCCACACAGGAAAAGCTGTGTAGATGTGGATAAGATAGCTCTAATGTGCAAAGGATTACCTCACAGTGAATTCCATTGTATTTAAGGAATGGACACTTTTGTTTGTAAATTTGGTGTTTAGGATACAACTATTTTTTGTTTTGTGTAATTTTGTATGTTATGGAAATGTATACTGCACATTTTTGTTTCGTTGTAGTTTGTTGATCAAAGTTGACACATAAATTGATTTTTGGTCCTAACCAGATATAAAATTAGAAGAAATAAATTGTGGTTATGACTTGGAATGAGCGAGGGATGTGAC
The DNA here is from genome assembly GCF_964261635.1 of Lissotriton helveticus. Taxonomy (NCBI): domain Eukaryota; kingdom Metazoa; phylum Chordata; class Amphibia; order Caudata; family Salamandridae; genus Lissotriton; species Lissotriton helveticus. Next base: position 1,260,386,054 of record NC_136057.1, on the reverse strand, counting down.
TTTATTGAAATGTATGTGAATTAAATTGGGCATTGAACCAGTGTATAGGAGTAATTGAATGTACCCTATTATGAACCCTTAGGATATTTGTTCTTCCGCTTCACTTTTGTTTGTGTGCATAAAAACGCAACAACATGTGTATGAGCAGTGGAAGACGCTTTGCAAAGGGCTAAAGGGCCATTTTTCTTTTGCTTATTGCTGTATTCGGGTGTCAGACAGGTATCAAGGTGAAATCGTTGCCCAGATAGTTTTAACAAGCATACAAACTTAAAAATAACAAGGTAATACTATCGTAAAATGTGTCACGTAATTAAATAAACCATGCTGCATACTTTGATTCTCCCCTGCTGCATAAATCATGCAAATAATGCCCCAGTAGAAAACTTGAGTTTACAAACCTCAGGGTAAGACTAGGACACAAGAACATGCATTTCGACTCTCTGAATCCCAACCCATTTTCAACCACACTTCCAGTCAGTCAGTTGGTGGAGGCCTGAACTACCGGGCTTTCACGCATTAGGTGCTGTAAGAGGAAATATGGGTCCCCTGGAGACAGTCTGTCTCCTGCCCATGTGGCAGCAGATGGGAGGACAAGATATTTGTTTCGGCTAGGTGCCTAAAAGCATGTCTGTCAGTGCCTCATTGTATAGTATAAGGGGTTCTAGAGAGGGCTTCCCTGGCTGCAGTACCTCTGTGAGTGCATTCGTCTTTCCTTCCACCGAGGGGAGTTGGAGGTCAAGTACATCAGCTGCTCACCTGATAAACATGGCAAATGCGGCAGACTATCCAAGTAGAGGAGTAAGGTAGAGAATTTAGGGCAGTGTCAGGTGATGTGTTGAGTCTACAGGCATCTTGCAGGTCAAGGAATAGATTTTTGATGAGGTGCCACCTGAAAAACAACCAACCTCTAGTGTCCTGGCTGACTGGCTGTTTGCCAGCTGCCCCCCCAGACCTTTTTCTAGACCCCTAGGTCAAGAACCTCATGCTCTCAGGGTCCTTAAACAAAGCCCATCCTGGGCAGAGGTGCCAAGTCTCCTCCCCCAAGATGGGCAGGGTCCACGAAGGGGAAGCTTCAAAGGCTTGCTGCCTTTGTGAGCTGACCCAGCCATTTGCTGTTCCCAGCAACAGGCCTCTACCAGTTCTGAACCCTACTTTGAGTGGGAGAATTGGCGAGAAAACCAAAATAAGAGGAGAGGTATGCCCACCTTTGCTAACCCCACCCCTCAGGTGGGGGAGGCAAGGAGAAGCACAACTCTCAGTCCCCACCATCTTGAAGATGGGGGACCCAGTCAACCATGGTGAGGCTAACGTCCCCTTCCACTGGAGAGTGGCACAATAGGGGGTGTACCCACACCAAAGAAGGGAGCCACTGATCTAAACCTGTACCTACATGAAATGCCCATAAATGTTGTATTTAGGGGCAACCCGAATCTTGCCTCCTCAGACAAGCAGGAAGAGGAAGAAGGACCGAAGACCTGTGCTGAAGGAAGAAGAGGAGGACACCAACTGCCTTGGCTCCAGCCCTACCGACCTGCTCCAGCGGAATCTCGGCATGTCCCGCAGCCAGCAGCCCCCCAAAACCCAGAGGACCTGCCCTGCCTTCCCTAAGAAGACTTTGCCAAGAAACAGACTCTGGCCAAACCCGCTTAGCTGCACCACTCTGCACCAGATGCCCACGCCCAGAGTTAGAGTGGCCCAACATCACATGGAGGTCTCCCCAGTAATCCTGACCTATGATACGGTGATCCCTTACCTACCTTAAGTCTCACTTGATGCTTGCAGCTTCTATCTGGAGGATCCCCCGACCGTGACCGGAGCTGGTAAGGAAAACACAATGCCAAAAGACATGCCTGCACCCGACGACCCACCGCCTTGAGTGGCCCAACCAACGGTGTCCCAGCATCCCTCGACACCCCAACTTACCTCTCTAACCAGTGGCCACCTCCAGAAGATCTTCGTACCCGGGCCTGCAGTGTTTGCTCTGACCGGAGCTTCCCCATTGCAACAAACAGGGCTCCCAACGTCGATCCAACACCCTGCACCCAGCTGCGGCTGTGGGTGCGCCTTGTGTGCCAACTTGGATCCCCCTTTGCCTTGAGGTTACCTCTAGGGACTTTGCTTCTTCAACCTTGTGGCCTGCTCTTAAGCAGCCACCAAACAACGACCATTTTACCCCGTTGGCCAACATTGGGCCTAAGCACAGAGGGTGCTTTTTGAGTCCATCCTTGACCCTGGGGTAATCCTTGTTCTAACAACAGAAACTCAACCTTCAAGACCGTTTACTTACCTGCAAAACGATAACCCCATTTTTATCCATAGGATTGCATTGACTGTTTTCATCTGAAAAACTTTTAAGTGTGTTTAGTGTTTTGTCAATCAATCAATCAAGACATTTATAGAGCGCACTACTCACCCGTAGGGTCTCAAGGCGCTAGGTGGGGGGGGGTGCAGTCACTGCTCGAACAGCCAGGTCTTGAGCTTCTTCCTGAAGGAGAGGTGGTCTTGGGTCAGGCGCAGGTCGGTCGGGAGGGAGTTCTAGGTCTTGGCGGCCAGGTAGGAGAAGGACCTTCCTCCTGTTGTCGCTCTTCGGGTGCGGGGGACGGCGGCGAGGGCGTGGCTGGTCGATCTGAGGTAGCGCCTGGGAGCGTAGGAGTTGATTCGGTTGTTGTATGGGAACCTAGGAAACTGTGTTTTGATAAAAACTGTTTTACTCACCTTTTATGCAGGTAATGCCCCAGTGTGATATCTAGGCATATCCCAGTGAGTAGATAAAGTAATCCTGAAAAGTAATCTAAAAAGTAATTACAACACCATTTCATGAATGATGTAACATGTGACCTCATCAGCAGTGGATTGCGGGCGTGCGAGTTATAGTGAGTACAACTAACTATAACGGGGGACTTTCAATGGTTTTGTTTGAGTAAAATGTCCAGCTAACTATAACTGGTGTGAAACCTATTGTTTTTTCAGTGAATTTCAAAGGTTTTTTAAATGCTAATTCCTAACTATATCGAGTGTGAAACCTATGGGGCCTTATTTACGAGCCCCTTGCGCCTCCTGAACGTCACTTTTTGTGACGTTCCGGTGGCGCAGAAGACTGAGTGATATTTATCAGGCAGGACTAAGCCACTTTTTGTGGCGTAATCCTGCCTGATAAATATCAGTCCTTTTAACGCAGTGTCCTGCGTTAAAGGGGCGTGCAATGGGTGTTGCTGGGGGCGTTCCCAGCAGCATCCATGGACTTGAGTAATTTATAGCATACTCAAAGTCAGTCTTTCAAAAATTCCAAAGTATAGGACATGATAATCCAAATCCAAATGTTTCTCAAGAAAAGTCATAAACCGTGTCCGTGGGTCATATCTGCCCAAACGCCGATATTCCGAACGATTGAAAATTACTTTTCTTGAGAAACATTTGGATTTGGATTATCATGTCCTATACTTTGGAATTTTTGAAAGACTGACTTTGAGGATGCTATAAATTACTCAAGTCTGCCCGAATTGTGTGGGTAAAATTGATACCTAGTCACTTAGAATAAGAATGTACTTACGACTCGTCTAACATTTGGAAGAAATATCTAGTTATATGACAACAGGATACCGACATAACTTGAAGGAAATAAGAACGCCCTGAAGAAGTTCTGTTGTACAGAACGAAACGCGTCGGCTGGCTGTGGTACATAAACCTAAGGAAAATAAAAGCATTTGAATATACACCAAGATTCAGTGCTTCAATAAGGACTCTAAGTGATATGATCTGATTGGACTTGTTGTGCAAGTGGTGCTGTGCCAAACTTTGGAATATTCTCCACTATTCTCTACTACTCACTCTCTACTACTCATTCTCTACTACTCTACTACTCTCTACTACTCTCTCTCTCTACTACTCACTCCCTACTACTCACTATCTACTCACTCTCAACTACTCCCTCTACTACTCTCTACTACTCACTCTCTACTATTCACTCTACTACTCACTCTCTACTACTCACTCTCTACTACTCACTCTACTACTCATTCTCTACTGCTCTCCACTATTCTCTCTCTCTGCTACTCCCTCTCTACTACGCCCTCTCTACTACTCACTACTACTCACTCTCTACTGCTCTCTACTACTCACTCTACTATTCACTCTACTACTCTCTACTACTCACTCTCTGCTACTCTCTCTACTGCTCTCTACCTCTCTCTACTACTCACTCTCTACTCTCTATTACTCACTCTCTACTCTCTACCTCTCTCTACTAGTCTCTACCTCTCTACCTCTACACCTCTCGCTACACACACACATGTACACATATATATATGCATATGTATTTATATATACGTATGTGTATATATATATATATACATACATATATAAACATATATAATCTGCATATCTATATAAATACAAATTTAAATGCATGCATACATATACATATATGCATACATATGCATGTTATTTACATGAAAGTTTGAAAAACACTAATAAAAGCAAAGCTAAAAAGCCACCTCATTACATACAGAATGGCTTTAACTTAAACAAGGGCAAGATCTATTGCATTTTCAATGCTTGTTTACTTTGGTTCCATCAAGAAGGCATTCAGATGTGTCACACATTTGCCATAAATTCGGAATGTTAGCACTCTAGTTGCTCATTAGATCACTGTAGTAAAGCTACTGCTCACCAGGGAAGTCTGCTGCTGGTATTCAATGTGTATGTTTCAGTCTGCATGTCAGAATTTTTTTAATGAAATAGAAGAGGATTTAAGAAGTCAAAATGTGCACTCATTTTTCTTTCTTCAGCACTAATCATAATTTCTATGGCAAAATGAACCCCCTCATTTTGTTCCTTTGCAAATTAAATGTTTTAAGTGTTACCACTTTATTCCAATCAAGATGACTTCAGGTGTGCCATACTTTTGTCATAAGTAAGACTGTTAGCGCTCTAGTTGTTCTTTAGAAAACTCTGGCACATTCTGTCATTGGGCTATACTTGGGCTACATCTGGGTCTCCTCAGTAAGAAATACTTTCAGTTTTCTACTTTGATTCCATCAAGAAGGCATTCAGATGTGACACACATTTGCCATAAATTCAGAATGTTAGCACGCTAGTTGCTTATTAGATCACTGTAGTAAAGCTACTGCTCACCAGGGAAGTCTTATGCTGGTATTGAAAGTGCATGTTTCAGTCTGCATGTCAGATTTTTTTAATGAAATAGAAGAGGATTTGAGAAGTCACTCAAAATGTGCCCTCATTTTTCTTTCTGAAGCCCTAATCATACTTTCTATGGCAAAATGAACCCCCTCATTTTGTTCCTTTTTAAATTAAATGTTTTCAGACTTACCACTTTATTCCAATCAAGATGGCTTCTGGTGTGCCATACTTTTGTCATAAGTAAGACTGTTAGCGCTCTAGTTGTTCTTTAGAACACTCTGGGACATTCTGTCATTGGCCTATACTTGGGCTACATCTGGGTGATATTTGGGCTACATTTGGGCTCTTTTGTCTCTGGTGGCCATCTATTGAGACTGCATGTCAGAATTGTTTAATGAAATAGAAGAGGATTTGAGAAGTCACTCAAAATGTGCCAGAATTTTTCTTTCTGCAGCACTAATCATACTTTCTATGGCAAAATATACCCCCTCATTTTGTTCCTTTTTCAATTAAATGTTTTAAGAGTTCCCACTTTATTCCAATCAAGATGGCTTCAGGTGTGCCATACCTTTGTAATAAGTAGGACTGTTAGCGCTCTAGTTGTTCTTTAGAACACTCTGGGAAGCTGCAGTAGAACACAAAGGAATCAACTGACAGTCTCTGTCCTTGTTGGATGTACATGTTTTACTGAGAATGTCAGACTTCATTCTCACATGACTGAGAAAGATAATGTGAATTTACAGAAAATATGCTTTCAGTTTAGCTTATAGATCCCCTTCCAAACCACTGTGGAAAAAGCATGAGATAATAGTTTTCTTTCAAACATGATTCATGATATCCCAGCAGAAGGCTTTTTCACATGGTAAAATCACCTTAGAACACACCACAATTCCTAAAATGAGTATGGTACCATCAACAAATGATTTATAATGTAACTAAAGTCCTAAAACCTTCTATTAACTGCAATGCTTTTTAATGAGGTGCTATCATGTATATTGGTCCTAAGATGGCTGGCAACACTTCTTGGATGAAGTGCTGACAGCCAATCAGATCTCACGATGAGACGTGTGGTTAGGCTCCGCCCATATATAGAACTTTTTTCACATTTGATTTTCTCAACAACTACTGGAGGGATTTACACCATTTATACAAAAGGGCGATCTGCGAATCTGACTCTACCATTTTGCCAAATGTCTTGTAATTCCGTTCAGCCGTTCGGGCTGTAGCCATGTCTAATCGTCCTATGGAAATGAACATGGGGAAAACACGTTTTGGGACCCCCCTTTTTTCTCGGCCCCCGCTTGACGAATCTTCCCAAGACTTTATGGGAAGGAGCGGGCCATCTTCTTTGAGAAATTCGCGAAGATTCAACAACCGGCGCCAAAGTTATTCCCAATAGAATGTTGCAGATTTCCTATGGAAACTAGGTCCTAACTATAACTACCTACTGGCGACCGCCAGTAGGTAATATATACATATATAAATATATATATATATATACACACACACTATACAAAAAAAAATATATACAAAAGATATTTCGAGTCCAAATTACTCTTATGTTGGTAAGGCATTAACCTTTCGGTATTTTTGGCATCTTAGTCACTTTTGTTTGTAAGGAATTACGCGTTGTGGGAGTCCGGTGTGGCGCTATCTCTGGACTTGGTCCGGAAAGATAGAGCAAGGGTTTCCCACGGGGAGGAAGATGGGGGTAGATTAGGGCACGGGGAAGGTGGGTGGGTGTTGCTAGGTATTAAATCTAAAAATGTCCTCATTTTCTTCTCTGTAATGATTCTTCCTTTTGATAGAGTGACTTTTGGTGTAAATATGGCATTTTTTGATGGGTCTCGGGGGCTTTTGTTGGGTATTGGGCATATGAAAGGGGGAGGCATCTTTTCCTATGAATAGTCTGCAGATCCTCTCCTGGAATATTAATGGCCTTCGCACCAGACCTAGAAGGGACAAGACCCTGCAATATCTTCGTGATTCTGATGGGCAGGTCATTGTTCTCCAGGAGACGCATTTGACAGAACCTGAGATGCTTTCTTTGGCTAAAAATAATAGATGGATTGACTTATGTATCTCTACAACGCAGACTATGAATATTAGGGGAGTCACGATCCTTTTTAAGAAACCAGTAAAAACCCATCTTATATCTAAGTTAGTAGACCCAAGTGGCAGATGGGTCATTGTAACAGTGAATATTGCAGGTGCATTACTTACAATTGCGGGATATTATGGCCCGAACCAGGATGACCCCTCTGCTCTTTAATCCATCTTTTCTCATTTAATAATGTACTCAGGACCTATTATCCTGGCCGGAGACTTCAATATAATTTTAGACCTCCTCCTCGATAAATCGCCAAACAGTCGGGCTTCAATCCCTTCTAAAACTAGGGCCTTCCTATTGGAAAACATGAAATAGTACGGTTACTTAGATTTATGGAGAATAAGGTCTGGACAACAACTGGGTGTTTCATTTCGTAACCATAAATATCATCATCAATTGTGGATTGATTTTATTTTGATCAGCCAGACCCTGAAGAGCATAGTAAAAAGCATTTCTTACCTTCCCTCACATCTATCTGATCACTCAGCTGTATGGATGGTAATGGAAGGTTTTGCCAAAGCTTCCCCCAGAATTTGGTCGTTTGACCGCTCGCTTCTCTTGAAACAAGAGGAGATCTCCTTTCTGGTAAATGAATCTGAATGCTTCATGAAGGTGAACCTTGGTTCAGACTCATTAGGCTGTGTTTGGGACTCTTACAAGGCCTTTTTAAGGGGACAAATAACTAGCAGGGCTACCTATAAGAGGAAACTATATAGACAAGAGCTAACTTCTAGTGAGGCTGAAATCGTTAAGGTACATGGGGAAATAGATTCACACTCAGACGCTTCGGTCAATACCTTACAGGAATTTCAAGATAAGTTAATGCGAGCAAAAGGTCATTTGGATTCAGTGTTGAACACACGTATTTTGCAAAGGTGGGAAGCGAGTAAAATTGCCCATTTTCAATATGGTGAGGGAGCAGGTAGACTCTTATCTTGGAAATCCAAGACTGACCAGGTACGAAATAATATTAGTTTAATTACCCAGGACAACTTGGTCTACACATCGGACGAAGATATTCGGAGGGTTTTTAGGTTGTTTTTTCAAGACATCTACAAGGAGGATAAATATATCGAGGCTGATAGTATTGAAGACTGGTTGAAGGGGATACAATTACCTTCGCTGACTTTGGAACAACGTGCCTCTTTAGATTGGGTGATCACGCAGGACGAGGTCAAATCGGCTATTATGTGTAGTAAGAAGGGAAAGGCGGCAGGCCCAGATGGCCTTCCCGCTGAAATTTATAGGGCATTAGAGCAGGCACTTGTTCCTTTCTTAACTACCTTATTCAACTAGATTCTCCAGGATGGGGTGTCACCTCCAGCCTCATGGGATAATGCATCCATAACCCTGATTTTAAAGCCTGGTAAACCAGCATCAAATTGCGGGTCTTATCGACCGATTTCCATTCTTAATGTTGACTACAAAGTCTTTGCCACTATTATGGCCAATAGATTGGGGTCGGTTGCAGGTGACATCTTGCACCAAGACCAGAGGGGTTTTGTTAAGGGTCGACAACTTTTTGAATTGACCTATGACCTGATAGGGGCTATAGATATTGCATCCACTGATTCTCTTCCGTTGGCTGTTCTTACGCTTGACGCCACTAAGGCCTTCGACAGGGTGAATTGGTCATACCTGTCGGGAGTCTTAGGTAAATTTAACATCAGAGATGGATTTCGTCGAGCTGCGAGATTGCTATATCAGAACCCTTCAGCCTGCCTCTTGGTGAATGGAGCATTGTCTGACCCTTTTACCATCACAAGGGGAACACGTCAGGGCTTCCCACTCTCCCCTCTCCTATTTGACCTATATATTGAACCCTTCGCCCAAAAGCTGAGGGATGACTTAAACATCAAGTCTTTCAGGTACAGGGAATGGGAGAAGAAGGTGGCCCTGTACGCGGATGACATCCTGATCTTTTCTTCGGAATTGTCTACAGCCCTTCCATCGGTGATTAAACAAGCTCAGGATTTTGGAGAAATCTCTGGATATGAGATTAATGCTTCTAAAACAGAGATCATGGTTTGGAACAATGAGGAGTCAGTGATAGGGGTGCCGCCCAGTTTAAAAATGAGGTACCTTGGTATCACTATTGTCCAGGATGTCAATAAAATTGCTGAAACTAACCTTTCGGTAGTAGCTAAAGACTGTCGAAAACTTATGAGATCATGGTCTTCACTACCTTTGTCCATTTTGGGAAGGGTAAATCTTATAAAAAGGTCCATTTTACCTAAAGTCACTTTTTTGTTTAACACTATTCCTCTTTATTTTGAATCTTCATCTTTATCTAAGCTGCAGAGTGATATTAATTCATTTATTTGGGCTCAGCACATACCCAGGATTGTCTGGAAAAAACATAGGCGCAGAAGGGAGAAGGGAGGATTAGCAGCCCCGGATCTTCAATTGTATGTATGGGCATTCCAATTTACCCATTCTCGTATGCTATTGAAGATGCCCACTAACATCGGGATTGGCAGTATGTTCAGGGCTATGCTTGGTGGGGCAAGTCTATCACAGGAGGGGTTTTTGTTTAAATTTGGAGATCCCAATTTTTTAAAGAAAATAAAACTAAAGGTTTTACCAGGCATGGCTAAAACGTGGGCTAAACTGCGTGGCTCTGTAAAGCTAGGGTATTTCTCTAGTAAGACACCTTTGTGGGATTCACCTGGGGGCCCGGTTTGGCTTAAGGATAGTCTTGCTTTGCCCATGAGAGAGGCAGGGGTGGAAGTATGGGGCGATTTGTTTGTAGAAGGGGTTCTTTCACCATGGGAATCTCTTAGAGATAGAATCGGCTCAGATTTTTCAAGGTTTAAATACCTACAGATAGCCAGCTGGGCTCAGTCACAGTTCATCACTAAGAGTAGATTCCCAGTAGGGGGAGGTATCCATCTTGAGCTCCAACTTCTTAATAAAATCCCGGCTAAAAAGGAAATCTCTTTTTGGTACCATACAATTCTAGAGGAGATGGAGGGTGAATTTCAACTGGCCGATAAGCTTTGGGGGAGCTCCTTCTTGGACCAGGATGTGGCAAGCCTCTGGCTTAATTCTTTTAATCTACTGTGGGATATTTGTTACAATTTACCTTGTTGGTACATTCTGTCCACCCCTACCCCTTGCCCCTGTTGGACTCTCCCACCCTGAAGCACCCCGTGGAATGTTGGTGTGCTCTCCAGTGAGGAGAGTGGATGGTCATTAAGCAAGCATCTTTTCCTATCTTCTGAGTCCTGTCATTCCTCAGGAATTCCAACACTGGCGACGGAACTGCGCAGGGGGCAGTAGTGGCCATCTCCCCTTTGTGTACTCTCTCTACACGTATGGAGGAAACAGTTTAAGAAGAAATCATACACCGCTGCTGGACACTCATCCGCCTTGTCAGGAGAAGCAAGAGCAAATTAGGTCCTTTTTGTTAGCCACCTGAGCCGTTGAGCAGGGTAAGGCTTAAGTGCGTGAAGGCATTAACTCTTAAGGACTAAAAAAAAAAAACCAGAAAAACAGGATGAATATGTTGTTCTGCCGCCGTGTTTGCAGAAGGACAGTGGTGTGTATACTCTGTTGACAAAGTGGAGGAAGCATAACCCTCGTATGATATTACAAAGTGTGGATCTTCGTCAGAGAAAGATCGGAGGACTTGCTTGTTTTTTCACGTACCTGTGGGTGTGCTAGAGAACCTTCGTTGGCTGTGTGCGGGGCATCGGAAGGAGTGCTGGGGTGTCGACTGATGACAGTGAGATCTGCAATGGGGCTATCTGCAAGCGATCTCTCGGCGCCGCGTCAAGACCCAGTCAAGTTCTGACCGAGAAATCCCGCGTTGAAGCGCCTGCGCCTCAGGTTCCTAGTCAGCTGGTCGGAAGCCGAATGTTCTCCTGATGAGCTGCTTCCTGAGCTAGGGGAACGTTGCCGGCGCATCGGGAGCTAAGGGCCGCCAATCCCCGTCATCCAGCCCGTGGAGAATCAGCTGTATCCGCACCAGGGTTTAGAGGCGCCCCTGCCAGACAGAATTGGTGCATCGGTTCAGCTAAGGCTTGGTCGAGGACATACAAGGTGAACTTGAGGAAAAAATATATTAAGAATTATATCCGGAAACTTACATACAAGGTGAACTGAGGAAAAAAATATATTAAGAATTATATCCGGAAAAAAAAACCAGTAAGCTCATTTGCAGTCTGTTGCTCCATGTTCTGTGGGTTTTGACTTTAAGCGCGTTCATTTATATTTAAGCCTGACTCTGGAGTGTCCCCTACAGATCCCTGTGATTTGCTGAGTTGTGGGCACAACTGTGATTTGCCACACTAGAGAAGTTATCCATATTAGTATCTGTGTAGTATTGTGACCTGTTAGCACTACCCCATCTAGTCCTTCTGTTTCTACGTTTTTCCCCTTGTAAAATGGCGGCAGCAAGCATGAATCAACCCCCACCTTTCCTGAATGACATAGGGGAACCAGAGATAAGTTGGAAGGAATGGGTGAAACTCTTTGAATCGTATCTTATAGCCATAGGAGGACAGAGGTTTAATTCTATAAGGAAACAACATATTCTACTCCATAATCTGGGTGTACATGGGCGAAAAGTATATGAATCACTACCTATGCCAGAGCAGGAAGGGAATGCTGTTGGGGAAGTAGATGTGTATGAGCAGACCATGAGGAAATTAGAAAAACACTTTGGAGATAGAATAAAGGTAGTTCTAGAAAGCCACAATTTTTTTTAAAGGAGTCAAGGCAAACAGGAGTCAGTACAGAATTATATTGCAGTTTTGTGGGGCCTTACACAGCTATGTGAGTTTGGTGATCTCACAGATTCTTTAATAAGAGACCAACTTGTGAGGTGCACTAATAATCCACGCATCCAGGAGAAATTACTGGCTAAGAATCCAGGGCTAAGAGAAGCTATTGAAATAGCCAAGTCAGTGGAACACACAGCAAGGTGCGTAAAGGAAATGAAACCAGATGGGGAGGTGGTGGCAAATATTAATAATGCAGAAGACAGGAATGAGGTGTATAAGATGAAGTTTAAGGAGAATGCCAACACCAGGATAGATTACAGAGAGAAGGGTCCCAAGTGTTACCGGTGTGGTAGCAACAACCATTTTGCCACTTTTTTCCAATGCCTTGCCAGGTATGTCACTTGTAAAAAATGCAATAGGAGGGGGCATTTTGCTAGGGTGTGTCGGTACGGGGAACTACACACGAGAGATCAGGATAGGAACACAGAAAAGGCCACAAGTAAAGAAGTGAAATGTATTGAACATAGCATGGACAAGTTTATTTTACAAGTAAAAGATGTCAGTGACACAGTGAATTCTATTTACCCAAAATGTGAGGTATTAATTGATGATGAACGTGTTGAAATGTTTGCAGATTCCTGTTCCCCGTTCACCCTACTCAATAGGGATGATTATGTCTCCCTGGGCAACAATAAGATTAGTGAGTTGAAAACACCTAATATTTCTCCCACAGGATATAACAAGGGAACCATTCCCCTTTTGGGCATGAAGAATGTGCAGCTACAATTCAAGGATAGAAAAACCTATGGGACGGTATATGTAGTACAGTCAGATTCAAATCTTCTAGGATGGGTTCACCAGAAAGAATTGGGAATCATATTGGACCCCAATAGTGCTGAACAAGTTTTGCTCACAGAGAAGTTTCCGGAGGGGGAGAAGATTTGTGAAGAATTTAAACAGCTTTTCAAGGAGGATTTAGGATGTTTCCACAATTTCCAACATAGAATTAAGTTAAAGCAAAATGCAAAACCGGTGGTGCACAGTCTGCGCACAGTGCCTTTTAAACTGAAAGAACCTCTTGAAAATGAGCTGCGCAAGTTATGTGACTTGGATATAATCCAACCTATAGATTGTTCAGAGTGGTTGGCTCCGATAGTTATCGCAGCCAAATCCAATGGTGAAGGGATCCGCCTCTGTGTTGACCTGCGCAGTCTCAATGACTCTATCTGGGTGGAAAGACATCCCTTGCCAGTAATCAATGAAATGCTTAGCACCATGGGCCCTGCAAGGTATTTCAGCGTAATAGATCTATCCATGGCGTACCACCAGATCGAGCTACATCCGGATTCAAGGCCACTCACGGCGTTCATTACACCTTTTGGTGCATTCATGTTCAAAAGGATTTTTTCCAAAAAGCTATGCAGAAGATCCTGGAAGGTGTGGAGCGCACCATGTGCTTCCAAGATGATATCTTGGTCTATGGGAAAAATTCAGAAGAACATGATGGTGTATTGAGACAAGTCTTTAAAAGACTCATGGATGCGGGCCTTACAGTAAAAAAGGAAAAGTGCAAAATAAAAGTACAACAGGTCGAATACCTGGGTCATTTGTTCTCAGAAGAAGGATTTAGGCCAAAGAGCAGCTTGATCCGAGCAGTAAAGGAAGCTCCCGATCCGAGAAACAAGGAAGAGCTCAAGTCTTTCTGGGGCTTATGGAATATATGTCCAAGTATGTGGACAATTTTGCTACCAAGTGCGAACCCATGAGAGATTTTAAAGAAAAACAAAGAGTTTGTGTGGGATGAAGAGCAGGAGGCGGTGGCGAATGCCTTAAAGGAGGACTTAATCAACTCCCCAGCCCTGGAAACATTTGACCCATCAAAGAAAACCATTCTTGCAACTGACGCCTCAAACTATGGGTTGGGTGCCACCCTAGTCCAAAAAAATGGGAATGATGAGAAGATTATTGCCTACGCGTCCAGGAGTCTTTCCCCACCTGAAAAGAACTATTCCGTAATCGAACAAGAAGCCTTGGCGTGCTTTTGGGCGGTCAGGCATTTTAAATTTTTCCTATGGGGTTTGAGGTTCACGATACGGACTGATCACAAGCCACTCACGTTTATATTCTCTGTGAAAGGTCTGGAGAATTGCACCCCGCGCATCAGCAGATGGATTCTAGGACTCGAAAATTTCAATTTCAAGATCGAGCATGTGCCGGGCAAGGAAAATAAAATTGCAGATTTCCTTTCAAGATCACCTTTGCCAGAAGTGGGAGTCCCTGAGGAAGCTCTGGACAGTCCAATAATGATGATGGATTTTCCTGCCATCACGGAAAAAGAGTGGGAAGATGGCATGAGGGAGGATAAGGAACTTACTACCTTAAAAGAGCACGTCAGAAAAGGATGGCTGAACAGGAAGAAAGGTGTTGAAGCAGGAATTGAAGAATTTTGGGACATCAGAAATTAACTAAGTGTCATTGGAGAGAAGGTATATCGCAACAATAGGGTGATACCCCCTAAGGAACTACGGAAGAGAGTCATTGACTTGGCGCATGAAGGGCACCTGGGGCGTAGTGCCACCAAAGCAAGAGTAAGAACAAACTTCTGGTTCCCAAAAACGGATACCATGACCGAAGAAATTGTAAAGGAGTGTGGTGCTTGTGCAAAAAGCGATAAGTCTAAAGTGATACACAAGTCTCCTTTGTCTCCAGTAAGTGTCCCGAACAAGCCTTGGAACAAGTTGGCAATGGACATCATTGGGCCGATGCAGAATCTGGGTGCTCAAAAGAGATTCATGTTGCTTCTGATCGATTATACTTCACACTGGATCAAGCAAAAGTTTGTGCATAACATCACCACTAAATCGGTGATTCAATTCCTAAAAGAGGTGTTCTATGAGGAAGGTATACCTTCCACATTAATCACTTACAATGGGGTACAGTTCACCTCTGAGGAAATGCAGGAATTTCTGACAAAGTTGGGCATAAAGCATGAAACCACAGCCCTATATTGCCCGAAAGCCAATGGTCTGGTGGAGAGGGCAAACAGGGTCATTAAAGAAAATATCCAGTTATCTGCCATCAATGGACATGATGTGGAAAACTCCTTGAAGGAATGTCTGTGGGCATATCATACGTCACCTAATAGAGTAACTGGGGTCTCTCCTTTTGTGTCCTTACGTGGGAGGGAACCGGGTACAAAGTTTAATCCCAGTTGGTTAAATGGTGGGTGTGTCAGGTAAGTAGATTTGGAGGAGGCAGGAGAGAAGGTCAGACAACATCAAACCAATTACAAACAATGGTACGACAAAAAGCATGGTGTGAAAGTCCGAAAGTGGGAGGTGGGAGACATGGCGCAAGCTAGAACCAACACCAAGTTGGGAACCACACTCAGCAAGTTTCACTCTCCCAGCAAGATTGTTAAAGTGCTTAAAAATGTGGTCCAGTTTGACAATGGTGGAGTTTTGATAATATTGTAAAGGTACAACCATAATGTATTTGCTGGCTAATCCTGCTGTTCCCTGCTGGTTCTGTTGTTAGCCGACCGTTGAGCCACCTTCACATACTGTCTTAGAGTTATTTGTTCCTCATTATAAGGAAGGGAGATGTGTTACAATTTACCTTGTTGGTACATTCTGTCCACCCCTACCCCTTGCCCCTGTTGGACTCTCCCATCCTGAAGCTCCCCGTGGAATGTTGGTGTGCTCTCCAGTGAGGAGAGTGGATGGTCATTAAACAAGCATCTTTTCCTATCTTCTGAGTCCTGTCATTCCTCAGGAATTCCAATTTTATTGTTAACCCAGCATGGCTCCGAAGGAATCACCTTTTCACACTGCATAGGGCCTATTACTCACCACAGAGGATCTCAAAATTTTTAAGAGACTACCAGTATCTTGTATGAGGTGTGGAGCTACAGCTGCCTCGGATTTACATATGTTTTTTGATTGTCCATTGTTGTCTCCTTTTTGGGATTCTATAAGTAGTTCACTGTCAACTTCCCTCGGCCGACAAATCATAATAAATCCTGTACTTGCAATATTTGGTCTGATGGACGGAGTTACGGGTCCTGCCAAAAATCTTCTTTTCTATACCATCCTCCTGGCTAGGAGAGAAATTTGCAAAAAGTGGATGGACTCTAGACCCTCCTTTCATGATTGGCGGACATCAGTATTGCAGGTTTCTAGGCTAGACCTAGTGAGATCGGGTAACCAAAATAAGAGAGCCTTTTGGTATTTGTTGAAGTGGGGTCAACAGTGAGACTTCGGATGTTTTTTTTTCCCCCTGTCCAATGATTATGCTGCCCTCGCCTCGTCTTTCTTCTCAGGCATATCCAGATACATCAGGTTGTGTCCTGATCACTAGGATATATGCTCTGCAAAGCAGCTTTTCTTTGGTCTCTGTACCAGGGTCTTGTTGGGTATGACATCACTATTGGCGTAGCCTATTTGATCTATGGCCTCGGCATCCAGTTTACTGAGGTAGTGTGTCACTCTCTTTAGACCTTAACGGAATGACAAGGGTAGAAAATGAGGACAAAAAAAAAACAAGAAAACAAATCTGTCTTACAAAGTACAATCATATTTACCTGTACCAAGTCCTGCTTGGTTCTATAAACAAAATACAAGGAAATATTTTTTATACAAACTATTGGTCTGACTCAGTCTTTGAGTATGTGATATCATTTCTTGCTTGAGTGTGTACAATAAATGCTCAACACTACTCTCTGAAAAAAGCCTTACTGCTCGCCCACACTACCACAAATAGAGAGTAAGGTATTATCTACTTTTACCTCTGTAAGCCTTTGGAGATCCACTGGACTCTGAACACTACACCTTACTTTGGTATAGTATAAACAGAGCCAGCTTCCTACAGGCACACCTCCCGGGTTTGCTAACTTTTCATGCCTGTCTTCCCGCTGAAATTGAGGGAGAAGACAAGAAGGGGGCCTCCTTCTGCCAGCCTTTTTATGCAATATACCCATGGCTGACTGTAGGAAGCTGTCTTTTCATGTAATCTACCAAAAAGAGGTACACTATGTAGAAAGTCCAGATAACATTTATTGGCTTAAATTAATAATCCCATATGCTCTCTTTTGTGGTAGTGTGGGCGAGCAGTTTAGCTTATCAGAGGGTAGTATTTGTTTAACAGAGTCAATAAATAAGACACACACTCAAGAAGAAACTCGAGACCAATTTAGAAAAATATGTATTTTTATATATATGTTGACACCAAGAACATTTCGAAATATCAATTTATACAGGTAAACACAATTGTGGCACAAATGTGTTTTTAGGCAGTTATGCTTTTCTATGGAGAAAGGAACATATGCTGCATACAGGTTTATTCAATCGTATTCCGGGTGTCCCCCTTAGGACTGAAGGTGCTAGGGGGCCAAAGTCCAAAGTACCACCAGCATTTCCAGTTTACCTGCCCAGGAGTGTCTGGGTGCAGAAGTGCTGGATAAGTTGGTAACCCTGCTCACTCCACCATAGGCAAAGCAGATGGGGGCACCCGGAAACAGGCTGCAGAGGGGGATTTAGGGAATAGTCAGGAGCTCCCAGTGTAGGTGCTGGGTTTGTGGAGGGTCCTGGGAATAGCGGAGCACAGTCAGTTATTGTGGACCCGGACCGGGGAGCTTGGGTGCTGAGGGTTTTGGTCGGCTGGGCCCATGCATCAAAGACACTCAACATTCTCTGTTAGACCTGTAGAGGGGGCAAAACAGTGCAGCTGGGCCACTCTCGGTTCTTGCCTCTGTCCAGCTAACAAAGGACATTAGCATCACAGTCGTTTAGGCAACGGAGTTCGGATTGGACTACAAGCCAGTTTTGGTTGGTGCAAGTCGTTCAGTACCGCAGGTATTGGTGCAGAGTGGCTCCGGTTGGTCCTGGCTTATTCACACTTGGTGGGAAGACAGATCTGATCTCCTGGAGCACAGTGACCTCCTCCTGGGCAGCTGCTGCATCAGTGGTTCCAGTGAACAGAAGAACGGTGGACCAGACGTTGTGATCGATGCCTGCAGGGAAGTGGCTCCTCCACTTTAAGGGAGATGCTGGCAGCTTGGCAAAGTGTGGAAGGCCACCTAAGGCTTTTGGAAGATGCCCAGCTGCAGGACGAGTCAGATTGTCCGGACAGGAGCAGATAGGCAAGCAGTGTTTGGCATCAAAGTTCACCAGCAGTACACAGCTCTCGCTTCTTTAGCTCTTCTTTGTCCTCTTCTTGTTCCTGGTGTCAGGGGGCCATCTAACAACTCAATATAGGGGTGTTAAGGGGGAGTGTAAGGTAGTAGCCAATGGGCTATCTACTATATGACCACCTACTGTCCCAGAGTTCCTAGTCTCACCAAAAACACTTCAGACTTCCCACCTTATGGGTGTGCTTAGCCTTTAAGTGTGACACACCTCCTGGCTAGCTAATTTTCCCACATGCTCTGGTGTCAAATGGGCTCCAGGGCAGGGATTGGCATCGCCCAGGTCTGGGGTAAGGCGGCAGGGGCTTTGAGGCCTCTTGCTTGGTATGCTAATTCACTAGCCATTCTGCTGGAGGAGTTGTGGACACCTTCCTCCGAAGCAGGCATTGTTCATGTCTTCAGAGCACGGGCTCCCACCTCCAGGAGGTCAAAAACTAGTCTGGCGTGGCAGGCTGGTCGAAATCAGTCAGACAGAACACTAGAGGATGCGTAGGTTTTCAGGGGGCACCTCTACGGTGCCCTCTCAGTGCATGTCATAATAAATCCAACTTTGGCATCAGTGCAGATTTATTCGGGTGAGGTGTTTGATACCAAACACCATAGGTTTCAGTGAAGCCATTATTTATCTGGGTAACTCGGAATGGCCAGTGCCCAGTATATACCTTAAATGCAATATCTAGTAATAAAAATAGACAGGGGCGTATCTGCTCATGCAGATATGTCTTCACATGTGCTATAACGCACCCTGCCTTAGGACCTTAACGCCTGCTGTAGAGGTGACTTACATATAAGGCTTGCAGTGTGCTTTGGCATTGCATACAGACAGTCTGCAATGTTGTGTTTTCAGGAGGGCATGCACGCTTTCACGCATCCTGCAATGGCTGTTTGCAAGTAATTTTCATGGGGATCCTTTTGGGTGGCATAAGACATGCTTCAGCCCATAGGGACCCTCTCTAGTATTCATGCTCTGGGTACCATTTGTACTATTTACCAAGCACTTACAAGGGTGGTAAAATCCTTGCCATTTGGGGTACAATTAGATATTTCATTATTAAGGGCAAGAACACTGGCAGTGGAGCCTGGTTAGCAGGCTTCAGTGCACTCTCAGAGTCAAAAACAAGCATCTAGCAGTTCAAATGGGGCAAAAAAGGAGAGAGGGTGACATCTGCAAAGAAGTCCAGCTATCTACAGTTCTTCAAGAGTTAATGCTTGAAGCTCACAGACTCATCTAAGTGAAGTGACTGCAATGAGAAAAGCAACTTTCCAGCAAAGAAACTGGAGAGGGCACGAGTGTGAAGGTTCAAAATGGTGACCCATTAACCTGGTTAATACAACATTGAAGTTCAAAGCTGAAGTTGGAGGAACCCTAGGCGGGATAACTATTTTGAGACCATCTAGAAAAGCTATACTGACAGGAATGATGTATAATATAGAAGTTTGTTCCCTGCTTAGGAGATATATGCTGCAACTGCAGCTAGGTGTAGTCCTATGGAAGTGAAGGCTAACAAACAAGTTACTTACCTTCGGTAACAATGTATCTGGTAGAGACATAGTCTAGCCGCAGATTCCTTAACTTAGAATATCCCCAGGCGTCAGACTTGATCCGGAAAACTTTTCTGCAGCAGCACCCCTACGTGCCGGGGGCGGCGCTGCCCGGCTCCGCCCTGACGTCGTACACAGACATGACGTCAGGGGAGCCATGTATGCTTTTCCTTGCACACTGACGTCAGTTTTCGTCGGAGAAACTTTTCCGCATCAGAACGCGGAGCCATCACCAAAAAACTGTGAGAATATAGGAACAGTGTGCAAAAATGAAGAAAAAACAGAAGAAATTGACAAGTGAGACAGAGCAGCGCTCCGAAGAACCACCCTGCAAGAGCATAGGCTCAATCAATGTTAAAGGAAGACAAGGATGTGGAAAAACAGCCTGGCAGAGGAAGAAAGTCCACATCTGGAAAATAAAACTGTGAAGGAGAACAAGTACGGAACACTAGAGTAAGGAGAGTGCACCACCAGACGTCACCAGAAGTAGACGTCGCAACTCCAATCAAAGACCCATAAATGTACAGAGCCAATCGATCTGAAAGAAAAGACCGCAGGGGTGGCAACGACCACAAGGCCATGTGGAAGGGGAAACGGGATGGTGTGAAAAAGCGTGAATAGATTTCACACCCTACAATCCAGGCCGAAGACTGGAAGGAACACATGAGCAATTAACATACCGCCTAATCTAGAGAATGGGTGGGATGGAGCAGAGAAACAGAACGAAGCAGTCTGTGTTGAAGTGAAAGAATATCACATTGCAAAAGGGCAAGCCACCCTAAGGGAGGAGAGTATAGAAAGCCTCAATCAGAAAAGGTCCTTGCAGAACGGGGAGGTTGGGCGGGCGTTAAGGAATCTGCGGCTAGACTAGGTCTCTTCCAGATACACCGTTACCAAAGGTAAGTAACTTTCATCTGATAGAGACGTCGAGCCGCAGATTACTTAACTTAGAAGAGATACAAAAGCCATACCCATAGAGGAGGCAGGTCTGCGACTGAACCCCATCAAGTTCGTGAATTAACTTAGTCATCTGTAAGGGGACTAAACAGCACAGTTAACCTTAGAAACGAATTGTAATGAGGCTATGAAAGGTAGCGCAGTCAACCTCTACACCATGAAGCTCCAAGGAGAGCCGAAAGCAATGGGAGGCAAAGGCAATAGAAGCCATTAAAAACAGTACTAAAGACCCCTTTATGTATACTGGGTTGAGAGAAAAAAGCACAAGCCAGATGCCCGTGTCAAAGTGAGAGTTCATAACTTTAAAAGAAGATAAACCAACCCATAATGTGAAATATCCACAGGATCCGAACTAGCGACAGAAACAAGCAATTACCAGTCGACCAAGAAAATAGTGCTAAAAAACACTGTGGCACCTGTACCTGTGCTGTTCAGCGCCGATCCGGCTCCATGTCCCAATTAGGGCCCCAAGCCAGACCAAAACTGGCCGGAAATTCGGGCAAGGGCGGAGGTGGGACGAACGGAACCCATTGCTGTGCCAGAAACGGACCTGCAGGGGGTGCCCGAGCCGCCGGCGGAGGACCCTGCAGTGCCAGGGCCGGAGCCGCCGGCAGAGGACCTTGCGGGGCCGGAGCCAGCGGCAATTAAGGGCCCTCAATTGGAGACCGCGGGGCCCGAAGGTGTGTCAACGGGAGCCCTAGGTCTGAAAAGGCGGTCCATGGCGTGAAGAAACTATTGCACCTGGGTTGGAGTCGCCGATGGACCTGGGTAGACCGCAAGACTCTCAGGCTCCAACGAAGCTGTGGGGGAAGGACCCCTGACCCCCTCGTCCGAAGACGGACAGGGGGAGGTCGGAGAGCGTACACGTTTCTTCTACTTTTTCTTGTGACGTCTCTTACCCGATTCCGAGGGTGAAGACTTGGACCACGAGGAGCGATGATGATGGCTCCGTGGTCGGTCCATCGAGCGACCCCTGGACCTTAAACGGTGCAGAGACGACTGCCGGGCAACCAGCAGCTTTCGGGACCGCTCCTGCAAAGCCTTCGGAGCCATGGCCAGGCAGTCGGAATATGACCGGGACTCATGGTCGCGCTCCAGACAGTAGAGACTGACGCCATGGGGGTTGACCACCGACATCGTACGGCGGCAGGCCCCGCAGAATTATTTATTTATTATTTTTTTTTTTTGGGTTAAAAACTTTTATTGAGCAATCAGATAAAAAGTACAGAGATGGGCCTACAACCACACGGGCTGGCCGCTAATTTGCAAAGCACGTACCATGCGGGAAACAGTAATCTCTGTGGCCAGGCCCAAATCACAGATTAAATATTGCACAAAGCATATGACAGGACACAACAATTTTTTTTCCTAAACATTAAAATAACAAACCAAAACAAGGCGAATGTAGCAATCACGTCAGCTCAGATGACAGAGGGGAAGTCCACTAATCAGGAAGATAAAGGTAAATCAATGAGACTCGGCAAGGCCGGGGGGTGGGGGGGGGCAGCAGGGAGGACAGGAAAATCTTAAAAAGAGAATGAAAGATTTCGGGAACGTCAGCCTAGGGAGACAGGGTAACATCGGATGTGTCAACCAAGGGAGGGGTACAAATGTCTCCACAATATGCATTCCACTGACCCCAAATTGTAGTCCACGCCCTGGGTCTGCCCCTAGCCACATAGACGGTCTTCTCTCGAAACATGGACCAGTCCATGTTATCCTCCCACACCGAAACGTCCGGAGGTCTGGATGCGCCCCAAAGTTGCGCTATGTCCCGCTTCGCGACCATGTACCCCAAAGTTGCCCATCTGGTCTGGGCCACAGAATAATCGGTGGGTTCCCACACGTTCAACAGGCATCGTCGGGCCTCAGGCCGCAGGGCAACACCAGTCACGACAGTCATCACATCAAGTACATCAATCCAGTAGGCCGCCACCAACGGGCATTCCCAAAGTATATGCATAAAGGTAGCACTCACCCCACAGCCACGCTTACATAAGCCATCCGGGGAAAAACCCATTACAACCAGGCGCGGACCAGTTACATACACGCGGTGGAGGATCTTAAGTTGCACCAAACGAAGACGGGCGGGAATGGCTACCTCCTTAGGAGAAGAGAGTGCTGACTGCCAATCCTCGTCATCTAATTCCAATCCGTCACCGACCCACAGCTCCCTAAGGCGGACCAACAGGTCGGCACGACTATGAATCAGTTTTTTATAAATAAGGGAGATAGTACTATCAGGCAGGTGTCCATCTAGTATACGATCTTCAAGGGGGGAAGACTCGGGCAGGGTCACACCAGGAGTTAGAACTGAGGCCAGGGCATGCCGGACCTGCAGATACCGAAAAAACTCTCTATCACTCAAGTCATATTCTGCCTTAAGGGTCTGGAATGACTTCACGCTACCTTTCGCACAGACATCACCCACCTTACATATCCCAATCATATCCCAGCGGTCGAATCCCTTAGTAGACCAGAGACACCCCAAACGTTCAGAGGCATAAAGCGGCGTCGCCAGTGTCAATCGATTCTCCCAGCCCAAACTCACATGCGCGGCGCGCCACACAGTGACTGCGATCCTGGACGGGCCCACAAGATGGCGCCCGGCCGATCTAGAATAAAGCGCTCTATTAAAGACCCCTCCCGGCAGCTGGAGTCTATCCATCTCAAAGGCCGGATCCCGACCCGGTGAATACATCGCGTGGTTGATGGCAGACAGCTGGGCAGCCCAGTAATATCTCTTGATGTCGGGGAGCGCCATGCCCCCGTCATACCAAGGGATGGTGAGTTTCGCAAGGGCAATACGTGGACGCCCGTCCCAGATCAGTTGTCTTTGAAGACTCTCGATCTCTCGGAAATAGGTAGCGGGAACGTCGTCATAAGAATTCTGAAGTGCGTAGAGGAACCGCGGCAAGGACATCATTTTAAACAGGGCCGCCCTGCCCAGAGGAGACAGGGGCAGCTTACGCCAACGGGCCACATCTAGTCGCAGTCTAAGAAGCGGGGGGAGGAGATTGCGCTCGAATCGGAGTGAGGAGTCCAGCGTAATAAAGATCCCCAAATACTGGAAGCCAGACTGGACCACCTGGATAGGAAATCTGTCCGGCAATGGGGGCAAAACACCCGAAAGAACATACACGCAGGACTTAGCCCAATTAATAACTAGGCCCGAGTTAGCTCCAAACGAGGTAAGAACATCAAATAAAACATTTAGAGATTTACGCGGGGAAGTAAGATATAAAAGAATGTCATCCGCGTAAAGTGAGACGCGGTCCTCAAAGTCCGGTGACCAACGGATCCCCTTGAGTGAAGGCTCCCATCGAAGCCACGCAGCTAACGGTTCCAGGGCGAGCGCAAAAAGCAACGGAGACAAGGGGCAACCCTGACGGGTCCCCCTACCAAGGCAGAAGGGGACAGAAACTCTACCGTTCACCACTACCTGCGCTAAGGGTTCAGCGTATAACAACTTCACCCAACCGATAAACTCAGGACCAAAACCAAATTTTTCAAGAGCAGCCCAAAGATAGGGCCACTCCACTGTG
The DNA here is from genome assembly GCF_964261635.1 of Lissotriton helveticus. Classification (NCBI taxonomy): domain Eukaryota; kingdom Metazoa; phylum Chordata; class Amphibia; order Caudata; family Salamandridae; genus Lissotriton; species Lissotriton helveticus. The sequence continues at coordinate 1,260,361,850 of NC_136057.1, read as the reverse complement.
TCAAAAGCCATCGAGGCATCCAACGAGGCCAAAATGGCCGGTTCCGTCAGAAGCCCCGCCCTCGCAACAGCACCGTGGAGACGACGTAGGTTAAGAGCCGTGTTGCGATGTGGGATAAATCCGGATTGATCCGGATGAACCAAGTCACTAATGACCGTCAAGAGGCGGGTCGCCAGGAGCTTAGCCAGGACCTTGGGCTCAACGTTTAACAAGGAAATGGGCCTATAAGACGAACAAAGGTCCCGCGGTTTATCGTCCTTGGGAATTACGACTATCGTAGCCAGACGCTGATCATACGGGAGAACACGCCGTTCCCGGGACTCCAAAAACATGCCGCGAAGATAGGGCGCCACCTTATCAGGACGTAGCTTGTACAGTTCAATTGGCAACCCGTTCGGGCCCAAGGCTTTGCCCGAACGGAGTGAGCGAATGGCAGTAGCTATCTCGTCAGTAGTAAAAGGGGACTCCAACGATTTACAATCTAAGTCGGAGACACTGGGCAAAGCTATATCGCGCAACAGAAGGCGAGAGTCAGCAACATCCCGTCCAGACACAGGGGTATAAACCACACGAAAATACTCAGCAAAACATGCAACTATTCCAATCGGGTCCGTCACTCTCACACCATTCGATGATTGAATCACGGGCACCACACGATTCGCCCTCTCCTTCTTATCCAACCACGCCAATAATTTGCCCGCCTTGTCCCCCACATCATACAGACGACCCTGTTGCTCCCGGAACATCTGTTTGGCCGCATCCGTGACCAAAGACTTATAAGCAAATTGTTTCAGACCCAGGGCATGCAGTTTATCAGATGTGACTTCCGACTCTAAGGCAGCCTCCCTTTCAGCAATCTCCCTCTCGAGGTTCACCACCTCCCGATCCCTCGCCCTCTTGGATTCAACAATAAGGGAAAGGGCCTGTCCACGAATCACTGTCTTAAAGGCCTCCCACAGGGATATCGCAGAGGAAACGGATCCCTCGTTGTCCAAAAAATAGGCGTCCAAAGACTTAGTCAAAAGGTTGCGGGTCTCGGGGGAGGTAAGGTACCATGGGTTGATAGGAGCAACCCGGCCCGCCGCCTCCACCCCCATCTCAAAACAAAGCCAGAGCGGAGAATGATCGGAAATGCCCCGGGGGAGGTGTCTAATCTCACGCACCGCCGGCGACTGGGCCGCAGGCATCAGGAAATAATCCAGTCGAGACAAACTCCCATGGGCCCCAGAGTGGAAAGTGTATTGAAGCTGAGTAGGATGCATAAGCCTCCAGCAATCCACCAAGCCAAACGTGTCCAGAAACCCACCCAGCCACTGTTGGGCCGAAGGAGTGTCCCTAGGGGGGTGGCGATCGTGTAGACCGGAGAACACAGAATTAAAGTCACCTGCAATGAAGAGAGTACTATTAGGGAGGTCCAACAAAACACGGCCCAAATCGGAAAAGGTAGAAGTCTGCAGGCCGGGGGGCACATAAACAGCAAATAAGGAGAGGGTACGACCCTCATAACGACCCACGAGGACAGCATATCGCCCCCGATCATCAAGGATCACATCATCAATAGCTAGGGGGAGGGAAGCCCGAACAAGGATACCCACCCCCCTGGAACCCGTGGTAAACCCCGAATGTGCGGCAAGGCGATAGCCCCACCTATTCATCGCACGACAAGTATTGCCCACCAAATGAGTCTCCTGCAGAAAAACAATATCTGGAGATAAACGTCGTAAACATTTCAACACCACACTCCGCTTAATACGATCCCCCAGACCATTAACATTCCACGAAACAAACCTCAACCCGCTACCCCCCATCCCACACAGCAACGCCGAAATCCCTCCTCCATGAGCATGACATAAAAACCATCAGTAGCAAGATAAAGTCGCCTTGAGAACATAACACACAAACATCGAACTTCCCAACCACCCACCCCCCAACAATCAAGAAAACACCCCCCACCCTGCACCCCTGCAAAATGCTAAAAAGCCACCCCAACATGCAGTGTGCCTGTCGCCCAAAAACCCCCATTCTACAAAAAGACCCCGGAGGAGGAAAGGCTCTGGCCCACCCGCCACCCCGATCAAGACAGATGACGAGGAAAACACACAAACAATAGAGGCACTTAGGCATAGAATCCCGGAAGAGTTAACTCTATACGAGGGCCCAGGCGTAGACGAATTGTTCAGCTCTCCACACCACCCTCAGCACCACCCGGGTGGGCGTCGGACTCAGTCACAGGAGGTCGGCCAGGCAGAGAGTCCAGCCAGTCGTTCACAGAATCTGGCCGATCAAAGAAAAAGGTTCGGTCATTGTACTCCACTCGCAGCCTGGTCGGAAACAGCATAGCGTAGCGTAACTCCATGTCCCGAAGACGCTTCTTGACACCACGGAAGCCCATACGCTGTTTCTGGACCTGTTGAGAAAAGTCCGGATAAAAGTTCACTGTGGCGTTCTCAAAGGCCACCAGGCCCTTCACACGTGATGTTTGCAGGATAGCGTCCCGATCCCTATAATGGAAGAGTTTCGCAACAATAGGCCTCGGCGGGGCACCTGGCTTACCCTGGCCCCCCGGAACTCGATGGGCACGCTCTACTGCGAAAAATTTACTCAGTCCAGACGGAGAGAGATAGTTTTGGATCAGGTCCTCAACCAGGAGATCAACAGAGTGAGGTTCTGGATACTCCGGAACGCCAACCACGCGCACATTACAGCGACGTGCCCTGTTCTCAAAGTCCTCCAAGCGCCGGGTCATGAAATCGTTCACCCTACGGAGATTACCAATCTCCGTCTGTATCTCCGAGACGTCCGCCGTGAGGCTGGATGACTTGAGATCCAATGATTTCACCTTCTCATTGGTTTTCGATAGGTCGGCTCGAATCAAGTTCACATCAATGGCCACGGTGTCGATTTTGTGAGCCAAGGCCTCGTATTGTTGGCCTATCGTCTCCCTCATGCCAGAAATGGCGCCCATGATGTCCTGCAAGGACGGCTCCGTTGACGCGTCCACGATGTGGTCAGCAGCACTTGGACCGGGCAGGGCGGCTCCGGGGGACCCCTTCGAGTGGGTGTAACGGTCCATAACGTTAGACTGGACCGGGCCCCCGCGCAGGGGTGTCTTGGTCTTCCGTGTCTCTCGGTCCCCTCTGCCCGCCATGTTGGAAATTGCGTCACAAAGAGATTCACCAGGCTCGATGGAATGGGCACAGGAAGATAAGGCTTCGGGATCAAAGAGCCGCCAAAAGGGTACCACCAGGATAAAGCCAAGCAGATAGGAGAATAAGCCAGCCAAAGGCCCGACAACCGTCTCGTGTCCCGGACCCAGCCCAGGCCAGACTCCCCTGCCAGATGTCTCAGTCTGAGGCAGAATCGAAACCGAAACTTAAGAGGGGGACCCACAAGTCCAATCCCCCTGCCGCTGTTGTTCAACTCCAAGACGGCCACAGAGCCTCACCCAGTCCCGAGCGTACCTCAAGGGCGGATCCCAAAAGGTCGAATCACCGTAACTCCGGCACCCCGGGTCAGAATCAAATTCCGAAAGTTCCAGGACGATCAGCCCAGCTTCCTCTACACAAATCCTCGTGAAAAGTCAGGATATGTTCAGGATATCATGCCGGGAGTGGCGGGGGTCCGGAGAGCGCTGTGCTCACGCGGCCATCTCGGATGCCCGCCAAGCTCCTCCTCCCCCGCAGAATTTAAACCCAGGAATCCCTACGTGGCACCAGAAGTCAAAGACTGAAAAGAAGTAGAGACAATAGTCTCAAAAAAGTTAGTCAAAAAGTGACTAGGGTACGTGCTCTAACCGGATCTGCGCTTGCTGCCGTGGAAAAAGAAAGAACTAACGTCAGCACACATGGGTGGCGCCTAAGTAGTCTCCGTGATGTCATCTCTGCGCTTACGCCAGCGACGGACACTGAGCCGCACGATGCCACCTACCGATGCGCAGGGGTACTGCTGACGAATAAATTACTGGATCCAGTCTGACGCCTGGGGATCTTCTAAGGTAAGGAACCTATCACTAACGTGTCTCTTTCAGATACCCTTAACCAGACATGACTTTTCATGGCTGTAGCTGCTGTATCAGCTGCGTCAAGTGCACAACATATAGTTGCGTTCGATATTAGTTTGCCAGCTGAGGAAATCGGGTATATCTTTTTCTTATACTCCTCTGGGATAAGAGACCAATGGAGTTTGTCATCCTTCAATGGTTGGCCTATTGCGCTCTCCCTCTCTTACCCACATCGTCTATACTTTTGCCCTTTTTATCTGGTGGGTGAACCTCACCGGATGTTTGAGAGTTTGCTCCTTTATGGGCCAGGGCCCCCACTAGGAAGTCAGGTAAAAGCGGTCCCGTAATATATCTAGGGTCAACTGGGGAAGTGTCATTTTTTTATCAACCCCCTCGAGCAATAACTCTGGATCTAACTGGGTCATTTAAAATGTTCTGAATGTTTCTGACCATGCTCTGGAGCATTGGAAGGTATTGTGTTGAGCCGGAGTAGAGAAGAGGGTCTCAAACAGGAAGCTATCTTCTAGTGACTTAGTGTGAAGTGGTACTTCGTGGTAAGTGGCAGCCCTACTTATAAGTTCATAATAAGTGTTGGGGCATCAGGAGGAGTAGGTGTAGGAAACTGGCTCTGTATATACTATACCAAAGTAAGGTGCAGAGTCCAGGGGATCCCCAAAAGCTTACAGAGGTAAAAGTAGTTAATACTTTACTCTCCATTTGTGGTAGTGTGGGCAAGCGGTAAGGCTTTATCAGAGGGTAGTGTTGAGCATTTATTGTACACACTCAAGCACGAAATGATATTGCACACTCAAAGACTGAACTCAGACCAATTGTTTGGATCAAAAATATTTCTTTGTTGTATTTTATTTATATAACCAAGTAGGGCTTGGTACAGGTAAATATAATTGTACTTTTCAAGATAGATTGTTCATAAGCAAGCTGGGTGAAAAATGACTTTTCTTACAAGATTGTAAAATGTGCAAATGCAGTTGTAATAAGTTTTGGATTACTTCTGATTACTTTCAGGATTACTTTTTCTACTCAGTCCGATATGCCTAGATATCACACTGTGAAATTTGCTGGATAAAAGTTGAGTAAAACAGTTTTTCTCAAAACACTCTGGCTTAGGTTTCCATACAAAACACCTTCCACACTTAGAAGTTTGTTAGAGAAAAACAGTCAATTGAATCCAATGGAGAAAACGTATAGTTTCTTACCTACCCGTGTAGTTTGGCAGCTTGAAGAATTTTCTGGATTCACATGCTGTGCAGTATTCTGCCATCTAGTGGTTGGGTCCGGAATTGTTGTCTTTGTCCTTTTTTAGGTCTTGCTGAGGCAGCGCATGCGCTCTCTGCGAGACATTTAGTTAGTGGATTTTCAAAATGCAACAAGAGGCTTTTGCTGGCCTCAAGCTTGTGTTCACGAGCACGCGTAGCGCCATCTGCCTTTCGCCTTTCTTTCATGGCTCATTAAGCCTTACAGCAAAACAAGAGACCTTAACAGCGTAAGGTGGAAAACCTGAGCACGCCTGTGCTCAGGTTTTCCACCTTACGCTGGTAAGGTCTCTTGTTTTGCTGTACTACCCTGCCCCTCCCGGACAGAAGGGGTCCACCCTGAGCACCCTAAGACATTTTGATTTATTGGATAAATTGTGATGAACTACATTGTTTAACACGGAGTGCAGCGAACTTCACTTATCCTCATTAAGCCTTACAGCATGCTCCTCCACCCTCTTGCTTTCTGCCCTCACTACCCCCTCCCATGCAGCCCTCACTACCCCCTCCCACGCAGCCCTCCTCCTCTATAGCAACCCCCATCCCTTCCTAGCCATTCCTCATCCCAATGCATAAACACACAACACACCCACAACCACACACACACACACAACCACACCCACACACACACAAACCACACAACCAACCACACACACAGCCACACACAACCACACACAACCACAACCAAAACCACACAGCCACACACAACCACACACACACACAACCACAACTACACACAGAACCACACACACAACCACACACAGACAACCACACACACAAACCACACACACACAGCCACAACCAACCACACACAACCACAACCCCAAAACCACACAGCCACACACAACCCCACACACAACCACACACACAGCCACAGCCACACAACCACAAACAACCACATAGACAAACAACCACAACCACATACACAAACAACCACAACCACATAACCACAACACCACACACCCCCACAAACAACCTCAACACCACACACACACGCACACAACCACACACACATGCACACCACACACACGCATACAAACACACACACACACACACACACCACACACACAACCACACACACAACCACAACCACCACACACACAACCACAACACAACCACCACACACACAACCACAATACACACAACCACCACACACACGACCCCCACACCACACACGACCACCACACACGACCACCACACACACCCCCACACCATAACCACACACAATCCCACACACAGCCACAAACACATGCACAACCACATCACCGCACAACCACACCACCACACACAACCACACCACCACACACACACACCACCACACACACACACAACCCCACCACCATACACACACACAACCACACAGACACAACCACACACACACACACAACTACAACCACACCCACACACACACCCACCCCCCTGCCCCCCGGCCACTCACTGCCTATCAGCCTCCTCAAAGCCAGGCAGCACGATCAGTTTCACTTTCACACAATCAGTTTCACTTTCACGGCCGCGTTCACCGTGAAGGGTTTGCGTTTCTAGTTTTATTCAGCATTCACTCGTTTCCTAGTGCTTGACAATCCAATCTCTACAATATTTAAGCAGCCTGCACGTCTCCTGTCAACCATACCACTCCATGCATTTTCTCCGATCCACATAGATATCAGTGGTATAGACAAAGGTAACCAGGTTTCCTATCCTTTCTTCAAGCAATAACCAGAATGCTAAACTGCATTCGTGCCCCACTTAGTTTTAAACAGCAAACAGTTATTCTAATCGGTTTGTTTCACAAAGGTTGTGTCTTAGGAGAAGGGCAGTGGCACTCGCATGGCACTATACGCTAGTGTGTCCAAAAGAGTTGTTTAAAAAAAAAAAAGTTTTAGGAAAAATTGACCAATATTGCCCCCATTTTTAGTATTCTGCATCCTCGGTTCAATACTGGGGTGCTTTTTAACTTGTCTCTAGTTCATTGCGAATCTTACAGTTACTAATTCAAATTGTATTAGCTTTGGCTTATTAGCAATGCAAACTTTATCTCAATAAGTTGCTGTAACAAGCTGCAAGTCTGTTACGGAAGATCATTCATCTGCTAATTATTTTCCACATAAGGTTGCAAGACCATAAAGTGGAGGTTTCAGGATTTTGAATAGTTTCTTGTTTGAAGATGTTACTCTCTCCTGGGCACCCCACTCCTGTACTAAGGTTACAAGTGACCTGGCACCAGCCTTTCAAAGGTTCTTGCATCCACCCAAGTCTGGCCTGGCACTGGTGCGTCCCAGCCTGGCACACGCCGGGTGATGATTTCCGCATCTCCTTCTAGACCCCAGCTCACTACTGTTTGCAGTCTGTCACTCACCCCTCACCTCCCCGGCACTCCCCCTTCACACCACAGGCCTGGGAGTCACTCCTCACAACTGGCACTCACCCTTCTCCCTCTCTGGAACTCAGTATTGACTCTCTGTGACACTTAACTGTCACCTCCATGACACTCACCCTCCTGGCACTCATACCTCCCCTTCCTGGCACATATCCTTTACCTCCCTGACACTCACCGATGTCCCTCTTGGCATTCACTACTTGTGCCCTTGGCACTCATCCTTCACCTCCATGGCACTAGCCCTTCATCCCCCAGGCCTAGCAGCTACCCTTCACCCCTTGCACTCACCCTTCCCCTCCCTGGCACTCACCCTTGACACTCCTGACTCTTAACGTCTCAACTCCATGGCACTTAACCTTCACCTCCCTGACACTAGCCCTTCGCCCCCCTGGCCTGGCAGCTATCCCTCACCCCTGGCATTCATACTTCCCCTTCTCGACACTCACCCTTCCCCCTCCCTGGCACTCACCCTTGACTCTCCTGACTCTTACATCTCATCTCCCTGGCACTCACTCCTCATCTCTCTGGCACTCCCCCTTCACCCCCATGGCCTGACAGTCACCCTTGTCCCTTCTGGCATTCACTCCTCACCTCCCTGCCACTCAACTTTGACCCTCCTGGCACTAGCCCGGTTTCCCCCAAGAACAAAAAATAACAAGCATTGGAATAGCCAATAGGTCTCGCCTTTGGGACCTTATAAGTGTTTAGCCACGTAACAGTTGATGTTGTTGCACCAAGGATATTGTGCAGCATAACTAAATACTTATAAGATCCCAAAAGCTATACCTATTGGTTATGCCAATGCTAGTTTTCTCTTCTCAGTGGGCATCGACATACCACCATTTGATGTCCTCCTGTGACGTCGAAGTGCTTCCGCCGGAAGCTCCCACCTTTGGTCGCTATCTTTGGATTCTTTATTTATTTTTTCTTTTCCTTCTTCTCCTTTGTCTCATCTTTTTTGGTGGAGGAGGGTGGGTTCGCTAGTGAATCCAGAAAATTCTACAAGCTGCAAAACAACACCGACAGGTGAGAAACTATACTTTTCGCAGCGTGAATCTTTTCTGGATTCACATGGTATGTATAGATTTTGTAGCGGTTTGTTAGTTCTGTGGTGGCTGGGTTAAAGATGAGCGTTGGTTTGTAAATAGATGTTGCAAGACTTTTTGTCCCACTTGTACTTCTTTATTCATTTGGATGTCCACACAGTAGTGTTTTTTGAACGTGTGCACTGAATACAATGTTGCTGCCATGCAAATGTCTTGAACTGAAGTATTGGCTAGAAAGGCGATTGTTGCTCCTTTTTTCTTGTTGAGTGAGCCCATGGAGCTTTTTGTAATGTTTGTCCTGCTTGTTTGTAGCACAATTGTATGGCTTGGCAATCCATCTTGCAATTGTGTTTTTGCTTACTGGCCATCCCAGAAAACTGTTTGCAAAAGATAATAAGAGTTGCGTTGTCTTCCTGTAATCTTCTGTCTTTTCAATGTAATACATCACTGCTCTTCTAGCATGAAGAGCGTGCAATGTCCTTTCTGCTGGTCTTCGGACTATGGAAAAAACCTGGTATTTGTATGGATTGGTGGAATCGTGATACCACCTTTGGCATAAAGTGTGGATCTGTTCTCATGACTATCCTGTCATTATGTATTTGGAAGTAGAGTTCCTGTAATGTTAGTGCCTGCAACTCACTAACTCTTTGCAGTGATGTTATTGCTACTAAAAAGCTGTCTTCAATGTGAGCATCTGTGGCATCGCCTTGTGTAGTGGCTCAAATGGTGCTTTCATCAGCTGAGCAAGTATTATATTTAGGTTCCATGTGGGTGCTGGCACTGTTTGGTGGGTCGATTCTTTTTGCCCATTCTAGGAACCTTTTGACTGTATGAGAAGTGAAGAAGCTCTTCCCTGTGTGTCCTCTTGTATATGGTACAATTACAGTGCTAAGTGAACTTTCAGTGATTTGTAGTTTCGCTTACTACATAGTAGATCTGTTAAGTACTTCAGAACTGTCTTTTCCTTTGTGATCTTTTGGGAAAAAAGTTCTTTGAGGCACCATAGAGTATTTATTCCATTTCGATGTGTAACATTTCCTCGTGGTCTGCTTTCTCGCTTCTCTTAGAACTGCCATTGTGCTTTCTGGCAGTTTTAGGTGCGCAAATTGTATGTCCTCAGGAGCCATGCAGCGAGGTCAGGGTTTCCGGTTTTGGGTGGAGCACTCTTCCCTCTTGAATGGTTAGCAAGTCTTGTCTGTTTTGCAATTTGTGAATTGACTTGTGAGCTATCTCCTTTATCTCTGAGAACCAGTTCTGTCTCGCCCATTTTGGGGCAATAAGAATCATTGTCATGTGGCTGATTTTGCATTTGTTGATTACTTTGTGCAGTAGTGGTATCGGGGGAAAATATCCCAGACCAGCTTATTCATAGCGCATTCCCTAGGGACTGTTTGCACAGTTGTCTGGATTCAAAGTGTTGGCATTTTCCATTGTGGGGTGTTGCGAAGAGGTCCATCTATGGAGTTACCTATTTTCTGAATATTTTGTTGAGTTCGTACTGATTTATCTCCCACTTGTGGAACGATGAGGCTTGCCTGCTCAGCTGGTCCGCTTCCACATGGTCGTTCCCTGGTAGGTGGATTGCTATTAAGTCTATGTTCCCACACATCCAGATTTGCTACACTAGAGCTGACAGTGCCAGCAAATGTGTCCCACCCTGTTTGTTGATCTAAAACATGATGGTTGTGTTGTCCTTTTTTTTTAAATCAGAATTGTTTTTCTGTGTAGCTGCTTTTGAAAGGCTTTTAAGGCTAGGAACACTGTTTTCAGTTCCAGAATGTGTCTGTGCTGTAGAGCTTCTTGCTTTGTCCACAGTCCTCTCACTTTCTGGCTGTTCATGTGAGCATCTCATCTGGGAGGCATCTGTCATTATGGTCACTGTTGGAGGTGGTTGGGTGAGAGTCCCATTCTTTGTTCCACCACGCTATTTTTTGCTGTATTTTCTGTGTAACAACCACTAATTTGTCCCAGTTGCCTGTTGCTTGAGACCATTGTGTTTAAAGCCATTCTTGGAACGTTCTTATGTGTAGCGAATATTGTAGCCGAATATTTGGGACTAAGTGAATGCATGGTGCTATAATTCCCAGTAGTTTCCCTACTGTTCTCACTGTCAGAGCTTGCCCCTTCCGGTAAAGCAGTGTCTCTTTCAGTATGGCTATTGTATGTTTCTTGTTTGGGAACACTTTCCCAAGCACTGTATTTATCCTTGCTCCTAAGAACAGTTTTTCTTGTTTTGGTACTGTTGGTTTCTTCCCCAATGTACAGAAAAACCAACCTTGGCGGATGTATTTATTACTTGGTGTATGTGCGTTTTGCAGTAACTGTATGAGTTTGCCCTTACAAGCCAGTCGTCTAAGTACGGGTATACATGGATCCCCTGTCTTCTTAATTATGCAGCTACTTCTGCTAGGAACTTTGTGAACACCCTTGGTGCCGATTTTAGGCCGAATGCAAGCACTTTGAATTGGTAATGCGTGTTGTTGACTACAAATTTTAATAGTCTTTTGTGTTTGCTGTTCATGGGGATGTGCAAATATGCACCCTTCAAGTCTAACATCGCCATGTAGACTCCTTCTTCCAATTGAGGTATTACCTCTTGTAGGATGGTCATTTTGAACTTTTGCATTTTTACAAATTTATTGAGGAATCTGAGGCCTAATGTAGGATGGCTCGTTCCATCTATTTTTAGGTCTCGCCTATCCCATTCCGCAAGGAATGGATAGGACGAGGCTAAACTAAGAGCTAAACTAAACTCTCTCAAAAATGCGGATTTCCAGAAGTGCATGTGTCCCGTGCACGCGCTTCTATCCGCCTGCCTGCCTGCCTCGCATCACCACATCAAAGCCAGCCATCTGTTGCTTCCCCAGCGTGGTGCCGCCAGCAGCTTCACTTCAAAGGGATCCGCTCCGCCCCCTGCTGCATCAAAGGCTTTCATTTCGCGGCCGTGTTTATTTACTTTCATTTCGAGACCGCGTTTTCCTTATAGAATTCCTCTTTTACTATGTTTTTTGTGTGTCTTGTTATATACACGGGATCCGTGCTGTATTTGAGCATGGCGCCGCTTATTTACATTACACCCTGCCATTGCATGCATGCATGCACACCTTGAAAAGGCTTGGCCGTATTTTCCGCGGAAGACAACAAGGGATCAGTTGCCAGCTTTTGCAGGACCGTGCTGTGATGACGATCACCTGCCTTTGTGAGCCGCTGGAAATTCAGAGCATTCTAGTCGGTAAACGTTCTTTTTTTTCCAGTCATGCTCATTATTATAGGCTGCCAAGCACTTCCAGCCTGCCATACCGTGCTTCAGAGGATCGATAGTGTGGGTCCGTGCTTTGTTTGTTTGTTTTTAAGTCCCTTGCGGCCGCCATGTGCATAATTTCTTTATGCACGGGGTCCGTGCTATGTTTGAGCATGGCGCCGCTTGCATTCTAGTCGGTAAACTTTTTATGTTTGTAGTCATGTACATTATTATAGGCTGCCAAGCACTTCCAGCCTGCCATATGCTTCAGAGGGTTGATATTGCCGCACGCATTCATATTTAAAAAACGGGCGCGTGCTTTATTTTTTATCACGGCAACCGCGTTCGGTTGCATGATTCATTCTCTATCTCTGTGTGATTGATGCATAGCGCTGCTGCTCCGACACACTCCAGTGGGACTAGTACTAGCGCTGCGCTATTAAATAAATAAATAAATAAATTGGTAGGTACTTTCCAAATCATTAGTGTAATTTACGTATACGGTCAGATACAGCTGACATTCTTACAGTGCAGACCCATCTCTTACACAGCAGTTGAACAAACTGCCAAACCTGCCACCAAATCAGTTTCAGGTAAGCACTCGTGAAGTGATTAAGAGGCGTAGGTGCCACTGAAGAGTCCCCCGGTTTTACTGTCTTGTTGTCCTGTGTGGGGTTGCTGTGCAGAGGGCATATGCGAACAGATGTCCCACTCCCACGACTTCCAATGCCCTCTCCTCTCTTACTTCTTCCCTTGTCCCTCCACTTCCATTTGGTGTCTGACCTGCTGGGAGCCGGTTTTTTTCCTTACAGAGTTTACTATGCACCGCACGTTAGATAGCGGGTCCTGTGTCAGAGCCAGTAACAACAACAGTCAGTGAAGGCCTGCGAGGCGACATGTTCTACAAACCACTCAATGTTCGCAGAGAAGATTTGCAAAGCCCTGGTTTTCAGCCAGAAAATAAGTTTACAAATAAAAAGGAAAACGAAAGCATAGCTATGTCTATGGGAGAATGTATTTATTGTAGTTTTGTTCGAGACAAACCCGCGTCAATGGGGCGTCAGAGTCCTGTACAGAGACATTAGAACAGAGTGAAAAGAACATAGCAGTTTGTGTGCCTATTATTAACACAGCTATTCAACGACGCCCTCTTCAAATCCGTAGCTCTTTTCCTTGTTTGGTAGTCATTACCGTCTTATTTGTATTTTTGTGAAATAATTTCCAAATTCGATGGATGGTGGCGCAGCAGGAAACTACCTGAATTAAAAGCAATGAAATCATTTTGTTTAATTGTCTCCTCTCACAATACACTTGTAAAATCAATGCCTGTGACTGTGGTGTTTGAGCGATTAGAGTTAGTTGCCTTGTAGAGACTTAAGTCAGTGTCATGCAAGGCTTGAAGTTTCATGTTTTTATGGCCTGACAGAAGCTAGAACTGCCGACTTAGGAACTATGGAACCAGGTTTCAGTCCCAGCGTTGCTCTGACCTCTGCCATCCCTAACCAGTGGCAGGCTAGCTTCCCCGTACCGTCATTGTTGTCAGGCCTCCTCTGTCGTTCCTCTCGTCAGTGCCAGGCCTCGCTCATCTGCCAAATGCCAATCCGCAATCCCTCATCAGTGCCAGGCGAGCCCCTGAGTTGCACCATTTCTGTCTTTCATAAACTAAGGCGGCGCTGGCGCATGGTTATACTGAATAAGCAGCTACCTGTCATATGACATCTCTTTAATAATATAATAACTGCAGTTTCACTATTGCTTTATTAACCTTCCTGCTTTTTTAAATTTGCTTGAAAATGCAGCATTTCTCCACTACTTCGCTACGGTGAAGTCTGACAATCATTTTACGCCCTACCACTTGCAAATGTCACCGTCCACCACTGCGCGTTCCTATTTTTTGTATTGAAATCCTTTGCGGCCGCTTATTTACATTACACCCTGCCATTGCATGCATGCATGCACACCTTGAAAAGGCTTGCCCGTATTTTCCGCAGAAGACAAGGGATCAGTTGCCAGCTTTTGCAGGACCGTGCTGTGATGACGATCACCTGCCATTGTGAGCCGCTGGAAATTCAGAGCATTCTAGTCGGTAAACTTTCTTTTTTTCCAGTCATGTACATTATTATAGGCTGCTAAGCACTTCCAGCCAGCCATACCGTGCTTCAGAGGGTTGATATTGCGGGGTCCGTGCTTTGTTTGTTTTTAAATCTCTTGCGGCCGCCATGCGCATAACTGTTTTATGCACGGGGTCCGTGCTATGTTTGAGCATGGTGCTGCTTGTTTACATTATACCTTGCCATTGCATGCATGCATGCACAGCTTGAAAAGGCTTGCCCGTATTTTCCGTAGGAGACAAAATGCTGGTACCACGCAGGACAGCTCTCCAACAAATGTCCATCCATGCCCCCCACCACTCACGGTGAATCCGCAAATGACATGCCTCTGCCCTGGAAGAGTGGACTTGGTTCTTATAAAAACATAACTTTTTGTGTTTTATATCTTGAACCACCAGAACATTTGTCTATTCCGATGTACTTTCAAGCAAAATATGGGCAGCTGAGCAGTCACAATTTACAGCTGTACTGTTTGAAACTATCTGGAGACGTTCTCTCCGTCGCTCCTTCTTCTAATATTTCACTCCTCTCTCCCTATTTGACCTTTTTTAGGTCGAGTTATTTATAACTCGGAACCTATTACTACTGAACGAAAATCTCTGAAACCATCCGGATTTCGTGCAATGCATGTCCCCAGGCGCGCGCTTGGCCTCGCAAAGGCTTGAAGGCAATCTGCCTTCCCGCCCCCCTGGTGTTTATGGCTTTTCTCGCTCACTAATGCGTTTTTTCCCCTCCCACCCTTCCTTTAATGTCCGCCACGCGTGGCCTCTGCCTGTCGCCTCTCCGTCCTTCACAGCCCCTCTCTGTCATGAAATCTCAAATTTGGGGACTACATCTTCAAAACAAGCCTGTTCATGTTGACACTTGCAATTAGAATCCTTTCTTTCTTTCCTTTCATCTTTTCTTTCCTTCCTTCCTTTCCATCCTTTCTGGTCTTGCCTTCCTTTTCTTTCTTCCATTCCTTCCTTCCTTTCCTCCCTCCCATTCATTCCTTTCTTTCTTTCCTTCCTCCGTTCTTCCTTCTGTCTTTCGTTCTTTCTTTCCTTCCTCCCTTCTTCCTTCTTTCTTTCGTTCTTTCTTTCTTCCCTTCCACATTATCACTCAGCACCACCACAGCACCACTCAGCATCACCACAGCACCAGTCAGCACCACCACAGCACCACTCAGCACCACCCCAGCATCACTCAGCGCCACCCCAGCATCACTCAGCACCACCACAGCATCACTCAGCACCACCACATTATCACTCAGCACCACCACAGCACCATTCAGCACCACCACAGCATCACTCAGCACCACCCCAGCATCACTCAGCACCACCCCAACATCACTCAGCACCACCCCAGCATCACTCAGCACCACCCCAGCATCACTCAGCACCACCCCAGCATCACTCAGCACCACCACAGCATCACTCAGCACCACCACAGCATCACTCAGCACCACCACAGCATCACTCAGCACCACCACAGCATCACTCAGCACCACCACAGCATCACTCAGCACCACCACAGCATCACTCAGCACCACCACAGCATCACTCAGCACCACCCCAGCATTACTCAGCGCCACCACAGCATCACTCAGCGCCACCACAGCATCACTCAGCGCCACCACAGCATCACTCAGCGCCACCCAGCCTCACTCAGCGCCACCCCAGCATCACTCAGCGCCACCCCAGCATCACTCAGCGCCACCACAGCACCACTCAGCACCACCACAGCATTACTCAGCGCTACCCCAGCATCCCTCAGCACCACCACATTATCACTCAGCACCACCACATTATCACTCAGCACCACCACAGCATCACTCAGCACCACCACAGCATCACTCAGCACCACCACAGCATCACTCAGCACCACCACAGCACCACTCAGCACCACCACAGCATCACTCAGGTTATAGGTGTCACATTTGCGAAAGTTATAACTTTTGGCATTGTAAATGACAAAGCTATTAATTTAGCTATTTTCAAAACCAACACATAAATAAAAAAATTGTCATGTACAAGACCAATAGCTCAAACTTTCCTAATGTGAGACCTATTGCATTGCAAATGCTTGTTGGAATTAGGAAGTACGTAGAATACATTCCCTTGCTTATCTCTTTGTATGGTATGTGTTCCATTGCTTCTTTTGCTTGTAGCTCTTGTACCTCTTGGAGTAACAGATCGGTTTCTCCCTTGGAGTGACCTTCCTTCTTGGTCTTTTATTTGGAGGTGTTTTTACTAGTTCTATGCAGCACCTGTGTTGTATTATGTTTAAAATCCGGTTGTCTGAAGTGATCTCTTTCCATTCTGCGAGGAAGTCTTTCAGTCTGCCCCCTACTGGAGCAGAATGTTGTGATAAATGTTTGAGTCTTTGCTGTTACGGAGTCCTTATCTAAGGACCCTCCAGACTGTTTTTTTCTGGGATGGTACTGCTCGTGACTCATTTGTTGTTTTTGAGATCGACAGTTCTCTTAACTCTCACAAAGCCTTCTTCTCTACCTACATTACTTGGATGTCGAGGTCTGCGTCGCCCGTTAGACTTTCTGCATTATTTTCCTTGTCGTCGCTGGAGAGGCCCAGGTCTCTGAGTGATGGTGCCGCACTTTGGCCCTAGCATGTTGTAGTTGGCTCTTCTCTGCTGCTCTCTTACTCTCAACGCCTTTGAGGCAAACGCAGAATAAGCGTTGCAGTCTTCACTTCCATGATCAATTGGTAAGATGGCAGACCAGATGCTGGTCCTTCTGTAGGCGTACTTATGGTAGCAATTAAGGCAAAACTTGAATGGTGTTTTGTCCATTACCACATACAGGAAGCCCCCTGTACACACATTTCCTGTAAGGCGTAGACAAAGTTTTCTCTTCTCTGCACCTTCCAGCACCTCGATTCGACGTGTGGTACCTTGATTCGTCGTCTTTTGAAGTTTTTCTACCTTTTCCTGCTATTTTCGTTGATTCTTCACTCCAACTTCCTGGAGCTCCGCCCGTAACGAACTAGACCCAACAGCAGGAAAAAAAATGACTCTGAAGATGGCGACCAAAAGTGGGAGCTTCCGGAGGAAGCATGTCGACGTCACAGGAGAACACCAAATGGTGGTATGTCAATGCCCATGAAGAGAAAGAAAAAAAAATGAATACAACAATTCCGGACTCAACCACTAGATGGCGGAATAATGCACAGCATGTGAATCCAAAAAAGATTCACGCTGCAAAAACTAAAATATCGTTTTGCAGGTAAGTAAACTTTCTTGAAGGTTGTGTTTCTGGGGTTAGAACCAGGGTTCTCCCTGGGTCAAGGATGCACTCAAAAATCACCCTCAGCGGCACTAGGGCAGCCGGGTGCAGAGTGCTGAGGCCCAATGTTAGCCTATGGGGCTGTTAGTTGGTGGCTGCTTATGAGCAAGGCACAAGATTGAGGGAGCAAAGCTCTTAGAGGTAAGCTCACGGCAAAGGGGGTTCTAAGTTAGCACACAAGGTGCACCCACAGGGGCGGTAGGGTGTAGGGTGCTGGATTGACGTTGGTAACCCTGTTGGTTTAAATGGGGTACCTCCAGTCAGACAAACACTGCAGACTCGGGCACGAAGATCTTCTGGAGGCAACCATCAGTTGGAAAGGTATGTTGGGATGTAGGGGGATGCCAGGACACTGTCGTTTGGGCCACCCACGGCCGTGGGGCATCAGGAGCAGGGGTGTCTTTTGGCGTTGGGTTTTTCTTACCGGCTCCAGTCGGGGTGATCCTCCAGATAGAGGCTGCAGGCATCGTCGGGAGGCTTGAGGTAGGTCAGGGATCACCAGGTCCCAGGCAAGGATCATCGGGGAGACATCCTCGTGGTGTTGGGCCACTCGAAGAGTGGTGCAAACTCGCAGATTTGGCCAGAGTCTGTTTCTTGAGCAAGTCCGGTGCTCATGGGAGAAAAAGTCTTTGTAGGGAAGGCAGAGCAGGTCCTCTGGGTTTTGGGGGGCTACTGGCTGCAGAACATGCCGGTATTCCACTGGACCAGGTTGAGGTTGGGACCGGCGGTAGGGCTGGGGCCAAGGCAGTTGGTGTTCTCCTCTTCTTCCTTCAGCACGGTTCTTCGGTCATTCTTCTTCTTGCTTGTCTGAGGAGGCAAGGTTTGGAGTTGTCCCTAAATAATACATTTAGGGACGTTTCTGGTAGGTACAGGTTGGGACCAATAGGTCCCTTCCTTGTGGTGGGTACACCCCCTATTATGTCACCCTCCAGTGGGAGGGAGCATAAGTCTCATTCTGGTTGGCTGGGTCCCCTCATCTTCAAGATGGTGGGACAGAGTTGTGCTTCATCTCGCCTCCCCCACCTGAGGGGTGAGGTTGGCAAAGGTGGGCACACCTCTCCTCCTATCTGGGTTTTCCTGCCATTTCTTCTGCCTAAAGTGGGGGTCAGAACCGGTGGTGGCCAGTTGCTGGGAGCAGCAAATGATTGGGTCTGCTCACAAAGGCAGCAAGCCTTGGAAGCTTCCCCTTCATGGACCCTGCCCATCCTGGCTAGGCACCTCTCCCATGATGTGCTTTGTTTTAGGAGCCCGAGAGCCAGTGGTCCAGAAACATGTCTGAGGTGGCAGCTGCCGAGCAGCCAGGACACTGGAATTAGGTAATTTTTCAGGGGGCATCTCTAAGATACCTTCTGAGTGCATTTGGCATTAAATCCCACACTGGTATCAGTGTGGGTTTAATGTGCTGAGAAGTTTGATATCAAGCTTCCCAGATGTTAGTTAAGCCATTGTGGTGCTGTAGAGTTGGTAATGACAAACTTCCAGACCATATACTCTTTATGGCTTTACTGCACTTACTACGTATACAAATGGACTTGGATACTGTAGGGGTACAAGGCTCATGCACCTGTACCCTCACCAGTAACATAGTGCACCCAGCTAGAGGGGTGGCTTACATATGCGATAGGGAGTGGATTGGAAGCATGGTACACAGGGATGTGTGTCATGACGAGTCTTCACTTTGCTCTACATCAAAACAAGCAGTCTGCAAGGGCAGTGTGTGTACATTAAGGTACAGGGCCACTAAGGGTGGCACAATATATGCTGCAGTCCTTGGAGGCCTTCCCTGGTCACAGTGCCCTTGGTACACATGGTACCTTTTACAAGGGACTTACGTGTGACCAGAGAGTTGCCAATTGGGTTTGCAACAGTACAGTTGGGAGAAAAGAACATATGCCCTGGGTACCTGGTTGGCAGAAACCAGGGCACACTTAGTCAAAGACCATATCAGGCAAAAAATGGGGGGGGCATGCAAAAAGGGGCACTTTCCTACTGAAGGTTTTGATAGGTAGAGATGCAGATCTGTGTTTTCATATGGATCTGCATCATATGAGTCTTGAGGTAGTATTGAAAATTAATCAACCCCAGTCCCCTGTGAAAGAGTGAAATGAAACCTCAGTTGATTCAGCAGTGTTGTGGACTGGTGAAAGCTGTGGTGAGTGTGCACAGGAAACAGTGGTGGCCCGAAAACAATGGTGAACTACAACAGTCTTGTGAGACGGGTTAGGCTTAGCTGGTGCTGGCTGTGGTTGGGGTAGAGGAGTAGGGGAAACAGTACTTACAGATTGGCCTCCTGGAATGATGTTGTGTGTCTTCTGATATACCCAGAGATATCATCTAGAGAGAAGTGGCCTTTATCTGCAGAAGATGGGCGTGCCTACACCTCAAATTCTGGATCCTCTGAACCGGAGAGGTCTGGCACCTCATCGACGCCTCGTTGAGAACTTTGCATTCCTATTGCCCTCTGAGCTCAGTGTCTTTAGATTGTAAAGACCTACAGGTCTCACAGGTTGCCTCCTGCTGTTCAGGAGATAAGCACAAATTACACATCTGGTGTAGGTCATGCAGGAAACCTTGGACGAACAAGGCCAGACTCAAAAGGGTGTCCGTTATATCACCAACTGGACATCTGTTGGAGTGAACGTGGAAGAGAAGTTGTGCCCTAAAGGTCGAAGTCCCAAGTGGGACATGGTCGAGTCAGATGCCCCTGACAAATTAGACGTTGGTAGAATAAGGAGGGGAAGTAGTAATTGAACCACGATCGAAAACAATACCTACGGTATCAGATAGAGCCAGACGAATGTATTGAACCGGAGCAGAGGAGCATTGACCGAACCCAACGGCGGAAACAAACAATCTAACAATGGAGTTGAGGACCATTCACATTGCAAGCAAGAGGAGTCACTGCACCTCATGATTCAGAGGACATCTTTGAAGAAAAACAACTTGCACACTTCTGAGCCCAACATTAGATGGTGGACTTATCCTAAGCATGTGTATCTACAGCTACACATGCAATTAAACACAATGAACAAAGGAGTCTATGACCATGCACATTACCACCAAGAGGAGTCACAGTTCCTTGAAGACTCAAAAGACTTCTTCGAAAGAAAACTACTTGCACACATACAGACCTCACACTATATGGTAGGAGTCTGCACAGCATGTGTATCTACATCCACACATTCCTTAAACACATTTCGCCTCGTTACACCTCCCTTGGGAAGGTGTGGCATTTTGACGAATTCCCAGGTTTACTAATGATAAAAAATCTAGGAATTCACCAAAAACTATGTGTGGATACATTGGAATACCCACGCTCCACTCATGGAACACCTTCCCAGGGCAAGGTAACAAGACAGCAACTTGTGCTACCTTGAATTTCTCTAGATTTACTATAGCACGCAGAGTCACTCAACGTGGCTCTGCATGGCATAGTAAATCTGACTTAAGGGTTTGCGTGAAACAAGGGTAACGCAAGCCCTTAATAAATCTGGGCACTGCTCATTGAGAGAACGGGCAACTATTTAATAAGAACCTCCGGTTCGGCCCTGAAGTGCATTGGGCCAGACCACCTGTTTTTAGTAAACTTGCAAGGCCTTCGGCAAGCCACTCCGACTCAAGGCCTTGCGCTTCTGGACCATCATCTAGCCTTTCTGCTTGTGAACGGGACAGTAATGGACAGAATTACCTGGTTAAAAATACACCATATTAATTATGTTATCAACACCAGCAATCCCTCTAACTCATCTGAAGTACCTGATTAATTGATTGATAAATGCACCAACCTGATTTTTACTGCCCTTATAGGATTGTGCCATGTTCTGATTACCGGTGTTCCCAATTCGACCGTCTTTTATTGTTGAATTCACCAGAGGTCAATAAGTTTCATAGTACTACAAAAAGGTTCTTAAGACTAGTGACTATCTCTGCTGTCATCATGAAACACATCTAAGTCCACCTTACTGGGAACAGAATACACTGGATTTCTTGAGACCAGGGTATGGGTCTTATTTTGCATTTGGTAACTGATATTTTACGGTCTTACTTGTAAGATTGTGTCCAAGCTCAAAACCTACGTAACCAGAAATGTATTGTCTACTCTTAAATGCAGAACAAACGAAGCTTCCATTACAGCAGATTAATCACCGACACACACCAGCCTCCTGGGAGCAATTTTGCATATCTTGGGAATGTTCTTGTTGAAGATAGGGAGATGTGAAGACGTGGAAATATGTCAGTGGTTAATCTGCAGCAAAACGATTTAAATAGCTTAATGCTAAAAACACACACACCACTGGGAACATGGATGCGCCTACGCCTATCCACGTGTCACGTTGCATTAAATTTGTAAACAAAATATTTCAAAATGAAAAGGAATAGTGTGTTTATGTAGCTTAATTTTGCTAATTTACTGAGGATGCAGATTCTATGGTGCAAACTTACATGGCTTTAAATTGCAGAGTGGATTATTGGCACAAGGGCTGCGAGTTTAGCCACGTCATAATTACATTTTATTCCCCACTGCTGGAAATGTGCTGTTACTCTTCTACGAGGTGGAAAGCATTGTGTCGAGAAAAGGCGGCAAGTCAGTCTGCACCAATTACAGCTCCTCTAAGGAATTTCATTTCCTGCTTCCTCAGAGTAGCTGTAATTGGTGCAGGCAGACTGACTGGCCTGGTCTTAAGATATGTATTGTAAAAGTATTTGCAAAAATAATTAAACTATTACAGTAAAAACAAGACCATGCATAACTATAAAAAATGTGCTTACTTATGTATGCCAGGACTTTAGCGATCCCCAAGTAATCGACTTGTGACCAACCATTGTGCCGCGACTCAAAGTTTGGGAAACGCTGCATTGGACAAATCACTATTTTAAGCAAAATAATGTTTTATTTCACAAAATTCTGTTGAGAAACGTCTGTGGTTTGTGAAATATCCTTTCCACATCCCGAAAAGAGAAAGAAACAGGCACCAAAATAAAGCCATGAAAATGCTTGTGATCAGAAAACCACAAAAACACCTCAAAATGCTTAAAGTTCATATAACAACCCAAAACTACGAAACTGCAAAAATACGGGTGCAACTGTTTTAAAGGAAGGGGGGAAACGAATCCATTCTGCGAGTGAAAGTCCTTCATGGCTGGAATGTTTGGCTATTTAGTGCATTACTCCCATACAGACAGGGCACACCCATCAGAAAATCCTGAACATTTATCAAACATCCAGCACAGCACAAACACACCCTGTACTTGGATATAATGGTGCACTCAATAGCATGTGCCACCAAGAAACGGAACACACAAACATGCCACAGAGCAATAAAGCAGGCTGTCAGAATAACATGTGCACATATTTGGGAAAGCTCTACAATCACACCTCTCCAACACCAAAACCATGCACTGTCAGTCCACTGAATAAGAATGCACCACTTGAGACAGACTAGTATTTAATAGACGAAATATAAGCAGACCCTGGTTTGCAACAGAAGTCTACAATTCTTTTGGAGAGCGTCCCATACATTGCTATTAGGTGATACTAATGGCAGACTGGGCATTGTAAAAATGCTCTAACTTAACATAAGAGGAAAGAAACATTAAATGCATCAAACCGAATGGTTGAAAAAGCAATGAATTTTATTTTTTTATAAAATGTAAAAACATTTAAGGCATCAAATGGTTGGAATTTTGGTTGTTAAAGGCAGTATGTATGTAACACCTCTTTTTTCGCTTTTAAGTTACTGCCTAGAGTGTATACAGCATTTAAAGTGTACTTGAAGGAATGCAGTTATAAAAACTTTGGTCCCAACAATTGTGCATTAGTTTTTAACTTTGTGATTACAAGCAAGTGCTGTATATGGCAACCTTCTGGCTGATAGATTGCAGGAGTGAGCGCACAGTTTCTTCCAGTTCCACTAACTGTCTTGCTTTTTCTTCCAAAGTTTTCTGATTTTCTTCATAGGTCTTTTCGAGATCTGTTAAAATAAACGTGGTCTCATTAGAATTAATAACAATAGGACCAAAAAGTTCAGATTAAATTCAATGCTATGTAAAAGCAAAATGACACAACAAAGAAGGGAGAGTTGTGAAGCAGCAGAGACACAGAAACCTAAGATGTAACAAAAGAAGTACAGCTGTGCATCACTAATGCTCGCAGAATCTTAGATTTGTCATTTTATGTGAAAATGATGAACAAGTTACTTACCTTTGGTATCGCGCTTTCTGATAGAGACCATCTATTTGCAGATTCCTCACCTAATGAAAATTACTCAGGTGTCACTGCATCTGGAAAGTTTTCAGCAATACCTCGGTGCACAGAAGGTTCCGCTCATGAAATGACGTGCAGGGCTATATAGGCACCACTTCCGCACACTGACAGTTGCTTTCAAGACGGTACGCACCTCAAGACTTGGAAACCAAAAACCGAATAAGTGGACTGGGCGCAGATTCTGAAACTTGGGATATTATTAATGGGTAGAGTTCAATCACAGAACAGGGAGGATCAGTGAGGAATCTGTGGCTAGATAGAGTCTCTACCAGACAGACTGTTACCAAAGGCAAGCAACATGTTCTTCTAACAGGGACTTCTAGCAGCAGATTCCTCAGCTTTTTAATAGATAGCCAAAGAAATACCTAATTGGAGGTGGGTCTGTGAGGACTCAAACCAGAAAGGCCTGCCGGACTGAGCAGGCAAAGTGCTCCACTCTACGATCCGGACTGTCCAGGCAAAAATGCATTGTGAACGTGCGGAGGGATGCGCAGGTAGTTGCCTGACAAATGTCTAGGACAGTTACTTTGCAAGCTAACGCATTGGTAGCAGCTTTGGCCCTGGTAGAATGAGCAAGCAGTCCTTCCTGAGGCTGCTTTTTGGCTAATGCATAGCAGATCTTAATGCAGAGAATGATCCTGCGGGAGTTGGTTCTCTTCTGAATGGCCTTGCTTTTTTCCCCTCCAGCGAACCCCACAAAGAGCTGATCATCCACCCAGTTGTCTTTGTTATGATCTATGTAGAAGCTTAATCCTCTCTTGGGAACAAGCAATGAAGTCTCTCCTCCTCCTTAGAAGGGTAGGGTGGAGCATAAGACGCCGGCAGGGTGATGGTTTGACCGATGTAGAACAGTGCCACATTTTTCAGCAGGAAGTAAACCTGTGTCCACAGAACCAGTTTGTCTGGTGGGAGGAAGGAATTGTGAGGTGGATGGACACAAATAGCCTTAAGCTTACTCACACGCCGTGCAGAGGTGATGGCAAAAGGGAACAGTTTTGATGGTAAAGAGCCATAAGGGACAGCTGTGAAGGGTCTCGAACAGAGAGCACCTCAGATAAGTCAGGCCTAGATCAAGGTCCCATTGGAGCATGCCAAAACAAGGGGCAAACGAGTTGCAGCCCTGTCAAAAATCGCATCACAGCCAACAACTTAAACAAAGGCTGATATGGCAATTGTAAGAAGGCCGAAAGATAGCCCTTACTTGTGCCTAAAGCAAAGCCTTACTGGGCAAGAGGTAGAACAAATAACAGAACATCAGATAATTTGGCCCTTTAGGGGTCACTCTTGCAAGTGCTGCACTAAGACACAAATTTGTCCTAGTGATAGGCGTATACAGATTTTGTCGTGGACGCCAAGATGACAACAACCTGTTAACGAAGGTCTAAGGTGTTCAGTTGTTGCTACTCTACCTCCAAGCATGAAGGTGGACATTGTAAAGGCACTGATGCAGAACCCCGCTATGTTGCGGACAGCTGAAAGTCCTCTAGGAGGGGCAGCCTGATTGAAGGATATATGCTCAAGGCCAGTAGTTCCTGACACCCTACTCTCTGTGGCCAATCCGGGACCACTAGGATGATTTGTGTCTGGTCTGCTCTGATCTTCTGTAGAACTCGGGTCAGGAGGGGTATTGATGGAAAGGCATAAAAGAGTCCTGAGTTCCACACAAGGTGGAACATGTCTCCAAACGAGAGAAATCTTGTCAACTCCATAAAAACGTAAACGTTCACATTGCACATGTTTGGTAGTGGCGAATAGATGGAGCAAAGGTTCTCACCGATCGCAGAAGCGACATTGCGTTTCCTCCAGATGTAGCTGCCATTTGTGATCCACCAGGCCTCAACTATAGAAACTACAGAGCTAATTCGTCCTAGCATTCAAAGATTCTGCCAGGTGGCTCTAGGAAAATTCCTTGGTGGTCCAGCGACTTACAGAGACACAGGGCCTACTGGCACCGGGTCCATGACTTCACCTCACCCTGTTTATTGCAGTACCACATCGCCGTCATCCTTAAAAGCTTCACTACCTTCCTCACTGTCAGAGCTTGTGACATCTAGTAGAGGAGAATTTGAGCAAGTATGGCCTGAACCCTCCGTGTTGTAGGGTAAGGCCTTGCTAGTTAAATGTTGAAGCCTGCTGCCAGAAATGTTTTCCTGGTTTGGAGATGAATTTCTACCAATTCACTACCTTTGTCACATTCTCCTGGCAAAATTGTAAGGTGTCTGCTTTGACCAGCCAACTGTCTAGGTATGGGTAGACATGTATTGCCTGTCTTCGGAGGTGTGCAGCTACCAATACCCATATCTTGGTGAAGACTCTTGGTGCTGACTTTATTCCAAAGGGCAGGACCTTATTAGTAATTAGTATTGTTTCCCTTCTAATACAAATCTGAAGTACTTTCTGTGTGCTACGTGCAGTGATTTGAACGGGCCAGTACTCACAGGTACTTATTAACAGCACTTGTTATTTTTACCACTCTGAGTACTGGCACTTGTCTACTGCCAAGGAGAATACCGGTACGTGAAAGGTAGACTCATTGGCTGCTAGTGCTGGTGATCACTAGGCTGTCAGTGTTCCAATTCAGAGAGGGCCTGGCAGGTCAGGCTGGACTGTTCCCATGAGGAACAGGGTCAAAATTGATTTGCATATGGCTGGGTCCAAACAGAGGTGACATGGTGGGCGAAAAACAAAGAATTGGGATGTGGCCCAAGGGACTGCCAGTGACAGATTAATTCAAGCATTCCATCCATCCATCACCAGGTTGTTTTTGCTCTTCTGTGGCAGGTCTAGGAGGAGAAAAAAAAAAACATCCCTGGGGAGGTATCAAAGCCACTAGCCTCCTAGAAGTCCTGCAATAATTGCCATCTTAGTGGAGCTGAGCAAATTCATCACCCAGATCATGGTCATTATCAGTCAGTCCCAAAAAGGGAATGAAGAGTGTGTTGTCTAGCCTGTGGTACTTCTAGTTAGGGAAGCGGTGCCTCAGGTGGATTCAGGCATGATTGCAGTCGAGGTCAGACTGGCGGTTGAGTCAGTGTCAGAAGGACAATTGGAGCTGCCATTTCTTCAGGCAGCAAAGTCGGTATAGACGCCAACGTGAATGGGGCAGGTGTGGGTTGTGGCACAAGCAAAGGAGTCTTAACAAGAGCCAGAGGCAAGGTAAGTGAGGAAGGTCCAGCTGGTACAGAGGGAAAACCAATAGGGGATATCCCTGGTGGAATGAGTCTTGGGCCTTAAGGTGCACCAGAGGGAGTTGGAAGAGACCTAAAGAGCTGGAGCATGGCTGCACAGAACTCTTCGATCCGGTACGGAATGGCTGAAGGCCCCAAAAACTCAAATGGTGCTGGAACCAGCTGCGGTAATGGCACAGAGGTCAGACGACTTTGAAGTGAGATCAAGAAGGGTGGTGCCGCCCCACACCAGTTCTTGTGAATGGCACAAGGGAGTGGAATCCTGCTTCAACTTCTTGCATTTCTTATACTTAACGGAGGAGTTGGAGCGAGATGTAGACTGACCTCTGGCACACCGACTCTGTGAACAGAGAGATGAGAAGGATCTCCAGATCCACATTAGCAGGCATGGAAAGAAAGAAAGTGACATCAGCATGCAGGAGTGATACCTATATAGGCGCTGTGCTTCATTTGCAGAGTGGAACGGTGTTAGTATGAAGCCACAAGACGCCACACTCTAGCATGTAGAAATAGTGCTGAAAAGTTTACAGAGACAGGGCCTGATTTAAATTTGGTGGACAGGGTACTCCATCACAAAGGTGCTGGATAGACAGTCTGCCTAAATATAAATCTCACAGGATAAAACAGTATTTATATTTCGGTGGATGGGATATCTGTAACCATTGTGAAACAGTAACCCATTCACCAAGATCTAAATCAGGTCTTCCGTCTGGGGAAAGTTCAAAAGGTGAGGAATCTATGACAAAAAGTCTCTACCAGAAACATCACATTCTGCAGGAACATTGAAGGGAATATCAGAAAGTGTCACATTCATAATGTCTGCTAGTGATTCATATGAATTGCACTATTTTGCTATAGACACCACATTCATGACTCAAACTCTAGTGCCCAATAGTGATCACCTGTGCATGCCAAATGGTATTGATCAGCAGCAATGACCTTTGCAACATCTAAAATTTAACCTATAATATGCATGTTGCCAGTCAGAGAATTACCTAAAATGACATCAAATCCTCACATTAGACATTCTTAATCAAAGGATATTTTATCCATGCATATCAGGATTGGGACACTTTGGGGCAGATTACAATGCGGCCCGTAAAGGCTCTAACCGACGGTGAGAGCCTTCCGAGCTGCATTGCAATCAGCCCCTCGGTTTACTTTCTGACCGCTGCAATACAATGCTGGTGATCGGAAGCTAAACCGGCCGGTGATTCAGCTGGCTTCCAATGGGTTCCCTGAGCCCGTAGGCCAGTCGGAACTGGCTCGTAATCCCAAAGGAGGGCCCTAGGGAATATGATGCACGGTTTCCGGCATGATTTCCATGCTGGCCTGTCTGAAATGAAAATCATGTCGGAAAGCGTGTTGTGCGGCCTCCAGTTGGGGGCGGAGGCCCCTGTTGATCCCTGTACCCTGTGGCAGGCTCCTCGAGGTGCCCGCGACTGAGTGCAGGTATGAACAGCACCTCCCATTTTTCCTACGGGAGCATGTATTAAGACCGGATTATGGCCGTAATGCATGCTCCCACACGGAAATGCAGGAATACGACCGAACAGTGTTCGGTTGCAACCTAATTAGGCTCTTGGGACTGCCAAACAGAGCACTGTCGGTCCCAGGACTGAGACGGTATCGGGCATACTTACATAGTTATTTGCCCCTTTGTATCACATTAATATGACCCTAGTATGAAAGCTATTGACCACCTTTATCTTAAGGATGGTCTTTTGTCACTTTGAATATGGTGAGATGGAACCCCGTGCCTTGCATGTGGTTTTCATCTTGTTTGAGTCACTGCTTGGAAAACTCCTCAAGCTTGGCACATACTGGAGTGCTCAACATCATCTTGCTCAGAAGTCACCATCACAAGCCTTGAGAGTTGAGCACAGATTGTTGATCTCAGAGATACAGTCATTCCTACTTAAACTTCCTGCCGAGAGGAAAGTAAACACACTAGACAAGAGGTGTTGAGTCATTCCTTGCAAACATTTGGTGGAACTCTGGCTAAAAGAAGTGCTCTGCGTTTTAAAATCCTCTCAAATGCCAGTCAAAATACTTTGAAACTGCATAATTAAAATAACATATTTCAGACTCTAAATATGGCCCACCACCTTCCTCTTCAGTTCACCCCAGGCACAAAATAATGATATTCTTGACATATTAGTTCTGCTCATGTTGGCAGAAGGATCAGTCATGTTGACCACAATCCAGAGGGCAGGTGGAGCTAAGCAGGTTCTACACCGATCAAGACCGAGGAAATTGAAATATTAAAAGTGAGCCAATTGAAAGGGCATTTTATGGTGCCAGTCACTATCTCAATGGATGAGGCAAACTTAATGTTTCAATAAACTCTAGAGTGACAATCTAGATCTAAACCCCAGTAGTATAAATAAAAAACTTTTTTTTTAACTAACTCTCCAGTACGTTTCCAGATTTAGCCACAATATGTCAGTATGATACAATGCATCCATTATGCGTTCATACAGCAAACGTGAACATTTCGGGAAAAAAGCTTCATAGGCAGACATAAAATAAAACAAGCATTGACAAAAGCCAATCGGTAAGAAGTTGGCTGCTAGTCTCTTGGTTTTGTCAATTATGGTTTTCCATGGATTTTTGTAAAACGTTCTTGTTGGAGAAGCTGTTGGGCATTTGTCAAACTAAAAAAAAAGCTGTCTAAAAGCAAAAACATATAATTTTGAAAAATCACACATTGCTGTAGTAGTAGTCTCTTGCACTGAAGGGATCTACTTTGTGTGCAGATGTACTCCCTACAAAAGTGCAGAATGCTATCACTGACAGTGCCAGTAGTCTGACTGACTTTCCCATGCATCATGCTTAGTGGGCGGAAGACAAATGGGAACTTGACCCAAGAGGGTATCAGAGCGCTTTACATTTAGGATTGTTGCATTACAAGTTACATCAGAAACAAGAGCATAGTAAGGTACAGTGCACATAAACAATGTTTCAATAAATCGTAGGCGGCAGGGGAGGAAGGAGTAATAGTGGGGAGACGAGGAGGAACTATGCCCAATGTCCGGCTGGGTAGGTGACGGTCAATGGGGGGAACCAGGGCCAATCGCCTCATTAGCTGTCAAGCAGCACCACAGGTCATCCGCCATGTAGCTCAGGTCTTAACGTTCAGGAAAAGGAAAATGCCACTTACCAGTATGCATCTGTTCTTGGCATGTAGAGCTGCAGAGTTACACACTGTGCATAGATTGCCACCTAGTGTTGGGCCCGGATGTCTGCAGTTTGTTGTTGTCCTGAAAAGTTCTTTGGAAGTCACGAGATAGGTGACTCCTCCTTTGGACCACATTGCGCATGGGCATCAGCTCCATCCTCAGATTGTTTTTCACCATTAGGGAAATGATGGAGCTTTGCAAGAAAAGGAAGGATGTCCATGTAAGCTGTATCTAATTAAGATGATACTGGAACAGACAAGGGTAGCCGGGGAGGCGGGTGGGCGTGTGTAACTCTGCAGCTCTACATGCCAAGAACAGATGCATACTGGTAAGTAGCATTTTGCGTTCGAGGCATATGAGCTGCAGATTACACACTGTGCATAAATTGTATAGCAGTACCCACTCTTAGCGGCGACCACCCCTATCTGTTGCAGTAGTTTGAAATAATGTTTTGAGAACAGCCTGGCCCATATTAGCTTGTTGTTTGGTTTGCACATCTACACAATAGTGTTTTGTAAATGTGTGCGGTGTAGACCACGTAGCTGCTCTGCAGATGTCATCTAGGGTAATGTTCCCTAAAAATGCCATTGAAGCCCCTATTTTTCTTGTAGAATGGCTTTAGGAGGACCAGATAACGTACATTTAGCTTTGTGGTAACAAATCTGTATGCATTTGACAATCCATCTAGCTCTCCCAGATTTTGAAATGGTATTACCCTTGTGCGGTGGTGAGAAAGACACAAAAAGTTGTTTTGTCTTACGAAAGGGTTGTGTTCTCTCGATGTATTCTAGAAATGCTCTTTTGCCATCTAGGGTATGAAGAGTTCTTTCTGCTAATGTCTGTGGCTGCGAGAAGAAAACTGGCAGTTCCACAGATTGATTGAGGTGAAAGGGAGAAATGACTTTGGGCAGGAATTTTGGATTAGTACGTAGAAGAACCTTATTAAGATGCATTTGCAAAAAGGGTTCCTGAATTGTTAGTGATAGTAGTTCACTAACTCTTCATACTCAGAGAAGTAATAGCTACTAGGAACGCAACCTTCCATGTTAAAAATTGTAGTTCATAATTATTTAATGGTTGGAAGGGAGGTCCCATTAGCCGTGTGAGAACAATGTTTAAATTCCACACAGGTGAAGGTGGCACTCTGGGAGGAATTATTCTTTTAAAACCTTCCATAAAGGCTTTAATAGCAGGCACTCTGAACAGAGATAGATGCAGTCTGTTTTGCAAATATGCTGCTAATGCAGTAAGATGCAGTCTATTGGACGTGTAGGCTAAATTACATCTTTGGAGGTGCAGTAAGTATCCTATGATGTGTTGAATAGACACGTCTAAGGTGGTTAGTATTATTGTTGTGACAATATATTACAAAGCGTTTCCACTTGGCTGCATAACATGCTCTAGTGGTTGGGCGTCTAGCTTCTTTTATGACATTCATGCAGTCTGGAGGAAGGTTCAGATATCCAAATTCTAAGACCTCAGGAGCCAAATCGCTAGGTTGAGCTGAGCTGGGTCCGGGTGCCTGATCTCTCCATGGTTCTGTGTTAAAAGGTGTGGAGACAGGTATAATTTTTGGTGCGGTACCACAGACAGTTGTAGCAGTGTTGTGTACCACAGCTGTCTGGCCCATGTTGGAGCAACTAGGATGAGGGTTAGAGAATGTTGCTGTAGTTTGCGTACTACGAGTGGCATGAGTGGTAGAGGTGGAAAAGCGTACGCAAATCTGTTTGACCAGTTCATCCATATCACATTGCCTTTGGACAATGGGTGTGGATATCTGGCGGCGAAGCTTGGGCATTTGGAGTTTTCATGAGTGGCAAAGAGATCTATCGGAGGTTGTCCCCACATCTGAAAGAATGGTTGAAGAACGTGCATATGAAGTTCCCACTCGTGGGTTTGTTGTGTCTGACGACTTAACAGATCTGCTATGGTGTTTTGTACTCCTGGAACATGTTGGGCTAGAAGGAATATGTTTTGAGGTATAGCCCAGCGCCATATGTCCTGAGCTAGTTGAGAAAGTTGCAGGGAGTGTGTTCCGCCCTGTTTCTGAATGCAGTACATGGCTGTCATGTTGTCCGTGCGGACTAACACAGCCTTGTTTGACACTTGTTTTCGGAAAGCTTTCAGTGCTAGGAATATAGCTAGTAACTCTAGGTGATTGATATGGAGTAACTTGTGTTGTGGTGTCCACCTGCCTTGCATGGTGTGTTGCAGCAGGTGGGCTCCCCAGCCGGAGAGCGATGCATTCCCTGTCAAGACTATTTGGGGAACTGGCTCTAGGAACGGTTGCCCTTTGGAAAGGTTTTTGGTGTTCCACCACTGCAGAGAGCGATGAGTCCGACCGTCTCCCAAACTAGGTCTGTTAATTGAACTTGAGCCTGGTTCCATTGACGTAAAAGGCACTCTTGTAGAGGACGCATTTGAAGTCTTGCATGGGGCACTATGAAAATGCAAGAGGCCATCATCCCTATGAGTTGCATGAACACTTGTGCTGGAAGGGAGTGTTGTGGCTGAATCTTTGTGAGAAGGGTTTGCATGATGGTTATCCTTACTGGAGTGGGATAAGCTAGCGCTGTTGAGATGTTTATTGTAGCACCGAGGTACTGTTGTACTTTGGATGGTTGCAGATGAGACTTGGTGTGGTTTATTGTGAACTCCAAGTTGTGCAGCAGTTGGATTGTGGCGTGAGTGTGTTCCACACACTGGTTGTATGAGCTGGCTTTTATGAGCCAGTCGTCGAGGTACGGTAAGACATGTATGTGCTGTCTTCGTACATGTGCTGCCACTACTGCTGGGCACTTGGTGAAAACTCTTGGCGCTATTGTGACTACGAATGGGAGTATTCTGAATTGATAGTGCTGCCCGTCTATTACAAATCTGAGATACCTTCGTGAGCCTTGTGAATGGGAATGTGGAAGTATGCGTCCTTGAGATCTAGAGTAGCAAGGAAGTCGTTTTGTAACAGGAGAGGAAGGACTTGTTGGAGTGTGACCATGTGAAAATGGTCTGACTGTATGTATATGTTTAGCGGTCTGAGGTCTAGAATAGGCCTTAGAGCCGTCCTTTTTTTGGAATAAGAAAATATAGGGAGTAAACCCCCTTGTTTTGTTGGTGCAGAGGAACTGGTTCTATTGCACCTTTTTTGTAGCAGAGACATTACTTCTTGCTTGAACAGTGACAGATGTTCTTGTGACATTGGACGCGGTTTGGCTGGTATGTTTGGGGGGGGGGGGGTAGATGTTAGTTCTAGACAGTAACCTGACTGAATAATCTGTCGCACCCACCTGTCTGATGTGATGTTGATCCAGGCAGGAAGGAATTGCTGCAGTCTTCCCCCCACAGGAGTGGAATGTTGGGGGGGAAGGGGATGAAAGTCATTGGGTAGGGGTGGAGGCAGAGCGGGAGTTATTGGTTTTGCCTCTGCCTTTGTTTTTGTTACCCCTGTAACCCCCTCTTTGGTAGCCCTAGTGTATGTGGATTGACTAGGGGTTTTGTAGGAAGTGGAGGGGCTTTCAGAGGAGTAGCCTCTTGTGTTGCCTCTGTATGATGAGCGACGAAAAGAACGTCTGGGAGCTTGCAGCTGCAAGGCTCCCATAGACTTTGCTGTGTCAGTGTCTTTTTTCATCTTTTCTTAAGACACATCAACATTAGGCCCAAATAAATGTGTCTCATCAAATGGCTTATTGAGGATGGAATTTTGTACCTCAGGTTTAAAACCTGAAATACGTAGCCAGGCATGTCTCCGCAAATGGGTATTGGTATTGATTGCCCTTGAGGCAGTATCTGCAGCATCTAGGGCACAAAGAATGGAAGTATTAGTAATATTTTTACCTTCCTGTATGAGTTAATTGGCCATATTTTTAAATTTGTCTGGTAGTTGCTGCATTATGGACTCCAGCTCATCATAATGTGCCCCGTCATATCTTGCCAACAAATACTTGGGTATTGGCAATGCGCCAAATATTAGCTGCCTGTGACGCTGTTCGTTTACCAGAGGCGTCAAGGAGCTTAGATTCTTTATCTGGTGGTGAGGCCTCGCCTGATGTTTGTGAATTAGCACGTTTACGTGCATTAGACACTACTAAAGAATCTAGTGGTGCTGGACCTTTGATGTAAACAGGGTCGGTAGGGGCAGCTTTATATTTTTTCTCAATCCGAGGGTTGAGGACCCGAGCCCTAACAGGATCTTTAAAAACCTGTTGCGTGCTTAATGACGCCTTTAAGCATTGGCAAAATGGCAGTAGACCTTTGTGTGTTATCAAAAGTGTCTAAAAGAAAATCTTCCACAGCATCAGTGTGCATGTCAACCCCATGGTACTGGGCAGCTCTTTGGACTAGTAGGTTAAAACCTATAGTGTCCTCTGGTGGGGAAGGCCTGGACGGGTATACATCATCTTGTGGGACGTAAGGCACATCAGGGGTGTTATAATCATCCTAAGGATTACATGACTGAGGGGGACTATTGGTCCCAGCTGGGTCATGTGCACCCCCACCTGTGTCATCAGAGTCTGTATCCACATCATCATCTGTATTAGTTGATGGTGTAGGAGAATGATGTGGTGGAGGAGGTGTAGGAGGAGGAACAGTATGGGGAGGTAGTGAAAAAGGGACCCTTAATGGAGAGGTTGCAATGTCTCTTCTTTGGAGGAGGAGGTGGTGCTGGTGCTTCTAGTGGTTTCTTCTTGGAATTAAGAGCTAGTTGGCCAGTCTTAGGTTCTTTAACAATAGTTTTTTGGTGAGGATCTGGTGTAAAAAGTTATTCTGTATAGGGCAGATCCTTTGGCATCGAAGTTTTCTGTTCCGGAGGTTCTTTCGGCACCGAGTCTGTAGATGGTCTAGAGTCTTTTGGTGTATAAGAGTGGCCTTTTGAAATGTCCTTTACCGGAACATGTTTTTTCGGTTTCGGGTATTTCTTCGGCTCCGAAGCGTGTGAGTTGTTTTTTACTCAGCTCCGAGTGAGGTTTCGGCATGGATGAGCCGCTGCCAGTCTTCGGCGCCAAGTGCTTAGGTGTTGGAGCAACGGTCAGCGTGGTTGAGGAAGATGGCTCCTTCTTTGGTGTCGGTATCAGATCGGCACCGGGAATAGGCTGGCTTGAGCCCGAGCAGCCTGAAGGCTTAGTAGGCTTCTTTGCCGGGCCCGAAGGCGGGGCGTGGGAAGCAGTCTCTCGGTGTGCACCCGGGCCCGTAGGTGAGGGTGTGACCGAAGCCTTTTTTGAGGGTGTCGAGGAAGGGTTGGTGTCGACGGTCTTACTTACGACCCGTTGAGCTGGAGTGATGTCCTCGACATCTGAGTCTTCAGCATCAGAAGAGCTGGAGCTTTCTTCAGCGTGCTGGTGTTCTGGCACGTCGACGCCCTCTCCAAAGAGGTCGTCTGGGATTGAAACTGACGAGCCATTGTTCTTCGGGCTCGTCGGTACCGAATCGTCTTCTTGGAGTGGAAAGAGGCACAAGCGGAACAGTCTTTAGCCTCGTGCTCCGGTGAGAGGCAAAGGTTGCACACCTCATGTAGATCAGTGTGGGGAAACTTCGACCCACATTGAGGACACTTCTTGAATGGCGTCCTTTCCAAGAGCCAGAAGATGAGGCCTAAGCCGGCCCGAAGGCCTTCGTCGACAACCGGAATCGAAGACTTCGAAGTTGTAGAAGAATCAATACCGTCGAACCGGGTGAGGATTGCGCATCGAAAGGAAATTCGGTTCCAAACCGGAGCGCAGGAAACACATCTGAGCCCGATGGCGGGAAAAAACAATCTGAGGATGGAGCCGATGCCCATGCGCAATGTGGTCCAAAGGAGGAGTCACCTATCTTGTGACTTCCAAAGAGCTTTTCAGGACAACAACAAACTGCAGACATCCGGGCCCAACACTAGGTGGCAATCTATGCACAGTGTGTAATCTGCCGCTCATATACCTCGAACACCATTTTTTAGATTATTTTGATTTGTGACTATCTAGACCCAGAGGTGTCAGAGCACTTAACCAGGGGAACGCTGCATTAGGAGGTACATCAAAATGATTATAAAGCGCTGGCTAGACCCGTAGGTATCAGAGCGCTATAACAGAGGAACATTGCGTTACAAATTGCATCAGTTGCAATATCGTAATAATGTACAGTAAACAAACAACGAGGTTGAGAGGATTTATTGGAAAGGAGGGGAAGAAGGAGCCGTAGCAGGGAGACGAGGAAGAACTGTGTCCAATGTCCGGCTGGGTAGGTGACGGTCGAGGGGGAAAGCAGGGCCAATCTCCTCATTAGTTGTCTAGCAACTCCATTGGGCATCAGCCATGTTGCTCAGGTCTCAACATTCGGGAAAAACAGTTTAGAATAGATGTATAGGCTACGAGGATAGAACTAAAAGATGGAAGGAGGGGGAGGGTATAGAAATACACCAGAGAGGGAGTTGAAATACAACGGGGAGACAAGGTGAACTATGCCCAATGTCCGGCTGGGTAGGTGATGGTCAAGGGGGTGAACTGGGGCCAATCTCCTCTACAGCTGTCTGACAGCGTCACTGCGCAAGATCTAATAAGCAGTGGCAAAGCTAGCATGACTGACGTCTGCTGCCTTTTGGCTTATTCAAATAATGTTTTCTTATTTTGTCATGGTTTTTATTAAACTTTGTTAGGGAAGCTGCCTGGTCCTCTACAATCTAAAAAATGTTTCAATGGCATAGAGCAAAAATATATTTGGCTCACAAAAAGCACACTATCATTTTAGTTCCTGGCACTAAACAAAACTACTTTTTATGTGAATATGCTCCTCATGAAAAAGCAGGATGCTGTTAACCGCGGTGAAGTTAGCCACGACCTGAAGTAGGCTGACCCACGGTCTCATGCTGTAGTGGGCAGAAGGTAATGTTGAACAACAACAAACCGATGGATGAAGAGGACTGGCTGCAAGCCCCCATAAGTATTAACATTTTAGTAAAATCAGAAGGTCTAGAGTAAGAGCAGACCTAGAAATAAGCATTTTATAAAAGTATAAAAAAATTAATTGGCTTTTAAACTAGACTTTCAGGTTAAATGCAATATTCTGAATTAGAGCTGAAGCATTTTTCATGAACTTCCTCATTTTGATAATTGATCAAGTGTATAAGAATGCTTTCTTTCCACTACAGTAAATAGTATATTGATACTTATACAAAACGTAAATACCACTTATTTTAATTTCTCTCATTTTGACCCATTTCTGAATTTGAGGGAAATATAGATGTGACAAATGGGATTCTATAGATTGTTTCCATTTAATTATTTTCTATTGCAGAATGGAGTCCAGCTTAGTTACAAGACTCCGTGATTAAGGCAACATTTTCAGGATATTCACATAGGATGAACTTGCAAACAATGGGTCTGCAAAGTCAGTCGCTATCCAGAAAATGTAACATGGATCCAGCCTTGTCAATGTATATGAGAAACTCCTGCTAAAGCATAAACGAGACCAGACCAGCTCTGAATTGTTGCAGAATTGCTTCAAGCATGTTTAAGAGTGAGAAAATACAGTAATTTTTGATAGTCTGATTAGTGCACAGCATGTAAAGTTAGAATGTGTACACACTACAAAATAGAACTCGTCATGGTGGGGAAGTGTGCAAGCATATGACATCAACTCGAACAGTGCCAGAGTGCCACATGGTTCAAGGACACCTCAGCACTTCGCTTGCACAGCTGGCACTAGAAACTGTCAAATACCTTGGCATCACTTCTACCACTTCTCTCCAGTTGAAAACTGTATACAGTGGAAACAATAAACAGCTTCAATGTATACATTAACCCCTTCCCTGCTGCCGTCGGCCGTCGCGAGCACTACCTCGCTGGTGCTGCGAACGTCCAACGGCCGTCGCGGCCCGCACATTTCGCGGAACCGCTGCACTGCTGCGAAATCGCATCCGCGGCTAAGTGGTTAAAAATGTTTACTGTTTGGTCTGCATTACTTTATTGGCAAATTTTGATTGCCAAACTTACGTGAACCTACCTTTGAGTAGCTGAAGTTTACCACTGGCATTGGCCAGCAAGGATTTTGCCTCATTTTGTAAAGTTTCTGCTTTCCTCCTGCTCTCCTCAGATTCTTTTGTGTTTTTCGATATTAAGTCTTCCACTGATTTGTATTTATCATTCAGTTCACTGTCCAAGACCTGAAGTTTGAAGCAAAAACAAAATAGTGTGGTGAGCTGCTGCACAGTCATGAGCACTTAAGAAAATCAAGCAGAAAATGCTTATTATGTGGGTGAACCAATTAAAAATCATTTGAATTGCTGTCTGGGAAGGGAAATGGATCCCCACGTAAAACAATAATAAAATTAATGTGACTCACCTGTATTTACTCCGCTAATAAGGAGAGTGGGGGGGAAGAGGGTGGTGTTGGAACATTATCAGACAGGAAAATGTTACTTTTCTGTAGCAATAGTTTTGCAGCTTGAATCTTTTCTGGATTCACATGCTGTGAATTATCCCACTATCTCTAGTGGTTGAGTCTGCAACTGTCCTTATGTTTTTTGTTCTTTTGCCATCGACCAGATGTGGGGCAGTGCTATTTGTCTAGGACGTTGAACACAGTCCTAAAATGCCTTAAAATGTAGTTGCCAAATTCAAATTTTATTTTCCCTTCTGTGGTCAAGCACGCCTAATTGAATGGGGAGGTGAGTGGGGCACATATGAATTAAGAAAAGCTTCAGGCTGCAAAACGTATAGTTTCTTACCTGTCGGTGTAGTTTTGCAGCTTGAAGAAAATTGTGGATTCACTATGCTGTAAATTATTCCGCCATCTAGTGGTTGGGTCTGGAATTGTAGTATTCCTTCTCTTTTTTTTTCTTGGCCTGGTGGGCGTCGACATACTACCATTTGGTGTCCTGTGACGTCGACATGCTTCCTCCGGAAGCTCCCACCTTTGGTCGCCATCTTCCGATTATTATTATTTTTTTTTGTTCATTTCTAGTTTCACTTTGTTTATTCCTCCTGTGTCATCTTCTTGGCGGAGGTGGGTGGGTTCACTATTGAATCCAGAAAAGTCTTCAAGCTGCAAAACTACACAGACAGGTAAGAAACAATACGTTTTGCAGCGTGAATCTTTTCTGGATTCACTATGCTGTGCATAGACTTTGTAGCGGTTTGCTAGTCTTGAGGTGGCTGGGTGGAAGAACAACGCTCTTTTGGGAATATGTGTTTTAAGACCTTCTGTCCTACTTGTGCTTCTTTGTTCATCTGAATGTCCACACAGTAGTGCTTTCTGAACGTGTGCACTGAAGACCACGTTGCTCCCTGGCAAATGTCTTGAATTGGGGTGTTTGCTAGGAAAGCCACTGTTGCTTCTTTCTTCCTTGTTGAGTGAGCAAGCGGTGATCCTTGCAAGGTTTGACCTGACTATTTGTGCCCTTCTGGCGTCCAGGGTGTGCAATGCTCTTTCTGCTCGTGTGCGTGGGTTTTGGAAAAAACTTGGTATTTGTTTCGTTTGGTTAATATGGAACTTAGAAACCATCTTTGGCATAAAATGTGGATCAGTCCTCATGACGATACTATAATTATGTATTTGGAAGTAGGGCTCTTGTAGTGTTAGAGCCTGCAATTCACTTACTCTACGTAGTGATGTTATCGCCACTAAAAACGCAGTCTTAAGCGTGAGCATCTGTAAAGTTGCCTTGTGTATTGGCTCAAATGATGCCGTCATTTGAGCAAATACCACGTTCCATGTGGGTGGTGGCACCCTCTTTGGAGGTGCTACCCTTTTTGCTCCTGCCAGGAATCTCTTGACTACTTGTTATGTGAAGAAACTCTTTCCTGTTTCTCCCCTTGTGTAAGCTACGATTGCTGCCAAGTGTACCCTTATAAATGCGTAGCTTAGTTTCTACAGTAGTAAATATGTTAAATATTTTAGTACTGTTGAATCCCTTGTGATCTTTTTTGAAGGTTTTCCCCTATGGCACCAAGTGAGAAGTGTTTCCATTTTTCTGTGTAACACTTTTTTGTTGTAGGTATTCTTGCCTCTCTGAGCACTGCCATTGTGCTCTCTGGTAGTTTGAGGTGAGAAAATTTTAAGTCCTCAGGAGTCATGTGCCAGGCTTAGGCTGTCTGGTTTTGGGTGTAGACCCTTTCAGTTTTGCACAGTTAGGAGGTCCTTCCTGTTGGAGAGCTTGTGCCTTGTGACATTTCCATAATCAATGAGAACAAGGTTTGACTGGCCCACTGTGGTGCTATGAGGATTAGTTTAATGCGGCTGATCCGGCACCTGTTGAGTACCCTGTGCAGCAGTGGTATCGGGGGGAAAAGAGTAAGCAAACGTCCCGGACCAGTCTATCCATAGTGCAATCCCTAGGGACCGTGCGCATGGTTGTCTGGATGTGAAGTAGTGGCATTTTGGGGTGTTGCAAATAAGTAGATTTGTGAAGTCCCCCATCTTTAGGAGATTTTCAGAATTTCTGATTGATTCATCTCTCATTCGTGGGACACTGATGTTTGTCTGCTCAGTCGGTCTGCTTCTACATTGTACTTCCTTAGACGATGGATTGCTAGTAGGTCTATGTTCCTTGAGATAGCCCATCTCCATAGCTCCTGAGCTAGGGTTGACAGTGTTAATGAGTGTGTTCCCCCTCATTTGTTGATGTAAAACATTGTAGTTAAATTGTCAGTTTGAATCAACACCCTCTTTCCATAAAGCTCCTTCTGAAAGGCTTTTAAGGCTAGGAACACTGTCTTTAATTCTAGGAAGTTGATTTGTTTTATCGCATCCTGCTGGGTCCATACACCCCTCACCCTGAGGTTGTTCATGTGGGATCCCCACCGCAGTTGGGAAGAGTCTGTCGTAATGGTCACTATTGGAGTTGGTTGTGTGAAAGAACTCGCCTGTGTTATGTTCTTCCTGTTCCACCATGTCATCTCCTGAAGAACTATTTGTGTGACAACCAGTAGATCCTCCCAACTCCCTGTTGCCTGTGACCATTTTTGTTGAATCCATTCCTGGAATAGTCTTATGTGCAGTCGAATGTTTGGGACTAGATGAATGCATGAAGCCATCATCCCTAGTAGCTTCCCCACTGTCAGAGCTTGCCCCTTGCGGTAAAGATGTGTCTCTTTCAGAATTGCTATTGCCCTCTTTGTGCTTGGGAACACCTTCCCTAATGTTGTATAGATGTCTGCCCCTAAGAATATCTTCACTTGCTCTGGTGTTATTGATGACTTTTCCCAATGTATTGAGAAACCAAGCTTGAACAGAGTCTCTATGACCCCTCTCTATGTGCTGTTTGCAAAGGTTGTATGTGCTTGCCCTTACTAACCAGTCATCTAGGTATGGATAAACATGTATTCCCTGCCTTCTTAGGTGGGCTGCTACTGCTGCTATACATTTTGTGAACACTCTTGTTGCGGACTTGAGTCCGAACGCTAGCTTCGTGAATCGGTAGTGCGTTTTGTTGATTACGAATCGCAGTAGGTTCTTTTGTCTGTTGTTCATGAGGATGTGTAAGTAAGTGTCCTTTAGATCTATAGTTGCCATATAGTCCCCTACCTGTATCTGAGGTATCCCTTCTTGTAAGGATGCCATCTTGATTTTTTGAGTTTTTATTAACTTGTTTAGGAACCTTAAGTCTAGTATAGGTCTTAATGTTCCGTCCACCTTTTGTATGAGGAAGTACATTGAGTACACACCCTTGTTCCTTTCCTTGTAAGGCATCCTTCTCTATAGCACCCTTGTGTAGAAGTTCTTGTGCCTCTTCGAGCAAATGAGACAGATCTCTTTTTGAATGAACCTTGTTCTTTGGTTTCTTGCATGACGGTTGTCTTGCCAGTTCTATGCAATATCCCTATCGAATTATGTTTAATATCCATTTGTCAGATGTCATTTTCTTCCACTCCTGGAAGAAGTTTCCTATTCTGCCTCCTACAGGTGTTGCATGTTGGAGGTATTCCTTGTTGTGTGGGACCTGATGTTTTTATATGTGTATTAGTTGTTACGCCCTCTGAGATCCTTTTTAGTGTGCGCCAAGGTTGTAGTGCAGTCACTTGGAGGTGGGCTGCTGTCCCCCTGTCTGTTGTTGGTCTCTTCGTCGAGTGCGCTGAGGATTGCCTCCCCTGTTGGTAGTGCCAACCTTGTTGTTAACCCTGTTGATGACCCTGGTCCCCTCCTTGGTAACCTTGTTGAAAGGTCTGGTGTGAGGCTTCTTGCTGGTGGTTATCTCAGCCTGTTGGTCTCCGTGATTGTGTCCCCCTACGCATACCTCTGAATTGTAGTGCCCCATGGAACTTGAAGTTTCATTTTCTTTCTTCAGCTGAGTTAGCTTGTCGTCCACAGCTGTTCCGAACAGTTGTTCTCCATTGAACGGGGTGTTCAAGATGTTACTTTGAACTTCCAGTTTGAACCCTGAGAGTCGTAGCCAGGCGTGTCTTCTCTCCGTCACTCCGATCATCATCTGCCTGTTTGCTGTCTCCGCAGCATCTAGGGCTGATTTCAAACATGTATTTGCCATGTTCTTCCCCCAAGTGGCTTGCCCTTCTCTAAACTGGTATGTCAGATTCTTGAGCTTTTCGCCTACCTCCTCCCAGTGTTAGTATGCATGCCTATTGATTAGGGCATTAGAGTTGGCTAGGAGCCACTGAATTACAGCACTTTGTTCCATTTTCCTTCCTGTGAGGTCCATTCTTTTGCTCTGCTTATCTGGTGGTGGCCCCACGTTAGTGGGTACATTAGCCCTCTTTCTGGTTGTGTAAGCTATTATGGAGTCAGCAGGCACTGAACCCCTGATGTACATTGGGTCCTTGGAGGAGTGCTTGTATTTCTTCTCACCCCTTGGTGTTACTGCCTTGCATGTGGCAGATTCCTTGAAGGCTTCCTTTCCATGGTCCAGCACACTTGGGAGCATGGGCAAGAATTGGCTTCTTATTTGTGTGGGCAGCAAGGTTTCTAGGAGAAAGTATCACTGAGGCTTTTCCTCCTCTAGCAGTACTCCTTAGGTGTCAGCAGCCTTCTTTGTTACTTGATTGTTCATCCTGATGTTGTCGGGGTGAGGGCCTCGAAACGTATGTATCTACAACTAATTCTGGTGAGCCAGCATCGAGATCTTTCCACTGCATGTCTTGTGTCTCCAAGGTCGCCGAACCGTGATAGGTTCGGTCCTCATCTTCTCCCTCGGCTTCAAAGTAGTATTCTTCTTCCTCCTCCTCTTCATCAGCCGGTTATGGGGTTGTAGGAACCTGTAGTTCCTCGAGGTCTCTTTCGGGAGGTGTTGAGGTTTTAGGCAGAATATTGAACTGTTTCATTGTCTCAGCGAAATCTTTCTTGCGCTTCAAGATACTTGCCATTTCGGCTTCGAGCCTCTTCTTCTTCTTCTCGAGCTCCGATGCTTGTGCTTCGGCGTCAAGATTTTCGAGCTTTCTCTTGGCGCTTGTTAACATTGAAGTCGAAGCTTGCTTCACCCCCTCTTTCTTCGATGTTGAGGAGTCTTTCTCGTGACTGCTCTTCAACGACTCCGTTTTATCAAGGGTTTTCGCCATCCTGGAGTCCTTGTGAAAGGAACCGACGGACTGTTTGTCTTTGCATGAGCCCGCGGTCGCGACATTTTCGACGTCAAGGCTGTTTTTGAGGACTTTGAGAGACTCCTTTCGGGGCTCGGTGGACTGTCGCGGGGTCGCTGTTTCTCTTACCTCCTTCAGTGCTCTTATTTCGGCGGC
This sequence comes from Lissotriton helveticus, assembly GCF_964261635.1. Lineage (NCBI taxonomy): Eukaryota > Metazoa > Chordata > Amphibia > Caudata > Salamandridae > Lissotriton > Lissotriton helveticus. Next base: position 1,260,318,231 of record NC_136057.1, on the reverse strand, counting down.
GGCGGCGGCTTGGACGTGCACATCCTTGTCACCCTGAGGCCCTTTGGCGACGCGATCCTCTTCCTTGCTGGAGAGGCCCAGGTCTCGAAGCGATGGTGGTGGTCCTTGACTCTACATGTTGTAATTCGTTCTCCTTTGCCTTCCCTTACCCTCAAGGTCTTCGGGGTGAACGCCGAGCACACGTTGCAGTCTTCGGAGCGGTGGTCAAGCGGCAGGCAAAGGTTACAGACTGTATGCTGGTCCTTCTGTGCGTACTTGTGGTTGCAATAGTTGCAGAACTTAATTGGCGTCTTGTTCTTTTCCTCTTCTCTGCATTCCGGTTCGCCAGCTCGAAGGCCGGTGTGTCGATACGTTGTTTTCCTGTTAAATTTGTCATGGATTCTTCTCTCCAAAGTTCTGGAGCTCCTTCCGTCTCGATCCAGACCCAACAGCGGAAAAAACTGAATCTGAAGATGGCAACCAAAGGTGGGAGCTTACGGAGGAAGCACATCGATGTCACAGAAGACACCAAATGGTGGTATGTCGACGCCCACCAGGCAACGAAAAAAAAAATATATACTACAATTTCAGACCCAACCACTAGATGGTGGATAAATGCACAGCATAGTGAATCCAGAAAAGATTCACGCTGCAAAACAGAATGGTTACTTACCTTTATGAGTAGTTTTGCAGCTTGAAGAGTTTTCTGGATCCACATGTTGTGCATTCTTAGCTATCTAGTGGTTGGGTCTGGAATGGTCTTTGTTGTTTTCTTTTTCATGGGTGTCGTTGACCACCATTTGATGGTAAGCCTGTCCCATGTATGACATTAGATGGTACCCCGGATATTCCTTGGATCCTATGCATAGCTGCCATCTTTAGATTCTTTTTTCTGTCTTTATGGAATTCTTCCTCCTTTCTTTTGTCTTTGTTGTTCTAACCTGGTTACATAATGTCCCATTTCTGGGGAGGTTGGTGGGTGACATGTGAATCCAGAAAACTCTTCAAGCTGCAAAACTACTCCTACTGGTTTGTAACCATTTAATTTTTCAGCTTGAATCCTTTTCTGGATTCACATGCTGTGTATTAGATTATGTAGTGGTATCCCTTTCCTTAGGTTGGTTGGTATGAAATGAGGAAGAGTTTGCAAACAGGTGCTGAAGTACTTTTTGTTCCGCCTGTGCTTCCTTGTTCATTTCAATATCCACAGAGTATATGTTTTGCAAATGTGTGTGAAGATGCCCATGTTGCTGTTCCATCTTGATCTTCATCATTTGTCACTTGGACATCGCTGGTAGATCTGAGTACCTGGTCTGTCTGGCCCATTGCGGGGCTATGAGGCTGAAGTTTGTCCCTGGCTGTCTGGCTTTCTCCAGCACTTTGGATATTAGGGGAATCATTGGAAAAGTGTAACAATTCTCCCTGACCAATTCAGTTTCAGGGCATTCCCATCTGACTAGTGGTGTTCAAACCTGGATGCGAAGTGTTGGCATTTTGTGTTTTATGCTGTTGTGAATAGATCGACTGATGGACTTCTCCAGTGTCTCCTGTTTCAGTTCCCATTTGTGGGAGTTGCTTCCTTAGCTGCTTAGTCTTCTCCGCTTTCGTAGCTTTTGGGTGAGTCCTCTCTTTTTAGGTCATTAGGATCTGATTCTCTGGTGGCAGGGGCTCCCCAGAATACTGAATTTAGGGGTGTTCGAGGGAGTGCCAGGTAGCACCTAATGGGCTGCTTACCTTTAGGGTGACTAAACCCTCATATGGCCACTTCCGTTGGGATGCGAGCATAACCCTGATGCTGGTTGGTTAATTTTCTCTAAGACAAGATGGAGAAATCTAAAGAGAGGGGTCCACATCACCTGCCCCACCCTAGGGGTGGTGCTGGCTAAATGTGGGTACACTTCCTAATCCAACTACTTTTTCCTCTTGTCCTCCTGTCAAAAAAAGAACAGTACAGGAGGGTTGGCATCCTTTTCTGTGAGAGAAACTAGTGACGCATACCAAAGGCTTTGCAGCGCCCTTGCCTTGGCAGGCTAGTCTGCAGTGCATCTCGTGCAAGGGGGAGAAGACAAACCCTGCCAGAGCTGGCCTAGTTTCTGGTCTCCTGAGAGCAAAGTTTCTCACCCTTGGGGGTTAGGACTTCATCTCTGTTGTCAGGCTGGCTAAAACCAGTCAGTAAGTCCACCAGCAGTTGGTAAGATTTCAGGGGCCACCTCTAAAGTGCCCTCTGGGTGCGTGTATTGATAAATCCAAAACTGGAATCAGTGTAGGTTCATCAACACGAGATGTTTGATACGATATCAAACATCCCTATTTTCAGTGAAACCATCATGTAGCTTTGGAACTCGTTTTCACCAGTGCTCAGCACATGTTTAAACATGGCTTCTCTATTCACTTACACTGGCAGTAATCGAACAGCCCAGTACAGGGGCATAAATGCTTATGTATTTATGCCCTCACATGTAGTATAGTGAACCATGCCTTAGGGCTGTAGGGCCCACTGTAGGCTAGATATACTGCATTAAGTGTCTTCAGGCATGACACATACCTGTGTGCCATGTTGACTCTTCAGTTTTTCTGCTCCAAGACATGCAGCCTGCAATGGCAGTTTGCATGATCTTGGTGAAGGGTCCCTAGGGTGGCACAATTTGTGCTGCAGTCCTACTGAACCCTCTTCAGTCCAAATCTTCCAGGTACCAGGGGTAGCATTTTACTTGGGACTCACAGGGGTTGTTAAAGTTGTGCCATATGTGGTACAGTTTTAGGGAAAGAACACTGGCACTGGAAATCTGGTTAGCAGGGACCCAGTACACCTCAAAGTTGCATCTAAAACAAGCAAAAATGTGTGTGGGGGGGATACTACAACCAGTACCCAGTTCCCTACAGTAGTACTCTGAATTTGTAGTGTACTTTCTCTAGTGCAAACCATAGATACCTCTTGTGTGCTTGATTAATGGGAATTTGCAGGTAGGCATCCTTGGGATCTAATGTAGCCATACAGTCGAAATTTTGTAGGAGTGGGATTTCTCCCAGAAGTTCTGATCTCCTGAAATGTTGCATGCAGATGAATTTGTTCATGAACCAGAGGTTCAAAATTGGTCTTAGGGTATGGGATTGTTTCGGGAACAGGAAGTAAGGGGATTAGTTCCCCTTGTTTTGTTCCCTTACAGGTACCCTTTCTATCGCCTTCTTTTGTAAGAGTTCTTTGACCCCTATCCTAAGTAGAATGATCTCGTTCCCTTGATATCCTTTTGGTTTTGAGGGAATTGGTGGTGGTTTTTTGAGCAGTTCTAAGCAATATCTGTAACCTGTCACGCTCAAAATCCAACTGTCTGTGGTGATTTCTTCCCACTCCTGTGGGTAATCTCCTATCCTGCCTCCCACTGGTGTTTTGTGGGGCCCTGCTTCATCAAGTCACTTACTTGTGGCTCCTCCTCCTCAGGGAGTATGCCCTCTTCTTCCTCTTGCACAAAATGGTTGCTTCGTTGGGTGCTGCCACTGTTGATACGTGGTCTGCTGCATGGCCTGATTTGAGCTGGCTTGTTCTATTGCTGTTGATGCCCCAATGGGAATGGTGCTCTGCCAGTGGGCCTTTGGGTTTTGCTTCCACCCCTTTAAGATGAGCCTCTGTATTTCAGGGCTCCCATTGCTTTTGCTGTTTCGTTGTCCTTTTTAGGTCCAGCCTAGTGGCAGAGCACATGCGCTGCTCGTTCTGCGAGGCATGGCATATTAGAGTACATACTGGAAACCCCGCCCACTCTCCGTCCATATTTGTCATTGGCTTGTCTCACTGTCCTTCGTAAATGCTGGCTTCTAATTTGTAAATAGGGTTGTTAGTCCCTCCTTGGTACTGCCTTGTCTGCATTGGTTACATCTCATAACGGCTGGGCCTTTTACTTGTGGCGTTACATGGTCTGCATTATAAGTCGGTGAGCACTATTTTCTTTAATGATCTTCCCTATTCCACTAATGACATCTCAGCAGGATGTCTGGTTTTACTAATGTATTTATTTAAATTATAGCGTGTCCATCTCAACTATAGCAGCCACGTCTATTTATTTATTTAAGGAATAGCGCAGGGCACTTTCGTTAGGCCCGAGCAGGTGAACATTCTGCCCCATAGGATCTAATTCGGAGGTAATTGGCCTTCCTGCTGCTCTTGAAATGAAATGAAAACGGGTCTTATTAAGCGCACGTAGCTGCCCGTAGGCGTCCAAGCGCTAAGACTAGAGTAGTTGTCTAGCAGGGCGTGGGGCCAGGGGGGGAGCTAGTTGTGAGAGAAATGATATCAATTGCTTTAGACACTGGGCCGAGGAGGGGTCTACTTGGTAAACAAAAACGTTTTCAATTGCTTTCGAAAGGAAGTCAATTGCGGATTGGACCTCAGGAGGAAAGGGAGGGTGTTCCATAACTTAGCCACATTAGGGGAAAAGGAACGGCCTCCTATTCTTGTTCTTCTGAACTTGGGCACCACGGCCAAAAAGGCATTGGCCGAGCGCAGTTGTCTGCTAGGCTGGTACTGAGTGATTAGGGGGGCATTGATTACTGGGCCAGTTTCCCAAAATGCCTGGTGTGCAATACATAGGGACTTGAAACTAATTCTGTCCTTAACAGGAAGCCAGTGCAGGCATATTAGTCCGGGTTTAGCAGACTGTCTGCGTGGAATCTGTAGGAAGGTGCGGGCCGCACAGTTTTAAATGACTTGTAACTTTCGCAAAGTTGAGTCGGGGGCTCCCAAGTACAGAGCGTTACCAAAATCCAAACGAGATTGGATCAAGCCCTGTATCACCATTTGCCTGGCTTCGAAGGGTAGCAAAGGGAGGATCTTCCTGATGATTCTGAGAAGGCCGAAACAGGTAGCCGATAGCTTGGTTGCCTGACAATCAAATTTCAGGGACCTGTCTAGCCAAATACCCAAACTTTTGATGGCATCCTTGGGTACTGGAGGCGAGCCTAGACAGGAAGGCCAGATTGAGTCAATTGAGGCTGGAGCCGATCGGCCCAGCAGCATGAGCTCCGTCTTGTCCCCATTAAGTTTGAGACAGGACTGGGTCATCCATCCTTTTACCTTCTCCAGACATCCCGCTAGGTCTACCCTGATTGCAGAACCATCTTCCTGTGCCAAAGAGACCACCAGCTGAGTATCGTCAGCATAGGTAACTATCTTAATACCATATGGACGGACGATCTCAGCCAACGGTCTCATATAGACGTTAAATAACGTCGGGCTCAGGGAGGAGCCCTGTGGCACTCCACAGCCCAGGGGTTTGCTAGAGGATATGGTGTTTCCTTCAAAAACCTGAAAGATTCTGTCACTCAGGAAGGATTTGAGCCATTCCAGCGCCCTGCCCATTATTCCGATGTCACGGAGACGCTGCACTAAGATTTTATGGTTTGCCGTATCAAAAGCAGCGCTGAGATTGAGGAGGATGACTGCCACCGATCCTCCCCGATTCCATATTGCTCTTGTTTCCTCAGTGACTGCCAACAGAGCGGATTCCGTTCCATGCTTGGGACTGAAGCCCGTCTGCGAGGGGTCAAGCACCTGGTTGCTCTCAAGAAAACTTGTTAGGAGACCATTTAAATATTTCTCTAGAATTTTACTAACCCAGGGAAGCAGAGAAATGGGGTGATAGTTATTGAAATTATTGATGTCCAAATTGGGTTTTTTCACCAGTGCCCGCACCATAGCCTGTTTCCACTCGGGAGGAACTATGCTGGTGGAGATTGAAGCATTAAGCACCTCCAGCATAGTGGGAAGGATGGTTCGAGTAACAGCAGCCATGGTGCCTGGGGGCACAAGATCCCTAGGGGATCCTGATTTCACTTGCGTCATCAAAATGGCGAGTGAATCTGGTTTTAGCAAAGGAAACTCCTCTAACGAGGGTGATAGACTAACCATGACTTTCATGATTAGAAGTTGACGTGCTGTCCACAGGGATGTTTAAGTCCGTATTCGGAAATGAGGAGTAGATGAGATCAATTTTTTGGAAAAAAGCACCTGTTGATTGTCAGTGTTGTATTGACATCCTCTTTGGTGATGAATTTCATACTCTTTTGCCTCCCTCTCTTTTTACTTTTTTTCAATTTCTGCATTGAAGGGGTCTGCGAGGATTTGGCTCCTGCAGTTTTCCTTGGGCTTGGACCAGTGGGGTTATTTATGCTTTTGCCACCCTTCAATTGTCAAGCGTTTTGCCATTGGGCGTTCATGGTGAACTTCATGCCCAATTTAGCTGGCTTAGCCTGGATGCGAGAATGCAATGTTACCTTCTGGTATCTCTTGGCTTTGCCATCCTTCGACGCCTTCCACTCCACATTCAGCCTCTCAAATGCGATGACTCTTTCTGAAGTGTCAGAGCCTTCTCCCCGTACGAGGTCTTTCGCTTCTGTGGTGTTCTCATCATAACTAGACAGACCAATGTCCTTGAGTGAAGTTTGCTTCTGCATGATAGCATACATGCCAACAGACCCAATTCAGGCAGGAGACTCCAGATTTTAAAAGCTAAAAATGGCTATATTTTACCTGTCTCCACCCTGAAATTGCCTCTCCTTCAATAGAAGTCAATGGGGAAAATATATTCCATCCAATTTTCTTTTCAAAAACTCCCACTTTGTGGCGTAAAATATTTGCATGTATGTAATGTGCTATTCTCAAACTTACAAAGTTTCTGCTGAAATTTTGTACGGGCTTCGCAACCCTCAGCTCTGTGGTCTTTCAGTAGGTACAAGTAGCAAACTTCACAACTATATTTATGTGCAAACCTTTGGTGGAACCGTGGACAAAATCTAAAGGGAGTCTTCTGATCTCCCCCGGAGTGGACTGGTAAATGTATACACGTTCTCCAATCAATCAGATTTGAAGAGCGCTACTTGTCACCAGTGAGGGTCTCTGGCCACGTGCTTTAAACACGGTCTCCTTTTACACGATTTTCCTGAAAAATCCATCAATATGTTTCTTTGAGCATTGGAACGCCTCTGTTCCGTTTCCATATCCAACACTAAAAAAAAGTATCAGAAGATGGCGACCATGCACACGGTCTTGCTGGGCATACATCTGATATTACAATTGGAATGACATGTCGATATATGGTTGTCGAGGACACCCAGAAGCAGTTATTACAAAAAGGAAACAAGCATTTGCAATGCAATAGGTCTCGCATTAGTAAAACTGAGTTTTTGGCGTAGCAAATAATAATGCAACACTAATAGCTCGAATTTTTAGTAATGGAGACCTATAGAGTGTAGTGTATTATGTATTATGAAAATAAAAGGTGATGTGTGAATATGGGCCAAATGAGAATGGTAAACAGTACCGACCCCTGAACATGCCCAGCACACAATACCTGTAACACATCACCACAAATTAAACAAGGAAGAGCGTGAAATACCACTTGGTTGGACAGACCGTGACAGGCAAACCCTATTCATGAATTCACATAACCGTGAGGTAAACACCGGTCCTGTCGCCACGAACCTCCTTCCCGGGCTCAGTCGCGGAAGAGTCTACACGTTACCTCAGCGCTTGCCCCGCACTGACATCTTGAAGGGATAGATGTACTATCTAGCGATCAGGCTCACAGGTGCTTCGGCTCGGACTGATGAGAGCTTTAAAAGCAGGGCTCTGCCCAGTGGACAGCGACCAGCTCAGCAGGAACGGCGGACGGGCAGGGCGTTTAATAACCGCTAGGCCCATCCAGCCCACCTCCCAAAGCTTTCACTTAAAGTGACTTGATTGATGGGCATGACAAGCCCTGGCTCCGTCCATTTTCCTTCAGTCAGCAGGGGCTTGCAATCCCTGCTGACCCCGTCCCAGACTGGGATCGGCCCTCAAACGACGCCTTGGTTCAAAGGAGAGAACTCGCCCGGCAATCATTAACCATGTAGGGGGCAAAGTGCACACTGAAAAGCGGGCTCTCTCAAACCTTACCAAAGCACGCGCAGCTCAGCCAGTGCACCCTAACGCTGACCTGCAGTACAGTCCTATTAGGGCAGAGAGTGAGGTTTATAAAGGCAGCTCTGCCATGGTCTCTGAACCCAACCTGCAGCATCACCTGTTAGCCAACCGGTGAATCCTCTCAGAGGATGTGGCATTAGAGATGCGGAGCCGGTACAACATACGGCGACACTACCCTAATCATTTAAACCTCCCCCATGTCTAAAAACATATATTAACTTACCTTGTGTAATGCAACTGATGTGCTCATCAACTAAAGAGCACCGATGCCCTTGCCAACTCATGGCTTTAAAAAATAGAAAAAAAAATAAGCTTGCATGCCTTAACTTGGGACACCAAGCCTCCGCGTAATTCTTTTTTTTCTGGCAATTCTTAAATAACATGTGCTTCTTGTAACCGCCTCAGAAGGAAGCAGATAATTCAGATCTAACACGACCGCTCTCGACTACTAGACCACTGTTTGTTATGGCTCGAAAAGTTCCCGGTCTGCACGTCAACTTAGGGCAACAGTGATATCGAAAATAAAAAAATAGTGGTGCGCGCGCACCACAGAGGAGCGGGGACAAGGGAGTGCGGCAGCGAGGCGAACGTGCGCTGCTGCGCGTGCTAGCCACTGGTGGGAATGGGAGGAGCAAAGGCAGGACATGCGCCCGCCTTTGCCCAATTGCAAGCCGTATTTTCGAAATAAAAAAAACACTAAAGCCTAAGGCAGGTGGCGAAAGCCTGCTCACACGCACGAGCGTGTGAGCAGCTTTCAGAACCACAGACAAAAGGGCTCTCGCTGAGCGAGCAATGCTGCACACTGCAACGCAGGCACAAGCCCTAAAAAGACTACAAGAACAATTCCAGACCCAACCACTAAATGGCTTAATAATACAAATCATGAGTCCGTAAAAGATTCACACAGAATTTGATCTGCAGAAAAAGAGAGTCTTTTGCCAAATTAGCACAGACCATCTGCAGTGTACATGTGAAATGGCAACAGTTTGAGTTACCAGAGTATGGCACCATCACACTGCCAAAATCCTTCTTGATGACAGATGAAGCATTCAGAGTCTCACCAGCTCATTCCTGAACGCAGTTATCTATCTCTTCTGACAGCGTTAAATGCATGCACTTATTACCTTGCTGTTTTTGTACAGCTCACACACTCCTTGCATACCTTTTTAGCTTCGTCCGCAGTCAGTTTAACATTATCCACTGATAGTGTAATCTTTTCAGCTGAGTCTGTATTTGACATGGTTTTCTTTTTAAGGTCTTCAACATTCCTTTCCAGCTGAGCAAGACGCTCTGTAGCATTGTTTAACGTTTCCTCTGAAGCTGCTGTCTCCGATTCAATCTAGCAAGAGACAAAAAGGATGATTTAAAATAAACACATCTTAGAACAATTTGAAAGAGCCCTTAATTTGTTAGTGCATGGCCAGAGTGCTGTGAGTGAACACTTTGCATGTTCAGTTAGCGAAAGTAATGCAGACAAATAACATTCTTATCCGTCCTCGATGCAAGCTCAACATATTAAGGCATGACCATGAGCATTTTGTGGGACTATCAAAGGTTAACGCTCACTTGCTGCTCATAACCCTCGAGGGCTTCTTTGAAAGCACAGGTTTAAACAATGACAGTTGATCTTTTAAAAGGAAGCCTGCCTTTAGCTTTTGATAGTGTTTCTCTGAATTATTACATGGCAGAGTGAGGGATTGTATTGGCCATTTATGTATTTGAGGCTAAGATGAGCATATGTTTGCTCCACATGTCAGCTTGAGAGTCCCAACTCTGGCAGGACAGTTGACAAATAACATTGTGGGCATTTAGCTGAATCTGAAGAAAGGCTGTGAACAGGAGCAGCAGCCATTGTGCCTCTTGAAGACTGGCTATTACTATAATGGGCTTAACATTTGTCTGTCCTACTGCATCAAAGACCTCAGGTCCAGTGCCCTGCTGATTCAGGGTGCATCACTGTATGTGCTCAACTGCCCACCGTCCCTTCTCTGGCTTACACAAGCATTGCCTCAAGAGAGTCAGGACTTATTAGCACAAAAGAAAATATTTATATAACTGAGTTGTGTATAACACTAACTATGTTGCAACCCAATCAGACACCAATATAAACAAATGACTAGCATGCAGTGTCACCTGTGACAAACTGGAGAGGTTTGCAACTTTGATGCACCTGCATCATGCCCGGGCTGCTGCTGATCTCTCGGTCCACTTCTAAATATGCATCATACAGCACACTTCAGCAGAGCAGCATGAACGGGATGATGGCTACCCAAGAAAGGCAGGTGTTAAGAGTATTTCTTGCCGAATTTGTCGAAATGGGGATTGTGTTTTGAAAGTACAGCCAAATGCAAAATCAGTTTGTGGTCATGTCAATCCGTAGCCCATGCAAGGACACCCGAGGTATAAGGTTCAGTGAGAAGTTTTTTTTAAAGAACATTACAAGCCACCCACTAATACCATGACTTACTGATGAAAGGAGGTCTTGGGTTCCCCTAATGTCATCGTCTGCTTTCTTGATGGCATTCTCAGCAGAAATCTGAGCCTTCTCAGCTTCTTCTAAGGCCTCTTTTACAATGTCAGCTGTGGCTCTAGCATCCAAGGCACTTTTACTGTGGAGGAAAAAATATACAATTTTTTTTGTAATCATTGGTAAACACAAACCTACATTAAGGTATATTTGCAGTGAAAACACAATACATCTTTGATTACACCTGTTCTGCCCAACCCAATATGAAAATATGGTCTTCTTTACTTTCAAGACACATCTTCGTCGACAACTGTTAAAAGCTCTTGCAATTACATTTAAAGGTCAATCTGCTCTAAGCAAACGACTGAAACATGTAGAGCTCATTCCTTAATAGGAAACACTTGGAAACTTTCAGCCCCATACCGGTGAAATATGATGAAAAGAAGAGTGATCCAGCATCTACACCCCCACCCGCCAGCTCCGCTCCACCAACCTCGCCCTCGCCACAGTCCCCCTTTTCCGAAGAGCGACCTCCGGCGGCAGATCGTTCTCTCACCTCGCCGCCAAAACCTGGAACACCCTCCCCATCCACCTACGGCAGATCCAAGACCTGCTGACCTTCAGAAAACTCCTCAAGACCTGGCTTTTCGAGCAGTAGCAGCATTCCCCACCCCAGCGCCTTGAGACCCTCATGGGTGAGTAGTGCGCTTTACAAATGATCTGATTGATTGATTAATTTGAAAAAACTGCTCCAAATGTGGAACGAGCATTGCTCCCGTGAGCTGTTCAGATTGAGCCGTCAAAGTTCACAGGCTTCACAGTAGCTTTTGTGAAGCTTCAAACTCTAGCACGGTTGGCCCTGGTGATGAAAAGCTGCATTTGTCTCCGCTCTTCTGTTCTTGTGCTCCTTCGGATAAGTATTGCTACCCCACAATAGCCATACGATTATGGCCGGTCACACATGGCATGACTACATGAGCTGCCCCACCATGCAGGGTCCAGGTCTTTATTTCTGGAACTTTTTTCAGAACCCATCTCGATATGTGGATGTACTAAAGGTATATCATACGTGCACTCTTTGGATTCTTGTCACTCAGGCTGCCTCTCTCCAGAGATGAGGAAAAGCATAAGCGGCATTCATGTTTGTGTCAAACATTCATCACTAAGGTCTATGAACCTTCCCTCAGGTCACTCTCTAGTAAGGAGAGTGACTCACCTTATGCTTCATCTTCCTATTTAACTCCTTCGATGCTCATGACGAGCTCAGCTCGTCATGCAGTACACTGATCGTGTGCTCATGACGAGCTGACCTTGTCATGAACAATGGGAATTAATGTTTTTCAGCACAGCAGGAAAATCTCCCTAGCAGCCAAGGTGTTAAAGTGTTTTTCAGGCACAGTGCATGCTCATTAAACCATTCCCTCTATGAAAGCGATATATGGATTCGTGGGCATGGAATCATTGATTATGTCGACTTTAGTTAATAAATGCTTATGAAAGACGAAAGAATGGCAAAGGACCGCGCATGACGACAGAGGCCATCAAGCATGTGCACTGATGATATACACAACTTGTACTCTTATTCTAATGGGTAAAGAATACAAGACGCTGAATTAATGCACCGTTTTACAGTACTCTTGGTGGAAAGAGGACTGATTGAGCTCAAGACAAAATGGTTACTCATCAGTAGAAACAGTTTTGCAGCTTGAAGAGTTTTTTGATTCACATGCTGTGCATCTAGTGGTTGGGTCCGGGATCGGATCTGGTCTCTCTTTTGGGCATCATTGACCCCCATTTGGTGGTAAGTCCATCCCTGTGTGACATTAGATATGCACCCTGGAAGTGCCTATGTGTTGGTGCCATCTTCAGATTCTTATTTCCAACATTGGGTCTGTAAGCATGACGGAGCAGCTCAGAATAATTTCTTCAAAACAGTGCAAAACATTGAAGTTCCTACCACCAGGAAGCACAATGCTCAAAGGAGTGAGAAGGGGGGCCTTCTTGACCCAGACAGAGACCCTGCCGGTGAGCACCACGAGGTCAGAGAATGCAGAACATCCCCTTTAAATTTTGTCACAACTGCCTTCACAAGTTCTAATGGGAGGTCCCTCTGTGTGGATTTCAACTTGTACCTACCGAAGGACTACAGTGCCAACGACTGCGTGGTCTAAGCAGAATTCGAACCGAAAACCTTGACAAGACTTAAACAGTGACTGATGCACCACGCCATGGCCACGCCCAGAGGACACAGAAGTCACTCAAGGACCTAGGCCTCTCCAGTGAGGATGAGAAGGAAAATTCTAAGGAGGACTAGCCAGCAGAAGGTGGAGAGTCAGAGACCAAAGAGCATGTCATTTACGTTGAAGGATCGAGGCTGTAAGGAGAGCGGCGAGAGATGCGGAGAAGTCCACCTGAGTTCACCCGGCTATCTCACTCAGAAGCTGACAATTTCTGGCGGCTCTAGAAACACCAGAGGCACAAACAATCTTCTGCTGAAGCCTCGAAGATTCCGGAAGGAAAAAACGTATAAACGCTCCTTCTCAGGAATGGCACCCAGGATCTGGAACTCACTCCCTCCTGAAACGAGGCTCATCTCCTCCACTACACTGTTTAAGAAAGAAGTAAAAGCTATCCTCATGGCTAAATACACTTGAACTATTATTTTGGACTCTTTTAAGACTCTGCACCGACATGTACTACTTGTTCGACCCCTTTGCTTATTTGTTTTACTTGTATTATCGACTTACGTGATTTTCTATGCTCCCACGTATTTGTACTATTAGCATTACTGACGTACCTGTTTGACTATGCTCCCTCATGTTCCCCCTTTCTATGTAAAGCGCTCTGATATCTGCAAAGATCTTGTTCGCGCTATATAAAACTTTCAAAATAAAAATAAGAAGGCTATGCGCCAGGAGATAACCAAGACGCCAAATAAATATTGGTGTTGTTGCTTCCTATGATCACCAAACTCCCATCACCTGGACAGCTGCATCAGTATGAGCATTCAGGTACTATTGCTTTCTTTAGCTGTCACGCATGGACACATGGCTCTAACAGAAACAGTACACAAACAGAGAAGGGACTGGCTACATCTGTTGCCCCACTGTCACGATCCAGATCCACAAAACTCTGTATGGAAGGGAACTTACAAAGCGCATTATGCCAAGGCATGAAATCGCTAGAATGCAAAAGAAAGGAGCACTGGCTAAATCCAAGAGAACTGCCATTATGGAAAAGAAAAGAGTAATGTTTTCAATTGCTTCAGAAAAACTGCAAAAGAATCCAGACTCTCAGTATTAGTGGGCAGAGGGTACCACAATTTGACAGCAGCTACAGAAAAGGAGCGTCAGCCCCATCTAGCTTTCTGCAAGCTTGGAATAGTTACCTTCCTAAGGGTAGATGACCTAAAATGTCTTTTTTGGGTGTACCAATGAAAAGCGGTTCTCAGAGGCACAGACCCTTGTGTTCTCGAAGACACAGACCCTTGTTAGTATAAAGCTTGAAATACTGCGCTGAGCGCCTTGGATGTCACACACTTCCTAACAGGAAGCCAGTGAAGGGAGCGCGCATCCCCCCTCACTGAAAGTTGTTTGGGAACATTCAGTACCAGGCAGGTGGGCGCATTCCGAATGACCTGCAGTCTGTTAAGCGAGGACACATTAATGTTTAAAATAGAAGAGTTCCATAATCAAGGCGTGATGTTATTCAAGCAATAACTACTGCTATTCTGAGCTCTGCCGGAATGAGTAGGAAAACCTTTTTAAGGATTTTGATGACATAAAAACAGGAGCTTACGATTCTATTGACCCGTGTGTCAAAGGTTAGGAAGCGATCAAAAATGACACCTATGTTTTTGGCTGAGGCCACTGGAGTACGTAATGGGCCATACGTCTCAGGCCACCACATTTTCAACCATACAGATTGCTGTGCTCCAAATGCCGGGATCTCTGTCTTATCTGCATTTACTTTCAGACAAATCTCCTTCATCCAGGTACCGACACTGACCATGCAGAGTTTAATCTTGTCCACTATCTCAGGCAAATCCTCAGTTAAGGATTTATTTTTCACTACTTTCTTTTATAATTCTTGTAGTTATATGTTTTAAATTTGGTGTGCAAAGATTTGTACTTCCTAGGTTTTGGATCTAAACAGTAGCAACATTTTATTTAATTGGTTCAAACTTTGGAAGACACAAATAAGTAGTGATTAATTTGAGTCGCAGGTTGCAAGTGGGGCCTACTGGCACTTCATTTCGGGGACCAAAACTTATTTTCCCTCACCATTCTGATTCAGAGCAAGGAAAAGAAAGACACAGACGAGGGTAATAAGGAGTGAGGAAGATAAACAGTGAGAAGGGTAAAAAGCAGGATGAAAAAATCTGGGAGAATAGGAGACAGGGTGTGTCCACGTCTACCTTTGACCGTGAGGGCTTCTGAGAAAAGCATTGGGTGATTTTTATATATATATATAGATATATCTATATATCTCTCTCTATATATATCTATATCTATATATATATATATATATCTATATATCTATATATATATATATATATCTATATATCTATATATCTATATATCTATATAGATATATATAGATATATCCTCCTGCTGCCCATGCAAGAGCTTGTCTGGGAAAACACCTGGCATAAGAGCAAATATACCCATCGGCTTAGTTCACACCACAAGAATGACATTCATTCAGTTCTGTTTTTTTCAGAAAGCAACTTGTACACTCGTAATTGCTAAGGGGACACTGAAAATAAAAGGTCCCAGTACGCCTCGTTATTTTGGCTGAGAATCAAGGATTGGTTGAAAGTCACCCCTGTGGCGCAAACAGAGTTAACCGCTTTCAGCAATCTCTTAGAAAAACTACAATTACAGGCACAATATAGATGTTTTGGATTTACTGTTTTGTCTAAGATAACATCATTATTAGGGTGATAGCAATGCAGAAGGCCAATGTCTACCCCCGAATTTTTAGTATAAAGTTCTTAGAAAAGGTTACTTCAACAGGAACAAAGTCAGGGGAGTTTTCTTTTAAAGATAGCAAAAGAGGTTGTGTAACCTTTCAGGGAACATATTATTCTTCCCCCCAGAGCTTCCAACATATTGTCTGTTTGAAATACACGTTAACTTTTCTGAGTAAACATTATTATTGAGCATGTTCAATAACGCACAGATCATTACCTAGCTTGTTTTGCCTCCGTCAAAAGTAACTCTGCTTTTTCAATGTCTCCCGCACTTTGTTGTAGGATGATCTCAACATCAGAGAGGCTTTCGACGCGAACACGGATATCATCCGTCAGAGTCTGTAGCTGCTCGGGCGTACTCGGCATCTTCATCGACAGCACCTCATTGGCCACCGTCTCAATGCTATCAAGATCTGCACCGTCCTCTGTTGAGATGAAGCAATAACAAGCTGATGGAGGACTAAGTAATGTAACAAACTGACACTAGAAAGCCACCATTATAGGCATCAGGAAAGATTCACAAGTCAATCAATATTTGTCAATGTACCCAGTAGCAGCATCCTCTCACTGAAATCACATCAAAGTTATGTATGACCTAGTGAGGGAGTCCATCCACTGTCACTAACTCCTATGACTCCATATGTTCTGTCTGATATACAGATTTGCATGCCTGCAGAAGCTACTTACCTGTAAAACTATTTCTACAGCTTCATGACTGACTGGCATGCAAGGATTATCATCCAGAGGCATTGTATGGAGTCACCCTCACAAAACTAAAAGTGAGTATGACTCTGAAATCACCTTTGATAATAAGGATGGTATTGCATCAGTTTATTCATGACATGAGGATCAACATTAGTGGTGTGACGTGCCCACTGACTGTGCTACCACTTACAAGACAGTGCTATCCACAAATAGTACCAAATTCATGTCCTTAAATCGCCGCTGAAAAGTCTACTAAGATATTTTCTCTTCGGGCTCACAAAAGAGGTGAGACCAATTTGATTTTTGAATGAGGGTGTAGTCCCTAGCTTTTTCCTGTGTTCAGTAAGAGATGACAGATACTTAGATTGGTAAATTGGAACACAGAAAACAGAGAAAGTTAACCAAAGTGTGCATGACGTCACATTCTTCTGTTGAGATTGGTTACTCCAATGCCCCACTATGGGCTGCTTCAATTTCAGCATGTGACACTTCTGGCAGCAGGCTTCCTGCTTCAGGGAGCATTTCCATACCCTAAGGAATTGAGTTAAACTTCCCAAACGATGTAACTTCAGTTCCAAGTTGGGATAAGTAAAGATGACCCAATCCTGCTGATCAATTTCTTTGATAATAAGTCTTGCATGCAGATGCACGAACAGAATCTTTTGTGAGAACAGTGCACCCGCCTACAAGTAATACCTGGCCCTCTTCTCTTAAGATATACGCGTGGTACTGTGGTTTTGGGAGAAAAAGCAAAGGCATAGACTGACCTATTTATTACAAAGGAATTCCTGGGTGATCTTCCTTGCTGGATGGAGGAGACTGTAGTTTTGGCATGACATAAACCAATCTATTTCTGCATTGTTCGACAAGAATCCGTGTTGTCTACTGGTTTTGGTGAGCCCCTAATCTGAATTTGTGACAGTTTACTGGGAAATGTGCAGCCATTAGCGATACCTTCCTTCCATGAGTGCATGTTTTTAATATAAACAGAAACATTTGTTTCCGTACACCTCAAATTAACCCTTTAGGAAGCGCACTTTCTATGCAGTGCACACCAATGAGGTACACTAAGCGAAAAGTCCAGACAAACCTTATTGGTTTACAGGGCACGTATTAATAATCCCAAATGCTCTCTTTGTGGTAGTGTGGGCAAGATGTTTAGGCTTATCAGAGGGTAGTGTTAAGCATTTGTTGTACCCACAGGGTCAATAAATGAAACACTCAAGAAGAAACTCGAGACCAATTTAGCAAAACAACAGATTTTTATATAACGTTAGACACAAAGATCACCAGAATCATGCAAGCACTTCAGACATTATAGATTTTTACAGGTAAAACAGTAGAAAATCACAGTTGTCAGATTTGAGGCATAAGCCTCGAAGGCGGGATTGTTTTCCTGTGGGAGAAACATTCACAGCATAGGTATACTTAAAGACGATTCTCAGGGTTACTCTCCTGAACTTAAGGTTCTTAGGGGCAAAGGTCTGCAGAACTACCAGCAGTTAGGATCTACCTGCCCTTGTGTGTCCAGGTGCAAAGGTGCTGGTCACGATGGTAGCCTCAAATGCTACCCGTTAAATTTATGGTGAAACCTGTAGCAAGAAAAAGGCTGCACGTGGGGACTTTGGGAACAAGTGTGGCAGAACCCGAAGGGGGAGAGGCTCAGCTCTTGAGGATCTCTTGAGCACAGGGACACCGTTGAGTTTACGTGGGAGGGGGGTGGAGGGGGGTGCAGAGGTGTTTTATCCGGCGGGTCGCTGCTGTTAGAGGCTCTGACTTTGTGTTGAAGACCTAGAGAGGGAAGAAAGCAAGAGTGCAGGGCCACTCTCAGTGACGGGCTCAGAGACCCAGACATCCCTCGTCATCAGATAGGTGTTGGCGTCTGGGGTGCCCGGACTGGACAGGCAAAAAGCCTTGGTAATTGCTACGACTACCCTGGGTAACGGTGCAGGGAGGCTTAGGGAAGGCTTAGCATCTCAAGATTTAGTGAAACGACGGGGCTGCCCACCTAGACTCCGGTGATATCCTGGCGAGTTGCTTCCTCGGTGGACCCAGGGGTTCAACAAAGTGGTGAACCGGGCCAACGCAGTCGGTGCCTGCAGATGCAGGGGAATGGCTCCTCCACCCCAAAGGAGATATTTGCTGGTTGTTGAGCTGCTGGACAGTCCTCCAAGGATTTGAGGAGGATGTGTAGCTATTGGAGAAGTACGTCTCTGCGATTGTTGAGAGGCAAGCAGCCTGGAGTTTTTTTTACAAAACTCTGTGTTACAGGTCCTCTGTTCTCACTCTGTCTGTTCTTCTTTCTTTCCTGGTTCCCAGTAGTCCATTCGGAGTTACTGGTAACAGGGGACCACCTAAATACTGAATTTAGGGGTGTTGAGGGAAGTGTAAGGTAGTAACCAATGGACTACCTACCCCTGGGGTGTCCACACTCCCTATATGACAACTTCCTGGGGAGAGTGGGTAAAACCTGACTTAGAGTTCCTAGTTCCACTAAAGGCAAGATAGTGGAATCATTCTTTCATTTTTCACTTCAGGTAGCCCACCTTAGGGGTGTGACTAGCCTGAGGGTGATCACGCCTTCTGACTAGCTAATTTTCCACCTGTTCTGGTGCCAAGTTGGCCTCAGGGCAACGGGTGGCATCTCCCAGGTCTGGGAGAAGACAGGCCTCTGGGCCTTGATATGCTAATCACTAGACATCCTGCTGAAGGAGGTGTGAACGCCTTCCTTCGGAGCTGGCATTGCTTCTGGCGTCTGAAAGTGCAGGCTGTCACCTGCAGGGTGACAGAACCTTGGTGGCGGCAGCCTTGGCTATAACTTGGCCAACTTGGCACCAGAACAGGTGGAAAATTAGCTAGTCAGAAGGCGTGATCACCCTCAGGAGATGTTGCGCAAGATGGCCGCCCGGTAGGAGCCCCTGTCCGGAGCTCCCAGTGCTCGGGATCCCTATCTTGGATTTATCCCCAAAAAGCACCCATCTCTGCACACACAATCAAACACGAGTAACTGGATTATGATACAGAGTAACTGGATTTGCCTTAAAAGTAACTGGAGTGAAAATTAACATCGTGCCAGACACCTGACCTGCGGCGCCGGCGGCTGGGACCCCTGTGACTGCTATTGGTGCATGGACAGAAGACGAAAACTGCATGGAGAACTGAACAGAACCTCTGCAAGTAACTGTATTTAATTACTGGACTACACTTACCTATTCTCGGAGGTCCTGCAGAGTCCTGCGAGCACCCACTCCTCCACCGGGCTGCTTCTGGACGCTTGCGGAGACCGGGACAGCGGGTAGGAGTCCGCCGGAGATTGCTGAGGCTGCTGAGGCTCTGGACTCAGGCGGTGTCCGAGTCGGATGGACGGAGCCTGCCGGAGGGTAGCACAGACGCCCGGGTGGGTCGTGCGTCGCCTGGAGCCCCCCCTTCCCCCTCCTCGACTGGCTGCTGCGGGTCAGTGAGGGACGGACGACTGTGATGATTCCTGCCTGGTTCGCGCGGCGGATGGCGGATGCGCGCTGTGCCTGTCCGTGACTGCCTGCGAGAGGAGCTGGCTGGCGGCGCATCGGAGGTGTCTGACCCACTGGCCAGAGGCGGAGGTGATCTGGAGGGACAACACAGAGACACAGAGCCCAGAAAGCGAATGCCGGCGCTGCCACAGGAACAGCTTGAGGGGAGCCCCGGGACGCGCGGGATCCGGACGAGCAGCGACGCATAGCGGGAGCCTGTGCTGCCCCTGCGACGGGAGCCGAAGGTGACCGGAGGTGAGGCGCCGCCGCCCAGAGAGCAGCAGGAATGGAGCTATGACGCACTCGGGTCAGTGGGAGACATCGGAAAACGGTCCGACCAGAGCCTACCCCTCTGCACGGGGAACTGAGGTGAAGTGAAGCGGAGTTATTGTTTCCACCACTGACGGAGGAGATGGCTGTCTCCTGAGACCTGGGGCAGTAGGGAAAACACACGCTGCGCACACACATCAACCAGAAGGCGGTGCAACAGCGGTGTGCGTCCTTTCCCCATTTCTAGATCAGAAACAAAGGCGTCACTTGGCACCACTCCGCTGGCAACATCGTGGGTCTATATGGGCAGAACTATAAGAAGGTATTTATCGACCCTGCACACATTTCCCCTTTTTCCTTTGTGCCTTTTTCAAAATGGCTGTGGCCATAAAATGGCAGCAATAAATCGCCCCTGCATCGAAGAGGCCCACGAGGCTTCCAGGTCTGACTCTGACTCCCCCACACAGACCATATTACAGATAAGACTCCCTCCCAGCAAGAGAGGATCTGGTCTGGCTCAAACAGAATCTAGAATCTGACTCTGCCCTCCCTGTGCCTAAAAGCAACAGAAACTAACAGAGGACTGCCGTAGCTATCTCCTCTACTTTGGCGGCCATTTTGGAGTGGTCTGACCCTATCTCTCCTCTCTCCTAATCTCAAGTACCGAGTGTCTACCGTTTATTGCAGTATTATACCTCTACATGTACTTAATGCACTAACGGATACCTCATATACTTCTGGCTGCTCACTAGGGGCATCTCTGACTCCTGCTGCTTTTCCTTTGCACATCTATTATGTATATATACTCTGACCTGGTATATCATTAATATTATACTCCTTTATGTATATTACACCCCTCGCACTTTCAATATAGTATTGCACCGTTAACTACCTCATATCTCTAAAAACTACATATCTCTTCACTCTGTATACGTGTATCTTGTTCTAGTGTAGCACTAATATTACACCTCTAGACTATCCACTGTTATAAGCTGTACCCTTCTTCCTCTATCTCAGTACTGCACCGACTGCTACCTCATACTCTTATTATTACTATTACTATGCTACCTCATACCTGTATTATTACTATTAGTATTTTTATACCTATGCTACGTCAATCTCCCTTCACATATTTCTGTCTCCATCCTTTGCGGTAAGGTGAACCCATTCCACTCCGCTCCTTGGACTGCACCAATTAACACCTCCTACATCCTGTTTTCGTTGTATTTTGAGTCTGATTGTGATTATTGTATTTAGATTTTGATTCTGACCATGTTTACAACGACTGCTGAATCTGATAGTGATTATTGTATTTAGATACAGTGATTTAGATTTAGATACATACTACCTCATATCTTTTCTTGGACGCTACCTCATATCCCTTTTGGATGCTCACTAGTGTCACTTATAACGCCCTAGCTCCTACATCCAACATTACAGCCTCTAAAATGGAGCGCAACGGCAAGCACACTTTTAGAATTAACTACCCCTCCACCCTCACCAAAAAAGCCACTAAACGTTTTAAACATAACTTCATGAGGTCGCACCCTGAAACACCCTTTGCCGACACCTACTTCTCACCGGGCAATGGAGCCCTGAATACCGATATCATCTTCCACACCTCACGCAGAGCCCAATGGAGAAAAGCGTTCCTAACCCTACTTACCGTCTCCTCCACCAGGAAAACAACTCATGGCCTAACTCTCTCTATCACACCTTCCCACCTCTTCCCTGGCAGGACTACCATTACTATCTATAACAACGGGATTGTCCTAATTCAATCCACGGACAAGAACCTGGAACTACTAGACAACCTGTTCCCCAAGTTCAAAGAGCACCTCTCCAATCTGCGGACCCCCACCCTGATCTCCACCAGCACCATCACCCCTGACGTCGCAGCCCCCACCTACAACACCTCTACCCCCAGCACCCCAGTAAATAACCCACCTGCTGTTAACACCCCACACTCCCCAAGGACAGACTCCCCCAGCACCCCAGTAAATGGCCCACTTGCTGTGACAGACACAAATGTCGCCACCTCTTATACTAACCGCCCCTCTAACGTGATCCCTTTTACCCCCACTCACATCCCCCCTATCCCTCTCCTCCCTGACATAACAACCCCCACCCGCAACACGCCACCTGAACACACCACCGCTCGGAGTTTATCCACCCCCCCCCTCCCATCCCCCCCACAACAGACGCCTCCCCCTCCCCAGCTCCCTCCCCACTCTCACCCACGACACTCTCACACCTGACAGAACAACTCTCACCCACAACACGCCACCATCTGATAACATCACCACTCGAAGTCTATCCACCCCCCCCTCCCATACCCCCCACGGCGGACACCTTTCCCCCCCCCCAGCCCCATCCCCACTCCCACCCACGACACTCACACCCTCCCAACAACACACACAGAACATACCACCTCACTTACCTTAGCATCCCCCTCTCTCCCACCTCCTATTCTCAGCCCTCACTACCCTCCGGTCTCCCCCACTGTCTTCAGCCTTCACTCACTCTTCCACTCACCTGCACCCTCTCCCACTGGCGGCACTACCTATGCCTCCCACCCACCGCCATCACCGCCTACTTCACTCACACCCCCCGCCCACAAAGACGCCCACTCTTTGAATGCCATCCCACCCATTTGCACCGCAGAACATTCCAACAACGCCAGTATATCCCCCCCTTCGATTCCCTGCCCGCTTTCCAGCTCACTACACAACCACTCACCAATGGCTCCCACCACCTACGCCATCCCCAATGCTCCCCCTGACCTGACTTTACCCACCCTCCAACAAGTCAAAGAGGATATTCTACAAATCAAAAAAGATGTCCGCGCAATCAAAGACCTGCTCTCATCACAGCCCAGTCCACCTCCCATCATCCCTCTACCCTACAAAGGACGCACCCGCCCTACATACCCTCGCCTCCAACGACATCCGCGCTGGCCGACTATCCCCGTTCGCAACAACTCCCACCGCCCCAGCCGTGTCCTCAACCCACTGTCGGACCGCGACCTATGCTCACTCCTACGCTCTTATGGCTCAGGTCCGGTAAAACACATACCCAGCACACACGTCCCCATACCCACAATTCTTACAAACCCTCTGAGGCTCCCAACACTCAACAACAGAGGTTCCATCCCTAACAACCTCAGAAAAGTTCCCCTCACTCTAGAAAGCTCGACCACCCCTCTCTCTCCCAAACTCAAATGCATCCTACTCAACTGCAGATCGGCCCAGAGACACTCCTCCGACATCGCAGATCTCGTCTCAGCTAGGGATCTGGACCTAGCCATTCTAACAGAAACTTGGCTCACTAAAGCCTCTACCCCGATTATGGACATACTAGTCCCCCCCAACTATCACATCATTAGGTTAGACAGGTCTTCAGACAAGACGGGCGGGGGAATTGCATGCATTTTTAGACGCAACCTCTCCGTTACTAAAGTCACCTCCCCCTCCCTCTCCTCCTGTGAACTCCTCTGCCTCGACATCACCAGCGAGGGCAAACAAGTTTGTGCTCTACATCTCATCTATCACCCGCCTGGTGACAATCTCATATTCACCCAACAACTCATGGACATGATCACTTCTAATGCCGGTCGGCACACCACCCAAGTCTACCTGGGTGACTTCAATCTCCACTGGAACGATCAGAAAGACACAGTGGTGAATAGTCTCAAAACTTTCCTTAATGCACTTGACCTCACCCAAATATGCGATAGACCAACACACGACAAAGGCGCGATACTTGATCTCATCATTGCCAAAGAGAATTCTACACAACTGGAGACGATTCTACCCTGCGACTGGTCAGATCACCACATTATCACCTTCTTTATCAATGAAAAAGTTAAACCTAACCCGGCTCAACCAATCAAATCCAAAACATGGAAAAGGGACATGAAGAATCTCAACCCCTCTACTCTGCCTCCCCACATCGGCAATCTCCTCCTTCCCCCTTCAGGTGCCTCGGATTTTCAATCACTGACTGACCACTACCTTGAATCTATGAATACATTAGTCAATGAAGTCGCCCCACTGCAACTAAAGAGAGTCTCCACCAAAACTTCTAACCCCTGGTATGACGACAGACTCAATGACGACAGGCGTTCGATGCGAATGGCAGAGCGCACCTGGAGAGCGGACCCCTCAGCACTGCACCTCAAAAGGCTTAAAAACAAGAGAAATGCCTACTTCAGGAAAATAAAGCGCACAAAGTTGGACTTCTTCAGCCGCCAATTGGACCAAGCAAAAAACAGGCCAAGAAAACTCTTCGAACTAATCAAAACCCAAACAAAGGCACAACCCTTACAATCAAATAGCACAACAAGCGACACCCCACACTGTGAAGACTTCTCTGCTTTCTTTAAGCTAAAGACTGACAACATAAGAAATGACCTCATCATGGATGTAAGCCGATTCCCCAACCACACAAGAATGGCTAACACTCAACCTAAAAACATGGCTTCCTGGCAGTACTTCGATACCTACTCGGAAGAAACAATACACAAACTGCTCTGCACCTTGAAGCCCTCTAACCACCTCACAGACCCTCTACCTGCTAATGCTGTAAAAGACTTCATCCCCTTGCTCCTCCCTCTCTGGACCAAAATCATCAACTGCTCACTGCAACAAGGCCTCATTCCAGACTCCCTCAAGGTGGGGCAAGTCACGCCTATACTCAAGAAACCTACAGCTGATCCGTCTGACCTAAACAATTACCGGCCCATCACCAATATCCCCACCCTGGCCAAACTGCTGGAGAAATGTGTCCAACTCCAACTAACAAGACACATTGACCAATTTGACCTCCTCAACTCTCATCAATCAGGCTTCCGAGCGAAACATAGCACGGAAACAGCTATGACACACATAATTGATGACGCCCTCCAAATTCTTGATCGCAATGAGTCCTGTCTCCTCATCCTTCTTGACCTCTCGTCAGCATTTGACACGGTCAAACATGAGAACCTGCTGGAGCTGCTAAGCACTAGAATGGGTCTATCGGGAACGGTTCTCAAATGGTTTTCGTCCTTCCTACACAACCGGTCTCAGAAGTTCAAGATCGATAATGTGCTATCTTCACCTGTGCCTGCAGATCTAGGTGTTCCACAAGGATCCTCCCTCTCCCCCACATTGTTCAACCTCGTCATGGAACCGCTCGCCACCTTGCTCCAAGCTTCTAATGTCCAATTCCATATGTACGCCGACGACACACAACTGTACCTAAAGCTTCAATCTCCGGAAGATATCAAACATCTGAATTCCACGCTTATTAACACTCAATCTTGGCTAGCCGATAATCACCTCAAACTAAATGCTCTGAAAACTGAGTTCCTTCTCATCTCACCCCCGGCGAAAATTTCCACCACCCAAACATGGCTCAACAACCTAACAGCACTCAATGTCCAACCCACCATCGTGGACTCAGCGAAATCCCTAGGCATCACACTGGACGCCAAGCTCAACATGCAGCAACACGTCAGCAAAGCCACAAAAGCAGCTAATTTCCAAATCAACACACTGAGGAAAATCAAACCCTTCCTCCCTACTGAAGACTTCCAAACTGCTGTACAAGCGTTAGTCATCCCTCGAATCGACTACGGAATTGTGACCCTCAGCGGACTCCCGCTATCCACAACAGCACCCTTAAGAGCCTCCCTGAACGCTGCCGCAAGACTCATTACTGGCTCAAGAAAACATTCGCATATTTCCCCAGATTTAAAGTCCCTAAAATGGCTGCCTTTTGAAGCCAGAATACAACTAAAAATTGCAGTTATGACACACGCGGCCGTGCACCACAATGCACCCAACTACCTCGCTCAAAAGTTGTCCATATCAGGAGGTTCGAGATCCAATAGAAGCTCAAAAAATCTACTCCTGAAACCCCGTAGATTCAGGAAAGAGAAAACTTACAAGCGCTCCTTCTCAGGAATGGCACCCAGGATCTGGAATGCGCTCCCGCCTGAAACTAGGCGTATCTCCTCCGCTGCACTCTTCAAGAAAGAGGTGAAAACCATCCTTCTGGCCAAGATCTCCTGAACCTTATAGGTGCTGGATCAGAGACTCTGCATTGCCTTGTATCAATGCTCACCTTGTCCTTTGGCACTATACCTCTACTTGATGGAGACACTACTACGCTACTTTCTTCCTACCGACCAATATATGAGACACATTGGGTCACTGATTCACCCTCCCGATGCCCCCACTCAGTGCGCTCTCTATACTAAAACACTGGTATAAGCCTTCCACACACCCAAGGTGTACCTGAACACCTCTGTAATGGGATCAATGACTTGTGCCGTTATATTACCTGTTTACCTGACTGTATATTGATATGTTTTATGTATTTTATTATTATCCTTTCATGTTAGTGACTACTACATTGCTCCCATTACCTCTGTTCATTCCTACTGGCCCTACCCTGTCATTGTGAAGCGCTCTGATATCTGTAAGGATCTTGTTCGCGCTATATAAAACTTTGAATAAAAATAAAATAAACAGTCAACCAGCACACTCAGAGACTAGTAGGAATCAGGGGGCACCTCTAAGGTGCCCTCTGGGTGCATGTCAGGACAAATACAGTACTGGCATCAGTATGGATTTGTCAAGATAAGGTGTTTGATACCAAACAACATTATTTTCAGTGAAGCCATTCTGTAGCTGGGTAACTTGAAATGATCAGTGCCTAGTACACATACATAAGATGGCTTCTTGAACAATTGAAACGTTGAGGCAATGGAACTGGGGCATATCTGCTCATGCATATAGGCCCTCACATATAATATAATGCACCCTGCCTTAGGAGTATAAGGCCTGCTGTAGGGATGACTTACATATATAGTATATGCAGTGTGCCCATTTCGTGTTTTCAAAATGGTTTGCACCATATTAGGTAGCCTGCAATGGCGGTCTACATGCAATTTGTATGTGGGTCCTTTAGGGTGACATAATACATGCTGCAGCCATTAGGAGCCCTCTTTAGTACCATGCTCTAGATAGCACGGGTACTATTTACTATGAACTTACAGGGCTGCTAATGTCCTTGCCAATTGGTTTAACAATTGAACATGTAGTTTGTTTTAGGGAAAGAGTACTTGCACTGGGGCCAGGTTAGCAGGGACCCAGTGCACTTTCAGTCGAAAAGCATCAGTACTAGAGCAAAAAAGTAGCAGTGACCATGTCAAAAGAAGACACTTTCCTACAAACCTGCACCGTGTAATTTTTCTGTTAAAAGTTTTTTCATAACCATTGGCTGCTATGTATGTAGGAGACCATAAAGAAGTTAGATTATAAAGCGTAAATAACCTAAAACTGGTTGCTGATAGTCATTTTTAAAACATTGTCCAAGATGGCCGCTTGGTAGGAGCTCCTGTAAGAGCTCCCGGTGCTTGGGATCCCAATTCGGGCTTTATCCCTGCTAAGCACCCACCATTCTTAAGGAACTGCACTACCAAAAGTAACTGGATGGCGAAAGTAACTGGATTGAAAAGTAACTGGTTTTTCACGCTTACCTGCATGACGGAGATCGGGAGCCTGCGAAGACCTCTGATCTCCCCTCATCCGCGCCGGACTGCTCCTGGACGCTCGCCTGCAGACACCCCCATCGCCTTGCCGAGACTGGGCGGCTGGAGCTTGGGGACGGAGGATTGATCGGTGAGTCGGTGCGGAGGGTCGGAGTCGGCTGGAGCCTGTGGAGCTGCTGAGGGTTTCACACACGCCTGAGCGGCCGCAGCTGGAGTCTGCCCCGCCTCGCCGGGCTGCTGCGTTTCTCCACAGGACCCGGGACGGAGGTCCGGAGCCCACCTGACTTCGGGCGCTGCACACGGCTTAAGGAGGAAGGGGTCAGAGGCGTGGATGAGGGGCTGCAACGGGAGCAAGCACCGTGAGCCACCCTGTGTGCGCAGGGCTACGGTGAGACACAGCATGTGCGGGGGGCTGGAGTCCGTGCATCCTCGGGGATCGACCGCTCACTGTGCGATGCAAAGGAGGGCAGGGGTCTGATCGCGAAGCGGCCACGACGCCTGGCAGAGCGGATCGGCGGGACCCCCGTGCTCCCCGGCGGTCGTGGAGGCAGAAGAGGTGTGGGACTTGGCGGACCGGCGGAGCGCGGGCGAGCGAGGGCTTCCCCGCCTGGCTGATCGCTGCGGGCTGAGTCCAGCGCATCCTGCCCTGCCGGGTGTGCTGTGTGCCTGGCTGCTCGTCCTCCGCCTGCAGCCACCGTCGAGACACTGGAGGAAGCTGGCGCCTTGCTGTCGGGGGGGGCTCGCCGTTCTCGCGCTCACGTTTTTGATGCGCTGCACAATTTTAATACACAAGAGCAGAGGCAGCCCCCTTCGGCTCGGAGGTGAGCCTGTCGATCTGGGCGCCACTGCCACCGTGATTTGCAAACGCTGGCAAAGATCGTCTTTGCACCTGAGGCTGGGACTGCAGAGCACATGCTGAAGTGAAGGCTGGAAAAGGTATTTACTTTGCCCCACTCGTTTTGCTGGATAAGATACTTAATTTGCCCCACTCGTTTTTGAACCTCCTTTGTTCAAAATGGCCGGGGCTATAAACTGAGCACTTAATCCCCTCCTATACCGCCTGAACCCACGAGGCCCCTCAGCAGCTCCACTTAAGATAACAAAACTGAGATAAGACTCCCCATGGCATGCAAGATCCTGAGCCAGCCGGAATAGAATCTGAAACTGCTCTTCCCTGCTCTGAAAACAGCAACAACTAAAAGAGGACTAATGATTCTATCCCCCTTACTTGGCGGCCATTTTTAGACTACTCTTTCTATCTTGGGCGGCCATCATGGACTAGTCCTTCTGACTACTGTTTACTATCGGTACCACAGACTTTACATAGCTCTGTATTTAAATCTTTGTGTGCTAAGTGTCTGCCTTGTACTGCAGTATTATATTACTATTGGTATTTTACACTTTATGTATCCTACACCCATTTTCACTTTTCCTCACCGACAGTAAAGTCCACATTTGTAAAGCGCACAATCACCCGTAAGGGTCTCTAGGCGCTGGGGGGCCGTTGGAAAGATTAAGCGAGCTATTGCCCAGAGTCACATGGTGCTGGGCTAACCTGCCGCCGGAGCCGGGGATCGAACCGTGGTCCCCAGATTCCAGCGTCAGTCGCCCTGGCCGCGGCGCCACACCTCTTCGCTACCTCATATTTTACCGGTTGCTCACTAGTGTCATATTTGTTTATTGCAGTCATTTGTTTGCACCTATATTGGTTCTAGTAACTCATTAGTATTTTATCCCTATTTGTACTCTATATATGTTGTAAGCTGCACCCATCTCACTTTTATCCCTATTATTCACTGATTGCTACCTCATTTATTTGGTTCAGTCTTGTAAGCTGCTCCCATCTCACTTTATCACTATGATGCACTGATTACTACCTCATTTATTTCGTTTAGTCTTGTAAACTGCACCCATTCACTTTCTATTCCTGGATTACACCGATGCTACCTCTCACAGTCTGATGTGTCAATTTGGCTCCATTTAACTGATTGCTAACTCTCATATATTGTACATTTTGTAAGCTGCACCTGCGCACTGTTTGTTCCTGGATTGCACCGACTGCTACCTCTTATATTTTCTGCCTACTCTTGGTCACTCACTAGTGTCACTCCTATGCTTTGTAACCAACGGTTGATAGTTGTTTTTTGCATATGTGTATTATTATCGTTCTTCCTCCCACACCCACTGTCACAGCCATCCTAACATGGATCTCATCGGCAAGCACACATATAGAATCAACTACCCTTCCACTCTCACCAAAAAAGCCGCTAAACGCTTTAAACACAACTTCATGAGGTCGCACCCTGAAACGCCCTTTGCCGACACCTACTTCTCACCGGGCAATGGAGCCCTGAACATTGATATCATCTTCCACACCTCACGCAGAGGTCAATGGAGAAAAGCGTTCCTAACCCTACTCACCGTCTCCACCACCAGGAAAACCGCTCATGGCCTAACTCTCTCTATCACACCTTCCCAACTCTTCCCTGGCAGAACCACCATTACTATCTACAATAACGGGATTGTCCTAATTCAATCCACAGACAAGAACCTGGAACTACTAGACAACCTGTTCCCCAAGTTCAAAGAGCACCTCTCCAAGCTGCGGACCTCCACCCATAACTCCTCCAGCACTATCACTCCTGACGTCGCAGCCCCCACCCACAGCCCTTCTAACATAGCTCAGCAGAGGATCCACACGCACTTCACCTCTACCCCCAGCACTCTAGTCAATAGCCCTCCTGCTGTTACCACCCCACGCTCCCCAAGCGCAGCCACAAATATCTCCCCCTCATACACTAGCCGCCCCTCTAACACTATCCCCTTGATCCCCACTCATATCACTCCCATTCCTCTCTCCCCTGACATAACAACTCCCACCCACAACCCCTCTTACCTAGACCCGCACCAGAACGACACACATAACGACAAATCCCACCCTTTGTTCCCCCCCACTCTCAGTCCCCACGTGAGAACACTCCCCCATACATCCTCGATACCCCCACATCCTCGATACCCCCAGGCTCCCTTCCCCCCACCTTACACCCCCCACGAAAGCCTCTGAACACACCACCGTCCGGAGCTTACCTCCCCCCCTCCCCCCGCGACAGATCCTTCTCCCTCCCCTGCTCCACCCTCCCAACTAGACCCACAGAACATACCACCTCCCTTACCGTAGCATCCCCCCCTCTCTCCCCTCCCATTCTCAGCCCCCACTACCTTCCTGCCACCCCCGGTGTCTTCAGCCTTCACTCACTCTTCAACTCATCGACACAGTCTCCGTCCGACATCTCTACCTATGCCTCCCACGTTCCCCCTACCTCACCCACACCTCTCGCCCACAAATTCTCCCACACATCGAATGCCATCCCACCCAATATCACCGTAGAACCCTCCAATAACGCTAGCATATCCCCCCCTCGGTACCCTGCTCGCTTTCCAGCTCACTACTCAACCACTCGCCAACGGCTCTCATCACCAACCCCATCCCCAGTACACCTCTGGATTTGATGTTATCCACCCTCCAACAAGTCAAAGAGGATCTCCTACAAGTCAAAAAAGATCTCCACGCAATCAAAGAACTTCTCTTCTCACAGCCCAGTCAACCTCCCACCATTCCACTACCCTACAAACGACGCACCCTCCCCACATACCCTCGCCTTCAACGACCCCCGTGCTGGCCGACTATCCCCGCTCGCAATAACTCCCACCGCCCCCGTTGTGTACTCAACTCCCTGTTGGACTGCGACTTATGCTCCCTCCTTCGCTCTTATGGCCCAGGTCCGGTAAAACACATAGCCATCACACACATCCCCATACCCACTATTCTCACAAATCCCCTGAGGCTCCCAACCCTTAGCAACAGAGGTTCCGTCCCTAACAACCTCAGAAAAGTCCCCCTCTCTCTAGAAGGCTCGACCACCCTTCTCACTCCCAAACTCAAATGCATCCTACCCAATTGCAGATCGGCCCAGAGACAGTCCTCCGACATCGCTGACCTCGTCTCAACAATGGATCTGGACCTAGCCATTCTGACTGAAACTTGGCTTACTGAAGCCTCTACACCGATAATGGACATACTAGTTCCCCCCAATTATCACATCATTAGACTGGACAGGCCTCCTGGCAAGACGGGCGGGGGAATTGCATGCATTTTTAGGAGCAACCTCTCCGTTACTAAAGCCACCTCCCCCTCCCTTACTTCCTGTGAACTCCTCTGCCTCGATATCACCAGCGAGGGCAAACAAGTTTGTGCTTTACATCTCATCTATCACCCGCCTGGTGACAACCTCACATTCACTCAACAATTCATGGACACGATCACATCCAATGCCGGTCGGCAGACCACCCAAGTCTACCTGGGTGACTTTAATCTCCACTGGAACGATCAGAAAGACGCAGTGGTGAATAGTCTCAAAACCTTCCTTAATGCGCTTGACCTCACCCAAATATGCGATAGACCAACACACGACAAAGGCTCGATACTCGATCTCATCATCGCGAAGAGGACTCTACCCAACTGGAGTCGATCCAACCCTGTGACTGGTCAGACCACCACATTATCACCTTCTTTATCAACGAAAAAGTTAAACTTAACCCGGCTCAACCTACCAAATCCAAGACCTGGAAAAGGGACATGAAGAATCTTGACCCCAATACCCTGCCTCCCCACATCGGCAGTCTCCTCCTTCCCCCTTCAGGTGCCTCGGATGTTCTATCACTGACCAATCACTACCTTGACTCTATGAATTCAATAGTCAACGAAGTCGCCCCATTGCAACTGAGGAGAGTCTCCACCAAGATCTCTAACCCTTGGTATGACGGCAGACTCAATGATGACAGGCGTGCTATGCTAGGCAGAGCGCACCTGGAGATCTGACCCCTCATCACTGCATCTCAAAACGCTTAAGAACAAGAGAAATGCCTACTTTAGGAAAATAAAGCGCGCAAAGTCGGACTTCTTTAGCCGCCAGCTGGACCAAGCTAAAAACAGGCCAAAAAAGCTGTTCGAACTAATCAAAACTCAAACAAAGTCACAACCCTTACAATCAAACAGCACAACAAGCGACACCCCACACTGTGAAGCCTTCTCTGCTTTCTTTAAGCTAAAGACCGACAACATAAGAAATGACCATATCATGGATGTAAGCCGATTCCCGAGCCACACCAGAATGTCTAACACTCAACCTAAAAATCATGCATCATGGTTGTCCTTCGACACCTACTCGGAAGAAGCAATACACAAACTGCTCTGCACCTTGAAGCCCTCTAATCACCTCATAGACCCCCTACCTGCTAACGCTGTAAAAGACTTCATCCCCCTGCTCCTCCCACTTTGGACCAAAATGATCAACAGCTCCCTTCAACAAGGTCTCATCGCAGACTCCCTCAAGGTGGGGCAAGTCACGCCTATTCTCATGAAACCTACAGCTGACCCGTCTGACCTGAACAATTACCGCCCTATCACCAATATCCCCACCCTGGCCAAACTGCTGGAAAAATGTGTCCAACTCCAACTAACAAAACACATTGATCAATTTGACCTCCTCAATCCTCATCAATCAGGCTTCCGAGCGAAACATAGCACGGAAACAGCTATGACACACATAATTGATGACGCCCTCCAAATCCTTGATCACAATGAGTCCTGCCTCCTCATCCTTCTTGACCGCTCTTCAGCATTTGACACGGTCAAACATGAGAACTTACTGGAGCTGCTAAGCACTAGAATGGGTCTATCGGGAACTGTTCTCAAATGGTTTACCTCCTTCCTTCATAACCGGTCTCAGAAGTTCAAGATCGACAATGTGCTATCTACACCTGTGCCAGCAGATCTAGGTGTTCCGCAAGGATCTTCCCTCTCCCCCACACTGTTCAACCTCGTCATGGAACCGCTCGCCGCCTTGCTCCAAGCATCCAATGTTCAATTCCATATGTACGCCGATGACACACAACTTTACCTAAAGCTACGATCCCCGGAAGATATCAAACTTCTGAATTCCACACTTAGTAACACTCAATCTTGGTTGGCCGATAATCACCTCAAACTAAATGCTCTGAAAACTGAGTTCCTACTCATTTCACCTCCGGCGAAAATTACCACCACCCAAACCTGGCTCAATAACCTAACAGCACTCCATGTCCAACCGACCATCGTGGATTCTGCGAAATCCTTAGGCATCACACTCGACGCCAGGCTCAACATGCAACAGCACGTTAGCAAAGCCACAAAAGGAGCTAATTTCCAAATCAACACACTGAGGAAACTTAAACCCTTCCTCCCAGCCAAAGACTTCCAAACTGTTGTACAAGCTTTAATCATCCCTCGCATAGATTATGGAATTGTGGCCCTCAGCGGACTCCCGCTATCCACAACAGCACCCCTAAGAGCCTCCCTGAACGCTGCCGCGAGACTCATTACTGGCTCAAGAAAACATTTGCATATATCCCCAGACTTAAAATCTCTAAAATGGCTGCCTCTTGAAGCCAGAATACAGCTAAAAATTGCCGTTATGACACACTCGGCCGTGCACCACAAGGCACCCAACTACCTCGCTCAAAAGCTGTCTATATCAGGAGGTTCGAGGTACAATAGAAGTACAAAAAATCTACTCCTGAAACCTCGTAGATTCCGGAAAGAAAAAACATACAAGCGCTCCTTCTCATGAATGGCACCCAGGATCTGGAATGCGCTCCCTCCTGAAACCAGGCTCATCTCCTCCACTGCACTCTTCAAGAAAGAGGTGAAAACCATCCTTCTGGCCAAGATCTCCTGAACTTTATAGATGTTGGATCAGAGACTCTGCATCGCTTTGTATTATTGATCACCTGATTGTTTCTTGGCACTATATTCTTACCTGATTGTGACACCACTATGCTACTCTCCTACTGCCGACCAATATATGATACACTTTAGTTTGTTGAATCACCGTCCCAATGCCCCCACCCCGTGTTCTCTCTATCCTAAGAAATTGGTATAAGCCATCCCTACATCCAATGGTTACCTGAACTCTATTGTAGCGGGATCAATGACTTGTGCCGTCTTATATTATTTGTTACCTGATTGTATATCTGTATGTTTTCTGTACATTATTTTTATCTTATTATGTTAGTGACTATTATACTGATCCCATTATGTCTGTTCAGTTATATTGCCCCTACCCCTGTCTCTGTGAAGCGCTCTGATATCTGTAAAGATCTTGTTCGCGCTATATAAAACTTTGAATGAATGAATGAATGAATGAATCATGGTCACGTAGAGTAAAACCAGGACCATTTGCTTCAGAGTCAGAAAAAACACAGGATACTTATGACAATGTCAGGTAAAAAAAAAAAAATCTCTCTCTGCAGGATAAATACCCTTTTTGATATGGGCCTATTTACTTTAAAGTAAGTACAAGTTGTGACCACCCTCAGTCCTTCAGTGTGTAACATGTCACTGGTATGTGCCTTCAGTGTGGGTCAACCTTTGTCTGCCTTACTTGGGAATAAATCATATGGCCTTTGATGCAGACAGGCAGAAAATATCTGTAAAGGATGCATATACTGCCCAGGATAGAGAGAAGACTCTGGAACTCACAACCCATATAAGGAAATACCTCTTTTTTGTATGGCCAAACAGACCTTAGTGCCAGTGCCATTACCTCAAAATGTGTATGTCGAATTTGGTCACACCTAATTGGAAACCCTAACTTATCTGTAAATCCCAGCATATGGTGCCCACGGCATGTAAGTTAAGAGGATCACAACAGGAATTGAATCACTGGTTGTGCCATCCTTGGGGAGACAGGAGTAAAGCTACTCTCCTTCTGCCTTTGCAGACTGGAAGAGCAGTTTTTACACTGCTAGCCAGACTTTGCCGTTCAAACCTCAAGTCACTTCCTGCACTACGAATAAGTCACCGCTATGGCAGGCCCATCAGGCAATAATGCACAGCATAGTGAATCCAGTAAGATTCACGCTGCAAAACTGTCATTTTTACTGAGGAAAGTCTTGGCTGCCCAAATAGCAAGTACAGAGTTGTACACTGACCCCTCAGCTGTGCTTTCTCTGGAACAGTGCAATCGAAGTGGATAATCCAAGGTATCAAACAACTCGGTACATTGAGCCGACATTTTTTCATTCACCAATAAAGAGTTAAAAAATGGCTTAGGAGCTAAATAATTTTGTTTGGTGTACACTATGGCACCACCCCATTTTCTACCACTATGGCAAGAATAGCATGTCTCTTCTGTTTTAGGTTTTCAAAAGTAACTCAAAGACAGGGGTGCCACCCATTCAAAATCACCTCGATCATAGGAAAAATTGTAAGCACAAATCTATTTAAAAGTGGTTTAACTGGACCTGTCAACATGGCATGGACTTCGAAGAAGATTACCCAAAGGATCAGTTCACATTTAAAGTTCTCAGAGCTTCTTGAATCATTGATAGAACATAAAAGGCAGACAGGGATAAATTAATATGGTACTAAGTCACGGATTATTGTAGGGTTCAGGTCAAAGTCACATTGTGGTTGAATTCAAATTACCATCAACAAGGCTATGACATTTGACCCAACTTCTAGAGAGCAGGTATTCGCAAAGAACTACAGTCATGCGACAAAAATAATTTACTGAGAATTTTTTGCAAGTCTTTACATGGCCAGGCCAATTGCAGTATGTACATGCACCCAAACAATGAAGGGTTAAGCTTAAGGAGAACAACACTGCAACTTAAACAAGTCAGCACATTTTACTCCCCCAGCTATTTTAAACCAATTCAAAATTACTTTGAAATTGCTACGGGGAAAAGCCCATGCTGCACCTTGTAAGCACTTGTTAAGGTTTCCAATCAATCTCTCTTCAGCGCTGGTTAATTTTAATGTGCTCGAGGAGGAGATTTCCAGTATCCCCCAAAAAAATGCATGCCATACAGAAACCCCCTCCACGCACTGCAGCACCCAAGAGACGCAACAGAGGGTTTAAAAAGGTAATTTAATGACTTAACAAAACAAGAAAGGAAATCAATCCCGAGACGTGGCTCAAATAAGCACTATTACGAATGAGACCAGGGGGTAGATGTATCAAGCTTTTTTCTTGTCGCAAACGCTGCGATTCGCAAAATAGCAGCGTTTGCGACAAGAAAAACGGGAAATGAGATGTATCATGCAAAAAGTTTGCAATATTAAGCAATCGCAAATTTTGCGATTCCTTAACATTGCGCAAGCATTTAAGAAATCGCAAATTGCGATTTCTTAAATGCTATGTATGAAACATTTCATTTTAGCGAATTTTGGCTAAGAAATCGCAAATTACCACCAACTTGTAGTTGGTGGTAATTTGCGAATTCTTTTACAAATGCACTTTATGCAATTTGTAAAGGTGCCATGTGACGCTCATACATGCCCTTAGGGCATGTATGAGCGCCATATGCGCACACATGACTTTTTCAGGGTTGCTGCAGGGTGTCCTTGAGACACCCCTGCACCCTTGAAATTATTGAGAATAATTTCACATTCATTCCTATGGGCCTCCTGGCCCATAGAAATGAATGAGAAATTATTCCTTATTTGCGATTAGCAATTTGCTAATCGCAAATAAGGAATTTTAAGAAATCGCTAAAAAGTAGCGAATTTCTACATGCATACCATTTTGCAATTCCCAAATAGCGATTCCTTAAAAATCGCTATTTGGAAATCGCAAAAGGGTATGTTGATACTTCTACCCCTAGGTTTCTTGTGTGCATTCTAGGTTAGGAAGATAGCACCAGGTTTGTCTGTTCCGTTTCAAAAACACAAACAACTGAGACAGCTTAGCAGTTAGCTGGAGATGAATTTTGTCACTACAGACAGACCAGCAAAGTTCATAGCGTGGGAGTTTCTTTAAGGCCAGCAAACTTTCCATGCAAGTCAAACGTGTTGCCACAAAACAATATTCGATACATACAGCAAAGCATCATGGCTGCTGCCAAGTTCAATACTAATTGGGCAGGATTGTTTGGGCTTCTTCATTTCTCACTACAGTGAAAAAAGCGGTAGGACATGTTGGAGCAACATTTCAACACAAAATAGTTTTATGGTAAAAAGAAACGATCTTCAAACTAATGGCTACCATAGAGAGTAGAAGAGGGGGTGTTTAGGCGCAACATGAGGAAATTAGCTAATAGAAAGTAAACTGTAAAAGTAGTGCAGTCAAACAAACAACTAAACACAGCCATTCAAGTTTGGAGCTGCCAAACTATGGACGTCAATGCAAAACAAGAGACCACCACAGACCAGCACGGAGGGAGAGGGGAAAAGAGACCAAACAATATTCACAACTGAAACGATTAAGTGCGTTTCCCTTTGTTTCAGACTCTGGCCGCCTCATGCTTTGACTTTCTCAGATCATAGTGATCTCAGCATTGCACACATAGGCCGCCATATGTCAGATCAAACTACTTTGGAACGTTCCACTTTCTGCCAACTCCTTTAAAGTTTAAATGCGTCAGTATTTTGGCTCCATTCCCCTTATGTTGCAGCTGTTCTTCCAACTCAGAACATTCTCGTACATTCGAAGTACAAAAAAGGCATGAAAATTAAATCAAGTCCTCCTCCTTGTTTTTCCAACAGGTTTTCCCCTCTGGTAACAGTTTTCAGACACGCAAATTAGGGAGCAAGCATTGCCATATTTAAAAAAAACAAAGCAGCAATTTGAAGAACCACTTGGAGAATCGTGGAGCCTTTTGTTAACCCATTTTTGAAACTAAATGCAAAATGGGAAGCAAAAAAAGGGAAATGCAATACTTCTGTATGTGGAAATCAAGGTCTTGTGCTATTGCTCCCCTAAGAACATTACAAAACATAGTATACAATTCTGGTTTACAAATTAAAACAAATAGTTTCAAGATTTAACACACAATTAATATTTGTGACTATTCTGGTCTTCTCATTGGAACCCCTTAAACTCAACAGAAGCCTACTGGTTATTAACTAGCAAACACAGACAGCAAGTCAGGAAATATTTGGATGCAAAATGTTATCAAATGACCATAATGACACTAACTGGTGTCGGTTGCTTCGCCCGTTACCCTGCAGAGCTCATGTTAAGATACAGTTTACAGTAGAATCCATTTCAGCACACACGTATGCTATGGCCATATCCAGAGCAAGCCAGTTGCCTTTCATATACAGTGTATAATCTATGAGTGATATTAAGTGGGGTAAAAGAACACTTACGCATTAGAAAGTCCCGGATTTGCTTGATGAGATTCCGCAGGTCTTCGTTGCTTCGGTCCACTTTGCCCTTGGTTGCATTTGTTTTTAATAAAATCTCTTCTGCACTTCGCTTGGCTTCATCCGCCCTGACTTTCGACTCCGCAACCTGGTAGATGTATGTCATCAACAATAAGGTTAAATCAGCACAAAAGTGATGGATGGAAGTGCATGCATAAATCTGAATCATTGATAACTACTCTGGGGCATTCGATTCTACAATGCTTCAGTCATTACAAACAAGGAACAACCATATGCAATTCTATCTTTATTCTGTCCCAAAAGGGTCCACTGACTGCAGAAGAAAAGTACCCCAGATTAAATTTACCCTACTTGGGTTTTATTGGAGAGGGGCAGCTTGAGTTCCTAGAATACTCAGGTGCATTCCCTTTCACTTGCCTGCAGGGGACACACGGCAGTACAGTAAGTATGGGTGGTTTTGACTATGTATGCCTTTCCTGTAACTACATAACAGCAGTGTAAATATTATTTATACATATTTATTGATTAGCCATTTGCATATGGGACAAAGTACCTTAACACTGCTTTATAAGGATACTCCAAGTAACCAAGTAGTCTGTGACCATGAGGCCGCCGGCCAAGTGCCTTTCTGAGGTCGTGGAACT
Source organism: Lissotriton helveticus (assembly GCF_964261635.1). Classification (NCBI taxonomy): domain Eukaryota; kingdom Metazoa; phylum Chordata; class Amphibia; order Caudata; family Salamandridae; genus Lissotriton; species Lissotriton helveticus. The sequence continues at coordinate 1,260,278,979 of NC_136057.1, read as the reverse complement.
CCGAGATGACTTGGACTACCCTTTTTATGTACGGTTGAGCGTAGTTTATTTCTTCAAATATACAGATGCATTTGTTCTGCATTATTTCCATAACTGCCATGCAGCCCTCTTTCATGTTTGATGCTTTCAGAGAGTCCTTTGACGTGTATATTTTAGGTTAAAAGTAAGAAATGGCTAAAAGTTTCACGGAAGACATTGAACAGCAATTTACAAGAGAACATCTCCATTTGCTGGAGCATAATTCTGGTTCATGTATAATAATTCATCTACATGGTTCAAAACGCATTTTGTATTGACTTTCCAAAAATCCAAAATAAATTTTAGGAAACGATCCCATGTTTACCTGCTTCTGCCATGTTGAAATTTTTTTTTTATTTTGTTTTATCAGCACCAAATACGAGTTCTGAAAACCAACACTTAATTGGACTATGGCTTTCAGCTCTTCCTTTCACTATTCTACTGGGTAGGTCTGGGCATGCCAGGACAGGGTGGTTGGTGCTCCAGTAGAGGAATATAATCGGTTTTATTCTCCCACTTTCAGGCGCACAGTGTCTCACAACCAAAGAGGAAGGGGTGAAAGGAATTGGAAACTTAGGTGGTACTGCCCTGACTGGTAACGTGGGTTGTACTCTAACAGCAGCATAACCAACCGGTAGGTCACACCACCAGATGTCAATCATTTACATGGAGGAGAGATCTGTCCACGTAATTCTGCCTTCTACTTCCACTGCCGAGGTAGTACCCTGAATTTTACTTTACTGTGTGGAGACGAGCCTTGCAAAGTTTGTAATAAAAACCATTTTCTAACTGGTCCAATTCTGGGCAGTTTTACTGGGGCACAGGGAGTCAACCCAAAGACCAGCTGGGAACCCTGTCCACTTCCGGGAAGGTGGAAGTGGGGAAGAGGGAGAGACTGGAACCCGAACCAACAACGTTCTTTCTGACCACGCTTGAAACCAGGCCTCTTTACCATGAAGTTAAATTGCATTTTGAATGCCACTCAATCTGCATTTTGATCAGTTCTGAGGTAGACATTATATTTTCACTCTCTAAGCGTATGGGTACTAAATACTCTGGGCTATAAAGATATTCAGAAAGCTTACCTACAATGAATATTTGTGTTATGGTTTAAAAACGTCATAAGGTCCACAATGAAAATGTATACTGTCATAATAAAACCACAATTTACCATGTTAGAAAGTTGCTCCACTTCAGCCAGAGCTCCCAGAATCTCTCTATCAAAGTCTGTAGCTGTCAACCATGCATTGCGCGCCACTGTGACCAAACCATCACAACCAGGCCCGCCACATTTTCTCTCGCCATCATCTGTTTTGCAGGTCAAGCCACCACATTTTGAATCGGCGCACAAAACTCCAGGTGGATTTCCACAAGTCTATAAGAGAAAAGGCTTCATGTCACTCAAACACAATAAGACATTAGCAGAAACAAAAAGGTTAATAGATGGCAGTCGATGCTTAGATTGCACTTCGAGTCAAAATGTTTGCACAGTCTGTAATGTAAACCGACTACTTTGACTATTTCAAGAAAATGAGTTACAAAAGTGTGCATAGAATATGTTCCTCCTATTTAGGAAAGCTACAAAGACGAGGCTTAATATCCAGTAACAACTGGCAAATTCTCCACTTTAGCCCCTGAACACCCTCTACCTTTCTGAGTCTGGTAATGTAATATTAACAGAAAAAGGAACTTCTACAAACGCATATTTCGCTGTCTGAAATGGAATATCAGCAGAGAAAAAAATCTCCAGACAAACCCAAAGTATCAGTTAAGGAAAGCCAGTGGAGGTTGGCTGGTGACGTTATTTTCCAATATGCACGCTAAAGTGCCATCTCCAGACTTCTAAAACGTATAATTCATGATCCCAAATAGGAATATGAAAAGCATAAAGCCTATTTAGGGTTTTCTTTATTGAAGTACTAACACCAAATGTACTTGTTTGTATGAGCTTACATAACAGAAAATACAATTTAAAATAAGCTAAAATAGTTGGAAACATTTGCACATAAATTGTGTATTATTTGAAAACACGTGATACAGGAGTACATCTCAGATACATCCAAACCACCGGGCAAGATGCTGGCCAACCTAGGCCAGTTAATATTAAACATATCCATCTATAAAATAGTTTAGGTTGGGTTTATTAAACCTATAAGACACTGACACCTGTGGTGTTTGGTTCTTGTGCAGCAATTACCTTTTCCTTCTTTCTAGTAGAGGCGTGTGCAGGAATCATCACAATGACCATATTGTCCCTATGGGGGCTAGTGTGCTTTAATGTAAGCCTGGTAGGCTGCTCTGGGTATTATGGTATCCTTTACTGGGGGTGTGTTTGAAAAGTTTCAACACTCCGTCCATCGTTTTATTTTGTGATCTTGGTATTATGGCATCATGACTAGCACCACTCCCTGCAAGACTGAACTGGTGTATGGACTGTCTGATGTTCCTTCTTCCTTGGCTCCAGTCATGGCTGTTCCAGGCACAGAAGATCCTGACCCAAGATGGCCGACAGGTGAGGAGCTCCAGCCTTTTTGGCTTAAATCCCTAAATTTCCCCCCTCTCCTAGACCCGTTTACTCACCAGGATCGTGCTCCAATCGTTTCTCCAATCTCCTCTTCTTGGATTCGTTAACCTCAGACGAAATCAGGAGAACTTCTCTGATCGGCAGAGCCAGAGCAACATGGCAGTTGCCCGGTGTAGCTACAGCGACAGCTGTAAGGGAGATTGGCCCCAGCACACGCCCATGGCCGTCATCTACCCAGCCAGGCTTCTGGCATATTTCTCTGCGCCTCTCCGTTGCGGACACCTTATCTCGCCCTCCCTCCTGACGAATCGGGGATGGTCGACTGTTCGACGAATCTATCCTTCGGCGGTGCTGATGCCTGGTGGCGCTTCACAGGATGGCTGTGGAAGAACTGGGACAAGTTCACCCCTCCCATTGCCTTCCGGGATCGACTGCTGCTGCTTCCCATTCTCTCTGCCTTCCAGCTTTGCCTCCTGTGGGATGTCCAGAACTCGTGAGTCTTTTTCCAGGTACGGGGTGCAGAGGCGGAAAGTATCCTGGCACTGTGGTGCGTCGCCCCCAGGCTGTTCTTTGCTTCTGGGAGACGCGCCCTCCTGGACTGCGGTGCTGCTCCACTTTCGCGGGGACCGCTGCCCCAACACCCAGGCAGATTTCCCCAGATATTGGTGTGCTGATCTAGGGCACTACTACCCCCGCGACCCAGAGCCCGTGCATTCGGATGGACTGTTGGGGTTCGACCTCCTCCAGCACTCCGCTCTCCTTCGGTGCTTTTGAAGGCGTCCCTCCTCCTGCTCCACTCCGTACAATTCGCTCTCAGGAGTTTATTTTGGGCCTTGACTTGCGTGTGTCTCGCCATTTCGGGATATTGTTGTTGGCCCCCTCAACTTGGATCCTCCATCTTGTCGACCTCTTGTCTGTTCCCCTTCTCTCTGGACTCCATCTTGGCTATCCTCTAACGTTTCCATCTACCGCTGGACTGCTCCTCATTCTTAGCCTTACTGTCCTTTAATTCAATGGCAAAAATCGTTTGAGTTCTCTCAGCTTGGGTAGATAACACTCGGACTATTTTTATTCTTAATGATTTTGCTGAAAAATAAAAAAAAGATTTGCCCACTTTTTAACTTTAGCATGGATTACAAATGTTGCAAAAAAAAAACCAGACATTTGAGAGTGTTAAGAGTGTAGAGATTTTGCAGAGTGTGAGAAGAGCTCCTTCAGAAGAACATATGAACCAGTAACCACTTGCATCTTTCGACCGAACGGCTTGAGAACAGTATGTCCCTAAATCCTAATGCATCCGGTGTAATGTAGAGCGCGAAAAAAGGGGTGTAGTGGTACTAGATCCACCCATCTGTGTTGCTGATTCCAGAGAGTAGGGTATTTGGCCACCACATAATCTGATAAATGAGCTGCACTCCCTGACTCAGGGGAAGCACCCCCTGGATGCACTACTCTGAATCCCTGAAAATGGGATGTACTCCAATTGTTCAAATAATTAATTTGCAAGCCTTATAAATCCAGAGTAAGTTCTCCAAATGTAATTCATTTAAATAACTATAACCCAAATTCATGAAAGTAAGAATCTGTCGAAGAAAGGCCCTGCCCAAAACGCATCTGGATGTTTGAAGATTGAAAGTCAAGCACCTATATGTAAAGACAAAATGATACATTTGGAATATTTTGAATTGCATTGTTCAAATGAATTAAATGTAGAGAACTTACTCTAGACATATCAGACTTGCAGATTAATTATTTTAACAATTGGAATAAATCCCATCTTCAGGGTTTCAGAGTAGTGCAGCCAAGGGGCGATTCCCCCGAGTTGGGGATCGGAACTCATTTATTGAATTCACGCCTAGGATAGGAAGGTGATACCCTGATGCATATAATCGAATTGACAAAAGGGTACACCAGCAGTTACGAAAAAGGAGTGTGTTACCTACAAATTCGAATCACCACACACTGCACATGTCTAGTACTCCCTGGCACTCTTATGAAAAGAAGCGTCAGTAACAAAAGCTTGGGGGTTCGTGATATTTGAAAACATTTCATAAAAGTAAGATTCTGTTGAGGTAAAACAACCATTAAGAACATGCTGGTTATTTAGTTGGGGGCACTAGGGAATTCAGAAATGGTAAGAGTGAAAAATACAGCAAGCTTCATTTGTTGATTTGATTAGAATGAAATAAAATGAAATATCAGTTATCTCGGTCAACATTTGTGTACGTTTGAAGCCACAGGCATATTTTTTCGCATGGAGTATACTGTGCATTAAAATATCATACTTTTTCAGATAGTGCAGAAAGGTCCAGGCTCTGAAGCTTGCCGCCAAGCTCGTCCAGGAGCCGGGATTGCTCTTCTTGCTGTTCTCCGAAGCTCGCATGTTTTTCACTTATAATGTCTTCCACTTCCTGTCGCTTGGCAGCAGACTGCTCCACAAAACTTCCCGGGTTCACAGTAGAGGCATTGACTTTTTCTTCCGCCTCCTGAGACATCTTGTAGTAGTTATTGATGCTATCAACAGCTCCTACAAAACAAAAAGTATTATTTAGGCATTGCTTCCCTTGGTGTGCACATTACAGACACATCTTCATGTTGTTTACAGTTTACTCCCAAAAAGATATGTGCGCTGGCACGGCCAGTCATTAAGGGCCCAGGGGCCCCACTCCTCCACCTTTTCAAACATGAAAAGCATCTGTCAGGCTGAGCCAAAGGTCAGCCTGGCAAGGTCTTCCTATTTGCGTCAAACAGCCAAGCGTTGTACATAAGCTAAATAAGCAGGCACCTGGCAGCCTGAGCCAACTATTGCTAGTCTGAAGGCTTGACAGCCCAGGTCACTGTAGCCTGGCAAAGCATTGCAAGGTCCTTCCCACTCGTGTAGGGGGCACGTTACCTATAGACTCAGACCTGGGTAATTCCTTGTTACAGGGTGGGGTGGGGTCAGCAAATCTTACTGACTACATCCTACTCTGTGACCAGTAAGGGAAGGTCGTCCTCTCATTGGAGGGCCCAGGACAAGGTCAGCAAATGAGGGGAGGTGGCAGTCCCTTCCCGAATCATCCAGGAACCACTACCCGATATCACCGCCACAGCCCGGTACTTTTTTTTTTTAGGCTAGGTACGTCTGTGTATGTAGGAAGGTATGCGTACTTACATGGCCTTGCTGCGAATGGGTCGGTGTATGTGCTTTAAATGGTGAGTGTATGTGCGAGTGCTTATAATTGGATAGGTGGGTGTGAGTGAGTGTGCATGTAGACGAGTGTGTGTGTGTGGCCCACCCACTCCACCTGCTCATGCAAATTACCATCCGCCAATGCATGTCACCCATTTAAGATTCTCTAAATACTTAGAAAAAAGTCAAAAATGCATCAATTGAAAGTGCATGTGTAGCGATTTATGGAGAACCAATTAAAGGCATTGACAGGTGAAACTAACTATGCGCATGGGTTTGCGGTGTTTTTAGAAACAACCAGTACTGTAATCTTGAAGCAAACACATTTAAAGTTAAAACAATTATGAATGAGCTTCCATGAATATTTGTAGATAATATACCATTTAATAACTAGAGCAAATCCAGGGAATTTGGCTGATCGCTCGAAAATAACATAAGATACTTTAGTACAGGAATACATTTTACATAGGTTTTAAGACAGGTTTTTAATAATTGCAATATCACATCTATTTTATTAGAAACTAGCTCTAGCAATGACAAGGTTGACCGGTTCAGAGATCCACAACAAAATGCATGGGTTTTAGACAGCAGGTGACCACGCTTCCTTCCACTGAAAGTTTGAGTAAAGAAAACTACTCAAGGGCAGAAATATCGGTCATGGGAATTCCTGTGTTCCTCGGTTTCTTAAAGAGACCCCGAGCTAGATGGTCAAGTCCCGCATACGGAGTTCCTTGTGGAAATTGAGATGCCTGGTTGGCGGAATAGCAGCACTCCCTACTTCGATCCGCACATTTTCAGTTTCAAGACGTGACTCCTGTTTTAGGCACAGCTGGGAAAGCAGGAAGGCAAATATGAATTTCCACTCAACAGCCTCCTGGCATGACTGGCCCAATAAGGCAGGAGAAGAATTGACCGAGAGGGAGTTTGTGCAGGGTCACCCAGATGGTATTTGTGAGTGCTTCACTGAAGGCTTGGAGTGGTGAAATATTGGGAATGGGAACTGCATGACAGAACTAGAATAATATCAAAAACACAAATACACTCAAATATGGATCTACTATGGTATTCAGGACACACCATTTTAATCCCTGTCCCCAAGAGTAGAAAGATATAATAACTATGCACACCTTCACAGCCAATGTGGAATCCAATGTACTCTGAAGTGTGCTTCTTCCCACAAATCTGCCCAGCTGGGTACTTAGTGAATAAGAAGGTGTTCTGGGAGCTCAGCAGGACAATGGAGCCTGAGGCCCCTGCAGTGGGAAAAAGTCAAAGGAAAAGCTGCAGCGCTTGCAGGTGTTTGGACAATTTGCCCAGTGAGCGACTGCAGCCTCAGACCAGGGGCCACTGATGAAATAATAGGAAGTTTGAAGACCTTGTGTTAGCAAAATGATGGCTAAAAGGATTCCAGCCGCAGGCAGGAACGCAACAATAAAGACAATACAGCACAGCGTGAAGAGTCCTACCAACTAGTGGAGGACGGAAACACAGCAGATCAACAATCTCCCAGATCTCCCAGGGTGTACTGCATTTATTCATGTGGGTGAGAAATTGCAGGGGGTCTCCTGTACACTCTCAATACAGAGCCAAAGTATAGCTTAAATCTGTTGGCCTCTAATGATCTTCATTGAATTCAAGAAGAGGTTGCAGGGTAGTGGTCCATGTACAACCCACAGTGATAGTTTGCATTCTGTGTTTTAACATTGCTAGAAAACATGTTTAATGTGTTCATTTTGCACCAACTACTCGCCATTATAACCTTGACCACTCACCATGAAAATCTGAGATTTTAATATACTCCAGTTGATCTGCAAGTTCTTTAACCACTCTCTCCAAACTCTGGGCATCCTTCTGCAGATCACTCAGCTTTACTTCCGTCTCATTGGTTTGTAACGCAGACAGTTCTTTTTCTACATAAACTATCTTCTCCAACACATCTGTTTTCAGCTTCCTAATAGCACAATAGAAATTCTCATGTTATTTAATATTCTGTAACTTTTAAAACAAGTTATATATTTTACTAATAGCATTCTGATGTTAATACAGATTATCAAGAGTGTGCCTTTTAACTGCAACCAAAATAAACACCAATTGTACTTTTTTCTAAAGCAACAAAGCAGGTGTACAATTAATAACTAAGTGAAGTGGAAAAAACACAACAGAGCAATCATTGCAGTTTTAGGACAGATGCAAAAGGTTCCATGATACCCATAGTTATTTACAAACACAAACCTGAGAAACAGAAAAACGGATGTTTTGAGAACCAACAATATGTTCTTTCAGACCTTTTACACATTACCACTTGTCTATTCATGCACCAAAACTAAATGATGACTTACCTCTAGGAGGAGTTTTCAGATTGAAGAATATTTAGGATTCACATGCTATGCATCATCCCACTATCTAGTGATTGGGTCTGGAATGAAACTATTTTTTGTGTTGTGTGGGGGAATCATTGACGATCAACCTTTGGTGCTATGTCCACGCTCCACTGGCTCATCCTCATAAGGGCTGATGCTAGGTATAGCCATTGCCCTGGTGCGCTTTGTGCCTTGTGGTATGAACGCCACATGCGGGGTGACAGGCTGCGATTCCCCCCTCTTCTCTGCATTCTTCTTGCAGTGAAACCTCCTCTGATTAGTCCTCTGGACTGCAGAGCACCTCTTATTTTGCAGTCGAATTATCATTTTTTATTCTTTGCAGGTATTCTCAATTTCAGTTCCGAAGATGGTCTTGCCATTGAAAGGCATATTGACCAATGCTGTCTGTAGTTCTGGATTGAACCAGACACCCCTAGTCATGCATCTCATTTTAGGTGGTTCCTGAGCAAAGCTGTCTACTTGCTATGTCCTTCGCATTTAATGTGGACGTCACACATTTATTGGTGATGGTTTTGCCCTCTTAAATACACAGTCTTTGCTTTTCTTGTACTGCTTGAGGAGGTGCTGCATAAACTCCTCTATCTCCTCCTATTGTTGGTGGCTGCATCTATTGAGCAGTGCATTTTGTAGGAAAGTGCACTTTTTTGCATGGTTGCGCCCCACTTTTTCCTGATGTTGATGCACTTTGACTAAGTGTGCCCTGTGTTCCTGCAAACCAGGTACCCAGGGCCTATGTACATTCCCTAAAACTGTACTGTTGCAAACCCAATTGGCAACTCTCTTGCCTACAAGTCCCTTGTAAAAGGGCACTGTGACCAGGGAAGACTTCTAAGAACTGCAGCACATATCGTGCCACCCTTAGAGGCCCTGTACCTCAACAAACACACACTGCCATTGCAGGCTGTCTGTTTCGACGCAGAGCAAAGTGAAGAGTCCACATGGCACAAATCACTGTGTGCCATGCCTAGAATCCACTGCATATGGCATAGGAAAGCCACCCCTCTAGCTGAGTGCACTGTACCACTGGTGAGGGTACAGGTGCCTGAGCCCTGTACCCCTACAGTGTCCAAGTCCATTCTTAGACATTGTAAGTTCATTAAAGCCATAAAAGAGTATATGATCTGGGAGTTTTGTCTCTCAAAACCTCAGAGCACCATAATGGCTTTACTGAAATCTGGTAAGTTTGATATCAAACTTCTCAGCACACTAAGCCCACACTGATGCCAGGGTGGGATTTAATGCCAAATGCACTCAGAGGGCATCTTAGAGATACCCCCTGAAAAACGACCTAACTCTAGTGTCCTGGCTGAGTGGCTGATCACCAGCTCCAACCACCAGACATGTTCTGGACCCCTGGGTCGAGAGTCTGTCGCTCTTGGGGTCCTGAAACACAGCACATCCTGGGAAGAGGTGCACGGCCTCCACCCCCAGGGTGGGTAGGGTCCATGAAGAGGAGGCTTCTAAGGCTTGCCGCCTTTGTGATCTACCACAGCCATTTGCTGCTCCCAGCAACAGGCCCCCACTGGTTCTGCCCCCACTTTCGGCATGAGATTCAGTGGGAAAACCAAGATAGGAGGAGAGGTGTGCCCACCTTTGCCAACTCCACCCGTCAGGTGGGGGAGGAGAGGTGAAGCACAACTTCAGTCCCCGCCCCCTTGCAGATGGGCGGACCTAGCCACCTAGAGTGAGGATGGCATTATAGGGGGTGTACCCACCCCAAGGAACAGACCCTTTGGTCCCTACCTGTGACGCCTCTAAATTTAGCATTTAGGGTCAACCCTGAACCTTGCCTCCCCTTTACAAGAAGAAATTAGAAGAAGGACCGAAGAGCCGTTCTGAGGCAGAAGAGGAGGACACCGACTGACTTGGTCCCAGCCCTACAGGCCTGTCCCGACCTCCACCGACTACAGCGAAATCCCGGTGTGTCCTGCATCAAGCAGCCCCCAAGAACCCAGAGGACCTGCTCTGCCTTCCCAAATCAGACTTTCTCTCCCGAAACTCAGCAGATTTGCTCACCCACAGACTCTGGTTCCGGCCAAATCTGCAAGTCTCCACCACTCTGCACCAGATGACCACGGCCCAAGTACGAGTGTCCCCACACCACAAGGAGATCTACCGGCGATCCTGACCTGGGATCTGGTGATTCCTGACCTGCCTCAAGTCTCCAAACAAAGCCTGCAGCCCCTTTCTGGAGGATCCTCCTAACCGTGACCGGAGAATGCAGCCTGTTGGAAAACGAGGCAGCATCTGTGAGGCCTGCACAAATAACATGACACATTTGTCCTTCACTGGGAACCAAACACCCTAGGGCAGCGCCTGACTCTCAGAGGGTAGCGTTGCAGAGCAGTCTGAGGTTTACTCAAAGGAAGGTGGTGTGGGCTAGTAATCCACATTTGCAGGTGCGCCAAACTAACACTCAATAATTGATTGTCCAGTCTGTACTTTGCTTTATAAAAGTAAGAGTACATTTTTTAAACACACACTCCACTCAACTATACACCAATTTACAAATATACATAAGCTGTTGCAATTACTTTGTGACATTGCATAACATCTCCATCCCTCCCGCAGGGGGGGTGGGGTCTAGTACCACCACTCCCATGTATGCACATCATCTTGCCCCCAATGCAATTAGTTGAACCTATCCTGGAGCGAGGGCCCTGCGCACTGGCACCATCCCAGTGGCGACCCCTCCCCATTACCTCAACAAGCATTAAACAGGCTACACCTGCCTTGATGACACATGACCCTGACTGAGCATCTCCTACTGACCATACAGTATTCACCTCTTCATCTTAAGGGCTAGCAGTCTGATGTCTTCACCTAAGCGCAGCAGCAAGAATACATGTTTACGCACACTTTAGAATGACAGTACTCAGCACATTTGGATATCATTAGAAGGCATTGCAATTACAGCCCCTAAAGGCATCACAGATAAAATCACAGGTTTAAGTATCTACAGTCAGACACCCTAGCAGGAATGTCTAGCCCCTTAAATCCATTTTTCATATGACATCACCTTGCACCAGCACTTCACATTAGCCAGGTGAAATTCAGCCCCTCCACAAGAAAAAACCATTAATAATCACAGTTCAGTGCAATTACACCTCTTCATCTCCAGGGGATGCCCTTCTAGACATCCCCACCTCAGCCCTTCATGCAATTATCCACAACACCCTCAGCTGAAGAACAAAAGTTCCAGCCCAGAAGGTGTTTACTGCCAGCCGAGCCCTGGAGGGGTTGATTCCTTGGAATCCCCAAGACACTTGGGGTGGGACTTTGCTCGTGCTGGGGGGAGACTGCGCTTCTCCTGCAGCTCCCCCAGCACCTTTGCACCTGTGTATTGGTGACCCCGTTCTTCTGGGGCCACCACGAGCCAAGAAAACGCTGTATTGCCCTTGCAGGCCGGTCCTGGCCTGCAAGGCATTATGCGTTGTGCCGCATATTAGATGAGCGGCTCTCCCGCTGCTCCGGGGAGAGCCGCGCTGGCGCTTCGCCGCTTCCTGTGCCCTCGGTGGGGGGTCCGGTCCCACCCAGACCCCCAGGTAAGTCCTTCGGCTCGGGGAGCTCACCCCCGGCCGATCTGCCGATTTTCTGGGGCCCGGTCCCACCCGGGCCCCGGACACCTCCTTTCCATCTTCTTGGGGGCCCCGGTCCCACCCGGGACCCCCGCGGCCTTCCATGCTGGAGGGCAGTCCAAGGAGCCCACCCCTGGCTGCCCCCGCCGGCTCCACGCTCGGTCCGCACCCTTGTGTGCGACCGCGGGAGCCGGCCCTTCAGGTCTCGTCTGCCCGCTCCGCCGGCAGACACGGAGACCAGCGCGGCTCCCGCTGGCCTCGGGGGAGTGCAGCGGCACTCCCCCCCTCCTTCCTCCTGACATCGGGGCCCGGGGATGGGGTCCCGGTCCGCCGGACTCGTTCGGGGTGGGGGCGCGACGGCGCTCCCCCTCATCCTGGCACCTCGGGGCCCGGAGATGGGGTCCCGGGCCCCGCCTTCCGCCTTCATCGCGGGGGGGGGGGGCGCGACGGCGCTCCCCGGCTTCGCTTCGGGGCCCGGGGATGGGGTCCCGGGCCCCTTAGACCCATGTTTGCGGGAAGGGCACAACGACGCCCCCCCCCCCAGCCTCCAGTTCAGCGGGGGCCAGGGTGGGCTCCTGGCACCCCGCGGGGGCATATTCACGGGGTGCGCGACGGCGCACCCCGACTTTACTTCTTTTGGGGGGCAGCCCCCGGGACCTGACCCACCCCGGGGGCATCTCTGAGACCGGCGGCAGAGCCCCACGCGCTTCGTCGTCGGTCTTCTTAGGGGTCAAAGGTCGCCTACCTTCCGGGGGCCATATCTCAGCCCCTGGGGGTCCGATCTGCCCCATTTTTGCGTCTTCTCGCTCCTGGTGGCGTCCCCCAGCCACTGGGAGCACTCTCCTTCGCCCTCGGGGTCTCCAAGAGGGTGCATTCTGCAGGGAGCAGTTTTCGTGTGCTCCCTGCGCCTCTCTTCTCCCTGCGCAGAGGCCTCCTCTTCTGCGCCACGATCCTGGCCTCTTCTTTTGGCGCTGTTAGGGGCCTGGGGGGCAATCAGGGGTTTCCTCCTTCCAACTGCCCATTGCACCAGGCTCCAGCACCTTTCGCCTCCGCAGACCACACCCCAGAGAGAGCTTCTCTTCTTGTGCAAGTACTTTTTAAAAGAGGAGTAGGGGGCTGGCAGGAAGTCTCTGTGTGTCCTATCACACAGCGACACATCACTTCCCTGCCCCCTCCCTCCTTCTTGTCCAGCCTCTGGGTTGTTCAAAATGGAGTCGTCCAGTGTCTCTGGCCACATGGCCTCTGAAACCCAACTCCTTCCCCCTTCACTGCCTTCTCTCCTGGGTGCAAACTGGTGCCTGGCACCCAGCGACAGCAGTTGATGGATTGGCTTTAGCTCCACCTATCTTTTCTCCTTGGAGGGAAGATCTTGCTCTGGGACGAAAGGTCATTAATCTAACCTGCCCTGGCCAGACCCCAGCCAGGGATTCAGAGAAATATGACATTTCTGGACGACCCAAAAGCAGTACAAATATGACTTTGGACTTTGCAGAATACTCATTTTCACATCTGCTACACTGGACATTTGTGCGTGTCTGGAATCTGTAGGCTTTGTGGAAGTCATTTTAGCCATGGGTCCCACATCCCCATAGGGAAATAATGAAGTAAAAACACAGTAAAACACACTGACTTTCCCTGGCATGTTCCTTCCCAGGGTATAAAGCCTATTCCATGTCACCGCCCAATTCTGCATAAGCTGGCCACGCCATTCACTCTGTAGCTGCTCCTGGACTGCGCACGCTAGGAATCTCCCCTGCCCAGACCCTACACGGGTGCACACGCATGTACACCTGTGTCTGCATGTAACCAGCACGGTGCCCCATACTCCAGCTGCTGCGCAGCGGCCTAGTCAAGCCAGGGGGACACCCGTAAAATCTCCATGCAGTCTCCTTCATTATGAGTTCACTGTGGGTGAGTCCCAGATTATGAGGCTCCCCCACAGTAAAACCTCAACAATTAGGTGCTCAAAAAGCGAAAAAATCCGGGCGGCCCATAGTGTCAGAACCACCTTCTAACACACGCCGCGCCCAGCTGATTCCTACAGGGAAGAAGTAGCCACTCTTACATGGGTACACTTCCCGTAGTCAGCGATAACTAGTTATAAGGGGTTCTGACCAGACCCCCCGTACTCACCAGTTATCCGCTCAGACCACCTGCTTCTCCCACCCATGAAATCTCCACCCATGGCAGGGATCCCAGACTACCCTAAGAACCTTCCAGGCTCTAGGTTAGATACCTCCAGGTCACTCATGGTCTACATGGACTCAGCCTAACTAGGCCCACCTTTGCCCGTGGGGATGCAACACTATGCCTACCCGTTCTCTGGACAAGGTTACAGTGCCTCAGCACTGTTGCGGTCTCCCGGGATAGGTCTACCCCCATCCCCGGGTCACTAGCTGGTCTCCCTTCCAGAGTTTGTTCCAACCAGTACCCTCTCTCCGTTTTGGTCCTTGCACCCTAAAGATGCAGCCTCTCTGGACCCTCACCCTGCTGCTGAGGTCAATTTGCTGCCACCACCCTTTCGGGATGACTGGCTTCCCTAAAGAAAGCACAGCCACTCATGCTTTTCCCACTCAGAAAAGCTCCTCTGACCACTAGTCTAACTCCAAAAATAGGACCTCAGACCGGTCTCACTACCACACTGGCAGTGCTAGCGAGGAACACTGAGGGTGCCTTGACAGACCTCCTACAGCTCATTCCCCCCGTCATTAGCACCACACGGAAACTACCCCGGGAACCTAGACCCCCTTCTTGTTCTCCGCTGCGAGAACAGGGCCTATGCACCCTTCCCTCCGAGAGGCGCGCTCTCCTCCCGGAGTACCCTCAGAGAGCCTGTGGGCCCCGAGTTAGCTAGACCCAGGCCCACTTCTCCTGGCTCTCCCCAGTCTCCCGGCAGCGCCCTGGGAGACCGTCCAGCGACCTACATGGTCCCTGGATGGCCTGCACCACCCCTTCTGAAGAGCAGGGTCCCTTCACTTAAGATAGGCCCCACCTGCCTTCAGGGTAGTACTACCACCCTCAGCCAGGGACCCTAATGATCCCGGCTAGGCCTGCACCACCCCTTCGCGAAACACAGGGTCCCTTCACTGAAGATAGGCCCCAACTGTGTTCAGGGTGGTACTACCATGCAGAAGTCCACCTCCTGCCTCGAGCTAGGGGAACATCCCCATGCCCCTGGTCCTTGAGTCCAAGTCCCACAGGACCTACCTGACTGGTTACCGGCTAGACTTCGCCCAAGCCACCACTTCAGGTTCCCTCCACCAGCTCCAGGTCCTGGGGTTCAAGTCCCACAGGAACTACCGGACTGGTCACCGTCCACCACTAACCCTTCAACTGACAACTAGGGAGCACATCCCCCCACTCAGATCTTCACTGGGTCAGTTACCTAGCCCACCTAGGGGCTACCACTACACACCATCACTCAAGAACTACCCTCCTTTGGGGCCACCCACTACCAGGGGCCACCCCTAGGTCGCTCACCTTCCCACCAGTTACCCTGTGGGCCTGCCGGACACTCAACTCTACAAGGTAATTCCACCCCTACACCCCCCTCTGTGATGTAGGTATCAGTTGCTGTCCCTATCTCTTGAGGAGACACCCTCCTCATGCAGGTGTAGTGCGTGTAGTGTTAGGGTTCAAAGGTGTACAATCTGGTTTAGAACATTTGTTTGTAATCATTTCCTTGAAAGCACCATCCCGCTAGCACGTGATAATCAACATAGCGCAGTCATATCAATACAGTTTACATTTATACTATAATATCTTCACATGACACATATGGGCACCGGGCTTTACTTTCACATACTTCTAGTTCACATAACCAAAACTTTGAAGCCTTCCCAGAGCCTTGCGCTCTTCCATTTGCTCATTACTGCATAGGTAATGTGTGGCTAAACTGGACTTATCAAATGCTATAAATGCACACCAGAATGGGATACTATGTTTCCCGCCGCTAGACACCTATGTTGGAAAACGAGGCAGTATCTGTGAGGCCTGCACAAATAACATGACACATTTGTCCTTCACTGGGAACCAAACACCCTAGGGCAGCGCCTGACTCTCAGAGGGTAGCGTTGCAGAGCAGTCTGAGGCTTACTCAAGGGAGGTGGTGTGGGATAGTAATCCACATTTGCAGGTGAGCCAAACTAACACTCAATAATTGATTGTCCAGTCTGTACTTTGCTTTATAAAAGTAAGAGTACATTTATTAAACACACACACCACTCAACTATACACCAATTTACAAATATACATAAGCTGTTGGAATTACTTTGTGACATTGCATAACATTTCCATCCCTCCCGCAGGGGGGGTGGGGTCTAGTACCACCACTCCCATGTATGCACATCATCTTGCCCCCAATGCAATTAGTTGAACCTATCCTGGAGCGAGGGCCCTGCGCACTGGCACCATCCCAGTGGCGACCCCCCCCCCCCATTACCTCAACAAGCAATAAACAGGCTACACCTGCCTTGATGACACATGACCCTGACTGAGCATCTCCTACTGACCATACAGTATTCACCTCTTCATCTTAAGGGCTAGCAGTCTGGGGTCTTCACCTAAGCGCAGCAGCAAGAATACATGTTTACGCACACTTTAGAATGACAGTACTCAGCACATTTGGATATCATTAGAAGGCATTGCAATTACAGCCGCTAAAGGCATCACAGATAAAATCACAGGTTTAAGTATCTACAGTCAGACACCCTAGCAGGAATGTCTAGCCACTTAAATCCATTTTTCATATGACATCACCTTGCACCAGCACTTCACATTAGCCAGGTGAAATTCAGCCCCTCCACAAGAAAAAACCCATTAATAATCACAGTTCAGTGCAATTACACCTCTTCATCTCCAGGGGATGCCCTTCTAGACATCCCCACCTCAGCCCTTCATGCAATTATCCACAACACCCTCAGCTGAAGAACAAAAGTTCCAGCCCAGAAGGTGTTTACTGCCAGCCGAGCCCTGGAGGGGTTGATTCCTTGGAATCCCCAAGACACTTGGGGTGGGACTTTGCTCGTGCTGGGGGGGGACACCGCTTCTCCTGCAGCTCCCCCAGCACCTTTGCACCTGTGTATTGGTGACCCCGTTCTTCTGGGGCCACCACGAGCCAAGAAAACGCTGTATGGCCCTTGCAGGCCGGTCCTGGCCTGCAAGGCATTATGGGTTGTGCTGCATATTAGATGAGCGGCTCTCCCGCTGCTCCGGGGAGAGCCGCACTGGCGCTTCGCCGCTTCCTGGGCCCTCAGTGGGGGGTCCGGTCCCACCCGGACCCCCAGGAAAGTCCTTCGGCTCGGGGAGCCCACCCCGGCCGATCTGCCGATTTTCTGGGGCCCGGTCCCACCCGGGCCCCGGACACCTCCTTTCCGTCTTCTTGGGGGCCCAGGTCCCACCCGGGACCCCCGCGGCTTTCCATGCTGGAGGGCAGTCCAAGGAGCCCACCCCTGGCTGCCCCCGCCGGCTCCCCGCTCGGTCCGCACCCTTGTGTGCGACCGCGGGAGCCGGCCCTTCAGGTCCTGTCTGCCCGCTCCGGCGGCAGACACTGAGACCAGCGCGACTCCCGCTGGCCTCGGGGGAGTGCAGCGGCACTCCCCCCCTCCTTCCTCCTGACATCGGGGCCCGGGGATGGGGTCCCGCCCCCCCGGAGTCGTTCAGGGGGGGGGGGGGGGGGGGGGGGGGGGCGACGCCGCTCCCCCTCATCCTGGGACCTCGGGGCCGGCGGCAGACACTGAGACCAGCGCGACTCCCGCTGGCCTCGGGGGAGTGCAGCGGCACTCCCCCCCTCCTTCCTCCTGACATCGGGGCCCGGGGATGGGGTCCCGCCCCCCCGGAGTCGTTCAGGGGGGGGGCGACGCCGCTCCCCCTCATCCTGGGACCTCGGGGCCCGGAGATGGGGTCCCAGGCCCCGCCTTCCGCCTTCATCGCAGGGGGGGGGGACCCATGTTTGCGGGAAGGGCACAACGACGCCCCCCCCAGCCTCCGGTTCATTTTCACAGCCAGGGACTCAGAGAAATATGACATTTCTGGACGACCCAAAAGCAGTACAAATATGACTTTGGACTTTGCAGAATACTCATTTTCACATCTGCTACACTGGACATTTGTGCGTGTCTGGAATCTGTAGGCTTTGTGGAAGTCATTTTAGCCATGGGTCCCACATCCCCATAGGGAAATAATGAAGTAAAAACACAGTAAAACACACTGACTTTCCCTGGCATGTTCCTTCCCGGGGTATAAAGCCTATTCCATGTCACCGCCCAATTCTGCATAAGCTGGCCACGCCATTCACTCTGTAGCTGCTCCTGGACTGCGCACGCTAGGAATCTCCCCTGCGCAGCCCCTACACGTGTGCACACGCATGTACACCTGTGTCTGCATGTAACCAGCACGGTGCCCCATACTCCAGCTGCTGCGCAGCGGCCTAGTCAAGCCAGGGGGACACCCGTAAAACCTCCATGCAGTCTCCTTCATTATGAGTTCACTGTGGGTGAGTCCCAGATTATGAGGCTCCCCCACAGTAAAACCTCAACAATTAGGTGATCAAAAAGCGAAAAAATCCGGGCGGCCAATAGTGTCAGAACCACCTTCTAACACAGCCAGTAAGAAAAACAGACGCCATGAGCCTGCAATCTTTATTGCAACCGGGGAATCCCTATTGGAAACAACAGGGCACCAGATGCTAAAACAGCACCTTGCACCCAGCCGCCACTGTGGGTGCACCTTGTGTGCTAAATCGTGTCCCCCTTGACCTGAGCTTAACACCAGGAGCTTTGCTCCCACAACCTTGTGGCCTGCTCGTGAGCAGCCACCAACCGGAGGCCCTATCCCCATTGGATAACATTGGGCCTCAGCACTCTGCACCCGACCACCCTAGTGCCAATGAGGGTGCTTTGAGAGTTCATCCTTGACCCTTTACTTACCCGTAAACTAATAATACTGTTTTCTCCCATAGGACTGAATCGACTGCTTTTCTGCAAAAAATCTTCCAAGTGTGGAGCTGGTTTGTATGAAAACCCAAAGAAACTGCATAGGTATAAAAACTGATTTACTTACTTTTGTGTCTAGGAAATGTCCCAGTGTGATATTTAGGCATACCATACAAGTAACTTAAAAAGTAATCCAAAAAGTAACGTACACAGTAATCTACAAACTAACTGAAAAGTAATTGAATGTTGACTTACCTGTAAACCAACCAACTGCATTCAACATGTATTTCACTGCATAAATATTGCAGAGTATTACTATACTTACCTGTACCAAGCCTGGCTTAGTTCTATAAAATAAAATAGAACTAAAAAATATGTTTATACAAATTGATCTGAGTTCAGTCTTTGAGTGTGTGGGGGGGGACATACCTGAGCTCCAGTACCTGAATCCAGCCGTGAGGGCAACGGCTTTTGCGGACAGTACTCTCTCCTTGCTGCTGTGGGACGGGTGCGTCCAGCGGCTCCATTTTCGCGCCGTGAGGGAAACGGCCACGTGAACTACAACCCCCAGGTGCCCCGGGACCCGCGTCGCACTTCCGACGCCACCACCTGCGACCGGAGGCGCTACAAAGCGCCGGAGCGGCAGGAGCTCCGTGTGGGGGACATACCTGAGCTCCAGTACCTGAATCCAGCCGTGAGGGCAACGGCTTTTGCGGACAGTACTCTCTCCTTGCTGCTGTGGGACGGGTGCGTCCAGCGGCTCCATTTTCGCGCCGTGAGGGAAACGGCCACGTGAACTACAACCCCCAGGTGCCCCGGGACCCGCGTCGCACTTCCGACGCCACCACCTGCGACCGGAGGCGCTACAAAGCGCCGGAGCGGCAGGAGCTCCGTGTGGGGGACATACCTGAGCTCCAGTACCTGAATCCAGCCGTGAGGGCAACGGCTTTTGCGGACAGTACTCTCTCCTTGCTGCTGTGGGACGGGTGCGTCCAGCGGCTCCATTTTCGCGCCGTGAGGGAAACGGCCACGTGAACTACAACCCCCAGGTGCCCCGGGACCCGCGTCGCACTTCCGACGCCACCACCTGCGACCGGAGGCGCTACAAAGCACCAGAGCGCCTCCCGCCCCGCGGGACGCGCGCGGGCAGCGCCGGGAGAAGCCCGGGACAAGGGCGGGGCTGTCTGCGGCCGTCCGAGGCCGGAGGAGGCCGGGCTGGGCCCGAAAATCTGGCCTATTTGCTGCCCCCCATGTGGATTTACAGATTGGTAGGCACCTTGACTTTCAGTACTAATTTATTTTGACGGTTAAGTAAGTGCCTGATTATTGTTTCTGGTCTGTTACAATCATGCCTAGTGAAACTAGAAGTAAGGCAGCGGCGGGCGGGGCCAAGTTGATTGGCACACTTGACGATTTTATTGTCCGTACAAATACGCTGATAGATCAGGGAATAGTCCTAATGGAGAGGAGGGTGTCCCAGGATCTGGCGTTTGCAAAGAGGTCCTCTATGGGCCACATTGCGCAGGCTCGTACTCCAGGACGTGCCGCGGCCCAGACTACTTCTGAGCTGATTCATGTTGAGGTCCATAATAATATGATTACTCAACCCGAGCTTGGGGACTCTGTTCAAATTGATTCTCAGAAATTGCCACCTTCTGGTAATATTTTGATTTCCCCACACATAGATACCCAGGCAGAAAAGACGATTGTTGATTTACAAGGGGCAAGGGAGGGAGCCATCCCAAAAAAAAGGCATATTCAACAAATTCCTAATCAAAATAAGACAACTGTGCCATCTGTACATAGAACAGGACCGGTACAAAGTACAGAACGATTAAGTGGAATTTCTGGAGAGGCCTCTGGGGAAGGAGTAGTTGGTCCACTAATAATGCCTATGACCATCATGGACTCTACCCTAGATGACACATTGGCGGATATATTTAATAACAGTTCGTCTTCAAATGGCACTGTTGCTAATTTAGACAGGGAAGATCTTAATAAAGAAAGGGAAGATCCCTTTATAATAACATTAAAAAACTTAATTAAAGCCCTGTTGTGCCCTTTGGAAATTAAGCTCCAGGCCATGGAATTACAATTAAAAGCAATGCACATGGATATAACAGCCATGTGCGCGACTATAACTAAAAATCCCATACAGCCAACCCTTCCTCAAACTAATTTACCAATAACTACAATAACTATAGCAGAAGCAACTAATCCTACTTTAAAAGCACCTGCACTAAAACCGTGTATTCCAATGATTAGTAAAAACTCTATTAAACCTACTCCAGCTGTAGAGGTAAATAAAAGTAAATCAGCTATTCCAACTAGTTCAGTCGAAAAACCCATCCAAGACAGACAGGAGAAACGTAGAGTGATTGATTTACCACCAGATGCCTGCCCATATGTAGTCATTTTAACGGGTGTCCCTGAACTAGCAACCCAAATAAAAGAATCATTCTGGGCACTTAAAAATAAAGTGTTTCACTGGTTGAATTCAAACCACCCCCTCCCACCTAACTTGCATAGTAACTTAAAGATGGTGGAGCGTGCTCCTTGGGTGGGGAAAAGTACAAAAAGACTACAAGGGGACTGTGTGGTGATAACCTTTGACAACCCGAGATCAGTGGAATATATTTGTGAAAGGTCTAAGGGTCAAAATGGGGCAAAAATTGTGGCAAGGCCGCTCTCTTTCTTTTACATGCCTGTGCAGCATATGGATAATAGATGGAGCTGGATGAGGGGCTCTAACTCTGCACAGGGAGGATGGGGAAACAAAACACGGAATGACTCAGTTCACAATGCTTGGGGGGAAGAGGTAAATGATGGTTGGTCCATAGTTAAACGAAGGAGAGGGGGAATAAACTATTCAGACCAATACCGACATAATGAATGGAGGGACTTCCAACAAGCTCCGTTCCCTATTCCTTGTTTCAATCGATTCAGCAACTTGGAGGCTGTAGATTGACAGTCAGATATTCAGGTAGTAAAATCCCCTGTGTTTTTACCCACCCAAAGTAACCCATTGGATAGCCCCGGGCTGACTCTTCCACTTACTGTGACCCCAAGGCAGGAATCTGGAAAGAACTCAATACCTGCAAATGATGTATTAAATGTGGCCAATATCTTGGTAAATGAGGTCGAAAATTCCAAAGAAATGGATACCAGAAGTGTTGAAAGTACGCACCGGAAAAAAGATACATGTTCCTTAATGTTCTGGAATGTGGCAGGACTTAAAACAAAAATCACCAATCCGGACTGGGAGGGCGTGATAAAAGATATAGACATTATGGCCCTCCAGGAAACATGGGCCACTGACCAGATACATTTGAATGGTTATAGAACGTTTTGTACACCAGCGATTGGGGCTAGACATGGGAGACCAAAGGGTGGCCTGATAACGTACCTGTCGAATAGCTTAGTATATGAGAGGGTACGCTTTTATTGTAAGTGTGAGTTTTACCATAAATTAGCAATAGACACTAAAACTGGATTGCGTTTTGTAATTATAAACTTTTATAATAATATTCCAGTTAATATTTCACGTGACATTTTGAAAATGTTAGCGATTGACCTACAGTGTGAGTCTGACAGCAATGGAAAGGAGGTAATAATGTTGTGGGGGGGTGATTTTAACTGTCCATTATGTACAAAAGGTTCTAAAGGAATTTGTGGTATAATGTTGGAGCAGGATGTCAATTTACCACATTTTAAACACACAGAGACCGGGGATCTGTTGAACGAATTATTATTTGATCATGATCTGGGATTTGTTAATGAATTAACTGAGCAGTCAATACCCTTTCAACCAACTTTTATTGGGAGGGGAGCATCCACTACGATAGACTTTAGCCTCTGGTCTAATGGCTATGGTCGTAAACTGGTTAGTTATAAAATAATGGATGCACCACTCAGTGACCACCTACCGCAAAAAATTGAGATTGAGAACCTTTTCTTGGCCTCCTATAATGAGCAAATACAGGTTGTCCCAGACATTATATTAGGTAGACAGAATGGGTACACCCTCAAGTGGAGTAAGGTGGTACCTGAAGACTTTCTTAAAAAATTGTTAATTAGCTGCCCCGAAAATTTTGAGATCTGTCTAGATGAGGAGTCCGATAGTGAAAGTATATTAGTTAATTTTAATATTATTGCTTCCACTATCAAAGAGAACCTACTTTTAGTATCAAAAAATGGTTTAACGAAGGGTACAAGATGGTTTGATAGAACCTGTACTAAGGCTCTAACAGATCTTAAACATGCATTACATAAGGATCCGCGTGATGCTGTAGAGATAAGAACCCTAAGGAAGGATTATAATATGGCCCTAAAAAACAGAAGAGATGCAATTAAAAAAGGTGTATGGGAAGAACTTTGCACAGCCTCACAAACAAGGGATGCATCCGCCTTCTGGAGGGTGGTAAACGCCCCCCTACCATATGAAAATACCAAAGCACGGTTGGAAATTGCGATCAATGAGGATAGCTGGGTCACGCATTTTTCCACCTTGTATACGTCACTAGATGAGTTAGGAAATACTGGGGTAAACATAGAAGGCGAATCAGTTGAGGAGGAAAGTGAACTCAAAGTTACACTACCAGAGATTGTTGAAAGCCTGGGAGCGACCAAGGGCGGAAAAGCGGCGGGCCCAGATGGAATCCCGGCTGATTTGTACAAGTCAAATATCGAACTATGGGGCCCGATACTTGTACAACTTTTTAATGCAGCTCTCGTAAGGGGATTGAACCCTTCCTGGTTCACTTCAATAATTGTACCCATTTACAAGAAGGGAAACAGACAAGATTGTGCCTGCTATAGGCCAATTTCCCTTCTGGATTCGTCAATAAAGATCCTCGGCAGAGTGATTTTAGTTAAACTGCAAAACTGGGCGGAGGAGGCGGGGGTAATTAGTGATTTACAATTTGGATTTCAAAAAGGCATAGGAACAATAGAGCAGGGATTAAATTTGTTCCTGATTCAGCAGAAACATACTGTGATAAAAAGGGAGCGCCTATATTGTGCATTTGTTGATCTTACATCAGCTTTCGATTGTGTGTCCCATAGTAAATTATGGGACGTGATGTCACAATTGGGCGTGGAAAAGCCGATAATCCAATTCTTAAGGGACCTATATGCAGGAGCATCAGCTGTTGTACGTTTTGGCAATAAGGGGGAATGTACCAGATCTTTCGGAATAGGTCGTGGAGTGCGCCAGGGGTGCGTACTGGCGCCCTTCCTATTTCTTATTTATATAAATGGTCTGGAAAAGTGCCTGCTGCAAGAGTGTGTGGACATGCCTAAGATCGGAAAGAGATTTATTCCTACACTCTTGTACGCAGATGATGCTGTTTTGATGGCACGCACCCCCATTGCCTTACAAAAAATGTTAACATCCTTTAACCAGTTTATGCTTGATCTTAATTTAAAAATAAACTGTAGTAAGACTTTTTCAATGAACTGTGGCATGCGCACCAAAAAACAAATGAAAACAATGTACATAAATAATGCCCCCTTAGAAAGAACATCTACCTTCCCATATCTTGGAATTTTGTTTCACGAAACTGGTACATGGTCAAGTGCGGTGAAGGTACGAACGCTCTTGTTCTCTAAAACAATCATGGCATTAAAAAGTTTTACACGTAAATTGGGAATGAAACCAATCAGGGAAATTTTAACTGTGTACAATGCGACGTGTGTATCTGTGGCACTGTATGGAGCTGGCCTCTGGGGTTATACCAATATAAAGTCACTTCAGATAGCCGAAAATAAATTTTTAAAGAACATCCTATCACTTCCAGAGAGTACAGCGAACTCTATATGCCACGATGAGTTGGGGATGCCCTATATTACGGACACAATTAGAGTACAACCCGTCTTACTATGGCATAGAGTATGGACAGTGAACGAATGTGTATTAAATCGAGCTATAATACAGGATGTCTTAAAATTGGGGAGAGCAAATGTTGTTGAATGGCTAAATTACATCAAAACGTTTCTTAATGAAATAGACCGTTCACTTTATTACAATGATCCGCCTTCCATGGTAAATATTTCTAGAAAAGATCTGAAGATACTATGTATGGAATTCCTCAGAAATAGAAGACAGCTTGATGAATCGAATAAAAATACTGTCACTTCTCATCAATTAATTTTAATAAGTGACAAATTACAGCCATATTTAAGTTTATATATGCGCAATTTTGAGAGATTACTTTTGACACGTTTTAGAGCTAACATTGTTTTTAGATTATTTACCTTCCCTGTAATGAATTCATGGTCCAAAGAACTCCCTTTATGTCCCTGTGATGAAATATCTATGCAATCAAATATACATGTTCTATTTTTTTGTAAATTCTATACGCTGCCTCGTAGAAAATTGATCGTCCCCATTTTAAAGGAAATGAATGTGAACAGATGTCGCCTAGCATATCTAGAACTGCAAAAAATGGACAATGTTTTTACTGTGGCTTCATTAATTGAGTATTTTAAACTGGTTTTTAAATTTAGGAAGTCGCTTCGCTTGAATGAACTGTAACAGTGTAAATACTATGTATTGTTTTAATATCCTCCTACATTGATGTAAATACTGTGAACTGTAAATGAAATATGACTGCTGTTGCTTTTATGGTTATACTTTTTAGCCGAATAAAGTACTTTTTGACTTTGACTTTGACTTTGAGTGTGTGACATCAGTTCTTGCCTAAGTGTGCACAATAAATGCTTAAGACTACCCTCTGATAAAGCCTTACTGCTTGCCCAAACTACAACATATACAGAGCAAGGTATTATCTGCATTTACCTGTGCCTACCTTTGGGGTTCCACTGGACTCTGAACACTATACCTCACTTGAGTATAGTATATACAGAGCCAGCTTCCTACAGTAGCTCATTGGCTACTACCTGCCACTCCCCTTAATGCCACTATATTGAGTGTTTAAGTTGCACCCCTGAGCCCAAGAACTAACATTTGACGGATCAAGAGAAGAAGGATGAAGAGGAGTCACTGCCTGGCGAGAAGTGCAGAGGAACTGTAAACCTTTAGTGCAAAACTCTATCCTGCCCATCCTGGGGGAGGAGGCTCGGCACTTCGTCCCAGGATGTGCATTGTTCCAGACCCCCGAGAGAAGCAGGATCTCCACCCAAGGGTCCAGAAACATATCTGGTGGTGGCAGCTGGAGAGCAGCCACTCAGCCAGGCCACTAGTGTTAGGTCGTTTTTTAGGGGGCATCTCTAAGATGCCCTCTGTGTGCATTTTCCATTAAATCCCATACTGGTTGAGAAGTTTGATACCAAACTTCCCAGTTTTCCTTAAATCCATTATGGTGCTGTGGAGTTCATAATGACAAACTCCCAGTACCATATACTCTTAATGGCATTGCTGCACTTACAATGTCTAAGAATTGGCTTAGACATTGTAGGGGCACAGGACTCATGCACCTGTACCCTCACCACTGGCATAGTGCACCCTGCTAGAGGGGTGGTTGACCTATGCCAGAGCAGTGAGTTGTGGACATGGCACACAGGGATGTGTGCCTTGTCGACCTTTCACTTTTTTCTGCACCAATACAAGCAGCCTGCAATGGCAGTGTGTGTGTGTTAAGGTACAGGGCCACTAAGGGTGGCACAATACGTGCTGCAGCCCTTAGAGGCCTTCCTTGGCCACAGTGCCCTTGGTACCTATGGTACCATTTACAAGGGACTGATATGTGGCCAAGGAGTGCCAATTGGGTTTTGCTTTAATGCAGTTTAGGGAAAGAACATAGGCCCTGGGAAACTGGTTGGCAGGAACCCAGGGTACACTCAGTCAAAGTACATCAACAGTTTGGCACAAAGTGGGGGTGACCATGAAAAAAGAGGGCACTTTCTCCCAGCTACCTACTTTTAGGGTGTCCACACTCTTTATATCACCACTTCCTTTGGGAGGTGGGCATAGCATTGACCCTAGAAGGCTAATTCCATCCAAAAGAAGATGGAAAAATCTGAAAAGGTGGTGTCCACATTAGCTAGTCCACCTTAGGGGTGGTGCTGGCTGTCTGTTGGACACACCTAATTTTACTAATTTTTCACCCTGTCTTGCCACCACCAGTGGGGTCAGGACAGGGGGTGGGCTTCTCCACGCTCTGGAGAGGCCGGGGGTCGCATAACAAAGGTGACTGGGCCTTTGAAGCTTCCCTCCCTGGAATGTAGATCCTGGGTGGATGAGGTGTAAACACCTCCGCCCAGAGCAGGGTTTGTTCTTGACCTCTGAGAGAAAAGGTTTTCACCTCAGGGGTCGGCAACTTGTCTATGGTGGCTGGCTGGTTGAGACCAGTCAGTCAACACACTAGTAGTCTGTAGATTTTCGGGGGCCACCTCTAAATTGTCCTCGACGTTCGTTTATTAATAAATCCAACACTAGTATCAGTATGTGTTTATTAGTGCTTGGTACCAAACATCTGGGGGTACAGTTAAGCCATCATGTGGCTTGGGAACTTATAATCACAAATGTTCAATTTACTCGTTATGACTTCCTTGCACACTTGTGATATATAAGAATCGACTTCAATATCACAGAGACATTTTCACACATGCAGATATGCCCGCACCTGGGTATAGTGCACCCTGCCTAGGAGCTGTAAGGCCTACCGAAAGAGTGATCTACCTATACTACAGGTAGTGTTTTACAGGCATGCTGGCTCTTCACTTTTCTCTGCACCAAGACACGCAGGCTGCAATGGCAGTTTGCATGAGATTGGCGAGAGGTCCCTTCGGAAGGCACAATTCTTGCTGCAGCTCTTATGGACCCTCCTTAGTCCCAATACCCTAGGTACATGGGGTAACATTTACTAAGGACTTACTTGGAGTCTAAAGTGTGGCCAATTGTGGAGCAATGGCACAGTTTAGAGAAAGCTAATCCATTCCGCGGGAAAGAGATGCACACCTAGTCATCTATATTTCATCTTATTCGTTGTCTGTTAGCTTTTCTTCAGCGTGCATACACCTGCTTTGCGCTTCGTCTCGGTACGCTGTTTCGAAATGTGTATCACAAGGAAGGAATCTCTCTGTCTGATTCCATCAGGTTGCACAGCCCCTTGCTTAATTGAATCAAGTGAATCAATATTTTCTCCGCTTTTCTCTTACTTTTTCAACGTAATTTCAACTGTTTAAATTCATTTTGTCTCTTATATAATCGATTCATTTTACTCAATGGTTACTTTGAACGAAACTATTTCAAAAAATGCTCGTGAATCCAAAGAGGGTTCCACATTCCGTGCTGTTTATTAAAATGGCCCAATGCATTTCGGAAAGTACATTCCTTCATCAGGGGCATCATGATGAGTGGATCCCCGAGGTACTTAAAATCACGCACTGCTTTACATTTTCATAACAGTTTAGAGAAAGAGCACTGGTACTGGGGGCCTTATTAGCAGGAACCCAGTACACTTTGTCGAAGTTGCATCAGATACCAGGCAAAAAGTGGGGGGTAACCATGGCAAAAAGGTCACTTGCCAACACTCGCCTTTTGGGATAACACCCATATGTCTGCCTGCCAGGGAGATGTAACACCTCTTCCCCATGCAGTCTTCTATTG
Organism: Lissotriton helveticus; assembly: GCF_964261635.1. NCBI lineage: Eukaryota > Metazoa > Chordata > Amphibia > Caudata > Salamandridae > Lissotriton > Lissotriton helveticus. The sequence continues at coordinate 1,260,250,803 of NC_136057.1, read as the reverse complement.
TGTCCGTCTCTTGAAGTAGTTCACATATCTCCCAGAAGGGCAGAAGGCAATCTGTGAGGACAGTCCTTGTGTAAAACGTGAACGGGCACTGGATACCGTGGGCAACTAAAGCAGCAACTTCTAAAGTTGCCCTTTCACTACTAGTGACATTAAAGTCGATTTAACAATTAAATCAGATTTAATGTACTGATTCTTTTGATGGCTTACAGTACCAACTTTAGTACTCCCATTCAGAAGTTAGCAGGGCTGAAGTGTCAGCCTGTAAATCTGTAATTGCCAATGGGGCTACTAGCCTTTCTACAATGAAAATGACAATTTAGAGCTTTTAGTGTTGGGGCATGAAAAAGTACAAGTTCCACTTTTTACCATACAGCACCTTGTCTTTGGGCTCAAGAGGCCTACCATGAAGGTACCCTGCACCGCATCTGACAATAGCATTAGGAAAGCCAATAGGACTGAAGTAGCAATGGAAAAAGATGTGACTGATTGACTTTGCCAGTGCTTGTTTTACAAGTCCATGTTGTCCGAGTGACAGTGGAGACATGAAGCACGGAGGCGTTTTCCTTGCCGGGCCACATTCGGCAGTTGTCTCGGGAGGAACCGGGACGGACGTGTGTAAGGAAGAGCACACGATTGTCTGAGAAAGAGCTGGGTCTCACAGGAAAGGGTGAGGAAGAGCAATCTGTTGTCTGAGGAGGAGCCGGGCCTCATAGGGAGTGAGTGAGGAAGAGCAGCTTTGTGGCACCCAGGAGGAGTACTGGCGTTTCTAGCTTACCATGCTTGTGTATGTACACCTCTTTGTAAATGTAGTATACTTGTAAAGCGCACAGCTGCCCCAGCAACGGGGCGTCCCGGCGCTGTATAACTCAGGGGAACCCGTCCTGGCTTTCCCTGTGGGATGGTCCCTGCTGGGAGTCCCCAAGGTGGAGCCAGGCATCCCCGGAATTGGTGGGGCCATTGTGGAGATTAGGCAAGCTAATGCCCAGAGTTGCCGAGTGGAACCCCTGATTAGAGTAAGCACCGAAGCGAGAATTATCGAGTCCGCTGACCAAGGTCCACGACCCTGCCGCGTCGGGAATTGAACCCTGGTCCCGGGCTGACTTCTGCTCTCAGGCCTGCCGCCTCTAACCAGTGAGCCACACTACTCCACTTTGCCCAGCATCCTTTGTTATGATACTGCTGCTAGATAAAACAACACTTCACATATGTGGGTTTGCTTAGGACATGTAACAGAGCAAACCACAGCTGTAAATACTATTTAGTAACTATATATAACACAGATCTAGCCACGTGGGCAATGGAGTGCTTTACAATTGTCAGGAAATAGACTGAATCATGTTGTAAATGAACTAACCCCATTTGAGAATACTCAGTAGTAAGGGGAAGTGAAAGTGCAGATGGGGGAGACAGCCAATAGAGATATCCAGAGACGAGAGAGAGAACAAGAAGCGTTCAGCGAGTCTTACAGATACGTTTTAGAAGGAGGATTGTCATCACACTCTGAATGAGTGAAGGAATTTTCCTCAGTCTTCTGATTAGCGGGGGATAGAAGCAAGGGTTTGTTCTGGGAGCCAGAGCATAAGGTGATCATTTAGGCTATAGTTACGTTTTAAGTAGGTGGGTCTTCAATTTTCCTCAGCAGGAGAGTTGGGATTCATTTGGCGAATGTTTCAAGTTCTAGGTGCTAGACACTAGAAGGCTTGGTTCAGAGGAGGGTTCTCCTATGTGAAGACCTTTTGTAGATTAAGTTTGCTATTGTGAATGAGATTCCAGCCTCTGGGGGAGGGGAGGGGGGGGGCAGAGGAGATCCTTCAGCGTGGGAGGTGACGTGATCTGCCTTCTAGGCTCGACTGACAAAAAGAATGGCTGCATGTAGAACAGAGGAAGTGCTTTTTTGTTCAGACCCGTGATTAAAGTATAACTCCCTCAAAGGGTTGCAAAGGCAGTTGCTTGCGTTGTGGTTCTGAAGTTTTCGGCTGGAATAGACTACTTTAGAAGATGGAGCTGGAATTTGGTGGTTTGGCTAGTTTAAAGGCATTTGTATCCATGCTAATATTCTCATCCAGTGTGAAGTGCAGGAAATTTTGCAGAATGAATTGAGGTTTGTGTGAAATTCATATCATTAGGGTTTGCAAGCCAGGCTTGGATAGGAGGTTAGTTGGTGGGTGAGCGAGGGAGTGAAGAAGGAGAAATGTAGTGTTACAAGGGTTTATTTTCAGGGGGAAAAGCATTTGTCTAGATTTTTAGGTGTTCTAGAAGTTTTTAGGGATATCATGTCCACACAGTTAAGTATAGTCATGTACACTGGGGTATCATCAGCGGATTGGGGGAATGTATATTCCTTTCATATTCAGCATTTAACCTCTAGGGGTTTTATTTACATACTGAGCAGAAGGTGGGGGGGGGGGGGCGGATCGGCCTCTGAGGTGCTTTTGACTCAGTGTTGCTGAAATCTGAACTGGTCTACTTTTACAATTTGAGATCCACAAACAATAAAGGACTGTGCATACCTAACCCTTTCTGGTAGACAGTGTGTCTGGCAGTGTACTGTGGTGTCAAGTTTTGCTGATTTGTACAGCAGTATCAGCAAGCATGCATCTTTACCATCTAATAGGCCTGGGATGAATTTGGCAATGGCAAACTTTCTTAAATGTAAGTACCTTGAGAACACAGGGCAAGGTCATATGCTTTGATCTGGCAAATTTTCCTGCACAGAATGTACTTTGAGTGGGAGTAGTACTTTTCAAAATCTCAAACTGACAAAGATTGCCATGGTAGGCTGCATTTTGTCCACTTAATTTGCAGTATAGAGTCAACCAAGGGTAGGCGTGTGTGTGTATGCGTCCGTCTGTCCACTGCCTAAAATGATCAGAGAAATCAATGTAAGTTGGATGGCTCTCTCCATCAATCCTAACTTGAATCGACCTCATGATCGATATGACTGTGTTGATGTTTTATACTGTGAATATCCCAATGGCAGAGTTTTATGTATCTAGATGCTATTGTATGACCCTTGGTGTGGTTCTTCCCAAACCATAAATTAAAAATGCATATCTTGCAACTCCAGGCCTACAGGACACCTGCGATTAGAGAGATGTCAGGCCCACAAGAGGCCGGAGGGCTGTGTCCGTGTGTGTGGTGAGTGAAGGAAGATTGATCAATGTGGGGTTGCATTTCTCGACTGATTGTGAGCTAAGTCGCTGCTCAGCAGGCAAGCGGCATGGAGGGGTGGAGTTGAAAAAAGGTTGCTCCCAAGGTGCACTCTTGTGTCCTGGCAGGAGGTGAGGAGAGGACAAGAAAGAGGGGAGTTATGGGGGAAATTACAGTTTTACTCCATAAGGGTTAGTGTAAATGGCAGGCTGCCTCAGGGATGGGTGCTGGGTGGGGGTCGAGGAGTGGGGGAAGCTCGCAAATAGCCCCCCTGAGAACAAAGCTCTGGCGAAGACAATAATGATTCTTTGCTCACACCTGACAGGTTTCCCCAAGAGATGCTTACACATCCACTCGTGTTCGTGCTGGTGGAGAGGAGGATTAGCAGGCAGAGTCACTGAACTCGTGCTTTAACACCTGATTGGCAGACTGGTATTTGCTACCAACTCGTAGGATTCTTTCTTTGTTTCATAGCCAATAAAGTAGCTGAAATAGATGCATCCTTTAGAGTTTACGTTATTTGCTTGTTCACAGTGTAAACCCTTTGTAAAATTCAATGTATTCACATCATTTACTGCGTATTTGAGCTTGTAAGTCACCCTTTAACAATACCGCATTTTATTTTATCAGACTTTCATAGTCTAAGTGATAGCTCAGATACCAAATTCGGTCCCAAGAATGCTAAAATTGGTTAGTTATTTAATTAGAGTTCGATACCGCACATTTTGCCTAACCCAGAAGTTGCAAGCAGTGGCATAGTAAGGGCGCCTTTGCCTAATGCGAGCAATGATAACAACGGTACCCTGGGTCATGAGTAAACAAGCGGTCTTCACTTTTCAAGCACTCTCACTCGTGCTTGTGGCGGCATCCACCTTGCGGGAGCGAGCAGCAGCCCTATGTTTGTAATTAATGTGGCCGCGCCGCTACTCGCTCCCGCAAGGTGGATTCCGCCACAAGCATGAGTGCAGTGCTTGAAAGGTGAAGACCGATGGCTAAAGGCCCTCCTAGAGCATCGCATGCGCACTGCCTAGGCGAGACCAAAAAAGGGAGGTTTGGCTTTGCCATTACCTTAAATGGCAAAGTCGAGTTTGCAGTTTTAAACTGCCCTTCTAGTCTGCAGTGACAGACTGGAAGCCATGCTTTGCCATGTCCCATTCAGGATGGCACAACAAGTGCTCCAGTCCTGAGGGCACACTCTTACAGGCTTGGAGTACCCCTGCATCCATATACTAGGGTCTTAGAAAGTAAGTTAGGCTATGCCAATTAGGGAAAAGCCAATCAAACATGCACCATTTTAAGGGTTAAAGCGAATGCACGGAGTCCTGTTTAGCAGGGCTCTGGGCATTTCATTGCCATTACACCAGTACCTAGTAATCAAAATGGTGGCAAAAAAAGTGGGAGTAAACCTGCAAAGACTCTGTTCCCTTACACTTTTAGATCCATGCGACCATCCTGCCCCCCCCCCCCCAGGGCAAAGGAGGAAAATCGAATAATTTGAAATGGAGGTCACATTTGGGGGCATTATGGACTTACAATCGATGTCACAGTGAGTACCGACGAAACACGTGTTGGCTGTTTGTTTCTTTGAAGCTTGTGAATAAAAAGTAAACCATCCAGATTTCCTTGTCTCATGAAGAATATCTTTATTTAGACTTACTCACACTGTGACTATATTGGTGAAATAATTGATATGATTAACAAGTCATCTTTAATACTACTCTAAGGATAGTGCTGAATAGACCCCCCCCCTTGTATTTCTGCTCCGACAGGTCCTATGGATCTGCTTTAGTCACCCTTGGTAGTGAGTGACAGTGGTCTCTCTAACACTCCAACTATATTTGCAGCAATTGTTTAGATGATGTGCCTTAATGAACTCTTTTTTTGAATATTGATTTGAATGTGCGGTTATTCCCTTTTAGGGAATACCACTACCAAAATTCTTGTTACTTAATCTTTTCAAAGGGACAATCCCTCATTTTGGAACACACAATTCCTATTTTCTCATGATGTGCAAGTATTAAATTACACATAAACTCTGCATCAAAGGATATAACATTTAACATTTTCACAAAATACTCACTCTGCTTCTTCAAAAAGGTTTTCTATGTTTTCAAGAGGCTGTGCAGCAGGATTGTGTGCAAGAATGCTTTTGATTTCCTTCAGTTTTTCTTCGACTGTGTTGATAGTATCTTGATAAGGCCCAGTGACTCCAGTTACTTTCAGGTCATTTGCTCTTTGGAGAAATTTCTGTGTCCGGTTACTCATTTCTTGAATAAGGGTATCCCAAAGTGCAAAACACTGGTGGCATGGTGTACAGTCTGGGAATGTACCAGAGTATCCTCGTGCACACTTGTCACACCGGGGTCCTTCAACTCCCTCATTACAAATGCATAAACCAGTAGTACGATTGCACTGCGGAGTCTGAATGCCTCTGGCATCACAATCACAAGCTGAAAGATACACAAATTTACTTGTTAGAAGTTTGCAAAGTAGAATTTCAAAAATAAAGCATACACTGATTAGATCAATTAGAGCATTGTAAAACTTACAAATGCATTGCAAAGGCAGTCAGACTGAATACCAGTGAAAGAGAGAAAAAAACAAAGTGCATTGACAAATAAGAAGCAATGCAAGAGGCAGTATTAGAAATGCACCTTTTAACCAACATCTTCTAGTCAACCTACCAACAGATTGCTGTTGAAGGAAACCTGTTGAAGCATCACCAAGTCAATAAGTGCCAAAGACAAAAGACAATGGCACTCATAGTGAGTGCTCCAAAACTAAGTAACAGTAGTATCAAACTTGGTGATTTCAGGTGTATCTGTAGTTGCAGGTCCCAGTATTTCTGTTGGATCAGGAGAGGATTCCCCTTTATTACTATACAGAAAGACATTTGTCATGCCGAAATGTGTTACTACACCAATTTCTACATGTAAATCCATGATTCCAGCCAATGGTATCGCAGTATTGCCACACCCCATTCTTTCAGATGGTTAAGGCTGCACTATTTGTAATCCTGTTGAGGCAGTTTAGAGCTAAAATGCTGTTATTGATGGCCAATGTGCTTTCCCAACCCCTTGAGACACTGTTCACTAAGCCTCCTTCAACTTCAAGGTAGTGCAAAACCCCCTGACAAAAAAGCACAGACACACGCTTTTTGTAATCAAACTCTGAATTGTGCCCCAAGAACCAATTCACCTTTTAACCTGCGATTTAGATCTTGCTTACAGATAGCTTCAGTTCACAGAACTACTACTTTTTTTTCTTTCAGCACTTCATGGGAGTGATTAGGTTTTCTTTCTCAGTCTCTCGTGTGCCGCTTCCCTTATTAGTCCCCACCTCACCATTGTTTCAGAGTTGTTCCACTCGTCCATTTTTCCCCAACTTCTCTGTCCTGCTCATTTAAAAAAAAATATTTGTTTCTACCCTCCAGTTCATCTGTGGCTCTCCCACTGCCACCACGATACAAAAGGGGATGATGGACGGAGCGCTTGAACAAATCAAACACTCACCCCCAGTCAAATGATCTGGGTTTAATCCATCACCATTCTTTAGTTCACTCAGCCACCCCAGTTCAGACATGGCTATATGCAAATCAGTCTGACCTTGTGCCTTATGGGAACAGTCCAGCCCGAACTGCCAAGCCATGTCTTCCCTGGACCGGAAACAAGCATCCTGGGAACGGTTTCGGATTCATAATCCTCATCAGCCAGGCTATCTTGAATCCAGTGGCCAAGTGAACAAGGGACTCACGTCTGAGTATACCCTGCCACACTTAGGGCGAACAAAGCGATACAAAAGGGGATGATGGACGGAGCGCTTGAACAAATCAAACACTCACCCCCAGTCAAATGATCTGGGTTTAATCCATCACCACCACATCACTGTCACCTACACAGTATTGAGTTGCATGCATTCCTCATTGTTCTCCTTGCATCTTATCTGCCATTCTTGGAAGACTCTGCAGCTGCAAATTGGTACTGGCCTGCTTCTTCCTCTATATGCCATTTCACAACCCTTTGATATTTGTTATTTTACAGCTACAGTATGGGCATCTGCCATCTTGGAATGGAAAATTAAAAGATATTAAAAAGGCCACCTCAGTGTTGTGATACATACATCATTGTGCTGGAGCCATCTATTTTTTGTTTTTGCCAATGCTGTTTAGCATCAGCAATAGGTACTGGAAAACCCAAAAGGTCAACTAAAGCTATACAAAAGGCAATGACTATTGGCTTTGCCTATGCTTATTTCCTAAATAATCTGTACAGTTCTATTCATGGGAATAGAACTGTTCTCTAGATACAACAAAATAGATACCACCACCACATGCAGCCTTCACTTCCGATAGACCTGGGTGCTTCCATCGTGTAAATGTGACCCTGAAAAGGTTCAGAAGGAGATAGAATGGTGGAACCCAGTGAAAGTGAAGTTAGGGAGACACTTCCACTTACTACCTCCAAGGTGGACCATAACAACTGATGAATCCTGTAGAAAGCTGGCTCTGTATATGGTATCACCATTAGGTGGTTATACCGTGCACAGAGTCCACCGGTTCCCAAAAGTGTACAGGGCTCAATGTAAAACCCAAGGTGCTCTATTAGTGGTAGTGTGGGCAAGCATCCTTAGGCCTAACACAGAGGTTGACATTTATTGCACAATATTGACCTATAATGCACACACAACTCAATCAGGAATTCCACACCAATTGAAGAAAAATAAATGTTGTCTTTTATTTTAAGACATAGATCTTCGCAATAAGGTACGTATGTTTTTAAATAAAAATACTTCTCACTTTGATAAATCAGAACAGAAGAGATCAATGTTATCCTATGGGGAAAACAAAATCTTGGTTAAAAAGGTAACACACTTACAATTCCAGTCTTCAGGAACAAAAGGTAAGCAAGGGGAAGGGCTAGGCGAGTACTAAAGTTACACCACCAGCGCACAGGGGTGGCCAAGTGCAGAGGTAAAAATTGGAATTTGGACAATTTCGTTTCAATGGAGAATGGGCGGGGGTGCCTGGAGCAGTGTGCTGGTAGGTAAGTTAATCGGTTGTAGGGGCAAAGCTTTGGGGATTAGGACCAGCACAGGGGCGGGGCACACAGCAGCACCAAACATACACCACCAGCGCCATATGAGCGGCCGTGCGCAGGGTGCAATTTCAGGGATGGGCATCCAAAGTTGTTCAATAGAGATTCTTGTTCCAGCAAACAGGCTGCATGGAGTGGCATCTGAGGTTGCAGGAAGGAGACCAACGACAGCAGTGGTAAGAAGAGATGTAGCGCGTCATAGGGGCACCGTCAGTTTAGCTGTCCAAGGCCCAGGGGCTTCAGGTGCAGGGGTGCCTTTTGACGTCAGAGTCTTCTCACTAGAGCCAGTCACAGTCAGGGCGAGCCTCTGGATCCGCACTACAGGCGCTGCCGTGGAGATCAGGAGACATCAGCCAACGCTGGACACAAGGTCAGAATCGCTGGGAAGACTTCACTGTACAGATGAGCCACTCAGACTCGGGCCTTGGGTGCTGAGTGGGCAGGGATTGCGGTTCCAAATGGATCTGGAGCATTTGTAGTAGTTTGCCTCCCTATCTTAGGGATGGAGGTTTCAGAGGTGGGCATACCTATTCTCCTAAGTTTTCCCGCTGGTTTTCCCGCCCAAATAAGGGGTTTAAACCAGGTGTTGCCATCTGCTGCTAGCAGGTGAGGGGTCGCAAAGTAGCAGGCCTTTGAAACTTCCCCCTTTGAGCACTGGCACATCCTGGGAGAAGAGGTGTGCATTGTTTCTGGTCCGAGAAAAGAGGGGCTCTCCACCCAGGGGACCAGAAACATATCTGGTGGTGGCTGGCTGCCTACAGCAGGTCGGAGACCACACCAGTGTTGGTAGGCCAAACACTCCTGTGTTCAGTGAAGCCATACTGGTGCTTTGGAACTCAAGTTGTTGAGTTTCCAGACCATGTACTCTCTATGGCGTAAATGGCACTTACAACATTAAGGAACGGACTCTAATATTGTAGGGGGCATATCTGCTCATGCAGGTTGAAGGCAGGCAGCACAAGCAGTATACCACCAGAGGCATGGGGGTAGGAGAGTGCAGGGTGCAAAACAGCGTCGGAAGCCCATTAGGTTTCCATGGAAATCGGTCACTGCGAAAAGAGGCTGCAGGCTCTAGCTGGAAGGTGAGTCAGGGTGAACCAACAGGTGGGTTCAAGTCTTGCGATGCTACTTTTTCACTCAACATGCGTTCCTGAGGCTCATAAGGTTCGAACCAACAAATCTCAGCATGCCCAGCTCATGAGATCGCGTAGTGGGTGCTTTTCTGCACCCTTTCCTTTTGCTGCATTACAAATTGCTGCCTTTAGATTGGAGCAACCTGTTCTCATAGCAGGAGTCCTTAGCAATGCACTTGGTGAAACTCTAAAATGAATAAACTTTTCAGATATGGTCCACTCTTAGTAGTTTGACATATTTGCTCCAATGGCTAACACTGTGATAAGTTCAAATATCGATCTTCAGCTCCCTGTAAACATTATCTGTAACAATAAACTGAATTCTTTGCAGCCTTTAACATTCCAAACTTGTAAACAGGGGCACAACAAGTATATTTGTAGATACGAGCGCAGGAGATGGCTACTGGATGAGAGCACTGCTGAGAGTGTTAGAACAGACACCTAGCAAATTGATCCTTAGCCAAGGGCGGCTAGATCATGGTAATCTCACTGTTACAGGAGACCCTGAAACCAGCATTGGGAATACACTATTATGGGACAGGAAAGAAACTGGCACTACAAGAAAACTATGCCATGTGCATAGTGATACATGGACATTGACACCGGGACAACGAGAAATGGCAGGCGGTACACAAATACTCAGTGGAATAGGGAGATTTGAAGTTGAGACAGTGCAAAGACGAAGGCAGTAGCATTTAAAGATCAATATTCTGGAAAGGGAAGCTCAAACTTCAGCATATAGGAAAAGAACTCAAGTGGTAATAGGAAAGCAAAAAGGAGTAGTTTCTGTCCTGTAACTCCAGTTCTGTAGTAGGGGTATCTCTGTTATAGTCATAATCTAGTGAATAGTCCCGCCCATGTGCGTGGACCCCGGAGCAATCAAAAATAATCTCTTACAGTGTCAGAAAATGCAGAAAATGCATAGACACTTAAGAGAGAATTTAAAGACAGATAATGCAGCCAAAAAAGGCTACACTGTCCAGTACTTCAACTAGAAATTCCACCACAAAATCCACAAAACAGCAAAGCCTGTACAGATTTCCCTTGCTTAACAGCAAAATCCCTCAGGAATGATAGAGAGAAGAACCTGGACAGACAAGCCCCATATGCTGCCATTATGTGGCTTAATTAGGATACTGTGCCTTTAAGGAACCTTCCAGAACCTTCTCCCAGTATCCCAGAATGCATAGCAGGTCCAACTTAGTTTCAGTTCTTTTTGAAGGCGTAGAAAAACGCCAGACCTGTAGCATTATGAACATGAATAACTCTCCACCGGGGAGGCGGGAGGGCGCTTATGACTATAACAGAGATACCCCTACTACAGAACTGGAGTTACAGGACAGAAACTACTCCTTCTGTAGTAGGGGATCTCTGTGTATAGTCATAATCTAGTGAATAGAATGGCAAGCCCATCCCCACACCAAGCGGCGGTGGAGAATAAAATAACGCCACTACTGTGCGAACAGATTCCGCAGCGAAGCCTGCCCAACCTGAGCGTCTGCCCTGGCATCAGAGTCCAGGCAGTAATGCTTATCAAAGGTATGGACCGACTTCCAAGTGGCCGCCTTGCAGATCTCTGCAATGGGAACATTACGGAGCATAGCTGTCGTAGCAGCCTTGCCCCTGGTGGAATGAGCCTTAGGTTTGCCCCCTAAGGTCTTATTAGCTTTGTAGTAACACAACTGTATGCAGGACACAATCCACCTCGAGATGGACTGTTTAGAGGTAGCAAGACCAGTCCTGACTGAGCCATAATTGATGAACAATTGGTCTGACCTACGAATATCTTTAGTCTTATCAAGATAAAACTTCAGCACCCTCCGCACATCCAGGGAATGCAAAGACCTTTCCGCTGGAGATGAAGGGTTCTGAAAGAACGTAGGCAAAGTGATAGTCTGATTGATATGAAAATCAGAAACAACCTTGGGAAGAAACTTAGGGTGAGTACGCATAACAACTTTAGCATAATGAAATACAGTATAAGGTTCTTGGCAACACAATGCCTGAATCTCACTCACCCTGCGGGCCGATGTAATGGCCACGAGGAACGCCGCCTTCCAGGACAGGTGCTGCAACGAAGCCTTATGAATGGGTTCAAAAGGCTCCTTCATCAATCTGGACAGCACCACATTCAGGTCCCATGAAGGCGAAGGAAGCCTGACAGGAGGGAACACTTTCTTCAAGCCTTCCAAAAAATCTTTGATCACAGGGATCTGGAAAAAGGAAGTCTGTGAAGGGCCTTTCCTGTAGGCAGTCAAAGCAGCCAGATGAACCTTAGTGGAATGGACATTAAGGCCCGACTGCGCCAGATGTAGCAGATAGGGAAGGATGACATCTTCCTTGCATGTCGTAGGGTCATAGCTCTTAGACCTACACCAGATGCAAAACCTCTTCCACTTGTAAGCATAGGAAGTCCTAGTGGAAGGACGCTTAGACTCTTTCAGTATGTCCATACAATCCTCTGGGAGATTCAGATGGCCATATTGCACTATTTCAGGAGCCATGCCGCCAAACTCAAAGACGAGAGGTTGGGGTGCACCATCCGCCCCCCCGAACTTCGTGAGAAGGTCCGGCCTGCACGGCAGCTTCATGTGAGGAAGGAGAGAACGGTGGAGCAGGTCCGTGAACCACCACTGTCTGGGCCATTCCGGGGCAATCAGAATCATTCTCGCCCTGGACTGGGACAACTTGATGAGAACCGCCGGAATCAGGGGAATTGGTGGAAAAGCGTACAGAAAGCTGTTCGACCAGTTGATCCATAACGCATTCCCCAGCGTCCCCGGCTGGTAGTACCTGGAGGCGAAGCCTCGGCATTTGCTGTTTTCGGCGGTGGCGAACAGATCTACGTCTGGAGTCCCCCACCTTGCGAAGACTTCTCCTAGTACTTCGTCGTTTATGACCCATTCGTGGTTTTCCTGAATGAGTCTGCTCAGTTCGTCTGCCTGAACATTCTGCACACCTGGCAGATGGGTGGCCGTTACCGACAGTCCTCGAGCCAGAAGCCAATGCCAGATCGCCTGCGCCTCCTGCGACAGAGTGCGCGATCTCGAGCCCCCCTGCTTGTTGAGGTAATACATCGTTGTCGTGTTGTCCGTCTGAACAAGCAGAGAGTTGGTCTGAAAGGACGGATGAAAGGCCTTCAGTGCCAAGTGAACAGCTCTCAGTTCCAGGAAATTGATGTGGTACGTGGACTCCGTCGGGGACCACGTCCCCTTAATTTGCAGGTCTCCGGAGTGCGCCCCCCAGCCTTGGAGAGACGCATCCGTCACGATGGTCTGTGTGGGAATGTCCTTGTGGAAGGGAACCCCTCTGAGGAGATTCTCCTTCGAGCACCACCACTTCAGAGACTGAAGAGCATGTAGAGACAGTCGTATCTTGTCGTCCCAAGAACCTCTCCTCTGGTCCCACTGATCCTCCAAGCACTCCTGCAGAGGTCTCATCTGTAGCCGTGCGTGAGGAGTGAGGAAGATGCAAGAGGCCATCGATCCCAGCAGAGAAGACACCGTCCTCACTGTTGTAGACGGAGTGTCCAGGAGAGCCCGAGCCTTCCGAACGAGCGATAAACGTCGCTCTTCCGAAGGAGACACGCTTGCCGACAGCGTATTGATGGAGGCTCCCAAGTACTGGATGCACTGGACCGGACTCGGGACCGACTTGGACATGTTGATGTGCAACCCCAGCTTGTTCAAGAGAACACACGTCTTCTGGAAGTGTGCTTGAGCTTCTGAGAAGGAGGAGGCCTTGATCAACCAATCGTCCAGGTACGGGTAGACAAACACCTTGTTCTTCCGCAGGTGTGCTGCTAGCACTGCCATACATTTCGAGAATGTCCTGGGTGCAGACTTCAGCCCGAAGGGTAGCACCGTGTACTGATAGTGATTGGCGCCGACTTGAAATCGCAGAAACTTCCTGTGTTTGCATGCAATGGGCACGTGGAAGTATGCGTCCTGTAGATCTATGGCACACATCCAGTCTCCTCGTTGCAGCTGAGGGTAGATCTGATGCAACGACAGCATGCGAAACTTTTCTCTGCGAATTCACTTGTTTGCCTGTCGCAAATCCAGAATGGGCCTGAACTCGTTTTTGTCCTTCTTGCGGACAAGAAAGAACCGAGAGTAAAGACCTCTTCCTCTTTGAGACAGAGGTACGCCTTCGATCGCCCTCTTCCTTAGCAGAATGTCCGCCTCCGCTTGAAGCTCGCGCAGTTGATACTGCGAGCTGACGGGAGGAATCGATGGAGGAGGGCTGGTGAAACGTAGACTGTATCCATTGCAAACAATATTCAGCACCCACTTGTCCTGAGTAATTTTTCTCCACTCTGCCAGAAAAAATTGAACGCTTCCCCCCACCGGAGCGGGTAACGGACGAGGGGGAAGTAACAGCTCAGGGACGGGACCCGGCCGGGCCCTTGGTCGCGGTAGAGGACTGTTGACGACCTCTACCACCTTGGCGTTTCTGGAAGGGCCGCCTGTACTGCTGCTGCTGTTGCTGCTGTTGATGTTATTGATGTTGTCCAGCAGACTGACCCCTTCCACGACCCTGCGACCCAAACCGACGTTGGTACTGTCGGAAGGGTTTCTTTTCCTTGGGCTTCTCCAAGCCCACTGCCGTCAGGGTCTCCGCCTCGGCCTTCATCCTGGCCATCTCGTCATCCGCGTGTTTCCCGAAGAGGGTATCTCCGGAAAACGGGAGATTCGCCACGCGTTGCTGTGCTTCCGGTTTCAATGACGTCAACCTGAGCCAAGCATGGCGTCTCTGGTGAATACCGTGGCAATACCCGTGCGCGGACAGCAAGGATATGTCCGCTGCAGCGCCGATGGCCTGGTTAGAGACCAGCATCCCCTCCTGGACGATCTCCATGAAGTCCTCCTTGCGGTCTCGAGGGACAAGGTCTGCGAACTGCTCCATCGAGTCCCACAGGGACCGGTCGTAACGCCCCAGCAAAGCCGAGTCACTGGCGGCCTTCATCGACGAGGCGGATGTCCCACACGCCTTACGACCAGCAGAATCGATCCAGCGGCTCTCCTTGTCCGGAGGCACCGTGACGCAGGGGAGGTGGCATGAAGCTTTCGTGCAGCAGTCACGATGACTGAATCCGGTACCGGGTCCTTCCTCAAGAAGGCTGGGTCTGAGTCCGGAGCCCTGTACTTTTTTAGGATCCTGGAAGGTGCAGACTTCACCGCTGCCGGCGTCAGGAATAGCTGTTCGGCGGGCTCAAGGAGCCCCGGCACCAGAGGCAACAGGGGGCGAGACAAGTGCCTTTTTTGTAATGTCTCAAATATCACCGAGGTAGAAGTCGTAGGCGCTTCAACCTTGATGCCCAACTTCGCCGCTCCACGCAGGAGAACCTCCTGAAATGTGCTTATATCGTCTATCGGAGACACCCTAGTCTCCGGCGAATCGGACAGCGTGGGCGAGTAGGAACGGGTCCCAGAGGGAGAACGTGACCTGGACCGACGTCTCTTGTGGTGACGCCTGGATCGTGAGGAAGATCCATGCCCACTCCTCGATCTGTCCCGTCTCCCCGAGCGAGACCTCGACCTCTTGGGCCTCGGACGCTCCTTCGGCCTCCCAGGGTCAGGAGTCCTAGGCTTCTTAGGAGTCTTCTTCGGAGGCGTCGGAAACTTAGGCATCGACACCGCCCTCGGCGCGACCGGGGGTGGAGGAGTAACCGGACGCGGGGTCTGCGGAGCCGGCTTCGGAGGTGGGGTCGGGGCCTTCGGAGGCGGACCCTTCGGCACAGCAGGCCGCGAAGGAGGTGTAGAAGGCTTCATCGGAGTATCCACCCCGGAATGCGCCGTTCCCGGCGAGCCACCATCTCTTCCGGAGCGTGGGGAGCCCCCCACAGTCCTGGGCCTGTCCTTCGGACCTCCAGACGCTGAAGATCGGTGCCCAGACGCCGACCGATGTCCCCTCGACGTCGAACGGTCCTTCGGCGTCGACTGATTCACACTTCTCGACGTCGAACCGTGTCTCCGTCTCGACGTCGACCAGATCGACGAGCCACGAAACCTCGACGACGGGCGATGGTGCCTCGACGGCGACCTCGACCTCTTCGCCGGCCTCGACGTCGACCTCTTGGATCGTCTCGACGTCGACCCTTTGGATTTTCTCGACGTCGACCTCTCGGACCTTCTCGACGTCGATCTTCTTGACCGTCTCGACGTCGGTCTTTTAGAGTGCTTCGACGTCGACTTCTTCGGCGCCGGAGACGCCTTCGACGACGAGGATCCCCTCGACGACGATGTCCTCGACGGCGAACGGCGGTGTCGCCTCGACGGCGAGCGCCGACGCCGGGCCCTCCGATGTCGACCACTCGACGCCGACACCGACGACGAGGAGATCGACACCGGCTTCGACGGCGGCCGGAACACGTTCCTCGACGTCGACGGGCGACGTTTTCTCGACCCAGAGCCCTGGGGAGACCTGGAACTGGCCGTTGACCGCCCCCTCGACGTCGTGGTCAGCGCAACTGACCCAGACGGAGATCTTGGGCGAGGGCTGGTCTTCCTGCCCCTGGGGAGCCCCCCAGAGGCCTCAGCATGGGTAGAAGGAGCCCCTCCTGACCCACCTCGTGCCTTCAACCTTCTCTCTTCAAGTCCCTGAAGCCTGATCTTCTTCCTCTCCTTCAGGGTCCTTCCAGAGAAGCCTCTGCAGATCACACAGTCCTCAGGAATGTGGGAAGAGGGAAGGCAGAGAATACAGACCTCATGGGAGTCTGACTTGGCCTTCTTCCTTGAGCACTCAGGGCATTTGTCGAATAATGCAGGCATTATGGACAAAAAAGAGTGCAGCAACACAGAAAGAAAGTCACCAAAGTACTTTAAAAGCACCAAAAATCGAAATTAGTGTAAAACACTAACAAAAACCCTTGAAAAGGGAGAGCTCAATGCTCCAGGGTCCTGCTTGCAGGAGCCGGAAAAAAGAACTGAAACTAAGTTGGACCTGCTATGCATTCTGGGATACTGGGAGAAGGTTCTGGAAGGTTCCTTAAAGGCACAGTATCCTAATTAAGCCACATAATGGCAGCCTATGGGGCTTGTCTGTCCAGGTTCTTCTCTCTATCATTCCTGAGGGATTTTGCGGTTAAGCAAGGGAAATCTGTACAGGCTTTGCTGTTTTGTGGATTTTGTGGTGGAATTTCTAGTTGAAGTACTGGACAGTGTAGCCTTTTTTGGCTGCATTATCTGTCTTTAAATTCTCTCTTAAGTGTCTATGCATTTTCTGCATTTTCTGACACTGTAAGAGATTATTTTTGATTGCTCCGGGGTCCACGCACATGGGCGGGACTATTCACTAGATTATGACTATACACAGAGATCCCCTACTACAGAACCATGACACAGCGAGACACCGGCTCTGACACATACTTGGACACAGACAGAGAGACCATTAAATGATCTGGTCTTTTTATGCAGGTTGTCCCAGTTTTTGGGGAGTTTACCGCTTTGTTTTTACATCTGCTCTGAGCAGTGCAGTGCATAATGAGTTATATGTCTTCAATTCACACTTGTGTGATATTGTACAGGGAAATAATGTTTGTAGTACCAGATTAGACATACATTCATATTTAAATGTATGTAAGCTATCAAATATTCAGGGAATCATTTCCTCACACTCAAGAATGGCAGTGGGATTAACTCAGCTAGAACAAGAGCCCTTATTAAGTCATAAACATTTCCTTTATGCAAGATAGTACTTATTTAAGGATGAATCGTTGTGGTTCTCTTAAAACGATGTTCACAATTAAATCACTGGAACTGCTACATTAAAGCATAAAATTCCAGGGAGAAGCGGTGTCTGACTTTCATTTGACTACACAATGTTGTTAGAACGTTTATGCTCTAAAACGTCTGCATTTGTTCTGGAAACTCACACTAAAAAACATTAAAATTGTTTCACATCTGCAATACATAATCTTTTGGTTTATAAGGTGGGAGCGAAGAATATAATGAACTTGTTATATGAACAAAGGGGGATGACTCTTTCTGCCTCCTTAACTTACTTTTCTGAACTGCTGTAAGGAAATGTCTCTTTTTATGGTCACCCCCCCCCCCCCCCCCCAAGTTGTGGACTAATGCTGCTGGTTTTTCAAATCAAGAGTGCACAGACGCCTGCGACCCAGAGCTTAGTGCCTGTGCCCTTACCCACATACTGATATGTTGAATTGGCTTTTACCTAATTGGCTGAGCTATTTTTTATTTATTTATTTATTTATTTTCTAAACTTCTAAAGCGCAAACAAATACCACGAATGGTGTCTCGGCGCTACGCAGATAGAGAGGCACCTCCTGTGCATTATTGAATGAATAGCCAGGTCTTCACTTGCTTTCTAAAAATCATCAGTGAAGAGCTGCTTTTTATATGGTGGGGCAAGGTATTCCAGAGCTTCGAGGCGGCCACCAAGAAGCGTCTGTCTCCCCATGTAACTGTTCTCACCCGTTGAATGCATAGGGATGCGGATGAGGCAGATCTTAACGCTCTCTTAGGGACATAGACCTGCAGTGATTCCCTAAAAAAGTCAGGTCCTTGGCTATTCAGTGCTTTGTATATAATACATAAAGCCTTGAATTTGGTTCTCTTTTTTACTGGGAGCCAATGTAGTTGGTAAACAATGGAGGAGATGGGTGCGAACTTGGGGGTTTTGGTCAAAATTCGTGCAGCGGCATTCTGCACCATTTGTAGCTTTTTAAAGACCTGCTCCTGAGCATTCAGCAGAAGCCCGTTACAGTAGTCCACCTTGGATAATACCAAGGAGGACATAAGGGTTTTCCCTGCCGACAGGGAAGGTAAGGTAGCAACTTTTTCACTTTTCGTAGCGTGAAAAAGGAAGAGGAGACTGGCATGATTGGTGAAACTTAGTTTGTTGTCAAACAACACTGTAAGACTGTAAGACTTCTGTAAGACTTAGTATAAAGTACCCAGGGCATGTAAGCTAGAGGGTCCCCCAGGACTGTAGCACTGGTTGAGCCACCCTGGTTGAGACAGAAGTAGAACACAGCTCCCCAAACACCATTTGCAGGCTTGAAGGGGCAGTTTTAACTGCTGGCCCGACATTGCAATTTAAAATAATTGCAAAACCTGACTTCCACCTGGTATATGTAAGAGTCACCCCTACGGTATGGTGTCACACAGTTCATGGGCAGTACTTTTACAATTTTTTACTGTGGAAAAGCTTAGTCGCTAGATTAGCAAGTGCAGGGTTACATACTGGCACAGCCCCTGTAATGTGCGAACTCTGGAATAATGCAACTAAAGTGGGTTATCCAAGGTAGCAAGGAACTCACGACATTAAGTCCGATTTGATTCTCAGGCCGAAATTAATGTGATAAGTTGCAGTGTACAACTTTAGCAAAGTTGCCGCTTTGTTGCCTTCAGTCCTCTGTGCCCATACTGGTTGCACACAGGGTCCTGTGGCCGCAACAGCTTTCTGCCCTCCTGGGGAGATGTGCTAACGACTGTCATGAAGTCAAAAAGGTTTCAACCCAAAAGGCGAGTTTCAAAGAAGAAGCCGCCTCTGAAGTGCAATTTCGGAGAGGGGCTACTCTGTTGTTCAGGCAGATAGAGAGGGGAACCCAGTGGTCAAGCCAGTTTCCGGTAACCAAACCTCTTGGTTGGGCTAGGGAACTCACATGCCGGGAGAAGGGTCCTGCCATATTTGAAATGGGCTGCATGGTGCATCATGGGATGCCCAGATGTCACACTTTGCAGGAAGTGGTCATCAGGTGGGAGTGAACATGGTAGGCAATTGGCTAGCAACCACATCCTGCCCTGATGACATTTTCATATATTTGTGATAGGTTACATTATTAACACTAGCATGTAGTAATCAGTGGCTCTTCAGGGACAAGAGAGGCAGTAGGGTTGCTCAGGAGGGACATTATAGTAGTCTAGGATTTTATAAAAAGGTTGACAAATTATTGTAGTCCACAATTCCTTCCCTTGTTATGTTTTTTGGTAAACAATAAAAATAGCTAATGGATGGCAGTGGAATGAGAAAAATCCTCCAATATCTGTCAGAGCAAGTGAAATCAAATTTATCATAGGAAATTAACTTACTGAAGAGTTATATTATTATTTACCCAAAAGACACCCTGAAAACTAGCCAAGCTAAAAAATTACCAGAGAATAATTTGCCTTATTCCTCCACTCCAGAGTGTTTGAGCAAGGTTCAGAGACAACGATATGAGATTTTAATTCATGGGCATATTTTTGACCAAAGGTTTCATTGTAAAAGCCACAATATCATATCAGACCAAACGTAATCAAAGTCGTCATAAGAAATTAACTTACAGAAAAGTTATTTTTTAATCCAATAGACACATTGAAAATTAGCAAAGAAAATTAATTACCAGAGAATAATTTGTCCTACTCCGTCACTTCAGACTCTTTAAGTAAAGTTCAGAGAAGATGGGGTGGGAGTTTGATTTATGAACATATTTTCAATCAAAGCTTTCATGTACACAGTACAAAACAGCCCAAAGTAATATAAATGGCTTTATTGCTAATACATAACCTCACCTTGACATTCTGTGCTAGGATCCCCCCAGTAAAGCTCTTGGCACTCGCTGCAAGTGCGTCCTCCAAATCCTGGCATGCACCGACAATTCCCAGTAAACTGTAATGAATGAAAAATTAGAATTATTAGCAAAGCTTCTGGACCAAACATGTATGCTCTATTTAAATGATCACATGTGTTACAACAAAAGCAATAACAGTTGTTGAAATCAGCCATGAAAATGAAAACAACATTAGGACAACTCTATAATGCAGAGTGATGGATGAAAGACTGAAGAATGGTACACAGTCACTAACATTGCAGTTGGAGACAAAGTCCCACCTGAGCAAGGGAACCTACTTTTATTAGGTTGCTTTTGAGACTCAGGTAAGCAAGTATCGAGTACAAACAGTTGGCCATCAGGAGCCACAAGTATGTACCTGAATCATAAGCCTATGAGAACCAGCGTAGGAAAGTGCCCTTTTGACATGGTCAACACCACTTCTTGCCTGGTATCTGATGTGATTTCGACTGGAAGTGCACTGGGCCCCTGCTACTAAGGTCCCCAGTGCCAGATCTCTTTCTCAAAACTGTACAATTGTTTCAGCCAATTGGGAATACCTTTAGCATCCTCTGTAAGCCCCTAGTAAATCGTACCTCTAGTGTGTAGGGTCTGAGGTACTAAAGAGGGTCCCGAAGGGCTACAACACAATTTGTGCCACCCTGAGTGCCTTCACTAACCCCAGTCAAGACTGCCACTGCAGGCTGCGTTGTTTGGTGCAGACAAAAGTGAAACCACAACATGACACGCATCCCTGTGGGCCATGTCCTCTAACACTACATGTAATATTTGTAAGCCACCCCTACAGCAGGCCTTGCAGCATTAAGGCAGTGCGCCTTATATTTCATGGGAGGACAGATCTGCATCAGTATATATGCCCCTGTGCTGGTCAGTTCCATTACTACCAGGGCAAGTGAGCAGGGAAACAATTTTAAAACATGTGCTGTACACTGGTGAAAACAACTTACCCAGCTACAGGATGGCTTCACTGAAAATAGGGATGTTTGGTATCAAACATCTTGTATTAATAAACCCACACTAATTCCTATGTTGGATTTATTAATACATGCACACAGAGGGCACCTTACAGGTGCCCCCTGAAAAACTACCAGCCTCTAGTGTGTCACCTGACTGGTTCTTACCAGCCTGCTGCCACAGAATAGGTTGACCCCCCAAAGGGTGAAGGCCTTTGCTTTCAGGAGGTCAGTAGCAAAGCCTGCTCAGGAAGAGGGTGTTCACCCCTCTTCCCACAGTATGACCTGCTGATTAGCATTCCAAAGCAGGGGGAACTTAAAAAAAAAAAAAAAAAAAAAAGCTACTGCCTTTCAGAGTCAGGCTTCCCTCGCAGTAAAGGAAGCCGGCCCCCTTTGTCCATAGTACTTTGGCAGCTGGCCAGGTGTGAAAATTAGCTAGTCAGGTAGGCGTGCCCACCCGCAGGGTAGTATTATCCCTAAGGTGGCCTAACCTGAAGTGGACATGATTTTTCAGAGTTGGCCACCTTTGTGATGGCAAACGTAGGAACTGTGGGATAGGGTTAAGCCCACTTCCCAAAGGAAGTGGTCATATAAGGGGCGTAGTGACCCCAAGGTAGGTAGCCCATTGGCTACTACCCTACACTCCCTTAACACCACAAAATTCAGTATTTAGGAGAACCCCTGCCACCAGAAAAGCAGATCCTGCAGACCAGAAAGAAGAAACGGGATGTGAAGAGTTGCAAAGAGCAAGCAAAGAAGAGTCAGCAACTGACTTGGTGCCAACCCTGTCGGCCTGCCTGCTGACTTTGACCATTGCACCAAAAGACAACTTGTCCTGCAGTTGCTGTATCTCCAAGGCCTTAGAGACCTGCTAGCACTTCACCCAGGAACCCAGATCTCCTGTGAAGCAGAGGACTTAATTTCCTGCTTTCTGCAGCCACCCAAAGAGACCTGAGAGGACTTCAGGATGGCGAAAACCCGACCCCCAAGGACACCACTGAACCTGTTGCTACCATCCCGAGTTGAAGTGGGCCAATGGTGCTAGCATGGTTCAGCCATTTAGAGACCGAGCCCACTAGGGTTTCACCCCTCATGGACTCGCCAAAGTCGCCTGCAGCCTCTGTACGCAGGCCTCCTCTACAGGGTCTGTTCCTGGTAAGATAAACCAAACGCCTAAGGACACCTCTGCACCCGTTGCCCCGTGGGTCCCTTGCTCGCTGTGCCACTGGTTTCAAGCTAGCTGGCTGATGAGGAGTGATACACCGAAACCAGTTCCATGATGCTTGTTTACGGTCCAGGGAGGACCCATCGTGGCAGTTCGGGCTGGACTGTTCCCATGAGGAGCAGGGTCAAGACTGATTTGCATATGGCAGGGTCTAAACTGGGGTGGCGTAGTGAGCAAAAGAACAATGGATTTAACCCAGATCTCTTGACTGGGGGTGAATGTTTGATTTCTTCAGCATTCAGTCCATCATTTGTTGCCGCAGCATGTTTATTCTGAAGGCAGCACTGTCATTTGTAAGTAAACTGCAGCACCACTGTTTTATAAAAGTCTCTTAAGGTTTATACCTAGTTGTTCCTATGGAGGCTGTTTCCCACCACATCTTTCACTCACATGAAAACAGAATCCTGCAAAAAGGGACAATCTTATCTTCTGATAGCACATCTTGGGTATGGCAGAAGCACGCTACACAAATGCAGAGATCATAAATTCCAGGTACATTTGAATACTTACCTTTGGATAGTCAGTACTTGGTTTCCTAATGTTTGGGCTGCATTATTTTTTAAGCTTTGCCATTCCTTCAGTTTTGAAGGTCTTGTACGTGACATGCTACCAAAACATGGAACTTAATTTTCCTAATCTTACTTTCCTTTCCTGCTTTCCTTTCCAACAAGCAGAGTGATTTTGATGCTAGCAATGTTGGTCCTCATTATACTTTGTAATATGTGGTGGTGCCTTCATCTAATAAAAGCAGCCACAAAAATAGTGATGAACCAGTATTCAGTGACCAAGATGTAATTCAATCCCAATGCCTAGGACCATTGAGGCCTGGTTTGGAGGCTAGTTCTGATTCAGGACACTCCTACACATTGTCCAGCAGGCAGCAACTGAAGAGACTTGACTTTCTTTCGACTTTGGAAAGGTAGGATAAACAAACGCTCAGTAATGTCTTCGTCCAGGGGTTATTGTCCTGCGTGACCTGCCACAATCTCTTCCACCCTTTCTTTGGAAGATGTATATCTTCGTGCGCAGACATGTCTGATTCACCTTCAGGGACCGTATTACATAAGGTGCTCCGGAGGCTCAACTGGTGTTTGCGCCCGCTTTCTGCGACCCGGGGGCACTTTGGTATTATAGAAGGGCGTGCAGACTCTTGCGCATCCCCTTCTATAATACGGATAGCGCTGGTGCACTTAAAGCACCAGCGCTACCAACAGAGGGTGTTCCCTCATTTGCATAGGGGCGTGCCCCAGTCAAACAAGGGAATTCCTTTGACTCTGTGCCCGCACCATATTACAGAAGCAGGTACAGAGTCAAAGAAGCCCTCAGGAGGCGGACTGACAGTGAGCCATTTAAAAAGTGGGGCACTGTCAGCGCGCCTCCTGACAGCAGCCTTCTGCAGGGGGTAAAGGGAGTCCCGTGGACCCACAGATATCCCCTTTGAGGGAGGTGCAGTCATGGACTGCACCCCCTGCAAGTGGATCACTACACCCCTTTGAAAGGGCAGGCGGGTGCCTCCTGCAATGTGAAAACACAGAGCAGCTGCTCCTTGTTTTCACATGAATTTGCTGTCCTGCCGGCAGCGCACTCACCCTAATGGGGTGCAAACAATGACAATATGTAATACGGCCCCAGAGCGGCACTGGAGGGACCAGGGTCACTTATACAACTGGATTTTTTATCCAACGTTTTCAGTATTTATTCTGTTGTCCAAATAATAAATGGCAGAAGCATTAAGCATTTCTAACTATTTTAATAATTTCTGAAAAACTTATTGCACGCAGGATTCTTGTACAAAATGAACATACTCTGGACTTGTCTATTTTTTATTTGAAAGATTTTCGAGAAATATGTCCTTCTGAATCTTATAAGCATTACTGGGCCTCAGTGGTCTGTAAAACTTTGAAAGTCTGTAATAGTATTTGTTGGTAAAACTTAAGTAGTGTCTTCATGTTACGCTTTTTAATTAGCAATACTCTTGAGAAACATTTTTCTGTTTTCCCAAATACTTTCAACATCTTACAATAGTTTGTAGCTTGAAGCTATGCTGGATTTGAACACAGTGCATTGTTTCGCAATCTAGTATTTAGGTCCAAAAAGTTCACTATTTTTTATTTTTTTTAATTTTGGACGTCGACCAGAGAAGGAGTCATGCCAACCTCCTATAAAGTGAACCGTCAGCCCATTTTCAGATTCTTTTAAATTTTTTGTAGTGATGTTAATACTTTTATTGCTGTATTTTGCTTTCTTTCAACTTTCTACCTTTTTGATTCATCCCCCTTTCTCCTCACTGAGCAGGTGGGTGAGTCGCATTGGATAGAGAATAGATTCAAATGGCAAACTATTGCCACAGGTAACATTTTTCTTTTTGCAAGCTAAATCTTTTCACATATTGTGCATTGATTATGGAGCTGTATTAGATGTTAGTAGTGGAGTAAGTGTGGGTGGTAGACAAAAGATGCTTTAGATCCTTCTGTCCAAACAGAATCCTGATTCACATAGATATCTACTCAATAGCTTTTAGGAAGGTTTGTACAGAAGACCATGTTGCAGTCATGCATAAGTCACTGACAGACATGTTTGCTTAGAAGACTGTTACCTCCAATTTCCTAGTGTGCTGCACCCTTGCGTCAATTATCTTTGGCTTTGCCTGCCAGTGAGTAACATGTTTAGATAATTTGAATTAACAACCTTGCAATTGTTTCCTTAAAAAATGGGAGCCTTTTGTTTGTTGCCCCATGTAAAACAAAAACTTCACATTTTCTGAGTAGCTACTCACCTGCATGCATGTATGTTAGCTCACTTTAAATCTAGTGCATTTATCATTTTTCTGCTTGTGTTTTTGGTTATTGTATAAAAGGGAGTACCTGAAGAGATTAGTTCAGATTAGTTCAGATGAAATTTTTCACAATCTTTGGAATAAACAGAGGGTCATGGCTACGCTGTACTTGTGTTTTATTGATAGCGGTTCTGAAAGGGTAAGGCCTGAAGCTCATAGACTCTACACAATGTGGTGATGGATTAAAAAGGCTGTTTCAGTGTGAGGTAGTTGAGCTTTACCATCTTCATTAGCTCAAAAGGCTGTTTCAAGAGCAGTACTAGCACCAGATTTAGATATGTGTAGCGGGGTGTACCGGAGGGCCTCGACCGGCTCCCCGAGTCGGACATCGACAATGGTCCGTGGGGCCCCTCCCGCAGGGAGTCATGACTTAACCCTTGTACCAACCCCCCCCCCTCTCTCTCCCTGTATCACAGGACTTGGGTGCCGGCGTGGAGGAAACGGGCGCACTGGACTGGCCCTTTAACTCAGAGGAAGATACGGAGTGGGAGGAGCCGTCCTATCAGGCCTGCCCTTCAAAAGAAGCCGACGCCGACTCTCAGGTGTGCTTGTTCACCTGGAGGCGGGGAGATTGGAGAGCGGTTCGGAGCGAGGAGGAAGCAGACCACGGGAGGAGAGTACTCCTGGAGAAACGAGCCGGACTTGACAGCGGTACCATCAGGACCCGACCACAGAGCCCGGGAGAAGAGGCGCGACGCGGGACTCCGGAGCATCTACTGGAGGAGGAATCCCGAGACCAGGGCGACGCTGCCTTCACCCCAACAACCGACGGAGCAGAGCCAGGAGGCCACCGATCCCGCGATCCGCCCAGCCACTCACCCAGGGGAGGTGCGTGGCTCAACCAGGTGCGTGACCGGTTCAGGGGCTGGGTAGGAAGACCACGTACGCTAGGTACGCCTCCCCGGGATGTGTAGCTTGCCATTGTCCCTAGCTGGTATCTAACTCACCCCCCCCTCCACACCTTAGGATCTGCACGTTGTAGCACGGATTGTACTGAACACCGGTGATCCCTTCACTCCCTGCCCCTGTACTACTTACGCGTTGAACATACGCCTGACCTGGTTTTGTTCCTCTCTTCTCTCCCTGGGGGATTGCTGGAGAGCCACTCCGACGGCCGGGACGGACTCCGAGGAGGACGACGCTCCACCCAGAGGACCGGAAGCAAGCCGGAAGAAAGAGAAGACACCGCGCCGTCGGAGAAGCCGGAGTAGGTCTCCCCGACGGCACCCGACCCGGACCAGTTGTACTGATCAGCTTTTTGCCTTAATAAAACCACAATTACCGAGAGTACGTCTCTTGCCCCTGTCTTCTGCGCCACAACCCGTCCAAAACCCCACAATATGACTTTACATAGGAGCTGGGGCTGACCTCTGTAGGCAAATTCTCTTTGTTTCTTCTATGAACCTTTTGTTCCATCGTGTCAAACAAAAAGATTCTTCCCTTAAGACCCCCAGAAGAATGAGATTATGGCTGACACGTGTAACTAAATATAGGAGTAAGATAGTTTACAGACTAGTAGGTCCATAAAGTAATTAATGGTTGTTTGATCCTCTGTTAAATGTATTTTGTTCACTATTGTATAAATCTGGTACACTTAGCTACATCACACCACCTGTGATAGGCCATCTGGATTCATTCAACAGCACCATACATCTGTCTGGTAGGCCTACATGGCTAAATTCAAGGTCTTCAGGAGTTAAGATGCCAGGTTGAAGTTTGTTGGACTTAGGTGACACATTTTTCCCCTTTAAGGAAAAGAGGTTTAGGAGGGGTGCTATTTTATTTATCCTATTTCCTTCAGATCTGAATACCAGTTTTGGCAGGCCCATTGTGTGAGTGCCAGAATGTTTACCTGTTTGCATTTGGTGATCAGTACTCGTATCAGGGGGATTACTGGAAAGACGGAGGCAAATGTTCTTGATCAATTTATCAACGGTACATTCCCTTTGGATTAGTGGTGTGGAAACCTGGTTGGGGAGTTTTGGTATTTTGTGATGGTGTGCGCTACAAACAGGCGTAGTTGGCGTTTTCTCCAGGTGTGCAGGATTGTGACTAACACCCTTTGTTCTAGACCCCACTTGTAAGACATTACTTATTGCCTGATCATCCTCTCTGCTTCAGACTTCTGCTGTTCTGAAAAATGTACTGCTATTGTTAGCATGTTTTTGGACATTCCTACTCTTCTAACTTGGATAGAGTGTAGTATTTTGTTCCCGCCTGCTTGTTGAGGTAAAATGTGGTGATGTTCTCTATTTCTTTAAGTCCATCACATTTGTGTAGTCTACTGCTTTTGCTGTCTACTGTCCTCTGATTCTGAGGACTCTATGTGTGCACATCACACTGTGTAAGATGCATCCAAGGTGACTGTAACCTTGGGGATTGTTTGTTTGGAGTCTCTGCCTATTGTTATGTTCTTCACTGTCCAGCACTGTAACTCTTTGTGCAACATATTTTTGACAACCACTAAATCATCCCAATCCCCTGTCACCTGTGACCACTGGTTCATAAAACACTCCTGTATCGGTTTCATATGTAATATGGCAAATGGTACTAGGGGAAAACATGACTCCATGTGCCCAGCTCTTGTAATATGTGTGGGAAAGGATTTCTTTTGACATGGTTAGCACTTACTATTTTTGCCTGTTATTTGATGGTAGTACACAGGGTTCCTGTCAACCAGGTCCCCTGTGCCAGTGCTTCTTCCCTTAAACATACCACAATTGGTACTTTTGCCCCCTGTAAGTCCCTAGTAAGTGGTACCCTGGGTACCCTATGCCCAGAAGTTTAAGAGGGTCCCCTGGGATCCCCTCATTAGGCCCATGCCACTTCCTTTGCAGTTTGCATGCCCTTATGCGTTGAAAAACGACAAAGTCAACATGGCACACTGCCTGGGTGCCATGGCAGCTAGCACTGCCTGCAGGTATAGGTAAGTCACCCCACTAGCAGGCCTCACAGCCCTAATGTAGGGTGCAATATACCACAGGTGAGGGCATATCTGCATGATTAGACATGCCTTCTATGTTATCATGCATCCAGACTGTCGGATGTCTTTCTCTTCGATGTTGAAGAGTCTTTCGAAGACAAATCGGTCGGAGCACCGTGTTAGTTTCTTTTTGACCTCGCCTGCTTTTGACGTTTGTTGGAAAACGAGGCAGCATCTGTGAGGCCTGCACAAATAACATGACACATTTGTCCTTCACTGGGAACCAAACACCCTAGGGCAGCGCCTGACTCTCAGAGGGTAGCGTTGCAGAGCAGTCTGAGGCTTACTCAAGGGAGGTGGTGTGGGCTAGTAATCGCCATTTGCAGGTGCGCAAAAATAACACTCAATAATTGATTGTCCAGTCTGTACTTTGCTTTATAAAAGTAAGAGTACATTTATTAAACACACACACCACTCAATACTATACACAAATTTACAAATATACATAAGCTGTTGGAATTACTTTGTGACATTGCATAACATCTCCACCCCTCCCGCAGGGGGGAGGGGTATACTTTAGGGTCAGTAGGAGATGCATGGTCAGGGTCATGTGTCACCAAGGCAGGTGTATCCCTGTTTAATGCTTGTTGAGGTAATGGGAGGGGGACCCCACTGGGATGGTGCCAGTGCGCAGGGCCCTCGCTCCAGGATAGGTTCAACATTGCATTGGGGGCAAGATGATGTGCATACATGGGAGTGGTGGTACTAGATCCCACCCTCTACATCTTAAGGGCTAACAGTCTGGGGTCTTCACCTAAGCGCAGCAGCAAGACTGCATGTTTACGCACACTTTATAATGACAGTACTCAGCACATTTGGATATCATTAAAAATGCATTGCAATTACAGCCCCTAAAGGCATCACAGATGATCACAAGATTAAGTTGTAAATACCGTCAGACACCCTAGCAGGAGTGTCTAGCCACTTAAATCTACTTTGCTTGTGACATCACCTTACACCAGTACTTCGCATTGAACATCAGTCCCTCTAAAAGAAATAACCATTAATAAATGCATTTCAGTGCAATTACGCCATTTCACCTCCAGGGGATGCCCTTCTCGAGACATCCCCAACTTAGCCCTTCAATCTTTGATGCACTTCTCAATGAACCCCCAGCTGCAGAACAAAAGTTCCAGCCTAGGAGTTGATGCAATCTTTGCTGAGAGTTGAGGGGTTATTCTTTTTAAATCCTCAAGAAACTTAGGGTGGGACTTCGCTTTGTGCTGGGGGCGAGACTGCGCTGCTCCAGCAGCTCCCCCAGCACCTTTTCACACTCAAGGGTGACCCCTCTCCTCTGGGGGCCACCAAAACGCCCCAAAAATTTAATTCCTCATGCCTTGCAAGGCATCATGGGGCGCTTCAAGCTCCTGCCGCTTTCTGGGGCCTCGGTGGGGGGCCCGGTCCCACCCCGCCCCCCGAGTAAGGGTATGCGACGCGGGGAGCCCACACCCAGCCGCTCCGCGCTTTGGTCGGGGGCCCGGTCCCACCCGGGACCCCCGCAGGCTCTCCACATTGGAGGGCAGTCCCCGGGACCTGACCCACCCCGGGGGCCGTTCCTGGACCAGCGGCGGAGCCTCGCGCGCTTTGCTGTCAGGGGGCCACAGCTCCAAGGTCTCTCCCCTTCTGGGGGCCATATCTCAGCCCCTAGAGGACCGATCTGCCCCATTTTTGCATCTTCTTGCTCCTGGCGGCGCCCCCCAGCCACTGGGAGCACTCTCCTTCACTCTCCGGGTCTCCAAGAGGGTGCACTCTGCAGGGAGCGGTCTGCACTGGCTCCCTGCACCAGCCTTTCGCCTGGCTCTCCTCCTGCGCCTCTCTTCTCCCTGCGCAGAGGCCCCTGCTTCTGCGCACCGGTCCTGGGCGCTTCTTCTGGTGCTGTTAGGGGCCTGGGTGACAGTCAGGGGGTCTCTCCTCCCAACTGCCCATTGCCAGGCTCCAGCAGCTTCCACCTCAGCAGACCACACCCCAGAGAGAGCTTCTCTTCCTGTGCAAGTTCTTTTTAAAAGTTGAGTAGGGGGCTGGCAGAAAGTCTCTGTGGGTCCAATCAAACAGCGACACAGCACTTCCCTGCCCCTGCTCCCTCCTTCTTGTCCAGCCTCTGGGTTTGTTCAAAATGGGAGTCCTCCAGTGTCTCTGGCCACATGGCCTCTGAAACACAACTCTTTCCTTCTTGGTGCAGCCTGGTGCCTGGCACCCAGGGACAGCTGCTAATGGATGAGCCTGTAGCCCCACCCATCTTCTTCTTTGTGGAGAGGAGGCCCTAGCTTGTGGAAGAAAGGTTATCAATCCATCCAGCTGAGGTCAACCCTCAGCCTGGGTCTGGTCATGGCAGGCTCAGAGAAATATGACAGTTCTGTATGACCCAAAAGCAGTACAAATATGACTTTGGACTCTGCAGAATACTTCTTTTCACCTACTCTACAATGATCTTTAGTGAATGTCTGGAATCTGTAGGCTTTGTGGAAGTCATTTTAGCCATGGGCCCCACATCCACATAGGGGAATAATGAAGTGAAAACACAGTAAAACGCACCGACTTTCCCTGGCATGTTCCTTCCCAGGGTATAAAGCCTATTGCTTGTCACCACCCAATTCTGCATAAGTACTGCCACACCATTCACTCTATAGCTGCTCCTGGACTGCGCACGCTAGGAATCTCCCCTGCGCAGCTCCTACACGTGTGCACACGCATGTACACCTGTGTCTGCATGTAACCAGCACGGTGTCCCATACTCCAGCTGCTGCACAGCGGCCTAGTCAAGCCAGGCGGACACCAGTAAAATCTCCATGCAGTCTCCTTCATTATGAGTTCACTGTGGCTCCCCCACAGTAAAAGCTCAACAATTAGGTGCTCAAAAAGCGGAAAATCCGGGCGGCCCCTAGTGTCAGAACCACCTTCTAACAACGTT
This sequence comes from Lissotriton helveticus, assembly GCF_964261635.1. Taxonomy (NCBI): domain Eukaryota; kingdom Metazoa; phylum Chordata; class Amphibia; order Caudata; family Salamandridae; genus Lissotriton; species Lissotriton helveticus. The sequence goes on along the minus strand of NC_136057.1, from coordinate 1,260,219,943 downwards.
AAAGCCTCTTTTCCTCGACTGTCTTTTAAAGTCTTGGATGTTTCAGGAGTCTTTACAGCTGCGGTTTCCCCTTCAAGGGATCCAAGGGCATTTTTATCTGTGGTTGCAACTGCGGTCATAGAGTGTTTCAATGCCTGGGCGCCCTTCGAGGATTTTGAGTCTAATTTTCACAACTCCGGCAAGATCTTTGAAGACTCTTCTCTCGATTCGAGATGTCTTCTTGCCACCATGTGTCTCGACGGCAACAATCTGGAGGTCTACCTCCATTTCACCTTCTGATCCTTCAGTGATGTTCTCTTCTTCCTCACTTGAGAGTCCTAAATCCTTGGGGTGAATACACCTGCAGGCAGAGGTTGCAGACCTGATGTTGGTCCTTCTGAGCAAACTTGTGAAGGCAGTTTTTGCAAAACTGGATGATGTCTTCTCCTTCACCAGGTACAGGGAGCCCCCTGCTCTGTATATATTACACCAAAGTAAGGTATAGTATGCACAGAGTACTGTGAATCCCCATAGGCTTACAGAGGCTCAAGTAGATAATACTAAAAGCTCCATCTGTGGTAGTGTGGTCGAGCAGTTAGGCTTATCAGAGGGTAGTGTTAAGTATAAATTGTACAGACTCAGGTAAGAAATGATTGCACACACTCAATGACTGAATCCAGACCAATTGTTTTGAATAGAAAGTTATTACGCTGTTATTTTATTTCTGGAACCAAGAGTAGTAATACTTTTCAAATGCAGATAGTTTTGTTTTGCGAGGCAGTAGAAAATACTTTACAGTAAAGAAATACTTTTGTAGAATCAGATTGGAATGGTAGAACTTTGCAATAAAAGTAGATGCAATCCTGTGGGAGAAAAACAGTGTAATGCATTAGCAGATAAGTATTCAACCTGCACTGTAGGTTCAGTTTCAGGAAGACACTGCACCACCAGCTGCACTAAGGGTGGCCAGGTGCAGAGGTCACTAGACCCAATATAAGTCAATGGGGGCTGGGGGAACCTTGAAGAAGCACTGCTTGCAGGTAGGTTACAGCGGTTTCAGGACATAGGTCACAGGGTTTAATAGCACTGGGGGACCACAAGGCAGCACCAAGGCTACACCACCCGGCACATGGGCTGCCGGGCGCAAAGTCAGTGTCAATGGAGGTTGCCGGTCGTTCAAAGAGGCTGCAGGCTCGGACCAGGAGGCTGGTTGAAGGTGACCACAAGCTGGACAGGTAAGTTGGAGGGCTAGGGGTGGTCAAGGCATCATTGGTTGAGCTACCCAAGGCTGGCGGGCTGAGGATGCAGGGGTACCTTTTGGTGTCAGATCTTCTGGGTTGGAGCCGGTCGTGGTCGGAGATACCCTTCGTGTTGAGGCTGCAGCCGACTACATGGGGTCCAGGAGAGGTCAGCCACCGATGGAGACTAGCTCAGTATCACTGGGGAGACTACACAGGCCAGGCGAGCCACTCAAACTCAGGCCATGGGCATCTGTGCAGTGTGGGCAGGGGTTGTGGATCCACCTGGTTCTGGAATCCTTGAAGATGGAGTTTTTCAGGTCAGGGCCACTGTCCTTAAGAGATGTTATGTTATGTTATGCACTTTTATTAGGCGCACAGCTGCTCCAGCGAAGGAGCGTCCTGGCGCCGCGACAAGGTAGCAGCACAACACAAGAAATAAAAACAGTAGTGGAAGTGGACTAAGGGAACAGGAAAGTTTTCACAACTCGACGGAAGGAGAGCAAGTCCCTAGAGGCACGGATCGCCGGGGGGAGAGAGTTCCACAACATAGCAGCGCGGACTTGAAAAGAACGTCCGCCGGCTCTGCTGCGCTTAACACGGGGGACAACCGCGAGTTCCAAATCAGCAGATCTTAAAGCTCGAGCAGGGGTGTAATGAACCAGAAGCTTGGATAGGATCCTGGCCGGGGATCCCTTAATTATTTTGTAGGCGACACAGAGGACCTTAAATTGGATCCGCTGAGCCACCGGTAGCCAATGCAACGATCGCAGGGTGCTAGAGGTAGGACAAGATCTAGGTAGTCCTACTACCGCTCTCGCAGCGGCATTCTGAATCCGCTGCAAACGACCAATTTCTGCTTGGTTTAAGCCAGCGAATAAAGAACTCGCGTAATCCAGCCTAGAGATGACAGTGGCTTGGATCACAAGTTGCCGGGAGGCGGCATCAAAAAACTTAAGCACTGGGCGAAGGCCTCGTAGGATGCCGAAACAACAGGCCGCCGTACGTTTAGTATGACATACAAACGTAAGGGAGGGATCCAACCATACTCCGAGGTTTTTAAGCTCGGAGACTGGGATAGGTGTAGGATCCAAATCCCCTGGCCACCATCTGCTACCCCAAAGTTCCGATTGCTTCCCAAAAATCATGACCTCGGTCTTACTGGCGTTCAGCTGGAGACAGTTGGATGTCATCCAGCCAGCGACCGCCCTCAGTCCTTGTTGGAATCTAGGTGCATCCACATCGGCATCCCCGCTGATCGTGACTGCTAGCTGGGTGTCATCGGCGTATGACACCATTGTCATACCCCATTGACGAACAACCTCAGCCAGCGGCCTTACGTATAGATTGAACAACGTAGGACTCTGCGAGGAGCCTTGGGGGACCCCCAGATCCAGCAGATGGGGTTTGGACTGATGTGGAGGGACGGTCACGCTAAAGGTCCGATTAGCTAGGAAAGACCGGAACCATTGGAGAGCGGTACCCGTGACACCAGCCTCCTCTAATCGACGCAGAAGGATGGGGTGTGATACGGTGTCGAAGGCGGCGCTCAGATCTAATAGCACCAGTGCCGCCGTTTGACCCGCATCAAGCACGGAGCGCAAATGCTCTACCATATACAGCAGAGCTGTCTCCGTGCTATGGCCTGCTCGAAATCCATTCTGCGTCGTATCGAAGATATCGGCTTGGAAAAGATGTTCCGAGAGGACCGCGTTGACATGCGCCTCAGTCACCTTGGCAGGCCACGGCAGAAGAGAAATTGGCCGATAGTTTTCGGGCTTACTCCCGTCCAGGCTTGGTTTCTTGAGAATGGGCCGCACCATGGCCTGTTTCCACTTGAGTGGAACTACACCAGATGTTAGCGATGCATTTATCAAGGAACATAACGGTGAGATGTCATGCACCGCCAGATCCTTGAACACATCCGGGCGGAGCGGATCTGCTGGGGACCCTGACCTCACTTGGCAAGCCAGTTTACCAAGGCTTTCAGTTGTTAAAGTCGGAAAAGAGTGCAATTCCTCAACAGTCAAGGGTTTAAGAGGTGAATCTGCCGGTGAACTGGCCGGCGGAAAAGCCCGATAGATAGCGTTCACCTTCTCCACGAAAAAATCCGCCAGAATTTCACAGTGCTCCACAGAGCTCTGGAAAATAGCAGTCACCTTTTTAGTGGTAAGATCTTTCAACACCTTGAAGATAGTTTTTGAGGGATTGGTGCTAGTCCGAAATTGTGAGGCGTAAAAAGCAGCGCGGGTTCTACACACTGCTCGATGGTAGAGTTTAACAGTGGCTTGGTACATGGCCTTCTCCTGGTTGTTGTAGGTTTTACGCCATGCCCGCTCTGCACGCCTACAGGAGGTCTTAAGTACCCGCAGCGCATCGTCGTACCACGGGCTAGTATTCCTGGCCCCAAATTTACACCAAACTGTGGGGATAAGGGAATCCAATGCCCTAATCACCCAGTTACAGAAGCCGTCATATCCTTGATCTATCGTACCATTTATGTCTAATGGGTTGGACGATAAGAGATGGTAAAACTCGTCCAACTTTAGTTTATTCCAACACCGTCTAGGGGTTGGACAGGCCACTGGTTTGGGCTGCATAACGGGTACGGGGCACTGGATCTGTATCAAGTAATGATCAGTCCATGCCAGCGGTGTAAGGCTAGAGATGCAGGCTTCTGTCAAGTTGGTGAAAAATGGGTCAAGAGTGTGCCCCCCTGTATGAGTGGGTTGTGCGACCATCTAAGTCAGCTGAAACGACTCTAAATCTGCAATAAAACTAGCCACCGAAGGGCTAGAGAGATTATCAAAGTGCAGATTCATGTCTCCAATGATGGAAAAATTGGAGCATCCAACAGCCAGCTTACAGATAGCATCTGGTAATGCAGCTCTAAAGGCTACCTCACTCCCGGGGGGTCGGTAGATCAATAACCCCGACCAGGTGAAATTGGGCGTGATGCCAACTTTAAAGATAGCGCTTTCGCAGCCAGTGATCTTCAATCCCTGCCACGTGCAGGGGTAACAGGACTTGACCGCGAGAGCTATCCCTCCGCCTCTGGAACCTCGGTTGAGTGTAAATACCGAGTATTCCGGCGGGAAAGCCAAGTTGACAATGGCTGTATCGGCATCCTGCAGCCAAGTCTCTGTCAGGCAGAATATGTCTGGCGAATCATGGCATAGCAGGTCGGAAATATCAAGATGGTGCTTTACCAGTGACCTGGCGTTCAGGTTCCAGATGCTGATTGTGGGAGATGACCCAGCTGACACCGTGACACACTCCTTGGTTCCCCTTCCAAGGGGGGCGGGAAGACTAAACCGGCCACAACCACATGAAAGGGGGCCACCTAGGGGATCCACCCGCGTAGTCTCACAGGACCCAGATGACAGACCGATGGCAACAAGGCTGTCTCTGTCATAGCACAGCATTATGGATCGAAGGATAAATCATAAGGGGCCACAGGCCTGCCCCGACCTGCACGTCCTGTCGCGGACGGGCGCAGACGGGCAGGACTCTGGCACGACTCCGGCCACGCGAGGACACGCCCGCTGCGCGATCCCGCTGCGCTAGGGGAGGAGCGTTAAATAGGTGTTCCCAGGCGGCGCCTGCGCACTGAAGCGCTGGTAGGTGGAAACGCCTTACTCCACTCACCCCACTCCAAGATGTCCGCCAAAACGTGCAGGGCACCCACCCCAGGACCAGACCCCCCCAAACGGCGGTGAGGGGCTCAGAATTATAGTGCAGGTAAGGGGGGAATTTAAAATACAGGGCCAAAATGCCCAGAGCCAGCAAAAACAAGATCTGGTCTTTAGTGAAGAGCGGCAGTTTTGCTGGGGTACTTGGAAGTCGCTGGCCATGGGACAGGAGTCATCTTCGCTGCAAGCTTGATAAGCAGGAGACGGGCTGCGGCCAAGGCAGTAGGTCTCTTCTTGCTTTGCTGCACAGCGTCCTTTTCATCTGTATTCTTCCTAGGTTGCAGGAATCTGAAGATCAAGATTCAGGGTGCCCCATAATACTAAATTTAGAGGCATTACAGGTACTCGCTGATGGTAGCCAATGGGGTACCTGCCATTAGGGTGACAACACCCGTCGGATATCCCCATCAGTTGGGATGGAGCATCCCTCTAACCTGAATGAGTCAAATCCTTCCATTCAAGGATTGCCTAAGAAGGGGGTCACCTCGGTCCAGGGCACCTTAGGGGTGGTCCTGGCAGAGGGGGGACACACCTCTCCTGACTACTAATTTTCCCGCCAACCTTTCTGCCAAAAGTGGGGCCTGGTCAAGGGGTGGCAGAGAACGGTGATGGATTAAACCCAGATCTGTTGACTGGGTGCGAGTGTTTGATTGGTTCAGATGCTCCGTCCATCACCACCCCCTTTTGTACCACTTTGTTCGCCATAAGTTGGCAGGGTATACTCAGACGTGAGTCCCTTGCTCACTTTGCCACTGGATTCAAGCAAGCCGGGCTGAAGATGGCTGAAATGAAAGAAAACGGTCCTCGGAAGCTTGTTTCCGGTCCAGGGAAGGCATGGCTTGGCAGTTCGGGCTGGACTGTTCCCATGAGGCACAGGGTCAGACTGATTTACATATGGCCATGTCTGAACTGGGGTGGCAGAGTGGGCTAAAGAACGGTGATGGATTAAACCCAGATCTGTTGACTGGGTGTGAGTGTTTGATTTGTTCAGATGCTTCGTCCATCACCACCCCCTTTTGTACAATCTCCCAGCCCATGTACTCAATATTGCTCCACTGCACTTGCAACAGGCCCGGACTGGCCGTTGCGGGCACCGGGCAATCCCCCGGTCGGCCGCAAGGGTGGGGGCCGTTTTTGGGCCCAAGGGGGCCGTTTTTGTTACAAGGACGTTTTTGCAGCATAGCTGCAAAATCGGCCCTGTAACAAATTCGGCGGAAAAGCGGCCCTGGTAAAGAGCTCGGTTGCATTCCCCCCCCCTCCCCCAGGCGAGGAGGGGGGGCCGGCCAAGCACTTTGCCGGGGCCGGTTTTGGTTCCCAGTCCGGCCCTGACTTGCAATGTCTGTGGATGGTAGAGACACTGTAGGGGGACATTGCTCAGGTAGCTATGCCATCACCTGGCCTCACCCTGCCTTAGGACTTTGAGGCCTGTAGAGGTGTGACTTACCTAGGTCACAGGCAGTGGTTGGTGGGCATCGCACACAGGGATGTGGGCCATGTCGACTCTGAAGATTGGGCTGCATCAAAACACAGTCTGCAACGGTAGTGTGTATATGTTTGGTGAGGGGCCTCCAAGGGTGGCACAATACATGCTGCAACCCTTAGAGACCCTCTCTGGTCACAATGCCCTTGGTATCACTGGTAACGTTTACCAGGGACTTACATGTGAGCCAGAGGTGTGCCAATTGTGAAAACAAAGGTTCAGTTTTGATAAAGAAGAAAGGCACTGGAAACCTGATTGGCAGGGACCCAGGGCGTACGCCGTCAAATTGAATCAGAAATCTGGCAGAAAAATGGAGGGGGTTACTGCAACAGAGCCCCACACGCATTTTAAGGATCCGTTGATGAAAAACGTCACCCTTTTCATGAAAACACTTCTCCGGTAGTTTCTTTCGGTGGTTCCTTCACTCGACTTTCGGTGAGCTCTCATGATTTTTGGGGAAAAATGTTCTTACACTTGTTGGAGTCTGCAGTATGCATCCAGACCCAATGGCGGAGAAAAAGAGGAATTTCGGACCCAACCACTAGATGGCAGAATAATGCACAGCGAGTGAATTCCAAAAATATTGAAGCTGAAAAACTAGTAACTCTGGGTCAGGTTTATGTCCAATCTCCACAGGAAGTAGTCCTATAGGGTATGTAGTCACCCCAGGGGTAAGAAGTCCATTGTCTTCTGTAGGAGAGTGACACTTGTTGGCATGATCACCCTCACTTTTAGCCTGGTATCTGCTGTCATTGCACAGGGTTTCTGACAAACCAGGGCTCCATGCCAGATCTTTTTTCCTAAACTGTACAATTGTTCCCCAATTGGCAATACCTTTAGTACCCCCTGTAAGACCTAGTAAGTAGTACCCCTGTACCTAGGGCAAGGAGGCTAAGAGGTTCCCTAAGTACTGCAGCATTTATTGTACCACCATAAGGGACCCCTCACCTCAATCATGCAGACTGCCATTGCAGGCTGCGTGTCCTGGTGCAGATAAAAGTGAAAACACAACTTGGCCCACAACCCTGTGTGCCATGCCTGCAGATAATGCATGCAGTATAAGAAAGCCACCCCTAAAGCAGGTCCTAAGACAGGGTGCACTATAATGCATGTACGGGCATATCTGCATGAGCAAATATGCCCCTATGAAGTCCAAGTCAATTCTTAGATATCAAAAGTTATCACAAGTTAACAGGGAAGCCATTTTAAGTAAATGTGCTGGACACTGGAAAAAATGTTTTCCCTAGCTACAGGATAGCTTCAGAGAAATATATGGGATGTGATATCAAAAACCTTTTATTAATTAAAAAAGAGGTGTAAGGCGCACGACCCGCTGCACATACGGGCATGGAGTTCCTCATTTCAAGCCTGGGCTAGGGCAAAGGGGACTGCCATCCCTGGGGAGGAAACGCTGAGGTTGAGGAAGGAGCCTATAGCGGCCCACTGGGAACAGATGCTCTGTGCGTTACAGTGGCTGGAAAGGGAAGGCCACATGAGACACGTGGGGGAAGTAGGTAATGACCAAGCAGGTGGATGCATGCCACAGGCTGTTGTACTGACAGGATAGCCTGGTCCCACTTTCTCCTACCCTACCTTGGCACGGGTGCAACTACACTAACACGATTATGGATGAGGAGCATATAAGGGGCCCGGGGGGGGGGGGGCGAAGGGTGGGGGCAAAGGTAAGGGGGAGGGAGTTATGCATGTACAAATGGTTTGAGCTGCCACAGTTATTGTTCCTTTGCTTTGTAAGTAAAACATCCGTTTCATTGCTCAAGCTGAACGATCAGCATTGGACCACACAAGTAAACGGGAGGTTGACACACAGCTTTTCTACTGCAATTTAAAGACTGTATCAGAACTGGCAGAGTGCAATACAGTTAGCTCCTGAGTGAGCGTTCTTTGTCTTATTCGCAGTTAAGTTTGAACGCACGTTAAACTAATGTGGCCACATGCCCATGTATTGATTAACAAGTTATACATGATTGCGAACTTCTGTATGAAATGCCTGGTATTATCAAGTGTAATATTAAAACAATAAAAAACAGATTTGTAAAAAAAATAAAAAAACTTGTATTAATAAACCCACACTGATTCCAATAGTGAGTTTATTAATACATGCACTCAGGCCGCTGAGAGTGCTTTCAGAGTGCATCCTCGACCCTGGGGGAACCCTGGTTCTAACCCCAGAAACCCAACTCCCACAACCAAGTATTTACATGTAAACCGATAACTTCAGTTCCTCCCATAGGATTGCATTGACTGCTCCTCTTTGAAAATTGTTTTAAGTGTGGAGTTGGTATGTATGGAACTCTGAGAAACTGCAAATATACAAAAACTGATTTACTTATCTTCTCTCTAGGAAGTGTCCCCTTGTGATATGTAGGCAAATCACATGGAGTAGAAAAAGTAACTTAAAAAGTAATCTGCAAAGTAATCTAACAGTAATTTCAACTGTATTCAAAGTATTTACAAACCTGTAATTCCGTTTGCTTGTATTGTCCAACTGCATTTCAATTGGATTTCAACTGCAATATATTATCTCACTTACCTGCGCCAGCCCTGGCTTGGCTCTACAAATAAAATAACTAAATAATTTTTTTATAACAAACAAATTGGTCTGAGTTCAGTCTTTGAGTGTGTGACATCATTTCTTGCCTGAGTGTGTACAATAAATGCTTAACTATCCTCTGATAAAACCTTACTGCTTACTCACACTACCACAAATAGAGCGTAAGATATTATCAACTTTTACCTCTGCCTGCCTTTGGGGAGCCACTGGACTCTGTGCACACTATACCTTACTTTGGTATAGTATATACAGAGCCAGATTCCTACACCTCAGCCATGCGTGCCTTCAGAGGGGGGTACCCGTGCACATCTATCTACTGGCAGTTCCTGCTGCATCTAATTTAGACTGGAGGCAGGAGCTGAAGATGTTCTTGCCCTCTTGGATCACTGACTTGGCCCTTTTTTAAATCCCTCTGGAAGGTGTTGTACGAGGCCTTCCATTTTCTCCCATAGTGGGTGGCAGTAGCGGTTGAGGAATGTGTTTGAATTTGCAATTCTCCCTTTGTGTAGCTGCTTCCCTTTTCCTCTTCCTTGCCACCAAATCCATTCTTTTGCTGGGAAGCATAGGCAGATAGAGGTTTGTCTTCTGAGATGGCATCAGTGCTTAGAGGAGGAAGCTTACCTCACAGCCTTGATCCTCTCAAAGTTGATGATACCGTCTTCGGTCTCCGACTCTCCACCCTCTGATGGTTCCCCTACTCTTCTTCACTGGAAAGGCATAGGTCCTTGAGTGATTCCTGCTTCCTTTGGCCGCTGGCCACAGCGTGGTTTGCCAGTCATTTTTTGAGTCTTGCCTTTAAGGTTTTCGGGACGAATTCTGTGCAGGCCTCGTTGTGGTCTTTCGGGAGACACAAGTTGCACACCTCGTGGTGGTCCCCCTCTGTGCGGACTGTGATGGCAGTTGGGACAAAATTGAAAATGGGTGTGCTCAATGCCTCTGCATTTTCCACCTACATGGTGCTAACTGGCAGGGTACCTGTCGGTGGTTAGGAAGGATCCCCTTCTCCGGCCTTCGAGTGCTGTTCTTCCTGGAGATTTTTGGTGTTTCATGGTGGAAAAAGGGAAAATAAACTCATACATTTTTGATGATTGAAGAAAAAGTGTGGAGATTCTCTGTCATGCTTCCAGACTCAATGGCAGAAAAAATAATCTGAAGATGGCGACTATTTACATGAGAGTCCGTAGTGCACGTCAGACGTCACACAAGGTATGGACTTGCCATCAAATGGTAGTTAACGACTCCCACAACAACTACAACAACAACAAAAAAGAGAAGACAAAATACGATTCCGACTAGATGGCGGAATAGATGCAAAGCATGTGAAATTCAGAAAAGGATTCATGCAGCAAAATTACCAGTGCTTAGTAACTGCCAATCTCATAACTTACTGGCTATGACATTGCCATCTGGGTTTCAGGGTCTATTTATTTATTTTTTTACACAAATTATTATCTAAATAAATCGAAAGATTCAAACGTGTTTCTGTCTTTAAAAGAAGAGGTTTTAGTTATTTCAAACCATTAGGAGTCCACCAATGCGCCTTTCTGTGCATGCATATTTGGCATTCCTTCTCCTACCTCGCCGCCAAGACCTGGAACACCCTCCCTACCCACATACGGCAGACCCAAGACCTACTCGCCTTCAGAAGACTCCTCAAGACCTGGCTCTTCGAGCAGTAGCAGCACCCCCCCCCCTCCCCTCAGCACCTTGTAGTAAGTAGCGCGCTCTACAAATACTCGGATTGATTGATTGATTGAGGTCTCCTCCAATCTCAGATTCTTAGGTGCCCTGTGTGCAGCTCACCCTAAGTCATTAAAAATATTCAGCAAGAGTTTCATCCCAGATAGGACTCAAAACATAATACATACATATGGCGATGGAAACCACTGTAGATCAGAGAGTTGTTGATCCATGGTCAATATGTGCTTTAATAAATGTTAAGGAACTTCCTAAAGCTACTTTAATAAAAAAGGTGTAATAATAAACAGTGTGTTGAGATCTCATTTTCTGCATTGGTGCTCAATTGGTGAAGTCTCTGCACCCATGCTCTTGAAGAAAAGGCCTGCGACAGCCAGCATCCCTGTTCATGAAATATATGTAGCCTAAGCTTTCCAGTAACTCTTTCGAAACACCTTGAGATTGTATACATTAATTTACCTCATTGCAGGATGGGCCCAGTGAATGAGAAGCATCACAGGCACACGGCTCACAGCCAGTTCCACTAGCCAATTTCCAAGTGTTCGGTGCACAGCGATCACAGTTCAGGCCAATCACATTTGGAAGACACTTGCACTGACCAGTTGTTTGGTTGCACTGACAATCGTCTCCACTGCAGTGTTCCTGCACGGTACCCAGGTAATTGCAAACACACCCTGGAAAGAAAAGATGCAAGAGAGGTAAACTAAGGAGAGAAATGCTAAAAAGAGGAACAAAAGCAAAAGGTTAGAGGTTCAGTCAGAGAAGAGAACAGTGAAAATATGTTTCTTTCTATGACTGCAATGGCTAAGCCTCGGTATGTGCACAAAATCGAATTAAAGAAAGCAATAATCCAAATGAAAATCACACATTTTCAAAAATATTTTTGCTAACAACTTAGATACACATGCTTGCGCCATGAGCACATAGGTTCTGTGAGGCATTTATTAACAAACCAAGATCAGGGGTCTCCGGCGGCGTGGCTTCGCTGAGTAGCGGAATGGCAGCAATCTAACGCGGCTCCGCCGGCCGAGCAAAGCAAATCCGTAATTAATCCGTCCATCGCATCTGAAGACAGTAAATAAGTGAGGCGGAAGGTGTGGGTAGAAGCTGGCATGCCCCGTAGGAGGAAACCGACGTTTTGTGCCCTGGAGCGGCTGAGAGACGGACAGCGCTCATTGCACAGCTGAGCTGTGGCCTGACGGCATGGTGAGACCGGGAGCTCTGGTGGCTGCGGATGGTCGGAGCTGGACGCCGTGAGCGGGGCAGGTGGAGGCCGGTAACACTGTGAAAGACTGCGACGGAGACCCTGCATGATGTGCACATACATGAGGCTGTGTGGGCGCTGTGGCCGTTAAGGAGCCGCTTTGAATGTAGTGAGATCGGACAGCGGAGGAGCTGAGCGCTGAGCCTGGGGGCCGTTATCGGCGGTCCGGGGAAGGTGCACTGCACGTGAGGAGAGAGGTCGAGGCGGCGACTGGAACGTGCGTGCATAAAGAGACCCCCCCCGGTGGGGCTGCTTTGGGTTGCGGACCTTCACAAAGATTATCCAGACCTGCGGGATTCCTAGCGGTGGCCGCCATTTGGTGGACTGGGTACCTGGCTGCCTCCAAGTTGTGCAATACGCGGCCTGAGCTGATGGAGTGGCGCATTGAGGAGTGGTGAGTGAGGTGTGGTGAAGGGTCGTGGATCCTTTCCGGCTTGGCAGAAGTGTAGTCCGTGGACAGACCCTGCGTAGTGAGTCAGCAGGTACCACTACTCATAGCGCGAGGTGCACGTGCCATATATAAAAGCTCGTAATCAGCGGAGGTAGAGGGAGCTGTGTGACACTGAGCTATGGCCACCCTGTGTAGCAGAGACAGATCTAGATGAAGAGATAGTGGAAGGGAGCTATTGAGATACACAAGCCTGTGGATCCTGATTGCTGGAAGAGGGGTCGGTGAATTGAAGGAAAAGGCAGATCTCCCCCGTGGTTGGAGCGCAGAAGTGCACCCATCCTATGACTGGATAGACCGTGAGGAGGCTCACGGGGCGATTAAAGCGGGCGCAGACCGATGGAGGGCATCAGGACCCTGCGGGCGATCCTGGACCCGTGCAGTTGCCAGAAGACAATATACGCACTATGTTCAAGGAATTGAAAACCAGTCTCCAGGGCATAGATTCCAAGATGGACACCCTAGCGGAACGCATGGATAGGATCATGCAACAGGTTGAAAAACAGGAAGGGCGAATGGGGGTACTAGAAACGAGAGTTACTGAAACGGAAGAAGGGCAGACCGAGTTGAAGAAAAAAACTGAAGGGCATGGACAGAGTGCTGGAGGTGATACAACAGAAGAATGAAGATTTAGAAGCGAGATCGCGAAGGAATAACGTGCGTATCACGGGGATTGCGGAGATGACATATCCAGAACATGGGAAAATACATAGAAACAATGATGAAAGACCTCTTTGGACCGGAACTCTCCACAATGTTGCTCATTGAAAAGGCACATAGTTCGCGAGACCAATCATAGCAAGAGTGTGCAATTACAGGGACCGCAACACGATACTCCGACTGGCCATAGAAAAGAGTGACATCCAGTACCAAGGCAACAACATTGCTCTGTACCCTGACTTGGCGCTGCAAGTCCAAGCGGCTCGCATGGAATTTATACCGGCGAAGAAAATATTTCAACAAGTCGGTATGAAATATGCATGGATATACCCGGCTACATTGCGAATACAAGGAGCTGGTAAACCTACCTTTTTTACGGACGCCAAAGCGGCATTAACGTATGCCAAACAACTAGTGAAGGAATAGAGGAAGCGGAAGGTGTCAGGGGACGAACAAACAGACACCAGACTGAGTGACCATGATTGCACATGAACTGGGGGGTTCCTAAACTACAATGATGTCGTGCGTATGGCGAACCACTAACTGGAGGACAGCTCATCGGTAAGGGGAATGATGTTGTCGCAATGAAGAACGTAATCTACACTTGCATAAATAGTTGACTTTCCATGTAATGATATGCTATAGGTATATGATGTGAAAGTCCTGTTCTTTGGGCGGGATAATATATGCTCGGCCACCCTGCCTTAAGCGCAGGGGTGTTGGCCAGCAGCCCCGCGCACCCCATGGGATGATTCCCTTTTGTTGGTTACATTATGTTGACTGTTTTTTGTTGGGGTAAGGTAGGGAAGGTGATACACCACCTAATTGGGGGTTGGTGTGGGTGCTGGGGAGAAGGTTGTTTGTTTAATCGTCCAAGCTGAGGCACTGACCAGTACACAAAGAGGTGGGGGGATGATAGGCTGCTGCACTCTCGGGGGTGTGCAGTACTAAAATCATATGACACTTCTGAGCGATTCGTAGGCACTAGCACTGTACCACGGTGGGAGGTCCGCAAATAGATACCATAGGCCTGGCACGCTACTGATTGATGCAACTGATTCACCTAGTTTGGCCAACATAAAGTGCATCACGTGGAATGCCAGAGGTCTGAATGACCGTAGAAAAACAAGCATTGGCATAGCCAATAGGTCTCGCTTGTGGGACCTTATAAGTATTTAGTTACAAGGATATTGTGCTGCAAAACAAAATACTTATAAGGTCCCACAAGCGAGACCTATTGGCTATGCCAATGCTTGTTTTTTATTCTGTCCCACGAACAGTGTATTATACTGTAACTCAGTAACTGTACTAATGCTTATGCATCCCATGGGTTGAAGTCCGTATAATTCACTTAGATGTTATAATTCCTGCAAATTACAAACAAGAGGTAGCAAACGATATGTTACTAGAGGAAACAAGCTTCTCGGCATTGCTGGGTCGGAGCAGCAGGCAGATGCGAGTGGAGCGCGCACTGGAGAGGGAGGGGGTGGGAGGACTAGGCAGCGGGAGAGAGAGAGAAGGAATATGCTACTTACCAGTATGCATCTGTTCTTGGCATAGAGGGCTGCAGAGTGGTACATTTATGAATAGATCGCCATCTGGTGTTGGGCTCGGATGATTGCACTTTGTTTTTCTTCTGGAGAAGTCTTTGTCGTCATAGGTGACTCCTCCTCTCGGTGTTAGTGCGCATGGGCATCGGCTCCATCCTTAGATTGTTTTGCCATAGTAGGGTTAGATGGAGTAGTGTAGTGTAGTACATAAAGATATGCCCATGTAAATGTATCTAAATAAGATAATGTTGGGACAGACACAGGTTTCCGGGGAGGCAGGGAGGGCATGTACCACTCTGCAGCCCTCTATGCCAAGAACAGATGCATACTGGTAAGTAGCATATTCCGTTCGAGGCATATGGGCTGCAGATGGTACATTTATGAATAGATTGTACAGCAGTTACCTCCCTAGCGGTGGTCACCAGTGTCTGTCGCAACTGTCTGAAATAGAGTTTTTAATACAGCTTGGCCCACTCTGGCTTGTTGTGCAGCCTGTACATCAACACAGTAGTGCTTTGTGAATGTATGTGGTGTAGACCAAGTTGCTGCTCTACATATGTCATCTAGGGGAATGTTCCCTAAGAATGCCATAGATGCTCCTAGTTTTCTTGTGGAATGAGCTCTAGGAGGAACAGTTAATGTTCTCTTTGCTTTAATGTAACATATTTGTATACATCTTACAATCCATCTTGCGATGCCTGCTTTAGAGATAGGATTGCCCTTATGTGTTGGGGAAAATGCTACAAATAGTTGTTTAGTTTTCCTGAAGTCTTGTGTTCTTTCTATGTAGTATGAAATGGCTCTTTTAACATCTAGTGTATGTAGAGCCCTTTCTGCCACCGTCTGTGGCTTTGGAAAGAAGACTGGTAATTCCACTTGCTGATTGATGTGGAATGCTGAAATTACTTTAGGCAAGAACTTTGGGTTTGTTCTAAGAACCACTTTATTCTGGTGTATCTGTAGGAATGGTTCTTGTATTGTTAATGCCTGTAACTCGCTTACTCTTCTGAGTGAGGTAATGGCTATAAGGAATGCCACCTTCCATGTAAGGAATTGTATTTCGCACCTATGCATAGGTTCGAAGGGTGGCCCCATTAGTCTGGTGAGTACTACGTTGAGGTTCCAGACTGGGGAAGGTGGTAATCTTGGTGGAATGACTCTTTTAAGACCTTCCATGAATGCTTTTATCGCTGGTACTCTGAACAGTGATATGCGCTGCCTGTTTTGTAGGTATGCTGCTATAGCTGCTAGATGTACTCTGATAGATGTGTACGCTAGATTACATTGCTGTAAGTGTAACAAGTAGCAAATAATCTCCCTTGTTGATACGTCTAGAGGGTTGATATTGTTATTAGTGCAGTGTATAGCAAACCTCTTCCACTTAGCTGCATAGCATGCTCTGGTGGTTGGACGTCTCGCTTGTTTAATTATTTCCATGCAATTTGGGGGGAGATCTAAGTACCCAAATTCTAGGATTTCAGGAGCCAGATCGCTAAGTTCAATTGAGTTGGATCTGGGTGCATTATCTCTCCATGGTTCTGTGTAAGGTGCATGGGTAGAATTCGTAGCTTTTGATGTGGCACTTGTGAGAGTTGCAGGAGCGTGGTGAACCACGGCTGTCTTGCCCACGTGGGTGCTACTAGTATCATGGTCATTGAATGTTGTTGCAGTTTCCTGACCACTAATGGGATTAGTGGGAGAGGGGGAAAAGCGTATGCAAATTTGTTGGACCAATTTATCCATAACGCATTGCCCTGCGACAGGTGATGTGGGTACCTGGACGCGAAGCTTTGGCATTTTGCGTTCTGATGAGTGGCAAATAGGTCTATCTCTGGTTGTCCCCATCTTTGGAAGAATGGCTGCAGTATTTGTTGGTGCAGTTCCCATTCGTGTATTTGTTCCGACTGTCTGCTTAAGATGTCTGCTATCTGGTTTTGAACTCCTGGTAGGTGTTCGGCTAACAGATAGATGTTTTGAGGAATGGCCCATCTCCAAATCTCCTGTGCTAGTCTGGATAATTGGAGAGAGTGCGTCCCCCCCTGTTTTTGAATATAATACATTGCTGTCATGTTGTCTGTTCTGATCAGGACTGCTTTGTGGATAACATGTATCTGAAAGGCTTTCAATGCTAGAAACACTGCCAGTAGTTCTAGATAGTTGATGTGCAGTGTTTTTTCCCTGCACACTCCACCTTCCTTGTACTGTGTATTTGTCCATATGTGCTCCCCATCCGGTGAGCGATGCGTCTGCTGTTATTGTCACCTGTGGAATTGGCTCTAGGAACGACCGCCCCTTGGTAATGTTTGTTCTGTTCCACCACTTCAGAGAGCGGTGTGTGCGGTCGTCTACCAACACCAGATCCGTAATCTGTCCTTGAGCCTGATTCCACTGTGTCGCTAAGCATTCTTGTAGCGGACGCATTTGTAGTTTTGCATATGGTATTAGCAGTATGCAGGATGACATCATGCCTAGTAGCTGCATGAACACTCTTGCTGTTAGTGAGTGTTGTGGCTGAAATCTCTGAATGATTGTAAGCATTGCTTGGACTCTTATTGGGTTGGGGTACACTTTGGCTTTTTCTGTGTCTATGGTAGCCCCCAGATATTGTTGAACTTTGTTTGGTTGTAGGTGTGACTTTGTGTAGTTCACCGTGAACCCTAGCTGGTGTAGTAGCTGAATTGTCTTTTGTGTGTGTTGCAGACACTCCTCTTGCGACCTGGCTTTTATTAGCCAGTCGTCCAAGTATGGGAAGACATGAATTTGTTGTCTTCTTAGGTGAGCTGCTACCACTGCCAGGCATTTTGTGAACACCCTTGGTGCCGTCGTGACACCAAATGGGAGGACTTTGAACTGATAATGTTGTCCTTCTACCACAAACCTGAGGTATTTCCTGTGGGCTTTGTGAATAGGGATATGAAAGTAAGCGTCTTTTAGATCCAGTGTAGAAAGAAAGTCCCCTTTCTTCAGTAAAGGAAGTACTTGTTGGAGCGTGACCATGTGGAAATGTTCCGAATTTATGTATGCGTTGAGAGGTCTTAGGTCCAGTATTGGCCTTAGAGACCCGTCCTTTTTGGGGATTAGGAAGTATAGGGAGTATACTCCTGTTCCCTGTTGGTGCTGTGGAACTTTCTCTATGGCATGCTTTTCTAGCAGTGATATTACTTCCTGTTTTAACAGTGTCAGGTGATCTTGTTTCATTGGACGCTGTTTGGGGGGGATGTTTGGTGGGGTAGCTGTGAGTTCTAGGCAATAACCATGTTGGATAATTTGTCTTACCCACTTGTCTGATGTGATGTTTTCCCAGACAGGTAGGAACTGTGATAGGCGTCCCCCTACCGGTGTTATATGGTCTGGGGGAAGCTCTATGAAGTCACTGTTTTGGGGTTGGAGAGTTGCGGTTGTTGTTGTTTCCGCGACCTCTACCCTTGTTGTTGTTACCCCTGTATCCACCTCTAGAATTACCTCTGGGTGATGTAGGTGTAAAAGAGGTTTGCTGTTGGTTTGTACCTGTACTTTTGGATCCTCCTCTATAGGTGGATCTACGAAAGGAACCTCTTTGTGTCGGCTGCTGCAATGCTCCCATTGATTTAGCCGTTTCTGTATCCTTTTTCATTTTTTCTAGGGCCTCATCTGTCCCTGTGCCAAAAAGTGTTTTCCCATCAAAAGGTTGATTAAGTAACGAGGTTTGTACCTCTTGTTTGAATCCTGACACTCTGAGCCATGCATGTCTCCTTAGCATGATGCTTGTATTTGTCGACCTTGCCGCAGTTTCTGCCGCGTCTAGGGCGCACTTTATTGAAGTGTTAGTAATTAACTTCCCTTCTTGTATAAGTTGATCAGCTCTCTTTTGATGTTCTTTAGGGAGATGTTTGATGAGTGTTTCTAACTCATCATAATGCGCTCTGTCATACCTTGCAAGTAGTGCTTGCGTATTAGCTATGCGCCAACTGTTTGCCGCTTGAGATGCTACTCTCTTGCCAGAGGCATCTATTAGTTTAGACTCTTTGTCAGGAGGTGGCGCTTCTCCTGTAGATAAAGAGTTTGCTCTCTTGCGAGCGTTTGTGACCACTAGTGAGTCTAGAGGAATTTGTCCCTTAATGTATATTGGGTCTTTTGGAGCTGCCCTATATTTTTTATCAATTCTTGGGTTCAATACCCTAGCCCTCACTGGGTCTTTGAATATCTCTGATGTATGACTGAGAAGGCCTTTTAGCATTGGTAGTGTTCCTGATGTTCTTTGTGCAGTAGGTAGTGTCTCTAATAAGAAGTCCTGTACTAGAGGTTCTGTATGTAGGTCTACCTTATGAAATGTTGCTGCTCTAGTAATGAGTTGTGCAAACCCAGTATTGTCATCAGGAGGTGAAGGTTTTGAGGGATATGACTCAAGGTCGGTATCATTACCTGATCCCACATTATACTCCTCCCATGGGTCTGCCTCCTCTGGGATTGTGTCCTCATCATCCCCAGGGTGTCCCCCCTCCCCTGTGTCACTTTCTCCATCTGTTGTAGGTGTAGATGGACGTGTGGGAGGAATATCTGGCCTATTGTGAGGAATAGGCGAAGATGGTGTGTGAGGTTTGGGAGAAGGGGGAGGAGTTGTATTCGTCCCCATTGTTCTCTTCTTTGGATGAGCCTTGTCGTCCAAATGTTCATGTTTCCTCTTTTTAGGTAGCTCTGTGACTACCTTGCCAGTCTTTGGGTCAATAAACAAAGTCTTTTGTTTAGGATCCGTTCCGTGTTCCTGTGTCGGTACCGCAGTTTTCGGTTCCGAAAGGTGTCTTTTCTTTGAAATGTCCATTTGTATTTTCGGTGCCGAAGTTTTGTTCGGATCCGACTTCTTCGGTATCGAAGATGTCCCCGGTGTCGAGGGTGTTTTCGGCGCCGAAGCGTGCTTCGGTGTCGACATGGACTGCTTCGACTTCGAGCTTTCCTTGACCTGGTGCTTCGGTGTCGATGTGGTTGGTTTATCGGAACCGGAACCACTATGATGGGGGACCGAGTGTTTCGGTTTCTGTTTCGTTGCCGGGCTCGAAGGCGGGGCGTTGGAAACTTTTTTCGGTTGTCTGACCGGGCTCGAGGGCGGGGTCGACACCGTGCGGGGTCTGTTTTTCGGTAAAGGGACGTCGTCACTCACGGTTTGTTGGACGTCGATTTCCTCGACGTCGGACTCGTCCGCTTCTGACCCCGCCTCGTCGGCCTCTTCTTCCTCCTCTTCTGGTTGCTGGTCCTCGAACAGCTCCGGGATTGCTTGTGACTGCATTCTCGATACCTCGTGTCTTCGGGCTCGACGGTTTCTAATCGTCGACTTTGACGAGAACGCTGCACAGGCCTCACAGTCCCTGGATTCGTGTTCAGGGGACAAGCAGAGGTTGCACACTTCGTGTAGGTCCTTGTGTGGGAACTTAGCACCACACGTTGGACATTTTTTGAATGGAGTCCTTTCCATGGACCCCGGGCTGGACTACGTCGAGTTTCTCGTAGTCGTCGTCCTTCGAATCGCGTCGGTATGGAGTGAAGTCGCGTTCGGCGTAATTAGGGGAGGAGAAGCCGCAGAGCGCACGCTGGGCGAAGCCCTTTGATGTGCTGTGCGGCAAATGGAGGGAGGCTGATGCGCGTTCATGTTTGAACACGTGGTTCACATGAACTTCATGAAAACGCCAGCAAAAAGCTGGTGGTTTCATGAAGTTTTCGCCGCTTGAATTCTCGCTCCGCTCGATGCGCATGCGCGCATCGATAGGTCGCGAGACCTAATGAGGCTAATCCACTCCTACCTTACCAGACATGGGGTCGATATTTGCTTTCTACAAGAGACGCATCTAACTGCTACATTAGCAAGGGTGCTCCGGCACAGACGTTGGGGAGAGGTAATAGAGGCTGGATATTCTACCTATTCAAGGGGGGTGGCAATATTGATTCGCAGGGGGCTACATTGGCAGACACACACCATACCATCAAAGACAGTGAAGGGAGATACATCATACTGCAGGGGACGTTGTGTCACACACTGTGGCTTTGGTAAATACATATGGACCAAATGCGGACAGCCCAGATTTCATCCGCCAAATAGGACAACAGTTACAGACATTAGGTCATATGGCTATCATGTGGGGAGGAGATTTTAATGTTGTACTTTCGCAGTATGCTGATAGGCAGGGAACATCCAGGGTGCACCATCCACAGGCAGCTGCGATGTTACACACCATAATAGAGGACCTACAATTAGTCGACTCCTGGAGAGCATTGCACACCTTAGCGAGGGAGGGGACATATGTGACACACCATCGCAACGTGTGGTCGAGATTAGATTTTTGGCTGGTCTCTAAGGACATGCATGCCTGGTTACTAGATGCCGCACATCTGCCCCGTACCTTCTCAGATCATGCGCCTGCGCACCTGCGACTGAGCGTCCCTCCTGCATATGCCCAGCCTTTCACGTGGCAATTTCCATCAACCGCTTTATTAGACTTGGTCTTTCAGGAGGGGCTGAGGGAAAAGGTCTTAGAATATTTCGAGCTTAATGAGGGCTCGGTGGACTCACCTGGGACTTTGTGGGAGGCATTTAAGATAGTAATAGGGGGCCACTGCATGGCGCTCAAGTCTGGAGTGTTGAAGGACATCCGTAACACCTTACAGAGATTGGAACGGGAGATAGGGGACCTAGAAAATTCACATCGACTAGACCCAGCTCCTGAAACGGTAGCATAGATACGGACCAAGTTAACAGCATTTGAAGAGGAGGCAGAGAGGGAAACGAAGTACCTATCTAAGTACGCACAAGCTAGGCGCTATAGGGAAAGTGACAGACCAGGGAAAACGTTGGCAGGGCTGCTACGCACGCCCAGAGGAGCAGAGTACATAACTGAACTGCGCTCGGAAGACGGGGGCTCGGTGAGAGCACCACGAGATATTCTACATGAAATGAAACGCTTCTACAGACCCGGCCCAAGCTGACATAAATGAATATTTGGATGACGTGGCTCTGGCATGGTTTAATAACGGCTCCAGGAAATATATGGAGCTGCCAATAACGACAGTAGATATACGTCAAGTAATAAATAGCATGCCAACTGATAAGGCCTGATAACTGAATATGCCAAGATCGTGGCCCTCAGATTGCTCCAGGTTTTTCTTGAGGCGATGGAAACCGGTATACTTCCCCCAACGCTTCGCGAGGCTATCGTCATCACTATACTGAAGCCTGGCAAGGACCCGACTGCTCCGGATTCGTATCGTCCATTGTCATTGATAAATTTGGACGCCAAAATATATGCCAAATTAATAGCAAATAGATTGCAACCCATGCTGCCCCAGATAGCGCTGCCAGACCAATCAGGCTTTATACCGGGGCGCTCCACTGCGCATAATTTGAGAATGCTTTTCGGTACATTACATTACTTAGCCCCCCACGTACAGGCCGTCGCGGCACTGTTAGATCCTACAAAAGCGGTTGACTCGTTAGAGTGGAAATTCCTCTTTACTTTATTGAACCGCATGGGCCTCAGCCCTATATTCATTAAGCAAATCCGACTATTGAATACAAACCCAGAAGCATGAGTTAGAGTTAATGGACAGATATCTGACCCCAATGTTATCACAAGGGGGACAAGACAGAACTGCCCACTGTCGCCGTTGTTGTTCGCTATAGCGACGGAGCCGTTGGCCGCTAAGCTTCGGCAGCATCACACGCAGAGGAGCATAGGTTTTACCACAAGGGGCATTTTAATTTCTATGTATGCGGATGACATGACGATATATTTGACAAATCCTAATGACAGGATTAGGGATTCAGATTAATTGGTCCAAATCAGTGCTGATGCCGCTAACGGATGATACGGCCCCTTTCAATATGGAATTTCCGATACAGTGGGCAGATGAGGCAACAAGATATTTAGGCATTTGGATAAGCAGATCGCTGCAGGAAAAAGGGTTAGCGAATTATGGCCGTCTGATAGACTGGCTGGAAAGCAAAGTGCGTAGGTGGAAACGACTGCCGCTGTCCCTGATGGGACGAATAGCCATAACAAAAATGGTTATACTACCTAAACTACTTTACTTATTTGTGAATATTCCCATGCCCCTAACCGCGCATTTTTTAAGCGAGTACTATCTACAGTACTAGAATTAATAAGGGCGGGAAAGCAACCCAGAGTATCCTGGAAGGTCCTGACGCTGCCATTCGCAAAAGGAGGGCTAAGCGCTCCAGATTTTGAATTATACGCCTACAGCGCGCAAGCGCAATTTCTGCATTACTGGCACCACTCCACACCGTTTCAGCCTCATGTGGCGATAGAAATAGATAAGGTTGCCCCTCTGCCAGTGAAAACGGTTGTGTATGCCCAGTACAAACGACCCCATGTAGAAATAGACACGGTAGAGACGATGAGATGGGCTTGGAGGGGTATAGCCAAGAGAGCGCACCAAGAAGTAATGTACGCGCCATCCATGCCCATAGGAGATAACTAGTTGATTGGGCCCTTAGTGGACAACGCAATTAAGATACGAGCTAGAGTGCACAAACTGGAGACAGGGGGTGATCTTTTCCCGAACGGGGAATTTTTGACTATGTCACACATGTGTGGTACACGGGCGCCTACGGCCTCTGATATGCTGCTGTATCATCAGCTCAGAGCAGCTTGCAAGGCCAGATTTGCAGATTTCCTTGCTGAGCCTCCCACCCTATCAGCACTGGAGAATGTTTTGAATAATTCGTCCCCCTGCAAACTAATTACACGCATATATAGCATGACACAGAAAGATCACTCAGTAATTAGTACAACGTCTAGAGAGGACTGGCAGAGGGAGGCTGACCTGACCATAACGGAAGAACAATGGAACTTTTGCTGCTCCCAGCTGGAACAACTGTCGCCAAATTACAGGCTGCGACTAGTTAACTTTAATTTTTTGCATAGAGTTTACCGCACGCCGCGGTAGCTTCACCGCATGGGGCTCTGCCCAGATGCGAGGTGCTGGAGGTGTGGAGCGCAGGAAGCCTCCTTTACCCACCTCGCATGGGCCTGTGGACCTGTAGCGGCCTATTGGGCTACAATACTAACGCACATAGGGCATATAATAAATGGCGTGATACCAGAAACACCAATGGTGGCGCTGCTGGGATATGTAAAGGACGTCCCGCAAGCGAACTGAAAGCTCACGGCCATGTTGCTGTTGCTGGCAAAGCGGCAGGTAGCAATACATTGAAAGAAAACGGCACCTTCCACAGTAGCAGGATGGATAAAAGCAGTCACTTATTGCAGAGATCAGTTTTCCACTTTCTGGGAATTAATGCCCATAAAATCGCGGCCGACTGACATTTGGGAGCCATTCGCAGGTTGGCTAAGGTTGGGAGGAGGAGACTTGTAACTGAAACAATCCACGGCGGCGGCCCAGTGACGGACCTCATAAATCTATCTTTCACCCAAGGAGTGGTGCCCCCCAGCTGGAAGGGAGCGGTTGTCAAGGCCCTTTTGAAGAAGCCTAATCTGGATGCAGCCGACCTTGCTAACTTTAGGCCTATTTCCCTGCTCCCTGGCCTTAGTAAGGTGGTGGAGAAGCTGGTGAATAGTCGCCTATCGGGTTTTTTGGAGTCTAACTCCCTTCTGGGTGACTCTCAAACGGGCTTTCGCCCCGGGCAGGGGACGGACACTGCCCTGCTGGCAGTCGTGGAGAATGCCAGGAGCATTCTGGATTCAGGGGGATCAGTGGCAGTGATCCTCCTGGACCTCAGTGCGGCATTTGACACCGTAGACCACCAGGTGCTACTCCAACGGCTGTCGGAGGTAGGGGTCTCCGGGATGGCCCTGAAGTGGTTCGCGTCCTTTCTGGAAGGCCGGACGTTTGAGGTGTGGGAAGGCCACGAGAAGTCACCATCGGTCCCTCTCCAGTGTGGTGTGCCGCAGGGCTCATCGCTGAGCCCTACTTTATTTAACATTTATATGGCCCCACTGGAGAGTGTAGTACTGCCACTGGGTATCAAGATCATCAGCTATGCTGATGATACTCAGTTGGTGGTAGGGCTCCCCCAGTCGGCAAATCAACCCGACCGGCTGCACACGTGTCTGGCTAATATCTTTACCTGGATGTGCAGCTCAGCACTCAAACTTAACGGCTCAAAAACGGAATTGATGATGCTGGGGAACTCTCCTCCCTCCTTGTCACCTAGTAGTTGGCCTAGTTGCCTGGGAGTTGCACCCACCCCCAAACAGGAGATCAAGAGCTTGGGGGTGTGGCTGGAGCAGGACCTTTCTTTCAAGACACACGCTAAAAAGACCGCAGGCGTGTGTTTCGGTCTGCTCCGGTCAGCCCGGAAGATTCTACCTCTCCTCCCAGTGGCCGCCAGGAGATTACTCATCCAGGGGCTCATCATCTCACGGCTGGATTTTAGCAATGCGCTGTTTCTGGGTGCCCCAGAATCTACCTTAAACAAACTGCAGCAAGTGCAAAATGCGGCCGCCAGGCTCCTGACGGACCTTCCCAGGCGTCAGTCAGCTCGCCCTGCGCTGAAGGCGCTACATTGGTTCCCTGTCAGAGAGAGGGTGAAATTTAAGGCACTTTGTATGGCCCATAAAATGTTGCAAGGGAAGGGCCCACCTATCCTACGGGATATGGTTCGATCTTATAAGGCCTCTCGTGCCCTTCGTTCAGATCATCTACAACTGTTGCAAGTTGCGAGGGTCAGGAAGGCAAGAACCGGTGGCAGAAGATTCTCCATAAATGTGGCAACATTGTGGAATTCCCTCCCGCTGCACTTGCGCTTGGAAACGAGCACCCTGCGGTTTCGTAAACTTTTAAAAACTCATTTGTTCCCTGCCTAATTCCTGTGTCTCTTGCTTTGGCGTATCTCTCTGGATGAGCGCGGGGATGCACAAGGGTAACCAGGCGCGATATAAAACTCATTAATAATAATAATAATAATAATAATAATAATCCACGTGGGGCGGTTCGTGATGTGCTTGATTGTATGATGAGTAGGGTAGAAGATCAATATAAAGGCTAAAATGGTATATGACATGCTTGATACCACCATGGTTTGGTTAACCGTGGTATAAATGTGCAGGTCAGAATTGCAAATTAGTTATAGGTGCCCAAGATTACACACGGAATTGCTTGGATGAGTGTTGAGGGTGGGGGGGGGGGGTAGTTTAACCCCTTCCATGCTGATGACGAGCTCAGCTCGCCATCAGCATTACCTACCCTGTGCGGATGACAAGGTGAACTCGTCACTCAACATGGTAATTATGAAATTCCAGCGCACAGCGGGAAAAACGGCCGCACGCATGCGGTTAAACTGTAAATATGTGACAGTGTTAATCTAAGGCAAGGAACACATGCTGGACAGATTGGTGAATATGTACGTAGACGCTGCCTGCCCACTGGGTTGTTGGCCAATAGAGCTGTGTAAAATGCACTGAAATGCATAGGCCGTCAACCTCTGGGTTGTGGCACAAAGGCTGTATAAGTTCCGGAATATGCAATAAAACTTTTTTTTAAATAAATAAGAAAAGATCAGGGGTCTCCAAGGTGGCTCCAGGAGATATGGATCTAAGATTTTTCCAATAATCACATAGAGTACCTTTACAATGTATCTGAAAGTACCTCATTTTGATAGTCAGCAATTCTTCTAAAAATGTGGCCAGAATTCAGTTATCGTGGACTATAGTTGGATACCCATTTTCTGGATAATGACTTTAAAAACATATTCCAATTATTCCTTTCAGGAACAGTTTTTACATCTGAAAACAAGGATCTCTGGGGTCACGAAAACTCCTTTTCAAAATTCTCATAGCACAAATATTTTTGAATAGCGAAGCAACAATTGTGCAGAAAAGTTTTTAAAATGCCTCCACAAAGACCGGGTAAAATACTAAAAGCTGTGGAAGAACAGCAAGAACAAATGGTGCGAGTGGCAACTTCCTGAAACGGTCATTCACATTAAGCCTCCTGGAATGTACCCTGCTGTTCCTTCGCGGCAGGGGAATATTTGTCCAAAAATGTGTAAAGAAAATATTTTAAAAGTAAGCGGCTTTATAAAGTGAGGAAGGTGAGTAGGTTTAATCTCTGAATGAATTTAAAAGAAATCTCAGGATAAAGTGAAAAAAGACAATGAACACACGTGATAAGATGAACAACTCATTCCCACAAGGCTCACTAAAAAAAGCTAAGTTAACAAAACATAGACACAACAAAAGAGCAAAAGGCATTTAGCTTAATATTATTATTTGTAGCTCATGAGTAAGTCTTCTCTTTCAGCTTCCCCTTCCATTTTTAGTGCAGCATTTATATGGCACTTCCTACCGTTATGTGAGAGTATTTGTCATACCTTAAGCCAACTAGAAGGCAGCATTCTTCATTTCACCTGCCAGTTTCCCAAAATGTAGCACCGTTTTACAAGGGGAATATTAGAAATGATTGAGCGTGAAGCCTGGAGGCTTTTTCTGCCAGTTACGATGTAATACTTTGCTGGGGTTAACTCGTCATTTTCTGCCTCTGCATAGTTTGTCTTGTGTCACTGGTCTAGTGTTTAATATGTTTGAACCCTTTGCATGCTTCGGACAGCCCCCGGTCGTCATGCGTCAGAGTGGGCGTGTGAGGAGGGCGGCCGTCGAATCCCGCCCACTATTTAAATCGCCCGCCCAGGGCAAAAATGTGCGCAGCACGCAAGGGGTTAAATCCTAATGCCCTCAATTCTGGAAGTCAGGTGGCTCCTATCTTGGTTCTAGTTTGAGAAAGATCAGGGGATCTTCAGGGGATTTTTATTTTTCCTTTTACCCTCCTCCTTTCTTCCTTTTCTTCTCTTCTTTGCTGATGAAAATCGTAAAATTATAAACAGCTTTAGTATTGTCTAAATGGTTTAATATCCGTGTTGACTCGAATGGCATTTTGCTGTAATAATTCCTACGTGTGTGTGCCTACATTCCCAAAAAAATTGATTAAACACAAGAAGTAAAAGTACATTTTGAAAATCTTTAATCTTCCCATTAAAGTGTCTTTATATATTTAATGGTGAATTAATAATTAAAAAAAATAATCATGTTTAAGTATTTGTTTGATGTATGCCGGTTTTAATATTTCTGTGCATTTTATGTGGTTCAAATCATAGAAATTGCTGTGGACAGGGTCTCCACCCACAAGCAGTTTTTCACTTGTGTCTTCAGAAGGTCAAAGGATTAAGAACCTCTGAACTAGTCTCTTAACCATACACATTAGAACACCGGAGTCGCTGGTTTACAAAGCACAGAACAGAGATGATCTGAGGGGGCAAGAATATTTTACAAATCTATTAACATTGATGAGAACGTTTAATGGCCAAGTTAATTCGCAAGTTGTGTATCGATCAACTAGTATGTTACTTCCTTCCACAGCTA
This sequence comes from Lissotriton helveticus, assembly GCF_964261635.1. Taxonomy (NCBI): domain Eukaryota; kingdom Metazoa; phylum Chordata; class Amphibia; order Caudata; family Salamandridae; genus Lissotriton; species Lissotriton helveticus. Next base: position 1,260,192,001 of record NC_136057.1, on the reverse strand, counting down.
TAAGTTCTCATTAAAAACAGAGTTTAATGGTACCATCGACACTACAGGTTGAGAAAGTTATGAAACAGGTAAGAATATTTGTAAATTAACAAAAATGCTCATCCCGTTCTGGTGCACTGTTAGAAACTGGGCTTTTTTTTGCACTTATTCCCACACTTTGGCCCCTTTTTAGCTACTAGATGCTGATTTTAAACTCTGACAGTGCACTGAGGCCGGCTAACCAGACCTCAGTCAGTGCTCTTTCCCCAAAACAAGATGTAGTCTAATTATGCTACAGTTGCCTTAGGACTTTAGCAACCCTGTAAGTCCCTAGTAAATGGTACCTCAGGTACATAGGGTCTGGGTGTTACAAAGGGTCCCAAAGGGCTAGAGGATCTCTTATGCCACCCTAAGGGGCCAGCAAACACATTCCACATAGACGCCAATTGCAGGCTGTGTGACATGGTGCAAACCATGAGTGAGAACATGACACTCCTGTGGGTCATGCCAATGAAACTGCTCGCCCACACTACCACAAAAGGGAGCATTTGGGGTGTCATTTGTGCCTCTGTAATTCCGTTGGGGTTTACACAGTGTACCTCTTTTTGGTCAACTATATAGAGCCAGCTTCCTATATGCACCGGAAAAAAAGACAACCACCAAACATTGTTAAATGCTGAAGATTCATCATAACACTGGCAAAGAAAAACGTATTGAATGTTTTGATCCATACAAATGGTGACAAAAAGAACAAGTGGTTGCTTACTTCGGCAGTCCTGCCTCAGAGCATCGCCGTAATATCCAAGTTTACAATAACCGCAATCCTGGCCCTCTGTGTGGTAGAGGCACTTCAGGCACATTCCGGAAAGCTTGTCGCAGGCCTCTGGATCAGTCATGTCAATGTTGTTGTTACACTGGCAACGCTGGCAGATACCTCCAACCTCAAGCAGGTTTCCATAATACCCAGAGTCACATTCATCGCATCGGACTCCTATAAAATGAAAGTACAAGACAATAAGTAGTTGCTTGACACAAATAATGAATCTTCAAATGGGCAGAAAAACACTATCCCCAAAATCCTGCAATTAATATGTCTAGCTTCAAACGTGCCTTAGAATGAATGCATGAATCAAAAAATAACTATCCTGGTGGGGGAATTTTTCTTTCTGTTGTCCCCTTCTTTTTTGTTCAGCCATTGTATTTATTTTGTGCATGTTTTATTAATTGTTTTTTCTTTCTGGCGTAGCTCTCCATGCCCCCCTTTCACATTTTCCTTTCTCTTTTTTCCACGTTCACCCATCTCCATAACTCATTCGTTCTTTCTTCTTTTTACCAGCATTTGTTTTTCAGTTTTCCTAATATTTTCCTACTTTTTTTTAGCTATTCTATTTTTTTTGTATTCAAAGTTATGAATGTTTCAAGGCTGCAACATTAAAAAAACCACATAACACGAGGTCAGGGTCCAATTTTTTGCAGCACTTGATAAAACGTGGAGTGAAAATATTCTGTGTTGAACTTACACATTCAATCAAGTCCACGCAAGTTTATATGTTATGCTATTTGTATTTATATGACAAGCATTGCACTAATGGGATAGATAGCCTTGCAGCGGCAAATACAGTCGAACATGCATACATGCAAACTAAGATATGTATGCTCAGCGGAAAAATGGGTATTATTTTCAGCATTTAACAGTTCTCATCCAGTACTACGAACAGACAAAAATTAAACCCTCCTGAAATAAATGTAAATATTCAAGCTAGTTGCCTAGGGTTTCAAAACAATGTTTTATTATCAAGTATCTGGGTCTAGTATTTACTTAAAGTTGGAGACATCGCCATAAGGGAGGCAATTGTTCTAAAGCCTTGAGCACTCTGCATTATCTAAAAGATAGTCAGCCTGGGAGCACAGCACTGTCTGGCTCCCCCAGAGACTTTCTCTAGGAAATGCTTTCTTGCATTTGCGTCAGCACTTTAATATCTGTAAACAAGCAGTGCATGCCTTATTGTGTAATGTTGGACCCTAACTTTGCAGCAGTTGCCAACTATAAACGATGGAGAATGTGCGGTTTACACAAAAAGCCTCATACATTTTTCTTTCTGTGACTAACACATAGGTATGCAGCGCACAGTTGTGGCCCTTAAGTCTTTTTTATTTGCTGTAGTCAAAAAAAGATTTAGTGGACTAGTTGAAAGACTCCATAGGCATTTTAACTGTAGCCAATAAAGCAGGGAAACTTGCAGGTCCCCATAACTAATATTCAACTATTTGTATTGCTGGTTTGTATTGTTATTTGTAAAGCGGTTTATGGGCACTAGTATAGCTCTGTAGGGCCTTGTACGTGCTCAAGATTTATTTAAAATAGTATCAGATGGAAATTTTTAACATTTTATTAACAAATTGATCCACATGGCCATAGCTTTGGGAAATGTGAAAAGCAGCTTTTTTTAGGACGCTGCAGAGATCAATGAGAGTGACTACCACAGAACCAGTTGTTGGAAAGTAAAACACACTTCAATCCTCTGTAGTATGCAGGTATGTCTGAGTGTATTTATGTACTATGTGTATAGCACAAACCTAGCCCAAAGGTGCTGTACACACTCAAATGCAAGCATAGACTTGAAGTCATTAGAGAGGTAGCTGCGTTCCCGGAGCAGAAGTGTATTGTAAATGCGTGTAATTTAGTGTGAGTGTTCAGCTCTTGCATTGGGGTGGTCCTGATGGATAGGGGACTGTTCCATCTCCAGAGTGCAAAGGTAGAAAAAGCCTGCTATCTTGATTTTTCATTTTCACACTTCTTAATCGCCAGAATGATTGTATCCTGGCAGAGCCGAGAAACGTGGGAAAACCAGGGATGAAGAGCTGGTCTGCAGGATAAATAGAGGTGTTGGTCGTGATGGATTTGTAAATGATGCATCTGGTTTTGAAGATGGTGTGGAATGGCACGCAGAGCCAATGAAGTTGCATCACGATGGGGGTGATGTGTATTTCTTCAGGCTCTGAATGAGCTGTGCTATTGTCTGGATGACATTAGGAAGTGGCATTCCTGAGTCTGGAAGGCAATGGGGCAGGGCATTATCACCACACAGATTAAAGCATATGGGCTGATTTCTGATTTAAATGGACTCAATTTCTTTAGAAAAGAAGGCTGGTACCGGGCTGTCTTTCATTTTTGGTAATGTGCCTCTTGCATTTGAGGTCCTGGGTGAATAAAGGTGACTTAGCATTTAGAGAAATTTGGGGTTGGAAGCAGTCGAGGTTGATGACTGAGGCGGGTGTGCACTGTTTTTTGCAGTTTGTTCTTGGCAATTAACCAATTCTGTCCTGGTGAGGTTGAGCTTCAGAGGAAAGTGCTGGATGTCCAGGTCAGGATGAGGTGCAGCTTCTGTTTGGGGCATTGGATGTCTGGAGCAGAGGAGCCTTTCAAGTAGAGTTGCGTTTGATAGGCATATTGGTGAATCTTGATACTATTATCTATGTGAATAGCCCCATATGAAACCCTGGTTCACTCTGCAGGGGCCTTGAGGTGTCCATGTGAGCAAACAGGTTTTGGGTGTAAAGGTAGGAGGAGAACCAGCGAAGGTGAAGGTCATTTGAAACATCATGGTGTGGATGAGGGTGGGATGGTTGCCTATGTCTATCAGTATCAGGAGGTGAGGTAGGGCCATCTTCATCTATGGTCAGAAGAGCATTGTCTGCGAGTTGTAAGGCAGAGATCTCCATGCTTCAGCATGCACAGAAAGCCAGGCTGGTAGTCATGCAGAAGATGCATACCACTGATGTGATCTTGGAGTTGAGCATTGAGGCTTTTTCGATGATCTTGCCAATGAAGGGTAGGTGAGAGATGGGCCAATATCTGGCAGGGTCTAGAGTAGGATTCTTTAGGAGTGGAAGGGTCGGACCAGTCTTGAGCATTTCTGGGAAGATACCTCGAGTGAGGAATTGATAGTGGTGAACACAAGGGCAAGAGCTTCGCCGGAAAGCACTTTGATGAAGGACGAGTGCTAGACATTGTCTTCACAGGAATTGGTGAGAGCTTTTGAAGGATGGACATTGCAGGATTCTACTAGAAGATGTGAGTGTGAAAGGAGAAGTGAACTTGGGGTTTTCAATGTGCTGTCAGATTTTCTATATTTCTTCACTGCCCAAGAGGTTGATTGCCTTTTACCGGTCTATGAATTGAGGGATAGAAGGTTCAGGAAGAGGCTTGATGCAGTGCTTGCTTATCTTGAAGTCATTCTGTTTCCATTGGGGGCTTCCATGATGGTGTTGGTATGGTCCTTTGCTTTGTCTGATGTTCTGACCAGTGTCTATTATGCAGAGGGACTGCAAGATCACAAGTTGATTGGGAGATCCATTTTTCTTTCTCGTATACAGATGGAGCATTTATTGTCAGTGAGGTATTTAGAGTACCATGTTGCTGAAGGTTTTGGCTTGTGCTTGCATGTTTTAGTTGGAGTGTGGATGTTGGCATAACTTTTAAAAAAGTGTTAAAGTCATTTAGAAGGGTATTGGTGTAAGAATGTTGGAAGTTGAGAGATGAGTTGAAGGTTTAGGTTGTCGATGGAGTAGTCTTAAAAGCAGTTGAAAGTTTGCTCTTGTATTTTCATTTGGCATCAGTTTTTGGTAGGACATTAGCAGGGATCTATGGATAACAAAGTGGTTAGTCTATTACATAGGTATGGTTGGTTTGCATTTGATTGTTGGTGAATGGTGAGAAGAGAATGTCAAGTATTTAGCCTTTGGAGTGTGTTGATTCTGTTATGTTCTGTGCCACACTATGGGGGTCATTAGGATGGCGGATTTCCCGCATCCTCCGGGCCGGCGGAAGCCACCGCCGGCCCGGAGGATGCGGGAAAACCGCCGCGGATGCTGGCAAGACCCACCGCCAAATTAGGATGGCTGGTGGGTCTTTGAATCTGTCCGCCGCTTTTCCGCCGCGGTCGCCTTCCGACCGCGGTGGAAAAGCATTAACATGGCTGGCGGTGTCTATCAGACACCGCCAGCCATATTAGGATGGCGGAATTCATATGCTTTCCACGGCGGCTTTTCAGCCGTGGCAAAGCATACGGACATTGACTTCGGGGGCCCGTTGCAGGCCCCCTTGGTGAAGGGGGGTGGGGGGTGCACATGGGGGGTACCTATGGTACCCCCCTGCATTTGCGTGGACAAAGCTGCAGGCACCGCGCAGTGCCTGCTGCTTTGTGCACGCAAATGCCGTGCCTGCATTTTTAACATTGTGGCGGGTGCAGCTTGAAGCTGCACCCGCCGCAATGTTAAAGATTGAGGATGTGACCGCCACCCTGGCGGTCACATCCTAATCTGCACGGAGGGACCGCCGCAGCCCCTGCGGACGGTCCCTCCTACTCTATGGTGGCGGACGGACTCAGGTCCGTCCGCCATCATAATCAGCCCCTTAGTGTGTCAATAAGGTTTTCAAAAATATTTTTAGCTTTCGTTCTCTGGGAGGTTGATGTCACCCAAGAGGGCCATGTGAGCACGTCAAATGGATGACATGATCAGCAAATTAATCAATGAAGTCCTTATTCTGACAAATAATTGTGGCGAGATTTAAAAGGTTTTGCAGAGTTGAGTTAAGCAATCAGAAAACTTAAAAATTGTGACCATCTCATCATCCAAACATTTCCAAATCTGTTATTCAGTTCAGATTTTTTGTAAAGAGTTTTAGTAGATAACTGAGGAATAAATAGTTTTCCATAAAATGCTTACACTTCCCGGTTGGGGTAGGATATTCAAAGTTTCTACTCCTTGTGAAATTGATTTCCTCCCAAAACCCTTGGACTAGCTAGACTGCATCCATTGTGTGAACCATGCATGTAAAAAGGGAGGAGGCCTTGCCGTCACCTATAAGCCCTCCTGGTTCGAAGCAAGTGACAATCTACTACCTGAAGCGCCAGACATGTTACTTCTCACTCTCTGCAATTCAGACGCCCACAATTCATCTCCTCTACAGGTCTCATCAGGCAGAATATGGACATTATTGACAAATCTTTGAACCTGCTCTATACCTCCTCTGTTCAATATACTCACATCACCCTTGTATGACGAGCCTCCCAGAGAGCACAATCTCAAGAAAAAAGACAAGATGCATGGTTGCACAGGTACTGTGATGCATTTGTACGCCTGGTGGTGTACTTGGAATAGGTTTTCCTTAATAGAAATCACATTCCAACATTGGCAGAAATGCATGTAGCATGCTTCTTGATTCATGCACATGTGTGGAAAAATAATATGTAGGCCCTACTGACTTTACAAATGCTAGCTATATGTTCACCAGGATAAAGCAACAAGGCAGTGTCAGTTACTTAGGCTGAATGTGCTCAGTCACATTGCTTCCTTTCCTATGTTGGACTAAAAGGCAACCATTATGACAACTTAATAGTTAATGATGGAACTTTTGATCAAAACAGAGATTGAGAAAATAGAACATCACTTTGTCTTCATTCTTTCAATAAACATACCTTGCTTATCAACATACAGAACACTCTGGACTCTTGAGACAACACTGTACGATAAGGTAATTCAATATGATGTAAATTCAAATGTCATCACTATGAGAATAAAAGATTACCAGCTATATTCAAAGCTTGGCAGGTGTCACTCATCAATCAAATTCCAAACAAGTCCTCATGTTTAAAAGCAAAAGTGTAAAGATATGAAAACTGTATGCTGAGCCTGATATAGTACAGGAAGAGTTTGGGATTTATTTTCAGAAGTGATGCCAATAGACACTGGGTATATGTTAACACAAATGTTGATTTGCAGGCAAACCGTGTACCTGAATATCCTGTGTTACATGTGCATACAATATGCAAGGTAGATCGATCCTGAAAACAGCCACTTGCATATTGCCTCCCACTTTCTGGACCATCTGGGCAAGGGCAAGGGCGGCAGTGGTCTCCAGAGCCTAGCAAAGGATCTCCATAATAGCCAGGAAGGCACCTGAAAGATAAAAACAAAACAAATCCCATCCATTAAAGTATAGGTGAATGCACAATCACCTGAGGACAAGAGGAAGGCTGGGCATCCATCATAAGAAACAGAAGCAAAACAGACGCCTATATCTACAGCTTCTGACAAATTAGGCTAGGAACAGGAGTTTTTTTTTTTTGCCAGGCATACACTGAGATGAAACATTTTGAATCTTTTTGGGGGTACACAACTGCAACTGAAGTGGCCAGGCTTAATTTGACCCTAATAAAGAACATCACCATATGAAAGGCTTGTGGAAAATACTAAACCACAGTGCCCAGAGGAAATTGATTCTGAGAGGCCATGATAAAATTATTTAGAGAAGCAATTGACCAAAGAATGGGGTGAGCGATTTGCAGAGACACAGATACAGCCAAGCACTAAAACTAAACAGATTAACATGTCTATTGCAAAGGAAAGTGCATGCATTTCTCTCAGTAGGCAAGCATTCCTGACAACTGTATCTGGGAAGAATGACTTGTGAGATCTTGTGAGGAAATGGGGTATAACATATGGTGTGGTTGTGCAACTTCACAGTGTAATACACTTACCAAACCCTTTTGAGCCAGTAGGCTTTGTCTGCCAAACCCGGAGCTCAATCCGGGGTAGCTGTAGCACTGAGCAGCAAGGCTTAGACAGACACACTAGTGTTAAACATTTAAACAGCACCTAAATAATTGAAGAAATCAACACAATGCTCAAGGAACCGACACCAATTTATAAAACTAGACTGTATTTTATATCAATTTACACACCAAAATGAACATTTTCCACCAGAGGGTTCCAGAGATATAGATTTTACAAGAATTAATAAATCAATGCATTTTCACTCTACTACGAGCAAGCCTTGGCAAATTCAATTCATTCAAGGAACAGCGGGTCAGAGTCAATGTGGTAGTTGGGTAGGAGTACTTGGGACAACCAAATCCAGCAGTGCTCTTAGAAACAGTTAGCCCCAAAGAAGAACACTCCTCAAGCAGTTCCAGGCACTTCATCTGTGTTGCAATGGATTCCTATGGAGTGGTCCTGATGCAAGGGATGAAAGATGCTGAAGATGCTCTCAGGATGCTGTGGATGCAACACAGTCTTCCTGCAGATGCTCCTCGGTCCACGAAGATGGAGCAGGGCTCCTGGTTGCAGGGTGAATTTCCCACAAGGTCCTCTCTGGTCTGGCCGAAGTACAGTCTCCACTAGACTTTCAGTCGGATGTCTCATCTTCTTAGAGACCAGGCAACTCTCTGACACCACTCTGGGCTCAGCGAACGCGGGTGCAACTTTGGGCACCAGATCTTGATCCCTGGTGTTGCAAAACAGTAGAAGCCTGAAGATTTTGTGCTACCAATTTGCCCTAGCAGGCTTTTTCAGTTGTTGTGTCCCTGTGCTGCGAATAGGAGGCCAGCCAGCTGGCCCTTGGAGTCTATTGGCGTTGCTGGGCTCTGGAGACGGCTTCTCCTTGAGCAGGACACAGCAGTCACAGTCCCTTCGTTCGTTAGCCAGTGGGTGCAGTCTTCTTCGGTGCAGCCTCTCTTTGCTGGTCCCTTAATGCAGCAGGGCAGTCTTCCTTCGGTCCTTCTTCCAGTTGGTAGAGATCTGAGATCTGGGTGCAAGGGGTATCCCTTTTATGCAGCCCAGGCATGGCGGATACGCCAGACCAGGTAAATGCTGCTTTGCTAGTCCTAACTTGGGCATGGGTCGCAGGGGCAAACTCCGCCACGCCGCAGAGTCAGAGTTTTTGCCCGACCTCCGCATTCCCGGCAGAGCGCGGAGTTGGCAAAACTCCGCAAACTCTGCTGGCAGAGCGGAGTTCGCCACCCACCGCTAGTTCTATCTCAATTAACAGATCAGCATTCAATGTGATGTGTTGCACAGGATTACATAAGCCACCCTTCATTCCAAACTCTGTGGAAGAAGGCAGGGAAAAGAGCATGAGTTTTGACATACCATCCCGAAATTGGTAAAGCACACGGTCACCAGTTTGGAATGTGAAATGGCTCCCAGAGCTCTTAGTCTAGCTTATTTCACAAACAAACTCTAAATCAATAAACAGGCAACTTCAATAAAGCTGGGAAAGTGAAAAAAAAACATTGCTTTCATTGGAAGGCTGCAGCTGAGCTGTTAAGATTAAAGCTTGTATGACATTCCACATAACTCATTTTTGGGTACCACATACATTTCTGGACACAATTTAAAAAGTGTCTCTTCTAATTGGCTCTCAATTTCAAGCAAACCATTTTTCACATAAGGACATTTCTTCTGGTGCACACAAGTGCAATTACAAAAATGCTTGTTAAATGTGTGCAAACCAAGAACAATGTTCACCAAATGAATGGTAGGTTTAAATCTAACAATCAACTCAACATATGGCATGCAATAGCACAGAAATATAAAAACATACAGGCCAGAAAAATTATATAGTTTTACCTGCAGCCCAAATTGACTCAAATGAGGCAAAAATTGGCAGCTCCCAATAGAAAGTTTGATTAGGCTCCATCAAAAAACCCTCCCAAAATAGTCTACAAATGACAGTTTAACCATCACCAGCTCACATTATTTACCTGTCACAGTTGTGACCTTCGGTGTGGTCTCCACAATTCAGACATTCACCAGTGTATGGATTACAATCTTCTGCATGCCCGTTGCAACTGCACGATCTGCAGGTTGGGAATCCCCAGTACGCAGGTAAGCATCGATCGCACTGACGACCATATGCACCATGTATACAAGGGCACTGGCCAGTCACAGGGTCACAAAACGAATGGGAAGATCCTTGCATGCTGCATTCACAGGCTAGAAACAGAAGAAAGAAAACAGATTGAAAACATGCACCACTTTGCACCCTGGCACAACACAGGGTGATGTAGAGCAAGACACTATGTTACCAAATTTATATTGAGAAAAGGTCTTGTTTAACTGCACTTTATGCAACTTGAATCTCGGGTAAGATTATACTAATTACTATATCATCCAGATTTCAAACAAATATTAGATATGAAACTTGTGGTAATAACACAACATAGGTAGAAACTGAGATACAAGTGCAATCATATCCAGGACCGTTGGCAGTAAGGAAAGTGGAATAAAGGACAAGAGAAGAGTTGAGGTTTTTACTGACAACTATTTTTATCACCTATATTTACTGAAAATCTAGATCCAATGAATTACATGTTTTTGGACACTCACAAGGCCAAGCACAACACTCATGGGGTCAAGTACTAGCTTAAGTTGTTCTCTTCATTTTAAAGTAATTTCCTGAACGTTTCCTAGCAAGCTTTGATGACAATGACAAATGAACAACGAACGTGCTTCATAAACCGTGTTATTCCCATAGTTGAGAACACTTCACATTTAGATCAAAAGTGCGGTTGAGTCGGACAGAAAATGCTTTAACTACAAAAATACAGAAAACGATTAAATATGTACATACGTCTACATCCATTGGGCCCAAAACCAAATGTTCCTGGGGCACATCTGTCGCACTTTCTTCCGACAACATTGGGACGACACTGGCACTGTCCTCCACTCGAGTCACACACGGAACTCAAGGAGCCTTGGGGATCACACTCACAGGCTGAAGAAAAAGTAGATTTGAGTGAAGATTTATAAGCAATACATCATTCAGCTAAGTGAAATTAAAATCAAAAGCATTTTGATTGAATAGCAGTTTGAGAGCATTCACTTCAAATTATAATTAGTTTACAATTACACGTACAGCCATGACAGGTTTCCTTTGCAGTGCTTGGGCAATTTTAAATAATCATTTTTTTATGTTTAAGATTCCTAATATTTGTGTTTATGGATTTTTTTTCACCTAAAATAAATAGAGTTTTATTTAGTTATTTTAAGAACCTATCGGCGTGATGTATGAATCGAAGTCCTTCGGCCAACCTACCCAGTGCTCCCTGGTGCATCAGGGAAGAGATACTGAAGATGATATTTTTACAGACATCTGTCATGGGTGTTTTCACAACACTGCGGCTGTTCTCAAGACATCGATATCTCTGAAAAGTAGCCCAGGCACTGTTCGTGATCACCTCATCACCTGCACCTCCCATACTGAATATCTCCAGAGACTTGCAGTGGGGCATAAGAACCATCTGTAATAATGACAAAACAACATTTAGAAAAAGAAAAGACTTTTATCAGAAATCAGCAATGTTAGCGACAACACAGAAATGTTCTTGAAAGGCTTCCCCTTTTTCCATGTGACTTTTCACTTTCACCCAACTCTTGAGCCCCAATCAGGGCAAACCTGGTCTTTGGTTGTTCGTGTATCAGTTAAGGGAGAACATGGCCTGGCAGTTCGGGCTGGAATGTTCTTATTGGACCAGGGAAAAGACTGATTTGTGTATGGCTGGATCCGAACCAAGATGGCATGATGCGCAAAAGAATGATGGGTTGGAATGCTACCCAGAGCGAGTCCCAGTGGTTAGACTTGTTGCAACCAATCCTCTCATCGCCTTTTGTGTTGTCAAGACTGTTCTACATGTGTCTCCTTCTTTGCCAGGATATGTATAGAACAGTCTTTAGTAAATATATGTAGGAAACAGAGGGTGGCTGCTGCAAATATCTTATACGGACACACTACCCAAGTATGCTCAAAAAGTTACCTTTTTTTGTGTAGAACTGCCCTCGATTTATGCTCCCAATTTATTCCGCCTAATCCTTCACATATTTTGATTGTTCCTACAATCCATTTGGCAGGTCACCTTACATTAAAGGTTTACCTCCGAATAGTGGTGACCAGGCTACAAACCATTGTTGCATTTGTCTTAAATTAAAGTACATTAAATCCGATTCAATGGTTACAAAAAAATGTAATGTCACTGGAGGGCAAAGTGCAACTTTAGAAGTTGCCACTTTAGTCGCCCAAGGGTGTCAGTGCCCGATTACTGATGTACACAGGGCTTGTTCTACAGACATCTTTCTGCACTCCTGTGGAGACGTGTTAATGCCTCCAAGGAAAGGACATAATAGGAGCCTGCATGGGAGAGAGGTGTTACCGCCTGCAAGCAGGAAGTAAAACAGGTGTTTGCCCAAAAGGCAAGCTAGAATGGAGAAGCAGCTGTTTGAGGGGCAAATGGGTAACTCCCTATTGTTAAGGCAGACAAGCAGGCACTGGGGACTGGAGAGAAATCAGTTGTCACACCGTGTTTTCCAGGGGCATGTGGTCCCTTGGTAGCCACACTTCTGGGTGTGGGCTAGGGAGCTCTGAGTGTTAGAATGGTACATCTGGGGACAGCCAAATGCCACAGTTCCCAGGAAGGGGTCATCAGGAGAGATGGAAACTGGTATCCCATTGACTACCAACCACATCCTACCTTGAGGGCATTTTCTCCAGACAAATATGGCACCTGGGGCACCCAGAACTCGACCAACTTGAAAGAAGGCCCGAAGAAGGACTGTCTTGCAGTACCGAGGTATAAGCAAAGAAAGGCTGCACATGGTCAACACTTGTTACTCTGTGTAAGACTTGCTGCTGAGTGCTACAGCTACCCAAGGTTGAGCTGAGGGTTTGACAGACAAAACCTAAGGGTCCTAAAGTGATTGGTAAGGGTATTACACAGTGAGGTTGTACTACCACACTATTTAAATACACTCAGTTGCCTCACAGAGTGGCAGAAATAACTTCAGAGCTCGTAAGGATGCCTTGAGCACCGACATATTGCTGTGTGACAAATCCACTAAGTATAGTTACCTCATCCATATGAGAGAGCAAAACAATCCAAACGTAAGAGAAACATAGTTAGCGAAATCTAGAGTAACTCACAGAGGAGAAACAAAATAGGGCACTGCATAAATAATTTCAAAACAAAGTATGTCATAATTTAGAAGTCCAACCATAAAATAATGGTTGCAGCCATATTTGGTTTCTCAGGTCTATGCGTGATGTGCTCCTCCAGTCCAGTTTTTTTATTTGAATTCTGTTACTTGTAGACCTATTTATTCCATTATAAAACAGGACCACAATTCCCAGAATTCAAAGAAAAAAACCTAGACAGGACTAGCATACTTCACACGGATCAGGAAAACTGTGCAGTTATGTATCAGTGGTGAAATGTGGAAGGCAAGATTTTATCTGCCCCTAAACAATGAACTACCATTACAATTGCCAAAGAGACTGAAATTAAATAAACCCTTGAACTGGCCCTAAATGGATCATTGCACACATCTGGCAACTTTTTTCTGCAACATGCAAAATATTTAAAGACTCCCACGTACATTGACCCGGGGGCCAACCATTAGATCTACATTAGGGTTGTAACATAAAAGGTTGCAGAATTAGGGCTATATAGTCTCCATTTAAATTAATTACAGCACTGAAGTGAATTATACTAACCGAATCTATCAGAGTGTAAGGGTTTTCAACATCGAAATTCAATGAGGAATATCGCGGCAACTCTAGGCGAACAGTGTAATTTAGTCCCTTTTCAAAGCAAACTGGTCGTGGAAGGACAACATATCTAAGGATAAAAAAAACAATATTCACTGAGGTGACCAGCAATAACAACAACACTACACATTATGTAGAACATCAGAGTGCATTTCGCCTAAGCTAATGCATCCATTTCCTACTGACCTTGAACTTGGGGGCAAAGACACAATTTGATTGTCATCATCAGGAACGGTATTTCCACATCTGCTGCTGGTTAAAATTTCACCGGGGCGAATTACTGTGATCACAGCCTCTTCCCACTGCTCTGGCAACTGAAAGGATGGTCTAATTAGCTTGTGTTCTATGTCCTAAGGCAATACTCTTAAAAACATCAGTCCAGATGTAATGCTTGCAATTAGTCCACAGCTGCTTGCATTTCAACATAATTCTCTACAGTTACATGGGCAAGACTTAAAGGAAGAAAAGGAGGAAAGATAAAGTAAATGACAAGATTAACTAGATTGAAAACACTACAATATGAGCTTCTCTGAAGACATTGAGAGAAGCCGAGGTCGAAAATGAGCGGCGCCAATATTTATCTTGGTGCTTCTCCTTTAATTTAGAACATTCTACCCTCAGTGAGCCCTTCTGCTTTGGACTATACTGGTCATTGAAGGCCTTCTCGCCTAGTATAGGCCTAAGCCTGCAACGTGTACCAATATCTGAGGAGAGGACTTTGAATGAACTGTGTAACTTTTGAAAGATGGCTACAATGCTATATTAAGACATTATTGTCAATGCTGAGGCGTCTTCAGAGTATCTGCTTCCACAGAATGTGGGCCATAACTTCTATTAAAAGCCCTGCTCCAAAATCTTTATCACGAGCTACTTATTGAAAACCTATCAGCTGGAAGAGCTATTAGATGCAGGTTAAGTGTTTTTTGATTCCTGAATTCAATCCAGTATGAGTTTGCAACTGTGTTTTTCTGTTTTCATTAGGAAAGTGAAATAGAAGATGAGAGTCCACAACAAAACCAGCTCAAGTTTGTAGCTTGGGTATATGCCGAAAACAAGCACTGCTGCGTGCCTTCAAATTCCATAACTCTGCAGAACATGCACAAGAGGTACAAAAATACAGAGAATGAGATGAAAAAGTTAAAGAACAAAACATGAATAAGATAAACATGACCAGCAAGAAGATCAATAAGCTGAATATGAACAAGTGAACATTATTTTAAATGAAGGCACAGGAAAAACGCGAATGATAACCCAAAAAAGTTGAACAGGCACAATAAGACGTAAACCAAAACAATTAATTACAACATTGTACTGTTCACTGGTTTTAGAATGAAAGAAATCAAAGATGCTTATTTACCATACTCAGAATGATGAGCAGTAACTTTTAGGAAACCTACAGATCTCGATCTCAAGAGCAATACGCAGCTGAGCAGTCTTACTAGTTCAGTAGCTATCTCACCTGTGGTTCATAGCGAAACACTATATCATACTCCATTGAATGAGGAATGTTGTCAACATAGAATTCCAGATATGACCCTTCAGGCATTCTCACAAACCCGACTCCAGTCCAGGAAGGACTTCGATCCTGGGGGTGCTGGCGCTCCACGATGCTTACTCCCTATGGAGTAAGATAGAGAAATCAAGAACCTCTTAGCATCTCGCAACAGAAAATGAGCAAGTTCAGTATTTTCCAGCTGTTCATCTACTTACAGGCCCAAAATTTGCTTCCTCCGCTTCGTATGTGTAGTGATCCAAGGCAATGAAGTAAAATCCAGACTCCACTTGATTGCACTGGCGTCCAATCATGTGTGGTCTGCACTGACACTGACCCGTCTCTGATGAACAACTGCAATTATAGAAGTTTAAAAATAATTACCAACCAACCATAATAGTTGGTTTACATCTTACAGTATTCTTTAAACAAAATGCAAAACTCAAGGTGGGAGATGATCACGGACTCCAATGATTTTCAGTTCAATTTATCATCTCATGCACAGATACCAGATCACTTGTTTGGATTATAAACCACTTAAAGATCTTGCAAGGACACAATTGCCCCAAAAAATCCATTGGTGTAAAGATCTAGTGGGGTCCTAAAGGGTGGTACTGTGTCAATCAACGTTTATGTTTCACCTTTCAAGTTTAATGAAAATATTAGAACTACTCAATTATGCTATATTCATCACATATGCACAGACAATTATCTCTGAACACGAATGATGCAAGGGTAAGATTTACAATTCAAAGTTTAACGGTCTTCTCTAATGCACATAGATCACATTATGGCTCTTTGTTGCAATTATACCTTTTAAAATTAAAGGGGTCTTCCTGGGAAATCATCACTCAAAATCAAATGGTTACATCTAAACACCATTCCATCATTGATATCTAGAGCAGGGAAGTTGCGCTTCCATGGAAACTGTCTGACATTCTAGCACCCAAGGAGATCTAGGACCACCTCTTTGTTTTATTCAAGCAGCTGCTTAGTTTGAGTGGAGTGCGAGTTGAGTAGTCTCACATGAGCCAGCAGAGCTTTATAAGTATGTAGGAAGACATGAGACTGTAATAAATGACTATTGGTGTTCAGACCCCAAAATAAGCAATTCGCGATCTCCATATAAACCTTACTCCTGGCTAAATAATGACTAGCCTATTATTATTGTTAAGGGGCAGCTTTGCTTAGGGGTATAGCTGAAACATTTTCTGGAGATGCCTCAGTCACGCAGACCCAAGGAACTGAAGGAAAGTGAGAATACCCAAGTAACTCATCATCCATGTCATTTTAGAAGTTGACACTGGGGATAACAAGGTATAATAAGAAAAGCACCTGGGGCCAATGTGAAGCCAAAAAGAAAATCCTACACACAATTGAGACATTCACTATCTACGGGATTGATCCATACACAGATCTGTGGGAAAATATGAAATTACAAAATACTTAACCTCAAACCCAAAGGATTGAAAAAGCTGGACACATTTATTAGAGCACCCAATGCTCTAAATTGAGCCCTGCACAAGACATCTAAAGGACTTAGGAATACATGCACCTTCAACACACCCAAGAGTTTCAAATGAGAGCATGCCCCCTGTGAAAAATCGTGTTGTTGGTTGAGTGGGGTGTTAACCCTGCTCAAGCAACACCACAATCCACCCAGAAAACGGCAGTACAAGTAAAAATGCATGCAGACACAAGACACATCTATATGCAACTTAATTATATATATGATTTACACATATTAAAGAGGGTCCATGAACTCTAAGATATTTGCCCATTTGATGAGCTGTGCTTTCTATTGATAACTCTAATGCAGATCGATGGAAAATATTATCTTGTACGCTTCTGTTTGCAGTGCGCAATTCTGTAGATTCACATGCTTTGCATACTCCTGCCATTAAACTTTATAACTTGTTTTTCTTTGAAGAGGGTTTGAGTCACAAGATACTGGGTGATATGTGTAGAAGGGGGTCCCCGCAAGGGAAACGTGTTATGTGCAACACACACGAACAACAATACTTGTAAACACTTTCTCAATTATATAAACATCAGTCAAAGCAATAAAGAGAGGTATTGTCCTTTATTTTACAATACCAATTTTCAACCATTCGTCATTATATTATCAGTACTTTTGAGAAACCCCAGATGGGGAGAGGGAGAAGGAGGTGAAGGAGGGGGGTGTGCTCAGGGCAGTGTACAGTCAAAGAGAATTAGGCATAGTCAAAATGAAAGCAATCAAACGATATTAGCATATGACTCAGACCAAATCTAACACAAAAAGCCTAAATATTTAAGGCGTTCATCGCAAGATTATTACAGTAAAGCCCTTCAACGGTCACACAAGAAACATTAGACTTGATTAGAGGACATGTGCCGGAGGTCCACAACAAAGGAACAAGAGCCGTCGACGTTTCGACCCCTGGCCGTAGGCTAAGTTAGGTCCTTTAACGGGGTCTTCATCAGGACAAGTGCGGGAGGAGGAAGGGACAAGGTTGGAAGGGGCGATAATATATGAAATATCAACAAATCAGCTGATTGGTGAGACTTTCTTGGGATACTCGTCAACCAACACGAGAAGTAGGGTGCAGAAGAATATGCACCAATTACATTGGAGGAGCGAAATCAAGGGCCACTGCGGGTCTTTTCACTCAAAACTCTTCTCTTCATAAGACTTCCAAAATAAATGGTCACTCCAAATGGAAATTAATCTGGGAGCAGACCTTCCTAAACTTTGATGTCGGTCTGTCTCATCAGATTGCAGCAAGGACCGGACTGGTTTAAACATTCGTTCAGTCTCAAGCAGTGGAAACACGTATTATTGGCGGAAGACCGTTGAACTTCATCACCGCATCCGCATAATTGCTTAGCGGGTTTCAGGCGGGAACCGTGATAATCACTTTTCGTGGGAGATATTTAAGGGCTTCAAGAAGCCACAGCAGTCAATGCTTGTCCAGGGCAACTCCGCAAAACAGCTAAGGTAGCTGTTTTGCGGAGTTGCCCTGGACAAGCATTGACTGCTGTGGCTGCCAGGTCCCCGCGACTGCATGGGTAAAACCCCCCCTTGTGTAACAAGATACTGGGTGACTCCTCCCTTAATCCACAAATCACAATGGCACTGCCAACATCTTTAGATGGTTTATCCCTTGTTGGTTGAAAGGTGAGAGTAGATGGTGCATGTGAATCTACAGCACTACATGCTGCAAATAGACGACTACAGGGTAGCGTTTTCTGTTTGTCGCATGTGTGGCTGTAGAATAACATGCTATGCATCAACTGTAAAGCAGTTTCTTCTGAGCAGTGGCTAGCGGGCAGATGAGGAATATGTTTGAAACCAAGTTCTATACACGGTTTGGCCACCCATAGCCAACATGTCCCACAGAAATGTTTTGTGGAGGTGTATGGTGTTAACTAAGTTGCTGCTTTGTAGATATCACCAAATGGGATGTTGCCTAAAAGCCATTGCCGCTCCCTTTTTAGGTGTAGAATGTGCCATAGGAGATGAGGGATCTCTTGTTTGGTCCATACATAACCAGTTTGGATACACTTCACAATCTACCTTGCAATTCTAGTTTGGAAAAGTGGCTGAATCTTGTATGGTTTAGAACAAACAAAAATGTAGTTAGCCCTTTGGAAAGGTTTAGTCTGGTCAATATGGTACTTTAGCACCCCTTTGAAACCCAGAGCGTGTACTGCGCTCTCGATAACAGTATCAGGTTGGTGGGGGGGGGGGGGGGGCTAAGGTCAAGGCAGTTCGGATTCTAATGAAATGGTGAGACTAGCTTAGTTAATAGTCTGTGATTGGTTTGAAGACTACCCTGTCCTTGTGTACCTGAATGAATAGTCAGTCTTTGTAACTCACTAATGCGCCTGAACTTAGTTGTAGCGACAAGAAAATTTACCTTCTGTGAAAAGAACTGCAATTGATAGTAATGGTCTAGTTACTTTGAGATGCAGTAGTGGACAAAATGTTTACACTTTGCTTCACAGCAGGTACATGTGGTAGGTCTACATGCCTCTTGCAATATTCCTATACCACCCTCTGGGAGAAGTAGGTATCCAAACTCTAAAAATAGGTGATTGAGCTGTTTGGAGTCCGAGGCCCCAATTATGCCTTGCTGTTGGTCTCTTCATGTGGGGACTAGCATAGAATAACAAGGCTGTCTAGCACTGTTGATGCCACTAGAATGAGGGTCTTGGAGACTTGCCTCATTTTTCCCACCAGTTATGGAATGAGCAGTAGAGGTGGAAAAGTGCAGGAAAATATCCCTGACCAGTTCATCCAGGGTGCAGTGCACATGGACTGTGAATGTGGGTAGATGGAGGTGAAGTTTGAGAATTTTGCCATTCCTTGAGTGGTGAAAATATTGATGGTTAGGCTTCCCTATTTGTGGATGTACCCGTCTGAGACTTGTGCATGGAGTTTCCACCACTGGACTTGTTGATGTGTCCTGCTTACCTGGTCCGCAAAATTGTTGTCAACCCTGTGGAAGGTGTTCCACCAGCAGCTGGATATTCGGGCAGATTGCCCCTTACCAGATACATTGGGCCAGGTTAGTTAGCAGAAGTGAATGGGTATCCTCTTTTGTTTGTAAGCAATAAATCGCTGTATTGGTGTTTTTACAAGGACCCCCTTGCCATGGGAAAGTGAATATAACGCTTTCTATGCTAGGTGAATAGCTAGTCATTCTAGTTAGTTTATGGACCTGGACTACTCTTATGTCCTACTGAAGAGTAGTGCAGGTGCCTCGAACAGTCATGTGGCCAACGAGTTGGTGGTAATGGTCACATGTGGAAGAGGTCTAAGAGAGGCTGGCTTAGCAAAAGATTGTTGCTGCTCCACCATTTAGGAAAGAAACAGCCATTCTTTATCTTCCCATTGACCCTTTGCTTGTGACCACTGATTGGTGAAGCACTGCTGCAGGGGGTACATGTGTAATCTGATGTACGGTACAACTGCTTTGTAAGATGCCATCATGCCGGGCAACTTCATTTAAGTTCTTACATCTAATGGGTGAGTAGGCTGACAAAGAGGCAGCAGCAGTTTAAATGCACTACCCACTGCTTGTTGGGGAATGCTTTGCCTGTGACAGCAGTTAGTATTGATTCTAGAAATGGCTGCTTCGGCTGAGGTAGTGCGAGGGATTTTGATTGCGTACATAGAAAACGTTAGGCTAAATCGAAGGGGTTAGAGCTGTCCAAGTGTGTGCAAGATATCGATGCCTGCTGCTGCTCTAGATCAGTCAGCTGTTGAAGCCCGCTCTCCGCAGATAAGCAACCACCACGGCTAGACCCTTGGTGAAGAGCCTTAGTTCCGTTGTCACCCCGAAGAATAGTACCTTGAATTGGTAGAGCTGTCCACCACGAACTGAAGGTACTGATGATGGACAGGATTGATGGTTAATTGGACATAGGCATTTTTTATGTCTAACACCATCATGAAGTCTCCCTATCCAAGAAACAGGATGAAAACCGGCAAGGTTGTCATATCGAAGTGCTCCAACAGGATGACTTGATCGGCCTGCGTAGGTCCAAAATGGGCGGTAGGGTTCTAGCCTTCTTTGGGATAAGGAGTATATTGAATAATCATCTTTTACTAACATGGGTGTGGTGTGGAGGTACCAGCTATATGGCACCACGTTGAAGGTGCACTTGTATTTCCTCTTTTAAAATATAGAAGTGATACTGACTGAGGGCACGTGTCATCGAGGTAATTTTGGCAGGGTAGTGTGAAGTTATAGGTAGTAGCCCTGTTGGACTACCACTAGCACCCACTGATCTGAAGTGACTTTCACACACACAGTGGAGATCCCTTACTCTCATCCTGAAAGGTTTTGTTTGATCGGGGGCGGGGGGGAATGTGGGTAGCTCAGTTCTCTTGAGTACACCCTACCATGCTGGGGGGGGCAGGATTGTGAAAAGCCTGCTGCTGTTGCTGGTATATGTGGCGGCTGGCAAGCAGGTGTGGGGTTTCCCCCTTTCATGGAAGTTGCCTCCGAAAAGTGCCACTTGAAGTGTTGGATTGTAGGGTACCCATAGACTCCACAGTATCTTTTTTAATTTTCTCCAACATCTCATCCTCTTGGGATCCAAAAAGATGTTCCCCATTGAATGGGATGCAGAGGGGGTGTTACTGGTCCTCCAGTTTTAACCCTGAGACACTGGTGTTAACAATGGTTTTCCCCTCTGCAAACGCTGCGTCACACCTTTTCTTCTATGTATCAGGGAAGTACTGTATGAGTGACAATAACGTGAATGAATTTGCAACATACCACTGCGTAGTCGCACCTACTGCTACTCTGTTGCTAGCAGCGTCTATGCGTTTGCTTTCCTTATCTCAGGGTGGTTCGTCATTTGTGGCCAAACCTTAACCTCTCTTTCTGGCAGTCTGAACTACAAAAGAGTCATGGTGATCCTGGCCTCTAATATACATTGGTTCATCAGCAAAAGCTCTATATTTCTTTCCAACACATGGTGTAATCACCTTCTCCCTGACTGGGTCATTAAAATCATCCTGGACTGGATCCGTTCCTTCCTCACCAGCCAAACACAGAGTGTCAGACTACCTCCATTTCACTCTGAACCCACAGAGATCAGCTGCGGAGTTCCCCAGGGCTCCTCTCTGAGCCCCACTCTCTTCAACATCTACATGGCCCCGCTCGTAGCAATCATCAGGAACCCCGGACTCAACATCGTCTCCTATGCTGATGAAACCCAGATGATCCTCTCTTTTACCAACGAACCAGTCTCCAAGAACATCTTCCATGATGGGATGAAGGCTGTCGCAACATGGATGAAGGACAGGACAGCTCCCCGAAGCTCAACTCAGAGAAGACCAAAGTCCTCATCCTGGGCTCCACCCCCTCTGCCTGGGACGACTCCTGGTGGCCCGCAGATCTTGGACCCCCCCATACCCACAGACCACCCACAAAACCTTGGCATCATCCTGGACTCCTCACTCACCATGAACCGCCAGATCAATGCCTTAACATCCTGCTATTACGCCTGAACCGAAAGACCTTCAAGTGGATCCCCACTGAGCCCAGACTGACTGTCACCCATGCACTCATCAGCAGCAGACTTGACTAAGACAAAGCACTCTACGCCGGCATCACCCAGAAACTCCTCAAGAAACTGCAGAACATTCAGAACGCCTCCGCGAAACTCATCCTTAATATGCCCCCACAGCCATATCACCAGCCACTTAAGACCTCCACTGACTCCCAGTCAACAAAGCCCTACATGACATGGGACCTGCATACCTCAACCACCACCTCTCATTCCACTCTCCCAGCAGAGACCTCTTCCCCACCCATCTAGCCTTGCCCACTGTCCCATGTATCCGCAAGACCACAGCTGGAGGAAGATCCTTCTCCTATCTTGCAGCAAAGACCTGGAACAACCTACCTCTCCACCTCAGGCTATCACTGTCACTGCCTCAATTCAGGAAGGACCTCAAGACCTGGCTCTTCGACTGAACCACAGTGCCCTAGGTGAAATTCTCCCCCCTCCACCTCCCCAAGCACCCCCCCCCCCCTCACCCCCAGCGCCTTGAGACATTAACGGGTGAGTAGGAGCATTTTACAAGTCATTGATTGATCGATCGGGGATCCACTTGAACATACCCTTGTGAATGGCTCGGAACTGGACCAAAATGTTGTCCTCATCCTCTGTGACAGGAGTCTCCAAACTTTTCTGTAATAAGAGCTACTTATGTTCAATTAAAATCTCTCAAGCAGCTAATATTATCAGTGCTATAATAGTGAGCACATTAGAGAAGATTACATTAGTGGCCACACCGTGCATCGTTACTAGCAGTGATCACCTTAGGGTATCAGACAGGGGTACCAGCAGTAATATCAAACAAGCATTGGAAATGCAATAGGTCTCGCAGCATTAGAGTTAGTGCTTTTAGAATTGTTTATGGGTTTTTTTGTAAATCTTAAGCATTTTTGTTTCCTGTAGCCAATGCTAAAGAATAAAAAAAAAAAAAGCCATAAACATTTCTAAAAGCTCTAACTCAAATGCTCCGAGACCTATTGCACTGTGTGAGGGTGAGGGGTTGAGGGTGAGTGAGGGTGAGTGAGGGTGAGTGAGGGTGAGTGAGGGTGAGTGAGGGTGAGTGAGGGTGAGTGAGGGTGAGTGAGGGTGAGTGAGGGTGAGTGAGGGTGAGTGAGGGTGAGTGAGGGTGAGGGTGAGGGTGAGTGAGGGTGAGTGAGGGTGAGTGAGGGTGAGTGAGGGTGAGTGAGGGTGAGTGAGGGTGAGTGAGGGTGAGTGAGGGTGAGTGAGTGAGGGTGAGTGAGAGTGAGGGTGAGGGGTTGAGGGTGAGGGGTTGAGGGTGGGTGAGGGTGAGTGAGGGTGGGTGAGGGTGAGTGAGGGTGAGTGAGGGTGAGTGAGGGTGAGGGGTTGAGGGTGAGTGAGGTTTTTTTTTTTTTTAAAAGGCACAAGCAGGCTCTTTGGAGCAAGTATACTGCATTCCTCTTTCCTATAAACGCTGACACTTTGAAGTTAGCCTAGAGCAAAATAAAAAGCTTCCCATGTAAACACAGCTTGACATTTTACCTCGGTCTTTGAAAACCTAAAAAAACGAAAGTAAAAAACTTAAAAGCGGACTGTTATTCACTGCAAATCGGAATGCCTTTTCTTCCTCAAGTCTAAATCCTTTCAGTCACCAACAATAAATACAACTTTAAAGCTCAAAAGTAACTGTTACACAAGGTCAGGGGAGGGGCGAAGGAAGGCGCCATCGAGGGTAAAAACATAGCCTGCACGAAACATTCGCCTCTTCCTGCATGGGAGTTTTTTTTTTTTTTTGCTCCAACGCGCAATCCTTTCCCAGCATTTATGTGGAGTTACAAAGGCACATCTGTGTACGTTGGAGGGCCAGCCTGACGTGTTTTCTGCTCTAGCAGCAGCTGCGGTTTCTGAGGAAACGAGGCTGATTTTCGAGTCAGGCTGGGAGCTTTTTTTCCCCTCCTTTCTCCAAGAGCCTACGTGCGGGGGAGGGGAGCGGAGGGAAGGGAGCGAGCGAGCGAGCAAGCTGCATTAAAAAAACTCCACGGCTTCTCAGAAAGGGGAGGGCGGAGAGAGAGAACAGGAGCAGCCTGCTGGGAATTTGCCTCGCGCTTTTCTTTCTCAACGGTTCTTGCGCTGTGTTGCAATCTTTGCTTTAAAAAAACATCCATTGTGGAACCGGTTTATTTATACATGTTCGGCTCGTCTTAGGTTCGCAGATAATGAGAGAAACGACCATTCAAATCAGAAAGAAAAGAGACCCCGCTGGCTCAGATGTATCTAACTACCACCAATGTTCTTTTACCTTTTTTAAATAACATGCTTTTCCAAAAACAAGACGCAAAAACATCCTTCCCATAAAAGGAGCACCGATTTCTATTGGAAGATATCTGGATTATATGCACACTTGGGTTAAACAACAAGCCTTTCACCGTAACACGGCGGGCAGGGGAGGGGGCGGAGAGGGGAGAGGTGCGACACGGCAGGCAGGCAGGGGAGGAGAGTAGGAGGAGGAGGGGGGAGGAGAGTAGGGGAGGCACGGCCTAGCGGCCGTGCAATCAAGTAGTGAGGGGGCGGAGCTGGGGGAGGCTGTGAGAGAGAGTAGGCAAGGCTAGCGGCAGGCAGGCAGGGGAGGAGAGGAGGAGGGGGGAGGAGAGTAGGGGAGGCACGGCCTAGCGGCCGTGCAATCAAGTAGTGAGGGGGCGGAGCTGGGGGAGGCTGTGAGAGAGAGTAGGCAAGGCAGGCGGCTGGGGGCATGTGCACGCGCATTTAAGCTCAATGCGCATGCGCATTGAGCTTAAATTTCTCGTGCACTGCAAGGAATCGCCACGATTCCTTGCAGTGTGGATAAAGAGCGGATAAGTGCCAATACTCTCGCCTTGCTCGATGCGCATGCGCATCGACAGGCGAGACCTAAAAAAGGCTTTTTTAAATTTGGAATGCCTCTACATGACAGTGTAGGAAACTGGCTGACTATATAGTGCACTAAAATAAAGTACACAGTGTAGAGAGTCCAGACAACCTTTTTTTGTTTACAGAGCTTTCTTCAAAAATCCCAAGTGATCTATTTTCTGGTACAGTGGTCGAGCAGCTTAGGCTAATCAAAGGGCAGTGTTTAGCATTTGTTGTACCCAGACAGTCAATAAATGGGACTCACGCTTAATAAAGAAATTTATTAAAATAGATTTTTTTAAATATTATTTTAGGTACCAAGATCTTCATTATCAGATAAGTACTTTTCAGCATAGGTTTTCAGCATTTAATTAGATAATACTGTATTCGGGCTAATGTTAACCTATGGGGCAAACATACACTGCATAGGACCCCTTGACAACAACTTAAAAGACTATTCTTCAGGACTTAAGGTAAGTAGGGACCAAGATCCAAGACACCATCAACAGGTCACTTCGGTCGGCTCTGGGTCATACGAGTGCAGAGGTGCTTTTGGGTGTCGGCAGCCTGTTGAAATCAATGGGAAACAGTTCTGGCAAAAAGAAGCTGTAAGTGGAGACTGGAGGGCCAGTCAGTTTGAACCCAAAGGGGGGCTCAGGTCTTTAGGGCTTCTGGAGACAGGATACAACTTTGATCTGGACTCTGGCTGTGGGGCTCGTGTGCAGTTGTCTTTGGTCCGGCGGGTCGCGGCAGTCAGAAGCACTCGCTTTCTATGAGCCTGCAGAAAGAGGCTGCAGGTAGGGACTAGGGAATCAGTCTGGCAGACCTCAAAGGTGCTCTCTGATCTTGGGGTCCCTGGGTGCTAGGGACACCATTGGCTCACTTGGACTCAGGCTGTGGGGCTCGGGTGCAGAGGTGCTTTGAAGTGTTGGGTCATGGCGGTCAGAAACACTTGCTTCAGGTAATGACCTGGAGATGGGTACATAACAGAACAGCTGGGCCACTATGGGTGATGGCTTCTGCAGTGCTGACGTCCCTAGTCAGCTGGTCTGTCCCTGTGGGGTTGGTGTCCTGCTGCAAGGGTTCTGGTACCTTAGATATTGGTGCTGGAGAGCTCCTGGAGGGTCTAATGTCTTGTTACTTGCTGGGGAGACGGGGCTGACATCTGGGAGCAAGGAACATCTCCTCCTGTGTAGCTGCTCTATCGGTGAGCCTGGGCATCAGCAGTTCGGTAAACCAGAGCTTGCATTTTGGTGCCTGCAGGAAAGTAGCTCAGCTACTCCATGGGAGATGCTGGCTGTTTTGCTATGTGCTGGCACCCTCCCATACTATTGGAAGCTGGACAGCTGCAGGATGAGTCATCTTTGTAGCAATTGTCGGGGACAGATGCAGGCCAGAGGGTTGGTGCGAAGTCAGTTGCCGCTCCTCAGTTCTTCATTCTTGCAGTTCTACGGTGCCCTCCTCTTTTCTGACTCAGTCAATTCTGATTTACTGGTTCCTGGGGCTCCCCTGAATACTATATTTAGGGGCATTAATGGGTAACGGAACAGGCTTGAAAATTAGCTAGTCGGGTAGGCATGACACCTCCAGGATAGTACCACCCCTAAGGTGGGCTGCAGTGAGCTGAACACCATTTTTCAGAAGCAGCCAACTTTGTGAAAGCATACTAAGAATAATTCTCGGACAGGGTTATGCCCACTTCCCGCAGGGTCATATAGGGGGTATAGTGACCCGAAGAGTTAGTAACCCATTGGCTGATACCTTACACTCCCCTAACACACTAAACTCAGTACTTAGGGGAGCTCCCGACACCACAGAAGCAGATCCTGATGACTTAAGAAGACAGTGGACACCGAAGAGCCGCAACAGTAGAGAGAAGAGAAGAAGCAACTGACCTGGTATCAACCCTGTCAGCCTCTCTGCATACCTCATCGAAAACTGTGCCAAAGTCAACTTGTCCTGCAGTTGTTGACTCCAGAACCTTAGGGGGACTGTCGGCCTTTGATAAAGACCACTACCTCCCGTAAACAGCAGAACCGTTCCCTGCATCCTGCAGGAACTCCTAAAGCAAAGACTCCGAGGCCTCAGGAACCGCCTAAACCGGACACTTGAAGCCACCTGTGGAGGCTCCTCTGCTATGACGGAGGAGCGTCAGCCCCCCAAAAACGTCACAAAAGGAAAAATAAAACTGCATTTGTTTTATTTTTCCTTTCTAGACGAATCTTGGGGGAGGGGCCTTGCAGTGACAGGCTCTGACGGGAGTGGTAGTGCACTCCCATCACTGCGCATGATGGTTTGGCCGGTCGTCTTTGGCCAGCCAAACCATGACGCGCAGTGAAAGCGCTCTCCAACCCAACAACGAAGCTGGGTTGGACAGAGCAGGCACAGACTCACAGTCTGTCCTATAATGCAAATGGAGGGCACTCATGCCAATCCTGACGCGCCCTGCGCAAAATCAGCTTCAGGATTGGCCACAGGGCATTCAATGGCTCTGGCTTACTGAAGAAGTGAAGAACAGCGTGACAGGGAGGCCTGCAGGTACGTTTTGTAATGTAATTTTTTTACCCCCCTGCACGCAACCCCTATTACGTGCCCCCACCCAATGCACCCCGCTCCTCCAGCATCCCAGCAGTTACTGGAAGCCACCACTGCACCAGGATAGTACCACCTCTAAGGTGGACTGCTGTGAGGTGGACACCATTTTTCAGAAGCAGCCAACTTTGTGAAAGCATACGAAGGAATAATTCTGGGACAGGGTTATGCCCACTTCCCACAGGAAGTGGTCATATAGGGGGTATAGTGACCCGAAGAGTTAGTAGCCCATTGAATACTACCTTACACTCCCCTAACACCCTTAAACTCAGTACTTAGGGGAGCTCCCGACACCACAGAAGCAGATCCTGATGACTTAAGAGAGTGGACACCGAAGAGCTGCAACAGTAGAGAGGAGAGAAGAAGCAACTGACCTGGTATCAACCCTATCAGCCTCTCTGCATCCCTCATCGAAAACAGTGCCAAAGTCAACTTGTCCTGCAGTTGTTGACTCCAGAACCTTAGGAGGACTGTCGGCCTTTGATAAAGACCACTACCTCCCATAGAACAACAGAACCGTTCCCTGCATCCTGCAGGAACTCCTAAAGCAAAGACTCCGAGGCCTCCGGAACCGCCTAAAACGGACACTTGAAGCCACCTGTGGCAGCTCCTCTGCTATGGCAGAGGAGCGTCGGCCCCCCAAAAATGTCAGGAAAGGAAAAATAAAACTGAATTTGTTTTATTTTTCGTTTCTAGACGAATCTTGGGGAGGGGCCTCGCAGTGACAGGCACTGACGGGAGTGGTAGTGCACTCCCATCACTGAGCATGATGGTTTGGCCGGCCGGCCGTCTTTGGCCAGCCAAACCCTCATGCGCAGTGAAAGCGCTCTCCAACCCAACAACGCAGCTGGGTTGGACAGAGCAGACACAGACTCACAGTCTGTCCTGTAATGCAAATTGAGGGCACTCATGCCAATCCTGACGCACCCTGCGCAAGAGCAGCTTAAGGATTGGCCACAGGGCATTCAATGCCTGTGCCTTACTGAAGAAGTGAAGAACAGCGTGACAAGGAGGCCTGCAGGTAAGTTTTTTTAATTGGTCAATTCTTTTACCCCCCCTGCACGCTACCCCTATTGCGCGCCCCCACCCATGCACCCCGCTCCTCCAGCATACCAGCCATTACTGGAAGCCACCACTGCACTTGTCGCCTCCGGCCTGAGTTGAAGTGGGCCACCGGTGTCAACAAGGTCCCCCAGCCCTCCAGAGCTTGAGTCCAGTGTGTTTTACCCCTCATGGACTGACAGACATCACCTGCAGCCTCTGCATGCAGGCCCCCTCGACAGCGACTGTTCCTGGTAAGAAAACCTGATGCCTACAAACACTGCTGCATCCATCCCAGCTCTCTCCCCCACGCCCCCGGCCATGGAGAAGAGGACTCCAGGTGTTTCTACACCCCCGAGCATTGCAAGCCTTGAAACCCCCCCCCTCTATTGGTTCACCCTCACTGGACTTCCAGCAGCCTCTCCATAGAAAACCTATTGGGCTCCCAACGCTGTTTTGCACCCTGCACCTGGCCGCCCGCACGCAGTTGGTGGTTTTCTGTTGGTGCTGCCTTGGACCTTGCCCACCACTCACCTTAACTCCTGGAGTCTGGTCTTGAAAGTCACTATACTACACCTATTTGCAGAACTTGTTCTTCCTTCTAGAGGTTAACATTGCAGAACTTTGCACTAAGTGTCCAATATTTAAAGTGAAAAGAATTTATTTTTAAAAACGTAATTACCTGAACAATTTTTCTCTGATGCCTAAATATATATAAAGATACTTGCTATTTTTATCAATTGGTGTGTATCTCCTTGAATCATGTCATTTATTGATCATTGTGTGTATTCGCAAATGTTTTGCACTCCTCTGTGTTAAGCCCAAGGCTGCTCAACCACACCAACCCCTAATAGAGCACTGTGGGACTGCATAGAAAACCCCTGGACTCTTTTACACGGTATTTCAGGTCCTTGATATGTCACATGAAGAGTCAGCTTCCTACACAGGCATTACAGAATGCTTGGTGATCAGCCAAGGGATAATTTGTATTACCAATGTGGTCAAAATCAGAAAGGAGTATGCTCCATCTGTCGACACTCTCCGAGGTCATGTTTTTGACAACTGAAAACAAGTCGGACCAGATTTCAAAGTTCAGATAGCAAATTAGATAGTAAAACTTGATTGTTCTTTCGCCGGAATCGATGAACTGCACCAGTGCCCAAAATTACTGCAAGCTAACGCGTTTCTCTTGGAGCCATTGCTAAATAGGTCTGGTCCCAATGGCAGAAAAAAAAACATTTAAAGGTAGAGACAGTGAACCCATGTGCATCATTGACTAAGGATGGAGACACACAGTATCCCGAGACTCTATGTTTCTTTGAAGAAAATGTTTAATGTCTGAGCCAAAAACTAGACGTCAAGAGTAAGCAAAGCATGCATATGCTCAAATATACTTTTACTGCTGATCTGTTTACAACATATGCCCTTGAAATGCACTTTCTTGTAGAGTCTACACAAGTACAGTCTTTCAAGCAAATAAACCTTTTTCTAATATAGCAACGAGGCAACAAAATGGCCCCCTGCTTCAGTTACCCCGAAGCAAGTTCATGAAATACGGAGAAAAACTTTGACAACATTTACTTGTAAAAGCATTGTCTTTTTTTCATATCTGTCCATAACTTCGGTTAGCCTGTTGGTCTACATCAGTTTCATCAGCGGTCTCCTACAGGTTGACACTTACTCAAACCATTCCACGATTACATTTGGTCATGCCATACTACATATCCTTGCCAGTGGCATAACAAAACTTAAGGGGGCCACCTGCAAAGTACATGGAGGCCCCTCCCACGCACTGGACCCAGTCAGGAGCTCTCAGGGCTGGAGCCCACTGCTGGTGCACAGTGCTGGAGGGAGCCCCATGGAGCACGTGCCCCATGCCCCCCATACCACTTGGGCTATTGCTACAGCACTTATTCTAGCCACAAATTCAATTTAAATTAGAGTATAAAATACTACAAATAAAATAGCACTATGATTGTAAATGTCAAACTTTTGATGTCCTACCCTTCAGCAGACTAGTAACTTTGAAGGATTTTTATCCAAACAAATTAGTTAAAGTTGGTTGTGTATGTGCATTTGAAGCTTTTAATCTGCCATTAAATTTAGCTCATTTGTAAGATCGATTTGTCATGCAGAGTTTCAGAAACTGAATGGCTACAAGAGAAAGAAAAGGTTGTCTTACTTATTGTTTAATGCTCCCCCACGGTCACAGTCGCAGGGTCGACATCCATCCAAATCGTTGCTCAGACCCCAGTGCTCCGGCTGGAGAAACAAAGTACCATTAATGATCTCAAATGGCAAATAACAGAAAGCCATCATTCGTCCTGAAAAGAGACCATTATGTATTGCACATTTGCTTCAATAGCTAGAACTTCAAATGCATTACTGTAGGTTTCAAAATATACAAGAATTTGTTGCCAGAGTAGTGTAAAAAAGCATTTTAAACAATTCTGTTGAGGACGTTTATCTACAATAAAATAGTCTTATTTTATATTAATGCTAAACAAGGTGATTGTAAAGGGCACCTGAATCATATTTGGATTATTTGTTCAGGCTGGTGATTATTAACCAACAGAAATATCAAACGTGCGATCAAAGTCAGGCCTTTACAAGATGGTGGAGCCTATTAACTGTAGGTTCTGGGTTGGCAGACTTCCAGATCTAAACATGCACAGAATGGAACCAAGAAAGAAAGTCTATGGCAGAGATGGCAAGAACTATACATTGTTTAACTTATTTTTATTTTGGGTTTTTGATAAACCACTATAAACTGCTGATAACTGCCATCAAATTGCTTTGAAGAAAGGATCTTACGGATTGAAATATCAGCCGGATCCCAATGCTGGAAGAGAAAACAGATGCAATAGGGCACCCTACAGTGCAGAATGAGGCAGGAGAGGTGTCCAAGTTTTGAAAAAGAGTCCCAGTGGGACTGTCAAGCCAGTCTTAAGTGTAAACACTGTTAAAACACTGAAGTGGAAATTTATTTTAAAACAATACACTTTTCAGTGGGAGGTTACTTGGAAGAGAAGTAGATAAAAGTCTGAAACAAGGTCATTGAAGGAGAACATACTAAAAGTAATAATATGTCATTGAAAGGACGACACGTACACATACATGCCTCATGGCAGAAAACGAATAGTTTTCTTACCTGTCGGTGTAGTTTTGCAGCTTGAAGATCTTTCTGGATTCACTATGCTGTGCATTATTCCGCGGTCTTGTGGTTGGGTCCGGATTCGTAGTCTTTTCTTTGTTTTTTTTTTTTTTTTTTTTTTTCTCTTTGCCCAGGTGGGCGTCGGCGTCACACCCCCTTTGGGTGTATTTCCGGTGACGTCGGCATGCTTCCTGCGGAAGCTCCCACTCTTGGGCGCCATCTTCGGGTTCTTTTTTTCCGTGTTTCTTTCGTTTCCGAAGTAATGGCAATGTTCTTCTTAGTTTGTATTTACCGCTTTGTATTTTCAAAGTCTATTCTTTAGTTAACCACCTCTTCTCTCTCCAGCCTCATCTTTCTGGCGGAGGTGGGTGGGTTCGCTAGTGAATCCAGAAAGATCTTCAAGCTGCAAAACTACACCGACAGGTAAGAAAACTATTCGTTTTGCAGCGTGAATCTTTCTGGATTCACTATGCTGTGCATAGATTTTGTAGCGGTTTCTCATCTCTGTGGCGGCTGGGTGGAAGATGAGCGTTGGGTGTTGAATATGTGCTGTAGCACCTTCTGTCCCACTTGAGCTTCCTTGTTCATTTGTATGTCCACACAGTAGTGCTTCGTGAACGTGTGCACCGAAGCCCATGTTGCCGCCAGGCATATGTCCTCTATGGGTGTGTTAGCCAGGAAGGCTATTGTAGCGCCCTTCTTCCTGGTGGAGTGGGCACGTGTCCCCTCAGCCAGTTCCTGTCCTGCCCGTTTGTGGCAGAGTTGGATTGTTTGTGCGATCCATCGTGCAATGGTCCTTTTGGTTACTGCTTTGCCCATGAAGCTGTTTGCGAAGGACACAAAAAACTGTTTCGTTTTCCTGTGCCCCTTTGTCCTTTCAATGTAGTGCATGACTGCCCTTCTGGCGTCCAGGGTGTGCAGAGCTCTCTCTGCGCTGGTTGTGGGTTTTTGGAAAAAACTCGGTATCTGTATAGACTGGTTCATGTGAAAATTGGATACCACCTTCGGCATGAAGTGTGGGTCAGTCCTCATCACAACTCTATCGTTGTGTATTTGTATGTATGGTTCTTGTAGCGTCAGCGCTTGAAGCTCGCTTACTCTGCGTAAGGACGTTATCGCAACCAGGAAGGCTGTTTTCATAGTTAGCATCTTTAGGGAGGCCTTGTGAAGTGGTTCAAAGGGCTCTTTCATGAGTTCCGTTAGGACTGTGTTCAAGTTCCATGCAGGTGGCGGCACCCGCTTGGGTGGTGCGATCCTTTTCGCTCCTTCTAGGAATCTCTTCACCACCTGTGATGTGAAGAAGCTCCTGCACGTTTCTCCCCTTGTGTAGGCTACTATCGCTGCCAAGTGAACTCTTAACGAGGATGAGCTAAGGTTCTTCTCCAGTAAGTGCGTCAGGTACCTTAGCACTGTGGAGTCCCTCTTCATCTTATTGTGGAGTCTTTCCTGTCTGCACCATATTGTGAATCTTTTCCATTTCGCAACGTAGCACTTTCGAGTGCTGGGCCTTCGTGCCTCCCGAAGTACCCTCAGGGTGCTTTCTGGTAGTCTCAAATGTGCGAACTCTATGTCCTCAGGAGCCACGCTACTAGGCTCATGCTCTCTGGCTCTGGATGCAGTACCTCTCCGTTCTGCATGGACAGTAGATCTTTCCTCCTGCTGAATCTGTGGGGTGCACACTGTGTCATCTCCATGATCTGCGAGTACCAGGTCTGCCTCGCCCACTGCGGTGCGACCAGTATCAGTGTCATGTTGCTCGCTCTGCACTTGCTCAGTACTCTGTGCATCAGTGGTATCGGGGGAAAGGCGTAGGCAAATGTCCTTGACCAATCTATCCATAGGGCATTCCCCAGTGTCCCCTCCTCGGGCTGCCTGGATGCGAAGTTTTGGCATTTTGCATTCTGGCGTGTGGCAAACAGGTCCACCGATGGTGTCCCCCACCTGTCGAACAGGTATCTTGTCTCCTGAGCATTGAGCTCCCACTCGTGGGATGCCGATGTCTGCCTGCTGAGCCAATCGGCTTGTATGTTGTCCTTCCCTGGTAGGTGTATGGCTAGCAGGTCTATCTTGAGAGGGATGGCCCATCTCCATATCTCCTGCGCCAGCGTTGAAAGCGGTGCGGACTGTGTGCCCCCCTGCTTGTTGATGTAGAACATCGCAGTGGTGTTGTCTGTTTGTATCAATACCCTGTGCTTGTACAGTCTTGTTTGAAAGGCCTTCAGTGCAAGGAAGATTGTCTTCAATTCTAAGTAATTGATGTGCTTTGTGGCATCCGTCGGTGTCCACAGTCCCCTCACCTTGAGCTCCTCCATGTGAGCGCCCCATCCCTTCAGGGATGCGTCTGTGGTGATGGTCACTGTTGGCGTTGGGGGCGTTAGAGGCTTTCCCCTTGCTATGTTCTCCATGGTCCACCATGTCATCTCCTTCTGCACTGCGTGCGTTACAACCACTAGATCCTCCCAACTGCCTGTAGCTTGTGACCATTGCTCCTGTAGCCATTCTTGAATGGGTCTCATGTGGAGTCGTACATTCGGTACCAGGTGGATGCATGATGCCATCATCCCCATGATCTTGCTCGCCGTCCTCACTGTCCGAGCTTGTCCCTTCCGGTAGAGGCGAGTTTCCTTCACCAGCGCCCTCGCCCTCTTCTCGCTGGGGAACACCTTGCCCTGTAAGGTGTTGATCTGTGCTCCCAGGAAGATCTTCACTTGTTCCGGCTCCATTGATGATTTCTTCCAATGGATGGAGAACCCCAGGTTTATGAGCGTGCTGGTCACTGTATGTGCGTGCAGCTTGCATTTCTGGTATGAGTTTGCTTTCACCAGCCAGTCGTCCAGGTAAGGGTATACATGTATTCCCTGCCTTCTTAGGTGCGCTGCGACTGCTGCGAGGCACTTTGTGAAAACTCTTGGTGCCGATTTTAGACCGAAGGCCAGTGTCGTGAACTGGTCGTGGCTTTCTCCGACGGTGAACCTGAGCATGTGCTTGTGCTTCCTGTTCATTGGGATGTGCAGGTATGCGTCTTTGAGGTCTATAGTGACCATGAAGTCCCCGGTCTGCAACTGTGGGAGCACCTCTTGCAGGGAGGTCATTTTGAATTTTTGCGTTCTTATGAATTTGTTCACGAACCGTAAATCGAGAATGGGCCTCATTGTCTCGTCTACTTTTGGTACCAGGAAGTATGTTGAGTATACTCCTGTGTTTCTTTCCTTGAAGGGTACCCTTTCTATGGCCTGCTTCTGCAGGAGTTCTTTTGCTTCTTCCTGAAGGCACTGCAGCTGCTTGCTTGCTAGCGGCTTTCTTCTTGGTTTTCTGTTTGTTGGCCTCGCCTCCAACTCTATGCAGTATCCGAATTGGATAATGTTGAGGATCCATTTGTCTGATGTGATTCCTCTCCACTCCTGGAGGTGGAATCTTAATCTTCCTCCCACTGGTGTCCTGTGGTCGTAGGTGTCTAGTTTGTCTTGACCCATCTGTACGTGCTGCCCCCTGGGATCTTTTTTGTGGGTGGGCACACGGATTTTTTTGAAGTCACTTGGAGGTGGGCTGCTGGCCCCCTCTTCTATTTTGTCCCCGTCCATTTCTCCCTCGAAAGGACTGGCCTCTTTGTTGGTACTGCCAGGGCTGTTTCTGATGGCCCTGCTGACCCTGCGAGTCTGCCTGGTGCGTTTGCTGGAAAGCCTGGTGTGATGTACCTGGCTGGTTTCCGCCTCTTCCGCCGGGCCTCCGTGACGGGGTGCCCCTCTTGTTCCCTCTGAACTGCAATGCTCCCATGGATCTTGCTGTTTCGTTATCCTTCTTAAGTTGGCTGAGTTGCTCATCAACTGTTTGTCCGAAAAGCGTACTGCCGTTGAATGGTGTGTTCAGGATGCTGTGTTGCACCTCCGGTTTGAAACCGGATATCCTGAGCCAGGCGTGTCTCCTTTCCGTGACGCCCATCATCATGAGCCTGCTGGCGGTGTCTGCCCCATCCAGGGCCGTCTTAAGGCAAGAATTTGCAGCATTCTTCCCCTCTTCAATTAGCTTTTCGGCTTTCTGCTTGGCATCCTGGGGCAAGTCCTTCACCAACTGCCCCAGTCCCTCCATGATTTGGTACATGTGTCTGTTTACCAGGGCGTTGGAATTAGCCATGCGCCAGTGGGTCGCGGCATTCCGTTCGATCCTTCTGCCCACCAGATCCATCCTTTTGCTCTCTTTATCCGGTGGCGGGCCCGAGGTAGTGGGTACGTTAGCCCTCCTCCTTGCTGTGGCCGTGATAATGGAGTCTGCGGAGACCGTGCCCTGAATGTAGGCCGGGTCCTTTGCGGCATGCTTGTACTTCTTCTCAGTTCTGGGAGTTACTGCCTTGCATGTTGCGGGCTCCCTGAAAGCTTCCTTCCCCTGAGCCAAGACGCTCTCGAGCATCGGGAGGAACTGGCTCCTCGTTTGTGTTGGGAGCAATGTTTCCAGAAGGAAGTCTGCTTTCTGCTTCTCTTCGTCGAGCTTGAGCTTGAAAGCTGCTGCGGCAGATTGTATCACCGCGTTGTAGGCCCCGATGTCGTCCGGCGGCGAGGGCCTCGAGGGGTAGGTGTCGACCACCTCCTCCGGGCTGTCGGTGTCGACATCGATGTAATCTACCTCCTGAAGGTCATAGGGCGCCGACTCTGTGTCTGTCCTGCCCTCATCTTCCTCCCCATAGCTGTAGCTCTCGTGGGGATTCTCGTACTCCTCCTGGTCGTCGAACACCTCGACGTCCTGGTCTTGCTCGGTGACTTCGGCGACCTCTTCTTCTTCCTCCTCGACCGCCTCCAGCACTGGTGGCTTGGTCTTGTGAGGGATCGTGAAGGCCTTCATCCTTGCGTCGAAATCTTTTTTCCGCTGCATGAAGTTCTCCATTTCTGCCTCGAGGCGCCTTCTTTTCTTTTCCATCTCGGCCGCGTGTTCCGCGTCGGATGGTTCCGCCGCTCTCTTCGACGGATGGCTCGTCGCCGTGCCTCTCGGAGTCGAAGTTTTCGACGTCGAACCGGATATCGGGTCTCTGGTCGTCGTCGACAGTTTCGGGTCTTTCTCCCTCGTCGATCGATCCTTTTCGGGGACGATTTTCGACGTCTTCTGCTGATCAGCAGCTCTCGGCGCCGGGGACTCCTTCTCTGAGGATCCGCTGGGCCTGGGAGTAGTCGCGGACGCCGCCTTTTTTGGCGTCGGCGCTTTCGGGGTCTTGCCCTCGATTTTTCGAGACTCAGAGTCTCTCGGGTTCTTGGGGGCCGAAGAGTCTCCTACCTTGTCAGAAGTCTTCGTGTAATCGGTCTCTACGACCGTGTAGCTGTCGTCTTCGGCGGCAGCGTTGTCTTCTTCCTCGGAGGACATCCCCAGCTCGTAGAGCGACGGGGTCGGGGCCTTCCCCTGCAGGGCGGCGTGTGCTACCCTCTGCCTCTCTCTCACACGAAGGGTCTTCGGGGTGAAGGCGGAACAGGCGTTGCAGTCTCCGCTTTCGTGGTCCACCGGTAGGCAAAGGTTGCATACCGGGTGCTGGTCCTTCTGCGCGTACTTGTGGTGGCAGTTACGGCAGAACTTGAACGGCGTGTTGTCCATCCTCGAGCGTCCAGGGCCTCTCTGGTCGCGTGTTCGTCGACGGTCGTCGAAGATCTGGATGGAAAACGCCTTATCTTTGCTTGTCTTTCGTCGGTGAAGTCCCCTGGAGTCTTCAGATGACTTCTCCTCGTCTTTTCTGTATTTTCTTTCTTCTTTCTCCAAAAATGTCTGGAGCCCAAACGGGAACGATCCAGACCCGACCGCGGAAAAAAAGAATCTGAAGATGGCGCCCAAGAGTGGGAGCTTCCGCAGGAAGCATGCCGACGTCACCGGAAATACACCCAAAGGGGGTGTGACGCCGACGCCCACCTGGGCAAAGAGAAAAAAAAAAAAAAAAAAAAAAACAAAGAAAAGACTACGAATCCGGACCCAACCACAAGACCGCGGAATAATGCACAGCATAGTGAATCCAGAAAGATTCACGCTGCAAAAAGGTAAAAGCAAAATAACCAAACTAACATTTGGACCTGCCAGACCAGACCTGCTATTGGCTCCATTGCTCACTGGTGTGCCTTGAAGGCAGCCGGTTATCAACAATGGTTACTGGCAGTGACTGGCACACTTGTGTTAACAGACATCTAGACCAACTGAAAGTTTCATGGTTGGGTGAATCCAACTGAGGAGGAGTCCGCTCACAAGCTGTGAATCCCACAACAATGTCTGGAAGCTCAACCACTCAATTTTGTACAAGATCAAAACTGAAATATTTTGCCACCGTCTGAAATCAAACAATACACTAGGGTGGCATCTCAAATGTGACGCTCTACATGCAGGTTGTGTTAAGAAGACCAAGTTACCCATTTGCAAATAGAAGCTTCACTTCAATTTTTTGGGAGTTCAGAGCACAGCCCAGCTTATTTGAATACCCTAGTTCACTGTCCTCTGTAAAACTATGTTGCTGAAAAATAATATTTAGGAAGATGATTCTCCATTTGTAGAATAAAATAAACGATTATTGCCTCTTTTGCTCTGCTGAAGACTCAATGTAAAGTTATATTGTACTTTTAAATGTTGCTAGAGGAAGCAAACCCTACATTTGGTATTGCCTGTAGTCCGTGTGGACTGTCACACATTGTCCCTTTACTAGCCTTATACCAAAAGCTTCTACCTAGTCTTTGCAGCAATGCCACACTAATAGTAGGTTGTGCTCTATGGAATTAGTAATTAACAATAATAACAATGATAACGGCGCACAAACACAAAACTCGGCTGTCAGACCTTTACTCCTCATCAAGACATGAAATTACATTAACCCACATTGCGTCCACTACTTTACCTACCCTATTTTCTCAGAACAGCATTCAACGTACTAAGCAAAATTAATGCTAAATGTCATCTGAATGCCTCCAATCTAAACATCACCAAACACGCCACCTGAGGTCTGCAACAGAGTGTCTACTCATGGTTACACAGATCCAATTTCCAAGAATCAATAGATGCCCATTCGTACTCCAGGCCTAAAAGCTCTCTTCTGAAGTATGTCCTCACCACCCATGGGCATTATATTTGCAGTTACGGAACAGCTCCAACAGTACCAAACTGGATTACTCGGAGGCATCCTTGATAGGTGCCTACAATGCACCATAGTTCGCCTCACTCCGATTTAGTAATGCCAATCAAGCAAACGAAATACGACGTCAAAGGCCTAAACAAGAAAGGTTATAAGGCACAATGCACCAAGAATCTTTAGAAGTTGCCCCTGTGAAAAAAACATACCATAGCGAGATTCTAGACAAATAATCCTATGCAAAGGAGCTAACACATTATTTTTGACCTGGTATAAATACATAAGACTTTTCCCATCATTCACTTGTGTCTTAAAAGAGGACCACAAAGTCTATCAATTTTTACGTTCCCTATTGTTAGAGCCAAAACGAGTAACAATGGCAGTATCTTTCAAGTTACAACACATCTAAACACAAAGTAACTAAGCCCGCCACTGACAATCGAACATTAGGTATTAAAAGTAGTACACCATATGCCAGACAAAGATCAATTTTATTTTTACACACCTTTCCCAAAACTCAATACCATCTTGTCTACATCCTAGCTGAACACACCAGACAAACCATTACATATGCTCAAAATTGTAACCGCTTGAAAGAGCTATGGTGAATACAAAAAAAAACGGTCAACCACCCATTCACAACTCAAAAGAACATGCTCAAAAAGACAATCCTACACCTTTGCTTTCACGCAGCATAAAAGGAAAATGAAAGAGTCTGAAACCAAGCCAACAATGCATTGCTTCGGTTTCACAGAAGGCAGTGTTTCTCTTGATTGATTGATTCAATAAATAAATCAACTGAAAAAAGCTCACGAACCTTTAGGCAACAGTGAAATATGAACATCAGCTACATTAAGCGATCCTGCAAAATCAGCAATGTGTTCTCCTATACTCCACTCCACTACTCCGTCTAACCCTACTTGCCATGAAATGGACAATCACATTTCTGTTGGATAAAGATGCCACACGATAAGGTTCAAAGAGCCACCTTCCACCAACATTGACAAAACTAACAAAACTCACTACGAAAATGATTTAGACTAACAAAAACATAACCAGGTCTCCAATGTTACAAAAAAAGGACTTCAATTCCTTTTAAGAAATCCTCACAATGAACAGAATACACACAATAAGATGCTGCTAAACAAAATCTGGTCTGTGGGAAAGCACACACCAGCCAAAAGTAGATGGCCATACTGAATGGCAATTCTATGCTCTCATTAATTCAAATTATTCCTACTGTATTCAGGTTAAACGCAGCAAAATTTGCCCTTGTAAATTTACAGAATAAGAAAGAATGCAAATAAATAATTGCAATAGTTGAACAACGTTACTAACCAGACAGAGGTCGCAGTGTTTTCCTGTAACGAGACGTTTGCAGAAGCAGTTTCCACTTTCTGAATCACATGGATTTCCTCCAGGAGCTGTTCCCAAGGGATTACACTCACAAGCTTATAACACAAAGGCAGAGAAAAGGTATTATTAGGACATAAATGTTTGTTTATTTTAATTGAAAAAAATATTTTTAGTACATACAAAGACTAATTCTAACTACATATTTTAATTTAGGGTATGCTCCTTTTTAATATACATAAATATGAAAGAAATACTACCACCAAGTAATTATTTTTCTCTGATCAATAGGACATTGTATTCTTTCTGCGACAATTCTTTTCGTGTCCCTTATTACCATAACCCAAAATTAACCCTTCCAATATTATTCCTGGTCTACCTCTAGCTGCCAGGTCAACCAGAAAGCGGCCAGGCAAACTTTATATTGTTTCAACACAATCCCTGCTCCTGCAGAAACCCAACTCCAAGGTATCATCTTGTCTCTTCTCTAGCTCAATCCAGGTATGCAACCGAACCATATTTATCCCCTATTCCACTCAGTCCAAACATTTCCCTCTTCCTTGCACTGTCCTATACTAAACTTGGGCTTAGCTAAATTACTTTGCCAAAACAGCAGTCCTAACAGTCCACAAGGAACAAATGTAGCAAAAATAAGCTCATCTCCTAAAGTTTCCCCCGAAAGTCATTTGAGTACATTTCTTCATCGTCCACGCAACCTGCATCTTGGCACATGCTCTTTATTGATCTTACCTATGGTTGCTTATCATCAATCCACTATCACCTTTCATAATGGCCAGCGACTTCAACTTTTACAAAAAAGAATCATTCCTACAAGCTACTAACTTGATGGGCTACTTTTGAACTACACCCATGGGGCCATCCGCCATCTGATCATTCACTCCAATGGCACATTCCTGGATCTTTTACTCTTCTCCACCTCCACTCACTCCTTTCTAACACTTGATCCAATGTTTTGCAATTTCTTGCTCATCCACATGTCTATCTCTGTGCCATAGTCACACAGTTTACCACACCTCACTGCTTCATTTCTGGTTTGTCCTCAGATATACCCTCTCTTATCTCACCTTCTTGAACCATCCCTAGCAGACTCTTTAAAATCAACCCACAAAGCCAACATCTCCGCTTTAAAATTTGTTATGCTAATCATAACTTCATACCCACCAGCCCCCTCTCAGCCATGGATGACCGCATCCATCTGTATCTGCATGCCTCATATCTACACATTAGGAAATACCACCATTTCTAAAAGACATACACTATACAAGCAGTCACTATTTGCCATCAACTCAGCCCTGAACCACATGTAGTCAACAGACTTCTAAACACTTATCAGCTGTCTTTACTACCCCAGCTTCTAACTAAAAATACTTTTTTGTCTCTGAAATCACCAACTATCCATGGCCTGCTATGGTGTGCTTCTATTTCTTTTTCTACTTATGCCAACTGCTCGACTTTCATTTCAGCCTCCCCTTTAGAATGCTTTCTTCATGGTCCACTACCTATCCTTCAATTCTTTCATTTACTTTATCGAAGGCATCTCCAAATAAACAATCCATCACCTTTCTTGCTTCATTAGGATAAAAAAAAAACACCCTAGCAAACCCCAATCTCTGTGCAGTCTCTCCTCTCATTCAGGAGTAGGGATGTGTAAGATCTCATGCGTCTGGCCAGGTCTATAAAAATCTATTGATGCTTACTGTTTCCAACCATTCTCAGGCCCAACTTAGATTTTGTCATCCTACTGCTTGTTAAAGTAAGTACATCTTTTCTTTTTCAGATTAAATCAGTACAAAAATACAGATGCCTCACTCACTAAAAAAATGATTCTAATCTGCCTAGCAATATTCAAAACAAATATATATATTGTACTTACATTGACATCCATGTGGGTTGTCGGCACTCATTTCGTAGAACCCTTCCCTGCATTGGTCGCAACGTTCTCCTTCCACATTATATTTACAACGGCACTGTCCAGCAATCAGACCAACAGAAAAGTCAGAATACCCATCACAAATTCCTCCATTCAGGGAACCAGCTGGATCACAGTCACATCCTACAAAAAATACAAACATTATGCACTTCCCTCATCATCAAGTATGGAAATGGGCATTTATAAAAAAAAAAAGTAACTGCAGATAGCCACAATTTAATGAGAGTAGCTTTGGTTAAATGGTTGGAACAACCACACCAATTTTTATTGAACAACGAAGGATATTGTGCACTTCCTATGCACAATGCAGGGATTGAGTGGTGGTCATGGAGACAATGAGCCTTCCCGTCTTATGCCTCACCAATGCCAAGAATGTCCAATTAAAAAATACAGCATATTAAATACAATTCTATCACAAGGCCTGCTGCGCTCTCTGACTGATCTATCACCCATTCTCTGTTCAGCAGACAGATTTTACAATCCACCTTTCTCTGCACCACCAAACCTGCACTGGTATTTAAATACACAAGTAGGCACTCATATGCCTGAACGTGGAGCGCAATGACGGTCTAAAAATGTGCCTAGCAGCAAATGAATCCTTCTGTTCATGGTCACACGAGGTTCACGGTGACCTGTACAGTTTTCACTGTAGCCACATCCTGCCTGAAGTTCACAAAGGACAGGCACACCTATAAGCCCACTGAGAGAACCAGAAAGATTACATGGCTTACTTGACTCAACTCTTAGATCAATCTCTTGTGGCAATGAATACAACAGCCATGCTGCGAGCCAAACAAGGCACTTGATAGGCCCATATACAATATGTTCCAGAAGAAAAAAAAGTGCATACAACTACCTCATAGTCCACTCTAACCATTGTGCATCTTCTCTAACTTGAATTTCACTTACCTGGGCATCAGATCCATCTTTAAAACAACAGTTGATCACCTTTCCCTCCTTTTAACCATAAACTAAAACATTGACAAAGACTGGTCTAGACATGAAGGCAAGATTCCCTTCTGCTCTAAAGCAAGCTCTGCTCCTTTCCTTCCTTAGTTTCATACTGGGACCTTGCTTTGTCAACCTTAACAAAAGAGAAATGTTACCTAGAATACTAGAAGGGCAGATTACATAGTAGCCTCTACAGACACATACCTTCAGTTGCCTATGACCAGAGGGTTCCATTCAACATTTCCACCTACTCAAAAATGGTGGAATAGTTTTAGTCATGCATTTGCTCAGTGACAGTAACGAATAGTTTTCTTACCTGTCGGTGTAGTTTTGCAGCTTGAAGATCTTTCTGGATTCACTATGCTGTGCATTATTCCGCGGTCTTGTGGTTGGGTCCGGATTCGTAGTCTTTTCTTTGTTTTTTTTTTTTTTTTTTTCTCTTTGCCCAGGTGGGCGTCGGCGTCACACCCCCTTTGGGTGTATTTCCGGTGACGTCGGCATGCTTCCTGCGGAAGCTCCCACTCTTGGGCGCCATCTTCGGGTTCTTTTTTTCCGTGTTTCTTTCGTTTCCGAAGTAATGGCAATGTTCTTCTTAGTTTGTATTTACCGCTTTGTATTTTCAAAGTCTATTCTTTAGTTAACCACCTCTTCTCTCTCCAGCCTCATCTTTCTGGCGGAGGTGGGTGGGTTCGCTAGTGAATCCAGAAAGATCTTCAAGCTGCAAAACTACACCGACAGGTAAGAAAACTATTCGTTTTGCAGCGTGAATCTTTCTGGATTCACTATGCTGTGCATAGATTTTGTAGCGGTTTCTCATCTCTGTGGCGGCTGGGTGGAAGATGAGCGTTGGGTGTTGAATATGTGCTGTAGCACCTTCTGTCCCACTTGAGCTTCCTTGTTCATTTGTATGTCCACACAGTAGTGCTTCGTGAACGTGTGCACCGAAGCCCATGTTGCCGCCAGGCATATGTCCTCTATGGGTGTGTTAGCCAGGAAGGCTATTGTAGCGCCCTTCTTCCTGGTGGAGTGGGCACGTGTCCCCTCAGCCAGTTCCTGTCCTGCCCGTTTGTGGCAGAGTTGGATTGTTTGTGCGATCCATCGTGCAATGGTCCTTTTGGTTACTGCTTTGCCCATGAAGCTGTTTGCGAAGGACACAAAAAACTGTTTCGTTTTCCTGTGCCCCTTTGTCCTTTCAATGTAGTGCATGACTGCCCTTCTGGCGTCCAGGGTGTGCAGAGCTCTCTCTGCGCTGGTTGTGGGTTTTTGGAAAAAACTCGGTATCTGTATAGACTGGTTCATGTGAAAATTGGATACCACCTTCGGCATGAAGTGTGGGTCAGTCCTCATCACAACTCTATCGTTGTGTATTTGTATGTATGGTTCTTGTAGCGTCAGCGCTTGAAGCTCGCTTACTCTGCGTAAGGACGTTATCGCAACCAGGAAGGCTGTTTTCATAGTTA
This sequence comes from Lissotriton helveticus, assembly GCF_964261635.1. Lineage (NCBI taxonomy): Eukaryota > Metazoa > Chordata > Amphibia > Caudata > Salamandridae > Lissotriton > Lissotriton helveticus. The sequence goes on along the minus strand of NC_136057.1, from coordinate 1,260,147,660 downwards.
GCATCTTTAGGGAGGCCTTGTGAAGTGGTTCAAAGGGCTCTTTCATGAGTTCCGTTAGGACTGTGTTCAAGTTCCATGCAGGTGGCGGCACCCGCTTGGGTGGTGCGATCCTTTTCGCTCCTTCTAGGAATCTCTTCACCACCTGTGATGTGAAGAAGCTCCTGCACGTTTCTCCCCTTGTGTAGGCTACTATCGCTGCCAAGTGAACTCTTAACGAGGATGAGCTAAGGTTCTTCTCCAGTAAGTGCGTCAGGTACCTTAGCACTGTGGAGTCCCTCTTCATCTTATTGTGGAGTCTTTCCTGTCTGCACCATATTGTGAATCTTTTCCATTTCGCAACGTAGCACTTTCGAGTGCTGGGCCTTCGTGCCTCCCGAAGTACCCTCAGGGTGCTTTCTGGTAGTCTCAAATGTGCGAACTCTATGTCCTCAGGAGCCACGCTACTAGGCTCATGCTCTCTGGCTCTGGATGCAGTACCTCTCCGTTCTGCATGGACAGTAGATCTTTCCTCCTGCTGAATCTGTGGGGTGCACACTGTGTCATCTCCATGATCTGCGAGTACCAGGTCTGCCTCGCCCACTGCGGTGCGACCAGTATCAGTGTCATGTTGCTCGCTCTGCACTTGCTCAGTACTCTGTGCATCAGTGGTATCGGGGGAAAGGCGTAGGCAAATGTCCTTGACCAATCTATCCATAGGGCATTCCCCAGTGTCCCCTCCTCGGGCTGCCTGGATGCGAAGTTTTGGCATTTTGCATTCTGGCGTGTGGCAAACAGGTCCACCGATGGTGTCCCCCACCTGTCGAACAGGTATCTTGTCTCCTGAGCATTGAGCTCCCACTCGTGGGATGCCGATGTCTGCCTGCTGAGCCAATCGGCTTGTATGTTGTCCTTCCCTGGTAGGTGTATGGCTAGCAGGTCTATCTTGAGAGGGATGGCCCATCTCCATATCTCCTGCGCCAGCGTTGAAAGCGGTGCGGACTGTGTGCCCCCCTGCTTGTTGATGTAGAACATCGCAGTGGTGTTGTCTGTTTGTATCAATACCCTGTGCTTGTACAGTCTTGTTTGAAAGGCCTTCAGTGCAAGGAAGATTGTCTTCAATTCTAAGTAATTGATGTGCTTTGTGGCATCCGTCGGTGTCCACAGTCCCCTCACCTTGAGCTCCTCCATGTGAGCGCCCCATCCCTTCAGGGATGCGTCTGTGGTGATGGTCACTGTTGGCGTTGGGGGCGTTAGAGGCTTTCCCCTTGCTATGTTCTCCATGGTCCACCATGTCATCTCCTTCTGCACTGCGTGCGTTACAACCACTAGATCCTCCCAACTGCCTGTAGCTTGTGACCATTGCTCCTGTAGCCATTCTTGAATGGGTCTCATGTGGAGTCGTACATTCGGTACCAGGTGGATGCATGATGCCATCATCCCCATGATCTTGCTCGCCGTCCTCACTGTCCGAGCTTGTCCCTTCCGGTAGAGGCGAGTTTCCTTCACCAGCGCCCTCGCCCTCTTCTCGCTGGGGAACACCTTGCCCTGTAAGGTGTTGATCTGTGCTCCCAGGAAGATCTTCACTTGTTCCGGCTCCATTGATGATTTCTTCCAATGGATGGAGAACCCCAGGTTTATGAGCGTGCTGGTCACTGTATGTGCGTGCAGCTTGCATTTCTGGTATGAGTTTGCTTTCACCAGCCAGTCGTCCAGGTAAGGGTATACATGTATTCCCTGCCTTCTTAGGTGCGCTGCGACTGCTGCGAGGCACTTTGTGAAAACTCTTGGTGCCGATTTTAGACCGAAGGCCAGTGTCGTGAACTGGTAGTGGCTTTCTCCGACGGTGAACCTGAGCATGTGCTTGTGCTTCCTGTTCATTGGGATGTGCAGGTATGCGTCTTTGAGGTCTATAGTGACCATGAAGTCCCCGGTCTGCAACTGTGGGAGCACCTCTTGCAGGGAGGTCATTTTGAATTTTTGCGTTCTTATGAATTTGTTCACGAACCGTAAATCGAGAATGGGCCTCATTGTCTCGTCTACTTTTGGTACCAGGAAGTATGTTGAGTATACTCCTGTGTTTCTTTCCTTGAAGGGTACCCTTTCTATGGCCTGCTTCTGCAGGAGTTCTTTTGCTTCTTCCTGAAGGCACTGCAGCTGCTTGCTTGCTAGCGGCTTTCTTCTTGGTTTTCTGTTTGTTGGCCTCGCCTCCAACTCTATGCAGTATCTGAATTGGATAATGTTGAGGATCCATTTGTCTGATGTGATTCCTCTCCACTCCTGGAGGTGGAATCTTAATCTTCCTCCCACTGGTGTCCTGTGGTCGTAGGTGTCTAGTTTGTCTTGACCCATCTGTACGTGCTGCCCCCTGGGATCTTTTTTGTGGGTGGGCACACGGATTTTTTTGAAGTCACTTGGAGGTGGGCTGCTGGCCCCCTCTTCTATTTTGTCCCCGTCCATTTCTCCCTCGAAAGGACTGGCCTCTTTGTTGGTACTGCCAGGGCTGTTTCTGATGGCCCTGCTGACCCTGCGAGTCTGCCTGGTGCGTTTGCTGGAAAGCCTGGTGTGATGTACCTGGCTGGTTTCCGCCTCTTCCGCCGGGCCTCCGTGACGGGGTGCCCCTCTTGTTCCCTCTGAACTGCAATGCTCCCATGGATCTTGCTGTTTCGTTATCCTTCTTAAGTTGGCTGAGTTGCTCATCAACTGTTTGTCCGAAAAGCGTACTGCCGTTGAATGGTGTGTTCAGGATGCTGTGTTGCACCTCCGGTTTGAAACCGGATATCCTGAGCCAGGCGTGTCTCCTTTCCGTGACGCCCATCATCATGAGCCTGCTGGCGGTGTCTGCCCCATCCAGGGCCGTCTTAAGGCAAGAATTTGCAGCATTCTTCCCCTCTTCAATTAGCTTTTCGGCTTTCTGCTTGGCATCCTGGGGCAAGTCCTTCACCAACTGCCCCAGTCCCTCCATGATTTGGTACATGTGTCTGTTTACCAGGGCGTTGGAATTAGCCATGCGCCAGTGGGTCGCGGCATTCCGTTCGATCCTTCTGCCCACCAGATCCATCCTTTTGCTCTCTTTATCCGGTGGCGGGCCCGAGGTAGTGGGTACGTTAGCCCTCCTCCTTGCTGTGGCCGTGATAATGGAGTCTGCGGAGACCGTGCCCTGAATGTAGGCCGGGTCCTTTGCGGCATGCTTGTACTTCTTCTCAGTTCTGGGAGTTACTGCCTTGCATGTTGCGGGCTCCCTGAAAGCTTCCTTCCCCTGAGCCAAGACGCTCTCGAGCATCGGGAGGAACTGGCTCCTCGTTTGTGTTGGGAGCAATGTTTCCAGAAGGAAGTCTGCTTTCTGCTTCTCTTCGTCGAGCTTGAGCTTGAAAGCTGCTGCGGCAGATTGTATCACCGCGTTGTAGGCCCCGATGTCGTCCGGCGGCGAGGGCCTCGAGGGGTAGGTGTCGACCACCTCCTCCGGGCTGTCGGTGTCGACATCGATGTAATCTACCTCCTGAAGGTCATAGGGCGCCGACTCTGTGTCTGTCCTGCCCTCATCTTCCTCCCCATAGCTGTAGCTCTCGTGGGGATTCTCGTACTCCTCCTGGTCGTCGAACACCTCGACGTCCTGGTCTTGCTCGGTGACTTCGGCGACCTCTTCTTCTTCCTCCTCGACCGCCTCCAGCACTGGTGGCTTGGTCTTGTGAGGGATCGTGAAGGCCTTCATCCTTGCGTCGAAATCTTTTTTCCGCTGCATGAAGTTCTCCATTTCTGCCTCGAGGCGCCTTCTTTTCTTTTCCATCTCGGCCGCGTGTTCCGCGTCGGATGGTTCCGCCGCTCTCTTCGACGGATGGCTCGTCGCCGTGCCTCTCGGAGTCGAAGTTTTCGACGTCGAACCGGATATCGGGTCTCTGGTCGTCGTCGACAGTTTCGGGTCTTTCTCCCTCGTCGATCGATCCTTTTCGGGGACGATTTTCGACGTCTTCTGCTGATCAGCAGCTCTCGGCGCCGGGGACTCCTTCTCTGAGGATCCGCTGGGCCTGGGAGTAGTCGCGGACGCCGCCTTTTTTGGCGTCGGCGCTTTCGGGGTCTTGCCCTCGATTTTTCGAGACTCAGAGTCTCTCGGGTTCTTGGGGGCCGAAGAGTCTCCTACCTTGTCAGAAGTCTTCGTGTAATCGGTCTCTACGACCGTGTAGCTGTCGTCTTCGGCGGCAGCGTTGTCTTCTTCCTCGGAGGACATCCCCAGCTCGTAGAGCGACGGGGTCGGGGCCTTCCCCTGCAGGGCGGCGTGTGCTACCCTCTGCCTCTCTCTCACACGAAGGGTCTTCGGGGTGAAGGCGGAACAGGCGTTGCAGTCTCCGCTTTCGTGGTCCACCGGTAGGCAAAGGTTGCATACCGGGTGCTGGTCCTTCTGCGCGTACTTGTGGTGGCAGTTACGGCAGAACTTGAACGGCGTGTTGTCCATCCTCGAGCGTCCAGGGCCTCTCTGGTCGCGTGTTCGTCGACGGTCGTCGAAGATCTGGATGGAAAACGCCTTATCTTTGCTTGTCTTTCGTCGGTGAAGTCCCCTGGAGTCTTCAGATGACTTCTCCTCGTCTTTTCTGTATTTTCTTTCTTCTTTCTCCAAAAATGTCTGGAGCCCAAACGGGAACGATCCAGACCCGACCGCGGAAAAAAAGAATCTGAAGATGGCGCCCAAGAGTGGGAGCTTCCGCAGGAAGCATGCCGACGTCACCGGAAATACACCCAAAGGGGGTGTGACGCCGACGCCCACCTGGGCAAAGAGAAAAAAAAAAAAAAAAAAACAAAGAAAAGACTACGAATCCGGACCCAACCACAAGACCGCGGAATAATGCACAGCATAGTGAATCCAGAAAGATTCACGCTGCAAAAACAGACTTAATTAACTTAACTACAGCCAGCATCTGTACAAACTTCAATTCAAAAATCTGCATCCTGCTTAGCAATTATAATGCCAAAAGAGTAATGATAAACAAGTACATGCAGAAAGGCACTATATTTGGCTCATTGGACAATTTTTCGGACTGGATAGGGTTGGTCTAATCGTGCGCACAGCCTGCAAGTTACATTACGTCTGCTATTATGGTAGGAAAAGCCAATGAACATGTTTACGAACACCCAAAAAACTATTACGTTGTTCATGCTTCTAACATTCACAGTGGCCACAACCCCCAAGTCCATAATCAGCACTCCAATGTTTCAAACTAGAATAGGACTTCTGGTGGATTTTCCAGCACTGTTATCTGCGCCTACTAATATCTGTGAGTTGGGCTCTGTCCTATCGAGGACACAGATGACACTTTTTGCATACTTAGTTTTTATGTCATGTATAAAAGGTCTGTAAACTGGGCCGGGATGGTTTATTTATTTATTTATTTATTTATTCAAAGTTTTATATAGCGCGAACAAGATCCTTACAGATATCAGAGCGCTTCACAGAGACAGGGGCAAGGGCAACAGGAATGAACAATATAATGGGAGCAATATAGTAATCACTAAACATAGAAGCTAACAATAATGTACAGAAACATATCAAAATACAGTCAGGTAAACAAGTAATATAAATACAACAAAGCGTAGCATATATTGGTCGTTAGAAAGAGAATACCCCCTAGGTAGGAGGATAGCGCCAAAGGGCAAGGTGATCAGTGATACAGCGCGATGCAGAGACTCAGATCCAGTCTCTGTAAGGTTCAGGAGATCTTGGCCAGAAGGATTCTTTTCACCTCTTTCTTGAAGAGTGCAGTGGAGGAGATAAGCCTGGTTTCCGGAGGGAGCGCATTCCAAATCCTGGGTGCCATTCCTGAGAAGGAGCGCTTGTATGTTTTTTCTTTCCGGAATCTACTAGGTTTCAGAAGTAGATTTTTTGTACTACGCTTGGATCTCGACCCTCCTGAAATAGACAGCTTTTGCGCGAGGTAGTTGGGTGCTTAGTGGTGCACGGCCGAGTGTGTCATTATTGCAATTTTTAGCTGTATTCTGGCTTCAAAAGGCAGCCATTTTAGAGACTTTAAGTCTGGGGAAATATGCGAATGTTTTCTTGAGCCAGTAATGAGTCTCGCGGCAGCGTTCAGGGAGGCTCTTAGGGGTGCTGTTGTGGATAGCGGGAGTCCGCTGAGGGCCACAATTCCGTAGTCTATGCGAGGGATGACTAAAGCTTGTACAGCAGTTTGGAAGTCTTTGGCAGGGAGGAAGGGTTTGAGTTTCCTCAGTGTGTTGATTTGGAAATTAGCCCCTTTTGTGGCTTTGCTAAAGTGTTGTTGCATGTTGAGCTTGGCGTCAACTGTGATGCCTAGGGATTTCGCTGAGTCCACGATAGTAGGTTGGACATTGAGTGCTGTTAGGTTATTGAGCCACGATTGGGTGGTGGAAGTTTTCGCCGGGGGTGAGATGAGTAGGAACTCAGTTTTCAGCGCATTTAGTTTGAGGTGATTAACGGCCAACCAGGATTGAGTGTTGCTAAGTGTGGAATTCAGTAGTTTGATATCTTCCGGGGATTGTAGCTTTAGGTAAAGTTGTGTGTCATCGGCGTACATATGGAATTGAACATTGGATGCTTGGAGCAAGGTGGCGAGTGGTTCCATGACGAGGTTGAACAGTGTGGGGGAGAGGGAGGATCCTTGTGGGACACCTAGATCTGCAGGCACTGGTTTAGATAGCACATTGTCGATCTTGAACTTCTGCGACCGGTTATGAAGGAAAGAAGAAAACCATTTGAGAACAGTTCCCGAAAGACCCATTCTAGTGCTTAGCAGCTCCAATAAGTTCTCATGCTTGACCGTGTCAAAAGCTGACGATAGGTCAAGAAGGATGAGGAGGCAGGAATCATTGCGGTCAAGGATTTGGAGGGCGTCATCAATTATGTGTGTCATAGCTGTTTCCGTGCTATGTTTCGCTCGGAAGCCTGATTGGTGAGTATTAAGGAGGTCAAATTGGTCAATGTGTTTTGTTAATTGGAGTTGGACACATTTCTCCAGCAGTTTGGCCAGGGTGGGGATATTGGTGATAGGCCGGTAGTTGTTCAGGTCAGACGGGTCAGCTGTGGGTTTCTTGAGTATAGGTGTGACTTGCCCCACCTTGAGGGAGTCTGGGATGAGACCTTGTTGAAGGGAGCTGTTGATGATTTTGGTCCAAAGAGGGAGGAGCAAGGGGGTGAAGTCTTTTACTGCATTAGCAGGTAGGGGGTCTGTGAGGTGATTAGAGGGCTTCAGAGTGCAGAGTAGTTTGTGTATAGCTTCTTCCGTGTAGCTGTCGAAGTGCAGCCATGATGCATTGTTTTTAGGTTGAATGTTAGACATTCTGGTGTGATTGGGGAATCGGCTTAAATCCATGACGAGGTCATTTCTTATGTTGTCGGTCTTTTGCTTAAAGAAAGAAGAGAAGGCTTCACAGTGTGGGGTGTTGCTTGTTGCTTTGTTTGATTGTAAGGGTTGTGACTTTGTTTGAGTCTTGATTAGTTCGAACAGTTTTCTTGGCCTGTTTTTTGCTTGGTCCAGTAGACGGCTAAAGAAGTCTGACTTTGTGCGCTTTATTTTCCTAAAGTAGTCATTTCTCTTCTTTTTAAGCGTTTTTAGATGCAGTGATGAGGGGTCAGATCTCCAAGTACGCTCTGCCATTCGCATAGTGCGCTTGTCGTCATTGAGTCTGCCATCGTACCAGGGGTTGGACATTTTGTTGGAGACTCTCTTCAATTGCAGTGGAGCGACTTCATTGACTATTAATTTCATAGAGTCAAGGTAGTGGTCGGTCAGTGATTGGGCATCCGAGACACCTGGAGGGGGAAGGAGGAGACTGCCGAGGTGGGGAGGCAGTGTAGTGGGGTTAAGACTCTTCATGTCCCTTTTCCAGATTTTGGATTTGGTGGGTTGAACCGGGTTAGGTTTAACTTTTTCGTTAATAGAGAAGGTGATAATGTGGTGATCTGACCAATCACAGGGTTGGATCGCCTCCAGTTTGGTGGAGTCCTCCTTGGTGATGATGAGATCGAGTATCGCACCTTTGTTGTGTGTTGGTCTATCACATATTTAGGTGAGGTCAAGCGCTTTAAGGAAAGTTTTGAGACTGTTCACCTCTGTGTCTTTCTGATCATTCCAGTGGAGGTTAAAGTCACCCAAGTAGATTTGGGTGATCTGCCGACCGGCATTGGAGGTGATCGTGTCCTTGAGTTGTTGGGTGAATATGAGGTTGTCGCCAGGTGGGTGATAGATGAGATGTAAAGCACAAACTTGTTTGCCCTCGCTGGTGATATTGAGGCAGAGGAGTTCACAGGAGGTAAGGGAGGGGGAGGCGGCTTTAGTGACGGAGAGGTTGCTCCTAAAAATGCATGCAATTCCCCCACCCGTCTTGACAGGCCTGTCCAGTCTAATGATGTGATAATTGGGGGGGACTAATATGTCCATTATCGGGGTAGAGGCTTCAGTAAGCCACGTTTCAGTCAGAATCGCTAAGTCCAGTTCCCTTGCTGAGACGAGATCAGCGATGTCGGAGGAGTGTCTCTGGGCCGATCGGCAGTTGAGTAGGATGCATTTGAGTTTGGGAGTGAGAAGGGTGGTCGAGCCTTCTAGAGAGAGGGGGATTTTTCTGAGGTTGCTAGGGATGGAACCTCTGTTGCTATGGGTTGGGAGCCTCAGAGGGTTTGAGTGAGTTGTGGGTATGGGGATGTGTGCGTTGGATATGTGTTTTTCAGGACCTGGGCCATAGGAGCGTAGGAGAGAGCATAGGTCGCGGTCAGACAGTGAGTTGAGGACACGGCGGGGGTGGTGGGAGTTATTGCGAACGGGGATAGTCGGCCATCTCGGGGATCGTTTGAGGCGAGGGTATGTAGGGAAGGTGCGTCGTTTGTAGGGTAGTGGTTTGTTGACAAACAATAGATTGAATGAAGCAAACTACTCTAGATTCACAGGACACACAACATCCTGATTTAACTTTCAGGCACTATATTATACTATATTACACTATGAATATGAAAAAGACGAAAGATGGGTACACCAGAATAATCAATGTAGCTGGCACACTTTGATTTTAACTTGGGTGACCATATACTCACGTTCACAGATGTTAGGGTCGCGAATATCTTTATCTGGATTCTGATAGTAGAAAGGTTTGCACTTTTCACAGTTGTGCCCCATTGTGTTATGCTGGCATTCATCACAAACTCCGCCACTCTTATTTCCCGTTGATATGTAAACAGACATGTCAAAGTGGCATTTGATGGCATGATTGTTGCAGTTGCATTCTATAAAGGAAAAAAGGAGGTTTTACCTTATAACCCCTAATATGCAGACAGTAAAATTCCTGTCCTTAAGGAAGTCTAAGCAGAACAGGTATTCAAAGTAATGTCATATGTCCTCCAAGAGGGCAAATGGAGACAAAGGTCTTCAAAAAGAAACAGATTAGCTTTAAAGTATTTCAGTGTCTCAATGACTAATCCAGACAAATAGCACATACTTGGGGTTTCAACTTACTTTTGCAAGCGTTACTACTGCGTCCTTCAGCTGGCCTCCATGGCAGATCATGGTAAAAGTCCATACACTGCTCACAATTCAAACCTTGGGTGTGGTGTCTGCACATGCAGTGCCCATGTACCTTAACAGAAGTAGAGCAAAATAAAATAGATATCTTGTTATAAAGTCATCATTAACTTATCTAGCAAAAACATCCATGTGTACACATTGCTGTACTAATTAACTCACTTCAAAACATTTTCTTTAGAACCCTCGACTTTTCAGCTACTTACTTGCCCTGTGGTATGTGAGGTTGCATTAGATGTATATTTATGCAGGGTGCCTTCTGGCATTACGGGCTGGAAACTTGATACTTGTTCCACAGGCCCATAACCCAGGGTTAGGTTTTGGCTATGACCACCATGCCAGACGACTGCTAGTCCATTGGCAACTGGACTTTGGCCAAACTGGAGAAGACCTTGTGGGACATTGAACCCTGTGCCCATAAACACCATATCACCTTCCTAGACCGAAGAATCCCTGCAGGAAGACCCTCATTGGCCGCGTCGCTTCTACAGCATCCTTGAGCATCTTCAAGCATCCTGTACCCTCAGCATCAGGACCACTTCCATGGGAATTCATTGAACAACGATAAAGTGACTAACTGCTGGGAGACTGCTTCTTCTGAGGAGTTAGCTGTTTCTGAGGCGCTTGATGGTCCTCCTGACTGGCTCACTGCCAGAGTTGGTTGCTCCAAGTAACTCTAATCAAAAGCGTTACAACTTGGCCAACTATTTGCTTCAAATGTTTCTAGGTGCCAAATTAATTGAATTAGCCAATGCTTGTGCGCAGTTGAATGAAATGCTTTGATTTACTATACCGTGTAAATTCTGTATCTCCAGTGACCTTCTGGTAGATCATCTTCATTGTGGTGTCTGAAAATACAGCCTGTTTTTATAAATTGGTGTCGGATTTGTTTGGGGTCTTGACTATTTCTTCAATTGTTTTTGTGCTGTTTAAATGCTTTACACTTGTTCCTTCATGTAAGCCTTGCTGCTCAGAGTTGCAGCTACCCAGGGATGAGAGGAAGGCTTGATAAACTAAACCTAAGGGTCCTAAATGGGTTGGTAAGTATATTAAACGGTGAGGTCGCACAGCCACACCATATAACATATCCAATTGTCTCAAACATGCATTTCAGCCTCATTTGGGCAATGTGTGGGCCAGGATGAGAACTTACTCTTCTACCTTAACTATATCTACTTCCCTCCTGTGGGTTACGATTTTTCCTCAGGCTAAAATGGTACACTGTATTTTTGGTCTTGTCATTTTTGACATTACATGATAAACGCTGTGTGAGCTATAGGTGGACTGTAGATGGATGCTGGGACCAGCATTATACCCATGATCATATCAGGGCTTTCAGACATGTGCAGGACATGTCCAGTTACAAGGTGAAGGGGGAGCCCCTAGGGACCAAAGACCAAGCATCAATCATTCCATTTCCACCCCTCTACAAAGAGCAGTTCAGGAGACTGCAGGGCCAGCCTCTACTTAGAAAGCCCATTGGAGCACAGTCAGGAAGGTGCAGCTGTCACGTTCTTCAGTTCTATCACTACTAAAGTCCATGTGGTGTTCAGGATGCCACCTTAAAGAATTGCTTTGTAGTGGTCTTCTTGAATTACAAAGCTTCAGCCATGCAAGATCAGAACCTATAGCCTGAGGGCATGTGACACATTTAATTTTGAGGCTATTAGTGTGGTCCTATCAAGCAGCAGTTGTAGAGATGGGCAACTTCTGTACAGCATTAAACTGCCATTTATTAATTTATTATTCTTCAGACTTACTTTGGGTAAACACGGCCTATGCAGGGTTTTATACACACTCGACAGAGCAGGGAGATGTTACATTACAGTACACGCAAATGAGCAACAGGAAGCTGGACAATAGGGGCAAAAAAGTGTACAACTTGTTTTACAGGTCTGGCAAACACAGCGCTCGCTCCAATATATACATTACTTCATAGAAGCGCATCCCAACCTTCTATTTATTCGACTGCAGCCCACTGAATGCCTACTCTGCACAACTGTGGAACAATTCTAAAAGGCCATGGTCTTGAGTAGCACCTTTACAATTTCAAAAGACCACACGTGTTTAAAATAAGAAAAGGAAAACTACAAGTCCCAGTATGTGTGCTGCTGCTGGCTTAAAAACCAGGACCAGGTCCAAGTTACCCTCATCTTAAGGGACCTCCCAGCAGGTCGAGCAGGCAGGAGTCTAGCACCTTGGTTTTCTTTAGGAGACCTTGTGTGTTGTCTTCTTGCCTGTGACAGTGGTACAAGGGTGCATGTTCCGTACTTTCTGTGTCCTATTTATTATTCAGCTCAGTCCCACAAGAGTTATGGTAGACTGGTAGTTTCTCATCGCGAGCGGTCGCGAGCATACGCGACCACTCGCAATGGGAATCCAGACCTCCCCGCGTTGAGAATCTCGCAGGGAGGTTTATTTTCCACGCTCGCGATCGCCAACTTGATGTTGCTGATCGCGAACGAGGAAAAAATCTCGCCAGGATGTCATTTTGCTTGCTCACGGTCGCCAACTTGACATTGAGGACCGCAAGCAAGCAAAAAATTACCGCTGCACTACGCTACGCGACGAGTGTTCGCACTGTGCTACGTGCAGTTTGCGTAGTGCAAAGTTGCGCAAACTTCGCAAACTACGCGAGCGTAGCGTAGTGCTTTGCCCAGGCCTAATCATGAGAAGGACGTGCGGATGAACATCCTCAGAGATCGACTCGGCATTTGCAGAATCTCCTTTTCATTGTTAGCTTATGAGTTTACTGATTCCTTTGAGCACAGCATACAGCTCTTAATATGTCCTAATATATGCGTCCAGCCAATATATTATGCTTTGCAATTCCTGTGCTGATCATCTGATTTTGCTGGAGCAGTGGTCTAGTGGGATCATGCAGTCGACATACTGTTTGCCTGATTCTGGAACCTATCAGAAGTGCCTAATATATCACTATCTTTGCATATATATTTTGTTGAGTCTTTCAAGTCTTCAATCCTTGAATTGCATGCTATTTCAAACGTAAACTCAATATTTTTAAATCCAGCACAAAAACTGATCATTATTTAAAATGTCGGATTGTCACATCTCCTCTTTTCTTTTAAATGGCGTTCCCCTTCCATCCTCTGCATCCCTCTCTCTAGCACAGCCTCCTCATAGTCACATGCATGTTCTATGATCTATTTCTGAAAACTGCCCACAACTCATATCAAAGATTAGAACCTCTCTTTCGTTGGAAGTCATAGCTCTGCAGACTAACATTACGTAACCTCTACAAAATCATCTAATCTACTAACCCCACCAACCATGTGCATAAACTACATAACCCCACCGCCCCTAATAACTATACCTAATTCTTATTAATGTAATCTACCACAAAGAACCTGGAATGAATGCATGGAATGGTCTCCCCAGCTTAGGGTGCTTTAATATTTCATCTGGGGTAGTAAGCACTATATAAATGCAATAACAAATGCAATTTTAAAATGTGGAATAGAGAGGTCATTTACCATGCCTTCCACATCCGCGTACCCATTCACCGGTGCGCACTCACTGGCGTGGCCGTAGCAGAAGCAGTTGCCACGAACCACCATATCATAAATGGCGTAGTAGTATTTCTCTTTGATCTCCATGCGGGAATCCAAAAGGTCATCTCCCAGGGTGTGCAGTTTCTTCAACTTGACTCTTAAGTTAGTGATTTTCAATAGATCTGAGGAGAAAATAACAGGATAGTTACTTACGCAGTTTTTACCACTCCAACATACATTTAATGCAAGTGCAAACATATTTAAGTAGCATCAGTGAAATTTAGTTGCAAAGAGCCATAGTAATCCTTTCAATCAGACCCCCTGTGCTCTCCATTTCCATACTCTGCTATTGCAGACATTTGGAAGCCCGTAGAATGGTTGCCTCTAGTTTTCAACTCTTATTCTCAAATGGATTAGTTTAGTACTTTTTAAATGCTCTATATTCAAGGAATAGGGATCTGCAAATGTTGCTACATTAGAGATACCACATTCAACTCAAATTATTGCCAAAAAGCAAGAGCAGGTCTGTGTATTGAGACCATAAGCCATCTGGTTTACCAAATGATAACTAATACTTTTCAGACAAATATTAAATTTAATGGTCACAAATGTTATTCTTTCAGCCGGCAAATACTTACATCTAATACTGTATTTTCATACAAAATTTTCACTAAGATACACTAAATAACCAGTTAAAAATAAAAAAACATATAGAATTAATTAAGTTTGACTCTCAGAAACTTCATTATTGTTGCAAGGGAGAGCAGGACAAATCTGACACCATGCAAAACAGTTGTTACTTTAGAAAGGCAGAATGTATGGGTTGTCTAAAGAAATCTTAAAATAATGGAATTTGCCACAATTTTTCCAGTTTAAAAAAGCTTTACTTAATATTTCACTAGCCGTTCAATCCATACACGTAAAATGTAATACAGTTTAGTTAAACATATTTTCAGAATACGAAAGCAAAACTAAGGCTCAACACAACAAATTTTGAAATGGTTATAAGAAATACGGTGACACAGTTCACCAACAATAGTAATGCCTTATGAAGAGGGTTTAGGTTATTCTATTTAAAAAAAAATTTTTTTTTTAAATAAAACATACATGTGGAGGTGAAGATGGGGGGGAATGAGGCCCCTAAAATTTAGGTTTCTACCTTTGTATTTCTTTTTCTATCTTGCTCTGTCCCCCTATGTTTTTCAACAAGACCAAAACTTGCTCTAGAATTGTGATGGGTAGGCAATGCCACACATTCAGTAGGACAGCAGCCTGCTCAAAGGTGCACAGGTTACCTGCAGGTACATTCTCAGTGTGCCCCTTGAGAAAACGATGTGGTCATCTCCAAATTATAGACAGCAGATGACATCTAGAACCACATAGGTTTCAACTGCTAAATGAACATCAACACATTTACAGCTCGGAATAACGCAAATTAAAGGATTATGTTACTTACCCTGTAGGCATCTGTTGGTGGCATATAGTGCTGAAGATTCACATGCTTAGCATACTTCTCTCATTTAGGGCCTGATTATGATGTCAGACGGACCGCCACCGACGGCCTGTCTGTGGCGATTTGTCTGACATCTGGTGCTGCGGTCCGACCACCACATTATCATGTGAGCAGTCAGAGGTGGCATGCGGAGGGTCCGACCAACGCTTTTGACGGCTTCCGGAGTGTACTACCCTACAATAGGGGCAGGGCCTGCTTAGGCACCGTCATAGGGATTACGATGCCGATGTCAGACAGCCTTTACACGGCGGTCTGATCGCCATAGAAAGGCTGTCAAAAAGGGACTTTGGGGGCCGCGAGCAGGAACCCCGAACCTTCTGGCCCTCTGCTACAGCACCCCGGGGGTCACTTGTGGAGCCCCCGAAACATCAATGCACCCTGATGCCTGGCACATGGTGCAGGGATGTTTCCAAACATGCCATTTTGCATTTCCTTTTCAATACAAAAAGGCATATTTCTGACTGCCTTTATGACAGTGGGATCGTAATTTGGAGGTCGGGACCACTACCTACTTTGTGGGCGGTCCCAATCCCTAAACAATGCTGGTCAGTCAATCGGACGCTCAACCGACCGGCCTCCTGAGGGCCTTAGTGTGAGGTCTGGATGTGTGTGCAAGTTGTTTTTCTTCGAAGAAGTGTTTTGAGTCACTATGAAGTGACTACTCTTCTCAGTGACAATGCACATGGGCATCAGCTCCATTGTTAAGATGGTTTTCCCGCAGGCAAGTGAGAATGGAGTAAGTAAGTGTCAGTAAAAAGATGTCCATGCAATTAAGATAATGTAAATGAACTACAACGGCCACAGGTATCCAGGGAAGAGGGTGGGCGCATGTCTACAGCACTATATGCAACAAACAGATGCTTACAGGGTAAGTAACATAATACGTTCGAGGCATGTGTGGCTGTAGATACACATGCTTAGCACTGGCTAACCTGTGGGTATTGCAATTGTTTGAAAGGGAGTACGTAGCACTGCCTGACCTAAATTGGCCTGTTGGTGTGCTAAAACATCCACACAATATTATTTAGTTAAAGTGCATGGTGTACACCAGGTAGCTGCATTGCAAATTTCAGCTACTGCAATATTGCCCAGGAAATCCATGGAAGCTCCTATCTGAGGAGTACAATGGGCCCTAGGTGGGTTGGGCAAAGTTATTTTAGCTTTGATAAGGGCTTTCCTGTGTGAGGGGGCGAAAAAGCAATAAAAAGCTGTTTGGTCTTACGAAACCGTTTAGTTCTGTCAATATAATACACAAGAGCTCTTCTGACAACCAGTGTATGAAGGGCCCTTTCCGCAACTGAATCTGGTTGTGAAAAGAAAGTAGGTAGTTCAACTAATTGATTAAGGCGAAAAGATGAAACCACCTTTGGAAGAAATGTTGAGTTTTTTCTAAACACCACCCTATCTGTAAGTAGTTGGAAGAAATGTTCCTCCAAGGTGAAAGCATGGAGCTCACTGACACGCCTTAGTGTGGTAATGGCCACTAGAAACGCAACCTTCCAAGATAAGAATTGTAGGTAGCATTTGTGAAATGGTTCAAATGGTCGATCCATAAGTCTAGTAAGTTCAATATTGAGATTCTGTGTAGATGCTGGTGGAACTTTAAGTGGAATTACTCTTGTAAGGTCTTCCATGAATGCCTTATTAACTGGCACTTTGAACAAAGATAGTTGTTGCCTATTTTGCAAGAAGGCAGCCTTTGCGGCTAAATGTAGACGTATGGATGTATAATATAGTCTGAGATAGGCGTGACAACTGTAAAGTGCGTGTCAGCCCCCCCATCTTCTTGGGTTTGTAAATGGAACATGGTTGTCATGTTGTCCGTGCTGACCAAGACAACTTTGCCTGTGAGATGCCTTAGATATGCTTTCAATGCCAAGTGAACAGCTTGTAGCTTGAGGTAATTGATATGGAGACCCTGGTGTTTGGGTTCCCAAAGATACTGGACTGTTAGATGATGTAGGTGAGCACCCCATTCCGTAAGGGATGCATCTGCTGTGAGCAAGATCTGGGGAACAGCGTCAAGAAAAGACTGCCCCTTTGACAAAATATGTGTGATCCTCCACTGCAGAGAGCAATGAGTGCGGCGGTCTACCAACACTGGATCCTATAAGTCACCCTGTATTTGTGTGCACTGGCGTGCTAAACATCCCTGCAGCGGGCGCTTGTGAAGCTGAGCATGTGGTACTGCTGCAATGCAAGATGCCATCATGCTCAGGAGTTTCATAATTGTTTTGACAGTTATGCTTTGATTGAGTTTGGAATTAGTACAACACCGTTTGAAAATTTTGGATTCTGGTGCGATTTGTTTAGGCTAAACCCAATTGTGTGTTGAGTATGGCCCATAAGTATGGTTGAACCTGTAATGGTTGAAGATGTGGTTTTTGTATGTTTATTGTGAAACCCAGTTGATGCAGAAGATGGAGAGTGGTTTGAGTGTGTATTTAACACTAGGGAAGCACATTGGCTTTAATGAGCCAGTCAGCAAAATTTGAGAAGACATGTTTTGTCTGCGCAGATGTAGGGCTTCCACTGCTAGGCACTTGGTTAACACAAGAGAAGCGTTTGTGACTCCGAATGGAAGCACTTTGAATTGGTAAGGTTTTCTTGTTACAACAAATCTAAGGTATTTGTGATGAGTTGGATGAACGGGTATATGGAGGAAAACGTCTTTTAAGTCTAGTGCTGACAAAGTCGCCTTGTTGAAGCAAAGGAATCACATCCTTTAGAGTCACCAGATCGAAGTGTTCTGATAGTATGCAATTATTTAAAGGCCTTAATGATCCACCCTTTTTCGGAATGATAATGTATAGGGGGTATACTTCTGTGCATTGATACAGAAGAGGGTCTGGTTCTATGGCTTCCTTCAGCAAGAGAGCTTCTACTTCCTGATTTAGGAGATTTTCATGCTCTACACAAAGAAGGCGTCTACGAGGTCGAATGTTTGGAGGTCCAGACAATAACCATGCTGGATAATGTCCAACACCCACTGATCTGATGCTATGGTTTTACAAGTTTTTTAAAATTATTGCAGTCTACCCCCGGCAGGTGGTAAATGGACAGGGGAATGTTAAGGGAGTCATTGCTTTGAGGTGGAGAGTGCAGTGTGTGAGGAGACCCCTCTACCGCGCCCTTTAGAATTGTTCCCTCTGTATGTACCCCTATAGTATCCTCTAGAAAAAGAAGCTTGATTTTGTTGTCTGTGGGAGGATGTAGAGGCATTGGAAGATGTAGTCTTGGTGCCTTGTTTATATGTGATACCAAAGGAGATGATGGACGGAGCGCTTGAACATATCAAACACTCACCCCCAGTCAACTGATCTGGGTTTAATCCATCATCATTCTTTAGCTCACTCCACCACCCCAGTTCAGACATGGCCATATGCAAATCAGTCTGACACTGTGCCTCATGGGAACAGTCCAGCCAGAACTGCCAAGCCATGTCTTCCCTGGACCGGAAACAAGCATCCTGGGACCGGTTTCTGGCTATTCAGCCGTCATCAGCCAGGCTAGCTTGAATCCAGTGGCAAAGTGAGCAAGGGACCCACGTCTGGGCATAACCTGCCAACTTAGGGCGGACAAAGCAATACCAAAGGAGGACCTGGCTTGGCAGTTCGGTCTGGACTGTTCCCATGAGGCACAGGGTCAAGACGGATTTGCATATGGCTGGGTTCAAACTGGAATGGCATGGTGAGCAACAAAACGATGGATTTAAGCCCAGATCTCTGTACTGAGGTGAATGTATGACATTGTTCTGCATTCTGTCCATCAACTGTTGTTTTTGCTTATATGTGGTGCACTGATAGGAGCCACGATTAGTACAGGTTTGTAAAGCCCCCATTGATTTGGTTACTTCAGTATATTTTTTTCATTTTCTATAATGCTTGGTAAACCTAGGGACCAAGCACATGTTCCTTGTCAAATGGTACATTTAGTAAAGTCTGTTGTACCTCTGGTATAAATCCAGACACACGTAACCATCCCTTCCTACGTAGTAATATGCTGGTGTTTATTTCTATGGCAGCTGAATCTGCTGAATCTAGGGTACATCCAATAGGATGATTAGAAATTAGTTTCCACTCAGTAACAATTTCTTGCCCCCTTTTTTTTATTGCTCAGGGAGATGTTAAAGGAGATCCTCCATTTCATCCCAATTTGCTCTATGGTACCTCGCTAACAGAGCCTGGCTGGTAACAATGTGCCAATGATTAGAAGCTGGAGCAGCCACCCTTTTGCCTGAAGCATCAATAAGTTGACAGGCGGAGGGACATGAGCGGAGGTCTGTGAATTAGCTCCTTTGCGTGCATTCAAAACAAATAAAGAGTCTGGAGAAAGCTGCCTTTTAAAATATATAGGGTCAGATGGTGCAGCTTTATATCTTTTTTTATCTATCCGGGGTGTAATGATGTGTGCTCTAACAGGGTCCTTAAATATCTCCTCAGCATTTCGAAGCATGCTTTTTAGCATGGGGAGGTATGGAGTCACCCTATGTGTATTGGAGAGAGTTTCAAATAGAAAATCATCCTCAATAGTATCTTTATGTAATCGGACATGGTGAAAAGCAGCAGGCTTAGCAAGAAAGTCCTGGTGAAAAGAAGAGTCATCAAGCGGTGATGGTCTGGCTGGATCAGTAGTCCCATGAGGATCAATACGATAACTGTCCCAGAGATCTGTAGGTTCTGGATGTGAATCATCTCCTCCACCATTATCTGTGGTGTAATGTTCCCTGTATCAGCTTATGCCTGAGGTGGATATGCAGAAAGAGGTGGAGGTGGTTGTGGTGGTGGAAAAGCAGGTAAAGAATGAGATATAGGACTGGTGGCTATATCCTTTTGTTTTCTTCAATGGCCTATTCAAATGTTTGAGGCTGAGGCTATACAGTTTTTGTTATTGAACAATTTGAGGCTGGATATGTATTGTCTTTTGCCTCGGATCGAGCCCCTCTTGCATAACCGTGACAATTGGTTTTGTAGGCAAGTCTGTTGTGGAAATGGCAGGTTTCTGAACTGAACCAGTTTTTTCCTTCAGTACGGAACTGGATTTTTTCCCTCAGTGGGGAAGAGGCTTTTTTTCCAGTGCTGAACGTGTTCTGTCTTTCGGGGGCGAAGAGATTTTGCCTTTAAGCTCAGAGCCAGTTGGAACCGGTTTGTCGGGTTGTGAGGTGGTTTGAGCCGAAGAATGAATGGAATGGCTTGGGCCAAGGCTGGGTGGGCTGAAGCAGGGTATGGTAATTTTGGCTTCATTTCCAGAGCTGAGAACGAGGGCGGAGCATCTGTATCGAATGTTTGGTGCCTTCCATGGTCTTTTTGCAGTGGATGCCCAGAAGCCATATATTCACTCAGTCCAGAGTGTGTCTGCGCAAATTTTACAAGGGCAGGTGTACTCACGTTACGTTGACCCAGAGAAAGGTCTTTGATCTAGAGATTTTTTCATCTAAGAGTCAGATGAATATTCTGGGCTAGAGAAGGCCATTTCCTCAGCTGCAGAGGCTTTCAGGATTTCTTCCCAGTGTTCTTCGAAAGACCAACAGGCGGCTTCACAGTCCTCTTCTCTGTGATCTGGGGATCGACATAGGTTGCAAACCCGATGAGGTCAGTCCTCGGATATTTTGCGTGGCAGGAGGGACAAAAACTAAAGGGAGTACATTCCATTAGCAACACATTGTGGAAACGGAAAACGAGGAGCACATGAGCTGCAGGCTACCATGCCATTGCTGATATTTTCTACTACAGAGAAGTCTTCCAAAAATTGGATTCCCAGTTATCTGGTTGAATTGTACAAACTTCCATATGAATATACTCTTCGTCACTTTGTGAAGCCCTGAAGAAGTCTCTTTGGGAGGCGAAACACGTTGCCTATGATCTTCTGCCTTTATGAAAATATGAAATAAAGAGAAATCCTTTTAAGAAACACACATCTGGGATATGGATATCTTTTCGTGTGCTTACTGTCTCTTGAACACGGATGTTAGATTGTTATGATTTGATGTACAGTGCTGAACCCTTTTGTGTTTCACATTGTGGGTGGAAGCTGATTTTAAAAAGAATAGGCCCGAACAGACAAGGCAAAGCACGAAGGCCGCAGGTTAAGCTCGCTGAACAGACAGCGAGATTTTCAGTATTTATTTCGATACATGAGAATGGAAACATGATCGCAAACAATACCAACAAATGGAGAAAGGAAATGAACCAAAGGGAGCCGAAACAGTCTTGAACGGGAGAGCCACCAAACACGTCTGAACCCAACGGCAGAAAGAAAGCAATCTAATAATGGAGTTGATGCCCATGCACATCATCACCGAGAGGAGGAGTCACTTAACTTTGTGACTCACAACACTTCTTTAAGGAAAAACAACTTGTACACATCCGGCCCCAGCACTAGGTGGAGGAAGTATGCTAAGCATGTGTATCTAAAGCCACACAGGCCTGGAATATTCTCTTAACAGTCAGATTAAAAAGGTCACACATAAAAGCACACAAAAATGAAGTAAACCTGATGAAGTGATAATGAGTTATTACGAATAGATTGAAATGCCATTGGAATAAAAAAGTTAAACACACCAATATTATGGAAGTATATTCATTTTTTTGGGCACTGAAACAAAGCTGTGCCCCCCAAATAATTATTTTAAAAGTGTTTCTTACAATACAGTTTCATACAAATATCGCAGAAAATCTCCCGTTCAAAAGGTAGCTGATCGAACGAAATGCCGAGATTTTCAAGACTAGTTCTGAAGTGAGAAGATATGGAAGCCAGGACAGACTTAGTAAACAGCAATGCACAGATATGAATTCAGCAGCCCACATGCCTCGAACACAGCACTATTTATTATGACCATTAACTTGAAGATTCCCCTACTTCATAAAGGCATCCAGTGTAACAGTTTTAAAACAGGTGAGATGTGCAGCGGTCTTGGGACATTGCACACAAATTTAACAGCAGTATTTTGGATCAACTGAAGTTAGTTAACAAATGTGTCCTGTGCAGATAGTTAAATGGAATAGCAGTAGTCCAGACATATTTTCACCAGGTCATCAATAAACGGGACATAGAAGTCATTAGTGACAAATAGAAGAACATGCCAATTTTCAGCTGGAAAGAAAATTATACTTGCTACTTTGGCTATCTGCGTTTCAAGAGATAAATTGGAGTCAATCATAATGCCCAGATTACATACCTCATGGGAAGAGGTAGGGCATGGTTCCACACTATCTGGCCAAACTAACATTCTGTGCACTAGGGCTCATGCAGTAGAAAATAATAAACTAGTTTCAGATGAATTCAGCTTTATTAAATTTGATTTTATCCACCAGCGAATACAAGGAAAGCTGAAAGCCAAAGTTGAAGCATTTTGAGTTCTGTAGAAAAACCTAAAAACTCATTGGGCGTTAACAGCAAACAAATAATGTCTAAACCTTATTTGCTTGAACAGATGTGTAAAAAGGAGCTTAAAGATATTTAGTAATAGAGGCAGCAAAGGTGAGCCCTGTGGTACACCACAAATACAGATAGATGTAGGCTCAGATTTAAATGGTGGAAACATAACAAAACTAAGTCTGGAGAAAAGGATGAAATAGTCAATGGTATCAGAGGTTGACGATTTGGCATTCCAAAAGAAGAAATGCGTTTCTCTTTACTTTGGACATTGAAACCTAGACTGGTGTGCTAAATGATATTTTTAATGCTCATGTCGCATGGTTCACTTTGAATCTGAGTGGTGGCAAAAACCTTTGTCTGCAGGCTCACATTTAGAGTTTTGGCACTTAAAAGCCCTGCTCCATTTGTGTCCACTCTACAGACGCTGTACAAATCCATCAAATATCCCTATTAAACAGTAAACATTGTTTAACTGTTTAGGACTTGGAGTTTATAACACATTCAGCAGGTCCAATATCCCAAGAGACCAAACATACTAGTGATCCAAAAACAAAAACAAAAATCATAGGAAACATGGCATTAACAAGGAATCCTAATGAATGTAGCAATAGATTGGTTGAGAAGGGCAGGTTTTTTTGAGGAACCATGTCCAACAATCTACAAAGCAAATTGGTTGCCACACGGTTAGCAGGACCAACTCCGGTATTCTTTAGGGAGCTGCTTGCTTTTTTCAAGTAGCTCTCGTAGCAGTCTACTGTACACAACTGGATAAGGCCCAGTATGCAACAGTGGGTATTTTTGACTCTACTGTAGCCAGTCCGTGAAGATTGCCTCTTGTCCAATTTATTTTTTTAAAGAGTTAGTTTCAAATGTTGCTTCCGCTCATTTACAAACAACTTTTATATATAAAACATGCTGCACCAACATGCAAAAACGATAATGAAGCAATTCAGAGCCATTTGAAAAGTATTATTGATAATTTATATTGTTTCCTGAAGGCTCCTGCAACAAAAAAGCTATTATTGGTTATTATTGAGGTAAACAGTGTATACTCCCTTTTCTACATAATTCTAGAATGGAATTGCATCATTAAACTTAAAGTGGACAATTGATTATGTTAATTCCCTAAATTCCTTTAGAATATTTGTGAAAAATGGCAAACTTGGTATGCAGTCATTGACAATCATCTGACTTACTCTGAATTCTAGGACTGTATGGGTCTTCAATTCTGAAAACTGGATCCAAAACACGGTAAATAATCTAGGGAAATAAGCAGAAAGAAGTTAGTATCCTAAAGGTTGCCAATATCAAGCAGGAAACAAAAATCTGAGACCTGGCCAGCACTCCAGGGCCCTGATTAGAAGCCATACGGTACTGGGAGGTGCAAATTTACAATTACCATGCAGTAAATCTGCTCCACTAATGTCAAATTCTCATGGAATGTGGAATTACCTTGGGGGGCAGAGGGCTAAACTTTCTATTTGTAAAACCACATGTAATTCAGAATTCTGTTGGGATTCATGCATACATTTATTACCTGCTCTGAGCAAGTGGTAAATGTATGTGCGGGACTTCTGGGTGCGGTGGAAGATGATAGAGGAGTTTAAGGGAGGGATGAGGAAGGTTGGTTCTAGCCCGGTGGAGCAATGTATGCTGTCAGTACAGAAAGAAGAAATTAGGTTTGGCTGCTACTGCTTCTGATGCATCATGCGATTCTTCTGATCAGAATTACAGTCAATTAAATTGGGTCTGGTCTCCTTCTCCCGGAAAAACCAGGTGTGGAAAAACATATTAACATAGAATCAGGTGGACCGAAATACCAATTCTTAAAGTCACGACACCGGACTCAAAAGCAGGGCCAAATTTAAAGACATAAGTAATTACAAAGATCTATACACAAACATTCAAGCTCTAAAGAACATAGAATGAATGCTCTTAGAGAAAATAGGGAGTGATATTCTCCTAAAATTAAGCAATAGTCTCCAGCTGCTTGCAATCTGGACTTCCATGGTTAGCTGCTTGCATGGCAAACCTGTGCAATACTCAATATTTCCGCCCAGATTTACTGCAGTGCCATATTAAAACATCCATTAACCCCATCACAGAAACCCTGCACTATCTACGTCAGCAAAAAGCTGGAGCAGCTCTGCGTCCATAAACATGAAGAAACTTTAGAAAACGTCATGTCTGTAAGTTATTTCCCAACTGAGCATAAACTATCCTAAATTCCATACCCAATAACACATCACCACTGCAGATTTCCTCTGGCTTACAAAAGTGAATCTAAATTGGTCCGATGGTGTCAGACAACATATGCAATACCGTTTAAAGAGCCACACTCTTACACCAAACCGAAAAGTTCCTTCATGAAATGCCACAATGAATGATAAGTCACTACACATGTTACCAGAAAGCCCATAAACCCTTACTTCATTTTAGCCAAGGCCAATTTAGTTGGAAAAGTGGACAGCTCAAATTGAATGACCAATCCTAACCACGTTAAGAAGTAATGGGAATAATACAAATACATTCGCATACCACTGCACATTAATTCGTTCAGGGCCGGTATTGACCAAAACAAAATAGGTCATAAAATATAATATAGTTTGTGTACTTTAAGCTGATCATGGTTGTGGATCCAGGAGGCCGGGGTTCAAGTTTATATTCTGTCTCAGTCACTGGACCCAAATTTGTGTGATTTTGCTAATTTCTCTCCTTGCATCTCTTCCTATGCACACCAAAATTAGGATGGTTTGTAAAAGTGGTGGCCCGGCATTAAGTGTTTGTTAAACAAGCATTTAAAAAAGTAGACTTTTCCATTGTGAAATATATTTTGGGGTTGCTCTATCGATTCCTAAGCTTGGGCTCTTAAATCCTTCACATTCAGTGCCAAGGCATTTGGGTATGTTAGGTCCCAACCTGTTCAAAGTTTGGAGAGCCCCTTAACAATAAAACTTTACATTACAAAGTGCTGATGTGACTGATGAAACTTTAATAAGGAAGAGATTGTATTCTAGGACTGAAAACGTAATCCATTCAGAATGTCCTTAAAGGTCGAATAGTGTTGTCCCTTGTCATACTGGAACCTTCCAACCGTTCTGTGCTGTGTTTGAATTTTCTTTTTTCCTTATGAAACACTTCAATGCCCAAGTGGCTGAGTCTGTTTTCATAAATAAGCAAATAAACAAGCAAGTAAAAGTGTCAGTATAAATGAGTTCATTTGAGAGCTATGATTGAATGGTGTGGAAGTATGGCTTCCCTCCCTCCTGTTATTTATTGAAGCACCACAGATTTTCAGTAAGCACTGCAGACCTACACTATGAATTCCCACTGACTCGAGACAGCAGGGCCACACAGAGGAGTACTCGCTTTCCTTCGCAGAAAGGTAAAGGGAGGCACATCGAGCCCCGATTTTGCAGGTTCATCTTGCCTGCCTGCTGACACAGCCAAGAACAGAAGATGCTGCTACTTCGCTAGACAATTGTTCTATTGTTCGAAAGAGGAATACGTTTATGAGCCATCTCTGGAACAAGAAGTAGACCTCTTTTAGTGTTAAGTTTCGCTTAGTTATCTGAAATGGAGGTAGGGCGAGAAGTATCAGTATAATTAAGCTTTGTGATACAATAACAATGTTACAATATTTATTATTGTTCAACCTACTGGCAAGTATCATTGACACTATATTGCTCGTTTCTATAAACGTTACTACTCGCCTTGAATGCAGTAGGATCGAATTTAGAATTTAAATAAATACTGAAAACGTATTCCTGGTTTGCTAGTATTATGGAGTTTGCCTTTCCATAATAAAAGAGAGTTTGAGTTCTACTAACTATCCCTGTGAAATCTCACATGATTCATTGTTACCTAAAATGCCTCTCACTGAAGTAATGCTCAGCGGGTTGAAGGGCAGTTGCACTCCATCTGGCTGTCTCGAGTAGGCATGTAGACAAAGTCGTTGGTGTCAGGGGCTCTAGAAAGCCCATTACCGAGCCGTGCGCAGGAAGGAAAATCCAGAAAATGTATCAGGAAAAGCCATGTGCTCCTGGAGGACAAGCTAGGGGTGGGCACGTTCCAAGATTCTATGGAAGGCCTCATAGCTTTGTGAAGTTTGCAAAGATCTTTGCTTTGCTGCAATGTCGCTTTTATGCTTACCAATGAAATGGTGTCAAGCTTTCATCTAGTGGGTTAATGTACTACTGGAAGGTTTGAATTTATATTTATAAAAATAATTTAAAATTACTAACCATTCACACACAGTATCTGACACTAGTTCTAAAACTGCATTCTTTCCTTCAATAGATATTTGCGGATTACAGAGGTTGGAAAGATGGATTATGGTCTTTGAACAAACTTTTCTTAGCACAGCATGATGTAAACATGCCTCTGTGTGCAAGTACTTCTTGGTATCTGTTTTAGGATGTTTCTTAAAGACATGAGTATTTTTTTTTAATCAAATGCTGCTCACATCTGTATCTTTAAATCTCGTTTCAAATTGATTCATGATTTGGGGCGGAATTTATTGCATGAAGGGTCATTTACCTAACACCTGTAGAGTTGATACTTCTGCATATCATCATTAGAATGTTAGTCATGATGCTAGGGTGGAATGTTAGCTTTTGATTATAGGAGTTAGTCTGTGAGCTGTGAAGCTGTGCTGGAGGCATCTACCTTTATTCTCCAATAAAGCAATTTATCTTTCATCAAATTGACTGGAAATTGGATCTTTTCATTGTCGAAGAGGGTGGGATAAGAGCATGTTTTACAACATGGTCGCCAACAAAAACATTGAGATTGTTTTTCGGGAGGAATTAGAGCATCGAGTAAGTAAACGTTCGTTTACCTTCAAACATTCTTCAACATTTCACTGTGGAAAATTTGTTTAAAGCGAAAAATGAAGTTTCAATCAGATGATTTTCAGACTTTCAGCTCATAAAAATACAATCAAAAATTATGCTCCGAGTATGCTCAGTTTGCTCAGTTCAGCTATAGTTTAATACATGCACTTCAGCTACAGTTTAATACTTGCAGCCCTGAAATGATGATAAAACAGGTAAATTTTGTCTAAGCCCCTGTTTTAAAACATTCAGGCTTAGATTTAAACAATCTTCAGAAGAATATTAAAGGAATTTAATCTACCTTTCTTTATTAGATAGTCAAAATCACACAATTTCAAATTAAATCTTGTCAAACGTGTATTTCCATCCAATAGAATTTTACTCACAGCATATTCAGAAGCAAGTTGCTGTAGATATATTCCAATTGATTCATAAATCTCCAATAAGTCCATAAATCCAGGGGTGGAGGTATCAAAGTATCAATGTCTCTGTCCCCTGCACAGAGAAGACCACCCCGTCGCCAATTAAAAGATCCAATTTCCAGTCAATTTGATGAAAGATAAATTGCTTTATTGGAAAGTAAAGGTAGATACCTCCAGCACAGCTTCAGGATTGTGATGTAGTTAGGGAGAGCACTTCATTATTAACCAAACCTCATTGCATCATAAAATTAGATTCATATGATGTTAATATGCTTGTCGATTCGGGCAGTCTTTAAACTTCGTTATCCATGGAAATGTATTGTGAAGTGTGGAAAGATAAATCTGATACTAACTCATGGAGTAAGCCTGACATTAGAGCTGTCGGGTACGGGGGAAAAACCATTAACATAATTGGACTCAAATGGATGATAATATCTTTTAAATGAAAAAGTTTATGGAAGGGTGTATTTGACTAAACAGGTTTCGAATTTGTTGGGTTGGCGTCATCAAAAAGATTTAAATATTATCCTCAACCCTAATGCTGAAGAACCGGTTATGTCTACTGTTGTGCACGATGTTAATTCTGTCTATCAAAATGACTTATTTGAGAAGTTCAAGAGTATTCTCTGATGATCTAGGAAAATTGAAGGACTTCTCGCACAATATTATTTTAAAGAAAAATGCTGTTCCAGTGGTACACAAGGTTAGAAATGTTCCCCATCTAATGAGAGAGCCATTGCAATGTGAACTCAAAAAGCTTCTGGCTCAAGGAATTATTGAACCAATTGAGGCCTCTGAATGGTTGGCTCCGATTGTCGTAGCGCCAAAAGATGGGAACAAAATTCGTTTGTGTGTGGACTTGTGCGATTTAAACAGGAATATTTGGGTGGATAGGCAACCTTTGCCAAATATTTCGGAAATGCTTACAGCTATGGGAGGTGGTACTGTTTTCAGTGTAATAGACATGTCTTCAGCATATCATCAGATAGATTTGGAAAGTGGGTTGAGACATCTTACCTCTTTTGTTACGCCGTTAGGGGCATTTAGATATTGTAGGATGCCTTTTCGTTTAGCATCTGCTTCTGCGGTATTTCAGAGAGTCATGGAAAAGATTTTTGGAGACATGAATGATGTTTTATGCTTTCAGGATGATGTCTTGATAGTGGGGAAAGATAATGTGCACCATGATACGATTCTGAATGAGGTGTTGAATAGGATGGATGACAATGGATTGACTATAAAGGAAGAGAAATGTCAGTTGAAAAAGGATAGTGTAACATATCTTGGACATGAAATTTGCAAAGATGGTATTAAGCCTAAAAAATGTATCATTGCTGCAGTCAGAGACTTTCCCATCCCGAAAAATAAGGATCAACTTAAGCCATTTTTAGGACTTGCAGAATATTGCTAAAAATTTGTCAAAGGTTTTACAGAAATTGTTGAACCATTGAGGTTGCAGATGAAGAAAGGAGTTATCTTTTCTAGGAATGGTGGTTGTGATAAGGCATTCAACAATATAAAAACAAGTATCATTAGTGCTCCTACTCTTGGCCATTTTAACGTTAAGGATAGAACATTTGTTACAACTGATGCAAGTGCAGTAGGGATTGGAACAGTTTTGACTCAGTTGAGCAATGGTGAGGAAAAGATCATTGGATTTGCTTCCAGAAGATTACGAGATGCAGAATGATCATATTCTGTAATAGAGAGGGAAGCTTTAGCGTGTTGTTGGGGGATCAAGCACTTTAAGTACTTTGTATGGGGTCTTCCTTTTAATGTGCGAACTGATCATAAACCATTAGTTCATTTTTTTCAAAGGAGGTAGAGGGTTAGAAGGAAATGTTACCCCTAGAATTTCAAGATGGATTTTATCTGTTCTCGATTTAAATTTTGTTGTTGAATATGTTAAAGGTCTCAAGAATGTGGTAGCGGATTATCTATCAAGGATGCCAATTGAAGGTGTGGAAAATATTATGGATGACATGATTGATGTAGTACATGATGTTAAAAGAGTTGAACATGCTTTTAGCAAGGAAGAATGGACAAGGGCAATGTCAAATGATGAACTTCTGCAAGAAGTGATTACTTGTGTTTCTCATGGGTGGCATCAAAACAATATTGAAGATGTTAAACTCAGAAGTTTCTACCATGTTGAGGCCGAATTGAGTGTATGTGAAGGAAAATTGTTGAGAAGATATCAATTTGTACCACCATTAAGTTTGAGAGGGAAAATTATAAATATTGCTCATGAGGGACACTTAGGCAGAAACATGACTAAGAGAAGGGTTCGACAGCCGTATTGGTGGCTGGAATGGATAGAGAGATTGAAGATGCTGTAAGAGAATGTTATGCTTGTGCTCAAGCGGATAAAACAAAAGTTATAAGGCAACCTCCACTGGTGTGTACATCTTTTCCTAAACGTCCATGGGAAAGAGTGGCAATTGATTTTCTAGGGCCAATTGCTAAGCTTGGTTCTCGCAGTAGATGTTTGATGGTCATTGTTGACTACCATTCCAAGTGGTTTGTGGTAGAGAGCACAGAATTTATAAATAATCAAAAGGTTGTTGATTTTATCGAAAGAGTGTTTATGAATGAAGGGATACCTAAGACCATGGTGTCAGATAATGATGTTCAGCTGGTGTCGAAAGAAATGCAGGAATTTCTTTCTAAATTTGGGATTATTCATGAGAGAGTTGCTTTGTTTAGGCCACAAGCCAATGGTTTGGTGGAACGAATTAACCGACTAATTGTGGACAATATCCAGTTGTCCCTAGCTAATGGATTATCATGGCATGAAGAATTGAAAAAATTGGTGTGGCCCTATAGAATTACACCACCTTCGATAACCGGAGTTTCTCCATTTATATCTCTGAAAGGACGTGAACCTGGTGTCAAAGAGGTTCCTGGTTGGTTGAAAGTGAAAGATTGTGTGTGGGTTGACAGAAGTGCAGTCGAAGATAAAGTATTTAAAATGCAAACTGAGTCTGCTAAGTATTATAATGAAAAGAAGGGTGTGAAAGAAATTGAATTTGAAATTGGTGACAGGGTGACCACAAAACGTGGTGGAGTAACTACAAAGGGTGATAGCAAATTTTCTGCACCGATACAAGTGAAGTCTGTAAAAAGAAATGTTGTTATTCTTTCTGATGGATCAGCCAGGAGTACTGGAAACATGTAAATGTCGTGCTCCAGTATATGTTTCTGAAAATTGATATTTTTAGAAATGTTGTTATTCTTTCTGATGGATCAGCCTGGAGTACTGGAAACATCTAAATGCCGTGCTCCAGTACATGTTTCTGAAAATTTATATTTTTGGAATGTAAAAATGGAAATGTTATTATATCTATTTAAGTTTATTTTAATATGTAAAAATGTATACAGTTTTGTTTAATATATATTAAGTAAGGAGATGTGTAGAGTCGATACTTCTGCATATCATCATTAGAATGTTAGTCATGATGCTAGGATGGAATGTTAGCTTTTGATTATAGGAGTTAGTCTGTGAGCTGTGAAGCTGTGCTGTAGGTATCTACCTTTACTCTCCAATAAAGCAATTTATCTTTCATCAAATTGACTGGAAATTGGATCTTTTCAACACCGCAATAAACAAAATGTAAAAACAAGGACGCCAATAATATATAACTGAGCAATTTACAAACCTCTCCTTCAGTAGAAGGTTCGATGTCCGAATATCGGGTATCGCAGATGACATCATCAACTTTTTTCATTGGACCTGGGGAAATCCCTGGGAACGATGTTTCACAGTCATATGCAAAGTATCGATACACCTGCCATTTTTTCCCAAAATCAGATGATCTTTCAATTATCATTGAGGATGGCCGAAAAGTCTGAAGAGAAGAAACCGAAAAGTTGAATCACTGCATAATTTGTTTCTGCCCATTACCCCTATAATGCAATTCTATTTCCAGAGCAACCAACACTTCTTTTTAATCGTTGTTATTTTAGTCATCAGTACACAGACGCTGCAACTTTAGCCATTCTTCTTCAGTTATGCATATCTTGATATGCAAATACTTGTGCATTTTAAAGGAATGTAATTAGGTTTTAATGACGATTTCCTAAAGTCCTCCACATCATCAAATATAAAGTGAAGAGTCCAACCTCAGCAAGGCCACAATGACTCTGGACCAGAGGAAAACACCATAAAAGGATAACAAACTTTGGGAGGGGGATAGTCTTGGTTTACCCCCTCCACTGCGCCGAACGTTCCGCGCTGGTGCGGAACGTTCTATTGCGCGGGCGGGGCCGGAACATTCAGCGGACGTGCGCAGCACTACCGAGGTAGTGCATGCGACGTCCGCTGAACGTGCGCCGCACAGAAGGGGTTAAACCAGTGCTGGGAGCGTAAAGGGAGCCCAGTGCAAAGAAGTAAGTTGATCTTAGTAGCCTGATATGGCCCATCTTTTTGGAACAGGACAGACTAACTTGCATATGGCTGGTTCCTTTCTGTAATACAGGCTCGTAAAGAAATGTAAGGGAATGCTAGCCAGAGGAAATCTCAATGGTTAGGAGTGTTTGTCAATAACATTGATCACTTTTGATGTCCTTACAAAGAATTTAGGCAATCCATTTGAATGTCAAGACAAACCTCACATAATATGAAGCTAAAGGAATGATTTGAGGGATTGCTTTTGTTAGCTGATGAAAAAAACAGATGAAGAGATCTGTCACATAAGGAGCAAACACCTGAATAAAGGCTCTAATTAGCAAGCTGTCAACATGTAGGAAAGCATGACTGCATTCTATAAAGTGAAGTGAAGCCACCACTGTTAGGGAGTTAACTTCTAACACTTATGTTCATTCAAATGGTAGAAGCTTTAACTGCTACAGGATTTCCGCTCTGAACACTACTCGGGGTACACAAACCACTCTAAGACCCATCATAAGCCACAGATTTGTGTCCTTTTTAGGTCGAGCCTAGAGCCAGCGCGCATGCACTGCTCTGCGAGACTTGTGATAGTGGAGTAGGGAATAGAATCCCCGCCCACTTTCCGC
Organism: Lissotriton helveticus; assembly: GCF_964261635.1. Taxonomy (NCBI): domain Eukaryota; kingdom Metazoa; phylum Chordata; class Amphibia; order Caudata; family Salamandridae; genus Lissotriton; species Lissotriton helveticus. The sequence goes on along the minus strand of NC_136057.1, from coordinate 1,260,115,473 downwards.
CCATATTTACCATTGGCTTGTGTCAGTGTCTGTCCAAAATGCGGGCTTCTGATTTGTAAATAGGCTTGTTAGTCTTTCCTTAGTACCGCCTCCTCTTAATTTGTCGCCTCCCATGGCGACTGGCCCCTTTACTTCCGTTGTTACACAGTACGTGTTATTTAGACTGTGAGCACTATTTACTTTATCCAGTTTATCCTACTGCAGGCACGACGCGCCTTGGTGCTTTCTTTACAACCCCGCCCTCCCTTCTGTTGTCTGTGCCTTCTTTACCCCCTCACCGCCCTCCCTCTCGTGGTTGTGTTTTCTTTACCTCTCCGCGCCCTCCCTCCTATTGTTCGTGCCTTCCCTCTCCACCCTCCCTCCCTCCCGTTGTCTGGGATGCCTACCATTTGCAATGCAATAGGTCTCATCTTTATGCGAGTTGGAGCTATTGGCATTTTAAATGACAATGCCTTTTCTTTATGTTTTATATTTTAAAACATATATAAAATGCATTGTCATTTACAATGCCAATAGCTTAAATTTGCGTAAATGCGAGATCTAATGCATTTCAAATGCTTGTTAGTAATGATAGGTATTTGAAGTATGAGCATCATTTGCCTCTGGCAAATGAACCAAAGGAACCAGTAAGAAATTAGGCAATACTTTTCTACCCCTCAAGCAGACACTCGCCACTATCCACCTTAGCTGCAAGATTTGAGATAAAAATGTTAAGGATGAGTTTTGGACTGGCAACTTTTCAGTTGGTATTTAACTAAGCACTCTTTAGATTGATAGGCTGCCCCTTACAAACATTCCAGGATCAATATATAGTCATGTGAAAAAGCTTTTCTGCTGAAAAATACTTTCCAAAGAAAAAGTTACATTAAAAACCCTTCTATGAGAAGCCTAAATTATAGATCCCAAAACTGAATGGACCTGCATGAATACCCTCGTTCTAGTCTAGAATAGTGCTTAGGTTAATGTCCTTGAGTCAAGGCGGTATGTGGTGATCACCTCTGCATAGAGCTAGTTCTAGCATTCAAGAAAATGGCTGGCTTATGGTGTGATGGCTTAGGGCAATGGATGCTACTACTGTCAGAGGACTGAAGGCAGGGAGGACAGGGGTAAGACTGCCAGTGGTAGCAGTGCTCAATGATCTTCCATCACATGGGAAATCTGTCGGGCCTTGATTGTTTAAGAAGTAGGTACAGGCAAGGGGCATATGTTACTTGATCTGCTATTCAACACTGTCTAAGGGGTACGGAGGATTGGCTTCCAGTTATAAGAGAAATAATGGTCAGGCTAGGAAATAGGAACACTGGAAGACTTCGCCTAACCTACATCTTCATTTAACCTGTATGGGACGTACCATGAGGGTCTTGAACAGGTGTCGCCAGCATTTTCTGTATCAGAGCTGCTCATGTGCAATGAAAATCATCCCAAACTACTATTATTATTATTAGTGTGTAGTAGCAGTGAACCTGTCAGGCAAGATTACATAAGTGGCAACCCCATATAAGATTACCAGCTGTGATCACTTCTGTGCATCAGGCAGGGCTGCCCGCAGTAATGTAAAACAATAAGACAATGTCAATGTGAAATGCATCTATCTGGGTTAATACATAACAGCCAAGCTAAAATGCCCCTGGCACCAAGGTAATAATAATAGTAATATTGCATTATTTTTCATTCAAACAACATTTTGGCAATCCGGTATTCCCTAAACGTCAGCTTATAAATTCCAAAAATCCACACATTTTCATCATCATCATCATCATCATCATCATCATCATCATCATCATCAACAGAATACTTTATTTTGGCCAAAAATTGCCATAAAAGCACAGGTAAAAGAGACTACATTACATTTAGTTAAAAATAGAACTAAAATAAGCAACACTGCATTCCGTACATTTTTGTAACCATTGCACTAGGAGAGACACCAACTAGCACGATAGAGATCTGTTTTACAAACATTATCAATTATCTCAAAAGTCCTTTTAGCTCACCCCTCAGGCCCACGTTATTGTTTAAGTGAAACAATCATAAAGTGCTTGTGCATCATTCAACCAATCTAGGAAATAATGACTCCATTGTCCCTCTAACTCACCCCACAGCCCCACGTTATTGTTGAAGTAAAACAGTCATAAAGTGGTTGTGCATCATACAGGCAGTCTATGAATTCATAAAGTGCTTGTGCATCATACCGCCATTCTTAGGGATTTTTACATTATCTGGGGAATTAGTTTCATTAAAAAGCCCGTGTGTAAGCCAAGATTGGCCATGGCCTTGGTCTAGCAACAGTAGACAACTTTACAAAGGAGAATAGCTTATTTAAGCATTATGGTTAAAACGTTTTTCTTAAAACGGTTCTAAGGTGACTACGTACCGTTTAAAAAGATACCAAAAATAAAACTAGGACCGGGCCCCATTGTAGAAAATATAATACAATGGGTTGCCCGAGCTAGGGAGTCATCTTTAAAATGGCACTACGAACGCACCACATTGAAAATAAAAAACGCGAGACAGAAAACACAATGGGTGGGTGTGTGTCATATTTCAATAGCCTGTATGCCTCTCTGCAATGTCTAAATCCCAGATTTCTGCATATCTGGCGGAGCCAGGGAGTCTTTGCCCTTTTATATCCTCGGCAGATTAAAATTTCATGGATATCGGTCTCCTCTAGGTTACTGCAAGCTGGGCAACCCCGATCAGATGAGTCCGCCCACTTACTGGTAAATGCACGCAATGGAAGCACCCCATGTCTAAACTGAAGGTATAGTTTCTTGCCCAAGAGTGGCTGAATGTTATCCAGAGCAGATTCTAGTCTGTATTGGTCTTTAACTTGTAAAACCTCAAGGGTTACATGACCAGCTGAGGGACTCCCTATAGATTGGGTTAATTTGTACTCCCTATAACTCTCCACCAGGGCTTTCCTAGGCACAGCAAGGCAAGTTTCTTCTGCAGTGGTCCAGAGATTACCTCTCCCTATTGTGACGCAGGTGTTCCTAATGTGTGCCAGCCAAGCGAGTTTGCCCGCACCCTGTAGCCTCAACACTTCACTCAGCTCTTCCCTATATGCTGACAGTCCAGGTGTACTCCTCAGACGGCGCCAGAATAAGAGGGGTCTGAGGGCGGCTTCATCAGAAATTGGTCTAATCCCCAGGTCCATTCTGAGAGGTGTTAGAAGGGAGCTAGAGGGAAGACCAAGGAGTTGCCTGGCGAAAGAGTTCTCGATATTCGTTAAGGAGCCCAATGGCGGTGACCCCAGATTTCGGCACCACACAGTGCAGCGCCCCTGGCTTGTGCTTTGTAGATTTCAACTGCCGGGCTTATAGACTTGTGGGTACACCTCCTATTTACCTTTTTTAGGCCCCCGTCGATTGTGCCAGCTTTAAGCTTGCTTTCTGAATTTGCGCACCCCAATCCAGTTTTCATGTAAGCCTGATCCCGAGGTAATCAAAGATGGACACCCTCTCTAGCAGGTTTCCATCTAAGCGGGGATTGGCTGGGTACTATTGCTTGCATTAAAATCCATGTATTTCGTTTTTTGTAGGTTGATCTACGAGCACCGATTCCTACAAAAGAACTAAAGTTGTTAAGGGCCCTTTGAATTCCCATGGGTGATTTAGAGAGAAGGAGGGTATCATCCGCAAACATCATCGCATGGATTTTGCGATTTGAAAGTTTAGGGGCGTCAATATCAGTCTCTGTGGTCAGTGACTCAACTAGGCCATTGATAAAGAGACAGAAGTGCGTTGGGGCCAGGACGCAACCATGGCATACACCTCTTTCTACCAGCAATGGAGCGGTTAATTTGCCATTTCTTCCTAACCGAATTTAGGCATAATTGCCTTGATGGAGACGTTCCAGCTGCTGACAAATATATGGTGGGACGCCCATATCCAATAGGAGTGCCCACAATTTCCCCCTCGGAACCAGATCAAATGCGGACTTAAGGTCCACAAAGATCAAGTAGAGTCTGCCACCCTCTAGAAGTACGGAATTCCAGTACAACATTTGAAGCCTGAAGATCTGATCGGTTGTTGAGATCTTGGCTCTAAACCAAGCTTGGAGGGGGCTAAATACATTGTGCTCATCCATCCAGCTCTGTAGCCGTCCAAGAAGGACGCGCGCAAATATTTTTGGGCTTACATCAATGAGACTAATTGGACAGTAGTTAGCAGGCAGAAGCGGCGAACCCTTTTTAAAAATGGGTATAATTTCAGCCTTCGCCCTGGTAGTGGGAATTGACATTCCGCAGAGAATGGCGTTGCACAAGGACCACAGGTAGGGGGTCCAAATAGCGAGTTCATTAAAAAAAGATCGCTGGGGATCTTGTCAAGCCCTGGGGCCTTGGAAGGTAAGATCCTGCTTACTGCTTCTGTTATCTCTTTTAGGGTAATAGGGGGGGCGGTTATCTCATATGATGTGAATGTAATGCCCACTCACTCCTCTTCGTCCATCTCCCTCACATATAGTGATTCAAAATGTGCCCTCCATTCGTTCTCCGCTATATTAGGTTCTATAGCCCTTTTAGCTTCCTGTGTTCCCATGTTAACTATATTCCAAAAAGTTAGCAAATCATGCGCACTTAGGGCGCTATTTAGGGTGTCCCATTTCTTGTTTTTCCAACCTTTTTTTGCTTACATAGTGGCTTTTTTATGGAGCACCCTTTTCTCTCTAATTAATGCCCTATCGTTAATTGCAGCAATGAGATCTGCCTTAGCCTTGCGGCAGCTCACGTTATACCATGGGTGTAGTGGACTTCCAGCCCCCTTTGTTCTTTTATTGGCGTTAAGGATATTAGCCAGACTGATTACTAAGTTTTGGTGATTGTTAAAGATTTCGGAGAGGGAATTTGGAACCCCATCATTCATAGATAGTAGTTCCACTTTTATAAAAAAAGGAATGATTATGTGGTATAATAGGGCCAGCTTTTCTTCGGATTGGCAAAAGTCGCCCCAGCGTACTCTCCTACAGTTGCTCAATTTTAACCTATGATAAGGTGATGATAATACTACAGATACGTTCTTATCACAAGGTGAAGTTACCACTAATATTGTATTGTATTGTGTTGTAATTGCATTTATATAGCGCTTACTACCCCGGACGAGGCGTCGAAGCGCTTTTTCGGCGAGTAGCACGCTACTCCGGGACCCATAGAGGATTAGTCTTGAATTATTATAGTGAAACATGCAAGTACATTTTAAGTGGTGGATAGGTTAGTCAGTTATTTGGATTTAGAATGATAGCAGAAGGATAGAGGACAAAGGTTTGTATTTATATAGCGCTTGTTAACGCACGCTATTCAGTAAGCCTACAAAGGACGAGTGGTGAATTAATATGGTGAAATAAAGTAATTTCAGTGGTGGATATTAGTGAGTTACTTGGAGTGAGAAGGATAGCGGAGGGATAAAAGGGGAAGAAAGATTTGCATTCATATAGCACTTGTTACCCCTGACTAGTGAGTATATCATCTGAGTTCTTGTAGGAGAAATGTCGATACTTGGCCAACCAAAATATACATTTGTTTTTACGTGCCGAGTAGGATTCCCTAGAGCCCTTATTCAGCCCTGGAACACCAGTTAGAATCATTACGCATGGTGTTGAGGGCAGGGGGGGATTAATAAATGGCAAGGCTAGGCTTACTTCATCACTTTCAAGATGTAGTGCAGAATTCGCACCCGCTTTATGACTAGACCCCTGTGGAAGGTGTTCACGGACATGTGACCTCGCTATATGGGACCTACTGTCTCTCCTTGTCGCTTGCTCCTGGGTTTGCCCCTGCCTGTCGTTTTTGTCATTAATCCTTGGCCTAGCTAACTCAACCGTTTCTTCCCGCCCTCCTGGCTAGTGTGGTTTTGTGTTAGGTTGGGAGACGTAGGACTTGGCAGTGTATGCTCCACCCTGGTAGCGGGAAGGATTTGTTGCAAATCTGAATATCTTGCAGGCTCGTTCCCCCTTAAAAGTACCTCAGTCTTGCCAGCTCAGGTTTCAACCAGAGATACAAGCTTATCTACCCTCTCCAACAAAATATTGAGGTTGTCTTTGACAATAACCCTCATTTGGGCCTGCATGTCCTTGACCAGTTTGTGTACCCATGATGGCTGCACCAGGCCTTCTTGCAGGGAAGACCCCATCTCCGCCTCTCCCAAATCGCCGGCACAAGACGTTCTGTGGGACACTGCTTGCGTCTGTGCCCAGTATTTGCTGTTGGTTTACGTTTACTTATTCGGGCTAAACCAGTAAGAATGTGTACAGAAAGTTCTTTGGGGCCAAGTGACTTGCGATCCTTAGCATGTGTCTTTGGGTGGTGAATAGGGGAGTCCAAGCCCAGAGCTGGTATGGAAAGCGAGTCCTTCTGGCTAGGAAGGGGTGCGGCTAGATCTGTGCTCAAGGATAGACGCCTTTCTGTCAATTCAATTTCTGTTGCCACTACTCATATTGCCCTCTGGAGCATCCTGTCAATGGAAGTTTGCTCGTTGGGCGTTGATATCTGTGGGGATCGAGGATGGGTTTTCCCCACACAAGTACGCTTTCCCATGATTGCAAATGGACCGTTAGGATGATCTTACAGCTATTTAACCCAGACAACCCTCAGCCACGTCCTATGCACCAACCCTTCACTTTCGGGAGTTAAAAGGGGAACCGGACTGCGGTGGGCAGAATTGCCAACAACCCTCAATATACAGGAGGGGTCCTCGAGTTAATTCAATAGGATTGGATCTCTACGAAGTAAAGACAAATTAAATACATTCTGACCTTTACTCCATTAGTCCAGGTGTCCAGCCTTAGAGGGGTGGCCCAGCCCAGCCTCTAACGGTCTCGAATGGGGGGCAGATATGCCTACCTTGGCCCAGGCACGCACGCACGCACGTGTCCCACGCAGCGAGAGTCTTTGATGGCTTTTGACGGCACCTCCTGGCGCTGAAAGAAGCAATGGCGTTGGCGGCAACACACCTGACCGCAAGGGATGCTGGGGAGTGTAGTCCTCCTCCCGGCTCCCGGTCTCCTGATCTCTTGGCCCCCAGCGAGGGGCGAACGTCAAGGCAGGACAAATGGGCTTCCCCACACATTTCCATCTCGAATACACGCTGGTCAATTACGGGATACATTTATTTTTTCAACAAAAAAGAGCTTCTAAAAGCTCCCGCGTTCCTAGTTGGAGAAGCTTGAACTTGAATATGAACGGCTTATATTGGTCACATAGCTTCAAGTCAATCAGTAATGGAAGAAGGTGAGCACAGTTATTGTGTCTCAAACCAGAGAAGATGGTGCAAAATGTTGAACTTCCTTTTCGTTTGAGGTTTTGTAGAAGAGAAGTGCTCACAAGGCGTAAATGAAAACAATTTAGCTTTCACAAAAAAATGGGGAAAAAATATTAAAAGTAGACAATCTTTTAGTGAACAAAAAGGGGGGAAGTAAGCTGCCATAAAGAAGTGCAAACTATGATGGGGAAATGTAAAAAAACAAACATGATGCCTAGAAGTGAGAGAGAGGGAGAGTATGAGAGGGTTTGTGTATCATGTGTGGTGGGTGTGGTGAATGCCTCTAGTGATCCAAGGTGTCAAACATGACGCAACAATACAGTGAACAGAGTTTTGAGATTTTTCTATTAAGGAACATGCATGCTTTACAGTTGTTGGGACACTATACAGTATGCAATTATAGAGGAGAACCAGAGATTCTGCAGGTAGCTGGCCATCTGGTTCACGCTTCGGTGGATCCTGCTGACTAATTGGGGTGCGGCTCAATACCACCAGCGATTACTCACTTGACGTACTAATTGATTTAAGGTTCATAAAACTTATTAAAAGATAAACGCACACCAGCATGCTTAGACATCTTCTTGGAAGGGAAACAAAGGCACATTGTACACAGATGTTCCTCCTGCCTGCAGAGCTCCATTGCCAAGATCATGGTTACCAATGTCAGGCTCAATACAAAAGAAGGCTTGTTTTAGCAAATGTGCATCATGAACAAAAGTGTTTAATGTTCAAATTTCGGAAATCAAGATTCTGCAGCTCTCCCTACCTAAACATTTCATTTAGTTGTTTTACTTGTTATTTTGAACTTCACTATGCACAATCATCAAATAAAAATGTTAAAGAAAATCTCTGCACTGTTGTGCATACCACACCTGTTTAAATATCACCCCACTTAGAGCTTCCTTCACAAGCGTTCACATTTGAGAACAATACCCTGCGGACTCGTCCATTGCAGGCCAAACGAAACGCAATTACACACTTTCTGTACTCGTCTCTTACAGGGGAGGTTAAGGATTCCTTACCTTGAAAGTCATAATCAGATGGGTGAAGTGGAACTCTGCTTCCAGATCCAGCTGGATTGTTACATTTTCCAAACCTACAAAAAGGCAAAGAAGGAATGTATAATGTAAGCTTCAATAACAGGAAGAGAACTGCAAAGTAACTGATCAACCAGGAAAACACAAGCACCCAGTACACAATAGCACTAGAGAGAATCTACAACAGAGACAGCCTTAATAACCAAATAATGTTTACAAAGACAACTACCAAACATCAGCACGGCCTCCTCCTTCAAGCCATATTAGGCCCTGGGGAGCCATCCCTGCAGGGGGTGATTTAAATTTTTAAAGGGGGGCCACATGGCCCCCATCCCCAAGTCTTAATTGGCACTGGGGACCACATCCCCTGGGGCCTAATTCTAAGGGGAGGGGGCATTGGTCCACCTCCCGGAGCCTTATTAGACTCTGGGGACCCCATCCCCTGGGGCCAAATTCTAAGGGGAGGGGGATATTGGTCCACCTCCCGGAGCCTTATTAGACCCTGGGGACCCCATCCCCCGGGGCCGAATTCTAAGGGGAGGGGGACATTGGTCCACCTCCCAGAGCCTTATTAGAACCTCGGGACCCCGTGCTGGAAGCTGGATTGAGGGTAGCCCGGGGAGTCCACTCCCGGCTGACCCTCTTGGCTCCCTCCCGGCCCACACCCTCGCGTGCGGCCGTGGGAGCCGGCGTGTACATTCTGGTCTGCCTGGTCCGGCGGGCAGACAGACGCGGAGGCCGCTCCCTTACTGGCTGTTCTTCGGGGGAGTGTGACATCACACCCCCCCCACTTCCTCCTCACTTTGGGCCCGACGGCACTCCCTGGCTGGACTTCGCCCCATCGCCACTTCCACACCGGGGCCATCTTCACGGGGGACGCCATGGCGCCCCCTGACTTCAGCCTTCCTGTCGGAGGCCAGGGTGGGCTCCTGGCACCCCGGTTGCCCAGCTTCCCGGGGAGTGCGAGGGTGCTCCCCGGCTTTGCTCCGGGGCCCAGGGATGGGGTCCCAGGCCCCCATAGACCTCTTTGCGGGGGCGTGACGGCGCCCGCCGCTCTCTGCTGTTGCCGGGAGCCAGGGTGGGCTCCTGGCCACACGTTTTGGGGAGCACGACAGTGCTCCCTGACTTTGCTTCGTGTTGGGGGCAGCCCCCGGGACCTGACCCACCCCGGGGGCATCTTTTAGACCGGCGGCGGAGCCCCACGCACGGTCAGCCAAAGGTTGCCTACCTTCTGGGGTCCCGATCTCAACCCCCAGGGGACCGATCTTGTCGATTTTGGCCTCTTCTTGCTCCTGATGGTGCGCCCGAGCCACTGGGAGCACTCTCCTTCGCCCTCTGTGTCTCCGAGAGGGGGGATTCAGCAGGGAGTTTCTTTACTGGCTCCCTGCACCAGCCTTTCGCCTGCTCTCCTCCTGGGCCTCTCTTCTCCCTACACAGAGGCCCCTGCTTCTGCGCACTGGTCCTGGACTCTTCTCCTGGCGCTGTTCAGGATCCTGGGGGCAGTCAGGGGGTTCCTCCTTCCAACTGCCCATTGCGCCAGGCTTCAGCACCTTCTGCCTCAGCAGACCACACCCCAGAGAGATCTTCTTTTCCTGTGCAAACACTTTTTAAAGTTTGGGGAGGGGGCTAGCAGGAAGTCTCTGTTGGCCCTATCACACAGCGACGCATCACTTCCCTGCCCCGGCTCCCTCCGTCCCGCCCAGGAAGTTTCAAGATGCTGTCGTCCAGGGTCTCTGGCCCCATCTGGTCCCCATCTGGTCTATCTGAAAAAGCCCCTTCCCCAGGGCTGCCTTCTCCCTGGTGCAGCCTGGTGCATGCCACCCTGTGATAGCTGCTGATGAATGAGCCTGTAGCTCCACCCGTCTTCTCTTCCTTGGAGAGGAGGCCATAGCTCGTGGAAGAAAGGTTATCAATCCAGCCTGCGGAGGTCAGCCCTCAGCCAGGCCCTGGTTATGGCAGTCTCAGAGAAATGTGACATTTCTGAATGACCCAAAAGTAGTACAAATAGGACTTTGGACTCTGCAGAATACTTCTTCTCACACCCGTTACTGTGAACTTTAGTGCGTGTCTGGAATCTGTAGACCTTAGGAAAGTTAATCTAGCCCATGGGCTCCACATCCCCAGAGGGGGATAATGAAATGAAAAACAGTAAAACACACTGACTTTCCCTGGCATGTTTTTTCCCCAGTGTCTAAAGCCTATTCCATGTCACCACCCCATTCTGCATAAGTCCTGACACACCAGTCTATCTGCACCTGCTCTTTGGATGGGCACGCTAGGAATCTCCCCTGCACAGCCCCTACACATGTGCACATGCATGTACAATGTGTCTGCATGTAACCAGCCCGGTGCCCCTTACTCCAGCTGCTGCGCAGTAGCCTGGTCAAGTCAGGGGGACACCAGTAAAATCCCCATGCAGTCTCTTTCATCTTAAGTTCACTGTGGGTGAGTCCCAACTTATGAGGCTCACCCACAGTAAAAGCTCAACAATTAGGTGCTCAAAAAGTGAAAAATCCGGGCAGCCCATAGTGTCAGAACCACCTTCTAACAGGGAGCTGCTGCATTTATACTGCAATTGTGAAGATTCCGGCCATGAACCCGTGTGTTTTGTATTCGATTACTTCAATTTTGAAAAATGTTAAGAAAGAAATATATTTAAAAAATGCAAGTTGTGATGTCTTTTCTTAGTCCCCCTGCACACTGTCATAACATGTCAGATTAAGAAATAAAGAATAAGAATTAGTAGCTAGTGCCCTGTCCCACTTACTTAAGATATAAAACACTCAGTCGTCCCATTACGATTAAAGAGAACTTCCACGTTCCTTCTTTCATTACGTCGACTGCTTGTGATTGGATGAAGGGAGTAGCTCCGATGTGCATCTCTCTCTGTTCACTCTGGATCGCCAACAGACTGATGGCGGGAACGGATGTATGACGTTACAACGCATACTTTTACAACGCCTACCTTTACAACGAAACTTTTACAACGCAAATACCATTACAACGCATGTATTTACAACGCATGTTTTTACAACGCAGATACCTTTACAACGCATATCATTACAACGTAAGTATTGGTAAGTATATAATAATTTTTTGTAATGTAAATTAATTGAAATTAATTTAATTTAATTAATTTAATTTAAATTTAATTTTACTTTATTTTTATCCTGTACCCCAAAAACCCAAAACTGACCCTGAACCCTAAAAATACCCTTTTACCCAAAAACCCAAAACTGACCCTGAACCCTAAAAATACCCCTTTACCCAAAAACCCAAAACTGACCCTGAACCCTAAAAATACCCCTTTACCCAAAACTGACCCTGAACCCTAAAAATACCCCTTTACCCAAAAACCCAAAACTGACCCTGAACCCTAAAAATACCCCTTTACCCAAAAACCCAAAACTGACCCTGAACCCTAAAAATACCCCTTTACCCAAAAACCCAAAACTGACCCTGAACCCTAAAAATACCCCTTTACCCGGGGAGTGCGAGGGTGCTCCCCGGCTTTGCTCCGGGGCCCAGGGATGGGGTCCCAGGCCCCCATAGACCTCTTTGCGGGGGCGTGACGGGCGTGAAAATCGCCTGCATGACACACAAGGCGGTACACCTAAACTCACCCGGCTACCTCGCTCAGAAACTGACAATCTCTGGGGGAATTAGAAACACGAGAGGCACAAACAATCTTCTGCTGAAACCTCGAAGATTCCGGAAGGAAAAAACATAGAAGCGCTCCTTCTCAGGAATGGCGCCTAGGATTTGGAACTCACTCCCTCCCGAAACCAGGCTTATCTCTTCCACTACACTCTTTAAAAAAGAAGTAAAAGCTATCCTCATGGCTAAATACACTTGAACTATTATCTCGAACTCTGTTAACACCCTGCACCGATCTGTACTACTTGTTTGACCCATTTACTTATTTGTATGAGTTGTCTTATTACTCACGTGATGGGCTCTGTAGCCACATATCTGTACTGTGTGATCTACTGATTTATTTGTTGAATATGTTCCCTCATGTACCCCTCTATGTAAAGAGCTCTGATATCTGCGAAGATCTTGTTCGCGCTATATAAAACTTTGAAAATAAATAAATAAATAAATACCCAAAAAACCCAAACTGACCCTGAACCCTAAAAATACCCCTTTACCCAAAAACCCAAACCTATAACATTTTAAATATAATTATATACTTACCAATACTTACGTTGTAATGGTATGCGTTGTAAAGGTATCTACGTTGTAAAAACATTTGTTGTAAATACATGCGTTGTAATGGTATTTGCGTTGTAAAAGTTTCGTTGTAATGGTAGTGCGTTGTAAAAGTTGCGTTCTAAACGTTGTATACCGGCGGGAACGTGGAGAAAAAATGCATTCCTTCTATCCAATGGAGGCAAGATCCTGGGATTCAGTACACACCTGGAGAGCCAATTGACGCTAAATGTCTATTATCTTGATCAAATAAATGTAAACAAAGTGCCTGGTTTTCTTTGGTTTCTTGCGTCCCTGCTCCTACTGCTCTATAGCTCTTTTTTCACTGCAGTCAAGCACCAGACTAATAAATGGCGCGTTTCCAGATATGCTTCGCTAACGTCCACAATGGGGAATTATTTTGTACCCCCTCCTGCCTATTGAGATTAAACACTGATGTGTGTCTACTGGAATTTGCACAAAAGCGTTTTATATTCGAACAAAAAAAGCTGGATAATGCCATTAACTCTAAATAGATTATGTGTTTGACTGCATCTATCTCTGACTTGGTTTCTCCATGTGTGCGTCCCACTCATGCGACATGGCATCTGTCATGATGCTGATGGCTTGTGGGACTGGTGGTTTGTTTTGCCTCTTGTTGTCATGGTCCGCCATTTTGAGAGGCATCACCTGGGAGTCACAGGCCCTAATGCAAACAAGGGGAACATGCCCCTGCCTACCCCGATATAGTATTAAATTACAAAGAGAATTAGAGTGACGTGTGCCCCTCATAACCATTGTCAGTGCACCTGTTGCACCATAACAAGCACACCCCAGGTCACACGTGTCCAGGTTCCACGTTCTACCTTTCTTTACTCCTCATTTCCTTTCACCCTCTTCTTCCTAGTCCTTGTCTGTTACTCTCTTCCCTCCTCAGCTTCTTCCTTGATCAAATCTTCTTCAACCCTTCTCCCCATTGCACCTTCAGGGAACCAAAACGCCTCCTTTCTGCTTTTATTACTGTGGGCCTGCGATTGCAAAACCGTCTCACGCTAAGAAAACGGGCCCCCACACTTCCAGACTGCCAGGGAAACACCTGATGACCAGTCCAGCCATGTGCACCCTCCTCTTCACTTGCCCCTCACTCTCATCCTGATCCCCTTTCTCACTCATTAATCCCTTGCCCTGTTCTGTCAGTTTTCCCTCTCTACTGCTTCCCCTCATCCTCTCCATTTCTGTGATTCCATTCATCCCTGTTCCACATTGCTCCCTTTAACACCACCCACCCTATATGGCACACCCGCCCTATACAGCACCCACCCTCAGAGGTGTAACAAAATCTGAGGGTGGGGCCCTGCAAACTACATGGGGGGCCCCCACACTCTGGATGCAGTCAGGAGCTCTCAGGCCAGGGGCCCCCAACCGTGCAAAGTGCGGGAGCCCCCCCCCCCGTACAACGGGGGCTTATGTTAGACACTGCCCACCCTCCCTTAAGAGTAAGCACAGACTAGGCCCCAGGCACGCACTGTGTTTGAAAATTCTGATCCCGGACCCTGGCCCACCTCCCGGCCCCTGCACCCGTTGCCCCACTGATAGCTACAGCTCTTGTATTTTCATTTGTCTGCACCTTGTTTGTATCCTCCCAGTCCACCTGCAATTGCAACCAATGACTGTTTAGCTGCATTTTGACTAGTCTCGAATGTAATTATGGATTTGCAATTTACTGGACACATGATGCCATCACACATAAAAGTTTCATAACATTCCTCACTGTCAGACAACAATACGTCTAGTAAAGGGGAATCTGTTCTGCAATGCAGTTATATTCTCAATTGGTGTTGGGGTAAGAGGAGGTTGGCATCGAATGCAGCCCTAGGAAGGTTTTGATCGCCTCTGGTGTCGGAATGATTTGTTTATGCTCACTGTGCACTCCAACCGAGGCAGAGTGTTGAGCACTGTCTGCCTTTTGCACTGTTGAAAGTAACTCGGCTCTACCAGGCAATCGTCCACTTGTGGGGAGGCATGAATTGTAAGACCTCTCAATTGAGCTGCCACTACAGCCATTGTTTGTGAACACTCATGGAACACATTCTATGCCCAAGTTAAGACCTTGAATTGAAAAAAAACAGTTTTTCTGACAAACCAAAATGTATTTTCTGAGTGCTGGATGCATCAGGATGTGGAGGTAAGCATCCTTGAGGTCTTTTGTGAGGTAATGACTCTCCTCCAGTAAAATAAAGATTATCATTTGAAACCTCAGCATTTTGATGAATCTGTGAACAGGTCCAATATCTCACAGTCAATTGAGAAGATAGTCGTTTTTTCTTCCCTTAAACAGCAACGGATGCTGTGGAAGCTCAATAAATAATCCATTATTTAAGGTATAGCCCATGTGGACCAGGCCCCTACTTTTACCCCGCCTTGAAAGATCTTTAGAATATGCAAGTTGTTGCCATGAACCTGTAGCTTGGACCGGAACTGGCTTAGGTTGATCCTAAAATTGCACTGCAGATGGGTGACTTCCTTGATCCAATCGATACGAAGTGTGCTTCTATTCAAATGATCTTTATATTTATAAAGCTGCCATTGCCTTCTCATTGCGCCCTTTATTTCTTATAACGATTCATCCATTTGAAGACCAAACACGTTCTCCTGTGAAAGGTGTTAATGTTTGCCTAATCTTTCAGTTTGAAGCTCAAACTACGTAGCCTGGCTTGTATTCTTAACACATTGCATGTAGTTGGTTACCTGCTAGCTTTGTCTGCAAAATAAAACGCTGATTTTAGGCAGGTATGCGCAATATTGTTCCCTTCATGCACTGCTGCGTTACCTTTTTTTGCATGTCCTCTGGGGTGTGCTTCATTAATTTTCCACCTCCTCCTATTGCTAATGTATAAACCTGTTTAGAAGGGAGCTGGAGTTGGCTATGCACCACTGAATAGCTGCTGCCTCCATCTTGGTCCCTACTGCCACTAGTTTCTTACTGTCCTTGCCAGGAAGTGGGCCACATGTATGTGACTGTCAAGTACCCTCTTCCTTGCATGCACAGCTATCAGAGAATCTGCTTCCTCCAGTGTTCTCATATATTGTGGATCTTGAATTGAAGATCTAATTTGTCTCAATACTTGGAGTGACCGTTCTAGCTGTAGCTCATCTACTATAAACCTCTGTCCCGTGGCATTATAGCTGGTAATGTACGTAAATACTGATGTTTTCAATGTAGTAGGCTTGGTGTCTCGCGCAGGAGATCGGAGTCACCTTGGTTCTATATCCATTTTGACTTCATTTTGTGTTCGCTGCTCTCTTAGTGTTGGGCCAATCTAAGCATATGTCATCTTGGCAGGATACTTTGACTGGATAATTCTTTTTGTGGGAAATCGGCCTCTAGATCAGCTTCTCCTCTGGCTCAGTCTTAGAGAATATCTCCCCATATTCAGTGTCTGACATAATCTGGAGAGTTTCATAAGTAGAAGTTTTTTACTACCTGCTTCCTCCTTCTGTATCAGTGATGCAGCAACCATTAGTGTCCTTTTAATACCCATAGGTTTAGGAACCTCAAGGGCAGTGAAAGTAGCTTCAAAAGAGTGCTTCTTATTAAGGAGTTCTGCTATCTCACCATGGAGAGCCTTCTTTAACAACCTAGTCAAGAGATCCTACATTATTTCTTCTGGGTTGTTTTTTTTAGCTATTTTCCTTTTCAATTGAGGTCTTCTTTTTTCCCTTTTAAACATCATCACACAAGAGCTAGAGTCCACACTTTTCAGAAACTCCTTTTCAGTACATTTGTACTTGGATCCAGAAGGATGTGGATTTGGCCACACTCTTTAACTGAAGTATTTTTTAACATTTATGGATTTCTTTCTGAGACCTTTAGTTTTATGCCCACGGCTTCATCTGGCCTACTAGAGGTTTTGATGGTCTCTCTCTGAGCATCCCCAAAACACTTTCATTAGGAGCATTGTCCACTTAGGGTCTTTCATCTATTTTAAATGCATTTCTTCGGGAACCAATTCTTGTGCCTGGGCATTCTGGTAAGTGATAATTTAAAGGTCAGGTTCAGGGTGATGTTCTCCTTCACACTCTTCGGAAACGCCTTCTTCCTTTGAAAGCCCAATTTCCTGCATAGACCTAGCTCTTCTTTTTCTAGCTTTGTTTGACCTGCCATGTTCATCTTAGCCTGAAGTGGTAGTATGATTTTCTTCTTTATGTATTAACCTTTTGGTTTGAAAAATAGTCAATCATTCTAATCCTCAGACAATTGCCTTTTGGGAAGCAGAGCATGCACACTGGGTGTTTATTGTTTACAGCAAACTTTCATTTGCAGTTCAGACAGAACTTGGGAAACAAGTTCATACTACAAAAAGAGCTTAAGACAGCACTCATCCAAATAAAAATTCTCTGACTGGGTCAAAGACCATTAGCAACATCTGATCTTGTTCCTGTGTCAATCATCCACCAACACACCAATTTGGATCTTGTCCCTGTGTCAATCATGCACCTCCACACCAAATTTAAATTCTTTGATTTCACAGTAAGATTCTCCACCTCTTTCTATTTTGTTCAAAAGCTCTTCTCATACACCTCCAAACCCACCGGTGGAAAAAAAAGAATCTAAAATGGAGATCATTTATAGGGTCATTGTGGGATCATGTTAGGCATCATAGTGCGTCATATCGACTCAGCCCATGTCGATGGCCAAAGGAAAAAAACCTTTTTAAAAGCACTAAATCTTCCAACCCAACCACTAGACAGCCGAATAATGCATTTAGGCTAGGTTTCTCATTCCAAAAATCAGATTCCATTGCAAACATGTGTACATATGCCTATCATATCATTTTGTGGAGGAAAGCCCTAAACCCACAGTTAAGTGATTACAATAAGTTACAATTTTACACATAAAATGTATAGAAAAGAATTCATTTTGTGAGGTAGAGCAGATCACACTTGTATACGCAAATGGATATCAGCGAGAAATATTGGAGGCTATTAATCTAGAAAATCACTTTTTATTGAAATCTTACAATATGGAAGTGGTATGACTGACGGTTCATTTTCTTGAGTGGTTATCAATTTCTACGTGCCTTGTGGAATATTTTATCTTTATTATATTCTAATGAGTTAGTTTATTTGAAATATATTTTTCTTTGTGTTGTTTGTGAAAATCTGCATTAAATAATGCCAGCACAAGGACCAACCAAAGCCTCTCAATTTAGTAGATGAGACAGTTGTGCAATCTCAAAGAAACCATTCCTGACCAAAAAAAGTCATAACAACGTCATTCTCTGAGGTATAGCAAAACGGTGAATTGTTTATTACCTGTCTCCGACTGCCACCACATGTCAAGTCGGTTGGGAGCAAATGTTGTGACCACATTTTCTATCCGATGGCTATCTTGGTGGGTGGTTTCGTTGAAAGGTTCCCTCGAATCGCAAAGAAAACACTTTTTTTCCTCCTGAAAGGTTAAAGTAAATTATCTGTTACACTCAAACTCAGCAAACTTCTGGTGTTGAGGCAGCAAAAGCATCAGGCAGCAAAATCTTTTTGTAACGCCCTTCTGTCACTCCCCAACTAACACCGGCAAATAATATGAGGGATGGATGTGGAAAGCCCATTACTACAGGTCGATCTGTGCTACAACTAGGTTATAGTAACCAAGACGTATGGCTTGTATAGCCCTCAATATTTGCTGCGCAAGCCATGACATACCCAGCACAGCACAATCAACAGTGGATAATAGAACACCACAATCTAATTCTTTTGGCATGAACTATATACAGGGCCACTAGAATTATGCCATTCTGTGGATTCAGCGTTATCCACATAATTACCGATAACCCATAGTTCGCACGTACACTATCATTTCCTGCATAATCGACACATTTTAACAAAAAAGATGTTTTACTTCTAGCTCAAACGGACTAAAAGTTATTAAAAGATGGAAGGCCCTTATTAAAGGCGGACAGGTCATCATACAATTGTTTATCGCTCTATTTGTTTGTTAAACTGGTAGTAAGTATAATCTTTGCCCAGACAGTGTTACTATAAGTAAAAATAACAAAGCAATACGATCACAAAACGTGCCACATTATGACATATACTTTGCCTTTTATTGCTGCATAATTTAGTCAAACCTTTCACATAATTTGGTACGCCCTTACTGCATGAATCCAGCAGCCCGGACCATATATCACACATCTCCAAAGATTCTAGGTATATGCATATATGACCGCAGCTATGCTCACTTTCCCCTAAATGCATGCACATGCGCAGTAACACTCTTTCAGTAAAATGTTCAGGAGTCTCTGCCATAGACACACACAGCACCTAAACACTGCCCACATGGCCGCAACGCGTGTTCACATTTCATATCCATTAAACAGCGGCTCTTTATACTTATGTATCCTATCCATTTTCTTTTCCGCTTCAGATTCACGTGTAGATGCTAAAAAGAACACCAAATAAAAGCAGAACTCTGATCCCCAGGCACGTTATCTACAAACCATATAGAGCAAAACAGGAATATTATTTCGTGAATAGCGCCTCCAAGTAATAAGTGCTACCTATCAGCAAATGCATTTCAGCACCGACAGGCATAGGAGGCACTATATAAATGTAATTACAATGCAATTATATTAAATGTTATTTTGGTCCAGGTACGCAGTGTCTAGGTCAGGTGCCTAATGGCAAAGCATGCCCTCTCTAAACATATGCATATTTCATGTTCCTCCGGTCAGGACCCTCTAGCAATGAAGAACAGTCAAGGCTCAGTCCAGAAGAGGGAACAAGAGGTAGACATGCAGGATGGTTTATATGAGACCAAGAACGTAAACAAGCATCGGCAAACCCAATACTTCTGGTCTACGAGAGAGTTATTGGCTTAGTCAATGTCTTTTAGCCATGTTGTATACCAGCAAGGTTTCAACCAAGCATGGCTAAAAGCAGTAAAAAACAAGCATTTGCAATGCAATAGGTCTCGCAGTTGTGAGAGTTTGAGATATTAGCATTGTAAATGGCAATACCTTTTATTAACGTGTTGGTTTTTAAAACATAAATAAAAGTCATTGTCATTTACAATGCCAATAGCTTAAACTCTTGCAAATGCGAGACCTATTGCATTGCAAATGCTTGTTTAGGCTGGATGTGGTTTTCAGTGCAGGCACTGTGAAAGAGGATGCACAGGAGTGGGGGCGTGTGTTTTTTTGGCTCTCTAGAGTCTAGACAGTTTGTCAAGGAATGTATTGAGGCATCCTATACATGTGATGTTAAACCAGCCCAGGTATGGCATCATCACTGTGAATATCAACACAATTGCCCTTATTTTTCGCAGGAGTGTCAATTAATTGCAAAAAGGGGCATACTCTGGCATGTGCATCCCTCATAATAATAATAATAATTGTAAAAAAACACACTTAGCCCACTCAACAGTCACCTCTGTGTCCCTGCACACAGCATATCTGTGCATGCATCACTGCTTGGGAATAAACACATCAGCAGGCAAGAGGTCTGCTTAGTATGAAATGTGGAGGAGACAAATAGGGTGGGATGTGTCCTGTGACAGAGATCTCCATGGGTGATGTGCTCTGCGTGGAAATCTGCAGGAGTGAGATCTACTAGGGAGATGGATCGGAGGGGGAGATCTACTCTGGGAAAGAGTTAAAGAAGGGGCAAGTGGCGCCCAGAGGAGATGTGCAGACGAGTCGAGGTGACGATCTGATGAAGCCTCAGATGTACACTGGGGGGGTACTCAAGATCCGCAGAGGTCGGCAGACGTAAAGTGCAGTGGGACAGAGAGCTGCTGAGGTGTTGGGGGGGAGATGTGCCCGAGGGAGAGGCTCTGGGTATTGCTGGGCTGGGAGTAGCATAGAACGCAGTCTCGTCTCTCTCCGCTGTGACCAAAACTCTCAAGTGCTGCGTCACTTGTGTGAGAGGGCATCGGTTCACTGCAGTGTGGGCAGCAAAGGGTAATTACAGTGCAGTGAAGGCCGCTCGCAGTGTGGCACTGATGTAACGGTAGGCGCGCCCAGTGTGTTGGCCTTGAGTGAGTGCAGCTGACAATGTGCTCGTGTTGCAGTAAAAGCAAGCTCCCGGTAGAATGTTGCTGGGGTATGACTAGCTCCCAGTGTGGGTTACTAGCACCCAGTGTGACATCACTCCATTAAAGGCTAGCTCCCTTGCGCGGTCACTATAGTATGGACCCAGTCTGGGGCAGGTCACCTTGTAAAGAAACAGTGCAGTCAAAGAGTGTTTCCAGTTTCCAGCCTAATACCACTGACAGTTTCCAGCCTAATGCCACCGACATGAGACAAGCTTCAAGTGGAATATCAGAAGAGTGACCCGATGCAAATCTGATGCGACTAATAATTACAGCTACCAGTGTGCTCTCACTGCAGTAGGGACACTTTGTTTCCAGTGTGCGTCAATGTAGCAGGGACGGCTCCCAGAGCCTTTAGTTGCCTCAGATAAGCACTTGAGATCTCTTTGTACGGGTTCTGTTCTGTGTGATGTGCAAGCGCTCTGTGCAATGGACACACTGCCTAGTAGTGCACACAGCCTGATGACACATAATACATCTCTGAGCGTGCTTGCACTCGCATCGGTTTTCAGAAAGGGGGTTTAATTACAGCCAATCACATTGCCGGGTGCCTTGCGCCTTGCATTTTTAAAAGTCGGACTCCCCGGAAAGGAACAGATAGAACAAGCGCTGACCATTGTGGGTAGGCAGGGGGCATCTGTTTTCACTCAGCTGCGCATTTATATTTGTATCGCGCTTTCGCTTAAAGTGAAAGCGCCATGCAGAAATTAACACGGGGCTGAGTGAAAACAGATGGCCCCATAAAGATTAAAAAATTGCTTTGCGACAGCCGCAAAGCAGACGACCCTGTCCGGATCGGTTGGGCGTAAAGAGAAAGGGCAACGACTACAAAACCCAATTTCCAATGGCAGGCCACTGTTTATCATAAACGGTGATGCCAGCCAATGGAAATAAGGGGCGGGGTTTTTAAGACCCCTTCTGAAATCTGCTCTCTTACAATATCTCTCGCCCAGTGAGCAGCGCTTTGCGCTGAAACGCCGAGCGAGACCTAAAAAGTGCTATGACACGGCTAGCACTGGCTACATTAGAGCTGCTGGTGGGGCGAGAGGCAACACAGAGGGAGGTCACAGCATATGGGGGCAGCACAGAGGGAGGAAAGCGCTATGAAGCGGCCAGCGCTAGACACATAATAGCACATTTTTTAGTTTATTGCGGGGTGGGAGAGCAGGAGGCAAAACGGAGGGAGCTGTGTGGGAAACAAAATACACTGAAAAACACAAGGGGGGCAAGTTGGGGCAACACAGATGGAGATGGTGGGAGGGAGGAACTGGGAGCGAGAACATGGACGAGGGAGGCAGGATCGGGGAAAGCAGCAGGGGTGAGGGAGGGTGAGCGGGGGCAAGCACCAGGGTGAGGGAGGGCGGGGTTAAGCAGCAGGGACAATAGAGGGCAGATGGGGCAAGCAGTGGGAGTGAGGGAGAAATACAGGTAGGAGCCAGTAGAAAAAGACGCTCCCTGATAGAATACTTAAACACAGAAAACTTTAGCACTGGAAGGACAAAAGTAATGCATCCATGCTCCAGGGGGGGGGGGGGGAAACACACAAAAAGGAAGAAACCCTACACCGATGATCAATATGAAACAAGTAAATAGGAGTGACAATGAAGCCAACCATTAGTAAGGAATTACACTGTTAGAAAATCAAAGGAAGAGAGCACGCATGCATTGTGTAGGGGAGACCTAATGGATGAACATGGCTACAATCGAAAAATACATTTTACAAACCAGTCCAGTGGGAATAGAAGCTCATTTGTCTCCCTTTTGTCAATATAAATTACATTTTATACCCAATATGTTTGTCTCTCTCTATGGTGTTCATTTTGACATTGGTGTAGTTGCTCTGCCTGCTAAAGGCAACACTGCAGTGCCTCAAAGTTTGTGGGGCTAGGCTGCGGATTCATTGGAAATGCATCTTCTGACGCCATCATACTGCCGGGCATAATGTTCAATAAGAATGTGCCAATAAACATACCATCCCGTAACAAACAGTTCTTCAGGCCAGATAAAAGTATGTGTTGGTTACTACTGCACTTTAATTTCCTCTGCCAGCTGCGTAAATCAGCTTCCAGGACAGTTTACAGCCATTTATTTGGCCATATCCTGGAGGCCACTTTTTGAGTGTTTTCATGCCAACATTCCACCTGGTTATAGTTTGTAGATTTATATAGCACAGCTTATCATCCATGAGGGTATCCAGACGCTGTCCATGGGCAAGGGAAGATTAAGGGACTTCCCCAGAATCACAGGATGTTGCTACGACACTGAGACTCGAACCCGGATCCCCAGCTCTCAAGTCAACAGCTCTGGCCGCTGCACCCTATCCTCCGCTTTAAAGCAGTAGACTAAATCATGAAGTGTGTAGGGTCATAGATTTGCATGAATCTATTACCCAAATCTGCATATCAGAGTCAATTACCTACATCACAAAGATGGCAAGGGTGTGTAACTTATTCGGTTTACCTTCATATGGGAGCCTTGCAGCGAGGGCAGTTTATGGTCATTGCTAAAAGTTGAGGGTCTTTCATTTTCCAAAATTAAATGAATTGGTCAGCTAGTCTGCTTGTGTTAGATCCAGATGTGACTGTGAACTGTCCTGCTACAGAACAGGCAAACAACATAGAACCAATTAGTAAATATGGGGTCCACAATCCATGAAATGTTTCTTTGACTTACATACTGGTAGTGATATATTTTTATTTAGTTTTATAATGTCCTGTGCAGTCCCTTTGGCTATTTTTTAGCATTGTAGTGTAGAGAATGTATGGCTAATGCTTGATCTGCACACTCAATATCGGACATGTGCCATTTGTACAATGCAACAACAACAAGGTGATGTATGGAATGCTTGAATTACTCTCAGCCACCGGTTATCATTCAGGGCCACAAACTCCGAACAGTTTTGTCCTAATCAGGTCCCACCATTGAGGTATTGCTTGAGTTCTATGGCACAGTGGTAACGATTGCTTGTGGTCCCTTCTGGAGTGAGCCTCGCCTGGGAACTCAGGACAGACTGGTCCCTTGCGGAGCCAGGTCAGTACCGATTTGTATAATGCAGGCCTTTGTTCAGAAAGTCATGGTGGGAGAAAAACTATGGACTAGAATGCAACATTGTCAGTCGTCGAGATTAATTCAAGCATCCCACCCGTCACCTTGATGTTGTTGCAGTTGACACCTTAACCACATCGATGGCCGTGTCCTCATGACGAGCTGAGCCGCAACGCTCGCACCTGGGGATAATTCCCCCGCTGTGCTGAGCGTTCTACGAAAATGGGTGTGCCCGTGACAAGCTGAGCTCGTCATGTGCACACGGCCACTGTGGCTCGTGACGAGCTGAGCTCGTTACGAGCACCAGGGCGGTATGCGCGCCCCCCCACCCCCCAGCACAGCGGGGGAATTACCCCCGCTGCAAAGGGGATAAGTGTGATGGGTAAGCCTAGACTTGGTCCCGTACTCACTGTGGCACAGGACTCAAGCTAGACCTCACAGATGAGACGTAAGTAGGTAGAAACCGGTTTGGGGCTGCTTGTGGTACCTTCTGGAAAGGTCCTCACCTGGCAGTTTTGGATGGACTGTTGCAATGAGAAGCAGGGTACTGATTTGCACATGTAGGGCCTTTGTTCAGAGAGATAGGTGGTAGGTGAAAAACGATGGACAGGAATGTGGGCCCAACTGACTGCCAGTGAATTAGATTCATTCAAGCATTCCATTCATCACCTTGTTATTGTTGCACTGATACAACGCAAGCATGCGTCTAAAAAATGAATGCAAAAAGCCTGTTGCCTACATTATCAGGGATCTTATTTCGAGATGGATGCCAAAATCTCACATAAGTGATTGGCAATGACTAACAAGAAATGGCAAAGTCAATAGGTCTTGCTTGGCTTTAGAAGAAGAGTGTCGAGCTATTATCTTTGCCTACACATTTGTTTTAGTTTACCATTCCCACATGCCTTTCGGATATGTTGGAAATGTAAAGTGAAATACAAACATCAGAACGGATACTGCCGCATCCCAATGCATGTATCGCTAAGCATATGGTGGTATTTGTCATAACACATGCAGCATGAGGTGGTGGTGGCCTTTTGGTTTCCTTTTAGGTCTTGCCTAACAGACCGTGCAACCTGTCTAATTGTGAAAGGCCCATGGTAAACTTGCAGTGGGCATATACCAAGCCAATTGTTCACCATTGATTGGCTTTATTGTCACTTATTTGCTTGCTTCTTATTCGGTGGCTGGTCTTTTTTTCCCTCTCCTGGAGCTCAACTGCTTTGTTTTCCTTTTGATTGGCTGACTTATTCTTCCATTGCTCACAGTTCGGGAACCATGCTTTTCTTTTTCATTCAGCATTCCATGAGAGTGGAGATGTCTTCTAGCTCCCTTCCTCGTGTGCAGCTTGTCACCTACCCTCAAATATCCACCCCTCTCCTAGGTCTATATTGCTCTCCACCCTCCCAGCTTTTTTGTAACAGCATATCCGTGAGGATATTTTTTGTTGCAGTATGGCTGAAAGCAAACTTATTTTAATTATGGGTTTTTTATGAAGCACAAAACAACATCCTTAAGTTTCCCAGTGCTGGAAAAAAGACAAAGGTCTCAATTTAACAGCTGACAATGTTCAGCTAATCCAGATCCTATTCAATGAAAAGACAGGCATTCATCAGTTTCCTACATTTCAGTAACTACCTTTTGGTTATATTTGGGAGAGAAGGGGGTTCTACAGTTTCACAGTAACTACTGAGAACTGCTTCCCAGCGTTGAACTGCAAAATCTAGGCACCTTTACTAATAACACCCGTTTGGATCTCAATATTGCGTTTCAGAAAGTAAAAAGAGAAACAGCTTGTTTGAGGGTCATATTTTCCCCTGTACAAGCCTTTTTGAACCAGACCAAAGCTTTCAAATTGATTCTTTGCTGAGCTGGCAGACAATCCAGTGTAGTTAGCGCACCTGAAATGGAATTGAATTTGCCGATGTTTAATATCAGTCTGACTGCTGAATTTTTAACCATATGTAACTTTTTAATGGATTTGGCTGGAATTCCTAAATACACAGTTACAATGTTATAATATAGAAGTTATAAAGCATTTGCAATTTGAACCCTTTCTTGAACTGAAAACTACCAATGAATCTCTTCAAAAGCCTCAATTAGAAAAAAAATGACAATTTTAGTACCTGAATCTATCTGTTGAGTTAATGTTAATACAGCATCCATTTTTTTTAATTGTCTTTATTGAATGCAGCATCTATTTTGATCCTTAGACAATCAACAGGGATTGATTTTTGGCCCAAAGAAGAAGGCCAGAAAGCCTGGATCCAGACAATAAAATAAAGAAAGGGGGTAAAGATCTAAGATTTCCAACCATTCAGCTTTAAATTATGTTGTCTTATCTACTCATGGACCTTGGCTAAACTGTTCTGTAGCACAGCAGTTTTCTGCTCTGGCTCACTGTCCCCCACAAAATGTATCCAAGTGTAATCTGCATACATAAGCACCCTGAGACCGAAGGATTTACTCGGCTGGGCAGAGGATCCCATGTAGAGGTTGAATAATAAAGGTGATAACACCAACCCATACAGTACTCCACGCTTATGGGCTTTGATCTTGACAAAAGAGTACAAGGCTCCACCTGAAAGCTTCCATTAAAAAGAAGGCTGCAAAACCATTTAAGCAAGATTCATTAAATAACCCAAGGTGCAACTAATGAGGATCTTTACATCAGCAATATTTACGTTTCAAGGTTAGAACAAAGGTGGATTGGACAATACATCAGACATCACTCTGAATCAGGGTGGCATTTAGCCCCAGAATGCATTTGATACTCATTAAATAGGATTACGGTTGCTTAAAAAAGCCTATAGCAGTTGCAGTTAAACTGTAAAACTTCAACAAATAAAACAGTGCTATTTCTAAAGGCACAAACTATTATTAGAATGACATTAAGTAACGCATTTACAAAATGTACTCTGGTTAATGTAAGTGAATAACAACGTTGATAAGAGTCAAATAAAGTATTATTTTATCACTAGAGGTTTCATGATCTCATCGATTTAAGGAGATGGTGATATAACCTAAAACGGTCCAGCCTTTCAACTCCAATACAGTGTCCTAACCGATTTCAATAGTTTGCCCTGTAGAAAATAGTCAACGAAGCAATGAATTAAACAAGAAATGTTAGATTTTTCATAAAATTTAATATGTCAGGGTGAGGCACCGTTGATTAAGTGCACTTTATGAAATACTTCAATTATCTCTGGATCAAATGCTTGATACATGATGCTTTCATCCAATTTTCTTTTTCTAGTGTCATCACATCTAAATACTGATGGAATGAAGGCCTTCATTTGTTCCATGTTCGGTTACGAGAAACTACTTGGTCCAGAGAGGCTTACTCACCAAGTCATCTTCACACATTCTAAATACAAGGAGTTTTGATGTTGGGGGTCCGCGCTGCGAGAGTGCGAGTGGCTGCCATCTCACATCAAAGAACACCTACTGATCGAGGGAATCTCAGCAGACATGATACAAGATCACTGCGCTCCCACATGTTATACCTGAAGAGAAAGGGCCTGATAGCCCAACACCTAGGTCTTCAAAGTGCCATTGAGGAAGCACCAGCTGTGCAGCTTGGGGCACTGTTAAGGTCCCATGACAAACTTTTAATGCCCTTTTTCAGGCTCTTATGGGGGCAGAACGAGCTTCTACTTTCTGCACAAGACTGTAAATGATGTTTCTGAGATCTTCGCATCTCGGTTTCTGAATGTTGTGTGTGGTTTCCAGCAACACCGACGCCTGCAATGGGCAGTCTACTGGGTGGCACGCGCTACGGATTATGTGTGCCAGAGACATCCCAACTATCCCCCAAGCCTGACTGAATGAAGGAGTATTGTCCCTCTATTGTGGAGGCTAGATTGGAGCTTTAGGGGAGCAGGTTCTTTTGGATGTCTGCCGATCCCAGCTACACGGAGTCGACTAGAGCACAGGAATGGGGGGGGACGTGGGTTAGCACTGATAGAAGGCAGCAGTCTCAGTTCCACAGCCGAACTCTCGGCACTGGACAGACTGCCTCGGGAGGGTAGGTCAATGCATTTTAACCTCCGTCCAACAATTCCATGATATCATTATTAGTTGTAATTGTAATTTGTGGGTTAAGAGGCGGAGTTTACTGCCCCTTGTGTTTAACCTACTTCATCTGGGGGTGTCTGAACACCTCAAGGGTCGTTCTTGTGCAGGGTGTGAACATCAAGGTCGGTGCCTTTGGCTAGGAGTGGGAGTCGTACACCCATGGCCTTCTGCCTTGCTGCTCTAAACGCAGATTTTAAAGGCGCTCTTCTAGTCCAGGCAAACTGGACAAGAATGCCCCAAGGGTTCGCGAGAGCCTCGAAGCAGGTCCCTCTCACACGCTGCATTAAAACCACTTTCGGACAGACACATACAACGACCGCTGCTTGCCCATTCCACTTGGGACCTGTCCTGTCTTATAGATACTCAAAAAAACAATTCTGCCAAGTTTCACATACTACAAAAAAATAAGATGCTAGGTCCCAAGGGCGGAACTTGTTTTAGATTCATTTTCCTGCTTTTTGAGTATGACGAGGGGACAGTTATGAGACGGAATAAAGTAAAAAGTGATCAGAAACCCTGGAATAGGAAAAGAAAATCAGTTAAGGTGGCTGGGCAAAGATGAAACTCAGAGTCAAATTATAGAACAATGGCCAGCATTTAAGAAACACTTTTAATAACTGACAAACTGCAGACGAGGAAGTCGTCTAGACAGCTCTCTACAATACTAGACATGTGAATGAAGTTTAGTGTGCTGCTGATAACAAGCAACCGACAGAGACAACTGCAGGCTGGAACCTCCCAGCAGCTGGATTAAAGAGATGAAGTCACCAAAAACACAAACACGGCAAATTACGACCCCAGGACTAAAGAATGCAAATGTAAATCATAGTATCAAAGTTAGTTAAATGATTTCACAGAGAAAGTTAAAATGTTCGTTGTTTTAGAAAACACAAGATTCAGTCCTGGCTGCATTTGCCGGCTATCGTTGTACATACACAGCTGCATAAACATTCGTTTGCTGTGTGTTTTACAATCACTGTGGAAACTCTTCCCACCGCTCATTCCGGGGAAGGATGAAGGCTTCTCAGACTGTAACGTGCAAAAGGGAAGGAAGAAATCCTCGCAGGTCCAACTGTGCCAACAATGAGCGCCTGATGACAGCTTCCCCGCCAGATGTTCCCCATAAAGTGCAGGGGGGGGGGCTATGGGAACATTTCTGAAGCTCAAGTGTGGAGGGGACGGGAGTCGCTGTGATGAGACGCTGCTGCTGGGGTCGTTGAACCCACACACTCCCACGGGATGCAGTACTACTCCTTACCTGCAGGTGGCTCACGATGCAGTAGGGCTCGGGCTTGTGCAGTCCGCACGTAGAGGACGACGTCAGCTGCTGCGCTCGGCCAATAAGAAGGTCGCCTGTAGCAGGGTAGCAGCTTCCTTCTGCGCAGCCATAGCTGAACTCTGGCTCCTGGGCTCGAGTGTGAAGAAGGCACGTGAGGCACAGCACTGAGGAAAGAGGATAAAGGGGTCAGACAGGTAGTACGTAGAGAAGGGCTAATCAACATAGAATGATTATTGCCCTGTTAAACTCGCGAGGCATCAAAAAGTGGCTGAGTTTTAACTACTCAACAATGAAACATAAGGGGGTTCCTCCAAAGGAGGAGACTGCGTAAGTGAAACCTGCTAATTTGGGGGAACGGTAAAATAAGTTAAAAAACATTTCTGAGGTTGGGCAAGTAGGGACCAGTGCTATGAGTGAAGTTAACAATAAAATAAACGTAAAAGGTTCTACATATACTGAAATAAACAGCTCAGCAGGCATTATGCTTCTTCACAGATGATTCAATGACACGTGATTAAAACTCTGGAAACTGCAGAAGGGCCATTAGGGCTTGGGCCAAGTCAGTTGTTTTTCTGCAGTCTCCTCTGCTGGGCGTCTTAGTTTGTTGTTGTTCTTCATAGGATACATAAATCGGTCTTCTTGGTTCAGGGCTGCCCCCTAATTACTGTATTTAGGGGGTGTTTTATGGGTCTCAAAGAGTGACTACACTCTTGGTTTGCTTAACCCACGTGGGTGAGTGGGCACAATCCCTAATCCTGATTGGAGAGTGCCTGCCATCTGCAAGATGGTGGGCACTGAAGAGTGGGATGCACCTAGCCTCCCTCACCCGAGGGGTGGGGTTGGGAGAGGCCTTTCTTCCCACTGAAAAGAAGGGGAAGACAGGAAGGGGGCCTGCTCCCAATAGCAGGAGAGGCTGGGGGTCGTGTCACAAAGGCGGCAAGGCCTTTGAAGCTCCCCTACCACAGATCGCTCTTCCTGACCTGGAGTAGGTGTGATCACCTCCACACAGGAAAAGCTTTGTTTCTGGACTCAGGGAGCAATGGCTCCCACTCCAGGGGTCCAAAAATGCAATGTGTTTTGTGGTGGCAAGTTGGTGTTTACCAGTCAGGGAACGCACCAGAGGCTGGTCATTTTTCAGGGGGCATCTCTAAGATGCCCTTTGAGTGCATTGTATAATAAATCCCACACTGACATCAGTGTGGGTGTATTATGCTGAAATGTTTGCTACCAAACTTCCCAGAATTCAGAAAAGCCATTATGGTGCTGTGGAGTGTGTAATGACAAACTCCCAGACCATACACTCTTTTGTGGCTTTACTGCACTTACAATGTCTAAGAATGAACTTAGACACTGTAGGGATGCAACTGTACCCTAACCAGTGGTATAGAACACCCAGCTTTGAGGGGTGTCTTACCTATACCATAGGCAGCAGGTTACATGCATGGCACACATGGCACACAGGTATGTGTGCCATGTCGACTCTTCACTTTTCTCTCCACCAAAACATGCAGCCTGAAATTGCAGTGTGTGGGTGTTAAGGTACAGGACCTCTAAGGATGGCACAACAAGTGCTGCAGCCCTTAGAGGCCTTTCTTGGTCACAGTGCCCTTGGTACCTATGGTACCTTTTACAAGGGACATACATGTGGCCAGAGAAGTGCCAATTGAGGGTACAAAGGTACAATTTGGGAAAGGACACAGGCCCTGGGAACCTGATGGCAGGGACCCACATCAAGTCAAAGTGCATCAGAAATCTGGCAAAAAGTGTGTGGGGGGGTTATTGAAACCCAGCTTCCTACTTTGCTCTCCCCCACTCAGCAATTTTTCGTATCCCGTTCCCCAATCACCCTCCTTCCGCTGTGTTTTCTCCCTCCCGCACCCCATGGCTGCTTGCCCTGTGCGTCTTCAACCGTAATGGAACAGGCCTGCAAATCATGTTCTTATCTTCTTTTTCAAGCCAGGGAATGTTATTTAATTTCCAGGAGAGCATTCACGAGGAGAGAGTGAGAATTCAGCAATCCCCTCCATGGTCTCCATTGCCTTGCAAGGTCACGTGAACGCTGTGTTTCAGCTGCCTTTCACTCACCCCTCTCCCCACCCCTGAGATAGTTACAAAGAACAGGAACACATCATAACAGGCTCCTGGTTACTAATAAAATAGGCTGCTGGAAAGGCTTGCTTCAATTCACTATATGGTCATTGTAAAGCACTGGAAGGTCAGTGTAAAGCGGCACATGCAACCAACTGCATTCCTAGGCGCTGGAGTGCATCTGTATAGTAAGAGTTTTGTAATTTACAATACAGTGCACTGTACATCAGCAACCCCTTCAATGGTCTCCACTGCCTTGCAAGGTCACGTGACCACTTCATTTCAGCTGCCCTTCACTCACTCATTCTCACCCCCTCCCCACTCCTGAGATAGTTACAAAAAACAGGAAAACTTCATATCGGGCTCGTTGGTCACTAATAAAACAGGCTGTGGGAAGAGCTTGTTTCAATTCACTGAAAGGTCATTGCAAAGCACCACATGCCACAAACTGCACCCCTAGGCACTGGAGTACATCCAATAGTAAGCGTTTTGTGGTTACGAATACAGCGCACAGTACATGGTTTCTTATTTTGCAGAATTACAGGTTAAAAGCAAATGAGCAGTTTTGTGCTGTATTGGGTTTTGCGCTCTATCAAATGGTAAATTTAATTTAGGATGCCTTATTTACGTATGCCCATGGTTACACATTCGAGAAATGGCGCATCACCTGCAGGCACTTGGGTGCTGCATCTGCATGGGGGAATAATACCATCTGGCCATGCATGCTGAAACTCATTGACAAAAGTTAATAGCTTTCGCATTGCCAAGACCACTTGGCTGCGCCGGTCCTTGTTTTTTTCTTGTTTTGCACTTTCCAATTCAGCTATCAGATAAGTATCTCTTCTGTCGTCTGTTTAACCACAAAGCTTGCAGCTTTGTCTTTACTTCTTGGCAATGACATTTAAAGCTTAGTTGGCAGGAATAAACCACATGAAAGCTTGGCTTGTTTTGGGATTGTGTGACCAAGAGGACCTCGAGTCGAGCCAGAGCTGGGCATCTGGCTTGAGCATTCAGTGACTCACACACCTGCAATTTAAAATATGCAGATTGCTCGTCATGGCATCTTTAGCTTGACCTTTGCCACTTTTCCTATGTAGATACAGCGTAAAAAGCTGCTCATCCAACCTCACCTTTATAACTTTGGTTCATTGGTGTTGGTTGAACTGCCCTAAAAAATGAAGCTAGACATCTAGAAAAGATGTGACAAATTCCAGTGAGTAATTTAGTATGCTATTGTTGGATGTCTTTGCAGTTATCCAAAGGTGATGGATCGAAGCGGGTTGAAAACTGAACTGGAGAGATAGATTTTTGTTGGAGGAGTATGCAAGCAAACCTGACTTATAATAAAAAAAAGGTTTAGGTTTTAGTGCCCTAGGTATATTTTTCACTGCCTAAGAAATAGTGCCTAGAGCCCTCAGTAGAAGTATAGGAAGTTAGAGTAGTATATCTATTTAGTTTGACACCTTACATAGTGTTGAAGGCCGATATATATTATCTTAGTCTGCAAACAGCTCAGTCTTGAGAAATTTCCTGAATTTAAAATGATCAGTACAAATTGGAGTAAGTGAAATGGGAGTTTATTCCCATAGAAAGGGGCTAAGAAGGAAAAAGACCTTCCACCTGAGCTATACTTTCTTATCTGGGGGACTGTAAGCAGGGCTTTGTCACTGGACCTAAACAGTCTACTTGGCCATCATCATCTACATGGCCATTGTTATGGCATACCCTAGCAACAAGGGGAAGCCTAGTCATCTTAGAAAACAGTTTTACTAATCTGAGAAGCTAGTCCTGTGCTTCCCTGCCTCAGAAGCCCATGAAGATGATGGCAAGGCACTCTCACTTGTCCGAAGAAGGAATTTCTTACATAGAGACTACTGGTATTTTGGATGGCCCTTGAATACTGGATAGGGAGGGTTAAGTGCATCTCCCACACAGCCAGTCAGTGCTTTGGATTCGTCTGGACTTTAAGATGGAGAGCGACATCAGCACAAACTGATATTGTAACAGGGACTAGGCCCTACAACCAGATTCTGAAAGAAGCTCAGCCACTCTGTGGTGGAAGGACCCTGAACTACCCTGTCAAAACAGAGGATCAGACCCCTGACTGAAAACTGTGTGGAGGTCATCTCAAGGAACTCACATGCACAGAAGCTACAAGGACCTTGTCACCTAGTGTTCCATAATGTTTACAGGCAGTGAACTGGGACAGCTGAACACACTCGATAATTTTGTGTGCCCTCTCTTTTAGTTGCGGGTGGTGGGGCTTGGGAATTGCACATTGTAAAAGTAGTCCCAAAGGCCCACAACAGACTTAGGAGTTGCACACGTAGTTTCCTGGAAGTCATGAATGTGATTGGCAAAGCAAATAGATCTTGCCAATGGGAGAGCTACTAGCTTTGTCAATGTTTTGCTTAGCCATTGGTGGACAGCAGGGTTGCTGCTGTCTAGTGTGTCAGAAAAGTAAAGAAAATAAGCATTTGCATTGTAATCAGTGTCACATTTGTTAAAGATAGAGCTGTTGGCGTTGAAAATAACAATGTTTTTTACTTTTGTTTTTTATTTGCAGTGGAGTTATTATATGTGCATAGCACTACTACCAATGGTATAAAAAAGCAAAAGTAAAACACATTTTCATTTTTAACGCCAACAGCTCTAACTTTAACAAATGCAAGACTAATTGCATTGGAAATGCAATCGGTCTTGCATTTGTTGGAGTTGGAGTTATTGGCTTTATAAATGCCAATTTATTTTTTACCTAACCATGTTGCAGAGTGCAGTACCATATGTGGACAAAAGAGGTCCCCTTGGACCTCTTTTGGCCACATATAGTACTGCACCCTGCAAAGTTGGAGTTATTGGCATTATAAATGGCATTTTTTTTTACCTAGCCATGTTGCATGGTGCAGTATCATATGTGGCCAAAAGAGGTCACATGGGACCTATTTTGGTCACATATGGTACTGCACCCTGAGGAAGATATGATAAATCCACCCTACCCATAATGCATTGCATGCAAGACAGTACCACAAGTACATTCAAATAGCTATGTTCATATATACTATTAAAAGCTTTGAAATATGAAAAAATAATTCTTATTTATTCCAGATTAGGTTGTACTTGGTGTGGAGCTGATGAAGGAAAATTCATAGAAGGTCTCTTATAAATATGAGATGCCCTAGTGAGTAAAGCAACCACTACCAGCCTTATTGAGGACCAAGCCTGTGCCCTGCCTGAAGCACTTTAACCCCTTCCATGCTGATGACGAGCTCAGCTCGTCATCAGCATTACCTACCCTGTGCGGATGACAAGGTGAACTCGTCACTCAACATGTTGATTTTGAAATCCCAGCGCACAGCGGGAAAACCGCTAGCGTGCAAGTGGTTAATAAAATATGGCTATGAGGCTGTATCCTCTCCCTCACCAAAGACCACACCACTGCCAAACTCAACTTCCAGAAAGGAATGCAAGACGTCGCTGTCTGGATGACCAACAGCTGCTTGAAGCTCAACACCGAGAAAACAGAAGTCCTCGTCGCCACCCCTTCTGCATAGGACAGCACCTGGTGACCAACCGCCCTCGGAAGCCCACCTACCACCTCAGACCACGCCAAGAACCTCGGCATCGTACTCGACTCTTCACTCACCATGAACTGACAGGTCATCGCCGTCATCTCCAGCTGCTTCAACACCCTCCGCAAGACCTTCAAGTGGATCCCCCCTGAGTCAAGGAAGACAGTCACCCACGCACTCATCACCAGCAGACTGGACTATGAAACGCACTCTACGCCGGCATCAACAAGTCCCTACTCCGCAAACTCCAGACAATACAGAACACCGCCGCCAGTCTCGTCCTCCGCATCCCCCAAAACAAACACATCATTCAACACCTACGAAGTCTCCACTGGCTCCCTGTGGAGAAAAGAGTCACTTTCAAAATCCTCACTCACGCCTACAAATGCCTACACAACGGACCCAAATACCTCAACGACAGAATGAACTTCCACGTACCCAAAAGAAACCTCCAATCTTGCACCCTCGCACTGGCTGAAACCCCGCGCATCCACAGAGCTAGAGCAGGCGGAAGATCCTCCTCTCACATTGCAGCCAAGACCTAGAACGTGCTACCCACAGACAATTGATACGCCCCCCCCTGAACACATTCAGAAAGACCCTCAAAACCTGGCTCTTCGGCTAAACAGATCTGCGCCCCCCCGCGCCTTGAGACCCTCACGGGCGAGTAGCGCACTTACAATTCCCTGATTAAAATGTAGGAAGTAGCAACACGTGTAACAGGGTGTGTCCTCATGGGAGATTACAAGAAGAGACAAGGCAGTAATAAGGAGGGACTGCTAAGCCTATTGACCAATGAAAACCCACCATTTACAAAGGACCGGGACCGGAGCCACTTAAAAAGATGGGCAGAATGTTTACTTTTGTTTTTATTTGCAGTGGAGATATCATATTAACATAGCACTATTTCTAATGGTATAAAACAGCAAAAGTAAAAAACATTGTCATTTTCGATGCCAACAGCTCTAACTTTAACAAATGCAAGACGTGTTGCATTGGAAATGCAATCAATCTCGCATTTGTTGAAGTTGGAGTTATTGGCATTATAAAAGTCAATGTCTGTTTATTACCTTGCCATGTTGCATGTTGCAGTACCATGTGTGGCCAAAAGAGGTCCAATGGGACCTCTTTTGGCCACATATCGTACTGTACCCAGCAGAAGATATGGTAAATCTACCCTACCCACAATGCATTGCATGCAAGACAGTACTACGAGTACATTCAAATAGCTATGGATAGATGGGGACCATTAGCGCCGGGACACCCTGTTTGAGTAGCTGTGTACTTTTTAAATAGGGCTCCTGGTTTTATGGTATTTATTTTTTTGACATTTCCGTCTGTATTTATCCATATTTATTTTATGCTTTTTTCTGTATTTATCCATTTTTATTTTGTGTTTTCTGTATAAATGAAGCTGCAATGGGTATTTTTCCACATTTATGTAACTGATAAATATATATTCGCATTTAAATGTCCAAAAGGTTTCAGCAGTATACAGTGCAATAGTATTATCTAAAAACACTTGCATTGTTAAATAGCATAAATAACTTAGATCTGCACTTACAGTTAATTAGAACATCTATTTATTTAGGGCTCGTCCTATTAATTCCGCAAGGAATAATAGGACGACAGTATAGTGAGTAAACCAGAGCTCAGAGCTAAACCATCGGGCAGATCGGATTTCAGGCAGTGCACGTGAAAAGCGCGTCCACAAGCCACCAGCCTCTCTCCCACATGCATCTGAAGCTTCCCCCAGCGTGCGCTCTGCCGGCCTCTGGCATTTCTCCTCCCCTCAGGCCGTGACTTGCATTTCTCCTCCCCCCCAGCCCATGTAGACACCAATTAACATCTTTAAGCTTTCCGTTCGGTTCTGCATTTTACATCTAAGGTTTCAGATGATGATTGAATTTATCTTTTTTTTTTTTTTTTTTTTTTTTTTTAAACCTTTATTGGTATAGACAGGATATACAAATCTGGGCCTACAACAAAACTGGCAGGCCATAATACGTGAAAGCAGTCAAGAAGTCCAGAATGGAGTTACAGAATCAATCATAGAGAAACGTAAGCAATACAATCTTAAAAAAGGGGGGGAGGAGAGAGGATCCAAACGGCCAGCAAACAGGAGCAAAGAAGGTTATTTTTTATAATAGGGCGATAAGGAGTATGACAGGCTCGGCAACAATATAGAAGAATCTGGATTCCCAAATCAAACCATCGGTAACAGAACGGCTAAAGGGCAGCCATGCAGGAATGTCAGCACTGTATATATCAGTATAAAAACAGGGCCGTGAACACAAGTCAGTATATAATTAAGAACAACTTTGCATCCCCACCACCCAGTAGCACATCGGAAACAGAACAAAGGGGCCGGAATAGCGACAACACCAAGACTAACCCGTCATACTAACCTTGGGAGAGAAGGAAAAAGGGAGGGAGGGGGGGGGGGGGGGAGAGGAAAGAAGAGAGGGAAAGGAAAACACAAACTGAAAGAGAAGACTGCCGCGCCTAAACAAGCGCCCCGTAGCAAGGAACACATAAAAGAGCAACAATATCAACAACGAGAAGGGCATGGGAGTCTCAATGGAAAGCAGCAAAAATACAAAAAGAAGAACAGCGACATTACAGACCCCACCCCAATCATACCACGGAAGGCAAGGACAGACGCGGCACTCCAATAAAGAGATACAAAAGGGCCATAGAACTGAGGAAAATAAAACATCAAATAAGACCCAACCCACCCATCCCACCCAGCACCCCTGCAGAAGGCTACGGCCTACCCTCCAAACAGCGCGCCTGTCACCCTAAACCAGAACCCGAAATGTAGTAGAGACAAGAGAAAGGAAGAATATAGAGACAAAAAAGGACATCAAAACAAAGGAAATAAATGGGAGGGAGGAGCAAAAGGGCAGAAACAAATACGGTCGGCGACAGCCCTCCACCCAACCATACGATCATATTACATGTGAACCAGAACGACACAATCTCGAGCCCCAAAAAAACGTACGGGGGGGGGTCTCCCACAGCACAATAATTATGAGCAACGTCGCCACAGATCCGTACATCAATAAACCACCGGGAGCCGTGCATCTCACCCCAGTCCCTTCCTAACCACAGTTACCACCCACCACAGGACAGTGTGAGGTAAACAACACGATGCGAGGCAAGCACACAATTGAAAGAGAGTACGAGCAAAACGTAGGCCAGGGAGGGCAATCAATAAGCAAGCGGGCAAAAGTTCAAATAGGCAGTTCAAATGTCTCAGCAATAGCAACAAGGGCAATAATAGACAGGAGTTCAGTCTCGCCGTTAGGAAAAGCGGGGATTTCCCTGCAAAATAGAAACACGACCTCATCAAGGCAACAACAGGCAGCGGTCCACCATTGGTCTCAGGCACCCGGGGAGGATCGGATCCCCGCACGACATCCAAGTCCCCAAACTCCAAACATCGAAGAGCAGGAGGTTCCAAATCCACCGGCCAGAAGACCCGTCGATGGATAGCGACAGTATCCCTCGTAGCAACCTGGGGAGGCGAGGCGGTGGCATCACTGAGGCAAGAGGGGACCATGAAGGAGCGTTCACCCAAGATGGCGGTGGAACGAATCGAGTCTTCCGGAGCACCGGGGGCCAGGGCCGCGCGTAAGGATCGTAAGGCATCAAGAACGTCTCCAATCGTAGGCTCACGCACACACGTCCAGGCCCCCGTGCAGTCCAGCAACCCAAGGCCGTCATCACGAGGAGACCCACAGCACAGGTCGTCGGTAGCCATTTTGTGAATTCAGCCTCCTCACCACCCTCCGCGATTCTCGGAACAGTTCACAAATGCGGGCCTTTACAGATTTCCGGGGGGACCCAGCAATGGCAGCCTCGGTGAAAAAAGGAGATTCGCCCAAGGCGGGGGGCCGTCTGCAATATCGCTGGCGCTCCTCTCAAACAGAGTCCGAAGACGAGGGTCCAGGGTCGATGGACAGAGCAGCGGCGGGGGGACCCCTTCCCACGATCAGTCCACGGAGCACCGCGCCCCGCACCAGCCTCACGGCCGTCAAGGCGGGCCCGGATCAGGGTCACCGAGATGTTCTCACAACGGCTCTCACCAGTGGCGCAGTCTCACGGCCGGGGCCGACGGTCACCACAACGCCAGGCCGGATCCGATAGGCGAGGCCCCGGTCTCAACACCACGAGGGCCCAGGTCCCCTCGGGGGCACAACTTCGGAACAGCAGCACGCCGGAGTCTCCAGGCCAAACGGTGAGTAAGAGCGAAACGTTGCGTTGCTATTTCTTCGGAATTGTGTCGTCTCTGGGCAGGATATACAACAGGATAGGCGAGTCAGGCCAGAGGGCTGACGGAGCCGAGCTACAAGGCGACCATTACGCTCGCGAGCTTGGCTCCTCCCTCCTGAATTTATCTTTAAAGTATTCGGACTCTGTCTCTTTCAAGGAATTCAAAGGCATTGTAATCACCGCCATCCTACTTTTTATTAACCTTGCACACATTTAATCACCCCGGAGATTACTTTTATTGTTATGAATATGTTCAGTCTACACTTTGGGGCACTTCATCCTGTGAAAGTCCATAGGTATGTCATTTAGAATGCCAAACACTGCCATAAAAATGACTGGTTCATGTTATAATTGCAGTTTACTGTTGCTGTGACTGTGAGCTGATTTTGTTTCCGTGTTTTCACGGCGTCCTTTCCCCGCCCCTCTTTTCCTGTCACCTCCTTCCTCTGTCACTCCACTAAAGCTTCCTCTCCTGTTACACTCTCTTAGCCCTGTGACTACATACCACTACAAGTTACTTCTCACCTCCACTGCTGGACTACTATCTCTCCAGTATTCACTCGCGCACTCTCTCCTACCCACCTGTCCCATGCATCCTCATTTGTTTCCGATACCCTCTGTCTCCTTCTCCTCTGCCACGGGCTCTCTCTCTTTCTTTCTCTCTCTCGCCTTTGTAACACTCCCACTACCTTCTGCCCTCCCCTCTTTCTCTCTCTCTCGCTCTCTCTCTCCTTTTCCTTCTCAGTTTATCTTTCTCGATCACTCTTTTTCTTCTCCACTACGGCGCTCTCTGTCCAATAGTCCTTGGCACACTCTCCTTCCTGCCCGTCACCCTTTTCCACGCTGGCCCCTGTCACACTCTCCTCGGTAACAGTAACACTGCCCCTTTCCGCTAGTAACCTGCCTGCCCCCTTCCCTCACCGACGTTCCCTCTGCCACACTCTCCCATTCTCTGTTCACCCCTCTCTCCAGTGACAGCGCCCCCGCCTCTCCCCCGCAGCCCCCAGCTGCAGCCTTTGCTTCTGTGCGTCCACAGGCAGCACAGCAGCGTCGCGTGTGAAGAGAGGGGAAACAACACCAGCAGAGGCGCTCTTTCAACCTTCTGACTTTGATTTGACTTCAAGCCGCTATCACGGGATCCAGCTTATCATCCAGCAATTAACAACCCCCTTTTTCTCTCACAAGGAGAGGTGCCCCCTGCGCCGCCATCACCTGCATGCCAGTTCGTTCCTCATGCGCATTAGTTTTAGCCCTTCACAAAAAGTCAAGAAAGGGTGTTCTTTGAGTTATAGCTTGTTTTATAAGAGTTTCCGCCCCTGGCAGCGTATGTGGCTAGTATACAACAGGAAGAAAGCTAACAGATTTAATCTTGTTTTGCCAATGGATTTATTCAGCAGGATAGATCGCTGAAGGAGGGAGGTGTTAACAGCAAGGAACTGCAAACGGCAGACAGTTCCCTGAAAGTGCAACCCCGTGGGTTCTGCAGTCCCTGCAGGAGTCCGCAATAACCAGAAACCACCACCTTTTCGCAATTTTGTGAATCACAACATTCCTGAGTAATTTGCCCAATACCCGCTATTTTAACTGATCTGCAGTGAAAAACCATCATGTTGTTTGCTTTATTACTGCAGCGCCAGTGACCTCCTGCCCAGGATGAGATAAATAAATCATGGCCGCAGCAGGGCAGGCAGCAGCACAGAGGCACCTTTCCCCAACCCTCCTCCCTATTTGGGGACATGCTGAAAGCTTAGGTAGTATACATTCCTCTCATTGGTTACCATTGGCTTTGTGGTTTGTCACTCACATTTGCTTGCTTTATATTTGCTGGGTTAGTATTTGCTACCTTTATTTTAGTCCATTAGCATGTCTTTGTCCCTCCTATGAAGCTTACCCTGTTCACCACCTCTCTGATAGGCTCTTTCTATTCTTAAACTTTTCGGGAAGTCTTTTTTTTTCTTTTCTTGTAAAACACTGCATGAGTGTGCATATTTTTTTGGGCTGTTTTCCTGAGGCACTTCTCTGCTCCCCCCCTCCCCGTTCTACCCTTAGATGCTCCCCCACCCACTACTCCACATTGTTTTCTCCGAGTCCTCACCCCATCCCTATGCAGCACCCCACTTTGATCTCTCCACCTGGATCTCTCTCACACCCTTCTCTTCTCCCGCCCAGTGCTCCACATTGTCCTCTTTCTTGCCTGTCTGTTGCTCTCCTCTGGCCAGCACTCAACGTTCCTTCCCCAGGCACGCGCATGGCCTCACAAAGGCTTGAAAGCTTGGAGGCAATCTGCTTCCCCGCCCCCCTGGTGTTTATGGCTTTTCTCGCTCCGTAATGCGTTTTTTCCCCTCCCACCCTTCCTTTGATGTCCCCATGGCCTCTGCCTGTCGCCTCCATCCTTCACAGCCCCTCTCTGTCGTGGAATCTCAAATTTGGGGACTACATCTTCAAAACAAGCCTGTTCATGTTGACACTTGCAATTAGAATCCTTTCTTTCTTTCCTTTTATCATTTCTTTCCTTCTTTTCTTTCCTTCCTTTCCTTCCTTCCTTTCAATCCATTCTTGCCTTCCTTTTCTTTCTTCCATTCCTTCCTTTCCATCCTTCCTTTCCATCCTTTCTTGCCTTCCTTTTCTTTCTTCCATTCCTTCCTTCCTTACTTGCTTGCTTTCCTTCCTCCCTTCTTCCTTCTTTCTTTCGTTCTTTCTTTCTTCCCTTCCCTTCCACATTATCACTCAGCACCACCACGGCATCACTCAGCGCCACCACGGCATCACTCAGCGCCACCACGGCATCACTCAGCGCCACCACGGCATCACTCAGCGCCACCACGGCATCACTCAGCGCCACCACGGCATCACTCAGCGCCACCACGGCATCACTCAGCGCCACCACGGCATCACTCAGCGCCACCACGGCATCACTCAGCGCCACCACGGCATCACTCAGCGCCACCCCAGCATCACTCAGCACCACTCCAGCATCACTCAGCACCACTCCAGCACCACCACAGCACCACTCCAGCACCACCACAGCACCACTCCAGCACCACCACAGCACCACCACAGCACCACCACGCACCACCACAGTATCAGTCAGCACCACCACATTATCACTCAGCACCACCACATTATCACTCAGCACCACCACATTATCACTCAGCACCACCACATTATCACTCAGCACCACCACAGCCCCACCACAGCACCACCATAGCACCACGCACCACCATAGCATTATCACTCAGAACCACCACAGCACCACGCAGCACCACCATAGCATTATCACTCAGAACCACCACAGCACCACTCAGCACCACCACAGCACCACTCAGCACCACCACAGCACCACTCAGCACCACCACACCACCACTCAGCACCACCACACCACCACTCAGCACCACCACACCACCACTCAGCACCACCACACCACCACTCAGCACCACCACACCACCACTCAGCACCACCACACCACCACTCAGCACCACCACACCACCACTCAGCACCACCACACCACCACAGCACCACCACACCACCACAGCACCACTCAGCACCACTCAGCACCACCACAGCACCACCACTCCATCCCTCGCCCACACTCCATCCCTCGCCCACACTCCATCCCTCGCCCACACTCCATCCCTCGCCCACACTCCATCCCTCGCCCACACTCCATCCCTCGCCCACACTCCATCCCTCGCCCACACTCCATCCCTCGCCCACACTCCATCCCTCGCCCACACTCCATCCCTCGCCCACACTCCATCCCTCGCCCACACTCCATCCCTCGCCCACACTCCATCCCTCGCCCACACTCCATCCCTCGCCCACACTCCATCCCTCGCCCACACTCCATCCCTCGCCCTCTTACCCTGCCTCTATCTCTCACCCTCCCTCTATCTATCTTTCGCCCTCCCTCTATCTATCTATCACCCT
The DNA here is from genome assembly GCF_964261635.1 of Lissotriton helveticus. Lineage (NCBI taxonomy): Eukaryota > Metazoa > Chordata > Amphibia > Caudata > Salamandridae > Lissotriton > Lissotriton helveticus. Next base: position 1,260,072,637 of record NC_136057.1, on the reverse strand, counting down.
CACTATCCATTGCATCACCACAGCATCACTCAGGGTCACCACAACATCACTATGCGCTACCAGAGCATCACTGAACGCCACAGCATCACTCGTCGCCGCCACAACATCATTCAGAGCCACCACAGCATCAATCTGTGCAACCATTCAAGAACAACTGATTCCAATATGTTGTCTCAATGTTTCAAACTTTATTACAAATGTCACAAACAAATGTTAATATTTCACTTCTGTTCTTGTATTTTCATCACAATAAAATACACTAAATATAATCTTCCAAAAAGTTATTTGCAAAAGTTTAAGCTGTTGCCATTATAAATTACAATAACTTTTATTTAAGTATTAAATATTGAAAAAAATACAACCCATTGTTATTTTTAATATTAATACATCTAAGTCATGTAAATACAACACATATTGCATTACAAATGCTATAGGTGTCACGTTTGCAAAAGTTAACACTATTGCCATTGTAAATGACAAAGTTCATCATTTCATTTCATAACTTTATTTCGATTTCACAAAGAAATCATAAAAGTATACATCAATATAAAACACCAACTACAATAAAACCATGGTACATATTTACATAATTCTGATTTGCATAAACATTCAATAACGGTTTCTAATCACAAGAGTTGATCTAATAAAACTCAGTACAGCATTACAGATGTTTGCAGTTGACAAAGATAAAAGATATTCATATCCTTCTTTATAATAGCACGATCCAAAGGATAATAGTAATGGTCTGATAAAGGTATTTCTTGGGACCTTATACAAAGTGCAAAAAAGAATAAGATGCAGGGTTTTTTGCGAAACCTTATTATTACAGGGGCAACAAGGTAGCTTCTCACTCCACCCCCCCTGCTTTGGAAAGGCAAAAAGGAAGTGTAGAGTACTAAGGTGAAACCTTGTAAAGTAGAAACGCCATTGCGTATTCATAATATATGATAAATAAAAGGGTCGCACTAGTTTGCCCCCAACACGTAATACATATTCACTGTTCCTTAAGGAGCCCAAACTAGAATTATAGGCGTTCTTGATGGTTAACTTAGCATCCTTATTAATCATGCCAGGATTTGTAAACATGCTTCCTAACCCAATTTTATAAAGGGTATCTCTGACATATCGGAGCCATGGAATTTCCCTATAGTACTCAAGTTTAAGGCAATCTTGTAGGATATCTTTTGTCAACTTCAGTTCCTCAGACTGCCAAACTTTAGACCATAATACTAATGGCGCTACATTTATAATGTCACTTGCAAACTCAATACCAACCTCCCCATGACAAAAAATATTTGATGTGCTTGATGGAACAGATAGGAGACGTTTTATAAATTTATTCTCCATAATCTGCAGCTTTTCACAATTTTGTGACCCCCAGACACCAGCACCATAGGTCATAGCAGAGACACATTTAGCTTTATACAAAGTTATTATTTCAGCTATACGTCGTTGTCCTAATTTACTGACAAAGCGAAAAAGATCTTCAATTGATTGTGTAACCTTTTGAACCCGGGCTACTATCAGAGGTTCCCAGTTCAATTTTTTATTAAAAAGGTTTCCCAAGTAATTGAAGTTATCAACTTTCTCTATATTTGAATCCCTCACCATGTACTTGCGGATTTTGACACTTTTCGGACCGCAAGTCATGGCAAAAGATTTAGTAAAATTGACCCCAAGATCTAAATTTCCCATAAACATATCAAAAGCATTCAGGCAAATCTGCATGCTATTGGGAGTAAGGGTCATTAGGACAGTGTCATCTGCATATGACAACATTGGAATTCTTTTGCCATTAATCTGAGGGAAATCAGCACCAGTTTCTAACAAAAAAATTTCTAGTCCGTTCGTGTAAACCAGAAATAAAAAGGGGGCTAAAATACATCCCTGGCGGACACCTTCAGTAGATAATATAGGTCTAGTTTTCTCTCCCCCAGGGCCATAGCTAATTCTCACTGTTGTGGCAGCGTGAAGCCTGCGGAGAAGAGTAACCAAAGGCTCCTCAAACCCCATAGACTCCATCATCCGCCACAATTTACCCTTACATACCGTGTCGAAAGCACTGGACAAGTCCATGAAAGCCAAATGGATAGAGCTATTCTTGGCACCCATGTACTTGCCCATAATCAATGCTAAATTTAAACACTGCTCAGTGGTTCCTTTCCCTCTTCTAAAACCATATTGGGATTCTACAATAACCCCCGCTGACTCTGCCCATGTTTCAAGGCGAGCCAATATCACCCTACCCATTAACTTACATGACGCGTCTATTAATGATATTGGCCTATAGCAGCGTGGGTCAGACTTATCACCCTTCTTAAAAATAGGTACCACAACTGCCTCCAATATGTTCTCTCAATGTTTCAAACTTTATTACAAATGTCACAAACAAATGTTAATATTTCACTTCTGTTCTTGCATTTTCATCACAATAAAATACACTAAACATAATCTTCCAAAAGGTTATTTGCAAAAGTTTAAGCTGTTGCCATTATAAATTACAATAACTTTTATTTAAGTATTAAATATTGAAAAAAATACAACCCATTGTTATTTTTAATATTAATACATCTAAGTCATGTAAATACAACACATATTGCATTACAAATGCTATAGGTGTCACGTTTGCAAAAGTTAACACTATTGGCATTGTAAATGACAAAGTTATTAATTTCGCTATTTTCAAAACAAAAACAAAAATAAAAAATGTGTCATTTACAATACTAATACCTCTAACTTTACTAATGCGAGCCCTATTGCATTGCAAATGCTTGTTTTAAATGTGACAAAATAAGTATTAGATTATTGCCGGTCTAGGTTGTACTTTGTGGGGAGCTGACAAAGGGAAATGTATAGACGGTCTCATATAAATGTGTAATTTGTACCAGTAGTTTCGGGTGCTTGCCACCCACAGTTTATTGGTTTACTGTGCTCCGCACCGGCACTTAATTGTCAACACCGCACTTATAACAGTCTGCCACATGGTGACGCTTCTCACCTAATTTAGAGATGAGCAGAACAACGGTTGTTTATTAATACAATATACATAAAAAAATGCTAGTACCTACCTCCTCAGCCGTTCAATGGCTTTGGGGACCTGGAATAATCTGAGCTGTCGCACTTGCAGGAGACACAGCTGGTTAGTAGTTGTTCTGGCAGCGATGACAGGGGCTATGGGTGGTGCAAGCTGCGGTAGACTCCTGGTCAAGGCCCTGGCACTTAATATTTTACTAATTAGGCACTGTATATTCCTATTAATTATGAGCTTTGTAACCTAGGAGACAAGGCAGAGGGGGGCACAGGGAGGAGCTCTGGAAGAGGGGGGGGGACTCATATAGCGGAAGGCATAAGAGTGGAACAAGACATATACATTTTATTGAAGGGAGAAGATGTGGGTAATGGCAAGAGCTATCAACATTGGCACTCAGGAGTCAGGTTTGAGTCTGGTGTGGCTCAAAAGCCTGTGAAATGACTTAATTTCCAACGCCTGCACAAAATGAATGAGTTCTTGTGTAATGTAACAGATCCTTATGTAAAATGCTCCAATGCTTTGGGCCGAGTTTGTGCGCGAATTTAAAGAAAACAACAACAAAAAACTTCAGGCAAAGCGGTTGTATTTAGCAGTGCTGCTGAGTATGTGCTCTGACTTTAATTATATGTAGTTATAAATAAGGAAGTGGTCCTCAGTTTGAGTCCAATGAAGCCATGGCACCACAGACTGACCAGCCCACGTCCTGGAGTGTGGCTGAGCTGCATGTAAACGAACTGGCAGGAGAGATGAGGATACCGCATTCCCATGTCGGTCCCTCTCCTGCCTCTCTGAACTACAAGCAGAGGAAGGGTCCAGGCCTTAAAGTACCGGTAGCCCGCTGCACACTGGCACCAGATAGTAAATACAGATGATTCGATGTTGAACCGATGCGGAGACTCGAATCGTGTTACCCAGCTACAAAGTTGCAGTTGAAAACATTCCAGTAGGAAAACCGGGTTCGAGTCTTGGCATCGGCTCAACATCCTGTGATTCTTGGCAAATAACTTAATTTCCCCTAAAAAAATACATGTGACCTTGCGAAGTGTAACTGGTGATCCATATAAAGTGCTACAATGCATTCGGGTCCAGTTTGCACTATAAGGGGGCAGGCAAGCAAGGAAGGGAGTGGGGCGGGTGAAAGCAACATGGGGAAAGCAACGGCAATAAGGAAGTGGGCACGAAGGGAAAAAATACAAATGTAGTAGATGGTTCATGCTCCATCGAAAGGAGGAAAGGACGACCATACATGAAGAGGAAGCGACGGAACCAGTAAATGACATCTCCTTGGTTAAACAAATACTCCTTTAAGAACCCTCAATCTTTCTCATGAATAGACACAAACAAATCAGAAGAGACCAAGCAATGACATACATGAATAATTTACAAATCAAAAAAGTTAACTTCATAACTGTCTACATTTTGTAATCCTTAGAAGTATCTCCCGACTACCCACATGTAAGACAATGTAGTTTTATATAATTGTCCATCCTTCTACAAAAAACTGACTTCAGTGAACAATTCACAGAATAACTCACTGAAAGTTAAACGCTCAGCACTGATCATATCTTTACGGTGACTATGGTATCCTGGACCATTTTGACCATGCCTACAACTATTTCCCTTAAATAACAGTGATGATATACTAGACCTACCGTACCCTGCGTGTGCATATTGTGTATAGAACACCAAAAGGTCACTGGTCCCATCACTTCCTTTAACTATTCTACTATAAACTGCCCACCCTATAATACTCTAGAGACCCACAGCCACATTGTTCTCAAAACATCAAAGAATATCACTGACTTCTGTCTCCAAGTAAAATAATCCAACAATAAAATCAAGACATACTAAGCACAGCCATTCCCTGGTCTTCAAAAGTAAGTCATCTATAACCAGCAATGCCTGGTTCACAAAACAACTCAATCGACAAAAGGTGCAACCTTCAAAAATATAATTGTCATTTGTGTTAAAAAAAACATCTTCACAACTCCTTTGAGAACTACAATTGCATAGTCACTATTATCAGCCTCAATTCTCTTCAAAATAATACTCAGACCTCCAACCTAAAAAATAAAATAAAAAAAAGACAAGCTTATTTCGAAAACTTCCATGACAAAATCAACTCCACCAGATAAAATACAGATCTCAAGGATGAGATTCACAAATTTTAAACCAGCTCATCCTCTAAAATTCGGACACAATTCTTAAAATACCTCAAAAAAAGATATTTTAAAAATGATTGCAAATAAAAAATCCTCCAGCCTCTACCTAAATCCTCCAGCCTGATTTATTACCAAATCTCATTTCACCACCCACATAACTGACAATATGCATCACATATTAAGCATTTCCCTAGCACAGTTCTCCTTGCCCAAATCCATTAAATTGGTGACCTCCACTCTCACCAAAAACCCTCAACCTCATCCAGAAATAGTGAACAACTTCTGCCTGAGATCTCATCTCTCAAGTGAAAAAAATGTGCAACCTTGTAATTCAGGTAAAAAAAAATGTTGGTTCGGCAATAAAATACACAAAACACAGAACATGTACAGAATAGTTCCTTACAAAATCATTATTTCAAAAAGTTTTTTTAAATGTATACCCAGTTTGTATATTAAATGAGCATTGTGCAAATCACATAAAATATCACCAGGAAAAGAAAAAAACAACAAGATCATCTTAAATAGCACAGTTAAACGGATTAGTTTATCTATGCCAGGCCGAGATTTGCCAGGAGTAACATACTGGCAAAGTTCATAGAGCCACTTTGATAGGTCTACAACAATTGTTCCAGGCATAGAACAGGTATCTTGGTATAGCGAAGGTGCTAGGCACTAAAGTGTCAGATTTATAAATTATAAAAAGGCACACGAAAGTGTATAATTCCATTGTTTCTCGGGAATTTGTAGCAGGCACCTGTAAACAGTGTTTGAACTTAGGATAGAAAAAATAAAACAAAAAAATGCACCCAAGATAATTCAGTAGCTAAACGGTGGTTAAAATAGTTAGATCGGTGTACAGACGTCTTCCAAGATTGGGTGAAAAAGGATAAAGGTAATGCAGTAAACGGAATGTAATATACAGCCATCTGAGGTTCAACAATATCCAAGTAACCCTCTCTGAGGCACACTTGCTCAATAAGAAGGTATCGGTACTCCAATCTTTGGTTGCCTAATGTTTTTAGTTTCAACCCACGTTCAATATGCAGTTTTTAGGTCTCGGCTGCAAGCGCGGAAGCGCGTGTCCGCCGACTGCCTATTGTTGCCGTGTCTCCTTTCCAGGAGACACTGCTGGCCGCGCGCATCGCCTTGGAGGCGATTTCAAACGAGCACGCGCACTCTCACACACACACACACACACACACACAGAAGCGCCCACGCACGCACGCACATACAGCCTCCCACACACACATACACACGCACACAGACACACGAGTGCTGCCCCCCTCGCCCCCCCCAAACCGCACACCGCACACCGCACCCCCCAGCCCTTTCTAACTTACCGGGGCAATCTCGGGGGACTCCGCCGCTGCAGCTCTTGCCAGCTCCTTTCACGGGGCTCCCTCTTGGTCAAGGGAGCCCCGCAACAGTCGCCTAACCTCCTGCTGGCGGGCCCGGGGTTCTCCACTGCTCACAGGAGCCCCGGGCCGCGATACGCATGCCTCCTCTTCCGGTCCTGACGCGGCCCCGCCCCAGGCGACATTGCCTGACTTCCGGTGGGGAAAGCGAAAGCGATCGGAGCCGGTCGCGCGCGGTTTTATATGTAAAGCAGACTTCTCACAACTCTGTATTAATATATTTCTGCTTTGTCTACGGCGGCGCGAACAAATAATATTAAGCATTATCATTTCATTACAAAGAACTTGGTCACAAAATAATGTTAAAAGCTCTAAATTAAATGCTGCGAGACCTATTGCATTGTAAATGCTGTGCTCGGGTATTATAAAGAGCTTGAGATTTTGTATCCCCCCCCCCCCCCCCACTTCCCAAGCCTTTCTGCAAATCACAGGGTAGCACCAGTGCACTGTGTGAGAGCATTCCTTTTAGAAAGTGCTTTATGCCACTTTATGGATGATCACAACCTAATGTCCAGGTAGCACATGTTAGGAACCATTTCCGAGTTGGACTTAGCTCATTTCATATTAAGCCTACATGATTTACCCAGGCTGACTGCCATAACTTTGGTCTTTGACACATTTGTAGACAGATCACTTTTTCTTTCTCTTCTCCCCACCAAACTCAATAATTTGGACATCTTTCGATGTCTGTGTTTCATCAGCAAATAGCAGAGCAAGAATACAAGTTCCACTCAAATTGGTGCATCATTTAAGCAATTCCCTAGAAATCCTGCAACCTGCTCAACATGCAATGCAAACCATGTGTGTGCCAAGGCATAACCATGGCATACAACTTTATTTACAGACAATGGTTTAGTTTTACCACCATCAGGACCTCATCTGGTCTCATCAACATTTCAATAGTGTGTAGGATTTTTAGAAATTAACCAGCTCTACTAAGACATGCATGGCGTAGAGTGCGTTCCAGACCTCATTCCTTGGAAAAATTTTAAAAACAGATCTATTGTCTACAGATACCACATACCCAGCATTTATTCGGATTACCAGATCTATCTCCACTCTTCAGGAGAACACCTCCTATTCTCGTGCAATAACTCTTCTGCATACCTTAGAGTCTCACATCAATTAGAGTGGAGAGAGTTCAAAGAGAATATTGCCTTTCAACTGACACCATCACTGGAAGTGGGGGGACAATACAATTAACACTAATCCAGTAGCTTCTGTTAACCAATCAGGGAACTTCAGTGTAACTCTGTTAATCTCTGAAGCGTTTTACCGCACTCCCAGTCAATGAACCAGAAATTCCAGACAAAAAGATACAAAGTTAACTGTTTGACCCGCTGAATCAATGTCATAGATTGTGGATAACTGTTTCTGCTGTGGAATTTAAGGGATGTAAACAGAAATCTAATTTCAGTACAAGGACCACAATCGTCAATAGAAATGGTTGTGCCTATGTGGCCATTAAGCATCTCCTCCAGGGAACCAATGCCTCGAGGAACAACAGGGCAGGGAGCCTGTGACACTGCAACCCTAGTTCGGAGGTGCAAATGAAAATTCAAACGTGCAGCATCTCTTATTGGTCAGGAAGATAAATAGTGTTCAGAATGTCAAATAGTCACCCAGCAGAGCTTGTGCAGTAGCATAAAGAGAAACTGGCGAGCTCAGCTGCCAGAAATCAAATTATGATGTTTGAGACAAAGAGCTGTTCCATTAACATCATCAAGAGAGAAAGATGAGCCTGCACCATCCCCTACCCTCCACTTGCATTATCTGGCCCCACATTGTCTGCCACCCTATGACAACTGGAAACATCTGAGATTTCACCCTTTGCATTAGTAGGAGTTTGGTCTTATTCTAGAACTGTTGGACCCAGCTTCCAAGCTGCTACAGTTCTGCAGCGATCACTGGTTACAAATGAGGCCATGACCCTCTTGTCTGACCAGTAGGAAGTGAGCTACAGAAGTCCCAGTGCCTCTTTTGGGTTGCGACGGCCTATGGACACCTTTACCACCATAAAATCCCAACCGCAAGAGTGACTTTGAAAGTACAGGTTTAATGGGTAATGAACCTCTAGCCAGACCCTGTCCACAGCAGAGTACAGTGGGTACTGGACAGTGGACTCCTGTAAAGTGCCCTTGAACACCTACACCTCCCCAAGGGTCCACTGGAAGCACCTGAAGAAAACCCGGTTTTAAAGGGGGATGCCCTACTTTGTTTGGGCAGTGGATATTAGCTAGCTTTTTGTTGATGCTCTTCAGCATCAGTATATGGAAAAAATAAAATGCTTATCATCAATACTGAACAGTAGCGTCAGGAAAGGAAAAAAACGTTGACAAAGCCAATAGAGTGCGCCTTTTGGTGAGAAATGCAGACCAATTAGGTATTGGAAATACCCCCCCCCCCCCTCCCCCAACACAGTGCAGCATTAATAAAAAAGCAAATGCTTCATCAACCATGGGCACATACAGGCTATGACGCAACAACAATTTTTTTGCAGGTCTTGTGTGGAGACACTCTACAGAGCAGCGGGAACTTTAGAAATTCCTCATTTGTTAATTCATCCATCCAGTGCCACCACGAACATGCGCATATCACCACACATTTATGCGTGTGCATCATAATGTGGCAGCCTTTTTGTATTCTGTTTAAATTTACCGCTTAAAGATGGCTAACTCAGAGCAGTAAATTTAAAGAATAAAAATAGAATCAAAGCATATGGAAAAGGGTGATCTGGCAGGAATTTGTGGCGGCCGCACCTCCCCACGTCCCCAAGGGGGAAACAAAATGAGACAGAAGAGGGGAGCAACACTGTAGTAGGTGGAGAGTGGGGTGAACCAGGAGATGATGCAAGCGCTAACGAGTGATGGAGCAGTTGGGGTGGTGGGGGCAACGGAGGAGGTGGAATGGATATGTAAATAAAAAATAATTTCAAATAGATAATACCAACTGGAACAGGGAAGGGCGTGGGGAGCAACAGACAATGTGGGGGAGGCGGGCCAACATGGAAAGTGCAGGGGTTGAGTGGGAAAGCAGAACATGAAAGAGAGAGCATGACACACATGCACTTGCAAGGAGTGCTCAACAAAAAGAAAACAGTAGTTCCCTGAATCAATGAAGTGTGATACAATTCAACCAACCAAATCAAAGGAATTGTAAAGAAACAATGCTATGGGGTGGGACAAACACAAGAAAAGGAAGGATAGCTATCAAAATAGAGGCAAGCAAATGAGTGACAAGAAAGCCAACCAATGGTAAGCAATGGTATGACCAAAAATCCATTATATTGGTATTATCAACAACATCTCTTCTAAAGGTCAACTGTATGTGAGAACGAAAAAGCCCCAGTGACATTAAGTGTAGGTGAGCATGCGTCATCGCTGATGAGCATAGATGCGCCATAACACTGTGAGCCTTATTGTTTAGGTTTCGCCCTGGCATTGCAACTGCGTAGCAGTTGCTCCGCCCAAGGGCGAAATCTAATGTTAGCTCTATAGTGGCGACTTGAAACCGCCCCTTCTTCCATTGGCTAGCTCCATAAATGGAGGCTAGCCATTGGAAGAGATTGGCCGTCAATCACGTTTTCCAGAGAAAACGCGATTCGGGGGCGTTTCTGGGTCTTTTTTTAAGCCCCGCCCCTTGTAGCCGTGTGTCCCGGGCCGCGCTGTGAGTGGCTGCAGACCCGGGACACCCCAGTGACGTCATTTCCCGGGCCGCGCTGTGATTGGCTGCCGGCCCGGGACACCCCCGTGACGTCAGCCAATCACAGCACGGCCCGGGACCTGACTTGTTTAGATATCTCCCACTTTGTGCTTGTAAATGTTGGCATATATGTGTATGATCTTATCTGACAGCATGAAGTATTATTGTGCTACCGTTTTAGGTGGCACAAATGTTTCTAAATTCATGTGTAAAAACGAACACTTTTAATAAATACCCTTCAACTCAATTATATGTAATTTAAGGATATAATCTGATGTACAGTACCCATGGTGAAAAGCTTTGCATGTTAAACAGGTTTTAATTCTCAAGACTGTCATATTTTGTATGCTGTGTGTTGCAAGATTTGCAAGCCAAATATTTTCATTGATCGGCTCCTCCACGTCTGTAGAGAGCCACGCCAGACCAGTAGATTGGCGCTGACTCAGCTGTTCGTTCCCGTTAATGGTTTGCCTCTTCCACCGGATCAATGTTTAAAATGCCAGCGTTTGTCCCCCAAAAAAAAGAAAACTTGCAAGAATTATTATTGGTATTGGCACCGAAAAATAGTCCCGTGTTAACCATTTAACAAATAGCTTGCTGCTTGTCCATTTTAATTATTGATTTGATAAACAAAATGTCAATTTAAGATTTCCTCCGGTATAGCGCGCAGTCCACGTGTATTAGGCCCCGCCCTTAGCTACATGGCCCCACCCCTTTTTCTAAGATTCTTAGTTACGTTCCATGGCCACACCCCCTTGTAGTCCCCCACCTTTTCATCCCACTTAAGCACTAGGAGGGGGGCACAGGAAGCGACGCGGTGGTGACACTGCGTACAGACCGGGTGGCGCTCGTCGACGGAAGTCAGCCTGCTCGCCATCTCTGGTCCTGATCTCAGGGGTCTTGCGGCTGCCTCGGGCTCGGACGCCGTTCTCTGGACGGATAGGCTGAAGCCACCCGGTGAAGAGTCAGGAGGAGCTCGCCAGCAGACGGAAGGCGGGGCGCGCATCAGGTACATAATGTGCCAGAAGCTCTTCTGTCATTGGGGGAGGACCAGGCGTCCCCAGCGAGCCCCACGTGCAGTACCTGGAAACGGGAAGCCGCGGCCTCCCTCTCCGACCGAGAGATAACACTGCGGGTGCAGTGATATGTGGGGTGGTTCTCTGCGGTGTTGTATTCTAAGCCCCATGATTTATGAGCCTGGCTGCCCTCAGTCTTTGGCTCTACGGGTCCAGTTGCTGCTTCCCCCATGCTGTTGTGCCCGGTTCTCTACACTCATCTCTGTTTTGCAATACTATATTCTTTTCTGGTTACTTCCTGCCCAGAAGGCTGGTGCCCTTTCAAGTCCAATTGTGCTCCTAGTCCCTGCTTTCTCTGTGCCCTCACGACCTGTTGTGCCCTTGAGTCCCGTTACCTTCATTGTGACTGTGCTCAGTTGTCCTCCAGTCACTATCATTGCACGGATTTCTGGTGGCTACCACGTTGTGCCTTAGGCGCTGTCCATTCACTTGATGGGCCTCCTATCCCCTTTTCCCATGTTGGCACCGCATCCCCTCATTCTGCCTACCCTCCAGTCTTGTGCGCTACTACACCCAATTACATGGGAGTGCTTGCTTTATGCATGGTTTATCTCCAGTATATCCTTCTGGTATGGATAACACGTTTTTCTTATTTTTGGAACAATTCCTCAGACCCTTAACTACCAGTCTCAACAGTCAAACTCTCCAGTGTCTTGAATGTACGTTCGGGTAAAGTCTGCGCTATATAAAAACGCATAAAATAAATAAACAAGCATTTACAATGCAACGGTTTCGCCTTTGGAAAAGTTAGAGCTATTGGCAATGTAAATGACAATGCCATTTATTTATCTGTTTTCAAAACCAACACATAAATACAAATTTTGTCATTTACAATGCCAATAGCGCAAACTTTTCCAAAGGCGAAACCGTTGCATTGTAAATGCTTGTTATTTATTTACTATTGCAGGATGGCGGACAGCAATCTTGGAGGAGTAAATAAAAACATTTATAAAGCGGCCAAAAACGAATTGCAGCTGCCTGGCCCTCGAACCAAGAAAAAAATAAAGGTTTTTAAAAATCAAAAAGAACAAGACGAGGATGGTTGAGTTGGAGAAGCAATGGTGGCGCAGGTTGGGTGAGCAAGTAAACGCTGCCAGGCAGGAGAAGCAACTCTGAGCAGGGAGGGGCAGGCAGGCAATTGAAGAGCTTAAAATAAAAGCTAAACAGGAAAAGTAGGTTTTGGGGTAAGTAAAAGAAAAGACTGAAGTGTAGGGAGAAGCAGAGTCCAGGGTGAAGATGGGAATAAGAAGTAGCGTACCATGGAGACAACGATAAAAAACATGCACTCCTATAAAGTACCAAAAGAAAAATACGTTCCCTGATGTGGTGTGTGGGGATGTCTTTTAATCTAAAGGTTTGTAAAGAAGCTGTGCTCCAGGAGAGGGACGAACACGAGAGGAAATAAAAGCCATTGAATAAGTAGCAAGCAAATCAGATTGATAAGAAAGTCAAAAAATGTTAAGCAATTAGCTGAACCACAGTCAACTCTAAGAATTGGTTTTATACTCAAGACCTAGAAAAGCCTGCTGCAGTGAGAAAAAAACACACACAAAACTAACTATCTTGTGTTTACATTGAATCTATGAAATACAGAATTTGTGATGTCATGATTCAGTGTACTTTTGAGCTTTAAAACAGTCTAATATGCTTAACAATGTAAGCACAAGGCGTGTGAAGGTCACACCAAACACAACAAACAGCATGAGGTGAGAGAGAAATACTCCTCTGGGTGGAACTTAAGTCAATTTTTAGGTCTCGTCTGAGCCAGCGCATGCACTGCTCTGGCGAGACTTTTAGTTAGTGGCCTTCAAAAATTCAACCACACACTTTTTGTGTGGCCTAGAGCGTGCAGTTACACGCACGGTTACGCGCACAGGTGCCATCTGGCTTTCCTCGCATTGCTCGCGGGCACCCTCACGATCACTTTCACTTTCACGGCTGCGCGGCCAATGCTTGTTCGTCTGAGCTGCTGCCATAGCGGCTGTCCCTTATTTCGTCTCGGCTAGGGGAGATGTTTATGCTTTAGTCTACTCTTTGCCGTTCCACCGGTTCCCCTCGTAAGCTGTTATGAGATGCTGTGTTCCGCTACACCAAGGTGTCCCCCATGACCCTGGGAGTGTGTTGCTGAGGCCTCTATCTGCCCAACATAGCTGATATGTGATGGCCTCCCAAGATTGAGCAATGTCCCAGACAGTGTCTATGCGAGGCTTGGCATCTGGGCTTAGCGCCGCTCCTTGTGAGCCGTGGTTGTGGTCTCTAGATTCATGTGCTCATGTGTATGAGTTGCTATATTGTCCCCCTTTACCGTGTCTTCCCCTGCCCCCTCTGGGAGCACAGCAGGTCTGGCCTGACAGGGTGATCAGATCAACGCTAGTCTTTGCTTGTAGGGGCAGATTCAGGGTCTCGTGTATCTAAGTCAGCACACCGGCAAGGCAGGCCTCCCCTCCAAATGCACGCAGCCTATCTGGATATCTCCGTTAGATTTGGTTGTGTGCAGCTTTCATGCCTTTTACAAGGTGCGGGGGAAGGACTGCCTGTCCATCCAACATGTCCAATGCACCCCCACGTCCCCCGAGAGACGTCCACCCAGCGCAGGAGAGGGGGGGATAGTTATGAGGTCGCCGGCGCCTATAGTCAAACCGTGCCTTCTAGTATGCTCTGTTTGGGCCGTGTGGGCCTCCAATGTACCCCCTCCAGGTACCAGATTATTTTGGGGGGAATCCACTGGTGCAGGACAACACTGCAAGCCCTTGTGTGGGGGCCAGGCCCGGTCCGGTCACTTGCTGCTGAAGGGCACATTGCAGAGGATGGTGGTCACTTCTCTGGGGCATATTCACCCTCTGCTATGTCCTCTACATGCCATGCCACAGACCAGGGCGCCGCTTGATTTAGGCCTGCTCCCTTACTCCGGGGCCCGCTACCTCCTAGTGTCTGCTACGCTCATGCATCGCACCTACTGTGCCATGATTGGCAGCCCCTCCTGCACTGCTCCAGACCTCCACGGGCTCTCGGCCCTGCCAAAGTCTCGCCTGGCCTGGCATGGGAGGCCGGGTCTCATTGCTCCACTTCCTAGGGCCCAAAGCTCCAGTGCTCAGCTCTGCTTTGCTGGGGCGCGAGCCCGCACCATCCCACAGTCCTGGATGCCGCTTGCCTTAGGCCTGCTCCGTTGCCCGCCTCCTCTTAATATCTGCTGTGAGCACGCGCCGCATCGACCGCGTCCTGATCGGCAGCGGCCCCTCCAGCACTGCTCTACACTTCCCGGGGCTTTCGGGTCCGCCGCAGAATCGTCCGGCCCGACGTGGGAGGCCGGATCTCACTTGTTTATGACTTGTGCCCTGGTGGAACAATGCCAAAAACGACCAATTGCATTAGGGAAAGTATGAGAAATGAAATGGGTCAACACTTCCAAATAAATTCGGAATAAAACTACATATAAACGTGTGACATAGATACATACATTCTAAATGTATTTGAGGCAGTTGAATACACCCTACAATCACAGACAAACTAACTTTAAACCTGAACACCCAGGTATGTACAGACAATCAGCAAGTATGTTTAGGCTTGCCCACACAACACAAACTGGCTCAAAGGCAAACAGACTTGATGTACATGCATCACACAGACAGCTCATAGTGTTTCTCGTACACATAAGCAATCAATCACGCATGTATGCATGCGGTCTTTGTGCTGGTCAGCCACTTTGGGTTATGTGTGTTCATGAGACTGTAAATGTGCCTCGTGTATGTTCTCTGTGCACATATACCTGCCCGTAGAGCTGTTGCATCTGTGCATGCAAACTGTTGACTCTGCAACGGAACCATATATCTGCGGGATTACTTCATTCATCATTTTATTTGAGCACTTGTCAGAATGAGCCTACTCCCTGCGTCAAATGTGTGTACTTTTTGCACCTAAAATGAAGTTATTTTCGAATTACGATTGCTATCTGTAATAATTGGTTCAGATGTTTCCTCCTACAGACTCCACTTTTACTGAGTTACCCCCAGACTTAGAACTTCAACCAAAAAATGTTCTTATTTAAGCAACGGGCACTGAGTGATGACGGGGATGACCTGTGTCCATAAAGACACCTATGTCCACGATACTGATTATATTTTTTTTTCTCCTGCTAAAACACCGAGGTCAAGAGCTCCGCATTCTCTGGGTATTTGTCTTACACATGTTGGCAAAGACTTTTTTGTACCATGACGTCACCAGTGTGTGGTTTCACATCTTGCATGAAGAATAAAAACCGAAATCGATTGACAGGACCCTGTAATGAAAGCATGTTGGACCTGGGGGTTGGTGACAACTACAAGGTCTGCTTTCCATGCTGCAGTCTCTAACAAGCACAACGAGAGAAGGACAGGCTAAACATTTAGGTGCTGATTATAAAGCTCATTGATTCTGGATCAATCAAAGTCAGCAGACAGGGAGGATAATTGGGAGTGGGACCCCCTGCTTTCTTTGCAGAAGTACAAGGACTTGAATGAAAACATCACCACTCCTCTTCTTCCTCTATATAAACAAAGCACAAGGACAAAAGGGTCTTTTGCGAGACTTCGCTTTTGCTGTGTTCTTCCTCATCCAAGGAACTGTGGAAACTGGTCCAGGTGCACTTGTCTCAAGCTGATAGCATTTTTGCAGGAGCCCACATGGCTTTGAGCTTGATTCAGTCTTTGATACTCCGGTTTCAGCCACTTTCCAGTGCCAGTCAAAATCAAACTTCCAAGGCACCAGAGTCGCAGATGATGCTCTCCCAGAGGTCAGTCCAGCAGGTGCTGGATAGCCTTTAACTCCAAGTAGCGGAAACAAGGTATAATTCATAGTTATCTCAACTGGCCCATCTGAGAATTTGTAGTCCTCCTTTGCCTTGGCGGTGGTAAGGAAGTGAGACACCAACTACATCTTGTGTTAGGCTGAGCCTCAGATAAACATCCTTACAAAATCTTAGAATCCGTTCCACAAAAAGCAGTACACTTGATACAATTTAGTGAAGGTCTAGTCAGTCAGTCAATTAAGCTTTATTCGGTTTTTAGTTTAAAACCATAAAAGCAACAAGAAAGAAAAGTACATACATACAAAGATAACTCATCAAATCATTTGCAGGATTAAAAGAAGTCAATGGATAAAATGAACAAGAAACAATTTAACTAATCAGGTCAAAATACGTGAATAGTCAAGGATTAAAACAAAAAAGTAAAAAAGTAAGAAAAAATTAATGGCACAAGGTACCCGGGATCCCCTTTCACCAAGAATTATTGTTCAGTGACATTAGTCTTGGTAGCGATTTGTACCGGGGGCTGGGATAAAAATCATGCAGATCCCAAATACAAATGGGACCATCTCCTTCTTTAGGCTGGGAGGAACGGAGGTAGGGGACAATGTTCCTATCCTTAAATTTAATTAAAATCAAGTCCCCCGAAATGTCTTTGGGCAGCGTACCTAGCCACCCCACCCTCCTAACACTCAGGATTCCGCCATCTAGTGCAGGTGGCAACGGTCTGTTGTGTTTTAACCAAAAAATCGCTTTGTTAAGCAAATCCTGATGAGTTTCAATTTTGCCGTGACTCAATGCAGGGGCCCCAGAGAGAACAGTCACGAATGGAGCGGCTTCGGGGGGTAGATTGATGCAGTGCCTTCTATCAGGTGTGGTCCTGGGTGCTCTATGTGGTACGAGTACGGGGTTTAGGGTAACATTCGGGCCTCTTGGAATGAGTGTAACGAAGGGGGGTTCCAAAGTTTGATTTTTTCTGCATGCAGTGGGTTTGGACATTTCATATTTGATAGAGGGAGTAGGGCAAATAGGTGCATCAATTTTTTCGGTTGATGAATAGTTCTTTTCATTGTTTTTTCGATAAGGGTCAACCTGTCCCCAAGATCATTGATTTTTATGATCAAAGGTGATAAAGCCGAGATTAAAAGTTGCTCAATCTGAGCCAGTAAATTCTTAGCCGGTGTTAGTGTAATTGAGTTAGAGGGGCACAATGGGGGGCTAATGCACATTTTGTCCACCTCAACATTTGGTAGATTATCATCGTTGGCCTTATTTTTGACCTCAGCATGCTCCCTTTTGCTGGTTGATTCCCGGGACATGGTGTTGGTTTGAGCATGAGTTTTATCGGGGGATAAAGGTACATCAAATAGAGTGCAGTTAAGTTGGTCAGTGTCTGTACCCAATTTAGGAGGGGTCAAGGCTTCCGGTACATACTTTGTGCCACACAGGGCATTCAGCTCCTCCCAAATGGACATGACTAGTGGAAAACACTGCTACATGGGCGTCAATGAACAAATGGAACGGCAGAATTATAGGCAGGTTAAAAATATAGGTACCTCCTCGTCCAAAGAAACCAAGTGGGGTGGCCCGTCCCGTCCTCCGCTGGCCTCTGAGGGCCACAGAGGGCCCGCCCTTTGCCCGGGCTTCGCCCCGCGCGCGCCCCGCGCTGCGGGAGCTGCTAGGCGTTATATATTGACGTCAGCTGCGAGGGCGTCCCTCCCCTCTGTCCCAGTTGAAGAGCGCACGGGCTCCTGGTCAGTGGAGTCCCGTGCGCTAGGCGGCAGCAATTCTCCCGAGTTAGGATTCCCCTCCTGGGGCGGCAGATTTCCCCCTCGTCACAGGAGCAGTATGATAGCCCCTCCTTGGGCAGGAGACAGCAGCGTGAGCACCCGCTCGGGCTTGCGATGCGGGACCCGCGCCAGCGGGTTCCGCGAGGTGTGATAAGGCCTGGCTGTCGTGACGTCAGCTGCGAGGGCGTCCCTCCCCTCTGTCCCAGGTGAAGAGCGCACGGGCTCCTGGTCAGTGGAGTCCCGTGCGCTAGGCGGCAGCAATTCTCCCGAGTTAGGATTCCCCTCCTGGGGCGGCAGATTTCCCCCTCCTCACAGGAGCAGTATGATAGCCCCTCCTTGGGCAGGAGACAGCAGCGTGAGCACCCGCTCGGGCTTGCGATGCGGGACCCGCGCCAGCGGGTTCCGCGAGGTGTGATAAGGCCTGGCTGTCGTGACGTCAGCTGCGAGGGCGTCGCTCCCCTCTGTCCCAGGTGAAGAGCGCACGGGCTCCTGGTCAGTGGAGTCCCGTGCGCTAGGCAGCAGCAATTCTCCCGAGTTAGGATTCCCCTCCTGGGGCGGCAGATTTCCCCCTCGTCACAGGAGCAGTATGATAGCCCCTCCTTGGGCAGGAGACAGCAGCGTGAGCACCCACTCGGGCTTGCGATGCGGGACCTAGTCAAACCTATTGTGGATGTAACAGTCCACTGCACCAGCAGTAGATGTGCTGGCTGCCAGCAAGGCTGCCAGCAAGGACTGACATTTTTGAACCAGCCTTTTTACAAGTGCTTACCCCAGAACTAGAGAGCCCAGTTGTCCAGATCTCCATATCCAAGAAAAGTAATTCTCTTTGGTTCCTGCCGATTTGGAATCCAGAAATTAAATCGGAAACTTTGGAATAAACATCTGTGCATTGTTGGAGCTTTTGCCTTGTATGGTGCCAAACTTGGCCTTTGTTGATGCTATACACCAACAAATTCAAAGCACCAATGTGCAGGATCAGGGCCAGGAGAGTTCCAAAGGATGAGGTCTTTAGTACAAATTCAAAAGTCCTTCACGGGGCAATATTCGAAGTGAAAGCCATAAAGGTTTATTCAAGTCAGAATCGTTACAAAAGGCAACAAGCATTGGCATAGCCAATAGGTCTTGCCTTTGGGACCTTATAAGTGTTTAGTCATCCAGCACAATATTCTTGGTGCAACAACATCAACTGTTGCATAGCTAAACACTTATAAGGTCCCAAAGGCGAGACCTATTGGCTATGCCAATACTTGTTTTTAATGGTTTCAAATAGGTAATGCAGACATTTGAACTGCCAAGCATGACTGATAAAAATGTTTTTATAAAAACTGTCAAGACCTTGTCAAATCACAAGAAAACGTTGACACTTGAATAAATAGGAAGAGAGGCTGGGATGTTGATTTGGGCTCAGCCATTATTTTGCAACCCTGCTGAAACTATAAGACAAATGAGATTAGCCTGATTTCCTATTTAGATCCAATGAAAGATTCATGAGGAAATGGTGGTCTCCAAAGAAAATTAATCAATTCGAAATATTACAAGGCAATGCATCATACGAATTTAACAGAAATCATGCAATTTTACAACTGCCCATGGGTCAATAGTTGAATGTCAAAATTTCTATTTTCATTAAGCTCATCCCCCTCTTTGCAATCCTTGAGTAGTCAATATTAGTTTCCATGATTTCTACAAGTTTGCTAAATAACCCATCTCAAAACGGCTGATCACCAAATCCCTAACAAACAGGAAAATACCAGAAAAGAAAACCAACAAAAAACTAAAAAGGGTCTCATTGGATTTATCAACATGTGTTTTTCAAAAGAAATTCTTAGAGCATTATAATTAGAAATATTTGCATTTCTCTTTTCACGTTTTATGCTGCTTTACGTCTTTACTGCTCTTTGAATTTCGCCTAAATGCTTTATAATACACGTTAATAAAGCTAAAAAAAATGTTCAACATTTGCCCGCTGTGTAAGCGTTCAATACCAAGAAATAAAATATAGATTTTTTGCCAGATTTGTCCTTAAAAGTTTAAATAGAAGTTGGTCTTGTCCTCAGCTTGGTAGCCTCTTCTTTGAGCAAAGACACAGTAATGGAGAGGAAAGATCCAATTATCTTCTATGTTGTTTAAATGACTGCCATTGGTTAACCTGCGACTTCATGCATGACCAGATGAAAGCTTCACATAATACACTTCAAAGCACGCTGTCCATGCATTTTCTTAACATTGTAAGAATGGACACCAAACTCTATTTTTGGGTATGAAATATACAGAGGGAGTCTGGGTGAATTCATGTGTCAACAGAAGCTGTCTTGATCTGGTCATGAAAATTCTGCAGAGCATGCAAATCATTCAAACACTGGTGAGCCGAATTCCATTAAAAGAAGTCGAGCCTGCGAGGGCATGCATTAGCGCATGAGTCTTGCTTGCAAGACTACCAGAGACAAACAGATTATCTGGAGGAAGGCAGAATTCACATAGGTTTCCACTATTTTAGCCCCGATAGTGGGACTTAATACAGTGCCAGGAAGATGAAATAACTGCAGGCATAAACGGCAAGTAAAAATCAATTGCATGCGTATTTGACCGGGACCATTTCTCCTGTAGACATATATTCTGTTGGCTAGTAATTAATGTTATCCAGTTTTTGTTATCGAGTTTCCTGCTTAACTCAGCAATATTCCAATAAAAAAAAGTCTCAAATTGGGGATCAAAGGACCAATGTTAGCTTTACTCGGTAAAACCAAATCTTTATCTTTTTTAAGTAGTTGAGAGGGGCTGTCAGCATCAAAAGATGGGGGAGCGGTAAAATACAAAGGGACACAACATTGGCATTTGTGTCAGTAGAAGATGCCTGGATTGAAATGTCCATAGCCTGGTCCCTCAGTTCAGGTAATGGCAAATGATAAGAAAATCTGTGTATCATGTTTCTAACTTCGAAAAGATGGAGGGTTTTACCCAGGGCACAAGTCCTAAAAAAAAAGAAGTGGGGGAAGCTCAAAGACAGGAAGTGATGTCACGACAGGAAGTGATGTCACGAAAGGTCAACCACATACCACGCTTGAGTCCTCGTTTGAAAAGTAAATCAGATCACGCACGATAGAAAAAAAAACGTATAAAATCCGGATAGTTGTTCATTCTCAAAAAGCGAAGATAATGCAAGTCATAAGTAAGTGCAATGTGCCTTCCTATGGCTGCTAGTAAAACGTTAACTCTTTGCTGTGTGTTCATTTCCAGCAGCAGTTACAGCACTGCTGCAAGTATGGGTACTCACCTGGCGCTGAATGAAAGAAACTCACGGACATCCAAAGACCGGCAGATACAGGTGAATAGACTCGGAGACAGCTATTCCCTATTCAGACATTTTACACACACTTGCAGACACAAATATGCTGACAGAAACACTCTAGAAACTATCATGCATATATTTGGATCTGAGCAACCCACGTTCACATACACATTAAGGGTGCTTCACAAAGCGGAATTAAAAAGTTTGTCATCTTAGTTTTTAGCATTGTCCTTAAATTTCTGACATACAGAGTTCACAAATATCACCGGTAATGTTCCATACGACTAATCCAGGATACGTATATGGTGCTGGTAGTATCTGGCTGATGCTGCTGCGTCTATTATTGACAGCCAGCCCTGTACTTGGCAGATCGACGGGTCAGCCGTGCGGGTAAGTAACACCATCATTGCATGTCCAGCTTCTGGGCAGGGGGATGGCGTCCACCCGGTAAAATAAGTGGGGGATTCAGTCCACCCGCGTGATACCCCGACTCGAGCCCTGGACTCTTACCATGGTGAACTGTAATATTTGTTACCTCCTCTAGGTCAGCACTTTCAGCAGGTGCTCCAACACGGACAGTGGCCTCATGATCGCATAGCAGTCAATCAGCCTCCTCCAGGGTAGCAAAGTGATTATATCCCTGATGACATAGTAAAATGTATGCTATTTCCAGAGTTATGACTTGGCTACAAAAAAAAAAAAAAAAGAAAAAAAGAGTCATCAGAACTATGCAGATAAAAGAAACCCAGAGAAACCGGGTATATCCCTTGTGGAAGCCCTAGAGAGTTGGAAAGTCTGTTCAAAATAAACCCCACCAATTTTGTGCTGTGAAAAATTGTTATAATACAATCGCAAGCTTTCTTCTGGTTTTTGCCTACCCATTGTACCCTTCGGACACCAAATATTGCATTTGAAAGTACATTACTATTGGTGTACCCAAAAGCAGTACTAAGCCAATGGATCACCGTATTTCTCTTCGGGAATCAGTTTCGGGTTGTGTTGGGTGCAAATTTGGGCCATTTTTAAGACAATGACATACGGTGTACACTTCGGGGAGAGATGTAGAATCTGGAAATTCTTTCTGCTGCCACCCATTTCCACAGAAACAGTGTTGGTAACTGGGTCCGGGGCATTCTTTCTATTGGAGCACCGTCGTATCAAAGAAGAAGGTACACAGTTCCCCTGGGTAAGAGTATCAAGTGACAGTTGGAAACGTGCGTGAGTGAAGGCACATAGGAGGGGAATCCTCCTATTCGGAACTAGAGGCCTCACACACCCAGCAAGCTAGGTGTCATGCTTCATCATTTGGCCTTGCCCCTCGTCGGGTCGGCGGTGCAATACCCGACGGGCACCCATAAAGGGGCTCTTTAGCGGGGATCTTTTATTCCTGCCGTATCGTGTTGTGGGTGTAAGGCCCCTAGAGAACAATAGTGAGGGGTGTAGATGTGTGTATGTGGTTTAAAAGAGGTCAGGTAGTCCACAAGGAATTTGTAATAACGTGGTAACCCACCTCATTAAAAACAGAGAGAGTGGTTGCTTCGCAGACTTAAGGGTCCCTGGAGGCAGAAACCTACTCTATGTGGTGGTGGTCGACATGTTTCATGCTACTGCGTGTAAAGTATCACTGAGCATTTCATCAGGACCAGAGTGAACTATCTACACTAACGGGTGATCCTACCCTATTAGTTAATAAATATTATGTGCCCGGTATCGTCTTGTTGAGACCTGCAAGGGATGACAAAAAGACAAGGAAGAGGATCGTCATCCATTGAAGGGTCACTCAATGTGTAACAACTGTCAAAGTGGAGAGGCTCAAAAATGCATACTCCAAACTAGGTGAAGTGGTTGAAAGCAACCAGTTAAAAACATCTTAAAAACAAATGACTAGTATCATGCTCTCAGATGGTAGAGCACACAGTATTGAAATATCCATGCTTAGTCAGGTCTGCGCGACTCACCCGTAGAAGTGGATGCGGGTGCTTCAACAGATCCGCCCACGGCGTCTAGACACCTCAAAGTAAATGTCCTGGAGGGGGATGGAAAGTAGACAGGTATGCCCCCTTCGGGTAAGGTGTCATGATGTTAATTGTAAGCCAAGGTAGGCGCCTACAATCAGCATGATTGTTAAGGTGGGCATCAACAGGTAGCCCATAGTACTGTGGGAGTGGAGCGCTCAAGGGGTATATGAGTGGTCAGGTAGACAAACGCGGTATGGAGGGGGCCCGGGCCGGGAGGAGCATACTGATACAACTACCGTGGTCACGCTCCTCAGCGAGGTGACGGGGGCATGCAAATTATTACCTAAGACCTCCCGAGAACCCAGCAAGAGGTGGGCGCCTTGCCATGTAGCCAAATGATCGGATCAGTGCTCCTCCCCTCAGGTCAGTAACACCAATGTGCGAACCCAAACCACCAAACAACCCCCCCAGCCCCACCGCGCTCCTGTGTATAGCGGTACCAAGGAGTTGCTCAATCCGGAGCACCACGGGGGCAGTGCCTCGCAAAGTCTCACCAAACGCTTACTTGTCCACACTGGGGACGCCGCCGCCTACCTAGACCGCGCTGCCGTAGGGGATCCGGCTCGGAGCGCCCGTTAGGCATTACTCCATTATATCCCCGAGTTGATTGTGGTCAGGAAGGGACGGCGCCGTGTCATCACGGTGCGTGTAAGTCGTCATGGCAACGGGAACCTCGGTCACGTGCTCCACAAGTAGCGAAGTGCAATGTGTCGGCCATTTTAGAATGGTGCTGTTCCTCTAAATTCATAGGTGTCAGGGCTCGAAATAAAGTCTCCAAGCAGAGTCTGGCTCACCAGTGCGCTAAGTACTAAAGTATCGTGTAAATCGAAGGTGAACCCACACGGGCACAAGAACGGGGGACACATCAGTATATGTGGACCATCGTTTCTAAATGCCAAGAGAGTACTGCCCCGTCGTTAGCGTACAACGCGGGAAGGGGTGTTGCGCAGGCGGGCACAGGGCCCAGATCACGCATATGAAGACCTATTGCACCGAGGAATGAAAGGTCAATACTGCCGCTTAAAATCGTGGCAGTACCAATGGTCAATAGTTGGAATAATGTGCCATGGTATATGGCAGTTCTGCTGTATCAAATCTAGAAGCAGCAAAAGCTCCAGGAGTGGGCTAGCATCATTGTATACAGTAGCCATATGGTGGGTGAAAGGGCATCCCGTTTACATCTAAATGAATTTCGAGGGTAACCCTCTATCTACTTAAAGTCCATCAGAGTGCACTCTCAGCGGAGCCGCGTAGGGGGCAGTCAGGAGGCATATTCTCTTAGGCTTCGTAGCGAACCGGCACAAGGACTCCTACGTTCCTAAGGCTCATGAGGCACTGGAATGGATTCATAAAAGTCAGCTGAATAGCGACAAAGAAAACAAAATTTGTAGGTACATCGCATAACCTGCACTATATCTCACTTTTGTAAATAAACCACATTTTTAAGTAGAGAAACGTGAGTAAGGTGGGGATTTGTGTACCCCGTCCTGAAGAAGGAGTTCCGACTCCGTAACATGTTGACACACACACACACACAGGAGGTGATGCACATTGCCTTACATACCACACCTCCGCTTCATTCACCTTTTAATAGCGCCAGCCCGGGGGCCCATTAAAATTATTTTTGAGTCTACCCCACGAGCCAAGCCCTTTTTTAAACATCACTCGCCGATAACCTCACCACTCACGCACATAAAACAAAAACCCTCACATACACCACACATAGTCATCTAAGAAAGTGCTCCCGCGTAATCGTAGGTCGCAGCACACCGCATCCCGTAGAGGAGTGTGAAGACCCCAATGATGAAGCATGACACCAAGGGTCCTTTTGGTGTGTGAGGGGTCTTTTACCAACACTGGGTGCTCCCAACCAATGTAGGGAAACCCTTCCATTGTAATGGTGGATTCCTATTGTTTATGCATAATTTATTAGGGAGAACGAATCCATCTAAATACTCTCTCTCTCCCCTCCTTGTTATTTACGTTGTATAGTTTTGTAGTCATCTTCTGGCATCTGACATTGCTCTTAGGTTCAATTATTCTTTGTTTGACATGCCTCATTGTCATACCCACGTATTTCATGTCACAGGGACATGAGAGTAGGTAGATGCCTTTAGTAGAGTTGCAGAGGTGCTGTACACGTCAGTACAGCGAGGCTTGTGTCATTCGCCATCTTGAGGCCTAGTACCTAAGAAGCGCAGAGAAGCTGAATTTACTGGTTTACTAGAAGCGCTACATTAAAAATCTGAACTTTATTAATTCAATCTTTCAAGTTCGCACGTATTTGATCTGTGATGGGTCCCGTGGCTAAAGGTAGGCATTAAAGAATGAGTCAGAGGTGCAAAGATTAACCAGTGTTTCGTGTGTGCGCGCAAATTAGGGTGAGTGAGCTCAGCAAACTTAACCTAAAAAGCTTCCTTTGTGGCATCGAAGCGCGAAATTAAAGAGTTAAAGCATTTCCGGGTCGCGACCTTTAAAGTCGGTGTTTATTACTCACTTTTTCAAACCTACACTTTGTTTATACCGTCCGCCCCCTTCCACTTTCATAAACTGTGTCTTCGTTTCTTTTAGTTACGAGAAAAGCTTCCACTAGAACCTCTTCAGTTGTTTCCGCAATTTGGTCCTAAGTGAGCTGCAGGTTTGCTCCTGTAATACCTTTATAGTGGCCTATAAACTGCGCAAGGCTCCTGGTCTCGCGCCAGTGCCTAAAGATAACAGGGCCGCTGCAGGGCAGCGCAAAGAACCAGAGACGCCGCCTCCACAGGACTAACCGTGCGTGCGTGCGTACGTACGTGTATAACGTCACAACCCGGCTCTGCAAATTAGAGGTGAATAAGTCAGCTTCGGGCCACGCGGGGTGGTGAAGGAAGCGGAAGGACTGACTACAGTAGATGGTGATTAGAAAATGGTAAAGAAAACGTTGAGGGAGGGAAGGCTACAGAGAGGGTTAATTGGAGGACAAGGGCAGAGGAGATGGAGAGGAGAGGGTGAAGGGGAGGGAGCGCTACAGAAGACTTAAGCTACAGTGATGGTGAAAGGAGAGGAGACGGGTGCAGGGGGAGAGCTACAGAAGACTGATGGGGGGCTACAGTGATGGTGGATGATGGAGAAAGGCACGGGAGAGCAGTGAAAGACGGTGTAGGGAGGAGAACATCCCCAAGCCAGGACTGCGAGTGTCCATAGTCCACCAAAGATGCTGATGGAGATCTCAGGCGAAGCCACAGAGGGGGAGGTTAAACATCCCTGGCCAGCAGGCTGACGGAAAAAGGAACAAGCACTGGGTTAGCCAATAGGTCTTGCCTATGCAAGAGCTATTGGTTTTGCCAAACTGTTTTAGCCATGTTGTACACCAGCATGGCTTAAAGATAGTGGTGTTGAAGAAGTGGCATGGAGTAGCTCAGACTGTTGTGGAGTGGCGTAGAGTGGAGGCAGGAAGAGAGGACGGGGATGTCATGGCGTGGAGGGGAGTGGAATAGAATGCAGTAGAGTGGAATTGAGTGTCAGAGTGGAGAGGAGTATAGTGGAGCGGTGGACTAGAGTGTCATGGCATGGAATGTAACAAAGTGTAGGGGCTTAGAGTGGAGTGTCCTGGAGTGGAGAAGAGTAGAGGGGAGCGTCGGAGGGGAGCGTCGGAGTGGAGCGTCAGAGGAGTGGCGCAGAGAGTGGAGTAGAACAGAGAGTGGAGTAGAACAGAGAGTGGAGTAGATCAGAAAGTGGCGCGGAGTGTTGTGGCATAGAGCAGAGTAGCATAGAGTAGTAGAGTAGCGTAGAGTGGAGTATGCATGGTGTGGTATCGCACTACCATTACAGACAACTAATTTTCAATTGAAATGACCATTATATTGCCACAGGCAGTTTTACTAATAAAACTATACAGCGCACAAACGATAACTTGTGGAAATTGCATCACCTAGTGTATTGATTAGGGTTAAAATTATAAATAATGCGCTTCATTAGTGCTTTCCTAATTTTAATATATTCAAGGATTTGTACAGTTAATTTGCAGACATTTAAATTTTGTTGTTAGGAAAAAAAATGTACAGTCTTCCTTTCACACATCCCCAGTACTCGGCATAAACCCGCTCACGTTGAAGTCAGAGAAAGAAGAGTAAGCCCCAAGCACCCTGAGATGACAGAGCCCGACCTTTGAATGCACAGCAAATGTGACAAGAACAAAATTTAAAAGGTCTGTTTACAGAAAGCGAGCCTTGTGGAAGAATACAGTAACAGGAACTACTACATTGTACCATAGAAAATGGTCAGTTACCCCATTTTAGAGGAGGCTGTGCTAATACTAATTGAAACAAGCACTGGCAAAGCCAGTAGGCCTGGCATTGGCCGCCAGGCTTTGGGTATTGTCTGTGATAGCTTTGTTTTGTCATGGTTCATGCACAACTTTATTGTTGGGGGGAAGCTGCCATGCTCTTTAATCTATTAAAAAAATTGCAGAAAAGCACAAATATGTTTTGGGCTTGAAAAAGCACAGATTACCATAGTCGTCAATGGCACTTAAGATAACTATCTGGTGTTTGAATGTGCTCCTTGTTAAAGGACAGAATGCTGTCCCTGACAGTGAAGTCAGCCAATGGCTGAAATGGGCTGAGCCATCACTCCATGCCTTGTGCTGCAGTGGGTGGAAGAAAAATGATGGCACAATAATAGACTAATGTATTACTAGCGAAGGCTAAGAATGCTCATAGGTTATTATGTTATCCATCTAATTGTGGTAAAATCAAATGGTCCTGGCTAACTCCAATCCCAAACACACTATTACTAAGGTTGGGAATAGGCCAGCTTCAGAAGTAAGGGGAGTACTTAAAAGTGAAGTATGAGCATCTCCCTGGTTCACAGGGTAACAGAGGCAGGTAACCGGTCTCTACCGAGTGCATTGTGGGTAGATAGACATAGATGTCACAAATCCCAAACTATTGGAGCAAGGCACAAAGCCATGGGTAAGCAATGGGAGGAATCCAATTCCAGGAAAGCTTATTAAATGTCCCCCAAGAAGTCTTTTCAAACTAGAAAGCCGAGCTGTTTGGTAGGCTTTAACCAAAAAAACGAAGACACAGAAAAAAATCGAATTGGGCCAATTCATTAAAGTTATAGTATACACACTAGAGTAACATCGGCATGGCAAAGTGTGGTCCTACACCACAGTATAGAGCCTAAGTAAGAAGACATTGGGAGGGGTAGTGACAATAAAACCCACGGCAGAAACAGGAGTGGTCTAGCAGTAATCCCCAAAGGACGAGGCACAAGGTAGCAAAACAGGCACACTGCATAGAGACAGAGTGCCAAACAACCACATACTAAGGACTCGGATGGCTAAAAGTCACACAGCACAGAAGGAAACTGGCAAGCACCTGGCACAGAAGTAAGGAGTAGCATACAGCCCACACATGGAATTGGTGAAATGGGGAGGATACATCCAAAACAGGCAGTATGGGGGGGGAGGTGCCTACCCAAAACAGACAGTGGTATGCAGGGTTTTATCCACGGCAGAGGGTGGGGGAGCGGATATAGCGCACCTTGTTTGGGGGGATGGGGATGGCGACACAGAAAAGTTCGAGCTCAGCAAACACCGGACACATTAACCTGCTAAATACACAAGTATTCAACTCCTGGACAAAGGCAAACAATGAGTAACAAACAGCGCGCCCCCCGCAGCGCAGATTAATGAAAAGTTAAACTAAAAGCTATGTCGAATTCCCAACCGCAAAAACAAATCACAATTAATGAAGCACCAAGGTTTCACTAGAAGGGATGAAAGAAACGACTTTAGGCATGCAGGAGGAAGGTTAGAGACTTTTGCAGGCCCCTACCCCCACCAATATACGATTATATCAACTAAAACAATGAACATTCTGGGAGGTAACAGCGTGCACTTTTATGCTCCACTTGGCGCCGAGAAGCCCCTGAGCTGGAATGCGGGGAGTTAAGCGCCCCCGCCCATGTTTCCTATTAAAGCCAGATGCCCTCACGGGGGCCGGGGCCTGCTGTGCGGATTAATGCGGTCACACAGAGCCCTGAGGGCAGTTTCAATAAATGCAGGAGAGAGGGGGGTGTATCTCCAGTAGACCTTAAAGAAAGTCAGCTTCTAGGGGTGAGACGAAAGCTATGATCCACTTACAAGGGAGGGACTTCGCTGGACTCTAATGACTTTCAGCCGCGGTCCTCGGCCTCCCTTTAACTTCCGGGTGCACCATGGGATTGTACAGGTGAATATGTGGCCCACATGTGTCTTTTGTAAAGTGCTCATTTCCCCGAAGATTTAGTGGCAGGAGTCAACACATATACAAATATACATTTTATTAACTTCGGAAGGATGAACAACTGGACGTGCCCTCCGAGATTCCAAACTAGGAGCAAAAAAAAAAAACAGACCTCCGCAGTGGGTGCATTAGCCAACTGAGACGTCAGACCTGGCTTCACATCAGTGAAAGGGGCTGTGCTAGGGAGAGCAGAGTCCCATGAGCAGACTGCTCCGGTGTGGGGCGCACCTCACAAAGACTGTCCTGTGCTCCGAGCGTTCCACCAGACGGCCTCTCATCCTTCGCAGCTGGCATCTGTCTCTGTTTATGTGGGAATACTGAGGAATATCTAACCCCGCTGCGCGACAGCCCGGAGGTGGCCCAAAAGGCAATTCTTAAGTGTCGTGCGCACCCCGCCCCAGCCAGGAGAGACGGGCCCGGGGGGGGGGGGCAGGAAGCACCCGGACGACCCCGGGGGGAGGGCCAGGCATATTCAGGAAACGGGCTGTGAGCACAGGCAGGGATGGGGCTGCGTGTGGAAGGCGTGCTACTCCTGACGGGGAATGGGGCACATACGGGTAAAGGGGGCACATACGGGTAAAGGGGCATTCACGGCCTGGAGCTGCGGGTCCTTTCTTGAAGGACGGAGACGTGCCATGTCGGAACATGGCAACGCCCTGCTTTACTATTCACCTTTCCATGGCAGACCTCGGGGTCAGCAGTCCGTGCGTCTCACCCCAGGCAGGTAAAAGCCGATCCTCCAGGCATCCTCCAGATGTAACATCAGCGCGAGATCTCACTACGAGGCACTCGAAGCCGAACTTCAGGTCTCACCAAGGCCGCCTACGGTCCACGCTCCAGGTCTCACTCAAAGGCAGCTGAAAGTGGCTGCGCCAGGTCTCACCATATGGCTATGGTCAGTCCATGCTCCAGAACTCACTCAAAGCAGCATCTCCTACTCCCAAGTCTCACCCCAAAGGAGCAGAAGCCGAGCTTCAGGTCGCACCCCAAGGGAGCAGTAGTTCCTAGTCCAGTGCTCACCAAAGGCAGAAACAGTACACACTCTCGGAATCCTCCGACAGCAGCAGCTCGCAGTCTCACCCTAGGACAACACAGCCCCTGGTCTCACCCCAAGGCAGCTGTAGCCCCTCTCCAGATCCCACCCCAAGCCAGGTTTAGCCCCTCTCCAGATCTCACCCCAAGCCAGGTTTAGCCCCTCTCCAGATCTCACCCCAAGGCAGGTTTAGCCCCTCTCCAGATCTCACCCCAAGGCAGGTTTAGCCCCTCTCCAGATCTCACCCCAAGGTAGGTTTAGCCCCTCTCCAGATCTCACCCAAAGTCAGGTTTAGCCCCTCTCCAGATCTCACCCCAAGCAGCTGTAGCCCCTCTCCAGATCTCACCCCAAGGCAGGTTTAGCCCCTCTCCAGATCTCACCCCAAGCAGCTGTAGCCCCTCTCCAGATCTCACCCCAAGGCAGCTGTAGCACCTCTCCAGATCTCACTCCAAGCCAGGTTTAGCCCCTCTCCAGATCTCACCCCAAGGCAGGTTTAGCCCCTCTCCAGATCCCACCCCAAGGCAGGTTTAGCCCCTCTCCAGATCTCACCCCAAGGCAGGTTTAGCCCCTCTCCAGATCTCACCCCAAGGCAGGTTTAGCCCCTCTCCAGATCTCACCCCAAGGCAGGTTTAGCCCCTCTCCAGATCTCACCCCAAGGCAGGTTTAGCACCTCTCCAGATCTCACCCCAAGGCAGCTGTAGCCCCTCTCCAGATCTCACCCCAAGGCAGCTAAAGCCCCTCTATCCCCAAGGCAGGCAGAGTCTCTACTCCGGGTCTAATCCCAAGGCAGCACCAGCTTTGCTCCAGGCATCACCAGAAAGTAGCAGAGGCCGAGCTCCAGGTCTCCCCAGACGGAAGTAGAAACCAGTAGGTCTCGCCTCATCATAACATAAGGCCGTGCTCCATGAATCAACCCGAGGCAGCAGGAGGCCCCAAGCCAGGAACTCCTTAATCAAGTCTCCCCTCAAGGCACTCCGTGTCTACGTCAGGTCTCACTAGGGTGAGCCCAGGTGGTCCCGTGTCACTTGAACGCCCGTTTCCATTCCTGGACTTTGCTTTACATAGCACTGTGTCGGTCCTGTTGGCTCAATTACATGGACCAAGACTACAACTCCCAGAGTGCACCGTTATATTAATCAAAGCCCAGAACTGTAAACGTCGTGTCCCGGTAACACAAAGTCACTTTAGGTCTCACCCAAAGGCAGCAGAAAACGGCGCTCCAAGTCTCACCTCAAGACACAAGCAGATCTCACCTATGCATTCAGCCCCTCGCGCCGATATCAGTCTAAGGCAGGAATACCCAAAGCCCGCAGCCACTGCTCCACAGCCGGCCATAAAGAAGCAGCAGCAGCAGCATCATCATCCGAGGCAGCTGCAATGAAAGTTTCACCCAAAGGCAGCAGCTGTTTCTGCTCCGGGTCTCACCCAGGGCCGTAGAAGCCACAGAAGTACATCAGATCTCGGGTATCATCACCCCCTGTCCCAGGTCTCACCCAAGACATCCGCAGCCCCACTGTACCTAACCACTGCCCCAGGTAAGCACAGGGCTATGAACCCAGCTGCAGGGCGCCCCTGCGGGCAGCATCCGCTCAGCGTGCGCTCGCTCTCTCTGGGACCCCCGGTTCATGCATCGTTACCGCTCCGTTCTTACCGATGAGGCCGCACAGCGGCGCCTGGAGGAGCCCCATGCTGCGGGTGGCAGAGAAGGAAGGCGCGGTGTCCGGCTGGGCTACGCTCTGCTCTGACTCCGCATCCACAGTAACCCGAGCACGAGCCCCGAACTTCGGTGGGAGGGTCTCACGCGCAGTTGGTTACGCCCTGGGGCTGGCGCAGGAACCCCCTCAGGGGCTGAATTCTGGAGGACGCAAGAATGTGTCCCACAGCCAGGGCTCGTGGGAGTTGTAGAGAGCACTTGTGGGCGGTGAAGGAGATAACCGAAGTGGGCGATACGCATGGCACGTCAGTGTGATAGAGGCAACAGGTGTGAACCCCTGCGCCCCCACCCCCCGTGCTGAACCCAGATAATTGCAAACAGAGCCGCTGTTTTTGTTTCCCTCCCCGTTTTGGTTTCACCGAATCTTCTGCTTTCCACAATCTTTTAGGATGTTTCTGCTTCAGTATTTTTTTCCAATTGCTCTTTCTTTCTTATTTCCTTTTTTCCCCTCTATCTATGCTTACACGGTCTTGTTTTTGACAGATTCCCTTTTGGATGAATTTGGTATTCCTCGCTTATCCTTTAGCTCTTTTCACTCACACGTGTCTCTATAAAAGTCGTTGTTAAACTTTCGTCCCTTCCTCCTATTGCAACTTACTTTTTCAATTCCATCACTTTTTTTCTTTTCTGACATTTTGCCATGGGTTTCTCTAGCCACCTGCGTTTCTCTACCCCGTTTGTTTTAACTTTCTTTGTCCCTCTGTTTATTTTTCCTATTATTTTCCATTGTTTTATAGCAATGTTTCAAGCTCCCTGTCCCAGCTTTATAGTGCTTTTTTGATCTCGCCTACCAGGGAGCACAACGTGTCTCGTTGCAAAGGACCTACTGTGGGCCTATCAAGGACTTACAGAGCGTTCCACCCCTTGCTTGCCATTGGTTGGCTTTATTGTTAAGTTAAGATATGTATAGCGCACTACTCACCTAGAGGGTCTCAAGGCGCTTGAGGGAGGGGGGTGCGTTATGGAGGAACGAGCTGTGAGGTAGAATGCTACACAGCATTAGCGAAAAGTATTTTGTATTTACTTGTCTATCAGGCAAAATCCTATTGTGGACTATACCAAAAAATGTATAGTGGGCTGTGGCCCAACGCATTGCTTTCCATTGGTTGCCTTTGTTGTCTCTCTTATTTGCTTGCTCTTTTTCAAGGGCTTTCCTTCTCCATCTTGTGTTTGTTCCTTACTTTCTTTTGTTTGTGCCGTCCCTGGAGCTTATCCTCATTACTGTCTTTTAGACTAGGTGTCTTTTATCTTTCCACTGCAAATGTATAGGGATCTATTTCTTTTTCTTTTAGCACTCCAAGAGATTGCATGTGTATTCTTTCTCCCTCTTGTGCTGCTTCTCTACCTCAAACACCACCCCTTGTTCTCCATGATGCTTCCCGTGCCCCCTCCAATCTCCTCCATTACCTTCCCCACCCTCCTCAGCGTATTTTTTTTTCCGGCCGCCCTCAGTCCAGACTCAGACACCTTCATTCGACACTGTCTGCCACCGCACCCTAGTGCAGCGCCTCAGCGACGTCGGAATTCAGGAGAAGGCACTGGAATGGATCATCTCCTTCCTCGACGGAAGAACACAGAGAGTCCGCCTACCACCGTACAAGTCAGAGGCCTCCGAAGTCATCTGCGGCGTCCCCCAAGGATCATCTCTGAGCCCCACCCTCTTCAACGTCTACATGAGCCCCCTCGCGGCCATCGTACGCAAACACAACCTCAGCATAATCTCCTACGCCGACGACACCCAGCTGATCCTCTCCCTGACCAACGACCCCGCCGCCGCCAGAGCCAACCTGCACGAAGGGATGAAAGAGGTAGCCGAGTGGATGACGATCAGCCGCCTGAAACTGAACTCGGACAAGACGGAGGTCCTCATCCTGGGCTCCTCACCCTCCGCCTGGGACGACTCCTGGTGGCCCCCCGCCCTGGGCACCGCACCCAAACCGACAGACCATGCACGCAACCTGGGCTTCATCCTGGACTCCTCCCTCTCCATGACCAGGCAAGTAAACAACGTCTCCTCGGCGTGCTTCAACATCCTACGCATGCTACGGAAGATCTTCTGGTGGATCCCCACCGAGACCAGGAAGACCGTCACCCAGGCCCTCGTCACCAGCCGTCTGGACTACGGCAACGCCCTATACGCCGGTACCACCGCCAAGCTCCAGAAGAGACTCCAGCGGATCCAGAACGCCTCAGCCAGAATCATCCTCGACATCCCACGAACCAGCCACATCTCCGGACATCTGAGAGACCTTCACTGGCTCCCCGTCAACAAAAGAATCACCTTCCGCCTCCTCACCCACGCACACAAAGCCCTACACGACCAAGGCCCGAGCTACCTCAACAGCCGAGTCAACTTCTACGCTCCCAAACGCCACCTCCGATCAGCCAACCACGCCCTCGCCGCCGTCCCCCGCATCCGAAGAGCGACTACAGGAGGAAGGTCCTTCTCCTACCTGGCCGCCAAGACCTGGAACTCCCTCCCGACCGACCTGCGCCTGACCCAAGACCACCTCTCCTTCAGGAAGAAGCTGAAGACCTGGCTGTTCGAGCAGTAGCGGCACCCCCCCCCCCAGCGCCTTGAGACCCTACGGGTATGTAGCGCGCTTTATAAGTGTCACTGATTGATTGATTGATTCATTGATCACTTACCATCCACAACTCCCATGTGCTTAATCCGACCTACTCCTCCGTTGCCACTACAAACCGCAATCCTTATTTTTCGTTTTATACTTCCATTTTTTGGATGGCAAAACAACAAAGCGCATCCAGGTCACTCTGCTCTACATCAGTACTTGTCTTTTGCGCTATTCAAATTAAATTTCTTTAAAAATTAACAATGGCACCACCATCATTCCATAGGCAGGTGCATGCATGATGAAGCATGCATGAGTATATGCCATCAGGCATGCGTGCACCTAGAAAACGATCCAGCTGGTTGCAGCAGCTGCATAATCATTCCTTCTTTGGTCGAGCCTAGCGCAGCACGCATGCGCTTCTGTACGGGAGGCTTCATGTAATCAATCTAAACTTTTCAGTGTGGCTCAGACTCTTCCCCACGCATTTGGTTGGCTGATGCCTCTGTCATTTTGTTTTTGTAGCCTGCCAATAGGTAAACCCGGGCGCATGTTCCACCTTTTTAACAAATATTCACTCCCACAGCCTTTGCCTTGCGGGAGCGAGCAGTGGTGCGCAGGGCACTAGCTGCATTCCTCGTGTGTCAGGTTACACACAAGGCGCCGCCCTTTCCCGTTTGCTTTTTTTTCCTTAAAGTGTGCGTATGCACCACTTGCCGGCTAGTAGATGACCATGCAGAGACCTTCGGTGCGAGTAATCCGAGGAGGCCGTCGCTACTGATTTGTGTACAGTGGAGCTTTGTCCTCAGCCCCCTCCTCCCCGCCAGCTTGCTTCAGACGTCACAGAGCCGCTTCCCTGCCAGTTCCCTGCTCCTCCTGTATCCCGGCAGCCCAGCGCCGGACTGTCGGCGGCGCAGGACAAAGAGCTCATGCCCAGCATCAGTCTCAGTCCCCTTAACGCCCAGGAGGTAAGAGCCACAGTCACGGCCGTGTCGAGCAGCTTCATTGTCCCCCCTCCCCTACAAAAAGGAAGATTGTCCAGTGCCCTGTACAAGGGGCTCTTCACAGCTTCTCCTTCTCACCCAGACTGCAGTTGTGATGTTCCGTCTAGTACTATCATCCTTTCATTCTCCGACTCACTTACTCCCTTCAGTGTAGTGCTGCGTTCTTCCGGGCACGGGACTTGATGGTAGTGCAGCAGTGGGCTCTGCCCGTGTCATGAGGTAATGTTTGGCGATGCTGTCAAGGTGACTGAGGATCGTCACCCCTGTTCTCAATAGTGCTATGAACAGCTGACCCCCTATCTCGATGGTGGTGTGAAGAGACACCAGCCACCATGGTGTATGGTCGCGTCCTCGATGGGTCTCATTGCATTCAATGTGCACCTTTTTTCCCCCTCTTGTACTTTCTGATATTTTACCTCACTGCATTGCTTTAGGCAGTTTGAGATGACAAGCAGCTGCTTTTTTGCGCATTCGTTTTCGTCATGTGCTTTTATTAGACGGATGTCATGCCTCAAATTTCGATCTTCTAGTAATAATTGATCCTTCCTGAGTATAGTCAGTTCTGCTCCCAGGTCCCCACGGGCAGTCGCCTACACTCTTTTACAGACGCATTACCACCAATGATACATAGGCTATGATTACCAGAGTGGGCTGCAACAGTGGATTCATTGAAGCCCTCCATTTCGCAGCCACCTTATGCACAAGGTGGTATGCCTGTCAGGTCACTAATCTACACTGCACTAGTGCTCCTCCCCAGACCAACGGTATGACTGAATGGTTAAAAAATGCATTCAAGGTCATGCTGTGTATGTTTGCTGAACATGTGGCAGAGAGTTCGTCCCCACCTACTTTCTGCCCTGTATGAGCTACCCTGTTCAAAAGGGCTAAGCGAAGCAGTGTCCTGGCTGTCAAATTTCCACAGTTATCCGAGTCTGGGCTTTAGATGTCTGATCTGCATGAGGTAGTTACAGCAGCTCACTTCTGTGATGCCCAATCATGAAAGTGCCCCCCTGGTACAAGAAGAATATCAGGGCCACCTTTAGCGTGTTAGCACAGGAGGTACTCGTGCTGCTACTAAATCCGAAAAAAACAATATCAAGCTGGAGGGAGCTGGACCTTGCAGAAGGTTTAAGAGCTTTAGCCAGGTGAACAATGAAGTGGAATCTAAGGATCAACCAGGGCCCCATCAAACAAACTACATCCACTCGATGAAACCTACTAGGACAGGAAGTACCAAGACTTGGTTTGTGATGGCAAGAGGCAGCATGGGTGCCTCCACAGTAGGCCTCATTGAATTTCCCAGGAGAATCTAAATTGGCCTCGATAGCTTGTAACCTAGCTGGTCAACTACATTCCAAATGGATTGAAATAGGTCTCCAATATTTTCTGTTAATGTTGATAGCAACGAGATTTTAAAAGATTAAGTAGAATTATGTTATACCT
The DNA here is from genome assembly GCF_964261635.1 of Lissotriton helveticus. Lineage (NCBI taxonomy): Eukaryota > Metazoa > Chordata > Amphibia > Caudata > Salamandridae > Lissotriton > Lissotriton helveticus. The sequence goes on along the minus strand of NC_136057.1, from coordinate 1,260,035,335 downwards.
CAGTCCATCAAGTTAAAAATCTACTCCTGGTTCGTCCTTATCCAACTCCCATTAAAGGCTATCCAGGTAATATCCATACGCTGCCCTTGACTACACCAACATTCTTTCTTCAGCTGTTTTGACCCTTAGCCCCACCACCACTCACACTAATCAAACTATTCCCCCTGTAGTACTGCACAGCCATGGCCACTCACTTAACACCACAGCCAGAGTTGGATTTTCTATTCTCGCATGCCGCAGACATGGTCGTTGTGCCTCTCCTCTATAGCACTGCTTAGATCTCTCTGCCTCTCTTGCACAGCTTTGCTCACTGTGTCACCTTCTGTATAAATAAGCCCTGAACCATCAGCCCCTTGTACAGGGCACTGGACGATCTTTCTTCTTGTATCGAATAGGCCAGTCCCCCATACAGCACGTTTGGTCTCTAAACAGAACAACTCTAGTCACGATGTCCCTTCTCCCAGGCTTTTGCAATGGCCAAAACACTTTCCTGACCATTCTGTCCGTCTTCTGTACCCTACAGCAGCCCTGGTCAGCGTGACCCAAAGGCGAGACCTATTGGCTAGGCCAATGCTTGTTCTTCTTTTGCATGCTGCATAGCAACAGCAAACCGCATCAGCAAAGCCAATAAGCCCAAAATGTGAGGCCCATTGGCTTTGCTAATGCTTGTTTATTTTTCTTTCAGCATTCCATAAAAGCGCGCATGTTTTACAGCTTCCTCTCTTGTGTTCTACTCCCTCTAAACAACCATCCCCCAATGCGCTTCATGTTGCTCCCATATCTATCCACCCCAAGCTCATCCATTGCATTCACTTCACTGTTGTAAAGTAGAGGACTTCAGTCTTTGAAGGTGCGTTTCTTAAAGTTTTATTGGAAATTGCAGGATCCCCTCTGGCCGCGGTCCAACTCCATGAAGATCACAGCCACATCTAATGTGCGGCCCTGGAAACCATGGAGAAGGAACCTAGTTGTGAGACTCATGAGCAATACATGTTTAAATTAATACATTGCGCATGATCATGCCCGCCATGAAGAATCATCACAAGCAAGATCACACACGTGTGGTATTCTACATCATATTCCTTTTTAAGTCAGCAATAAAAAAAACAATTTTATAACATAAAAAAACTTTAAACATAACAAGCATTCAAACATAGTACGCAACTTGTGTTACAAAATACATTTGCATCAACAGCATTAATCAACATAAAAATCTTTAAACCTGGCAGGCATTGAAACATTGCGCAGGGATCTTATTACAATTTGTTAATCTGGATTAATAGCTCTAGAGGGCGCATGACTATCAGGAGGAAATTCTTGACTGAAATCAGGACCAGACAAATCTGCTAAATTGTCACTAGAGAGAGATCCTGACAGTAACTTCACTCCTCTTGTGCTGAACACTGTGACATGCTTGCTCCTGGTATAATTTAACTTAGTCTCTTTTACACCACCACCCCATGCCTTGTAAAAAGAATGCACCCTTTGCAACTTTTCCCATTTTAATTGGGTTTGAATATCTAGATTCTCCCTTCTTGACTTTGTGAGGAAGTTTAAGCAAAACCCACTTGAAAATCGATACATTTTCTAGCATGGGACACATCATAATGTGACTTTTGTTTAATTTGTGCCTTTTTCACTGTCTCTTTGACAAGTTCAGAAATATTGCAAAAACAATGATTATCCTTGGGTAGGGTGTCCCTTAACCAATCTGGACAGAGTTGTGCTCTGGAATTTTTCTTTCTTAATAAAGTACAGGGAGGTACACCTGTAGTGGAGTGTGGAGTAAGGTGATAGTTCCAAACTTTTCCTTAAGAAAAACTTCAACTTGAGCCCCAATGGCAATTGCTGTTTGTACCCCTTCCTTCAAAAATGTATTAATCCTTTCGACCAGACCGTTTGAAGTTGGGGAATACAATGCTACCTTGAGGTGTTTAATGTGGTGTTTGGCAACACAATCTTTCATTTGTGTGGACACAAAGTGTGTACCATTATCTGTTATGAGCTCCCTTGGAGGACCTTCACAACTAAAAATATAGTCCAACAATTGGATCACTGAAGCAGTGTTTGCACTGGAAACAAACTCAAAGTAACAAGTGAAATGGACCTGAGAAATCAAGGGCAGCCTTGGACCACGGTTTTTCTGTGAAGGGTGCTGTATACAAAGGTGTTTTGTGAGTGACCCAGTGTTTGTCAGATAATAAACAAATACTGCTGGATGAAATCCATGCAGCAATTTGAGAGTCCATTGAGGGCCACCAAAAATATTGTTTGAGATTTTTGGAGGTGGCTCCTACCCCTAAGTGACCAGAATGAGCTGCTTGAAAAAGTTTAGATGTATGACATTGGGGGAACAACCAAATCATTCAGAAACAGCAGACCATTCACTATGGATAGTTCACTAGAGACTTGAGAAAAGGGTTTAATAGAAGAAGACAAACACCTCTCTTTGGGCCATCCTTGAGTGATACATTTCATGACTTGAGACAAATTGTTATCTTCTGCAACAGCAGTAACCCACTCATCACAAGAAATTAAGCAATGTGCATTTAAAATGTCATCTAACGATGCAACCACTGACTCCATTTCCTTGTGTTCAAAATCTGTACCATCATCTTGAATAGGCATTCTCGACAAAAAGTCAGCCCTGGTATTCCTGTTGCCTGAGATAAATTTGATTTGAGATTATATTCATGTAAACGAGATAACAATCTCACCAGTCTAGAAGAGGCTTTTCCAGATCTATCGCCATTAAGGAGATAAATACGCGGTTTATGGTCAGTAAAGAGTGACAATTTCAATCCCCAGAGATACATTTTAAATTTCTCAATGGCCCAAGAACAGGCTAACACCTCTCTTTCAATTGTACTGCACAGGGATTCTGCTAATTTTAGAGACCTAGATACAAAAACCACTGTGTGTTCACAATTATTGTATGACTGAGAAAGTACAGCTCCTATGCCCTTTTGATTCGCATCCACAGCCATCAAATATCTTGCAACCGGCTTAAAGGCTGATAAAGCAGGGGCATCAGTGATAAAAATTTTAACTGAAGTAAAAGCATGTTCAGCCACTTAATTTCAAATGAAATCAACATTTTTCTTTAAAAGATTTCTAAGGGGTTGAACAAAGATGGAGTTTCCTTGAATACATTTGGAATAATATTCACTCATCCCCAAGAAAGATCTAAGAGAATCTCTGTCTTTAGGAGGAGGAACATCTTGAATTGTCTTTACTAAACAAAATCTTGGATGTATTCCAGTATCAGACACGCAATGATCCAGATAATCCAATTCTGTCTTACACATTTTACATTTATCCGGTTTGAGAGTTATTCCCACCTTATTAAAGATTTACAAACCTTTCTTAAAGTAGACTTGTGCTCTTCTCTAGTTTTTGAAAAGATTAGAACATCATTTTGATATGGCTGTGTCCCTGAGATTTGAGATAATATGGAGTCCATATATTTCTGAAACACACTTGCTGCAGAAGCCAGCCCAAAGGGAAGTCTCAGAAATGTATAAGCTCCAAATGAAGTGATAAATGATGATAGGCAGAACTAAGGTCCAAGAGCGAATGTTTTATGGCTCCATTAATATTTGCAAGAAGGTCACTAATCTTGGGCAAAGGATGACAATCAACGAGGATATTCTTATTTAAAGTGCGTAAATCAGCACACAACCTGATGGAATTATCCTTCTTGCGAACTATCACTATGGGACTGACCCATTCAGTTGAGTCAGTCTGGGAAATTACCTTATCTCTAACTAGGGTGTCCAGCAAGGTTTTGAGATCAGCTCTGATAGATAGGGGAACAGGTCTGACTTTTGAGACACAGGCATTGCATCTTTTTTCAACTTAATCTTATGTTCAAATTGTTAAATTACACCTATCTTATTTGTAAACACATACTGAAAAAATTTAACCATTTTTGAGAGAGTATCATGTACAGAATCATGTGTGGAAGGTAAGTTGATATCACCAACCCTGACAGGGTTAGGTGAACCTGGAATCAACATTAGTCCCAATTTTGCTTAATCACGCCAGCCTAACATTAATTTTACTTTCTTTGCAATGTATATCTTGGTAAACGATTCTCTGCCCGAACATATTACTTTCTCCATGAAGAAGCAAGCATATCAATGCCCTTGTTTCCATAACCTTTTGGAAAGACATCAGGAGTGTCTAAAGGTTTCGAGGTTGACCAAACTCGTTCATACAATGTGTCTGAAATTATTGTGATGGGAGCCCCTGAGTCTGCCATCATGTCGAGATTTGTGTCACCAATGTACACGTCACAAATGAGATGCTTAATTGGAGTGGAATCAATTGTGTCTACTTCAAGGGTAAGAAGTACTTTTACGAAATCATGTGACAAGGAACATTCCTCCGAGAAAGATGAAATATCAACAGAACAAACCCTTGTGACATTCCCTGAACTGCTACACACCCCTGAAAAGTGACCCATTTTATGGCACTTGGTGCATTTTTAACCGATAGCAGGGCAAACAGGATTATAACTTAAATGGTTTTTGGATCCACATCTGAAACAACAAGCATTGGCATAGCCAATAGGTCGCGCTTTTGGGACCTTATAAGTGATAAGCCATGCAACACTTGATGTTATTTAATCAAGGATATTGTGCTGGATAACTAAACACTTATAATGTACCAAAGGCGAGACCGATTTGCTATGCATTTGGGGCCTTATAACTGTTTAGGTAGAGCTATTGACTTTGCCAATGTTTGTAAGCTGTGCTGTAGAGAAGTGTGGCTACTGTGCAGCATGCTGAGAAGTTGTAATTAAAAACTGGAAGAAGTACTGAGTGATGCTGTGGTGTCATTGAGTGATGCTGTGCTGGCCCTGAGTTATGCTGTGGTGGCCCTGAGTGATGCTCACTTTTTTTCACAGAACACGCGATCATGCAGATCTGTGGTACCGCGACTGGCCACCCTGCCGCCGCTTGTCCCGTGAACATCCATTGACAAGACCCCCGATAGCGCAGCCTTATAATCACCGATTCTGCTACGTGGCTGCCGCATATCCCTTGGAACCCATTAGGGTTCCCCTTGGCAATCGTTAACAGTGAGTTGTTTGGCTAGGCTAATCCCTTCATCCGGAATTCTTAAGCATCGCGTTACACCGTGCTGCCCATGCCTAATTTAATTTCGGCAATTGAGGCTTCCTATCTTTAGGCATAATAATTATGTCCTGATGATGATCCGCATATCGCTTAGGCGGATCGAAACGCCGTCGACACTCTGGAAACACCTTATATAAATCAAACTTTGTGTGTACTAAAAGTGTAAAGGCGTTGGTTATGTTTTGTTGTACTTGGACATTGTCTATTTATCGAGTGCAACAAACCTTAAGCTTTTGCCTAAAAGCCCCTTGTTCCCTGCTCTGTTCTTGATTGTATGTGTTTATGTGGTAAGTAGGGCACATGCTTGTGCCCCACTTTGTGTATTGCTGTAAAATACCTCTATATTGTTTATAAGTAAATATCAGACCTCTGTCCCGCTGGACATGTCAAACAAATATAGTAACAACTGAGTCTATATTCATTGTTCCTGATTCCCTTCCTTCTAAGGGACCACTGTTGTTTAAAAGAATTTGCTCCCAAGGTCCCTGGATGACTCTATTGGGTTCCCTTGTTGTTCTCAAATATATTCCCTGAACTGCTACACACCCCTGAAAAGTGATCCATTTTATGGCACTTGGTGCATTTTTAACCGATAGCAGGGCAAACAGGATTATTACTCAAATGGTTTTTGGATCCACATCTGAAACAACAAGCATTGGCATAGCCAATAGGTCTCGCTTTTGGGACCTTATACGTGATAAGCCATGCAACACTTGATGTTGTTTAATCAAGGATATTGTGCTGGATAACTAAACACTTATAATGTCCCAAAGGCGAGACCTATTGGCTATGCATTGGGGGCCTTATAAGTGTTTAGGTAGAGCTATTGACTTTGCCAATGTTTGTAAGCTGTGCTGTAGAGAAGTGTGGCTGTTGTGCAGCATGCTGAGAAGTTGTAATTAAAAAGTTGAAGAAGCACTGAGTGATGCTGTGGTGTCGTTGAGTGATGCTGTGCTGGCCCTGAGTTATGCTGTGGTGGCCCTGAGTGATGCTGGGGTGGTGCTGACTGATGCTGTGGTGATGCTGATTGATGCTGTGGCACTGCAGAGTGATGCTTTGGTAGCACATAGTGATGCTTTGGTGGTGCTGAGTGATGCTGTGGTGAAGGTGGGTGATCCTGTGGTGGCCCTCAGTGATGCTGTTGTGGTGCTGAGTGGTAATGTGGTGGTGCTGACTGATTCTGTGGTGGTCCTGAGTGATGCTGTGGTGGTGCTTAGTGACGCTGTGGTGGTGCTGAGTGAAGCTGTGGTGGTGTTGAGTGTTGCTGTGGTTGCGTAGAGCGATGCTGTGGTGGCCCTGAGCAATATTGTTGTGTGCTTGAGTGACGCTGTGGTGGTGCTGAGTGTTGCTGTAGTTGTGCTGAGTGATGTTGTGGTGCCGCTGAGTGATGCTGTGGTGGCGCTAAGCCATGCTGTTGTGGCACTGAGTGATGCTGTGGTTGTGCTGAGTAATGCTGTGGTTGCGCTGAGTGATGCTGTGGTGGCGTTGATTGATGCTGTGGTGGAGCAGAGTGATGCTGTGGTGGAGCAGAGTGATGCTGTGGTGGTGCTGAGTGATGTTGTGGTGCTGAGTGATGCTGTGGTTGCGCTGAGGCTGAGTGATGCTCTGGTGATGCTGAGTGATGCTGTGGTGGTGCGAGTGATGCTGTAGGATTGCTAAAAACAGTGGTAAAGAACTCCCTCCAAATGTACACAAGTGAATAATTAAAGCTGATATTTAATTTGTAAAGCGTTTTAGCAATACCTACATAGCAACACAGTACTAGTCACACCATAAATTGAACTTGATACAAGGTTATATGAATAATAGCTTTTGTAGTAGTAGAAAACATATTTGAATACCAAATATATAAGGTATACTGTGCCAACTGGCACTGGGTAGGTTTTACAGGTTGCAAGACTTAGTTACTTATGTATATATAGAGTTATTGCAAGTTATTGATTTAGTAGGAGAGAGAGTTATTGAATAAGTGAGTTAGATAGAGATGGAGATAGTTAGTGAGAGACCTAGTTAGTTAGTAATCGAGTGTGAGATTTGTTTAGGTAGTATTTGAGAGTTAGAGAGAGTTATTTAGTTTTTGATTTTGGTAGATGAAGATAGAATTAGTGATGTAGTTAGTGAGTGAGTAAGTTAGTGAGAGAGTTATTGAGCTAGTGAGACTAAGAAAGAGTCATGTGAATGTATTGTTTCTAAGTATTTCAAAGTATTGAGTGATGCTTTGGTGGTGCTGAGTGATGCTGTGGTGGTGCTGAGTGATGCTGTGGTGGTGCTGAGTGATGCTGTGGTGGTGCTGAGGGATGCTGTGGTGGCGCTGAGTGATGCTGTGGTGGCGCTGAGTGATGCTGTTGTGGCGTTGAGTGATGCTGTGCTGGTACTGAATGATGCTGTGGTTACGCTGAGTTATGCTGTGGTGATGCTGTGTGATGTGGTGTTGCTGAGTCATGTTGTGGGTTTGCTAGTTACAGTGGTAAAGAACTCCCTTCAAATGTGCAAGAGTGAATAATTAATGCTGATATTTAATTTGTAAAGCGTTTTAGCAATATGTACATATTAACACCATACTTGTCACAACATAAATTGAACGCGATACAAGGTTATATGAATAATAGCTTTTGTAGTAGTAGAAAACATATTTGAATAGCAAATATACAAGATACACTGTGCCAACTGGCACTGGGTAATTTTTACAGGTTGCGAGACTTTTGTTACTTATGTGTATATAGAGTTATTGCAAGTTATTGATTTAGTAGGAGAGTGAGTTATTGAGTGAGTGAGTTAGATGGAGATAGTTAGTGAGAGAGTTAGTTAGTGCTAGAGTTAGAGAGAGTTATTTTTTTGTTGAATTTGATAGATGAAGATAGATTTAGTGATGTAGTTAGTGAGTGAGTAAGTTAGTGAGAGAGTTATTGAGCTACTTAGACTAAGAAAGAGTTATGTGAAAGTATTGTTTCGCAAACAAATAGGCAATTAAACATATTTTATTCCTGTAATGAATAACGGACACTTGATTTTTTTACATTTATTTCTTTTATTAACATTATTTACAGATTGTTAACTTTAAAGTACGGTAATTGTTTGCATTAAATATTTACATCGGATTGTTATACATGGCGATTTAAAACATTTGTTCAGGTGAAATATCTTTTAATATTTTTTATTATTATCCCATTGTAAAATATCACTTCGCATGTTTGTAGCAAATGGTGCATGAGACCATCTTCTAAGTCTTCCACATCTGTAGTAATCATAAACCAATACATGAGAAGTAGATTGCTTATGTCCATTGATTGAAATGTTTATGTGTTTTGTTCTTGTGTAGTAACAGTACTTATTTGCCCTTCCCTCTTTTCAATGCCATATATTTCTATTTGGATTGTTTCTGGTGGTGGTTCTGTTACCTGTGAATAGATGTAAAAGTAAATATTAGTTTTGCTGTTATAAAGTTATTCCTTTTTAGGTCTCGCCCTGGAATGAGCATCCAAAGGATGCGTCCAGGGTCGGAGACGTATAGTTAGCTGTCTCGAGGGAAGGAAGGACGAGAAGGTGTACGAGCTTTGCTTGCATTTCACTGCCTGCACGCGCACCGCCACTCACGCATGCGCACATACACAGCCACACCGCCACTCACGCATGCGCACATACACATCCATACACAGGCACACACACCCCCGTCGCACCTACACGCATACACAGAGACCCCTCCACACACACCAGCCCCTCTCCTCCCGGCTCCACTCACCGGTGTCTGGCAGGCGCTCCCCGGGTCTCCAGGCTCCTTCCCTTCCTCCGCAGCTGCAGGCTCTCCCCACATCACGCGGGACTCTCTCTCCACATGGGAGCCCCGCCTCCTCAGTGCGCCCGCTTCGCCCCGCGGTTCTTCACCCGGTCCCCCATCTCGGGACCGGGACTTTAAGGGAAACAGTATCCAGGGCTCCTTCCTGGTCACGGGAGCCCCGGGGCCGCAATGCTCACGCCACTTCCTGCTGCCGGCTCCTCGTCCTGGTTGCACGTCAGGTCCCGGGCCAGCAGCCAATCAGAGCGCGGCCCGGGAAAGACGTCACAGAGGTGTCCCGCAGTACCGCCCCCGGCCTGCCTGTAACGAGGATGTTTTGCGGTATGTATTTATTTATTTATTTAATTTGGCATTTTTATATAGCGCAGACTTTACCCGAAGGCGGTATTTATTTATGTATGTATTTATGCATTTTTATATAGCGCAGACTTTTAACACACAGATTAGCGATGTGAGCCACACTTAAGTGTTTTTTGCGGCCCTAAGTCGCAACGCGTTTTTATGTTTGCGTTTTTAAATATCTTAATCATGTTCCTAAACTGGTATTTTAGTGTGCCCTATATAAATGCTGTAGATAAGCCAAATTAATCTGGTGGTCGCTTTTAGTTGTATTTTGTGTGCATGCTTGCATTGCTAAATCAGTTTCTTTCTCATCTTCTGTGCTTCTTGAGGGTTCCTCTCCTTTAAACCCAATTTCTTTTCAAGCTGAAGGACCAGGTATATCATAAGTGTTAAGCGTTGGTCCATCAGGACTAGATTTACTTTGAATTTGCATGAAAATCACTAGCCACGTGGGGGGGTGGGTGTGTGTAAGTGTCAGAGTGTGAGCAAAAAAAAGCATATACCATTTTAGATAGTTTCTCCAGTTGTGCCCTACTGTCACAAAACATAAGTAAATCCCAATGCTGCTGTGCCGATGTTTGGGGAAAATGTTGTGGTTGGCATATGAAAACCAGACAACGAATAATATACCTGGAATTAAGATGTCGCATGAAGACAAAGTGATCTAGGCAAACCCATTATATACACATGCAGTTCAATACACATGTATGGTTTTTAATGCGTACAAAGTAACATTTGAGGGAAATGTACTCTGCTCCTTGCAGGAGTCCTAGGCATATCCAAAAAATCCAGTAACTTCATCTTAATGCTCCCAAACATGGGCAGTAATTAAACGACAAAACTAAAACAAAATAACTGTAATTTTAGCCCAGCAGCACTGCCGCATTTTTTTTACTCAACCAAACTCCATCAAGGCAGCCTTTGCCGTTTTAAGGAAATGTTGTTTTTCCCAGATAATCATCTTTTTGAAAACTGGTTATTTAATAACACTGATATGCCTAGGACTCCTGCAACTGGAGAAACTATCTAAAATGGTATATGCTTTTTTTTGCTCACACTCTGACACTTACACCCCCCCCCCCCACATGTACATGTGTACTGGATTTTTTACTTGGGTGGATGTTACCGCAAATAGTTATGTGTTCAGTTTGCATTTGAACTTAAGGTGCGTCTCAAAAATATTCTTAAAAAATACACATCACCTAACTGTACGCTCTAGTGACATTCTTTGTTCGAATTACATCTTATGGCTTCTTCTGGCATATTTGAGTGGGAAAAAAACTGAACATGTATTCAGCATTTCGGAAAAAAGTGACCTACCTTGTATTGGGTTTATATGTCCCTTTTTATAAAAACAAAACGTAACTACTGCAAAAAAAAATAGCCAATGTCATTTACAATACTAAAAGCTCAAACTTTGCCTAATGCGAGACCTATTGCATTGCAAATGCTTGTTAAGAGTTAGGTTATAGCAACTTAGTAAATGAGATAGAAATAGTGATAGAGTTAGTAATTGTGATTGAGAGAGTTATTTAGTTATAGAGAGAGCGAGTGATATATAGTATAAAAAATATTGATTGTGAGATAGTTGATATATAGTTATTTAGTTACTGAGAGAATTAGTTAGTTATTTTTTGAGTAAGAGAATGAAAGAGTGAATTTGTTATAGGGTTTTTGAGAGAGTAAGACAGTTAGTCATTGTGTGAGAGATTTATTGTTTTAGTTAGTGAATGAAGAGAGTTATTTATGGTGTGAGTGATAGAGTGAGTGATTAAGGTAGGTATTGATTGCGTGAAATGGTAAATTAGACGTCGATTAGGATGGCGGACGGACTTGCGTCCGTCCGCCACCCCCGAGGTGGAGGGACCGTCCGCAGGGGAGGCGGCGTTCCCTCCATCGGAATTAGGATGTGACTGCCACCCTGGCGGTCACATGCCGTATATTTAACATTGCGGCGGGTGCTGCTTCAAGCAGCACCCGCCGCAATATTAAATATGCATGCTTTGCATTTGCATGCACAAAGCGCGGTGCCTGCAGCTTTGTGCATGCAAATGCAGGAGGGTACCATAGGTACCCCCCATGTGCACCTCCCACCCCCGACACCCTGGGGGCCCGCAAGAAGCCCCTCAGAAGCAAATCTCCACATGCTTTTCCACGTCGGAAAATCCGCCGCGGAAAAGCATGTTTGCACACACATCGTAATTTGGCTGGCGGTGTCATGCAGACACCGACACTAAATTGCGGTCAACACCCCGCGGATCAGCGGCGGATGGAACTGCCGTTCGCTGCTGATCCCACCGCCATCATGATCTGGCGGGGGTGTTTTCAGGGTCCGCGGCGGTGAATCCGCATCCTCCGGGCCGGTGGTGGCTTCCACCGGCCCGGAGGATGCGGATTCACCGCAATCATAATCGACCCTTTAGTTATTTAGTTATAGAGTGTTTTAGTGAGTGAGATATAGTTAGAAAGTGAGAATAATTTTTTTTTTTTCAATAAGTTATTTAGTGATATAGTGAGTTAGTTATTGAGTTAGTGAGAGAGAGAATGAGAGAAATTTATTTTGAAAGTTAGTGAGTTATTGACAGCGAAAGTGAGTTAGTTATTTACTGATTGTGATATTGATAGAGTACGTTAGGATGTAGTTTTTATTGAGAGTGCGAGTGATATTTAGTTACTTTGTGATAGAGAGCTATTTTATTGTGAGCTAGTGACAGTTTTTGAGAGAGTTAGTCAGTTATTGAGAGATAGCAACTTAGGTAGTTGTTAAGAAATACGTTTTTTTTGTGATTTATTTTTCGAGTGCTAGGTAGTGAGTTAGTTAGAGCTATAGTGAGTTTTTTATTGTCATATAAATAGATTTAGTGATTAAGATAATTAATTAGTGAAGCACAGCGTGTGAGAGTTAGTGAGTTAATGAGAGAGTATTTGAGTTAGCTATTTTTTTTGTTAGTGATAGAGTTAGTGAGTGATATATAGTGATTTATTTTTTGAGATACATGCATTTAGAGTTAGTATTGGTAAGAGAGAGTTAGTTAATTAGTTAGCAATATAGATTGTTATTGATTTTGTTAATAAGATCAAGAGTTAGATAGACATTTAGTGATAGAGTTAGTGCAACCATACTATATGTAAGGTTTATTATATTTTTAATTGTTATACTTACTTGAATTTGGCTGTCTTGTTGTATTTAATATTTTTTGTCCATTGAATTCATGTACAGTGACATGTGTTAAATAGTGGCATGGAAGTCATTTACAGTTAATGCATATATTTGTCGTTTGAGGAGACCTGTTCTGGCAAAAGCAACAAAAACACGCGATTACTTTGCAACTGGGCTGCATTATAGTTGTTGATCCCTATGTGTGTTTATTTATTGCATGCACCCTCCTACAAAATTAAATGGACTAGGGGCTGTGTCATTGTGCTTTTTTTGTGTGTCTTACCTTTATGCTGTACACTACAGCATCAGCTTTACAGCATGAAAAACAGACATTGGCAGAACCAATAGGCCTTTAAGGTAAGGCCTGTTGTTGGCTTTGCCAATTTATTTTTATCAATCTGAAACAAATGTGCCTGTCTGGAGGAAATCCTCACTAGACTAAAGGTCACATGGCATCAGGTAATGTGATGTTATTCTAGTCAAAGGTTACATGGGTTCACTTCCTGGGACCATAAGCCAAGTGACGTTACTTCCGTTATCCATGCCATGTTGTTGAATTGATGTCTGTGCTGCACTCACATGAATGTGATTTACGGAAGAAATAGGGTTATCGAGAAGAAACTTAAAGTGAATGATGACACCGCTATCTCGAAGCACGGCAAAGGACAGGCATCCCAAAACACAGCTTAAAAAGTGTGTTTGGAATCCCCTGTAACAAAATGCCTCTTAATTTCTAATCCTTTCTAGCGTCCATGAGTGCAGACCTCTCTCATGGATTGTGTGAACCTGTTTTGATCACATGCACATTTTATTGTATGACAGGAGGTGTATGCAAGTTGTTTTGGTTAATATTTTAATATGTCGCTATAAAAAATTTGCGAATTATTCCGGATTATCATTTTTTATTTATGTTGGACTACTATTGCTCAAAAATGATTTTTATAACATATTAAACGTGAGAACATTGTTTAGACTCATGTGCTACACATTATCCTACATGTCCTTAGTTTTACATACATTTGGAGGTTGCTAATGTAGAGGATTTTAGAATGTGCCATTTACATCTCTCTGCGAGACTAAGTTAAAGAGAGCATTCAGAGATAAGTGAAGAGTGCTTCTTTTAAGGCAGACAAGGCTCTGAGCTGTGCCCCTCAGGCAAAAACTCCCACTTCCCGGTGGTTCTGTAATTACAGCTCAACCTCCTTCCAATTGTCTGAAATCAATCATGTTCACAAAACGCAGCACCCCCTCTATCCAGGTGTTGAAAACCACAACACCTACTACCTGATGTAACCTGTAGGCCGTTCCAGTTGCTTTTTTGATGTTTTCAAGCAAGCCTGATATTATAAGGTCTCTGATGATTACCATCAGTGGAGTGTTTACATTGGGGTGAATTTGTGTTAAAGGTGGACTAGCATTTAGGATTGGGAACTCTCTAATATAGGCTTCTGCTCAGTTCTCCAAAGTATTTTTCAGATGAGACAGGCACATAATTGCTACCTGCACCATCCACAATGCCCCTAACACACTCCCAACTCTCCAACACAGCCTTATCCAAGCTTATACGAAGAGCACCTCAAGAGAGCAGGCACACCAGCAATCTGGGCTCAGGCCAGGAGAACTCCCAGTTTAGGCCAGTCTGCCTGGGGAATGATGAATGCTTGGGCAGTGACATTTTAAGAATTTTTAGGACCCAGGGCAAGATATATTTTGGGGCAACCCTGTTTGGGACAAGTTTGAATTTGCCACGCTGCTCTGTGCACGGGAGAGAAAGCATTACCGAGCCATATTTAGTAAGAATGGCCCGCCGCTGCTCACTACCCCAATGCTGGCAAACAAACAGGCTGCCTAGAGCCACATACAACCTTTGAACCATGGTGAAGAAGTGCCTGCACGCTATCTAGCATAGTATTAGTAGTGAAAGCATACCCTTCCTGTAAAAATTCTATGCTTCGACAAATTCTTAAATATTCCACTCATTGTGCGTATGCTGTACAGATTGCAATGTGTGGAATGTTTGGAGAAATGAAAACATTTCTCAATGATAACGCCTGCTTCAAGGAGGTGTAATGTTTCTGACGCAAAGCCAGGTTTCTGCTAAGCCTGCTAGGCTCTCAAATTAGAAAATTGAACTGCCTATTATAAGCAATGTTATTATTGCAAGATTTTCGACTATTTCACCTCAGCAAGGGGCCTCTTGGAAGGTGGTGGCCTTGGGAATGTGTCCACTGTGCTTGTGCCTTAAAATGCCTCCATGTTAGGTTACGCCATTCAGCATGCTGACAAGGACTTCTCATTTGAGTCCTGAGGTCACCTCCTCCAGCAAAGCTCAGAGCTCCTAAAGAAATATGTGCGTGAGTATATAACTGGCTGGAGAGCTGTCTCTGTACTGATAGCACCCTGGGTGGAAACACATTTTCCACCCAGGCTGCAGCGAGTAACTAAAGCACTTAAGGTATACAGAAAAATGATGGATGGAATGCTTGAATTAATCGCAGCTACTGATAATTACTCAGTGCCCCACCCAGGTCCATTGTTATTTTAAATCCATATCCATACTAATATTATAAAGAGAGAGCCCAAACCTTTGAGGCGGGTAATCTCAGTAACCACAGCACCAATCACAACACCCAAATACAGCGGTTGAAAGGGCAGTTGCAGCAGAAGGACATAGGCTATGCAGACGGCCACCATATACATTAAAAAAAAATAATTAAAAAAATAATTACAATTTCAATATTTTTAAAAACATTTTTTTTCAATTTATATTAAAAATATGTAATGTAATTTAAAAAAATAAAATATCTAAAAATAAATTCTTTAAAACAATGTAGTAAATTAGTATAAAAAATAACAATTAATACATTTAAAAATTATCATTTACAAAACCTTTGAAATTCACTGAAAAAACCATAGGTTTCAGCCACGTTATAGTTAGGAATTAGCATTTAAAAAACCTTGAAAA
Organism: Lissotriton helveticus; assembly: GCF_964261635.1. Classification (NCBI taxonomy): domain Eukaryota; kingdom Metazoa; phylum Chordata; class Amphibia; order Caudata; family Salamandridae; genus Lissotriton; species Lissotriton helveticus. The sequence goes on along the minus strand of NC_136057.1, from coordinate 1,260,019,931 downwards.
TTCACTGAAAAAACCATAGGTTTCACACATGTTATAGTTAGCTGGACATTTCACTCATACAAAACCATTGAAATTCCCCCGTTATAGTTAGTTCAGTTAACTATAACTCGTGCGCCTGCAATGCACTGCTGATGACGTCACATATTACATCACTCATGACATCTTATCTTATCTTAACAAAAATTTATACAGCGCACGTTCACCCAGGGGTTTCTTGGCGCTAACCGATGGAGCTGGAGACTAAGCCCAAGGGGAGAGAAGGAGAACTAGGCCGGCGTCTGAACAAACAGCCACGTTTTAAGCTGCCTCCTGAACTGGAGAAGAGTGGTGGAAGAGCGGATCTCTAACGTAAGAGAATTCCACAGTTTAGTGGCAAGCGTGGCAAACCTGCGTCCTCCTTTCCGTTGAAATTTAAAACGGGGGACAATCAGGAGAATCTGAGAAGCAGACCGCAGAGAGCGAGGAGGAGCATACTTGGGCAGAAGTTCCTGGATGAACCTGGGACTGCGTGAATGAAGAGCTTTAAATGTCACGCAGGCAGTTTTAAAGAGTGTGCGCTGTATAACAGGGAGCCAGTGAAGTTGCTTCAGCAGCGGTCTGGCAGATTGCCAGCGAGAGAGATGATAGATAAGTCTGGCAGCTTGATTTTGGGCCAGTTGAAGACGTTTAGTGAGCGTCACCGGAAGGCCCAGATAGATGGCATTGGCATAGTCTAAATGAGAAAGTACCAATGCCATCACAACCTGGGTTAAAGCGGACTGAGTGAGCATTCGGCTAATCTTCCTTATTTTCCGCAGCTGGAAAAAGCAGGATGACACCACAGCGTTGACCTGAGGCTTTAATGAGAGCTCATCATCAATAATTACCCCTAGGCTTTTAACCACTTTAGACGGAGTAGGTGGCTTACCGAGTTTGAACAGCCAATAATGTGGTCCCCAAAGGAGTTTGCTTTTACCAAAGAGGACCAGCTCCGTTTTCTCAGGAATCAATTTCAGTAGTTACTATCCATCCAATGACCTATGGAGAGCATAGTGGACTGGAATTGGTGCACAGATTCTGGGGAGTCATCGATGGTAAAAGTAAGTTGCAGATCGTCTGAATAATTAAAAGTAGTGACTTTAAAATGTTTTAATAAGTGCAACAGAAGGAGCATATAAATGTTAAACAAAATAGGAGATAAAGAGGAGTCCTGAGGGACCCCACAGGTAGTATGGAGTCTCGATGAAGAGAAGGGAGGTAGACCGACAACTTGTGAGCAGTCACTAAGGAAGGATCTGATCCAATCATGAGCAGAGCCACGGATGCCGGCTGATTTGACACAGTCGAGAAGAATGTCATGGTCGACCGTGTCAAATGCAGCCGACAGATCTAGCAGGACCAGAGCTTGAGGGATGCCCAGGTCGGCGTTAAAGCGCAGGGAATCCAGAACTGTGGTAATGACCGCTTCGGTGGAATGGGCTGGTCGAAAACCAACTTGAGCAGGGTCCAAAAAATTCGACTGCTCGATAAAGCTAGAGAGCTGGGTTGTGACATGAGCTTCCAAAACTTTGGCCAGGTAAGGGAGCAGGGAGATTGGCCTATAATTAGACAAGATAGTGGGCTCCATACCTGCTTTTTTTTGCAGGGGTACCACCACTGCCTCCTTGAATGAGTTTGGTACCGTACCTGAGGTTAGGGAAATGTTGAGGGTGCCTAATATAGGCAGAGGGAAGGCGGTGATTACCTCTCTAAGGATGTGAGGAGGGCAGCAATCACGAGGAGAGCCTGACTTAACCTTGGCTGTCAGGGCGAGCAGAGATGGGACATCCAAAGGAGGAAAATGATCGAGGAAGAGTTTATTAGGAAGGTAAGTGGTGTCCTGAGGGATCGGTAGAGTGACTGGGATACTAGCCTTGATGAGCGTAATCTTTTCCTGAAAATACTTGTTGAGAGTATTACAGAATTCTTGTGTGGCTTTGATTTTGGGCTGGGTTCTTGTAGGATTTGTGAGCTTGTCAACGATGGAGAAATACTCCACTTTGGCTGAAAGAATGGCCTTCATATAGATGGAGTGAGCGGCCAAGTATTGGGTCTTCCCAAGGGGGTCATAGTTCCTTCTCCATTCGCGTTCCCTCTGGCGAACAGTGAGTTTCATAGCCCTTAGGTTCGAGGAGAACCATTTATGAGCCTCAGATTGGCGCAAAGTTTTTGATGTTTTTAACGGGGCATGTATGTTGCTAGCATTTTCAAGCCAGAGGGAAATGTCGGCAACAGATTGATTGAGGTTAGCGTTGTAAGCAGGAACTGAATTCTCCAAGCTACCGAGAAAGGCAGAGGTATCCAGAGAACCCCATTTCCTGATCAAGCCCTCCCTAGTATCAATACTCATAGGTGGCTTAGAGATGGAGATGTAAAATTGGATCAAGAAATGGTCAGTCCATATGCAGGGGGAAATGGTGGGGGATGCGATACTAAGGTTAGAACTCCAGATCTGATCCAATGTATGCCCTTTGATGTGGGTAGCGGATTTAATATGGGGGCTGAAATTGAGGTCAGCAAGGAGATCCGCCAGCTCACTTGCTACCGGATCCCCAGACGTATTATCCATCCAGTAATTAAAATCACCGATCAACAGTATCCTAGTGTAATCAGTGGCCAATGTTGCCAACTGGTCACACAGAGAGAACGGAAATGCGGGCATACTATGGGGAGGTCTGTAAATCAGAATACATATCAGGGGACCTGACCCAGAGTCCAGCCTAATCACCATATTGTCTGTAGCCGGGAGGTCAAGGGACGTTAATTTAGAAAATACTAGGGGGCAGATTTATGAAGGCCTTGCGCCGCCGTGCGTCATTTTTAACATGGGAAAAAGTGACGCACCGGCGGCGCAAGGCCTTCATAAATCTGCCCCTAGGAATTTATTGATGATGGCAGCAACTCCGCCACCCATTTTGCCTGGGGCGCGATCTACATGCAGAATGTAATAGTTCTCAGAAAGCGCTGCTAAAATATCTGGCGAAGAATCGATATTAAGCCACGTTTCTGTAAGGAAGAGAATGTCAGGTTTCTGGTCAGTCAAAAGGAGAAAAATATCCAGGTGATGTTTCACTATAGATCTTGTATTGAGGTAATGGATGTGTAGAATTTGAGTTTCAGCTGTAGTCTGGCTAAGCGGTAAATGCTCATAACGCGAAGGAGGCGGTGGATGATAAATACCTAAATGCATAAGATGTCTAATGATGGAAGGGCAGGAGGTGTCGGCGGCACTACGGATGTTCAACATATATTCAGAAGGGTAACTCAAAGGAGATGTTAGGGAGGTGGTCCCTTGCCCCGGCCTGTCGCGGACGGGCGCAGACAGGCTTGCCTTTGGCGCGCCCGCTGCGCGCGTCCGCTGCGCGGCCGGGGGGGATGCACATTTATGTTGTGCTAAGGGTCGGGTACGAGGAGAGCTGCACCGCCAACCCTATGCTGGCCCCAAGATGGCGGACCCCCTGTCAGTCCAGAGACAGTACCTAATCGGCTGCTCGGGAAGGACATGCACTAACAGTGCGTCAAGATCAGGTAAATGCCAGAGTGCAAGTAACGATTGTTAAAAAACACAAACAGTTTTAAAAAGTAACATACATTGCTCCCGGCATCCGCCTCAGGAGATTGAGTGGCAAGCTGTCAGAAATGCGCGCGATGCAAAGAGCGCGGCTTATATTCTGTACAAGAATCGAGTCAGCTGTGCAAATAGCAGTTAAGAGAACTGATTAACAAACAGTTTTAAAAAATGGACATTCGTTGCTCCCGGCTTCCGCCTCAGGAGTTTAGTGACAAGCTTTCGGAGATGCACGCGGCGAGAGGAACGCAGCTTATATGCTGACTGAAGTCTGATCAGCTGTGCTGAGGGTCGGGTACGAGGAAAGCTGCACCGCCAACCCTATGCTGGCCCCAAGATGGCGGATCCCCTGTCAGTCCAGAGACAACACCTAATCATCTGCTCGGGAAGGACAGGCACTAACAGTGCGTCAAGATCAGTTAAATGCCAGAGTGCAAGTAACGATTGTTAAAAAACACAAACAGTTTTAAAAAGTAACATACATTGCTCCCGGCATCCGCCTCAGGAGATTGAGTGGCAAGCTGTCAGAAATGCGCGCGATGCAAAGAGCGCGGCTTATATTCTGTACAAGAATCGAGTCAGCTGTGCAAATAGCAGTTAAGAGAACTGATTAACAAACAGTTTTAAAAAATGGACATTCGTTGCTCCCGGCTTCCGCCTCAGGAGTTTAGTGACAAGCTTTCGGAGACATGGTCAGTGACATCACTCATGACATCACTGATGACATCTCAAATGCCATCACTGATGACATCATCCTTGTGAAAGAGTGGCAGACCTCCTCTCAGCGTAATATAACCTTTGATACACACCTTCAAAAATAGAAACTAAAATTTTCAAAAAAATGGAGATACCAATACCAGTTAGAACAACCTATTCAGTAATTCCAAAATCTACATACACATCCACTCATTCACCAACAGTTCTATATAGTCACTCATACATGTACTCACTCATCATATGTACTTATACACCTATACATCCTGTTACACACCCATACTCATCCATACAGTTACTCACACACATACTCACACTTGCAAATAAACTATCAAACCTCCATTTACTTGCATATACAGCTATACACACACCTCTACACTTACTTTTACAGAAACGTACACATACTTACTCTCTTAAACAATCACTTATAGAAACACATACTTATTTATACAGGAACTCGTCCAATCTCTCACACTCTCACGTATAATCACTTATATACATCAATACTCACATATAGTAAATTAAAACATATGTAGTCCATACTAATATTATAAAGAGAGAGCCCAAACCTTTGAGGCGGGTAATCTCAGTAACCACAGCACCAATCACAACACCCAATACAGCATTGGAAAGGGCAGTTGCAGCAGAAGGACATAGGCTATGCAGACGGCCACCATATACATTTAAAAGGTAAAAGAACCGTGCCAGCAAAGTAGTCCCTTGTGGGCGTGTCTTCGTTGTGCTGTGGGCGTGGGCTGGGGGGCGTGACTAACGCTGGGGGCGTGTGGTACAGCCATCATATCGTGGGCTGTGGGCGTGTGCTGGGTCGTGACAAATGCTGGGGGCATGACAAACGCTGGGGGCGTGACAAGCGCTGGGGGCCTGTGTCCGCCCTTCATGCCATGTGAGTCGTACATACAAGCGCCAATTACGTTGCTGCGCAGCATCAAGAGGCACGCTGGGGGCATGAGAAACGCTGGGGGCGTGTGTCCGGCCTTCATGCCATGTGAACGCAATTGCGCCGCATCGAGGGGCCCGCTGGGGGCGTGAGAAACTCTGGGGGCGTGTGCTACGTTCCGCCCTTCATGCCATGTGGGTCTTACATTAATCAGAAGATCGTCTGCTGTGGCCGTGTGCTGGGAGCGTGACAAACGCGTTCAGCTGGAGGCTTGGTAAGTAACGTTACTGCAGCCTCTCCTGCGCGCTGTTACTGAACTCTCTCATTCAACGAAATAACACGCGCCTGCTACCATCAACCAGGGCTCTAGCTGGGCTCAGGTGGCAGATCAGTACACTAATTACACGTGCCTGATAACATCAACCAGGGCTGCCGCTGGGCCTCAAGCGGGGGAACACGTGCCTGCTAACATCAAACAGGCCTGCATCTGGGCCTCAAGCGGGGGAACACGCAAATGAGCGTGTCTGCGGGGACAATTACTACAGCCTCTCCTACTCGCTGTCACTCAACTCTCTCTTTAAACGGATTTACCCGCGGCTGATAACTCTCTCATTCAACGACATTACACGCGCCTGCTAACATCAACCAGGGCTGTAGCCGTGCTCAGACGGCGGATCACTACACCTATTACACGCCCCTGCTAACATCAACCAGGGCTGCAGCTGGGCCTTCTCCGTCCCGATTCTAATGAAACAAAAAATGTTGTCTACCGCGAGATTTTAAAATAAATTGCCTTTGCCAAATCACACATTACACACATTCTATTTCATACCCGGACAACGTCGGGACTGGCTGCTAGTACTGGTATAAAGTTGATTGGTACATTTAATTAACGTATAAGTCTCCAGTAGATGGTACTAAATGTACCCAGCGCTTTTAAATTAAATGCACGTAGTGCACCACTCTTTGTGCCACCCACAAAAGTAGCTCCCTTAGCATGTCTTAGGCCTGCCACTGCAGCCTGAAGCACAGGTTTAAAATGCCATTTTGACTTGGCTAAATAACGCCTTTGCCAAGCCTATATCTTCCTTTTTAACAGTTATAAGTCACTCCCTGTTTCAAGCAGTAGTGGCTTCTCCGGGGAAGCAGCAGTGAGGCGGGATGGGGGGAGGAGGGGTATTTAAAAAGCACTTACCTGCCGGTCAGCCTGCTGGCCGGCGTCTGTCGCCTCTCCTCCGTTCTCTTCCTGGCTTCTTCTCTGCAAAGGAAGCAGGAAGCACTGGGCTCCCAGGCTCCCCTGACCAATCACAACGCTGCAATGCTGCGTCGTGATTGGTCTGAGCCCTGAACCACTGCGCTCAGCCAGGGAGTGGGAGGCTGGGCATGTTCTCCATGCAGGCTGTAATGGGGCCGGTCAAACATTCATGTGCACTTACATAATGGCCACAACTCCTCCCCCTGCTCTGAGAGCAGAGAAGATCTCGCTCCACCGCCAACACGCTGCAGCAGGAACAATAAAATGATAATAACGTACAGTTATTATCATTTTGTTCCCTTTTTTCCAATTCATAAATCAGTGAGGCGACGCTCCTCCGCCTTAGCTGAAGAGCTGCCACTGGTTCCAAGGGAAGCCCTAAAGGCTCATTGGGCAGAGTGCAGGGTATTTTAAAAAAATGGGGCAAACACAAGGAGATGATGGACGGAGTGTTGAAACTTTTCAGACACTCACCCCCAGTCACAGATCTGGGTTGAATTCATAATCATTCTTTAGCTCACTTCACCACCCGAGTTCAGACTCAGATATATGTAAATCAGTCTTGATCCTGTGCCTCATGGGAATAGTTCAGCCTGAACTGCCAAGCCATGTCTTCCCTGCACTGGAAACAAGCACCCTGGGACCGCTTTCGGGGTAACATCCCTCATCAGCCAGGCTAGGTTGAATCCAGTGGCAAAGTGAGCAAGGAACCCACGTCCAGGCATTCCTTCCAACTTACGGCGAACAAAGCAAACACAAGGAGATGATGGACAGAGTGCTGAAACTTTTCATACACTTACTCCCAGTCACTGATCTGGGTTGAATCCATCATCATTCTTTAGCTCACTGACAAGATCAGACTGGGTTTCCGCAGGAACGTCAAGGAACTGAAGACTGATCCACAATATCTCCCTATCACCTATGACGCCAGACCTAGTCTAGACACCAGAGGTAACACGGGGAAGAAGGGAGACAAAACAAGGTAAAAAGGAAGAGATCCTTTGTCGTGATCAGCAAGCAGAGAGCTTCAACGAAGGCATTGTAAAAACAGTCATCAAGGAATAACTCAAAGCTGTAGGGAAAAAGGAGACATTCTTTAGAAAACAACCAACCCCACTAACACTTCAATTTCTACATAAAAACCTCTTGTACCTTAAAACTCCCTTCTTCTGTTATGGGTACTACGTAATTTATCATGGCACTTGAATTGTAGAACTGTAAAGATAAAGGAATAGTTGTTGAGTAAACAAAAAGATAATTGAGGATTTCTTAATTGGTGCACTAGTTCAATTCACTTGCCAACCTATACATTACATGTTGAGAGGAGCTGAAAATGTATACAAAATAATCTTATTTTTCTTAATTTCTCTCTTGTAAGGAATCCTAATTTCTTTATTGAAGGAGAAGACTGCCACCCAAAACTCCAGGCTCCTTCCATACTAATATTATAAAGAGAGAGCCCAAACCTTTGATGCGGGTAATCTTAGTAACCACAACACCAATCACAACACCCAATACAGCGTTGGAAAGGGCAGTTGCAGCAGAAGGGCATAGGCTATGCAGACGGCCACCGTATACATTAAAAAAAAAAAATTTTTTAAATTACAATTTCAATATTTAAAATTTTTTTTTTTTCAATTTATATTAAAAATATGTAATGTAATTTAAAAAATAATATATCTAAAAATAAATACTTTAAAACAATGTAGTAAATTAGTATGAAAAAAATAACAATTAATACATTTAAAAATTATCATTTACAAAACCTTTGAAATTCACTGAAAAAAACAGGTTTCAGCCACGTTATAATTAGGAATTAGCATTTAAAAAACCTTTGAAATTCACTGAAAAAACCATAGGTTTCAGCCACGTCGTAGTTAGGAATTAGCATTTAAAAAACCTTAGAAATTCACTGAAAAAACCATAGGTTTCACACATGTTATAGTTAGCTGGACATTTCACTCATACAAAACCATTGAAATTCCCCCGTTATAGTTAGTTCAGCTAACTATAACTCGCGCACCCGCAATGCACTGCTGATGATGTCACATATGACATCACTCATGACATGGTCAGTGACATCACTCATGACATCACTGATGACATCTCAAAGGACATCACTGATGACAGCATCCTTGTGAAAGAGTGGTAGACCTCCTCTCAGCGTAATATAACCTTTGATACACACCTTCAAAAATAGAAACTAAAATTTTCAAAAAAATGGAGATACCAATACCAGTAATTCCAAAATCTACATACACATCCACTCATTCACCAACAGTTCTATACAGTCACTCATACATGTACTCACTCATCATATGTACTTATACACCTATACATCCTGTTACACACCGATACTCATCCATACAGTTACTCACACACATACTCACACATGCAAATAAACTATCAAACATCCATTTACTTGCATATACAGCTATACACACACCACTACACTTACTTTTACAGAAACGTACACATACTTACTCTCTTAAACAATAACTTATAGAAACACATACTTATTTATACAGGAACTCTTCCAATCTCTCACACTCTCACGTATAATCACTTATATACATCAATACTCACATATAGTAAATTAAAACATATGTAGTCCATACTAATATTATAAAGAGAGATCCCAAACCTTTGAGGCGGGTAATCTCAGTAACCACAGCACCAATCACAACACCCAATATAGCGTTGGAAAGGGCAGTTGCAGCAGAAGGACATAGGCTATGCAGACAGCCACCATATACATTTAGAAGGTAAAAGAACCGTGCCAGCAAAGTAGTCCCTTGGGGACGTGTCTGCGTTGTGCTGTGGGCGTGGGCTGGGGGCGTAACTAATGCTGGGGGCGTGTGTACGGCCATCATATCGTGGGCTGTGGGCGTGTGCTGGGGGCGTGACAAACTCTGGGGGGCGTGACAAACGCTGGGGGGGTGTGTCCGCCCTTCATGCCATGTGAGTCCTACATACAAGCGCCAATTACGTTGCTGCGCAGCATCAAGGGGCACGCTGGGGGCGTGAGAAATGCTGGGGGTGTGTGTCCGGCCTTCATGCCATGTGAACGCAATTGTGCCATATCAAGGGGCACGCTGGGGGCGTGAGAAACGCTGGGGGTGTGTGCTACGTTCCGCCCTTCATGCCATGTGGGTCGTACATTAATCAGAAGATCGTCTGCTGTGGCCGTGTGCTGGGGGCGTGACAAACGCGTTCAGTTGGAAGCGTGGTAAGTAACGTTACTGCAGCCTCTCCTGCGCGCTGTTACTGAACTCTCTCATTCAACGAAATTACACGTGCCTGCTACCATCAACCAGGGCTCTAGCCGGGCTCAGGAGGCGGATCAGTACACTAATTACACGAGCCTGATAACATCAACCTGGGCTGCCGCTGGGCCTCAAGCAGGGGAACACGCGCCTGCTAACATCAAACAGGCCTGCATCTGGGCCTCAAGCGGGGAAACACGCAAATGAGCGAGTCTGCGGGGACAATTACTGCAGCCTCTCCTACTCGCTGTCACTCAACTCTCTCATTAAATGGATTTACCCGCGGCTGATAACTCTCTCATTCAACGACATTACACGCGCCTGCTAACATCAACCAGGGCTGTAGCCGGGCTCAGGCGGTGGATCACTACACCAATTACACGTGCCTGTTAACATCAACCAGGGCTGCAGCTGGGCCTTCTCCGTCCCGATTCTAATGAAACAAAAAATGTTGTCTACCGCGAGATTTTAAAATAAATTGTCCTTGCCAAATACACACATTACACACATTCTATTTCATACCCGGACAACGTCGGGACGGGCTGCTAGTCTTTAAATAAAGTGAGTAAACACAATAATAAGGAAAAAAAGCTAAATGTAGCGCAAAGCACTATCACCATAAACACGGTAAGCCAAAGCACAAGTTAAATACATAAAGGCAGCGCAAGAGCGCTGTTACCAGTTCCAGCAGTGCAATAAGTAAAGTCCTTGTCTTTCTTTCTTCTTTCTTGCAGGAACCTGAATGCGGGGAGTGGCAGGACCACAGGACACGAGGGCGAGCAGGCGGTAATGGCAGGAAAGGAGGGGTTGCGACGGCACCCGACTGAGAGCTGGAGCTGGATGCTCAAAAGCCTCGGGAAATGTGAGGCGCGGCGGCACCCGACGGGGATGTCTGGGAACTGTATGCTGGGACGCCACGGGAGAGGATAGGTGTGGCGGCACTCGACGCGGAGACCCAGTGCTGTATGCTGGGACGTCACAGGAGAGGCGAGGTGCGGCGACACCCGACACGGAGACCCGGTGCAGTATGCTGGGACGTCATGGGAGAGGAGAGGTGCGGCGGCACTCGACGTGGAGACCCGGAGCCAGGAGTTACTGGAGGGACGTACGGTAGAGTTGTAAACATGAAGCAGGATACCAGAAACAGGAACATGAAGCATCGTAGAATGCAGGGGGCTGGCATTTTAACTCGTCTGACTTCCCCCTGTGCATGTGCAAACGTAGTGGCGGCCATCTTGGTAGTTCGTACAATCATGACACTCACTTCACCACCCCAGTTCAGACACAGCTATATTTAAAAAATGGACCATGCATATTTAATCTTTTATATGTCCTAGCAATGAGAAACCCCCAAAGCCGCTTTTCACTGTGTCAAGGCTGGACTCCCATAGATGAACACTGGTTTACCATATTATATTTAATAAGCGATAAATTCTATTTGGGAATAGCTAGAGCAATACTTCTTCCACTCATCTTAATTGAAATTGAAAGGCCTCTTTAATGGTAAAGTCTGGTTTTAAATTATTATTTTGGAAATGCCACTTTTAGAAACTTATATAGAAAAAAGGGGATGCCTGGATATTTTTCAATTTTTTATGCCACTTATTATTAGCAGAGATCAAAAGAACAAAATTCCATATGATCTGGTTATTTATTAAACCTTTTTTCCTTTTTAGAAAACTTTTCTTGTATTTATGTACATTCATAAATGTGTGAATAGGAACACCTCCTATTCATTCCCGAAAGACATACCAAAATCGTTCCCAGTGTTTGATAGTCCTTTTTCTTGGTTTCAAAGAAATGCTGAGTGGGAGAGGGCGTATCAATTGTTGAAATAATATTGGTGGATGAATACACTTTTGTTTTTGTCATTGCGGTATATGTTGTAAATATATGTAAATTGTTCCAAATGTATGTTCGATTTTGGTATGTCTCTCTGGAATGAATAGTAGGTGTTCCTATTCACACATTCCCTGGGCGTGAAATTTGAATTTCTTCTGCTGAAGTCAATGGCTTAAGTTGTACCTCCACAATGCCTATCTGACTTTGCGTGGAGGGTCTCAGATACAGCCTGATTTCTTGCTCCTGTTGAAGGATTTTGACTTCCAGAATAAAAGCAAAGGGGCTCATTATGATGGCGGGCGGACATTAGTCCTCCCGCCCTCATCAGGGTGATGGGACCGACCGCCAGACGTACGGCGGTCCAACCGGCCCAATTAGGATGCGCCCGCCATACTTGCGGGCGCATCCTGGCATTTTACCATTGCGGACGGTGCTGCTGGCTGCACCGCTGTCCGCAATGGTAAAAAGGCATACACAGCATTTCCCTGCACCACATGGCAGGCACCACGTGGTGCCTGTCACTTGGTGCAGGGAACTGCACCAAGTGCAGCCCCAGTGAACCCCCCAGGGGGCCCGAAACAGGCCCCCAGAGCCGATCCCCGCCATCCTTTCCATGGCGGCATATTAGTGGCCCAGCTCCATCCGGCCGGCAATCGTAACGATTGCTGACCGGCGGAAAAGAAGCAGACGGACTTTGCGCCGCCACGATACCCACCGCTATCACAATATGGCGGGGGTATTTCTCATTACGATGGAGTAACGATCACCACCGCCGGCCCGACGGTGGCGATCATTACGCCATCGTAATGAGCCCCAAAGTTCCAAGTTAAAACCTCCCAGTGGGCCAACACAGATTGGTCCATCTGACCTGAGCTCCATTAAGGTCGGCCTCAAATCGCATTTAGGTCTTGGTCTACCACGACCACTTCCTACCATTGGCACGTTGCACTTTTTAGAGCTTTTTTTACTTAAAAGTTTTAAAAATCAGGTTTCTGCTTCCTCTTGTTGGATTCTCGCCTTTGTGTGGCACATTTTCTCTAAGTTAAGTCTGTTTATTCTGTGTCATTTCTCAAGTTTTAATTACTGAAACCTTTAATTGAACCTAACAATATAGTTCATTATTTGTGCTGGACATCAATCTACCCCAAATAATAAACCATTTTCTCAGAGAACGTAATACCATTTGTATGGCAATGTATTGTATTCTCAAACTGATGCCCTTTCCGATCTGGTAGTGATGTCACTTGAATATTGTCTGTTGTTTGTTGGTGCTTGATTGTGTGAGGATAGTAAAGGTTGGTTCAATGTTTAGTTTACAACTTCTTTATGTAAAGTGGTGTGAAGATAAGTGTCATTTGATTTCTGTAGAGTGCCATCCTTATGGATGAGTGTGCCGAATGACTTTCCTTTTGTTTTTTTCTGGCTTAATGGGTAGTTGTCTGATGCTCAGAGACAATAAAGCGATCTCTATCCATGCCTCCCCATTCTGGTAGTGATTTATGGAGTGATGTGGTGCAGGGGGAGTGCTAATGAGTTAAATATGATCCACCAACTATTTGGTTTTGGTGTTGTGTTCTGTTCATGTTTATGAGGTCGTCACTTGGGCTGTCTACTGTGTTTTGTTTAAGAAGGGCAAATTGTGTTACTGGGAAGGTGCTGTGTAGTGAGTGTTGTTGGGTGAGGTGGCGAATGCTGATGGATAACGTAAAACTAAACTACATGGCATATCAAGGATATGTTGGAAGCATTTTCCCTATCTAGCTGCCACAGCCTACTTAGTTTAAAGTACAAAGAAGTACTGTGAAACCCTTATAGCCAACAACAAGCCTGCCGAATCTCCTGAATATTAGTTATGTTCTGGAAAACAATCAAAGAACAGGCAGCACCATATTTACCAAAGATAATAAATGCCTCTCTCTCCCCAGGCACTCTACCCAAGAGCTCTAAATGAGCTACTGTACACCCTCTATTAAAAAAAACAATGGATCCTATTGGCCCTGCTAACCACAGACTTATTTCTATATCACCTTATATCTCAAAATAGTAGGAAAATCTGTTTTATATCAAAGACAAACATTTATGGAAACTAATTAACCACTTCACCCTGTGGAAGCAGATGTTGGACCTGATATGGATACAGAGTTGGTTTTTACTTCTCTGACAGACAATTCTAAGATGATGCACCGAAGTGAAGTGAGAGTCTTAATTCTTTTGGATCTTCCCAACACCTTCAATATCATCTGCTCTAACATCTTACTATGTGTCTTGGGCTCCTATTCTTGATTGGGATGTTCTCCATCATGAAACTCCTTTACGTACCAAGATTGTTCTACCTTATTCAGATGTAGACCCCAAACTACATATGCTGATTCATCATGTTTGTTTTGCTATGTGTCGGAACCTCTTCTTTCCTCTTGCCCAACACCCCCCTGCCAGATTCCTTTTCTTTTCACAAAACCCTTGCACCAAATCGTACGTTCATTCCTCCAAGCAGTCCCCAATCTGTTTTGGTCTTCTCCTTCTGCAGTACTATTCTCCCTTTATTGCCGGTGGCTCTGTCTTCGACATCACCCTCAGCAACTGAGATAGCAGACAGACTCTCAGCTTCAGTGGCTTCATGGCCAACTTCCAATTGTTATCTGAGTCATATGGTTAATGTAAAGATTTGTAGACAAGACATAGGTCTTAAACTGGATCCTCTGTTTAATCGGCAGCCAGTGTAGGTGAGACAGAATAGGGTTGATATGATCTGTGCTTCATTTGTAAAAGCGTAAGTGACAAGGTCCACATTTTTCCTCATAGGACAGCAGGTAATGCTATCCAATGCCAGGAGTTCTGGATACCAAGGCTGTAGAATCTTGATTCCACCTAATCCACTACCAGTCAATCCCTGGCCCTGTATCTCACTCTTCTAGGTTCTGATCGGCCCCTGCTTTCTTTCATTTGTCACTATTTTTTCTCTTTCTCTTCCTTCTTTTTCCCACCTTTTGTGTTTTTCTTTCTCTAGCTTTGCATCAAAGTCTGATGAGGAAAAATAAGTGCTGGTTTCCAAAATTAAAAGCTGTGGGCCTCACCAGCATCCACCAGCACAAATTGAGCACGATATGGTTAAATCTTCTGCCACCGGCCACACAATCAGTGGGTGAGTTCTGTACTGTCTGCAGGCATATCAGCGGGGTAAATACTGTAATCAAGGCTATTTTTAGCAGCCACCAACCCCAGTTCCCAAATAGGGACCCTATGGCACCCCAAAATGTTCTTTCCCGTTACATCATGCACTTGATGCTCAATATTATGCGTATTTCCACTGCTTTTTACACACTGGGAGCAGTATCTGGGATGGAAATACACTTTGCCACTGGATTCAAGCTAGCCTGGCTGATGAGGGTTGTTGGGCCAAAACTGGTCCTAGGATGCTTGTTTCCGGTCCAGGGAAAACATGGCTTGGCAATTTGGGCTGGACTGTTCCCATGAGGCACAGGGTCAAAACTGATTTGCATATAGCTATATCTGAACTGGGGTGGCGAAGTGAGGTAAAGAACAATGATGGATTCAACTCAGACCTGTGACTGGGGGTGAGTGTCTGAAAAGTTTCAGCACTCCGTCCATCATCTTCTTGTGTTTGCATGGAAATACAAAACTCAGTTTTGATCATACTACTGACCCCGTCTCTCTCGGCTAGTATCATGTCTAAAACCATCCTGTTCTGCAAAACCACGGTCCTCAAGGCAACCATTTCCACTGCTAAGTTTTCTAATGCTGCTGATTATTTGTTATAGTTGCCTCTCATAATCTACCCAGTTGTCTTATCTGTCTAGAATTAAGGGCTACTCCCATCATCAGTATTATCCCCTTCCCGATGCCACTGGATTCTTGGGCTGATGTATCTGTCTGGTCTACCTATCCTTTTCCCCTAACCATGGAATTTTATTTTGTCAATGTAAGTTTTTGTAAATGGTCTTTTGGTCGGTGTAGCATAGTAGGAAATAACTATCCTATATAGCTAGAACCTCCAACATCCTTTGTTAACCAGGTACATGGCCTTTCCTCACATATTAAATATACTTCCCAGATACATTGGATAGCCTAATGAGGAGGTGTTGCTTACTTTGACATACTGCTCACCTTTACTTTCTCCAGCTGGTATCCTTCCTTCATTCATTAGACAGATGCTCCCCTTTAATCTCCTTCTCAACTTCCAAGGCACCTGGATAGAAGGGGCTGTATCGTTCCAGATTAAATCTAGAAATTCGTTATAATATGTTTTATTTATTATTAAGAATGCTTGACGCCTAAATTAGCTCTAATCTTTTCATTTTTTTCTAAGAAAAAAATTGAACATGGGCTTATCCAGTTCTTGTGAGGGGACAATGTCAGTGTTTCCCAAAGATGAGATAGTATGTGTTTGGAAAGTGATGAATATGTCCTTGGGGATATTTTCTGATGTGAGAATCCTGTTGGAATTGTATGTCCTTGCTAGGAATTTATGCACCTGTTTTATAAAATATTTTTCTGTCAGAATTGTAGGATTTTCTCCATATTGATTTAAGTCTTTTCAAGAGGATTATTTCCATTTTAAGGATAGAGCTATACCATGTATTTTACATATTGTTTTCTTTTTGAATAGAGCTTATTTCAAGTAAAATAACTACTTATTTACAAACCTCCAGA
The DNA here is from genome assembly GCF_964261635.1 of Lissotriton helveticus. Classification (NCBI taxonomy): domain Eukaryota; kingdom Metazoa; phylum Chordata; class Amphibia; order Caudata; family Salamandridae; genus Lissotriton; species Lissotriton helveticus. Next base: position 1,260,003,699 of record NC_136057.1, on the reverse strand, counting down.
AAGCTCTTGGGATTAATATTCTAAGTCTCTCTTATTAGATGAACTCTTCCAGAGTTAGCGAAACATTTTTATAGATTATTTCTTAACCAGCCCTATGTACTCTTTGCTACTACACATGTATGCATACATGGAAGCTAGCAACAAATTTCCATATTACAGTAAAACTGTCCAAATCCATACACTCTTCAAGCATACCTAGAGCTACTTAGATGCCAAAGGCTCTGTCACTAAACAGACCAGAGGAACAGCCAATATAGATCTAGAGTGAAGGAACTACTAAATGGAGAAGGAAGCAATGGCATACCTGTAGAATTCACCTTTCTATCTGAAAAAGAGTGACTTGTATGCTGAGCAAAAGAAGCTTGTATCTTGCAGCCTCAGAGGGCATTACTAGCTGTAACCATAGCCCTGTTCTCAAGCAACAGAACAGCCCTATAGAATAATTTAGATAATTAAAGGCAGCCTGTGAGCCTGCCAGGTTGATAGAGGCATCCACTGCCAACGACTGCCTGCCATATCCAGAGATCTTACCCTGCCTGGCGGGGATTTCTTTGTCTTAAGAGCACCTAGAAGATGCTTTTAAAGCAGAGCAGAATCCATGCAGACACCACATTTTCTTCATGCATGTTTTCTTCACATTAATATTCTATATTTCACAAAAAAACTCTCAAAGATGGTGTTTGCGAATAAAAAAGAAATCTTTAGCCCTCACGGAAGTTTCCCCCTGCAAATCAGACCACTGCTTGTTTTCCTGCATGGTGTTCCTGCACATGGTAATGTAGTGTCAGTCACTGCAGTGTGGCATGTGGCCCACTGGGTAAAGCATTTCCACCAGAGGAGGCAGCTGAGGTTTCACCAGTCTGGAGTTCCTTCTCCTTTAAATGGTGCAAGGGAAGGAAACCTGTAAAAGACCCTGAGTGATAGACTAATCTCTGTTATCGATTGAGCTTTGTAAAGCACAGCGAGCAATTATGGCCAGCTAGTCGTACACTACTCAACAAGAAGAAGACCTTTTCACGGACTCCCTAATACATGTAGAGAGATATTACAAAGGATCCTATTGAAAGGAAGGCTGCATGCCTTCTAATGTGAACTAAACTAGACTAAACATTCTACAAGGAGACAGCATTGACCAGCTAGCTCTCGTCTTTATGTGGCTGCATGAAAATGTCACAGAACACAACTGCATCTAGTGACTACATGGAGCAAGTCAGAGAAGATGAAAGCCCAGATTTACTGCCCTTCATTCCAACGAGATCTACATGAAAAATTGCAGCACTGCCTTGTGTGCCAGTCAAAAAGTAGTGTAGCTCCATATTTAGCAAGAATCCTCCCCTGATGAAGTCGTCGATGGTGGTCATGTGAAAAATGAATTCCCTGTGTGAAGCTAAGGTTTTCACTATGGCACAAAGGTGAGCCAGAAGTTGCTGGCATAGGATTTGTACTTCGGATACATCTGCTAGCACAAATTCTATCAAGGAGACAATACCACAAAGGTCAGGCATGTAAGATGTGGGCTTTAGGGTAAAGCACACGTTACGCATAGGTATGTCAGCTAATATAACACTTTACCCTCTGCCAGAAGATCACAATCACTAGATCACTAGATCACAAAACCTTAATGGATCTAGCTTTGTGCCCAAAGATATGTTCTTTTGAGGTATCTTGCCTAAGATATGTTCCCTTTCCATAAGTTAAAAGGAAGAGGCGCAAAACTGTTTTTGTTGCTGCTTGAGGGTCAACTTTCGCGTCTCAATAACTTTTTTTTGCACATGAAAGTTGATTGTTGCAGTTGTCTGTGTCGCTTGACAGTGCTTTTGTTCCTGCGAGCATGTAGTAAATCTAGGCCCAAGTCATGCACCCACCTAGGGCTGTTTCCAGGGCACCCATTTTATTAATGCAACACCCAAGGCTCTGTATGTGCCATACAAGACAATTCACACCTGTAATCCACAGGAATTGTGGACTCTGAAGGAGCAACATAGAGAAAGTGGAGATGGTGCATACGTTTTTCACTGCGCTCCTTTTTGAGGTTACCTTATTTGCTTTGCTCCATTTCACAAAGCATTTTATACACTTCAATTTACCTCCCATAATCGCATTTGTTGGGGGCAAAATCCCATTGCTGAGATTTATCCTTTTCAATTTGTAATTGCTCATACAGAACAATGCAATGGTCAATATGATGACATTCTTATAGGAGCAAACCATTGCAGGGGCTATTTTGTCCACAGTGGGTCCATCAGCAAAATTAGTTGAACATCCACTAAAACTAAAGTTTGTGGATATTCACCAAACACTTGCAAGGAGTACCCACCCTGAAAATGTTCTTAACTTATTACTGTCAAGAATAGGAGTAAATCAGGATGGAAAATGTGGAGGCAAAACAGCCTAACAAATGATTGAAGTTAGAGGAAAGCATTTTTACATTGCACATGCAAAAAACCTGCAGAAATGAGTATGCATTTGAGATCTTATGGATATTTGCGACTTTCCTAGCGATAAAGATGTCCAGAGGTATGAGGAAGGACATTTCTCACTTCTGTAAGTGTAGCAGGGTTTACACAGTGAGTAATATTTATGATGCCCTCTTGTATTACCATTTAAGACTGGGAGAGGGAATTCATGAATTATTTCTTGGCTGAAACTGGCATCAGAGGGGCGGAGCTGGAAAGCCAAGATGGCAGACACACATTACCACATCTCCACCCCGACATCCAACCATCCATATCAATCCTGGTAATTAATGTGCAGAAACATACAGTCTGACCCCTGATTGAGACCAGATGCAGTGGTAAGAGGGTGCACCCCATTTTGGTGGACAAATCAACCTGGAAAATTCCCCGCATGAGATCAATGTCATAAGATTATAATGGTGCATCTGCTATTCAGCTTGAGATCGCTGAATGGTGGACAGGCCCCCAATGAGAAGACCAGAAGACCAGATACATGGGGGCCCATTAGGATGGTGGGTGGTTCGCCCCCGCAGGGCCGGCAGTAGGCACCGCCGGCCCGGCGGGGGCAAACTACATGCCATCGACTCCAGAAAACCCCCGCCATATTAGGATGACTGGGGGTTCCGCGGCGGATGGAAAGACCATCTGCCGCTTTTCTGCCGGTCGACTCGTCGACCAGGCAAAAAACATCTTTAATATGGTGGCAGTGTCTGCAAGACAGCGCCATCCATATTAGGATGTTGGCGGAGATCAGCCTTTCATGGTGGCATTTCTGCCATGGAAAGGCATGCGGTCTCTGCTTTTGTGGGCCCGTTGCGGGCCCCCAGGGTGTTGGGGACTGGGCGGTGCACATGGGGGGTACCTATGGTACCCCCCTGTATTTGCATACACAAGGCGGCAGGCGCCGCGCAGTGCCTGTAACATTGTGCATGCAAATGCACAACATGCATTTCTGACATTGCGGCGGATGCTGCTGACAGCAACGCCCGCCGCAATGTTAGGAATGCAGGATGCGCCCGCCAGTGTGGCGGGGGCATCCTAATGCGTACGCCGGACCGCCGCACCTATGGTGGGCGGTCCCTTTAGCCGTTGCACAGGCGGGCGGACTTTGTCCGCCCGCCATCGTAATAGTGCCCATGGTCTGGAGAAGATGCCTTCAGCGGCACAGAGGACCTTGAGGGCACAGAGACAACGGTTGAACTTTGGCTGCAGCCTTTTGACTCTTGGGCCCTCACTGTCATGCCCTGCATTGATGCTGGGCCATGATATGTGCAGGGACTCTGTAAAGGCGCGATCATGTCAGAAGGTATGTGCGCTGGACCTTTGCACTCCAGCAGCACGGCACACTTTAATAGTCTTTAAAAATCACTCTCTCATGAGCGGTCTTGGGTCTGGGAAGCATGCAGTGCACAGGACCCTACAGAGGATAGATTACAGGCAGTGAAATATCTGAGAAGTGTCTATGTTGATTGACTGATAGACAGGCGTGGAAAGGAAAGGCCTTCTGCAAGCAGTGAAAAAGTAACAGGGTAGAGACCCATGGAAGGCAGACATGATCATAGGAGGCAGGTAGACGAGCAACTAACCTCGAGGCTCCTGAATACGCACCTTTCATGAGCGGGAAGGAAGAGGTATGTCTGCTCCAGGACAACATACTGCTCTTACTCTGCTTCCTACGGTCACCGGGCAAGACATTGATGACAACTCTTTCTGTATGGGAAGCCTCAAGCCCAGGGTGTAGTGGGAAACATTTACCGTAATCCCAACCAGAGAGAGTGGAATGATAATGCTGGGAAGGTGCTGGCTTCAGTTACAGAAACGTTCCATCAAGTATATCCACCGAACCCTAAACGTTGCTAGAAATTCAATATAACTCACATATTGACTGGCTTCAGGAAGGAACTCAGGAACAGGGATATCTTTTCCAAGCTCTACTCTGGGCTGAGTGGCCCTGTTCAAGATTATGTCACTGACCTGGCTTCTATATGTCTTTTGAAAATCTAAAATTCCAGATCATTTCTTCTGTGCTGTTAGAGCTGGTGCTTGTTCCTTCCTATGCTGTGAGAAATCCCCAAGAATCTCCAGGTATATTTGCATCCAGTCACCGTTTTATGGTGATGTGCGCATGGCCGACACACACATATTCTAGAGACTGCTCAGTTGCCAGTTATAAATGATAAGCTTTTTGGACCAAGCAATGAACCTGATATTCAGTTAGAGCTTAATTTATTCACGGGTCCTGCTCTAATAGAATTCTTCTGTTGTTCGCACTTTCCTTATTCTCTTCCTGCCCACACTAGAGTGGCATTTCCTTCCTTGAGAGAGGTGCAATACTGGCTTGATCGAAGTGACAAACTGTCACTCGAAACACCATTATGTCAGGGAATCCAGCTTCCACATGGGGTGGCTCCGCAAGTATTTAGAAAGTGGGATCTAACCAGGATCTCTAGATTCTTTGACATTTGGGGTAATTTGGGATCATTTGAGACACTGTCAGAGGAATTTGGTTGTCACCCTTCCCAAGTCTCCTGATATCTTCAGTTGAGACATGCATTAGAATACCAAGCTAAATTCATGACATTCCCAAAATTTAGTCTGCATGAAGAAAAAATCTTGGTAGAGCTCATTGGCAGGCACAGGATATCTCAAACGTACAGCTCACTAATAGTATGTATGTATGTATTTATTTTTGTAAAGCGCACATATCACCTTTCGGTCTCACAGAGCTGACAGAGGTTTTAGGAGATGCAGGAAAGAAGAGGTATTACATCATTGCCTTGAATAGTAGAGTTTTGAGTTCTCTCCGGAAGATTTTATGATTCTGGTTTGATCTTAAGGCCGTAGGCAGGGCGTTCCATGCCATAGGGCCAACCTAGTGAATGTACTTGATCATTTTGAGACATTAGGGGCGTAGTGAGAAAGGGGGATGGAAGCCAGGTGGGACTAGGAGTGGCTGGCGATGTAGTTGTACTTCTATCTAATTCAGTTTTTGTTCACCCCATAAGTAGTACTTCCCACCAAAGTGATTATTAAATTATAATTGTGAAAATGCCCCAGATATAGGGTGGATAGCAACGATTGTTTCCATGTTTTAGGGAACTGCCCAGAGATTGGTCAATTTTGGCGATCAATTAATTAGATGCTCTGCTGAGCTCTTTCTGAAAGTGGCCCTATTGGGATTTGTTAAAGTATTTTACAGAATTATATTTTTACGTACCATTAAAAAATGGCTTTTCACATATGATTTTACATCTAGACTCATATAGAGTAATTGCCCTTCAAACAAATTTCTTATGATGTATTGAAATGGTATTATCACTTGAAGAAAGCCTTATTGTAATGCTTTGTATTTTGTTTGGAAACAAGAAACGAGGCTTAGGCGCACAGCGAATGTAGAATAAACACGAAGTATAAAAAACGGTAGGTGGGTTGAAGAAGGATGAAGGTGCTCCAACAGGTGACGTAACTAGCCAAAATACGTCCAATAATTGTAGCAGAACAGTGTGTTACGTGGTACGTAGACACATCCCTGTATTCGGGCACACTTATATAGTTCAGCGTGGCTGATTCAAATAAAGTTCAGATGAGAGGGTTTTCAAAGTTTGTGTATATTTGATCAAAGTTCACAGTTCATTGTGCAATAGCGTTACATCACGCCATGAAATCCATTGAAAGTGATCCAATGATATATTTCAAAGTATGCTCCAATGCATTTCGGACTCGTGTAGTCCTTTGTCAAGGAGCGCTACAGGAAGGATACAACAACAGCAATTTAGATCAACGAAAACAGGCAGCTGTAAGGTTGTGTGCATGCGGTGAAAGGGGTGTAAGTGAGATTTATAAGCTATGACTGAGGTGACATCAAAGGGAGTGCGTGCAGCTTAAAAAAAGGTGTAACGTTGACATGCAGTCATTAAACTGGGAGTTTTAAAACAACATGGGTCCGTGCAAGTGAAAACGGATGGTTCGGTGAACATGCGTGCTTAATGGTAAAAAAGGGTGCGTTGAAAACGGGCGGTGTGTGTCATGATTAATTGCAACGGCAGTGACTGGTGATGTTAGCGCGAACAGGCGATAGAATGAAACAAGGTTAATAATGCAATGTGAAAGTATCTTACGCTTCCACATTGGTGTACAGCTCACATCCGTGCTGCAAAAACAATAACAGGAACGTGAAAAGTTGTCAGCGAGCAAAACGCTTATGTGAAAGATAACTCACCGCCATGCGGTCGCGGTAACTTACTGTGGGAATTTCAGAAAGGTGGACTACGTGTCTCGAGCTTCGCGGAGATACTGCGGAGTTCGAAGGGAAAGTATAGAATGATAGAAATAGAGAAAAGACACCCAGATTGAGGGAAAATAGAAGCGGCCATCTTGTAACGGTGTAGGTGAAGGACCAGGAATGTGTTACAGCAAAATTACAACATGCTAGTAAATGTAGCAATAAAAGTGCAGAATACGGGTACAACATATCAAACGGCATTGTTACAGGTAACAACTCAGTTCAGTCCGATCGTTAAGCCCAAAAGGCTTCAAAGATTGGAGTTTGTAGATCCACGATGTCTCACGTTGTAGGAGGGTTTTGTTGTTATCTCTGCCCTCACAGTGGGTGACCATTTCCAATACCAAATACTTCAACTGGGCTACACTGTGGTGCGCCTCGTTGAAGTGCGATGCCAGATTAGATTTGGTATTCTTGGTACGGATATTCGATTTATGTTCATTGAGTCTGGTTTTTATTTTCCTACTGGTTTTACCTACGTAGATCTTTCCACACGGGCATTTGAGTAGGTAAATCAAGTTGGCTGAATCGCAAGTGGCATCTACTTTTAAGGCGATCTCAAATCCTTTCATAGGATGGTGTATGATGTTGCCTCCAATTACGTTATTGCAATTATTGCAATGATGACAGGGACGTGTGCCTGTGTATTTCCTCGGCGTGTCAGTAGGTTTAGATAGAATTTCTCTAATGTTCATTGGTCGGTTGTAAGCAAAGATCGGGGGATCTTTGAAAAGGTCCCCAAAATCCGGTTCCGACGACAGAATTCGCCAGTGTCTTAATATGATTTTCTTATAGATTTTGCTCACAGTAGAGAATTTGGAGACCAATGTCATTCTGGGATTAGGATCCTTTCTTCTGCTTTTCAGAGCTTCTGTTCTAGAGATAGTGAGTACTCTATCTTGTGCCTCTTTAATGATGTTTTCATCAACAACAGAAGAGATTCCCAAATCCAAACTATGGCCTCTAGGTTCTCCACCCGAGGTTACCCTGAAAACATCATTAAAGAGACCTTTTCAAAGATCCCCCGATCTTTGCTTACAACCGACCAATGAACATTAGAGAAATTCTATCTAAACCTACTGACACGCCGAGGAAATACACAGGCACACGTCCCTGTCATCATTGCAATAATTGCAATAACGTAATTGGAGGCAACATCATACACCATCCTATGAAAGGATTTGAGATCGCCTTAAAAGTAGATGCCACTTGCGATTCAGCCAACTTGATTTACCTACTCAAATGCCCGTGTGGAAAGATCTACGTAGGTAAAACCAGTAGGAAAATAAAAACCAGACTCAATGAACATAAATCGAATATCCGTACCAAGAATACCAAATCTAATCTGGCAACGCACTTCAACGAGGCGCACCACAGTGTAGCCCAGTTGAAGTATTTGGTATTGGAAATGGTCACCCACTGTGAGGGCAGAGATAACAACAAAACCCTCCTACAACGTGAGACATCGTGGATCTACAAACTCCAATCTTTGAAGCCTTTTGGGCTTAACGATCGGACTGAACTGAGTTGTTACCTGTAACAATGCCGTTTGATATGTTGTACCCGTATTCTGCACTTTTATTGCTACATTTACTAGCATGTTGTAATTTTGCTGTAACACATTCCTGGTCCTTCACCTACACCGTTACAAGATGGCCGCTTCTATTTTCCCTCAATCTGGGTGTCTTTTCTCTATTTCTATCATTCTATACTTTCCCTTCGAACTCCGCAGTATCTCCGCGAAGCTCGAGACACGTAGTCCACCTTTCTGAAATTCCCACAGTAAGTTACCGCGACCGCATGGCGGTGAGTTATCTTTCACATAAGCGTTTTGCTCGCTGACAACTTTTCACGTTCCTGTTATTGTTTTTGCAGCACGGATGTGAGCTGTACACCAATGTGGAAGCGTAAGATACTTTCACATTGCATTATTAACCTTGTTTCATTCTACCGCCTGTTCGCGCTAACATCACCAGTCACTGCCGTTGCAATTAATCATGACACACACCGCCCGTTTTCAACGCACCCTTTTTTACCATTAAGCACGCATGTTCACCGAACCATCCGTTTTCACTTGCACGGACCCATGTTGTTTTAAAACTCCCAGTTTAATGACTGCATGTCAACGTTACACCTTTTTTTAAGCTGCACGCACTCCCTTTGATGTCACCTCAGTCATAGCTTATAAATCTCACTTACACCCCTTTCACCGCATGCACACAACCTTACAGCTGCCTGTTTTCGTTGATCTAAATTGCTGTTGTTGTATCCTTCCTGTAGCGCTCCTTGACAAAGGACTACACGAATACTTGTATTTTGTTTGAACATATTCAGATGACATTAGCACAGAGGCTAATGAGTAATAATTAGAGAAAATAGGATAGTGCTCATGTGGTAAGGCAATGATATTTATTTTGTAGTATTCTGATTTGCTAAAGAAATTATGCTTTTGCTCACACCAGGGTTTGTACACAGTATTAATAATTTTCTGTGCAAGAATCATGTATAAGAACCCCTTGATTTGGAGGGTGAGCCACAAGACTTTCCTATTCTACTGGGTATGCTGCCCAATTTCTTTCGGATTTTGCTACCCATTGGGACTTAAAATATTTCCAAAATGTTACCTACTCTGCATAACTTTGCATCTGAGTGTCTTTGCGGCATTCATTCTGTACCACTTATTTAAAATGTTTGTAATATAGCCCTTTAACTTCTCATTGATCTAGAACTCCGTTATTGAGTGGACCCCATTACTTGATGAGCTATTTCACTCTGCTGATTTGATATTTGGGGAGGTGCCTTAACGGGGAAAGGGGGGGGCTGAGGGGGTGGACATTGCCTCATGAAATTGAGGTTAACAGGATCTCTGATCCAGTAAACTGTGGGAGAACCGAATGAGATAAATGCGGAGGTCTCCAAATTTGGGGTACACTGCCCACCACTGGATTTGCAACACCCCACAACTTACAGACTGACTCCGAGGAATGATAGGTATGGCTATACGAAAAGGGATTTACCAGACAAGAGGATGCCCGAATAAGCACAGGAGCATTTAGGCCTAAAAAGCTTTTTAACCCTTTAAAAGCAGGCATATTACGTAAAAGTGCCTACGTGACGGGGCTGGATGCTGATATTTACTAACCCTTATTGAAACCTCATCTTTTGTCTCAACGCAGAGTTATTACATATACTGTGGGAAGTTGTGAACTGCCGTATTCTGTAACCAAGAAAAAACCAACAAGAACACCTTATGAAAAAACACGGCACCAGAGTTAGACATACAAATCTCAGAAGCTTGAAAAAGACGAAAGGGTTGAAAAGTAGGAAAGGGTTCGGGGGAAGCAGATATCAAATGAAAATATAAAAGCCACAGCCAAAGACTCAGGGATTCCAAGCTTATCTCCAGATAAAGCACACATTCCACGAGAGGCTAAGTGCGTGGTGCTCTTCAGCCTGTCACCTCTTGCAATCTGCGGTAACAGGTGTTAAAACATAAACCGTGGAATCAGTGAGGGTTATTTTGCTAAAAGCTTTGAAAACAGGGATTTCGCCTAATCCATGCTTTACTGAAGCCTGTCGGGTAATCTTGGGTAAACAGGGCCTCAATTTTCTAAAAATCTCTCTATTGAGGAAACATTAACATGCATGTACCATCAAGGTGACTAGCGTGCATGTTTTAGGAGTAAATTGAATTTGTGTCTAGCTGTAGTTGAACTTTTTTTGAAACACTTCTTTATTATTATTATTTATTGTATAGGTTTCCTTTAAAACAGAATCCCTTTAATGTATAGGTTAACTGCAGGGCCGGCTGTAGCGCTGCTAGCGCTCTGTGCGACAACCATTTTTGGCACCCCTCCCCCACCCATGGACTCCTTGCACTCCCTCACTACCACTGGGCAAAAGTACCCCGCATCTCGCCATAGCCCCTCGCTCACATACATTTCATTTGATTTAAAGCACTTTACTAACAAAAAATGTATATCTACTCAAACAAACTTTTTTTTGCAATATTAGGAATAAATAACACAAGGCTGGAGAAAAAACATAACGTCCTCCTAACCTATTGTATGCAGTTTACCTGCAGATCTTTGATGAAAGTTCGTAACAGTCACTGTTCTATGTTTGTGTTATATTTAATGAGCTACGGTAACAAATGGAGACCTGTGACAAAAGCAGTAATCCACTCAGTTATCCACATAAAATACAGATCTGTGATCTGCACTGTATGCATTCTTTGCAGCAAGCACATTAACCCTCTACACTACTTTATGGTGCATACAAACTACCACTAAACAACACTCTGATCTCTCTCTCTAGCAGGAACATTAATCACAAGAGCTATATAGACATTTTTACTGCTACCCGAAAGCAGGAGCACAAGGTGCTATTTAAATCGTAAGTTGTTGCTAAACACAGCCCCCTCCTTCCCCCCCCCCGCCCCCCAGAGGACAGCGCCCCCTTGCACAGCTCAGCGCCCAGTGCAGGCACACCAGTCGCACAACCCTAAAGCCGGCCTTGGTTAACTGCATGAAATACTAGAGTGACGAAAATAAATGTGATGATGATGACAGAAGGTTTGGGGAAATATAGGAAATCTGTGTTTTCAGTGTTTTTTTTATGTTTATGAAAAATAAACCTGCAGCCCACCTTCGCTCGTTAATCTTAACTTTGAAACCTATTTCTGTGCAGCTTTTCCCATAAGTAAGAACACAACAGTAAACAATAAAAGCGAAGAAGCCCTAATTGGTTCCAAACATTCCACATTCTACACAAATACTTGCATATTATACATTTTGTGCTTTGGTCCCAACGTCTAAAAACATGGACAAGAACTGGTGCAGCTAATGTCTTCAGGAGGAAAACAGGGGGAACTAAGACTACCTTATGCTGTACAGCTTTAGAAGCTGGGGTGTCCAACGTTGTCCAAGAGAGCCAGATCAATACCAGATTTTTAAGGGTACTACTGACTATTTAAATGATGGCCATTTAGAGTCAGTGTAAAAAAATTTAAAGATTTTCTAGGTTATGTTATGTATGATTTGTAGCATGCGCTATCACCTAAGGGGTTATCCTGGAGTGGAGCAGGTATGAGCCAAGCCATACCTAGAGCCTAAGGGGCTACTAAAAAAGCGAGGGCTTCAGCTTCTTGCAGAATTCAAGAAGTGAAGAGGAGGCTCAAATGTGTAATGGCAGGGTGTACCATGCATTAGGAGTCATGTAGAGAAGGCTCCAATGGTGGATCTGATTTTCTCTTTGCATGGGATGTGTGTAAGTAGGAGTTTAGATGAGGGATGGTGTCTGGAAGGCTTGTGAAAGTGATTGTTGAGGTGTGCAAAGCCAATGTTATGTAGTGCTTTGAAAGTATGGGTAAAAGTATGAATTGTGCTTGTTTAGTATGGGAATCAGTGGAGCTCCTTCAGGTGTGGTGTGATGTAGTGTAATATGTGTGAGGCGTGGGAGGTTGAAAGTGATTCTGGCCGGCAAGTTCTGAATGGTCTGTAGCCTTCTAGTGTGTTTTTTTGCTGATCTGAGAATAGAAGGCATATGTGATGGTTTTCCAGGTGCTGATTGTGAGTCATTTGAAAATCTTCCTCAGTATCTTGAGGGTATGGAAGAATGAGGCGGTAATTGCAATGGCTTGGGCCGTTATGTCAAGTTTGTTCTTGATGACGATCCCAAGGCTCTTGGCGTGAGTGGTGGGTGTCAGTCCTAACTCTTTGGCCACCAGGTGGAGTCCCAGAGTGAAGTGCTCTTCAGGAAGACCACAATTTTGGTCTTCTCTGTGTTTGCTTTAGACAGTCTTTATCCAGAGGGCTTTTTCAGTCATGCAGGCATTCAACTTAATCCGGAAACTCAGCATATTTTCCATGTGGGAGAGAATTAATTGCGTATTGTAGGTGTAAGAGAGGTCGTTGATGTCGTGAGAGTAGAGGATGCTGGCTACAGGGATCGTGTATGCTTTGAAGAGGGTCCTTAAATTCCAATGTTGTGTAAGCATTGGACGAGAACGGGGTGCGAGACCACCATGTCAAAAGACGTGGAGAGGTCCAGGAGGATGAGGGCCCCTGTATTTCTTCAGTCCAGAGTCATCCTTGCCGGCCATGAGGGCAGTTTCCTTCCTGTTAGTGGTCGTTGAGGTATTCGATGAGGCGTCTGTTGATGATTTTCTCTAGGATCTTGGCCAGGTTTTAAGGTGCTCGATCTGTAGTTGCAGAGCATTGAAGGATCTGAGGAGGGTACTTCAGCAATGGGAGGACAGTTACATGTTTCTGAGTGTCTGGGAAGGTTGTGGAAGTGGAGAAGGCATTCAGAATGGGTGTGAGCATGGTGCTGATGGGTTGCAGTTCTCTGGAATAGGCGTTGCGGGAGCAGGAGTCCAATGGGGCCCCTGAGTGCCTGGAGTTAATCGCTGTGGCGGTTTCTTCTGGGGTGATGATGGGCCATGTGATTAGCACTGGTTCTTTAGATAAGATTGTGAGGTGTTTGGCAAGGTCTGTTGGGACCAGTTGCGGGTTGTACTTGCTGTAAATGGCGGTGATTTGATGCTGAACAATTGAGAGAGATTGTTGCAGAGGTCCTATGAGGGGTCATCCAGTTGGTGGAGGTGGCTGTAGAGGTGAAAACTTTGGTTCTGTTGGAACTATCAGGAGGTAATTCAATTATTGAAACAGCTTTGGGGAGGGTGCTACTGTGTTCGGAAGAGAGCGGAGTTCCAGTCCTTATAAGTAATGCTGTTCCAGTTATGGTGGTCTGGTCTAGTAGTTGTGCATGTGCGGGGATGGTGAATTTGGTGAGGGTGTGGCCTGTCCAAGAGACTACTGTGGGCTCATCAACTCTGATGCTGTCTAAGGTGGTGAAAATAGGGTCTAGGAGGAATCCGGTCCCATGGATGAGAACCTTTACTCATTGGATGAGACCCAGGCTTCCAAGGTCTTCGATGACTGCTTTTGAGTTAAGGTCGGCGTGATCTTCGAGATGGAAGTCCAGGCGTCTGAGTAGGATGTAATTGCTTGCATCAGGAGTGAGTGGTGCACCAATCCATGAGGGTGAAGTTGGTGCGCGGTCGAGGTTGTCTGTAGATGAGAGTGCCTCTTAGGGTGAAGTTGGCTGTGACATGGAGCTTGAACAACAGGTGTTCCATTTTGGAGAATGACATGTCCATGCATGTAGTGCAGCTGTGGATGATGGCGATTCCTTCTCTGGGCATGTGAAGTCTTTCTTGCCTGGAGATCTTGTAGCCAGGAGAGATGGCTGTGGTGATGTCGGGTACCTATGCAGGTTTCAGCCAGGTTACTGTGTGGAAATGTAGGTCCAGAGCATAGTTGTGCAGGAGGTCCCATTTCTCTGTGGGGTGTTTGTTCAGTGAGCGGATTTTGAGAAGCATGCATGTGAGTGAGGAATGTGTGTATGGTTGCAAGACTGTGTTAATGGGATAGAGTGGGGTGTTGGGTGCTGTCGGTTGGGATGCTGTGAGAGTTGGGTGTGGGTAAGTGCATACAAATGTGCATAAAGAGCTGGATAACACTCCCTCTGTGTTGTTTGGTATGGTGAGGAAGCAGTATGTGGCATGGCAGCTGGGTTTTAGGGCTCAGTCACAGTGGGGTAGTAGTGGGAGCTGGGAGGACCAGGGTTCCTGCCATTGGGCAAGTGCAAGGCACAGAAGGGCGTAGACAGGCTTGCCTTTGTCACACCAGCAAAATGCCCGCTGCACGCGCCCATTGCGTGTCTGCACTGCACCTGCCATTAAGCAGGTACTGGAAGGAGGGTGGAGTTATGTCTCTTTCTGTGCAGATTGATGATGGGAAATCCAGTGATATCACTTCCTCTGCGGCATGAACATACATTTATGTGTTTTACAAATTCATAAAACTTTCAAACTTATGGCTGGAAAGGAAAAAGTCTCATGTTTCGAGGCTCTTGGAAAGGTTTTATCAATTCCGTTTTTGGTATCAGTGCCGCTAAGCGGGAAACAACCTTTACCACGCAGTCATTACCACACAATGCCTTTACCACACACACATACACATCCAGAATATATATGTGTGTGTGTATATATATATATATATATCTGTATATAGGTTTTCACTTACCTGATATATACTTACATTTTCATTGTTTAAGGTATGTGTGGCATATGTGAGAGGTAATAGCTGCATGCTCATGGCATGCATGGTGATAGCATGTGTGGTGCCGTCATACATACAACACAGCGTACAGTTACCTTGGCAGTATCTTTGTTCCATACCACTTTTTTCGTCTTTTGTGTTCATCACTGAGAATATATTTTCCTTGTAGAGAAACCCATTCTCTTACACATCCCCAAAGTATGGGGGTGCACTATTCCTCTTAAAACCCAGGAAACTGATTTACTTCAGTCATTTGTTGGAGCACATATCCGATCATCTGCAGGGTGGGAAAGAGTTAGAAGGAATATTTTTCAATGACAACACTTTGTTGTGTTTATGGGTGTTCACAGACTTTAAAGGACGACCATGCCTGAAACGGTCCACTTCACATCCCTTGCATCAGATTTACTCGCATGTAATATTCTGTTTGGGGGGGTTAATTGGTTAATGAAGTACTCCTTTGTGAATACTTGCACTCATCAAAGAAGCCAGTTGTATTGCTAACATAGATCTATGAGTACAAATGGTTTTGTGAATCAGGCTCAGGGTGTTTGACTATATCCATAAACTGTGGCATGGATCCAGCTCTAACATACACTAGCACTGTTCTAGAGTATGGCAGGTGCAAACTCTAAATTAAAGTACTTGTTGCTGTCTGAATCTTTGTTCTGTGTAAACTACCACATTTAACTACAATCTGAAAAATATAATCGATTTTCAAGTTTTTTTTATAGCTCCTAACAACTATTAGCTAAGCCAATGGGTGTGGTTTAATTTGCTGATGCGTCCAGCCATCAATTGTTCATGCCGACATTTGTACACTTTAGGACATTTAATAAGGACCTATTGGCTTGTTATCAGATTGGTACTACTGAGGCAAATGAATGTCTCTGGAAATGTGCAGAAACTATATTCAGAGAGGCCAGATCACTTGGGAAGCCTTTCAAAGGATTTTCTCAGGTTTCTTCATATTTATTTGGTTCATTATGGATACCTTTCACTGACTCAACAAAGGAGAGAAATATATGCATGCATGCCATTATTTCATTATTTGTTAGTTTTAGGGATAATACATTTTGGATGTAGTACTTTATCCTAATATATCCAATGAGGGAACAGCCAAGGCATTCACAGTAATGTATCATGACAGCTCCACTCTGGTCCCCTTTCCTTACACATACTTTCTTTGTAAAAACAGAAATAAATTAAGTACTCTAATTTGTCAAGGAACACGTTGACACAGCTGATAAATGTCTATGGCTGCAGATAACTGGCATGAACCAATAGACAGTTATACCACTGCGATTCACAAGGAGCATGGAGCATGGCCTCTCATAGGTAGGTGCCTGTGTGAACTCCTGTCTCATCAGGGATCACACTGTAGTGGGTCCATTTGCCATAGAGGTTGATCATGATTGTCTTTGCTAGACACCATGAGCGATTGTAGAAAGTCACCCTCTACAAGTGCTGGGAGTTCATGGTGAAGAGTGACCATGCTATGTTGGATTCTGAAGACGGCCCCTTCATCATGACACAAATTGGATAGAGACCATTGGTTTAAGAATGAATAATTATATTTTTATTGTAGGAAATTTGCCTTTTCTGTGTGGTCACCGTATTTTTTTTGCATCTTGCTGGGCCTTATATTTTTGCTGGTGTGCACTTTAACCCAGCTCCCCAGTGGTAAAGTGATTTTTTCTCTGTCTTTAAACATGGTTTCATTGGCATATTCCAAGTATATTTAACTTACCAACCCATTCCTAGTATATGGTACAGGGTGCCAAGGGTCTGTAAGCTAAATGTCACTAGTAGCTGCTCAACCTATGAACTTCAGTGACAATGTAAAACATGGTTACAGGCAATGTTCCCCTTAATTTGTTTCCTCTGTGTGCGGCAGTGTAAGGTCTCTGTGTGCTGCAGCCAAGGCTATGTGCGCCAGGAACCAGACAGAACATGTGGGTGCATCAAGTAAGAGTAAGAAGCAATGCACAAGCCCTGATCCTCTCTCACCTGGGTGGTGGCAATGTCCTACTCACCAGCTTCTATCACTCCGCATTTGCTCCATGGCACTGCATCCAATGTGCCACGGCCCATCTCACCACGGGGTTCAATATATATCACATTACAGCGACAGTGATAAATCTGAAAATGCTGTCCATCAAAGACTGCATCGACTTTAAGGCTTGAACCTACAAATCAGTAACAACAGGTCCACTGATTCACCTGCTTGAAAATCATGACATTGGAAGACTTCAGATCGAGAAATGCAAGAATGAGAACTGGAGACAGTGTACGCACCAGGACCTCCAAGAAAACCCCTTCTGGATTTGAGGCTCACCACATCACTCTCGAAGTTCAGAAAGGGACGTCTTTTCTCTTCTGTGATCACCTCATCTGGCATCGATAAGGACCACCGAGTAAGCATGGGCGTAAAATACGTTCCGCTCGCGGAATTTGCGGATTTTCGGCAAATTCGCAATCCGCGAACTCTCGCGAATTTGCCGAAAATTCGCAAATTCGCACGCAGCGGATTTTTTTGCTTGGTGATACAATATTGCGGCGCACGGCGTTCACTTACCGTCATTCAGCGTTTGCAGAGTTGTTTTTCTCCATATTTTGCGTGTACTGCGCCATTTTGGATCTTGCTGCGGGATCCCGCGGGAGTTTGGCGACCGCGATTACGTCATCGCGGCTTGCCACCTTGCAGAGCACGCATCGCGAGAGTTCGCAATTGCGAACACGTAGATACGGCGGGCAGCAACAATCTCGCACTCGCAAAATTGCAAAATTTGCAATTCTGCACAAGAAATCCACCAGCAAGCAGCATAAACCTTCTGAAAATGATGATTTTTATCAGAATAACTCCTCAGGTTGACATTTGTCTGCACTTTTTTTTGCAAGGAGTCCATTTTGGGGGGGGGGGGAGAAAGGAAGTGCCCCACAGTCTCCAACTTCCTGTTCCTGTCCAGCAGGCTCCTCCTAGTGCTTTTTTCATGTGCTGGTCACTTTCATTTGGATCTTGACCTGGAAGGATTACTTTTTGTGGATGCTGCTGGATATTTGGATTTGAGGCCTTTTTGACTTTCTTTGGATCACTTTTGGATTAGAAATCAAATTTCACAAGTAAGTTTGTTTGGGGCATTACAGTTGCTGCAACTACAATTTTGCAACTTTTTCAGAACATTAAATAAAATATATTGTGGGTAGCCACAGTATCCAGTAGGACCAGGGTTAGTTATGGGTGCATGATACAACTGTTTTGTTGAATTTAAACATCATTGAGGGCATGGATGGCATGGGATTGTGCTGATTTTTGTGTTTTTTTCCGATTTTTTTTGGCTGCTGTTGGGGCCGTTTGCCCAGGGGTACCCAGTGGTGCATGGACTGAGTCTTTCTGTGGGGTCTCTTTCATGTAAACATCATGGAGGGCATGGATGGCATTGGATTGTGTTGATTTGTGTGTGTTTTTCGATTTTTGGGGGTGTTGATGGTACCTGTCCATGTGGGTGGGGGCCATTTTGAGTGCTGGTACAGGCAGGGCCCCCGGCCTGGCCATGTGCTTGGGGTGCCAGGGGCCATTTTGAAGGCAGGCAGTGTTCTCAGGCCTGCACCCATTTTGCCTAGCTTTCATCCATTATTCCCAGGGGTAGTGAGTGGTGCATGGACCAAGTCTTTCTGTGGGGTGTCTTGAATTTAAACATCATTGAGGGCATGGATGGCATGGGATTGTGCTGATTTTTGTGTTTTTTCCATTTGTTTGGCTGCTGTTGGGGCCTTTTGCCCAGGGGTACCCAGTGGTGCATGGACTGAGTCTTTCTGTGGGGTCTCTTTCGTGTAAACATCATGGAGGGCATGGATGGCATTGGATTGTGTTGATTTGTGTGTGTTTTTCGATTTTTGGGGGTGTTGATGGTACCTGTCCATGTGGGTGGGGGCCATTTTGAGTGGTGGTACAGGCAGGGCCCCCGGCCTGGCCATGTGCTTGGGGTGCCAGGGGCCATTTTGAAGGCAGGCAGTGTTCTCAGGCCTGCACCCATTTTGCCTAGCTTTCATCCATTATTCCCAGGGGTAGTGAGTGGTGCATGGACCAAGTCTTTCTGTGGGGTGTCTTGAATTTAAACATCATTGAGGGCATGGATGGCATGGGATTGTGCTGATTTTTGTGTTTTTTCCATTTTTTTGGCTGCTGTTGGGGCCTTTTGCCCAGGGGTACCCAGTGGTGCAAGGACTGAGTCTTTCTGTGGGGTCTCTTTCATGTAAACATCATGGAGGGCATGGATGGCATTGGATTGTGTTGATTTTTGTGTGTTTTTCGATTTTTGGGGGTGTTGATGGGGCCTGTCCATGTGGGTGGGGGCCATTTTGAGGCCTGGTCCAGGCAGGGCTTGGCCATGTGGGTGGGGGTCTAGGGGCAATTTTGTTGCCAGGCAGTGTGCTTTGTTGTGTCATAGGCCTGCACCCAGTCTGCCATTCTTTCATCCATTATGCCCAGGGGTACTCTGTCAGTGGTGCATTTTATTGGTCTTTCCATTTTGGGGGGTAGGTATAATAAAAATGCTTACTTGCAAACTATTAATTGAAGCGCTATATATGCAACATTTATTTAACTGATGTTCCTCTGGCTTCGTTTGCTTTTAGGTGCAGAAAGACGAATCATCAGCCTCATCGTTCCTCATCAGTGCCAGGAAGAAGTCCTGCTGCGGTGTGTGCAGCACAACGTCACGTGTGGCCACAGACAACTCTGCAACTTGTGCAACTGCGGCCTGCTGTTCTGAAATCTGAAGAAGATGGCCCCAAAAAAAGTTGCCTGTAGCTCCTCTAGCAAGAAAGTTGCCAGTAAGGAGCAGAAGAAGCAACTGGCGCCACTTACCAAGGAGACTGGTGTGACGACCGCCACATTTTTTGGGATAAAAAAAAGTACGCCTGCAGCAGCAGCGGGGTCTGCTGGGGACCAAGCTGGGAGCAGCACCTCCGCTCCATTGGGCTCAGTGCCACCACCACCACGCCAACTTAGGTCCAAGCCCTTGAGTGCTGCAGAGGCAGCCAGTATAGTTGTTCAATCACCATCGACCAGTGATGTTGGCTCATCGCAAGAAAGTAGCAGCGTCCCTCAATCAACACAGGTTGTTGTAACTCATCTGACGAGTGTGGGGTCTCTTTCATGTAAACATCATGGATGGCATTGAATTGTGTTGATTTTTGTGTGTCTTTCGATTTTTGGGGGTGTTGATGGGGCCTGTCCATGTGGGTGGGGGCCATTTTGAGTGGTGGTACAGGCAGGGCCCCCGGCCTGGCCATGTGCTTGGGGTGCAAGGGGCCATTTTGAAGGCAGACCGTGTTGTCAGGCCTGCACCCATTTTGCCTAGCTTTCATCCATTATGCCCAGGGGTAGTGAGTGGTGCATGGACCAAGTCTTTCTTTGGGGTGTCTTGAATTTAAGAGCATGGATGGCATGGGATTGTGCTGATTTTTGTGTTTTTTTTCGATTTTGTTGGCTGCTGTTGGGGCCTTTTGCCCAGGGGTACCCAGTGGTGCATGGACTGAGTCTTTCTGTGGGGTCTCTTTCATGTAAACATCATGGAGGGCATGGGTGGCATTGGATTGTGTTGATTTTTGTGTGTTTTTTGATTTTTGGGGGTGTTGATGGGGCCTGTCCATGTGGGTGGGGGCTATTTTGAGTGCTGGTACAGGCAGGGCCCCCGGCCTGGCCATGTGCTTGGGGTGCAAGGGGCCATTTTGAAGGCAGGCAGTGTTCTCAGGCCTGCACCCATTTTGCCTAGCTTTCATCCATTATGCCCAGGGGTAGTGAGTGGTGCATGGGCCAAGTCTTTCTGTGGGGTGTCTTGAATTTAAACATCATTGAGGGCATGGATGGCATTGGATTGTGCTGATTTTTGTGTTTTTTTTCGATTTTGTTGGCTGCTGTTGGGGCCTTTTGCCCAGGGGTACCCAGTGGTGCATGGACTGAGTCTTTCTGTGGGGTCTCTTTCATGTAAACATCATGGAGGGCATGGATGGCATTGGAGTGTGTTGATTTTTGTGTGTTTTTCGATTTTTGGGGGTGTTGATGGGGCCTGTCCATGTGGGTGGGGGCCATTTTGAGTGCTGGTACAGGCAGGGCCTGGCCATGTGCTTGGGGTGCAAGGGGCCATTTTGAAGGCAAGCAGTGTTCTCAGGCCTGCACCCATTTTGCCTAGCTTTCATCCATTATGCCCAGGGGTAGTGAGTGGTGCATGGACCAAGTCTTTCTGTGGGGTGTCTTGAATTTAAACATCATTGAGGGCATGGATGGCATGGGATTGTGCTGATTTTTGTGTTTTTAAAAAAAAATTTGGCTGCTGTTGGGGCCTTTTGCCCAGGGGTACCCAGTGGTGCATGGACTGAGTCTTTCTGTGGGGTCTCTTTCATGTAAACATCATGGAGGGCATGGATGGCATTGGATTGTGTTGATGTTTGTGTGTTTTTCGATTTTTGGGGGTGTTGATGGGGCCTGTCCATGTGGGTGGGGGCCATTTTGAGTGCTGGTACAGGCAGGGCCTGGCCATGTGCTTGGGGTGCAAGGGGCCATTTTGAAGGCAGGCAGTGTTCTCAGGCCTGCACCCATTTTGCCTAGCTTTCATCCATTATGCCCAGGGGTAGTGAGTGGTGCATGGACCAAGTCCTTCTGTGGGGTGTCTTGAATTTAAACATCATTGAGGGCATGGATGGCATGGGATTGTGCTGATTTTTGTGTTTTTTCCATTTTTTTGGCTGCTGTTGGGGCCTTTTGCCCAGGGGTACCCAGTGGTGCATGGACTGAGTCTTTCTGTGGGGTCTCTTTCATGTAAACATCATGGATGGCATTGGATTGTGTTGATGTTTGTGTGTTTTCGATTTTTGGGGGTGTTGATGGGGCCTGTCCATGTGGGTGGGGGCCATTTTGAGTGGTGGTACAGGCAGGGCCCCCGGCCTGGCCATGTGCTTGGGGTGCAAGGGGCCATTTTGAAGGCAGACAGTGTTCTCAGGCCTGCACCCATTTTGCCTAGCTTTCATCCATTATGCCCAGGGGTAGTGAGTGGTGCATGGACCAAGTCTTTCTTTGGGGTGTCTTGAATTTATGAGCATGGATGGCATGGGATTGTGCTGATTTTTGTGTTTTTTTTCGATTTTGTTGGCTGCTGTTGGGGCCTTTTGCCCAGGGGTACCCAGTGGTGCATGGACTGAGTCTTTCTGTGGGGTCTCTTTCATGCAAACATCATGGAGGGCATGGGTGGCATTGGATTGTGTTGATTTTTGTGTGTTTTTCGATTTTTGGGGGTGTTGATGGGGCCTGTCCATGTGGGTGGGGGCCATTTTGAGTGCTGGTACAGGCAGGGCCCCCGGCCTGGCCATGTGCTTGGGGTGCAAGGGGCCATTTTGAAGGCAGGCAGTGTTCTCAGGCCTGCACCCATTTTGCCTAGCTTTCATCCATTATGCCCAGGGGTAGTGAGTGGTGCATGGGCCAAGTCTTTCTGTGGGGTGTCTTGAATTTAAACATCATTGAGGGCATGGATGGCATTGGCTTGTGCTGATTTTTGTGGTTTTTTTCGATTTTGTTGGCTGCTGTTGGGGCCTTTTGCTCAGGGGTACCCAGTGGTGCATGGACTGAGTCTTTCTGTGGGGTCTCTTTCATGTAAACATCATGGAGGGCATGGATGGCATTGGATTGTGTTGATTTTTGTGTGTTTTTCGATTTTTGGGGGTGTTGATGGGGCCTGTCCATGTGGGTGGGGGCCATTTTGAGGCCTGGTCCAGGCAGGGCTTGGCCATGTGGGTGGGGGTCTAGGGGCAATTTTGTTGCCAGGCAGTGTGCTTTGTTGTGTCATAGGCCTGCACCCAGTCTGCCATTCTTTCATCCATTATGCCCAGGGGTACTCTGTCAGTGGTGCATTTTATTGGTCTTTCCATTTTGGGGGGTAGGTATAATAAAAATGCTTACTTGCAAACTATTAATTGAAGCGCTATATATGCAACATTTATTTAACTGATGTTCCTCTGGCTTCGTTTGCTTTTAGGTGCAGAAAGACGAATCATCAGCCTCATCGTTCCTCATCAGTGCCAGGAAGAAGTCCTGCTGCGGTGTGTGCAGCACAACGTCACGTGTGGCCACAGACAACTCTGCAACTTGTGCAACTGCGGCCTGCTGTTCTGAAATCTGAAGAAGATGGCCCCAAAAAAAGTTGCCTGTAGCTCCTCTAGCAAGAAAGTTGCCAGTAAGGAGCAGAAGAAGCAACTGGCGCCACTTACCAAGGAGACTGGTGTGACGACCGCCACATTTTTTGGGATAAAAAAAAGTACGCCTGCAGCAGCAGCGGGGTCTGCTGGGGACCAAGCTGGGAGCAGCACCTCCGCTCCATTGGGCTCAGTGCCACCACCACCACGCCAACTTAGGTCCAAGCCCTTGAGTGCTGCAGAGGCAGCCAGTATAGTTGTTCAATCACCATCGACCAGTGATGTTGGCTCATCGCAAGAAAGTAGCAGCGTCCCTCAATCAACACAGGTTGTTGTAACTCATCTGACGAGTGTTCAACAACCACAGCCGCAACAACAACCACATGTGCAAGTACAAGCCCAAGTACATGTGGAAGGAGAGGCGGTGCAAGGAGAGGAGCAAGCAGAGGTGCATGGAGCGGCACAAGTGCCCACAATAGTTGTTCCTCCCGAAGTAGCGGCACATCAGGAAATCGACATTCAAGCCGAGGTATCACATGAGGAAGCCACTCCTCCTGATGATTCATTGTCTTCCAGATCCCCAGCAAGGAAAAGATCAAGGATGGTGTCTACTTCTTCTTCAAGCCCCCTTCCTTCTGATGATATGGATGAAACTTGGGAACCACCAGTGCTGCCTGAGAGTGAGGCACACCATGATCTGACAAAGGTAGCTAAGCGTAAAAGGAAGGTCCCCGAAAGTCTCAGAGTCATGGAGTGTGATGATGACACTGAACAAGAAGGGGCATATTCTGCTCCTGCTGATGAAGACTCTCACGACGACGACGCAGTCATCATAGGTGTCACTCCAGCCTCAGCGGGCATGCAGCACACAGACATTTTCACCCTAGCCCGAAATGTTGCTGAGCGTGATGATGATGATGGCGACGTGGGAATGGGACCACCACGAATGCAGTTAACTAGTACACCAACACCACCACCTACAGCTTCCATATTTTCTCGCCAGAAGGGACCTCCATCCACCTCGACCTCATCAATTAGTGGTGCTGTAAGTGCACAACGTCGGCAACACACATCCTCCAGTTCATCTGGCATTAGCAGCATTCCCAGTATCGCCTCCTCCGCTCCCCACAGACATTTGAAGTCCGCAGTTTGGGACCAACAAGGGAAAACATAGCCATTTGTACCATTTGTAAGGTTCGAGTTAGTCCTGGTAAGCTTGGTACCAACTATGGTACCGGAGGCCAGAGAGGTCATCTTGAGAGACAACACACTGTCAAATCGCACCTAAGGGAGATCAAGGATGCCCGAATTGCAAGTCAACAAATTGTATCCGTTGATGTTTCATCTGCTGATGATGAGGAGGAAGAAGAAGCGTCAAACATTTCTTCACTTACACCCAGTACCCCTGTCAGCAGCAGATCTATGAGCCACACTAAGAGTGTGGGAGAGAGTGAGACACCAACGCGAAAAAGTTAATCACGGAGCGTAACTGGGTCGCAGAAGTCATCATCATCCCGTAAAATGGTCCAACCCATCATTAGAAGCATGTTGTTTTCAGAAGCGCCATATGAACGCAACCACCCAATGGCGCATCTGTATAACAGTAAGCTGGCTAAAATGCTAGCGCTGGACCTTCTCCCTTTTTCTTTTGTGGAAGGGGTGGGTTTTCTTGAAATGGTGGCAACGCTCTGCCCTAAATGGAAGGTTCCTAGCCGGTTCTATTTTCCCAGAGTTGCGATTCCAGCACTACATGAAGATGTGCTGGAGGTGATTGGGGCAGCTTTGCAGAAGAGTGCTGTTCACACTATACATCTGACAACAGACATGTGGAGCAGTTGCGCAGCCACTGATTACATGTGCATCACTGCACACTGGGTCTCTTTTTCAGGGGTTAAAGGCAAGATAAACGCAGGTGTTGACGAGGACAAAGTTTATAAAGCTGCTCGGAAACATGCAACAATAGCCATGTTTGTCATGGAGAAAACTCATACAGCAGAAAACATTTTGCATGAGTTTAACGCAAGGTCTTTGAATGGCTGTGCCCAAGAAAACGCATGATTGGTTATGTTTCCACGGATAATGGCGCCAATGTAGTTAAGGCCATGGATATGGGTAACTATTTCAGAGTGCCGTGTCTGGCGCACTGTATAAACCTGGTTGTTAAAAAAATTCTTGAGTGAAGAAAGTCCAGTCTCCGAGTTACTGACCACCTGCCGAAGAATGTGCACACATTTCAACCATTCTTTTAAGGCCCGGAAGCAGCTCAGGTGCCTGCAATATGAACATAAATTGCCGGTGAAAGCACTCATCCAGGAGGTGGCAACACGTTGGAACTCAACCTTCTACATGCTTGAGCGTCTGTATGAGCAGTATGCGGTAGTCGATCAGTATTTCTTTAAAATGGGTACACCTATGATGGACATGAGGATACAGGTGGAGCAATGGCACCTAGTTAAAAGCCTGACAGACATGCTTCGTCCTTTTGAGGTCTTCACGCGTGCAGTCAGCAGGGAGGACTGTAATTTGGGAAAAGCTATCCCATTGTTGAGCATGCTAGAGCACCGACTGAAGGCGGTGTGTTCTAAGTTTGAAAAAGATGGAAAGGAAGAAGCATTAGAGTTGGCGGAGAAGTTATTACACCGCCTACTTGGCGATGATCGTCATGAAATGATCAAGACAGAATAGCATTACATTTGTGCTACTATTCTGGATCCACGGTACAAAAAGGCAGTGGCAGGCAGAGTATTCTTTCCTTTTGATGACGCAGATGTTACAAAGTACAAACATTGGCTAGCTGTGTCAGCCACTCGGTTTGAAAGAGAACGGCAGGAAATTGAAGGAAAAGGCAGTACATCAGCATCAGCAGGCCGTCCGCAGTCAAAAAAATCCCCTTCTGCATTTGTGGCTGTGGCAGAAGTGAGTGATTTTCCCTCTCAGCCGTTAACGGCACCAGCAACCGTATCATCTGCACCAGACACAACAGTAATATTGGGCGATGAAGAGGATTGGCTAACTCAGCTTGGGTTTGCTTCTGAAATGGTCCCAGAAAAAAGTAAGCAAAGTGGAGGAACCCGGGAGAACCTTGAGTTGATGGTGCAGGCCTATCTGAATGACTCAACAGAGGTCCATCTTTCTCATGACCCATTGGCGTATTGGCATGGGAAAACTTGCTTGGCCAGAGATCACCAACCCAGCTATAAATTACTTGTCTTGCCCACTCGCAAGCGTGTCTTCTGAACGTGTTTTCAGTGCTGCTGGTGGCATTGTAACTTCCAAAAGGACCCGCCTCTCGCCCAAAAATGTGGAGAGGTTAACAATGATCAAGATGAATCAGCACCTCATGCCACCAGATTACAAAATACGAGAAGGCACGCAGGAAGAAGACGAGGAGGACACCAACTTAGATGAGGGAAGTTCTTCTCTGTTAAGTGATCTACTCCCGTATGAATTCGCAGAGTTTGAGGACGAGCTCTTCTTCCCCGACACCGAGCCTTGAAAATGAGTCAATGAATCACTAACTTTCTTTTTCGTCCTTATTCACTTTTATTCCTGTGTGTCTTTCTTTGTTTTGCAAAATCTATATAAAAAAACTTTAATCACCTAATCACAAAAACAAGCCCATCAGCAGAACTGTCTTCAGTTATTTGCTTATTGATTTGAAGGTGCCGCAGTCTGCATTCCTCAGGTTCACAAGTTCACAAGAACATGCTCCTCTATCCTCCTCCTCCAGACTCCTATTTCCCTCAAAGCAGATGGCTGGATTACGCCCAATGAAGAAAGACTCTGCACTTGTGGGGGTGTTCTACTTCTTTGCGGGTGAGTTGACGGCTCTGGGGCTATTGCTGGGAAGGTTTAATACCGGATAAAAGTGGTTTGGAGAAAATCGGAGCAAAAAAGTTTTTGCCTTTTTGCTCACTATCATATTTTCGGTGGCCTGTTTGGAGGGGTTCCTGGTGTTTGTGGGTGGGTTTTGGGGTCTGGGAGCAACGCTGGCACAGTCTAATTTTGATTGCATTTGTTTTCCAGGACATCCATGGTGGAAAAGTGGAGTTATGACCTTGCTGCACAGCGCGTTTGGACAGAATTGAAAGAAGGGCGAAAAATATTATAAGTATGAGATTTTCCATTTTTGCTTTTTGCCTGTTTGGGGGGTTGTGCTTTTTTGCGGGTGGGTTGGCGGGTCTTCGGGCATTGCTGGGAAGGTCTAATAGTTACTGGATAAAAGTGTTTTGGAGAAAATCCATGAGGAAAAGTGTTTTGGCACATTAACTTAGGGCTCGGTAGGGTTAGCACTAGCAGCAGGATTGCTTGTGTTTCCAGGTGTTCTAGATTTTTGCAACTGAGTTCTGGGGTCTTAGAGCACTGGGAATGTGTCATTTTGGTTGCAAGTGGTTTGAAGAAAATCCATGGTGGGAAAGGGGGGATTTGGCCTAGTTAAAGAAAGCGTTTGCCACTATTCTTAACTTAGGGCTCGTGAGTCGTTAGGGTTAGCAGTATTGTATTGCATGTGTTTGGGCGGGGGGCTGTTTGTGGGGGGGTTTGCGAGTCTTGGAGCGATGCTGGGTATGGATACTTTTGCTTCTTGCAAGTGGTTTGAATACAATCCACGGTGGGTAAGGGGGGATTTGGGCCTACTTTACTTTCAAAGTACGTTTTGTCACCATTTTCTACTAGGCCTCGCTTTTTGAGATCTGATTGGGGGTCTTCTACATTTTTCTGACTGGGTTTAGTAAGGGTCTGGGAGCACTGCTGGGAAGGTCTAATTTTGTTCTAAAACACAGTTTACAGTACACCTAGCTTGAGGGGAAAGATCCGCTAAATTAATTCGCCCATACTTATTTATCCTTCAAAAGGAGACTCAGGCAGAGTATGCACTTTTAAAAATATTGTACTGTCTATTAGGAAACTCAAAGTGTGACTTTTTGCACTACACAGCATACATACCTTATATTTATTTGTCAGTGGTGTTCTAATATCACTTCCTGTTTTTCCATCAATAATTACAGGCCGGGAGGAGCTACGCTACGAACCAAGATGGCAGCGTAAGCTCCCGGCTCCGCCGACCTCCGCCAGCAGCTCGATTATCCTGTCTTCAATCCTGACCTTACGCCTGATCTCCTTGTTTATGAAGGTCTACTGCTTCTAAAGGTGCAATCCCGAGATTTCTACCTCATCGGCTGACGAAGATACGCCGTGTTTCCATTCTCGGCCTAACACCGTGTGGAAGCCGGGGCCTCGATTTCTGGACTACCCGGGTCAGAGTTGAACAACATCGGCCGTGAGACCTGGACTGAGCCCGGTCTCCCGAAGAGTGCCTGAATTGTTGTCTTTTTGTGAAGATCCTTTGACCGATCTACACCGGGGACAAGCCAGCGTGTCACGCCGGCTGCTGTGGTGGGGGCCCGGTGCCCGGAGACCTTACTGCCTTCCCGGGGTCGACGGGCTGGGGCCCTCTCTGACGGCGAAGGTGTGTTCTGTAAGACGAGGAGCGCCCATTATTTGATACCAGATTTGCGTGGCCTGCGACTCCGGAGTAGCCGGCCTCCGGGGTTCAAGTCCGGCTCTGTCGCCTACTGAGAGGGGATGGAGCGGACCGAAGGCACGCCATCGCTGCAGGCCGTTGTGGCCGCCATTGGGGCGCTCCATTCGCATACAGTCGCTGTGTTCCGGACACTGATGGTGAAAGTGGACGGTATCCTGGAACCGGATGACGACACCTCGTTTAGTTTCCAGCTAGATGTGGTACCAGCGGTGCATTGCCCATCAGAGGTCGAGGTCCCCGTGCATAACCCGGAATTCATGTACCTTGACGGTCCCCTGTTACCGACGAGCCAGCCCGTGCTTCTCGCTAGCGTCTCTTGCCGGACCCTGCGGCCGCCCAACGCATCTATAGACGGTCTTCCATGTGGCTACGAGTTCCTTGGTGATGGTTCCGGATACTCGCTGTTCTTGGACACCTTTCCTCGTTCGAGCTGTGAACTTTTATCCTGTATTCGATCCTCCTGTGCTGTCAAGAACTTTTATGGACGCTTTGCCTTTACCATCAAAATGGCGGCTCGAGTGGTACAGACTTTTCTGACGGACCGTACTGGCCAGGGCTGAACTTTATCGATGGGGTCCGATATAATAACTTTTGGCAATGCCGGGGTTGTGCCTCTATTGTGACGGGAATTGGGTGGTTGTTGTTTATCCTCCCCTGACTGGTTTGTATAATTGCTAAATATTGATTTTACCATGTCTCGGGGTGGTCGCTGTTGGCGGGGGGTATGGGAGACCGGGAGTGTGTTTGCTTTCTCCTCCTCCGCTTTCTCTTTTCCCTTCCTTTAGGGTAGTTCTTGAACGACAGGCACGCTGCTAGTGGGGTTAGGCCGTAGCCATTGCAGGGCTGCAGGGTGGGGGGTTAGGGGTGGGGTTTTTTATTTTGCCTTTCTTTTGTTCTATGGCCCCTTTTGTCTTTTCCCTTTCCTTCTACGAGAGATGGGCTGTTTATTTTTCACGGATCCTTTATTGTCGGGGTGTGTTCGCTGGCTTAATTATCCTGTAACATTGTGGACGAGGTCGCGCGGGTGGGATTGCTTTTTGATTGATTGGTAGATTGCTTATTTCCTTTTTCCGTTATGTGTACCCGTGATGGGCCTTTTACTTTTTACAGTGATTCTTGTTTGTATATTTCCCCCGCCTGGCCCTGTTCTGTATTTCACTGCGAAACACCTGATGTCTGTATTGCCTACTCTTGTCTTACTGTTAAAATAAAAAATATATTAAAAAAAAAATAATTACAGGCCGGGTTTCAGCCTGTTCAATGGGAAAAGGATGAAGTCAGGCTTCACATTAGCGAGCCGCAATTCAGCATCCGCCAGGCAGGCAGTGGACAGGGTGTCTTCTGGTCACCAACATTGATGGACGGAGTGTCAGATGGAATGGAGGAGTCCCGCTAATAAGAGGAATGGTTGGATGCATCTTACAACTTCCCAAATTCAACAGGACAACTACAACAACATACAGATACAGTATCCGTTCTTTTCTAATTATCTTTTAAGTAATGTTATTGCTGTGAACTTCTATGAGTGTGACTTTGCATTTCTTTGATTTGTGCTTCTAAATTCATCCCTACAGCCATTGGATAGGTTTTTACTACTGCTATTTTTCAAACCTAATTTAATGTACGAAGTGTTTCTCTGAGTGCAGAGATAGGCAAGTGAAAACGCATAATTATTACTGCAGCCCTGTACTGTCGCATTCTTTCATACACGGTTGTCGAAAGTACTACTTACTTTTCAGTAACCATGCATGCAGTAGTGCATGCACTTCCTTTATGTCACTTAAAAGATTTACGGTTAGCTTTGTACCCAAAGATTTGTTTATCTTCAATTTTTGTTTTGTCCATGCTGTGCTTTTTTTTCTTCTCTCAACAAAACCTTCCCAAAAACCCCCATCCCATCCATTTTCCAAACCCTAACCCTCTTCCCCCGGGCTGTGTGGTTTTGATTGATGTGTGACTAAATGACAGCAATAATTCCACACACTTGCTGGGGAGGATAAGGTCAAAGCAACAGGCTGGTGAAGGAATCCGAGGATATATTCTTACTCAGCTTGACACTGAGTCACTATTGGCAAATGAAAGCAGATTTTCATGTGCGCCATCAACTTGATTGGTCATCAAGAACATCCTCCTCCTAGACGTGGCAAATGAAATTATTACGCTGCTGTGTCCTTCACCTTCAGTACTATTTCTTGTAATAGTAGCCAATGTCAAAGAAATTCAACGCAAGTAGTAGTTATACTTTCAATACTTTACCATTTGTTAGGCTACATTGTGGCACTGTTCTAGTGTACTGTCACCTGCTATATTCTCTATCGTACCGTTCTAATGCTACGGTAAGGACAAACAAGGTTTCATTTTCTTTTTTTTCAGATGCTGCAACTGCCACTGTGTAACACCACAAGTACCACCGCAATGATGACATTTCATCCGCCCAGGATTGCCAACCTTAATCGCCATTTCGCGTGCGGCCAGCCCTGTGCCTAGCCCTATTTCCAAACACAAATTACAGGTAAGATAAGCGTTTGGGGGGAGGTAGTATAATGGAGTATTAGGAGAGACGAGAGAGTGACGGTCCTAGGACTATTGAATTCACTTACTCTGTGAGAGGCACTTAGTTTTGAAAACATTTGTGCCATTAGTACTTACACAACTTGAATCAAGATGCCACTTAAGTTTCAGGACTGTTAAACCCCCACCCACCAGCCTCAAAAGCAGTAAAAAACACGTATGCTAAGATTAAGTTTAAAGTATATTTATATATCCAGTAGCATAAAAAATCTCCCGCAAGACCCAACCCACCACCCCTCCCGAACCCCAACGAATGTCCCTGAAAACTAAGTCCAAAAAAGTAGAAAACCCAACTCCCAATTCCCACCCCCCAGAAGTCTTTAAAAAAGGGGCAAGGGACAGTCTCCTCCTACTGGCTGCTGTTGACTTTTCGGGCCAGGTCAGCATGCTCCTTGCGGAGGGTCTCGAGCAGGGTTTTGGTGTTGAGGAGCTCCTGCTCGAGGTAGGAAACCCTCAGGGAAAGGCGGTGCATCCTTTTTTTGCAACTGCTGTGGGGGGCAGCTGATTTCTTTGCTGCTCGGCGGTGGCGGGTGGCTGCGGTACCCCGGCTCCGTACCGCTGGAGACCTGCTGCGCTGACTGGCTGACCCAGGGAGCGCGGAGGAGGATGCAGGTGTCACCGTGGATGTTGTTGACGTATTCTGCGTGTCCTCCTCCTCCTGGGCCACCAGCCGCCGATATTCGGCGACAGTGGCCTCCAGCCTCCGTTGCCGGGCCCTTTCAGCCAGCTCCTTCCTTGTTCGTTTGGAAGGAGCATCTATATGAAGAAAGAAAGACATAGTCTGTAACCAATGCTCTTTAAGATTAACACAAAATGATTCAGCAGAAAGTTGTGTCACAGTAGAAGTAGCAACTTACAAGTGCAGTACATAACTATTGTGTCCAGTATCTATCTAACCTCCCACTTCTTCATCCTTGCTCTAACATTAATGGGAGTTTAAGGAATCAATTCTACGAGCACTATGAACTCACTCCATTAGAGTCGACTATGACAGTACACCAGTCTTATTATTCTTCTTCTCTCTTGTTTAGCAAAATTGGTACGTTAACTTCTGCAAGCCGGCATAATGCCAGCGCAGTCAACTTGCACCCGAGAAAAACAGACGCCCGCCATGATGAGTGAGACAGACTTGCGTTACTGTACCAGTCCAGTACATGCAGGTGGTGATGCTCTTACTTTTCTATTACGAGTGGCACTGAGAATACTCTGTTACAAGGGCTACTGCTTAATTAATTTAACTTTCACCCTACAGTGCCAATGAATAGATACTAGAAAAGGAAAATGAAGAAGATAAATAATCTGATTATCTATCACTGCACATGGTATGTATTTGCTTACATATGGGATGACTTTAGGTGCTTTGCTTTTTATTGAGTGAACAGTGATACATCCACACAAGAATGACCGAGTTCTACTAAACTTATTAACAGAGGTAGTGAGTGGCCATCGTAATAGCCGGATATATGCTGTGCTTGCAATACAAACTACTGCTACTATTCATGGTAGTATTCGGACAAAATTACAACTTCTTTTCCTTGCCTTTCCTACACTGGGACGGACGTGCGGGTGCGGTGTTACATGCTCTTCAAAGTAACACTTAGTTCATCCAGTGACCGTCTACTCTCTCGAGATACACATATGCTATCTAAGAGTCAGATAGTACCATGATCCAGGCATCCATCCATTCAAACTATATGTCAATCATTCTTCTTCATGTCTCTCATCTGGACAAACCTTACGTTTTCTCACGGGGAGCACACTATGCAGTCTGCAATCTCAATAAGTAAGGAATATAAGAGCTTACCACTGCCCGCCACTACCGTGGCAACCCGCACAGCAGTTTGGTCCGGCACTTGCACTGCCTCCTCCCCAGAACTTTCCTCCTCCACCTCCGCGCTGGGCCCAGCACCAGATGTTCCACCTACAAAGTACATTTAAGAATGTTAGATATCATAGACATACACCAATCACTAGTATTTTGTCTAGGAATGAAGAAATGTGAATACAGAAACCAATCTAATAATTTGTGACTGTCTACTCTAAAGTAAAAATGTCTCTTTTTCCAGAGAAGGGTGTTGTCTTGCTGCACTTTTTGGCACAACTGATGAATGCTTGCTTTTTAACACGCACCATTTGTCTCATAACAGACAGAAGCTTCACTTCTAAGAACAAATCATCATCACTAGGACGGAGGGACCAACGATTCCGCACCAAAAAGAAAAATTAAAGTTCAAACCAGGTGAGGGCTCGGCTAGCCCACAATAAATGTGTGAAATAAATCACTATAAGCACTTTTCCATTTTTAATCAACCATTTATGTTTTATGACAAGCTTGATTTTAATAAATATTTTTACTTTTAATAAAGCTTTAAAACTTAAATAGACTCTTTGGTTTTTGGTCATGAGTGAATGAGCAAAAGGTTTTGCAATTTGCAATGCATGAGCCCGTGCCTCTGACACTTCTGGACTCTGACTCCGTACTCTTGTCCTGCGTTGGATAATCATCATTGGGGATCAATCATCGATGAATTCGGGAACTAAATGACTCTGCCACACTATCTAGTCAGTAAGGAGATTGGGGGTTCTTCAAAGTCTGATATCACTGAGGTATGTGGAAAGTCTACCTGCGCCTATTATAATTGATAAACAATGCACTATTTAGTGTCCATAGTTCTGTTTGTACAGATTTGTCCCTGTAACAGTAGTAGTATGGATTGTCCTCCTGTCCAAACCAAAAGTAAAGTAGTATCTTATTCTTTCTTGGTGGTCATTCACCTTTTTATTGTTGGTAATTGTCAAAGCATAAACATTTAGAAGACTTGAAAAGACATTATGGACAATCCCAGAGGACTGCACTCAGTGCATAGAGCTATTGCTGACTAGAATGGGAGTTTCGTTTTACACCTTTTGCCAAATGTTCAATCTTAGTTAGCTACACAGACAGACAAATAAGAATAATCTAGTAATACCACAGGGAGTAATAGTCGAGGCAGGATAAGAATTTAGATACAGTCTACAAGAAGATCAAAGACGATTTAGAAAAAATCGAATGAGGAACGCTAGGAAAAAATAGTTACTCTATATTAAAATTAAAACTTACCGGGGCCAGCAAAGGAGCCCTCGCCTGACCGATCCTGGCCTTGTTCAGCAGCAGCCTCCTCCAATGTCCTCTTGCCCCTGGGGGGAGCTGATGTACAACATGAAAGAAAGAAAGACCCAAAAACATGGATGATTGTTGTCAACCAAATCAAACATTTCAAAAGAACAATAACAAAATCTTTTGGCGAAATAGCAAATAGACAACTATTCAACGGGATATATTGACCTATCTCATGTGGTCTACTACGATATTAGTATTGCTTGATTTGCGGACCGTCGACATGGAAAGTTATGCAACTCACTAAACAAACTACTAAAAAGGTTCGCCTAGGACTGGCAGGCAGCAGTCCGCAGCACGCGAAGTGACACAAACTCCATCGTGATTGCAGATCAGCGACAACACTAAAAAGTTTCCTACTACATTAACCAGTCATTAAAATATTCAAACGATCAATCCACCACCACTATTTCTTCTTATTGCCAGGTGTACAAAGGAAGGACTGGACTTGAGTCTGTAGGGGCAGATTTACAAGCCCCTTGCGGCTCTTTTGCTCCATTGTTGCGTGACTTTTGTGACGCAGAGGCATAACAAAAGAGGCGCCATGGTGCGGCGTATATTAACAACGTGACGCATATGGGAGATACATCACGTTGTAAAGCCCTGCGTCATCAGGGGGCGTTCCTGCGCAGAAACGCATCCTAAAAGTGACTGAGGGAAATCTACAAGATGTCAATCAGTCACTTTTATGGCAATGATGCGTGACTCAAACCCTGCGCCTGCTTGAAGCAGACGTACGGCTTGACGCAGCATTGGGGAGATAGGGCACCCCAGAGCATTGCTGGAGCTGCGCCATCGATGTGACGCAACTCCAGCAATGCGCCGCCTTTACGGAATAGATGCGTAACGCTTCTGTGACGTTTTTGGCCCATGGTGCACCACATTGTAAATACGGCGCACCATGGGTGGTGGTGGTGGTGGCGTGGCGCACAATTACTGGCGCATCCCTGCTACTTTGCAGGGATGCGCCGGTAATTGAAAATCTGACCCTTAGTGTCTAGCATTACGCAGTTCTTTACACCACACTCATACATAATTTCTCAGGCCAATGAAATGAACACAAAATAGAAAACGAATAAGCATAGTAGCAACGCTACTGAGAAGGAGAGCAGTGCACCTGAAATGCACAGAAGATTTTGAAATATAATTTACCTACAATGTAATCGGCAGCATTATTGCTCTTGGTAAAAACCAAAAATTTGCAATATAATAACACACAGAGCGGGAGAAAACAGAGTAGTGATGAAATAGCTAGAAATAGCTACTACCACTCACCAAGCCCGGGGATCTCGATGCCGAGCACGTCCAGCAAGTCGCGTTCCCGGTCCATGTGATCCGTCCAGCGGTGGGTGGCCTGGTTGTAGGTGCGCCGGACCACAGAGTGTTCAAACATGGCCCGGCACACCTTCTCCCACCGCTTCCGGTGCTCCCGGATCCCGTAGCCGGTAGCGATCTTGCCGCCTCCCATGATGGCCTTGGGGAGGCGGCGCTGGACATGAAAGACTAGTGCAGCCACCTCCTCCGCACTAAAAATCTCCCGAGCTCTAACTTGCTCCCCCCTCAAACGCCCGCACGGGAGCCGGGCACGGGGTGCGGGACCCTTCCCCTTCGCGGGCTGCTTCCCGGCTCCTTTTACCATGGTCTGGGCAGAAAGGAAGGTAAATAATAAAGAAGAAATAGAATAGGGAAGAAGAAAAGAAAAGAGTTAAAAAAAGTAGTTTAAAATTAACCCAAAGTAGCAGAAAACACAATAGATAGATAATAAGTAAAATAGATTAAAAAAAACTTCAAACAAGCAAAGGATGGCAGAGATTGACAGAGGATACAGAAAGCATGCCCAGAACCATAGCAATGAATGAAACACAAGATGGCCGCGCCCGTTCACGACCGCGTGGGTAAGTTCGCGCGATATTTCCCCCGCGATCACATGCGAACATGTACTAGCGAGCCGCACTATTTGCGAGATTACACATAGCGCCCGGAAACGGAATTACGTCACGCAAACAAGATGGCCGCACCCATGTACGACCGCTAGGGTAACTTCGCAAATGTTGCGCTACAAGCGGCTTGCGAACACGCAAAAAATCACGCGAACAAACACCCGCAAAAAAAAAAAACGTGTATTCGCACAAATTCGCGGCTTCCGAAATCGATCTCGCCCGAATTCGCGCCCCGCGAATCGCGCGAAATTGCAGGAAAACGATTTTTGCAAAACTGAAAGCACTCAGCAGGTGCAAAAGTTCAATCTTATCATTAGTAACCATTCCCTCTAGTGCTTCCTGAGGGGCCCCTCCAGAGTTCAGTTGCCTACTTGCAACTATTCTATGACCCTGCTCTGACCCTCACAGCAGGCTCAGAGAATAGCTACAAGTATGCCCCAAAGGTCCTGCTAAAAAAAATTACACTGCAACAGAAAGCAATTACAGATAAGGAAGCAGGTGCCAGACTGGAAGTTCAAATTCAGTGACACATTAATCAATCAGCCCCTAATTCATTCATGTCAGTTGAGGCAGGGCAGGTGTGCTTTTCCCCCCATAATCTACAGTGATGAAACAGAGGGTGGCATGGGTGAGCCAGAGGGTGGCAGTGGTGAAACAGAGGGTGGCAGTGGTGAAAAAGAGGGTGCTGTGATGAACCAGACATAGAAACAACATGGTCGCGACCGTTGCTACCCGACAAGTAAGTTCACGTTTGCGAACTGGTAAAAAACCCTCGCGAAACGGCAGAAACACTTGCGAACCCCAAAAAAAAATCCGTAAAATTCGCAAGAGTTCGCGGATTTTGCGGATTGCAAAATCCGCCCATGCTTACCACCGAGGTCCTCCGTTTATGAGCCCAACTATGAAGAAACTCTGTCCCACTTAACTCTCTCCTTCCATCGTAAACTCCGAATTGCTCCCTAGTCTCCACGTGAACTAAAATGGGTTCACTTTCCTATTATGATGTAACGCACTGCACTGCTTTTCACGTTTTCTTCTTTTTTTGGAGGACCCGTACAGACATAAAATTGATACATATTTTGTGGAGGCGAGGAGTAAGATGAGCTAGACAGTAAAATACCCAACTGTACAAATCAATCGATCAATCAGTCCATTTGTAGAGCGCGCTACTCACCCGTAAGGGTCTCAAGGCGCTGAAGGGAGAGGAGGGGGCGCTACTGCTCGAATAGCCAGGTCTTGAGGTGTTTCCTGAAGGTGAGATGGTCCTGGGTCAGTCGTAGGTGTGCGGGGAGGGAGTTCCATGTCTTGGCGGCCAGGTAGGAGAACGATCTTCCTCCGGTGGTGGCTCTGTGGATCCGTGGGACGGGTGCGAGGGCGAGGCTGGCGGAGTGTAGCTGGCGGGTAGGAGAGTAGCAGTTGGAAATACAGTTGAGGAGACCATCATATACAAGGTGAAGCATTTCTATAGATCAGGATTTGTTGAGGAGTAGCTCAGAATGTGTAGTAAATGCCTGGAATGTCTTTGCAGCAAAAGTAGCAAAATAATAACAAGCATTGACAAAGACAATATATCTTGTTTTTACAGCCTATTTTGCAAAAAAACTTTTAGCTTTGCTATTCAGCAGCATCAAGATCCTGTGCAGCATAATGGAAGGTGCTATTATGTGGCCATGTTATTTTTTATGCAGGAGTATGCTGCATTGAGCATGCATGCCTACAAAATGTTTTATGTTTACAGAACTCAGATGGAATAGTAGATTTAAAAAAAATAGAATAGAAGTAGCTCAAAAGTGCTTTTAAGTTGGAAGGGGGGAGATAGCCTGGGGGAGCAGGAGTGTGAAGGGAAGCAATGGGGAGTGGTTGGGGAAGAATTCAGTTGTGGCAGAAGAAGAGAAGTGTAGAAGCAAAGTGGTGGAGTAGCACACAAAGATGCGTGAAACTCATAGAGGGGGAGGAAACACATGGGCAAGAGAGGGCACTATGGAACATAGCAGAATATGGAAGAGAAGTACATGAGGGAGACAGCTGGAAAACACATGCACTCCCATGGAGTGGTGAACCAAAAAGAAAAATTCAGTTCCCAAAAAGTAAATGATTGTAGGAAGTAAAGATGCTATGTTCCAGGGGGAGGGAAAACAGGAAAGGAAGGCCATCCCATACAAGGAAATTAATAATGAGCAAGCTGACAGTGAAAATAAAGCCAACCAATGGGAAGCAGTGGGCAGCGTCTCAGACCACTGCAATTTACCATAGGTCTTTTCACAACCAGACAGATTGAGCTGTGGGGTAAGGGAGACCCCAACAATCCCAGATCTGGCGAGAAAGCAAGATCTGTAGATTTATAGTAGGCGGCCCTTATGTGCGTTAAATACCTACTTTTCTGTGCATCCGCAACCCTCCGCAGTAGAGTCCGCTGAAAAGTAAAGCGATTGTGACATATTATACAACATATATGAGAGCTTAATGATATTTCAAACAAAGGTGTAGATCCAGATGCAAGGAGGAGGGATCCAATTGAAACAGTAACATTCTCATAGATTATGAGACCATCTGTGCTTCTGTGTTTATTTATCTGCATTCTGTTGAGGGTTTTACCAAAGCTCTCCTTAGTGGTTTGTTGGGCACACTAAATTCCTTGCGGTCTCCTCGAAAGCAGGCAGCCATATTGGATGCTCGACAGTGTGGCACTTGTACGCATGTCCAAGCGGAGAATCTTGAAAAAGATGGCTTGCCGTCTTATTAGCGCTGGGTTTAGTGCTTAATTTGAGCTGGTGGTTTCCAGTATTGGCACCAGCACTTACTTGTCAACACCATCACTTGTGACAGTATGCCACAAGGTGGCAGTGTCTCGCTAATTTAGAGATGACCACAACAACAGTTAATTATTAATTCAATATACGTTGTAAACTATTATTACCTGCGGTCCAAGTCGTTCTTAAAGCTTTGGGGGCCTGTAATAGTCCAAAATGTCACACTTGTAGGAGGAGTGTGATGGTTAGTAGTTGTGTTGTTACTATCATTGGCAGCATGGTAGGGGCAATGTGTGGTTCAAGCTGCAATGGCCTCCTGACAAGAGCCCTGGCATTTTTTTTTTACAAATTAACTTAAGCACTGGCTGGTTTTCTTGATCCAGCAAATAGTTAGTTATGCACAATCCGACTTTGGGATAGCTATCAAATATGCAAATTTCTTTCCAATGATATGTATGCAAGGTACATTTTTCTCAGACGTTTTCATTGTGGATATTCTAAAATCCTGGCTGAATGGTACTATCTGGTGGCTTGACCAGCAGAACTCAACTTCACATTAATGGGAATGTTTGAGCTCGAGCCCACCCTAGTGGAGGAGCCCCAGTACTTTATGGACATGCATGGCCTGGCTATGTTGAGAGGTATAACTTATGTTACACAGTTTTTATACAACACACGTCCATCTAGGTTGTTAACAGTGGAGAGTGCTGTGCATGTGATCCTTCTGCCCATGTTGGGTGAAGAATTTATCCCCTACATTTGACCCTACTCCATAGAACATGCTATTGTCAAGCGTGAGATGGTAAGTGGTTATAATGCAGCACATTCAAACTAATTTAGAAAGCAGCAAAGTTTTTAATACAGACATCAATATCATTTTAGCTATTGTGAGGAAATGTGGGTGGCATTGAGAAAATATTCCCCGAACTGAATGCAGGGTGGAGCTGTCGATACAGCAGCAGGTACAGATGCACTGGGCACAGGACCTTGAGAGACCCACCTCACCCAAGTATGGCTTCCTTTTGCTACCAAACTGCGACTGTAAGAGGCCTTTGTTTCTTGCTTGTCTGAAGGCACCCTTGTTATTTCACTATCTTAAAACCGTAAGGTTTGACTCAACATTTATGTGAAGGTGTGGAAAGCCTGTGATTTCCTGGGTATGTTTAAGGGTGTATCTCCCCTCCACTCCCCCCCCCCCCAGCCATGCCTTAAAAAACTATCTGAAGTCTACAAGCCTGACGTGTTCTTTCATGTGTTTCTAAAAGCACTCGTCATGCTTGTAAACTTGCTGCATTTCATTTGTTAATAGAGCGTGGCACACAATGTGCCCCGCTTTATTATCAACAAAGATGCAGCAAGTCTACAGGCAGGACGTGTGCTTTTAGAAACACCTGAGAGCACATGTCATGCTGGTAGACTTGCTGCCTTTCATTTGTTAATAGGGCACAGCTGTGGGGCAGATTGTATGCCTTTGTGAAAGTATTCATGTCAATTGCAGTGCACACAGGCGCTGTGATTAACATGAGTACTTTCAAAAGAGTATACAATCTGCCCCACAGCCGAGTCCTTTTAAACAAAAGACATGCAGCAGGAGCCACTTGCTGACAAACTTCGGATGTTCTCCCTCCGCCTTTCGTCATGCACACATTTTAAAAGCAGCGGCGTGAACGGTCCTCAGCTGAGTGTGCGCGCTTAGCATATTACACTGCACACTCTGGGAGACTTAGGTGCACAGGCGCCCAGGCGCGTACATTATGGGGAACAGTGGTTGCAAGAGTCCCCCATTCTTGCAGGAACATATCCAGCCTAGTATGCACTCCATGTACAGGTGAGTAATAAGATAACTCAATAGATTATGGTCGCATTGCTCTCCAGAACTTGGTGAAGCCCCACAATGTCATCCATTCAGAGAATTGTTGCGTCTGCAATCTACATTTGGCCCCTCTCAATGGCTACATTGATCCATCCCTATCCATGTCCCTGACAGTGTAATAATCTCCACCCATCAGATAGTGTGCTTTTTGTGTTAAGTACATAAGTGGATTTAGGTCTTCCAAGAGCTGATTATGTGCCATATTAGGTGCCTATAAAAACATCAGAGTCAACCATTTGCCCTATAACTATCCATACAATATGACATATCTACTCTCTAGGGCTATGTGCACGTTAATCATCACAAATGGGACATCAGGAGCAAGCCACATCGGTGTGTCTCTCCCAACGGCAGAGTAAGTAGTCCCATGCCTTTAACCCCTCTATTTTGTGCGCAGTTTATCTAGTTCTTTAAGGATCAAATGTTTTTCCTGCAAGCATGCTGTCTGAATATTTCTTCAGCATAGATAGGTAATAGATCACCTTAGAGTTTGGCATGGGTGGGATCACTGCACATAATACATTTCTAGGCAGGGTTTTAAGTAGGCCGGGTCTCACCGGTGCTGAGCACCTGAAGTTTTTTAAAGGGGGCCTCGAAACGGGTCTCTATCGAGCTCTGTTTTGTGCCCTGGCACAGGCAGTCCATTTTTTTCCAGACTGCGGTGACAGCAGGACTATCGATCTGCTCACACTGCTCACTCCTCACTAGTGGAGAAGTTACGGCATGACGTCATGCCAGGTGAGCGTTGTAGGGGAAGGGAAATCCCTTCTCTTTCAGGAGCAGCAACATTGTTGTGGCTCACCAGGGCTTTAAGTGGAAGATTTTTCGATATTATATACAAGCCAATAGACCGGACTTGTAGGTATGATGTTTCATGTG
The DNA here is from genome assembly GCF_964261635.1 of Lissotriton helveticus. Taxonomy (NCBI): domain Eukaryota; kingdom Metazoa; phylum Chordata; class Amphibia; order Caudata; family Salamandridae; genus Lissotriton; species Lissotriton helveticus. The sequence goes on along the minus strand of NC_136057.1, from coordinate 1,259,961,933 downwards.
GTATATATCTGGATGCATTGACAGAAACAGCAAAATACAAGTCAGACGGCACACTATGCTAAGCACAGATTTTTAGCTTATGTATTTTTAAACCACGCCCTTAATTACATTGGTCACGCCCCTTCGAGCGACACCCAGACCCGTTTTTCATCCCTGCTTAAAGCACAGTTTCTAGGTAGTCTGTAATCCCACTCCCTGACAGAGGTTTAGCTAACTACCTTGTCAATCTCTTGAACATACTTAACATATTTTGTGTAGTCTCCCATTGCAATATAGTGTAGCGGTGTGTCGAAAGAACAAAGGAGTGTCCTCCGACCTGACTTACTCAGGTACACAAGTTGTTTCTGTTAATTCATGCCCATTTTCGCCAAGCTCAACTCCAGATCCAAACCTCTGCGATGAGATTCAACATACAACACTTCGCACTTGACTTCAGATGCCCTCTCAAATTCGCACAAACATTTTTAGCTTAAGTCATCTTCTGTCATTGGTGTCAGATGTCTCGTGCCCAAATCTCCGGAGTCACAGTGTTGTCTGTAAGAACCTCTTTTCCTGAAAAAACCCTGATCTGATTCCGATGTGGAGGCATGTCGATTTCTCGTCTGTCGGACATCTACTACCAACCGAACACATTTCTCTGTGGCATGTTCTTTAGTGAGTCATTCGATCATTTCAGCATTTTGTGCCCTTCTACGTCTGTTTGATCCTCTTGGCTGTCGCGCTTCACCATCAGGTAGGTCATGTGACATCTCGGCAGTCTTGACACAGTATTGTCCAGGTATAATAAATGTATTATAATATTTATTATTAGTCCGTTACAACTTGTGTCTCCCGGCCCCAATCAAATGTGTAAAAATTTTGATCAGCATACTGTGGGGTGTCTGTGGGGGCAGGGGAGGACAGTGGGACCCACTCCCTGTCGAAAGAGTGTGCGAATGTCACCAATTAACTTCTCTGACATAGTGCGTATATAATGGAACGTGGCACACAATTAGCCCCGCTTTATTATCAAAAGAGATGCAACAAGTCTACAGGCAGGACATGTGCTTTTAGAAACACCTCAAAGCACACGTCATGCTGGTAGACTTGCTGCCTTTTGTGAGAAGTTAGCCTGGCATATAATGTCCACTAGTTCTAGTGGGCAACTTGCACCAGTCTAATATTGATGGTGGTTGTAAATTCAACCTTATAGAAAGCTATCCTAGTGGTAGCATGGACCAGCAGTCATCAGGCTAAGACTTCAGAGAGCGTATTAAGCAAGTTGTTTTACCCATTATAATCCCTTGAGTACCAAATGAAAGGACACCACACAAGGTATATATCAAATATATATGTATTTATTATAAACACAACCCCTCTGCACTCTTGAGAGGTCAGAGGTAAAAGTACAATACAAGGAACTTAATTAGCATACAATAAGTTGCACAGTATACGTTTTGCCCTAGGGGCCTCACAAACCATATACTAAAATAGTGGTATAAGAACCACATGAGGATAAGAAAGCAGGCCTGGGGCCTGTGTAATCGCTGGGGATACTCTAAACAACCAAAGGTTAGGAAGTAGGAGGCCCACGGGAGACGCGTGCAGTGTCTAAACACAGCTGCGGGTTACTATTAACTTTCTATGGGAAACGAACAAGTTACAACTTTACAATTTAAGGATACTTCCGAACGGACTACGATGGAACCCTTTTAGACTTAGACACTAGGAGGGCCAATACCCTTGAGACTGCCAGAGTACTCGTGTTACCTCACCCACGGAAGCCGGGTGCATAGGTGTCTTTTGGTGTCGGGTTTTGTCATCGATTTCAATGGAGATCTGCAAAGAAGTGCTGCAGGCGACCAGAGGAAAAGTGTACGGGTGGATCCACGGGTGGATCGAAGATCTGAAGAACCTGAAAGCAGAAGGGACAAAGTCTGGGCCACTAGCCAGTGACCAGGATGGCGATGGAAAGCTGCCAGCCAATGTTGGGTGATTTCAGGTGAAAAGGTGAAGTTTGTCTCTTCAGCAACGAAGACCAGGAGGCGTCCATGACAACCAAGAGCTGGATTCGAGCTGTTCCACAAAGGATCTAGTTGACTGCGGTGTTGGTATCCGGATTGGACCCAACAAGCCTTGGCAAACGCAACCTACGCAGGATGTCAAGATTGGCTTCAGTGCAGACCAGCAAGGTTTGAGGAACTTTTCCTTTGTAAGAAAGTTGGAGCAAGCCTGGAGCAACCAGGAAAGCAAGTTAGATTCAAAAGAAAGTCTTCGGGGGTGCACTAGCCAATGGACCTGGAACCACAAAGACACATCAAGCTGAAATGCAAAAGTGGGGCCCACGGGTGACTCGTGGAGTGGGGGCCTCTGAGCTTCAGTGCAAATGGTGCTCGGGTCTGGGGCTTCAAGCACCCCAATGCACAACTTTGAGTTACCTCGTGAAGTGCGTGCAGCTTGCAAAATGCAGGATGTCCAGGAGTTCTGGTCCCACATCTCTCGAGTCCGCCACGGGTCTCAGCTTTGCTGTGAGCAAAGGTCGGGGTCAGAGATGTCTGAAAGTCTGTGTCCTGTGTTGCAGATTTTTCGGGATCCAGCAGGAGCCTCGAAAATGCAGACCAGCAAAGTTGCTGTTGGTGCCTGTTTGAACAGGGTGGTCAATCCTTGACCACAAGGGAGATGTCTTCCGTCTTCCAGTCGAAATGGAATGTCGAAGGTCCAGGATATATGTTTCAGAGTTTCGTCCAGGCTAATCTAAAGTCCTGGGGACTGGGTTCCTATACTTATACTAAGTTTAGGGAATGGACTACCTTTAAGGTCCCTCCATTGGGTGGACCTGGGAAGGGGGTGGTTACACCCCTTCCCCTTTGTCCAGTTTTGCGCCAGAGCTGGGGCAGAGTACCCCGGCAACCGGTTTGAACTGGGAAATGCATGGAGCACCTAGTGTGCCCCAGGCAGTGTATGGAAAGCTTGCACTGAATGCAGCCCACTCTGCTCCAATACTCAAAAGCCTGTCTGGGAAGGTGCCAGCACCTCCTTGGAGAGGAAACCTATTGTCCAGGCCTCCCCTGCCGGAGTTTCGTCCAGCAACAGGAGGTCAGACTCGTGTCTGTGGCAGCAGCATCCATTTTGTGATGTTGAGGCTCTGTTTAACTTTGACCGGGTAAACCAGTAACTACATGCCTTCTCCCTCTAGAAGGGTGGAATGCTACCCCCCCTGCCAGAACCGGTGGGGGGGGGGGTAGTATTCCAAAGTGTTTGACACCTTACACAACATGTTTTGATAAAGCCAAACCAAAGTTAGCATTAACCGCGAGGATTATGATGCACTTAAGAGTATATGGTATGTCTATATCAGCTATAAGGAGATGGTTCCAAAAGCTGCAGAGGGGCTCAGCTCATGCTAGGGCACCCTCTCACATAAAACCAAGCACTCTGCCTCCAGGATTGTTAAGGCCTGCCATAGGAGTGACTTATAGGTGTATATGTGTCTATTTGTATACATAGATAAAGGTATACTATATCTAAGTAAGGGGTGATTACACCACCTTGCCCAGGCTGGGTGAACAGACCTGTTGTGTCAGTTTGGAAGACAAACCAGGGGTGGGCCAATACATGCTGCCCCCCCTGGTAGGCCTAGGGTACACCTATGCCCTGGGTACCTAGGTACATGGTATCAATTTAGAGAGAGAACAGCTGGGCTGTGGGCCTGATTAGCTGGTCCACAGCCACACTAAAGTCAAAAAAACAGAGAATCACAGCAAAAAGTGGGGGTAACCATATGAAGCAGACCCTACTCTCCTATACCTTTCATTTGTTAATAGGGCACAGCTGCGGGGCAGATTGTGTGCCTTTGTGAAAGTATTCATGTGAATTTCGGGCGCTGTGATTAACACGAGTACTTTACAAAAAGTATCCAATCTTCCCCATATCCGAGCCATTTTAAACAAAAGAAATGCAGCAGGAGCCACTTGCTGATGAACGTCGGGCGATCTCCCTCTGCCTTTCGTGCCACACGCATTTTAAAAGCGGCGGCGCGAACAGTCATCAGCTGAGTGTGGGCGCTTAGCATATAACACTGCACGCTCTGGGATACTTAGGTGCACGGGCACCCAGGCGCACACATTACGGGGAACAGTGGTTACAGGCCCACCAGTGTAGATTGACTGTAACAGTATAAAAACGTAACCATAGTCGGTTTACTTTACCGTTTAATTAATTTGCCTGGTGTGACTTTAGCTAATACCCCCTCCTTCCAGACCACAAACTTCTAGTTCTACAGAGTTAGGGTAAGCAGCTTATCAATGAGGCTCAAGCATGTATTCACCCAACACAAGTGTTTCTCTTGTTTGCAGTGCCACAAAAAATATATGTTACACATATGGTAAAAATATATTATCACCATGCATGTGATGGATCACTTAAGTGCCAAGTCTATACTATTTCATAAATTCCAGTGTAATATTGCTTAAACATTATCTGTATTTCAGGAATCGCGTTACATCGGTTGTCATGGTAGGGCTCATGTTTTAGACAAATCTGTCCTTCAACCTTACTGATTTAATGCAAGGTATAGAGATGGGGACCCTTGGCTCTAACGAATGGCCTTGACCAGTGCTGGCATGTATTTGGGCAGAAACATATTGGATAAATATGGATTGATAGGTCATTGCACCTGTTTAATATCCCCTTTGTTGATTTTAGCTGTACCTTAGGAACACACTATTAAAGGTATTACCCTGGGTTTATCTAAAGGTATTTTTAGATTATCTGGATCCCGGCACGTCTTGTGAATATGCAATTGAAGCATCCTCTAATAGATGGAATAATACATCTAGGATCCTGTAGCATGCTGAGTCAAGGTTCAATGACCCTGTCTGAAAGCTGTGGCTAAAGGGGGTTGATCCAAGGTGACCAATAGTCAAAGGGTGCTGACCTTATACACAACTCTGTGTACAAAAGCTCTTGTCTATGCTAGATCTAATAAGAGAAATGCAAACCCAAATGCAGCTAACTGAAGAATTTGAAATAGTGAAATACATACATAATACCGTCCAACATGTACTATGGATAACCTAGGTATGATTCTTTGCAATAGTTGTTAAAGAGGAGGCTGAACTACCATAATTGACAAAGGAGCATATCTTAAGTAGTTGTAACTGTTGCCAAATGGTATTCTAAAGAAACTATTGACCTTTTGCTTACAACCGAAAAAAACAAATTATTGACAGCGTTCAAAAGAAATGCCAGAGGGAACCTTTTTCCCCCGAAAGTGATGCATATAACTAATTTGTTTTTTAACTTCTAACTAAGGCCTGTTCAATGCCCTGTTTTTGTTACCTGCAATGTAATAGATGATTTCAAAAGAGGACGTCATTTTACGACATTGTAGCATACTAAACTTGGAATTCTCTGTCATAACCCACTCTTATTTTTAATTTTCTGGACTCAGTACTTACATTTTCATAATATATCGGACCTAATTCCCTAATATAAATTATAGCATACTTTCCCTTTCCTATAGCTAGAATATCTATCTGAACATATGCTTGAATGGCCTATATCTCTCTTTAACATATAAGGCCTCTTTTAAAAATAGGAACAAATTATATTTGTGCCCTTTTTAGCACCAGTGCTTGTTTAGGGCTTTATCTGAATTGGAATCCATGCTGTGCTATCAATTATCACCAGTTTTAAGTGTGGCATATTGATGTTAAGCGCACTAGGAACCTCGTGGTTCTGGGCGGACTTTGAAGAGGAATTGCGTAATATGTGGGCAGATGCTGGGGTGTGGTTAATTGGGAAGTGTGATGTAATGTGCAGTGCTTGAGTGTATGCTGAAGAATAAAGTAATGGTTAACTGCAGCTCCTGTGTGGCGTAATTCATCTGCATGCTCCTGGAGTGGAAAGATGCTACAACTAGAGACAAGGATGGGATAGGTGACTGAGGAGATACAACCTCTCTCCCTGAGAGTTTCCAATGATAGGGCAACCTGCTTGTGCATGCCACGTGTGCCCAGAATAGATGCAGAGCGATCTGTGACCAGCACATGTGGAGTCAAAGCCCTGCTCCATTCCGAACATGGACGCAAAAGAGATCAAAGGCCCTGCAGAGGAGTTATTCAAAATGCCTACCAAAACTACTGAGGAGGTGGTCGACAGCGACGCTGCACCGCTCACCAAATACAGAACGATTAGTCAGTTGAAGCAAAAGACAGGGACAATAAGGTACGAACAACAGAGGATTTACTCACCATCGAGGGCTATTGAAGCATTCTGCGACCCCCTGTTCAAGCACAAGGCTGATGCTTGCAGAACTTGTTGGCGTAGCTCTGTGGGCGAAAACTGTCCAATGATTGCAGAAGAGAGCACAAAATACAATGCAGCTGTGAGGATGCTCAATCTGTGGACAGCGCAGCGGGACACTTTCCACACTCTTTATACCCGTCTCCCCTTCTGTATTTTCAGACCGTGCAGGAAGAGGACTGGCCCTTAAAGACTCCAGACTATCCATACCAGGTGACGCAGTCACGTGGTCTCGGCGGCGGCTTCAAGACGGAAGACGCGAGAGGAGATCGGCATTTGCTAGGACCAAGCCACACCGCGACTCGGGAGGAGACGCTGGTGAGGACCTTCCTGATACCACCGCGGGACAACGCAGGAACCGGGCAAGAGGACTTGGAGGACTCGACGATACCGGAGGAATCCTGCAACGCCGAAGCAACTACCGGAGGAACAGACGAGCAGCCAGACTCTACCTAGCAATGCGAGGACTCCAGCCACGGCCCAGGAGGGTCGTGGCTGCACAAGGTACGGGGGCGTATCCAACTTTCCTGGGGCCGCGCCACTGAGGAGGGCAAGGGAGGGGGTGTAAAGGGGGAAAGCCAGTAGTTTTGTTGGCATAAAGGCGCCGTATAGGATGGTCCGGCTGCACGACCACACAAGTACACTGGTGAAGGTAGTGGTGTTCAAACCCCACCCCCACTCTATACCCCCTGGCTTCCCGCAATGCTTATGAGAAACCCAGACCATTTCCGTTACGACCCCTTCTATGTTCTTGTTCCCTCTCACATGCTCCGGCCCCGTCTGCAAGGACCTGCATGCCGAAAGAACCAATCACCTGGGCCCTTCGAGTCTGGAACTATCACCAGAAGAAGAGAGAAGAAACAGTGACAAACTACATCTCCAAGAATCCTTTGCGTTGAACTTTAAATAAACCTTACCAAGTACAGAACCACTCCCATTTGTCCTGGTCTACTTCTCCACCGCGCCACAGCAGCCATGTTCTTGAAGCCACCACTGCCTTTCAACACTTCTAAGAAACAGAATATTAGTGCCAGGTGGGAAGCGTGGATCGAAACATTGACTTCATAGATGTGCTAGAGGAAGAAGATGACAAGAAGATCATCAAGTATTTTAACACTCTTGCAGGCGATGGAGTGAAAGAAGTGCTAAAAAAATCTCACAGATTGATGTGAAATTGTACCAAAAGGTAAAAGAAACATTGTAGGCCAAGTTCAATTCAATGCCAAATGGTGACTATGAAAGGTATGTCTTCAACCAAGCAAGAAAAACAGTAGGTAAAACAATGGACAAGTTTGTTGAAAGACTTGACGTACTCATTAAACATTGCAAGTTTTGTGACTTCACCGACGATGAAGCCATGTGCCTGAGAGTCATTGATGGCTGCTTTTTAGATTCTTTTAGAGGGCGCATGCAGAGAGAAACACACAGTCTAGATAAAATGCTAATGGCTGTCAGAGCAGAAAAACAAGCAGACCGACAAGCTGCTGACATGGATGCAGGAACAGCACAAAATGAATTTGCATTGACCATGAAAAGCAAACGCAAGCATAAGCAAGATACATGTAAGTCAACGTTTTCTTAGAAAACAAAGCTATGAAGGTAAATGCCCAGCCATCAGACAAGTCTGCAAAGTTTGTGGGAAAGAGAACCATTTCATAACTGTGTGGCGAGCTAAAGAAAAATGAAGTGCCTCATGAAGACGTGAAAAGATGGGCGCGGGAATGTTTCAGAAGCAATCTCGCCATGTTCCTAAAGCCAAAAAGCTGCTACGACAAGTAGAAACCAGGCAAGATCAGTCATCTTCAAGCTCATCGTACAAATGTTCTTCAACGTCACTATCGAGTACCAGTGAAGAAGATGGGTGTGTGCTGGATGTAACTACCACAGGATGGCGTGCACAGGTGGAGTTGACTGCGTTTAAAGAAAATCACAGTTCAAAGAAAGCTCACCAAACAAAGCAATAAACTTCATTGGGACACTGTCCCAAAATCACACTGATAGTGCTTGCTCACCCAATTACTTTCATCATAGACAGTGGTGAATCAATTAATATCATGCCAGTGAAAATGTTTAATGAAAGTACAGCTTCATTACAATGAAGACATTTGTCCTGTTGCTCAGTGGCACTGTAGAGTTGTTTTTCATCTACAAGAAGCTGTAGACAAAGGGTTGGAAGCACTGTTAAAACATGACATTATTGAACGCTCCGCAGACTCCATGCCATGGGCTTCACCCATAGTAATAACACTGAAAAAGGACAGTAGTGGAGCGGTGTGCATTTGCATTGATATGCGCCAGGCAAACATAGCCATTGAGAGGTAAAGAAACCTTGGTCCACACATAGCAGACATGATCATGCAATTGAACGTAGCCAAAGTGTTTTCCTGTCTTGACCTGAATAAAGGATACCGTCAATTCAAACTGGAGGAGAACTGCAGGTACATTACTACCTTTTCGACTCATGTTGGTTTGTTTAGATAGAAGAGACTGAGTTTTGGAGTAACTTCGGCTGCTGTGATATATTAGGATGTAATTCACCAAGTAATCCAGCCTATTGCATATGCTTTCAATTACAAGAGACTGAGTTTTGGAGTATCTTCGGCTGCTGAGATATTTTAGGATGTAATTCGCCAAGTTATCCAGCCTATTACATATGCTTTCAATTACAGTGATGACATGCTGGTTTTTGGGACAACATAGAAAAAACATGACAAAGCCCTTACCCAAGTGCGTCAGTTACTTGCTGATACAGGTTTCACCTTGAACGCCCCAAAATGTGAGCTTCACAAACCAAACTCAAGTTTTCTTGGCACATATTCTCTGATGGGAGAATGACACCAGTCGAAGTGCAAGCATTGTCATCCGTTTACCCTCCCCCCTAGGATGTTACCATGCTGCGATCCTTTCTAGGCATGGGGAGTTATTGCTCAAGATACATTTGCAACTTTGCTACAATGAATGCACCATTTAGAGACGTGACAAAACAAAATGTACCATTCCAGTGGCCTCTGAAATGCAACCAGAGTTTCAAAAACATTAAACATGCAATTGAGAATGCAACTGAGATTACCTACTTTGACCTCAAGTTACTTACAGAAATAATGGTTGATGCTTGCCTGGCAGGGCTAGGGGCAATCCTTGCTCAACACAATGGCCATCCGAATGCTCAGAGATGCATTGTGGCTTATTCCAGTCGAAGCCTGTCTGAAACAGAATGTGCCTATTTTCAGCCAAAGAAGGAGAGTCTGGTGGTGGTGTGGGCCTGCAAACATCTTCATGTATTCCTTTACTGAAAATGATTTACTGTCAACATGGATCACCAGGCGTTGCTAGCAATTTTTGTAAACCCAAAGGCCAGGAATCCCCCTTGCATCGCGAGGTGGGGGTTAAGACTGAAAGAGTATGACTACGAGATTGTGCACAAACCAGGGAAAGATCAAAACCCGGCAGATATTACTTTTCACGAGTGCTGGTATCTTGTAATAGTTTGACTTCAAAGACTGCTAAGGCATATCTCAACTTCATTGTGAGATCCAGCACCCCGGCAGTTCTGTTTATGGAACCAATCATTGCTGCCACTAATGCAGTTAGACCATAATCAAATAACTTTTTGGCTTGTAATCATGGTGGGAGAAGTACCCAGCCCCATGACGATGATGTTAAATTCCAAAAGTTCATAAACATACAAGATGAGCTAGCAGTCACCCAAGAAGATGTAATACTGCGAGGCATGAGAATCATCATACCTGGAAGCCTATGACAGCGGGTCATCAAGCTGCCCATGAAGGACACCATGGTATTGAAGCCACAAAGCGAGCTTTGAGAGACCATGTGTGGTTCCTTTAGTTAGATGAGCGAGTTGAGAAAGAGCTGAAGGCATGCCACATCTGCAATTGTTTGTCCCCACGATGAAGCAACACCCAGTGACAATGAATGACCTTCTTGCCCATGTGTGGGAGAGAGTTGCAGTTGACTTTTTTGGGCCTTTAGGAAATGAACATCATCTCATGGTAGTCATAGATTAATGTTCTCTTTTTCCTTTGGTGGAAGACATATATTCAACAAGACCTTGACAAAATCATAGACTTGATGACATCTTTGTCATCCTCAAAATCCTCAGATCTGAAAATGGCCTGCCTTTTAACAGGGTTTCGAGTGGCGCATAGCACCGAAACGGCGGTAGTTGAAATGGTAGACAACATCAGGTGGGCCTTGGATAAAAAAGAATCAGCTATGCTGGTTCTTTTAGACCTGTCGGCCGCTTTTGATACCATCTCCCATGCCGTTTTGTTACAGCGGCTCTGGGAGATGGGGGTTCGAGGGAAGGCCCTGGACTGGTTTAATAATGATCTAAAGGACCGCTCTACCTCTGTGCACCTAGGTTCGCTGGCTGCCTGCAGCAGACCAGTATGCATTGGTGTCCCCTAGGGGTCTATCTTGAGCCCTATGCTCTTTAACCTTTATGTCACCCAAAAGGCCAAGATAATCAGGTCCTACGGGTTTGAGGCAGTATCGTATGCAGACGATACCCAGCTGCTGATCACCTTTGGCCACGACCCCACAGATACAATGATCTGGTTTAAAAACTGTATGACCCACATTGACAGCTGGATGGGTAAAAAAAAACTACAGTTAAACAATAGCAAAACCGAGATCATTCTGTACGACAGGGCTGAAGATCATTGGTCAAGCAGCTGGTGGACCCAGACACTCCGTCCTTGTCCATCTCCAAAACAAACCATCTGCAACCTGGGAATTACCATCGACAATAAGCTTTCCATGAAAGTCCTTGTCAACCGTGTATTAGGCACCTGCTATGGCATCTTACAGAAGCTGCACAAAATATTCAAGTGGCTGCCAATTGAAACCTGGAAGCCACTGGTGCAGGGCCTAATTGTAAGTCGTATGGACTATGGCAATGCCTTACTGGCCTCTATAAATGAAGACCTCTTCTCCAAACTGCAGATTCTGTAGAATACCATGGCCAGATTAATTTTGGACCTACCTCCAAGATCGCCGTCCTGTCCCAATTTAAAACTCCTTCATTGTCTTCCAATTAGGAAGAGAGGGCATTATAAAAGCTTGTGCCTAACACACAGAAGCATCTATGGCACTGGCCCCGGTTATTTAGAAAAAAAGCTGAAAAAATACCAGCCTGCCAGAACCCTGAGGTCCAGCTCTAAACTTCTCCTTATCCCTCTGCGGGTTTGCAATGTGCGAAACGGAGGCCGTTCCTTTTAATTTCTTGCCCCCCACCTTTGGAATAAGCTTCTGTACCATCTCTCGTCTATCCCAGATAACCTGCGCTTTCGCAGAGAATTAAAAACATGGCTGTACTCTAAATGAAGCGAGATAGAACCCTGGTAGCGGAATCTTCTGCAAGCTCCCTGAGACCTAACGGTGATTTGTGCGTTATACAAGATTTTTTGACTTTCACTTTGACTTTGGGCCCTTGGGAAATGAACACCATCTCATAGTAGTCATAGATGAATGATCACGTTTTCCTTTGGTGGAAGATCTATATTCAATAACCCCTTGACAAAATCATAGACTTGATGACATCTTTGTCATCCTCAAAATCCTCAGATCTGAAAATGGCCTGCCTTTTAACAGCAAAGAGTTCAAAGAATTTCTTGTCAAACTCAATGTCAAACACAATGGCATATCCTCGACATCCTGTTACCATCCAGGTTAATCGTCTTGCCGGTCATTGTTTTAGCAGCTTTGGATTTTAAATACATTATCTGGCACTGCCTGCTTTTTTTAACACTATCTGCGCGTTGGCGCCTGATCTTGTTTGTGTTGTTATTTCCCACTTTGGACTGCAAACTATGTATTAGAGTGATGGTGTCTTACCTGAGAAATGTAATAAGATCTAGAAGTTCAATGCAGGGAACTCATTATTTGAATTCATTAAGGCGACACAACAAAAACTGTGGACACTGTTAATAGTAATGAGACGTTATAAATTATAGGAGATGGTCTGTACAGGCCCAGTCCAACTGACAATATTATAATGTGACTAGTAATGATTTTATTGCCAATATTAATTTATGTTTTAATGTCTCTCCATGGATTTTGATCAAATAGATGTAGTTGTGTTTGCCCCGAAAAATGCAATCTTGTATAAATTGTGCTTTTATAGTTTTTCTACAACAAAAATCGAATAAAGCTATATTTGACTTTGACTTGACCACTTTGCCACCTTTTAGCACCACTGCTCTGTTGAAGGGGCTCTCCACTTCTTTCTTACCTGCCTCCACCTGCTCTCGGTCCCCGTTCTGCCGCGGCTTGTGCCGTTTGTTGCGGAGGGACGTTCGGGCATTTCAGGCTCCTCACTTCCGGTTTTACCGGATGTGCAAGACGGTCGGCGGTCTAGCTGCGACGCCCTGCCCGCAGCTATTTAAACACAGCTAGGGGCGCGGACGCACAGCAGATCCTCGACCACCTGTTACCATCCAGGTTAACCTTCTTGCCGGTCATTATTTTAGCAGCTTTGGATTTTAAATACATTATCTGGCACTGCCTTTCTTTTTTTTAACACTATCGGTGCAATCGCGCCTGATCTTGTTTGTGTTGTTATTGGCCACTTTGCCACCTTTTAGCACCACTGCTCTGTTGTAGGGGCTCTCTACTTCTTTCTTACCTGCCTCCATTTGCTCCCAGTCCCTGTTCCGCCGCAGCTTGTGCTGTTAGTTGCGGAGGGACTTTCGGGCATTACCGGCGTGTGCAAGACGGTCAGCAGTCTAGCTGCGACGCCCTCCCCTCAACTATTTAAACACAGCTAGGGACTGGATGCGAGCAGCGGCGCGCCAAAGGCAAGTCCGTCTCTGCCGGTCCGTGCCAGACTGCCGCCACACGCCAGGCTTCCTGTTCTGCTTTGACCTTTGGGTAACAGGCGAGGAATTTGTTATCTTATTATGTCTATTATACATTATTCAAGCGCAGAGCTTATATCTTTAAAAAAGTCCCCCCACACTGTAGAATCCATGTATATATCATGTAATAAGGAGTCTCCTCCCCCCCCCCAGTGAAGATCCCACCCGTAGTATCTTTCCCCAGTTCCAGAAGGGAAAGGGCTCCAGTCGCCGTTTCCACACAACTGAAGGCTATCTACCTTAACCCCCGGTCCATCCCCAAACATGCTTTGGAACTATGGACTCTTCTAGACCAGGAGAAACCAGATGTCTGTTTCATAACTGAAACATGGCTTCACGGTCAGGTATCTCCTGATATAGCTACTGCCTTTCCATCACCATATAAGCTTACCAGGTTGGATAGAGCAACCGGGAGAGGAGGGGGAATAGCAATTGCCACGACCGGCAAATTAGAAGTTACCACTGTAGACTCCCTGAACTCAAATAAAGCAGACATCATAATTTTTAAACTTATGATGCAGTCATCCAAAATATGGACAGGAGCCTTAGTCTACAGACCCCCAGGGCATAAAGCCAACTTTGTAAATTGGTTAGTAGAACTCATTGCGCCCCTTGTTCTGAGCGCAAACAACTTCATTCTCATTGGAGACTTTAACTATCATGTCGACCTATCGCTGGACTCAGACACTGACCATCTGATAACATCACTGCAGACATTAGGGTTGGAGCAATTGCTAGTAGGTCCCACCCACCAGGCCGGTCACACGCTTGACCTCCTGCTTAAAAACTCCACTAAGTTTGTAGTTGGACAACCCCTACAGCTTCTTTGGTCGAACCATCACTTAATAAATCTTAGTTTCCTTATGGATGATCCTATAGTCAGCCGTGATAAAAATAGTGCCGTTATCTTACCTTGGCGAAAAGTCACTCTTGCCTCTTTCTCTATCCATTTCAATATTGAAGCCCTACCTGATACAGACAATATAGAAGAAGCAACCATGGCTTTCGAACAGGCTATAACATCCACCCTGAACACAGTAGTGCCTATGTCAAGGGTTAAGATTAAGAGTAAACCATCTCCTTGGTATACCGCAGCACTAAAAGTCGAGAAACTGTCCAATAGGGCGGCAGAACTTCTCTGTAGTAAAACAAAAACAGCCATTGATCGAACTAAATATAAAGAAAGCCACCGCTTATATTTAAACAATATCAAACAGGCTAAGAAGCTGTTTTTAACAGTGAGGATTGAGAATGCTGCTAACTCCAGCAAAGAGCTATATAAAATTCTGAAAGAGTTTACAACCCCTGAAGTCAACCAACCCTCCGTTGTCCCAACGCAAGATTGGGTCGACAAAATATCTTTCTTTTTTTATGACAAAATAAAAACTATCTATAGATCCTTTCCCCAAGAAAATAACATCCAAATACATTCAGCTATGAAGAGCCATTCATTGGTACCTCTGCTGACTAAATTTAAACCAGTAACTTGTGAACAGGTATCAGAAGTTATTGTTAAGATCAAATCTGGCTCTCCTGCTGACCCCCCCCCCTCGGATCTTTAGGAAATTAGAACCTCGCTTGACAATGAGGTTAACAGAGATCTTTAACATGTCTCTGGATCAAGCAGTTGTACCAGGTAGCTGGAAGGTAGCGCAAGTCAGACCATTCTAAAGAAGCCTACCTTAGATGCCAGCGAACCAGGCAACTACCGACCCATTTAGCTGCTGCCTTATTTCGCGAAAGCTCTCGAAGCCCTGGTAAACAAACAACTAACTAATCATCTAGAAAGCCATAGGCTCCTTGATTCTTCTCAATCAGGGTTTTGAGCGGCCCATAGCACCGAAACGGCGGTAGTTGAAATGGTAGACAACATCAGGCGGGCCTTGGATAAAAAAGAATCAGCTATGCTGGTTCTTTTAGACCTGTCGGCCGCTTTTGATACCATCTCCCACGACATTTTGTTACAGCGGCTCTGGGAGATGGGGGTTTGAGGGAAGGACCTGGACTGGTTTAATAACTATCTAAAGGACCGCTCTACCACTGTGCACCTAGGTTTGCTGACTGCGTGCAGCAGACCAGTATACATTGGTGTCCCCCAGGGGTCTATCTTGAGCCCTATTCTCTTGAACCTTTATGTCACCCCATTGGCCAAGATAATCAGGTCCTACTGGTTTGAGGCAGTATCGTATGCAGACGATACCCAGCTGCTGATCACCTTTGGCCCCGACCCCACAGATATAATGATCCGGTTTAGAAACGGTATGACCCACATTGACAGCTGGATGGACCGAAAAAACTACAGTTAAACAATAGCAAAACAAGATAATTCTGTTTGGCAGGACTGAAAATCAATGGTCAAGCAGCTGGTGGCCCGAGACACTCGGTCCTTGTTCATCTCCAAAACAAACCATCTGCAACCTGGGAATTACCATTGACATTAAGCTTTCCATGAAAGCCCATGTCAACTGTGTTTTAGGCACCCGCTACGGCATCTTACAGAAACTACGCAAAATCTTCAAGTGGCTACCAATTGAAACCTAGAAGCCACTGGTGCAGGGCCTAATTGTAAGTCGTATGGACTATGGTAATGCCTTACTGGCCTCTATAAAGGAAGACCTCTTCTCCAAACTGCAGATTCTGTAGAATACCATGGCCAGATTAATTTTGGACCTACCTCCAATATCGCCGTCCTGTCCCAATTTAAAACTCCTTCATTGGCTTCCAATTAGGAAGAGAGGGCATTATAAAATCTTGTGCCTAATACACAGAAGCATCTATGGCACCGGCCCCGGTTATTTAGAAAAAAACTGAAAAAATACCAGCCTGCCAGAACCCTGCGGTCCAGCTCTAAACTTCTCCTTATCCCTCTGCGGGTTTGCACTGTGCGAAACGGAGGCCGTTCCTTTTCATATCTTGCCCCCCACCTTTGGAATAAGCTTCTGTCCCATCTCTCGTCTATCCCATATAACCTGTGCTTTTGCAGAGAATTTAAAACTTGGTTGTACTCTAAATGAAGCGAGATAGAACCCTGGTAGCGGAATCTTCTGCAAGCGCTCTGAAGCCTAACGGTGATTTGTGCGCTATACAAGATTCTTTGACTTTGACTTTGGACCTTTAATAAATAAACATTATCTCATGGTAGTCATAGATGAATGTTCACTTTTTCCTTTGGTGGAAGACCTATATTCAACAACCCTAAATCATAGACTTGATGACATCTTTGTCATCCTCAAAATCCTCAGATCTGAAAATGGCCTGTCTTTTAACAGCAAAGAGTTTAAAGAATTTCTTGTCAAACTCAATGTCAAACACAAAAAGAGTATACCCCTTTTGCCCCAAGCCAATGATGTAGTTCAATGATTCTTGGGCACCTTCAATAGGGTCATTCAACGAGCATTCATCCAGGGAATGGATCTGAACCAAGCCCTGTTCCAGGGCCTCTGGGCCTATTGATCGACACTTCACTTGTCAACTGGTTAGAGTCCCGCCATTTTTCTATTTGGGAGAGCCATAAGAACAAAACTACCACAATGGACGGCGGATTGATCAGTGAACTCTGACACGTTTTGAGGCACTAATGCAACTAGGAAAAGGAAAATGTAAGCGTATGCAGATCATTGTCGCCATACCCAAGAGACAGTCTTTGACAAAGGAGGCTGGGTGCTGGTGAAACAGAAATAGTGATGGAAAACAGACACTCCTTTTGCCGCTGATCCTCTATGGATCGTAGCATGCAAAGGATCAATGGTATCCTGTACAATCCATCACTTGGGACACATTACATTTTAAACGCCTTCTGTAACACTTGTTAAGTCCTTAAATTACACATAAGGCGACCCAACCAGCAGATCCGACTCAAGCATCTGAGCCGGTGTTACTGTTGTCAAATCCGGGATGATCTCGATCACCTTGGATCCCTCAAGCTGGCCGACAAGTGCAAGTGCCTCGCAGATTAACCGATGAAATGTGATTTTAGTGATGTCTGCCACTTTTTATTTAACAAAGGGGGAGTTGTGGCATAGTGAAGTTATGCACACCAGGACCCTCGTGGTTCTGGGCAGACTTTGAAGAGTAATTACGTATTATGTGGGGAGGTGTTAGGGTATGATTAATTGGGAAGTATGATGTAACACGTAGTGCGTGAGTGTATGCTGAAGAATAAAGTAATGCTTCACCACAGCTCCTGTGTGGCAGAATTAATCTGCATACTCCTGGGCTGGGGAAGATGCTACACTAAGCAGGTTCATAGAGCCCAAATCTTGAAAAATGGGGAAACAAGACAAGTAAAGTGAGTGCAAACTTATGTTCTGCTGTAGGAAAGTGCCCTTTTTGACATGGTCACCCCCTACATTTTTGCCTGGTATCTGATGTGATTTTGACTGGAAGTGCACTGGGCTCTTACTAAGCAGGTCCCTAGTGACAGATCTCTTTCCCAAAACTGTGCAATTGTTTCCCCCACTTGGCGATACCTTTAGTACTCTCTGTAAGTCCCTGGTAATTGACACCCGTGGCACCCAGGACCTGAGGTACTAAAGAGGGTCTCCAAGGGCTGCAGCACGAATCATGCCTCCCAAAGGGACCCCTTACCAATCTCATGCTAACTGCCACTGCAGGCTGCTTGCCTCGATGCAAATAAAAGTGAAAACATGACATGGCACACATCCTGTGTGCCCTGCCTGCCAACACTGCATACAGTATAAGTAAGTCACCCCTACAGCAGGCCTTACCACCCTAAGGCAGGATATACTATACTACATGTGAGGGAATAACTGCATGAGCAGATATGCCCTGTATTGGTCAGTTCAAAAGCATGTGCTGGACACCGGTCAAAATGAGTTCCCCAGCTACATGATGGCTTCACTGAAAATAGGTATGTTTGGGATGTATGACATTACAACGCATGCTTTTACCACGCATGCCTTTACAACGCAATTTTTACAATGCATGCTGTTACAACCCATAGCGCTTAGGGGTGCTATATAGTGAATAGTTTAATTTACTATTCCAACTCCAGTCCCCGTGGATAGTAGGTAAGGTGTTGGATAGTAAATTAAATCTATTCCCTATCCTAGAGCGCCCCCCCAGTGCAATGCGTTGTAATGACATGCGTTGTAATAGTTGCGTCGTAAAGGCACTGCGTGGTAAAAGTTGCGTTATAAAGGATGTTTCCCGTATGTTTGGTATCAAACATCTCGTATTAATAAACCCACACTGATACCAGTGTCATATTTAGTTATACATGCACCCAGAGGGCACCTTAGAGGTGCCCCCTGAAAACCTACCAGCTACTGGTGTGCTGACTGACTGGTTCTCGCCAGCCTGCCACCAAAGATGAATTTATAACCACCCCAAAGGTGAGGGCATTTGCTTTCAGGAGGCCATAAACCAAGCCTGCTGGTGTTTGCAGATTAGCATTCCAATGCAGGGGAGCTTCAAAGAGCCCACTACCTTTTGGTATGCAAATCTGGTTTCTCTCACAGGAGAGGAAGCCGACCCCTTTGTCCAGAGCCCTTTGGCACCTGGACAGGTGGGAAAATTAGCTAGTCAGATAGGCAAGTCCACCTTCAGGTTAGTTCCACCCCTAAGTGGAGGCGACTTTTCAAAGTCAGCCATCTTGGTGGTGGTAAACTTAGGAATTCTGGGATAGGGTTATGCCCACTTCACCCAGGAAGTGGTCATATAGTGGCGATAGCGACCCCAGAGATAAGTAACTCATTGGCTACTACACTACACTCCCTACGACCACTAAATTCTGTATTTAGGGGAGCCCTGGCACCAGGAAATCAGATTCCTGCCAACCTAAGAAGAAGAATGACACTGAAGAGCTGCTAAAGCACAGCTGTGGCAGAAGCAACTGACCCAACTCCAGCCCCGCCAGCCTGTATTCTTTTCACAGCAAAGTGTGCCAAAAGTAATCTTGTCCTGCAGCTGCTGTGCCTCCAAAGCCTGCCTGCCTTCAGCTAAGAAATAGGAACTCCTGTGGAGCAGCAGAGCTGTTTCCTTGCATCCTGCAGGCACCCCAAAGAAGACTGTGAGACTGAAACCACAGAAACCCGACGCGACAAAGCACCACTGCAACCACGCTTCCTAGCCTGAGCTGATGTTGTAAAATGATGCCAGACTGGTCCCCTGGCCCTCCAGAAACAAAGCCCACATTGGACTTGCCCACTGTAGACTTCTCAAAACCGCCTGCAGCCTTTGTTTGCATGCCCCCTCTACCACGAGAGCTACCGGTGGTGAAAACCCACCGCCTATAAACACCTCTGCACCTGTCACCTCTGGCCTGTAGAGAAGAGGACTGAAGGTATCTTCACATCTCCAAGCATCTTGAAGCCTGAGCCCCCTTATTGGTTCAGCCCGACTTGTCCCCCAGTCAAAGCCTGCAACCTCTTTTCCGATGGACCGATCTCCATAGACTTGAATCGAGCACCCGACGCTGGAAGGTACCTATGTATCCGACCACCCCAGTGCTGCCCAAAGTGAACTGTTGGTGCTGCTTTGGACCTTGCCCCATACTCACCTTAAGTCCAGAAGATTGGGCCCGTAAGTCGCTGTTGAGCTTCTGAATTAAATACCTGTTTTTCCTTCCTAGGTTAGCATTGCAGTAAAGTGTTTCAATAAGTATCAAAAACCTGTTTTATTCAAAACTGCTGTTTTAAAAAGTACTTACCTAATTTTGATGATCTTGGTGCCTAAAGTTATACATGTTGTTTTTATAAATTGGTGTGGATCTCCTTATTGAGTCATGTGTATCATTTATTGGCTGCATGTGTGCAGCGAAAGTCTAACACTCCTCTCTGATAAACCTATGGCTGCTCGCCCACCCTACCTCCTAGAAGAGAACCATGGGATTACTAGAGCAAGCTCCTGTTCACTAGTAATGGAATCCCTGAACTCTTTGCATGGTGTACCTCTTTTTGGCATACCTTATAAAGCGCCAGCTTCCCATTACTGTTTGGTGCACTGATTTATAAATCGGGTTAAAAACGGAGAAAACACCCAGCACAAATGCTGCATGCGCTGCAGTGGTTTTTCTTGCACAAACTCTAAAGATTCCCATTATGAGGGTCAGTATGAGCATGTTTCATCTCTACTTCTTTTCCATATTTAACATTCACAGACCTCATACTCCCAATTAATATCCTGGCAAGTGGCAGATACAATGGCTGTTGCCAGTTTATTTAACCTCAGTTTTGGGAAAGCTTTGCACACAGATTGTGAAAAAGGGTCAGGAGGAGTCTATTAACTTCTGGGCAATTGAGCAGAATTCTGTATAGAAAATAGTCATGCTTCAGGGATGGGGCAGACACACAACTCAGCTTCAATTTAACACTTTGGTAAAATATTTCAAAAGTCACTCACTTTAGATGTAATTATAATTTGTTTTTACAAACCAAACTGCTATAATTGAACTATGATAGTAAAAATGGGGCGGGTGGATGGGTTCACCAAAAAGGTATTCATGCTAGATCTACCTCTTGTTTTAGTTTGAGCATCAAGTAAAATTGAAAGAAAAATTCACACAATTCTCAGTGGGCAAATTAGAAAAGCCTGTGAATATCTTGCCCGGACATGAAAAATACCAGTGTTCAGGCTGGCAGCACTCTCCTGACTATCATTTGTGGTCCAGCAAGGTGTGGGATGCCCATATAGATTCAAATTGACTGCCAAGAGACAAGCAGAATGGTCTTAACACATAGACCCTTTCAATCCATCAGAACAGGGTCATGGGCTATCTGATCGGCTGCTAACAGTCAATCAAAACAGTACCTACGCAAAGTGCCCAAATTGCACAGAATTGCTTGGGATGGTAATTTTGAGTTTGAAAATGTATATTTATTATGTTAGAATAAAACAAAATCAAACAATGTTATAAATGTGAAAGGGAGATACATTACAATGGTAAAATAAAAACATTTAGAAAGAGGAAAACGAAAAGAAAAAAAATTATACACATGGTTCATAACAAGAATATTCTGATTACATACCCAGAATACATAGCAATACAATTGGAATAATATATAATATGAGAAATTAATATTATCATAGACTTAAAATCAGGGAGGTGGATGAACTTCTTGTGGATGAGGTGGGAGGGCAAACGATGGTTGAGCATGTTTGTCCAGAAAATCTGTAATTGCAATTCTTTCCTTTTTAAAACTAATGATATGGGGTGCATATAAGCAGTATCTAATCTTTGATTATGACACACCACAGACCACCATACTAAGAATGACAATTGAGTGAGATGATTCCAATGTCTCGTTATTTGCTGGAAAGCAACTGCTAATAGTTAATCTAATATTCCCATGTTGAAAGTAGTGTGTACCCAATTATCGGATATGCTTCCTAGGAAAATATTAAAGATAGAATAGGGAACATTTGGATGAAAGATGGAATTAATCTTCTCCTAGATTTGTGAATAAAAATTAGATCTAGAAGGGCATGTGAAAACTAATTCTTTTAAATCAACATGCTGTGATGAACATGTCCAACAAGCATCAGGGAAGCCTGGGTTGATTTTGTGCAAAGATACAGGAGTTAGTAAGAGTGTATTATACATATAGAAAAGTGTTTGTGTTATGTTTGTTGCTCGAGAAGTTTTTTGACGAGATCTGTCTCCATACTAAAATGGGTCAGGTTGCTTCTACTTCAAGCTCCCAGGATAATTCCATAGCTGTTTTAACACTATCAATAGAAACAATATGTACATGGGAATAGATGGTAGAGGCTTTTGGATTTGTACGGAGGAGATCGACAAGATGATTATTAGGCGATGGGATGGGTGGAAGAACAGATTTGAAGTCAATTTATGCATTGAATACAATGTCTTGTAAAAGTCTGAAATGAGGGTAGGAATCTGAAAGATGTTTCAGTGTGAGTAAAGGAGATAAGGGAATCTTGAATATACAACTGATTAACCCATTTTAATCCCCTCATCCTCCAAGTTTCCTAATAAATAGGGGTATTGTTAATTTATATGTAATTATTGTGCCAAATAGTGGATTGGAGAAAAGTGCGGAGGTCTTTAGGAAGGTATGATATTATAGGTTCTAATAGTTTGCAGGAATGTTTACAGATAGGAGTGGAGAGTTGTTGAAGTTTTGGGGTTAATGTCAGTTATCCACAGAATGAGAAGGGCGAGAGGAAGTCACACTCTAAATCAACCCACAATGGATTGTAGTGTAGAGATTGTGAGGTTCAATATGTGATTGTTTTAGTAGGAAGGTTTTGTGATTTTTCGAGAAATCAGGAAAATTCACACCGCTCTCTTTTTGGGTAATTTTAATTTGAACAAAGACATAAAGGTTGTTTACTATTCCATAGAAAAGAGGTAAGTATGGAATAGACTTTAGTGTAAAACTTAAGAGGAATATTCAAAGGAATGCAGGAAATGGTGTAGAGAATGACGGGTACTAGCATCATCTTAAAAGTATCAAGGCAGCCCCACCAAGATAGATGTAGGCTGCCATCGACTAGTTAATGAGGTTATCTTATTTATGTCGTTTTCCATGTTCGTGGAGATGGAGGTTTTAAGGGATTCGGTAAATTGTAGTCCAAAATAAGTTTATAAGTTTCTGAGATTATTGACCGCCCTTCCGCAATCCACCTCTATTAGGCCTCTGCTACTAGATCTAGGCTGTACTTCCTTCGATGAGGTGGTGGGTTTTAGACCCCTAGCTTATTGGAGGAGGTTATGGACCACTCCTGAATTGGAAAACTATGCACTGGCTCTAATGGGGATTAGAAATGCTGACTTGTCCTCAAAAATCAAATGGCTCCAGAAGCTAAAGCGTAATCTGTATGACATGGGGCTAAGACACCTGTGGGATGACCCGATAGCGAATTCATTTCCCAGTAAAAATGAATATCAAGCTCTTTACTGGGATATGATCACAAAACAGACCCTGTCGGGGGTGGACAGCAACTCGCTTACAGGTATTTTTATGGAACATAAGTCTGTAGTGGAAGCAGAGGCCTACTGGAATCTGATTACGAAACCAGGTGATAGGAAATTATATCACCAGTTCAGAGTAGGCACCCTTCCGATAAGATCTTTCACGGCAAATTGGAACAATGCTCCAGATACTACTTGCCCCTCTTGTTCAACACAGGAAGAGTCGATTAGTCATGTTTTGTTTGCGTGTCCGGCTTAATGTAGCCCCCGTCGCAAGTGGCTCAAGCTGCTTTGCTCTAGCCTGGGTACGAGATTGGGTATGGTAGCCTTGCGTAGCTTGGTAACAAATACCCGACCCATTGTTATAGCCATTGTGAAATTTCTTAGTTGGGCATGGGCACTGCGAAGGAAGAATCTCCCTGCTTTAGGAACCAATATTTTAACATAAGATTGCCTAGCGGTACCTCTCTTGTAGATTCTTGATGGAATGTCTTATATGAAAATTTTCTTTAAAGTTATTTTACGCGTATCGCCAGGGTCTTTCGATAATGCATGTATTAAAGTTTGTAAGATTCTATGTTTTTAGGGTTTAACCCTTTTAATCACGTTTTTATGATGTATTGTGTCTTTTATGATTGAAAAATTATCGAATAAAGACTGACTGACTGACTGACTGAGTAGTCCAAAATATTTATTTTGTTTCGGCCGCCATGTGAAATTATAGGATATAAAATCATGTTTAAAAGAATATTTATTTAGAGGTAATATTTCACACTTCCCATTGTTTAGTTTGTAGCCAGATACCTGGGCATATGAAACTAGTTCTGATAAAAAAAGAGGGATCGATTATTGGGGTTGTGAGAAAAATAGTAAAATGTATATGTTTATTCAGCTAATTTGATCTGTTGAGCTTTGTGGGTAAATTTGTGTATTTATGAATTTTGTCTAAGTTTTGATAGGAATGGTTCCAAGGCCAAATTAAATAGGAAAGGGGATAGGGGGAATCGTTGGTGAACTCCCCTACCCAGTGTAAAATAGGAGGAGGAGAGGTGTATCGAAGGGAAATTAAAGCAATGTTTTTGGGGCCACATCTGAACCAAGTGAGGATAAGAATCACCATAGTCAAAAGTTAATTGGCATCTAAAGTGATTGCCGCTAGGGATCCAAACATATCTGGGGAATTTGATAAAATATCAAAGATTAGGAGAGTGTTGTCCTATGTGTATCGTCCTTTAATTAAACCGGATTGTTCCTTCACCAAAAGGTCAGGAAGAAAGGATTCTAGATGTAAAGCCAGTGCCTTAGAGAAAAGTTTATAGACTATGTTAACAAGATGAATACGCTTATAATGTATACAGTATTTTGGATTCTTGCTCTCTTTGGTATAAGACAAATGAGTGGTTCGAGGGAGGTGCAGGAAGGTTACAAGATCGGATGAAAAAGTGAATGAGAGCATGTAGTTTGGGGAGAAGTAATATAGAAAAATACATTTAAAAGTTGAATTTAAAATCCCTCTGGGCATGGAGCTTTGTCTTTTTTTAGTGAGAGTAATGCAGCGTGAATTTCTATGTGCATGATATCTGATTCTAAAGAGGAAAAATCATTCTGTGTGTCAAAGGTCTTTTGAATAGTGGAGAAATATTCTAGGATTTCAGGATCAGATGGGGAGTGTTCTTGTGTGTATACGTTTTGGTAGAGATTCACACATTCATTCAACATTTCTGAATCTTTGTGAAGAGAAACAGTGTTATCTGTGATTGACTCAATTTATAATTTCAGTCAGTCAATTTGTAATTTATTCTGTTTGATATTAAGGTAGTTGGCCACTAATTTCCCAAATTTAGTATGGCCACTATAGAATTTGGCACTGGATTTGTGTCGCTATGTGGATGCTTTGTCAGTGAATAGTCTGACATTGGAGGTTGACATTAATAAGTTGTAAACCTTACACTATTTTAGAGGCACAGTAAGAACGTTCTAATTGTTTGATATCTGCAACAAGTTGTTTGGACTGAGATTGGACTGATTTTCTTTTTTTGGATACAAAGTTAATAATAAAGTCTTGAGCTGAGGCTTTGAAAGCATTACATATAGTATGGAAGGTAATGGTATCCATGCAGTTAAAATGAAAGTATTCAGGAAAGAATGAAGTGAGGGAGGAAATAAATGAAGTATCTAACAGTAACGTGTTAACGAATCTCCATCATTTTGGTGAGGTTTTAGGTAAAATGTCCAATTGTATGGAAACAGGGGCGTGATCAGATATCAGTATAGAGCCTATATCTGTGGAGTACAGGTTTTGGATTCAATTGTGAGAGATGAAAAAGTTTTCAATCCTTGATTGTGTGTGGCATACTGGACAAAAATATCAATATTCTCATCTGATAGGGTTGCATAATCTCCATGCATCAGTTAAGTTATGTTGTTTAAGGGTGTGCCAAAATAGTTTTGGGGAGTTTTGGAGTTTGTTTGGCCATGGGTTGTAGAGTTCCTATCAATGAATGGATCACAAGTTGGTTACAGTAGCAGGCTATGATACAGGTATTATCAAAATTGAGTCTGGAGCAGTGGGTCCATGTACATTAAAAAGAACAGTTGGAACTTTGTCTATTAACAATTTGAGTAGTAACCACCTGCCATCTGCGTCAGTTTCCTTAGATAGCAGAACGATACGAACGGATTTGTGACATAGAATTACAACTCAATTTGTCTTCCCATTTCCTGTAGAAAATATTAATTCCCTCACCCACCCCCTCTTCAACTTCAAAGATTTACTTTCCCTAAGGTGGGATTCTTGCAAAAAAAACAATATGTGCATCAAGTTTTGATAAGGGATTCAGAACTCTTTGTCATTTGATTTGAGAATTGAAACCTCTGACATTCCATGAAATCATTTTCAACATGGTTAGACTTGGGATCTTTTGGCGTATTTCCCCTGAGCTTTTGCTTTCTGACCTCCCAGTTTTGACTCTGTTTTTGTTGGCCTAGTGTTTCTGCTCCTGTGGTAAATTGTGTTATGGATTGGTGTTTTCATGATTGGATATTTGATTTACTTGTTAGTCCCTAGTAAAGTGCACTGGGTATGCTAGGGCCTGTGAATCAAATGCTACTAGTGGGCCTGCTGCTCTAATTGTGCCACCCACTTAAGTAGCCCTGAAAAGGTAACTCAGACCAGCCATTGTGGAGTCTGCGCGCAGTTTGTAACTGCCATGTCGACTTGGCCAGTGCACACACTTGCCAGTCCCTCACCTTCCCTTTTCTTATATGTCCGCCACACCTAAGGTAGGCCCAAGGTACCCCTGTGGGCCGGGTGCAGTGTATGTGAAAGGTAGGATATGCCCTGGTGTGTGTCGCATGTCCTGATAGCGAATTACGGCCAATTTCGTTTTTTACTATTGCAAGGCTACCTGTTCCCCATAGGACAGGATGGGGAGTTTGTTTATAGCATCTTATAAACATAACTGGTCTTGGGAATTTAGTAGGAAAATAAAGTTTAGTATGCCTAAACTCTGTGTTTTAAAATACCACTTGGAGAAAGTAGGTATTTTCTTGCTCAGCCATCCCGTGTGCCTCTGCTGGGATGTGGATTGCCTTTCTGGGTTTTGGATGACAGAAGGCTGGGAAGCAGGAGTGGCTCCAGATAGTCTAGGTGGGTCAGGAAAGGGCTGAATAGCCTTGGGCTGCAATTGGGGAAGGGGGAGGAGATTTCTTTGCACCTCAAAGGGCCTGGTCTGCCTCTGACCATGCCATCTCCACCTCCTGCCCGGAAGTCACACCAGAGAAGGTAGAATTGGTTCTGGCTGTGCACAGACACTCTCTGCCTAAGAGATCAAAGGATTTTGGGATATACATTTTGGGGCCCAAACCCCTGAACTTTAGAACTCTTTTATACCAAGAAGACTGCCAAGAAGAGGCACAGGAGACACTGTGAGGAGGAACTACCACTTTGCGGTGTGCTTTGCTGTGTTGGCCTGCAGTGGCTGCTTCTGTCTTGGGCAGTGAAAGGACTTGACTGCACTTTCTGCAATCTACTTTTGTGAGGTTCTTCAAGGGCTTGAGGTAGAGCTTGCCCTCTGTTCAAGAAGTCTCAGGAACAGCAAAGACTTCAAGCTCTTCTGGCCTCAGCACTGGGGACTGTGTGTTCTGTGCTGCAGCAGAGGAAAAAGCAACCCGACGCCGTCTACGACTCCGCTGCTGACGCCGCTGCTGACGCCGCTGCTGACGCAGCTGCTGACTCTGTGTCCTGAAGGCACTGCAGAGGGCACCGCCGTGACCCTGGTCTCACCGATGATGCCTGCTGATGCCGCCACCTAGCCGCTGCTCGCACCGCGACCTGTGGGCACCGCACTCTGCAACGCCTCGCTTCACGATGACGTCTTGGCCTCCCCAATGATGCCGTTCCATGCCAAAATCGATGCCGCTGCTTGCACCGTGGTTCGAGGGCAAAACTCGTAAAGTTACATGATGCACCGCTCTCATCCCGCACCGCAGCCTTGGCCTACCGATGCCGGCGCCATCGACTCCTGACAACAGTGCTTCAGCAACGACGATGCTGCTTGCACCGTGACCTGCCGCATTCACTTCGCACCGTGACCTGGGTTTCACCAACGATGCCATCTAAACATTTCTTTTTCCCAAGGACTCCTAATTATCGGTACCCTCTTCAGTTTAGTTCTTTGTTCTATTTTGTTAGCGCTGGGACGCTTTTGGGCAGCCATGCGCTTTATAAATCAAATTTCATTTCATTTCATTTCATCTGATGCCGCCACCGAGCCGCTGCTTGCACCTTGACTTGAGGGCACTGCATGCCACACCGCCGCACAACGTAGGAGCAGGGGAAACCCAATATACCCTTGGAGGCTTGGGCAGATCAAACAATGACAAGTAAAGGTGTCTACAGGGGATTTTGTTTCAAGAAGATTCTGTAATTATTTATTAAACCTGTAGGATTCTGAAATGTATTGGTAGTTGTAGGCGGTCGCCCAAGTCTGTGGGCATGTTGAATATTTAGTGGAGGTCTGTCTGGAAGACCAAGTAGTTTAGGAAGGAAGGATTTGAACAATTTGATAGGGGACATGACTTCTGTACCTTCAAGAGGTCCATAGATTCAAAGATTTTTCTTCTATTACAATTCTTAAGGTCTTCAATGTGTTTTTCAAGGGCGAGGAATTGTTTTTGAGGGGTGTTTACCATGAGCGAGGTTTCATTAAAGTGTGTAATTTGCAATTCCCCTGTGGAAAGTCTTTCTTCCATATGAGATCATCTGTCCCAGAGAAATTGTAACTCAGTGTTCATTTCCTCCATGTAGCGGCACAGCGCCCTAATCTGTCCTAGCAGAAGGTTGATGGATGCATTCGGCAAAGACTTTGTAGGGGAGGGTGGATCTTAGTCTCTTAGCTGATGCCTTCCCTGAATTTAATGTCGGAGAAGCTGTACTAAGAGAAGCAGAGGAGAAAGAAGCAGTGCCTTTATATGAGAACACGAGTCTTCCATGATGATAGTCTGGGAGATTGCAGACCTACAAATGTTTGAAGAGTGGCTTAGGTTTGGTCACTCTACTTATACACAAGTAGAGACTCTGAAGGCACAGGATTAGTACACGTAGGCAGTGGCGGCAGCCACATACAAAAAGTGGTTGGGTGGAAGGAGCACAGGAGGAGGCGCTGGGGGAACAAGGAACTTTAATAATAATAAAAATATTCTAAAAAATTAGATTTACCTTCTCATGGCCGCCTCCTGCATTGCTCCTCAGTACTGGGTCTTCCTTGTCACAACAGACACTGGGACTATGTCACAGACTCCCTGTCCAATCCCTACGCTGCAGAGCAGCACAGGGATTGGCCTAAGTGGGCTGAAAAGATGCTCCGCTCAGGTCAGGGAGTCTGTGGGGTTTCTCTAACTGTTAAATACAGCCGTGTTAGAGAAACATAAGTGTGCATGTGTGTTTTGTTCGGCCTGTGATGGCTGGCCAAACACACATGAGCACTTAGAGAGTGCTTCATGTTTGCTTCCCTCACTGCTCAATTGCTTTCCTCACTGCTCAATGTGTGCAGTTCATTTACAGGTGGTTACATTATGTTTTGTGACATCCTACAGCCTTTCCTTTATACTCCCTGTACCCCAGCAAGATTGTCACATAATTTCCTTTTACTTTTCTTTCTCTGACTAAAAAAGTGAGAGGAGTTAGTAAACACCAGTCCCCTTGTTAAAAAACATAAGCAGCAATTTGTCACAAAAAATATCTTGACATTTGATCTCTGTCTTTGAAGCATGTGTCAAGATAAATACAAAATTTAAAGGCATCTTAATTTATTGCTTGGACATTCGCAAAAAAATGGACTCATGATCCACCAGTGGGTCGCAAGCCAGCGTTTGGAAAACACATATAAAAGATAGTGGATATCTTTTAAGATCCTGGAATAATAAAGTTCAAAGACATGGTCATAAAATTTTGTTGAGCAGTGACTGTTTCATTTTTCCTTGTTTGATTATTTTGGGCTGCCCAGTGTCACAAAACCGCAGTGACAGTGAATGATGTGGACACCTTAAAGGTGGTTCAACTAAAGGATTGAGGGTGCAAGATCTATTTGTTAGAAAATGATTCATGGGTCACTGGAGTAGCATGCCCAATTAGAGTGGCCCAATGACCAAATGTTATTCCACCACCTTACCACGCAGAGGTGGCGCAAGCTTCTCAATTAGGATTGAAAAACGAGGTCTGTTAGCTCAGCAGCAAGACCTATATGACAGCAACTTTGTGAGATATTCATGTTGGATTCATGAAGCACCAGAGACAGCAAAGACTGGACGACTGAAAGAGAAGATCATGAAGGCGGGCCATTGGAATCAGTGCTTTAAATGGGAAAAAATAAGTGTAGGTACTCATCAAATTGAGCTAGGGGCGTGGCTTGTGGGCGGGATTAGAGGCTAGGCGAGACATGATGATACGAAGAAATTTCTATTGAGGATTCATTTTGCCCGTGCATTTCCTTTGATAGTAGTTTCAAGCTTCCCATATATGCGGATTAACAGCTGCATATGATGATAATGAGTGGTGTGAATACCTGCTGGGAGCAGGCCCTAAATCATAATAGAATGAGCTTTTAAATGAATGCAGTCAAGCCATCAACAGCACTATTCAGGCTAATTATCAGTGTGCCTCAGAACAAAAGAGAGTTTGGAATAGCAGCATTAATAACGCCAGTTGCAGGACATACCAAACATTTGAGAAAAGTATCAATATAAACAAAACGTGTTAACTCATTAAACAAAATAAATACCTAACACAATATGTTAAGATTTCCTTGTTTTGCAATATTTGCAGCTTCTCACTGTCATACAGTTTCTACACAGTTTCTACTTAGTTGCTTTTGGCACAATACTTCTAATACACACAGAAACAAGCAGACAATGTACACACAAAAGCATTTCACACATTTCTTTAAAACTACCTCCTAAGAGTGTCCAGACTCTTTTCCTCTCTGAGCTCGCTTTCTCTTTCACACTCAAACATACACAGAGGCAGGCAAACTCTCTCTCTCTCTCTCTCTCCCTCCCTCCCTCTCTCTTGCTCCCTTCTCCCTCTCCCAAAAAGGTTCTGGGATTGTTACAGCAAGCACAGTGTGAATGTGATTGACAGAGAAGGGCGTTAATGGGCCTTTCTCTATCAAACACAGCAGGGCTTGAAAATTCCATACAGGGACACCCCTTGCATAACGCACATGAGCCGCTGCTGAATCCTGCAGCAGTTACTCACCTATGAGCTAGAGAGGCAATTTGGCTGTCAGGGTGCCATACAGATCTGCTCCACTCTGACTGTCTCGAGCTCCGCAGCACTAGCACCAATTAGCTTACCTTCACTGAGTACCGGTACTCTCCTTAGCAGTGGAGAAGTGCCGGTACTCTGATCGGTAAAAATACTCAGTACCGGTGAGTACCGGCCCATTTAAAGCACTGATTGGAAGTCTTTAAAGTTTCAGGGGAGAATTTCTTCTGGTTTCAAAATCATAATAAGTTTTAGACCAATCACTTGATGAACCTATCATTTGCTTTGGTACAACTGGTCAACATTAATGAACCTAGCAGTATTTACTCCTGTCTTTTCTTCAAAGGGGTTTTGGTTAAACTGGCTCATCACTCTCCTCCCTGCTCTGCATGGACACAGAGTTGGAGCAGTCATATAAAGTTTCACTGCCAAGGATTAACATTGTACAACCTGTGCATAAAAAGAAAAGATGAAACCACGTTTTTTTAAATCCCACAAATGCATTTTTTGTTCTGTAAGGTTTTGTCACAGTATAAGAAACAGGCCAAGAAGCACTGCCATCATGGCGCTTTTCTGAAGACTGTGTTCTTGGCATGTATAGCTCCTAAGGAGCATTAAACACTGGTGGGGTGGTTGCGCACTCACCAATACGTTTTATGGAGCGAGTTGTGTCATCCAGCTGGTTGTTATTTAAGACCCAGGGGGATCGTCGTGTGTGGGATGGAACAGCTGGACCTCGCAGGGCTCTTTTTACTAACACTAACCAGAGTAATCACTTATTTTTTGCATCTGTGTCACACTGTTTATTTTCTACAGTCTCTGTATTTGTGATGGTCCTGCCTCGGATCCCTTCACAATCACTTTAACATGTGCTTCTTGGCTCAGGAATTTCTCTCCCTCTTCCTTCCCCCCAAGAGAAACATTCTCATAATAAAAACGGGGCCGTCTTCCTTCCTAAAACTTTGATTTGTGAGTTCTCAGATGGTTTGAATAGTTCGCACGCTATTGGTTGACAGGGTGGGGATTATCTTCATTGCAAACCTACTCCGAAGTCTTTACTCAGCTTTTCCTTCCTCAAGATTTGAGGAACCCTTTTCATTTTACAAAGAAAGGCACGAAAGTAGTTGGTGAAATAGTAGCTTCGTCTTGAAAGAAGCAATGTCTTATATTGTGAGTGGGTATTTGTGAGCAATGTGGGTCAGCGGCCACTCTGAGTGTACTTGTCCCATTTGTAAAAATTCGGATCTTTGTCTCTGGTGTTCTGAGAACCCTTAATCTGGACCTCCAAATTGAGAAATAGCTACCCTCTACACTTGGCGCTCAGTGTAGCGAGGCAAAGCAGTGCCCCAATGATAGAGGAATGTGTACCAGCAAGCCTTAACCCCTAAAACTCAATACCCCTCCATTATGGGCCTGAAACAGCAAGAGAGGTACATTAATAACAAGTTAGGCCTCCTTGCTTTGTCGTGATGTTATCATATAATTCGAGCGGAGAATATAAGCCCTTCCACAGAGACTCAGCACAGCAGCCTACAAACAAGAGGTGGGCGTAGTTCGCGAAGTAGCGCTACGCGTAGCAACGCAAAGTGCACTTCACACTACGCGAGCTACGTGTAGCACTACGCGAACTGCGTAGTAGCATGTTCGCACTGTGCAAGATGTCGTTTTCAATGATTGCACAGTGCGGACAAGCATCCGGCACTGTGCAATCATTGAAAACGGCATCTTGCACAGTGCGAGCTGTACTTTTCTGCAGCTCGAGTAGATTTTTACTCGAGCTGCAGCTTTCTCCACGCGGACTGGTAGTTTCTTATCGCGAGCGGTCGCGAGCATGTGCGACCACTTGCAATGAGAAACCTGACCTCCCCGCGTTAAGAATCTCGCCGGGAGGTTTATTTTCCATGCTCGCGATCGCGAACAAGGAAAAAGTCTCGCAAGGATGTCATTTTGCTTGCTCACGGTCGCCAATTTGACGTTGAGGACCGCGAGCAAGCAAAAAATGACCGCTGCACTACGCTACGCATGTTTGCACTGTGCTATGTGTTGTTCGCGTAGTGTGAAGTTGCGCAAACTTCGCTAACTACGTGAGCATAGCATAGATCTTTGCCCAGGGTTACTACTAACCTCTGAGAGCCTAACCACAATGGCCCATGCACACCTGAGCCTCTGGGTAAACCCCCCAACTCTAAAACTACATAATCTTCACACACTCCACGCCACATGTGACTTTCCCATCCTCAGGAGACAATGGACAGTATTCCCCACAACTGATCCGGGCTCCTCTCCCCTGTGGGAGGCGCCACTGCCTCAGGTGGCCTGCTAGCACAGCTGTACGGTTGCTGTGGTGCCTCTGCCGTCCTGGGACACCATGAGCCAATAATGTAAAATTGAGAAAGCCCAGCAAAGCTATGGAGCAAACTTCATGTATCTTTGATGCAGCTCTGGTGATTTCAAAACCTCCTCTTTCTTGTAAACAACACACACCTTCTGACGAGTACCTTTTTTATGAGAGACTGCCCCCACACCACATGTAGGGCAACTGTGTGTCTCCTTTTGACTGCCTCACTCCAAGGCAGCGATCCAAACAAAAAGCCATCCAAATGTTAAACCTCTGCGAGATTAATAAGTTCTGGACTCACTTCTCCACAGTAGTAAAAGAAGGTACGTTACTAGCTTTCACAATAAAGGCTATGTTTTAAATGTCGCATTGTTTAGGATATTGTTATGCCTGAATTCAAAACATAAACATGCATTAGAGAGGACATCAAAATGCAGAAGTAATTAAGGCAATAAAGTCTCCTGTGGAGATACTTCTCTGATGTTGAATTAAGATAGATAGATAGCTCTCCTTTCTCTACGAAGGGCCAAATTCAGACCATCTAAAAATGTTTTTAATGTGTTCAACTTTTCTCCAAGTGTGATCTGTGACCTTCACTATGCATGATAGGTCTCCTAACTATTTAACAATCCTTTCCAGACAACTACAAATGGTCTCTATGCGTCAGAGGGGAGACATATAAAATACACAATCTGAATGGACAAAGACGGCATAAAAAGGGAGCAGGAACTTGCAGTGTCTGTACTCTGAGGACCTGACTCAGTGGCGATTCCACCTTCACAGTGCAGCAAGTTCAGCCTTCCAAAAGAGACATCATGTCAGGAGCAAGTCAGCCTTCCAAAAGAGACATCATGTCAGGAGCAAGTCAGCCTTCCAAAAGAGACATGTCCATTTTTTTGTAATCCTGTCTGTGCAAAGCACTGTTACACCCTTTTGGTGGACAAATCTGTATAAAAACAAGCACTGCCAATGCCAATAGGTCTAGCTTATGAATGGACTCTCAGCCCAAACTTAAAATACATGTAGGCTAATGACTTACCTTCCTCCCATCTGTGCTGCTGCCAGAGAATAAATACAACATCAATTAACTATTTATCAGAGAGACTTTAATGTCATGTGTTTGCCCCTGAAAGTTCAACCTGAGGCAAATGAAAAAATAAACAAAATGATCACAGCAGTTTGGAAGGTAACCTTTGTTTACTGGAAGCACACAACCTCCCAATATGTGGGTGGAACCAAAGCACCCCTCCAGTGATGCTCACATAAATATCTGGCGACCGCTGAGCTGTCAAGCCAACTATAATAATTACAGAGTCGCCAATAGTTTATAGAAATTTTTGTTTGTATACCTTTTGGCCTCTGTTGACCATTCCACATTCAACCACTAACTTTGAGCCTGTAAAATCGATTAGTCAGAAGCATTGAGAGAGCTAACATGCTAACATTTACATCCCCCATTCAAACATCTTTGGCCAGATCCTTGGGCCCACTGAAGGGCCACAGAGAATAAAGGCCATTGCTGGTCAGGGCAAGGCTTCACATAGCAAGGACTTCATATATAGTACAGCCAATAGCTGCATAGGACACAGAGGATATGGCTGT
Organism: Lissotriton helveticus; assembly: GCF_964261635.1. Taxonomy (NCBI): domain Eukaryota; kingdom Metazoa; phylum Chordata; class Amphibia; order Caudata; family Salamandridae; genus Lissotriton; species Lissotriton helveticus. Next base: position 1,259,927,167 of record NC_136057.1, on the reverse strand, counting down.
CAAAAGTGTTCTTGGCAATCCTCTGTTTGATGCCAGTGATACTATCAATGATGATGTGTGAGTTTTTGCCCTGTCCATTAAGTGTGATGGGGTATGGTTGTGTAACGAACGGTTGAGTCGCTGGTATATTTTTTTTTGTTTGGTCATAACTATAGGATTTATATCAATTTAGAAGAGCATGCGGTCGTAACAGAGAACAGTAACTTCCACAACGCAGCTTTTTTTTCCCAGGAAACTAATGAATTACGAAGTCTTCTATACCTGAACTATAGTCACAATTTCAGTAGAAAAAGGCACAGTACACACAAAACTCTGCTTATGCACGACTCTTCCAACCACCATTTTCATCTCTGTCAGTAAACCCAAAATCTAAATGATGAGCCACACATAAATTGTAAATACATTTTCTGTATCTTGGTAGGTTAACGCCTTAACCGCGGCGGCAATTCCGCCGCGGTGTGGGCGTTCTAAAGGGTGGGCGGGGCTGCGACGACCAATGGTCGTTCGCAGCACCAGGGAGGGAGTGCTCCCGACAGCCGGAAGCACAGAAGGGGTTAAATCAGTTCAATTTGGCACTTTTCCCTTAACCTCTGCCTGCTTTAGGCTGAATTATTGCAAGATCACCTCAGTAATTCTATAATTGAGCTGTACATTTCGATTAAACAAAATGCAGACCATGTAAATATTGCTGCTTTAACGTACATTTGGGTATTTATATAGAGGTGAATAACCAAGTTTATTTTTACCAAGCATCGTATGTGTGTGTGTCTGTATATATATATATATATATAATACCCACACACACACATATATGACTCCCGAAACGCGTTGATGGATGTAACTCTAAATAAATAAATAAGCCAGAACTAACGATACCCTTGCTCGAGTGCCGGATGATTTCCTTGTGTGAGGAAATGGAATGGATATCCTATTTTGAATATATACATATATATATATATATATATATATATATATATATATATATATATATATATATATATATATATATATATATTACGCTCCATGGGGTTGTCCAAGTAGCGGGTAGCACCCGAGCCTGCGTGCGCCTTCCCCAAAGCGTTAGTTGGTATGGGCAGTTGCGTGTTTGAAATAGGCCCGACGCGTTTCGGAAATGTATTTTCCTCATCAGGGGCCAGCAGTAAAGTGCATGACGTCTACCATCTCCCTGTATGAAAACACATATTGTGCTTGTGGGAGATGTAGTCCATATATCCTGGATGGATGCACTCTCAAATTACTGCTCGTTCCAAGGCTCTACCATGAGCCCCAAACATCACTCCTGTCCTCATCCATCACGCAGCTCCACATACGAGACTCCTTGGATAGCGAGTCTCGTGGCCCCCGTTTCTTCGGGGTGGTGCAACCCAGCGGCAGGACCGCCGCTAATGTATTACGCTCCATGGGGTTGTCCAAGTAGCGGGTAGCACCCGAGCCTGCGTGCGCCTTCCCCAAAGCGTTAGTTGGTATGGGCAGTTGCGTGTTTGAAATAGGCCCGACGCGTTTCGGAAATTTATTTTCCTCATCAGGGGCCAGCAGTAAAGTGCATGACGTCTACCATCTCCCTGTATGAAAATACATATTGTGCTTGTGGGAGATGTAGTCCATATATCCTGGATGGATGCACTCTCAAATTACTGCTCGTTCCAAGGCTCTACCATGAGCCCCAAACATCACTCCTGTCCTCATTCATCACGCAGCTCCACATACGAGACTCCTTGGATAGCGAGTCTCGTGGCCCCCGTTTCTTCGGGGTGGTGCAACCCAGCGGCAGGACCGCCGCTAATGTATTACGCTCCATGGGGTTGTCCAAGTAGCGGGTAGCACCCGAGCCTGCGTGCGCCTTCCCCAAAGCGTTAGTTGGTATGGGCAGTTGCGTGTTTGAAATAGGCCCGACGCGTTTCGGAAATTTATTTTCCTCATCAGGGGCCAGCAGTAAAGTGCATGACGTCTACCATCTCCCTGTATGAAAACACATATTGTGCTTGTGGGAGATGTAGTCCATATATCCTGGATGGATGCACTCTCAAATTACTGCTCGTTCCAAGGCTCTACCATGAGCCCCAAACATCACTCCTGTCCTCATCCATCACGCAGCTCCACATACGAGACTCCTTGGATAGCGAGTCTCGTGGCCCCCGTTTCTTCGGGGTGGTGCAACCCAGCGGCAGGACCGCCGCTAATGTATTACGCTCCATGGGGTTGTCCAAGTAGCGGGTAGCACCCGAGCCTGCGTGCGCCTTCCCCAAAGCGTTAGTTGGTATGGGCAGTTGCGTGTTTGAAATAGGCCCGACGCGTTTCGGAAATTTATTTTCCTCATCGGGGGCCAGCAGTAAAGTGCATGACGTCTACCATCTCCCTGTATGAAAACACATATTGTGCTTGTGGGAGATGTAGTCCATATATCCTGGATGGATGCACTCTCAAATTACTGCTTGTTCCAAGGCTCTACCATGAGCCCCAAACATCACTCCTGTCCTCATCCATCACGCAGCTCCACATACGAGACTCCTTGGATAGCGAGTCTCGTGGCCCCCGTTTCTTCGGGGTGGTGCAACCCAGCGGCAGGACCGCCGCTAATGTATTACGCTCCATGGGGTTGTCCAAGTAGCGGGTAGCACCCGAGCCTGCGTGCGCCTTCCCCAAAGCGTTAGTTGGTATGGGCAGTTGCGTGTTTGAAATAGGCCCGACGCGTTTCGGAAATTTATTTTCCTCATCAGGGGCCAGCAGTAAAGTGCATGACGTCTACCATCTCCCTGTATGAAAACACATATTGTGCTTGTAGGAGATGTAGTCCATATATCCTGGATGGATGCACTCTCAAATTACTGCTCGTTCCAAGGCTCTACCATGAGCCCCAAACATCACTCCTGTCCTCATCCATCACGCAGCTCCACATACGAGACTCCTTGGATAGCGAGTCTCGTGGCCCCCGTTTCTTCGGGGTGGTGCAACCCAGCGGCAGGACCGCCGCTAATGTATTACGCTCCATGGGGTTGTCCAAGTAGCGGGTAGCACCCGAGCCTGCGTGCGCCTTCCCCAAAGCGTTAGTTGGTATGGGCAGTTGCGTGTTTGAAATAGGCCCGACGCGTTTCGGAAATTTATTTTCCTCATCAGGGGCCAGCAGTAAAGTGCATGACGTCTACCATCTCCCTGTATGAAAACACATATTGTGCTTGTGGGAGATGTAGTCCATATATCCTGGATGGATGCACTCTCAAATTACTGCTCGTTCCAAGGCTCTACCATGAGCCCCAAACATCACTCCTGTCCTCATCCATCACGCAGCTCCACATACGAGACTCCTTGGATAGCGAGTCTTGTGGCCCCCGTTTCTTCGGGGTGGTGCAACCCAGCGGCAGGACCGCCACTAATGTATTACGCTCCATGGGGTTGTCCAAGTAGCGGGTAGCACCCGAGCCTGCGTGCGCCTTCCCCAAAGCGTTAGTTGGTATGGGCAGTTGCGTGTTTGAAATAGGCCCGACGCGTTTCGGAAATGTATTTTCCTCATCAGGGGCCAGCAGTAAAGTGCATGACGTCTACCATCTCCCTGTATGAAAACACATATTGTGCTTGTGGGAGATGTAGTCCTTATATCCTGGATGGATGCACTCTCAAATTACTGCTCGTTCCAAGGCTCTACCATGAGCCCCAAACATCACTCCTGTCCTCATCCATCACGCAGCTCCATTCCATTCCAGCCGCACAATGATAAACATAATTGTGACGATCATGCATCTGCTAAAGACAGATAGCCTATATTCAGAATTGATATGAAGACTCAAGAATGGGCACGCAAAAGGAACCACAATAAACACACACCGAACTTCCCGCTGTGTATAATTGTCTTCACATCGAACACACATAAAGTTGAGTGCACTTCGAACAATGATTGCACAAGAAACTACATATCCCACAACACATTGCATGGGTCAAGGGTACAAATAAGGAAACAGATGAGGGACAAACTGTAAGAAACTGCAGTGAACAAGAACTTTGGTTCGAAACGCGTAGGCGAACACAGTTTTGAATAAAGAACTTTGAAATACTACCGAATGGAGTGCCGTCACTGCTTTTTTTCGTGGTAAAAATTAAACGGGATACTGCCCTGATACCGGCGACGGCACCAACTTATCCGAACAAATTACTCTGAGAGATGTTATTTAATACACATCCTCAATTGCAGATCAGTTGTCAAAGCATTCAACAAAAAACAGTAATGGACTTATTCTTATTGCCCAAGAAAGGAGGGGCGTGGGAAAGGAAGGACAGGTGAGGGAAGGGACTGTGATCAGGATAGTGCAGAAATTAGATAAGTTTCAAAGTAAATTACAAGTGGTCTCATATACATTTAGAGTTCAGTACCACACTGACATATATACATTGCCATTCAGATATTTCATATATTTACTATTCCTATCCCAATTACAAACTAACACAGCCAAAAATGATCTGTTATTGATGTGTAGGGACGAAAAAAGGGCGTGTCGACGTTTCGACCCCAAAGGTGTAGGCTGATTCCTGCCCTACTGCGGGGTCTTCATCAGGACAAGTGGGGGTGGGATGCCAGGGTAGTGAAGAAGGGCACCTATGAGTCAAAACAAACTATTCAGTATGGGGAATATCACATGCTACTCCTTAAAAAGGCTGTAACAGTCACACCATATTACCTAAAAGACCACACCGGATCGCGTGGCACCGTCTATAGTATATGATGGGCCAGGAGGCTCCAGTTATGAGAGAGAGAGCGTGAACCTAAAAAGAATTAGGCTTGAGTTAGAAATGTGGGCAATCACAAAGTACGTCACACATCACAATAAATTCACTTTCTTCAGAGCGTGCTTAAATTAAAAAGCATCAAGTAATACCCAGCCGGGTTAAAAACAGGGAAATCATCATACAAAAGAGGATGTACCAACCGAAGCACATCGGGATAAACCTACTTCGTAATGCCATATTAATAAACTACACTACTATGAAATCTCTGATATTCATAGTCAAAACTCCAGATGAGTGCGGGGTATCGGCTTAAGTAAGATATACCCCGTGATTTAAAGTAATGTCAGCAAACACAGCGATTCCAAATGCACAAGTTTATAATTACCTAAAGTTCACCGGCTCAAGCAGAACTTCAAAAGGAGAAATTTTCAAACAATCCTTTCCGTGGTGTATTTCAAATGCATTTTACGGCCTGAATAGGATGGAATGAGGCATTCATTAAAATAATGGCCTATACACTAAGATGCAATCTTAGTTATGCCGTATTGATAGTATCAGCCTATCTCACCGTAAAACGTGGCGGTGACATTCAATGTCAATACCGGACTTTAATCACGGGAAATGCGGCAGCCGATTCCGGGCTTCAATCACGGGAAATGCTGCTTGAATACTCGTGCGGGCTTCTCAAAACGAGTAGAAACCAGTGCACACCATCATGGTTATTTAAAGGTAGCGTGCGCGTGTATGTGCAGCAGCTAAATAACTGCTATTCTGTTAGCCAATGGTGATCCCCTTGTCATTTAGAAGAAAGACTACTCCCTTGTAGTTCAGGGCCGGCTCAAGTTAAACCCACTATAGCGTTGGAAGAAATTAAAACGCAAATCATATCATTTGCTCAATAAGTATTCAGGAGGATTCTAAATTGTGTTCCACCTGTATTTGAATTATTAAAGCTATTTCGACCACATTCATCAAAAGAGGTCGATACTTTATAGTTAATAAGGCTCAAAAAAAGTTGTTTTTTTTTTTAAATTCGTTGGTTGATATATGAATTCTACTATGGAACAGAAACCGGTCATGGGTAAACGATACGGAGATCTGATCGGGAGGCCGTCATATTGGAAGGTTGGATTGTTTCGACAATATACAATGAAGAATCTAATTTACTACATATGGCAAAAAGTTGAATTATAATCATAGGTACTAGACATAAGCTCACAATGTTGTGGCACATCATGGTAAGAATTCATTACATGATATTGGCGAAATATTTTATCACAGTAAAATTAAATCGCTGTAAAATTGAGTCACTAGGGGGAATGGTGTGGCTCCTTAGTTACAGAAGATTACATAGAAGATGGAGTAGTACAATTCAATTTTACCAATCTTAAAAGTACCAAAACCTCATTAGATGAAGTTACATCAGTTAGATTAATTCACTGGCGCTGAGTGTATGCCCATCTTTGTTGAAAACACATATATATTGAAATCGCATTCATTGTTCACAAGCTTACAAATACTAGAACATTTTATATACATTGTCGTTCTGTTCATCTGTACCGAACCTGTAAGAAAAAAAAAATCCATTCAGGAGAAAACACAATTCATATAAACAGTTAATGTAGACATGCTAACTGAGCATAGCTAGTGTCCTGTTCATTTAGCCCATGTTGTATAGTGTCCAAACGGTTCATCCATTTACTTTCCCTTAGGTCAAGGATAGCACCAATGTTACCACCCCTGGGTCCCAGGGAAACTTTTTCGAGGACCACCCATTGTATCTCTTCTACAGTGTGGCCGGCCCTTCTGTAGTGGTCTACCAGTGGCGCCCCAATGACCTCACATCTGATCCTACTTTGATGCTGGAGGATGCGTGCTTTGACTTTTGCTGTGTTTGTCCTATGTAGGCTAGGCCACATGGACACAGGATGCAGTACATGACACTGTTCGTGTTACAATTTGTAAATGTCTTTAGATCTATATTATGATGTTTATAATTGAACTGTTTTGTTTGTACACACATGGGGCAAGCTTTACAGTTTCCACATCTGTAATTGCCAGTCATAGTCGGTAAATTCCACATCGTTTGTAAGGATGGAGGTTCAGGAGTTTCCAGGAAAGAACACACCACATGATCCTTTACGCTTCTTGATTTTTTAAAAGAGTGCATAGGTAACTGCGATTGTCCAATCTCCTCGGACACTAATGGCCAATACTTGTTTACAATTTTTCGTATGTTGTTACTTTGTGTACAGTATGTGGTTACACAAATCATCCTCTCCTTACTGTCATCTTGTTTAGGCTGTGGGGTAAGAAGTTCATCCCGCGGACTATACCATGCCCGTTTCTGAGCTCTCCTAACAAGTCTCCGCGGATATCCCCTTTCTATCAACCTGGAACTGAGATCATCAGATTCTGAGAAATAGTCGTCTTTCTTGGAGCAGTTACGCCGTATTCGAAGGAATTGTCCCACCGGTAAATTGTCTCTCAAACCTCTGGGGGTGATGGCTATTATATAGTAATAGTGAATTCCGCTCAGCAGGTTTTCGATATAGTGTAGTTGCCAACTTATTATCTTCATGGAAGATCGTGATGTCTAGGAAATCCACTCTTTGTTGATTCGACTGCATAGTGAATTGAATATCCCCACTTTGCTGATTCAGCCATCGATAGAATCGGTTCAGGGTTTCTTCTGTACCAGTCCAAAGCATCAAAACATCATCGATGTAGCGCCGCCACATCGTGACGTGATCTTTGTAGGGATTGTTCTGGCTTAGCACAAATTTCCGCTCATAATCAGCCATATAAATAATGGCCAGGTCCAGCGCAAAGGCTGCCCCCATTGCGACGCCCTTGGTTTGAAGGCAGAAATTCCCTTGGAACACGAAGAAATTCTTCCTCATAGCGATAGTCAGGAGTTTAATGATAAACTCAGTTGGCACCACCATAGGTGCTGTACGACCATCAAGTGCCTCGCGCATAACCTCCAATGCCTCTACTTGCGGGATGCTTGTATAGAGGGACACTATGTCGCATGTCACCAAAAGTTGTTCATCAATGTGGAATTCCATGCCCTCCACCAGATTTATGGTTTGCATTGTATCCCTTAAGTATGTAACCGTTCCTTCAGCTAGCGGTTTCAAAAAAACATCTATGTACTTGCAGAGGGGCTCAAGAATTGATCCACATCCAGATACAATGGGACGTCCTGGGGGTTCTTGCATGCTCTTGTGGATTTTGGGTAGGGTGTATATTGTAGGAAGTCTCGGATCACTCTGATTGAGGTACTTAAATTCCAACTCACTCAAAAACCCTTGTTCTCTACCTGCTGTAGTCACGTCGAGGATCTCCAATGCCAGATCTTTAGTTGGATCCCTTCGTAGTTGTTCATAGCTTACTCCATCACCTAATTGCCTGAAGATCTCATGCTTGTATTTTTCCACATCCTGAATAACAATTGCTCCCCCCTTATCCGCTGGTTTGATAACTATTGTCTTGTTATCTCTCAGTGTGGTCAGAGCTCTTCTTTCATCGTGATTGACGTTCAATTTCGTATGTTTCTGTATTGACAAAACTTTGTCAACTTCATTTAGTACCATGCTTTCATATGCCAAAATCTGGTTGGGCATTGTGCTTCCTGGTGGTACAAAAGTGGAAGGTACTCTCAGTCCTGTAGTTGAGGGATTGTAGGAGGGAGAACTGTTCCTAAAAAAGTATCGTAGTCTAATTTTCCTAAAAAATTTCATCAGTTCATTTTTTTCAGAAAAACGATTAGGAAAAGACGTAGGTACAAAAGACAACCCCTTCGCAAGGATGTTGGTTTCATTCTCATTTAATGTATATGATGACAGATTGATAACCGGGCTGGATCTCCTCACTACCACCTGTACACCTTCCGGCGTGTTGCTATCTCTCCGTGGCTCTCCTGTGGGAAATGAACTTGCTTCTGGGTCTGACCCCGACCCTTGTCCCAATTGGGATTCTGGCCTCTGGTTGTTACTCTCTGCCAGTTCCCTCTGCCACGCGGTGGTCGCCATAGGCCCTCCCCTAAAAAAGGCTGGGGTTGATGAAAAGATCCCTGTGGTTGGTTCCAATTACTCTGGTAACCGTAGCCTGAGTTGGTGCCTGTCTGCTCGTTGTCACTGTCACCACTGTACGATGAATCTGAAAATGTGGTGAAATTCCTGCGTCCGCGGAAACCACCTCTCCCTCTTCCTGTGAAACGTCCTTGTGAGTCTTGTTTGTAGTGATCCTCGTTAAGATACGGGTAAGTATTTTTCTTTTCGTAATACCTGATGTCCTTGGCAAGTTTTTCAAGTTTTCTCTGTTGTGTGTTAGTCTCAAACTCTTTCAAGGTTTTAGCGAGTTTCTCCAGTGCTTCCTTGGCATTCGTCAAAGTTTGATCTCCAGCAATCTCTGATTTGAGATCAGCAATCTCCCGGGTTAATGTCTGAATCTGTTCTGCAGCAGTCTCCACTCCCAGCACCATCCAGTGCCGGGAGCAGTTGTTAGCTACAAAACTAAAACCCTCCTTAAACTTAGGCACATCCACAAAAATGGCCGGCTCGTTCTTAACCTGTAGGCCCACCGGAATGATGTTGGATTGCAGATATTTAGTCAGCAAATGACCATGTAAGCGTGTCCTAATCAATTTCTTTTCTAGTCTCTCCAGACGAGCTAATTTATCATTCAGTGTATAGTCAATGTTAGGCGTGTCAGATGATAGAAATTGGTTGGATCCATCCCTGATAAGTTGGTTGATATAGTCCTCAGTGTATGATAATGTCTCGCTCTCTACCATTATGTGAAATAATGGAAAATATATACAGTGATAGTTATTAAAAACAACCTTGCAGGTATGCACCTGCACAGATAATGTTATGAAGTAAGTGTTAACCCAACGGTACTGGGACCTGGGTAATCAATGTTATATATAAAGGGGTCCCAGTTGAAACAGTATTAGAGATACACAATTCACATGAAATAGGTATTTTTTCAAAAGAAACTTTCCGAACAAATTACTCTGAGAGATGTTATTTAATACACATCCTCAATTGCAGATCAGTTGTCAAAGCATTCAACAATAAACAGTAATGGACTTATTCTTATTGCCCTAGAAAGGAGGGGCGTGGGAAAGGAAGGACAGGTGAGGGAAGGGACTGTGATCAGGATAGTGCAGAAATTAGATAAGTTTCAAAGTAAATTACAAGTGGTCTCATATACATTTAGAGTTCAGTACCACACTGACATATATACATTGCCATTCAGATATTTCATATATTTACTATTCCTATCCCAATTACAAACTAACACAGCCAAAAATGATCTGTTATTGATGGGTAGGGATGAAAAAAGGGCGTGTCGACGTTTCGACCCCAAAGGTGTAGGCTGATTCCTGCCCTACTGCGGGGTCTTCATCAGGACAAGTGGGGGTGGGATGCCAGGGTAGTGAAGAAGGACACCTATGAGTCAAAACAAACTATTCAGTATGGGGAATATCACATGCTACTCCTTAAAAAGGCTGTAACAGTCACACCATATTACCTAAAAGACAACAACGGATCGCGTGGCACCGTCTATAGTATATGATGGGCCAGGAGGCTCCAGTTATGAGAGAGAGAGCGTGAACCTAAAAAGAATTAGGCTTGAGTTAGAAATGTGGGCAATCACAAAGTACATCCCACAGCACAATAAATTCACTTTCTTCAGAGCGTGCTTAAATTAAAAAGCATCAAGTAATACCCAGCCGGGTTAAAAACAGGGAAATCATCATACAAAAGAGGATGTACCAACCAAAGCACATCGGGATAAACCTACTTCGTAATGCCATATTAATTTATTTATTTTATTTATTTATTCAAAGTTTTATATAGCGCGAACAAGATCTTTACAGATATCAGAGCGCTTCACAATGACAGGGTAGGGGCAGTAGGAATGAACAGAGGTAGTGGGAGCAATGTAGTAGTCACTAACATGAAAGGATAATAATAACATACATAAAACATATCAATATACAGTCAGATAAACAAGTAATATGAGACGGCACAAGTCATTGATCCCACTACAGAGGTGTTCAGGTACACCTTGGGTGTGTGGAAGGCTTATACCAGTGTTTTAGTATAGTCATCAAGTAGAGGTATAGTGCCAAAGGACAAGGTGAGCATTGACACAAGGCAATGAAGAGTCTCTGATCCAGCACCTATAAGGTTCAGGAGATCTTGGCCAGAAGGATGGTTTTCACCTCTTTCTTGAAGAGTGCAGTGGAGGAGATACGCCTTGTTTCAGGAGGGAGTGCATTCCAGATCCTGGGTGCCATTCCTGAGAAGGAGCGCTTGTAGGTTTTCTCTTTCCGGAATCTACGGGGTTTCAGGAGTAGATTTTTTGAGCTTCTATTGGATCTCGAACCTCCTGATATAGACAACTTTTGAGCGAGGTAGTTGGGTGCATTGTGGTGCACGGCCGCGTGTGTCATAACTGCAATTTTTAGTTGTATTCTGGCTTCAAAAGGCAGCCATTTTAGGGACTTTAAGTCTGGGGAAATATGCGAATGTTTTCTTGAGCCAGTAATGAGTCTTGCGGCAGCGTTCAGGGAGGCTCTTAAGGGTGCTGTTGTGGATAGAGGGAGTCCACTGAGGGCCACAATTCCGTAGTCTATTCGAGGGATGACTAACGCTTGTACAGCAGTTTGGAAGTCTTCAGCAGGGAGGAAGGGTTTGATTTTCCTCAGTGTGTTGATTTGGAAATTAGCTGCTTTTGTGGCTTTGCTAACGTGCTGCTGCATGTTGAGCTTGGCGTCCAGTGTGATGCCCAGGGATTTCGCTGAGTCCACGATGGTGGGTTGGACATTGAGTGCTGTTAGGTTGTTGAGCCATGTTTGGGTGGTGGAAATTTTCGCCGGGGGTGAGATGAGAAGGAACTCAGTTTTCAGAGCATTTAGTTTGAGGTGATTATCGGCTAGCCAAGATTGAGTGTTAATAAGCGTGGAATTCAGATGTTTGATATCTTCCGGGGATTGACGCTTTAGGTACAGTTGTGTGTCGTCGGCGTACATATGGAATTGGACATTAGAAGCTTGGAGCAAGGTGGCGAGCGGTTCCATGACGAGGTTGAACAATGTGGGGGAGAGGGAGGATCCTTGTGGAACCCCTAGATCTGCAGGCACAGGTGAAGATAGCACATTGTCGATCTTGAACTTCTGAGACCGGTTGTGAAGGAAGGACGAAAACCATTTGAGAACCGTTCCCGATAGACCCATTCTAGTGCTGAGCAGCTCCAGCAAGTTCTCATGTTTGACCGTGTCAAATGCTGACGAGAGGTCAAGAAGGATGAGGAGGCAGGACTCATTCCGATCAAGAATTTGGAGGGCGTCATCAATTATGTGTGTCATAGCTGTTTCCGTGCTATGTTTCGCTCGGAAGCCTGATTGATGAGAGTTGAGGAGGTCAAATTGGTCAATGTGTCTTGTTAGTTGGAGTTGGACACATTTCTCCAGCAGTTTGGCCAGGGTGGGGATATTGGTGATGGGCCGGTAATTGTTTAGGTCAGACGGATCAGCTGTAGGTTTCTTGAGTATAGGCGTGACTTGCCCCACCTTGAGGGCGTCTGGAATGAAGCCTTGTTGCAGGGAGCAGTTGATTATTTTGGTCCAGAGAGGGAGGAGCAAGGGGATGAAGTCTTTTACAGCATTAGCAGGTAGAGGGTCTGTGAGGTGATTAGAGGGCTTCAAGGTGCCGAGCAGTTTGTGTATTGTTTCTTCCGAGTAGGTATCGAAGTACAGCCAAGATGCCATGTTTTTAGGTTGAGTGTTAGCCATTCTGGTGTGGTTGGGGAATCGGCTTACATCCATGATGAGGTCATTTTTTATGTTGTCAGTCTTTAGCTTAAAGAAAGCAGAGAAGTCTTCACAGTGTGAGGTGTCGCTTGTTGTGCTATTTGATTGTAAGGGTTGTGCCTTTGTTTGGGTCTTGATTAGTTCGAACAGTTTTCTTGGCCTGTTTTTTGCTTGGTCCAACTGGCGGCTGAAGAAGTCCAACTTTGTGCGCTTTATTTTCCTGAAGTAGGCATTTCTCTTGTTTTTAAGCCTTTTGAGGTGCAGTGCTGAAGGGTCCGCTCTCCAGGTGCGCTCTGCCATTCGCATCGAACGCCTGTCGTCGTTGAGTCTGTCGTCATACCAGGGGTTAGAAGTTTTGGTGGAGACTCTCTTCAGTTGCAGTGGGGCGACTTCATTGACTAATGTATTCATAGATTCAAGGTAGTGGTCAGTCAGTGATTGAACATCCGAGGCACCTGAAGGGGGAAGGAGGAGATTGCCGATGTGGGGAGGCAGGGTAGAGGGGTTGAGATTCTTCATGTCCCTTTTCCATGTTTTGGCTTTGATTGGTTGAGCCGGGTTAGGTTTAACTTTTTCATTGATAAAGAAGGTGATAATGTGGTGATCTGACCAGTCGCAGGGTAGAATCGTCTCCAGTTGTGTAGAATTCTCATTGGCAATGATGAGATCAAGTATCGAGCCTTTGTCGTGTGTTGGTCTATCGCATATTTGGGTGAGGTCAAGCGCATTAAGGAACGTTTTGAGACTATTCACCACTGTGTCTTTTCGATCGTTCCAGTGGAGATTGAAGTCACCCAGGTAGACTTGGGTGGTCTGCCGACCGGCATTGGAAGTGATCATGTCCATGAGTTGTTGGGTGAATATGAGATTGTCACCAGGCGGGTGATAGATGAGATGTAATGCACAAACTTGTTTGCCCTCGCTGGTGATGTCGAGGCAGAGGAGTTCACAGGAGGAGAGGGAGGGGGAGGGGATTTTAGTAACGGAGAGGTTGCTTCTAAAAATGCATGCAATTCCCCCGCCCGTCTTGTCCGAAGACCTGTCTAGCCTAATGATGTGATAGTTGGGGGGGACTAGTATGTCCATAATCGGGGTAGAGGCTTCAGTGAGCCAAGTTTCTGTTAGAATGGCTAGGTCCAGATCCCTAGCTGAGACGAGATCAGCGATGTCGGAGGAGTGTCTCTGGGCCGATCTGCAGTTGAGTAGGATGCATTTGAGTTTGGGGGAGAGAAGGGTGGTCGAGCTTTCTAGAGTGAGGGGAACTTTTCTGAGGTTGTTAGGGACGGAACCTCTGTTGTTGAGTGTTGGGAGCCTCAGAGGGTTTGTGAGAATTGTGGGTATGGGGATGTGCGTGCTGGATATGTGTTTTACCGGACCTGGGCCGTAAGAGCTTAGGAGAGAGCATAGGTCGCGGTCCGACAATGGGTTGGGAACACGGCGGGGGCGGTGGGAGTTGTTGCGAACGGGGATAGTCGGCCAGCGTGGATGTCGTTTGAGGCGAGGGTATGTAGGGCGGGTGCGTCCTTTGTAGGGTAGAGGGATGATGGGAGGTGGACTGGGCTGTGATGAGAGAAGGTCTTTGATTGCGTGGACATCTTTTTTGATTTGTAGAATATCCTCTTTCACTTGTTGGAGGGTGGGTAAAGTCAGGTCAGGGGGTGCATTGGGGATGGCGTAGGTGGTGAGAGCCATTGGTGAATGGTTGTGTAGTGAGCTGGAAAGCGGGCAGGGAATCGAAGGGGGGGATATACTAGCGTTGTTGGAATGTTCTGCGGTGCAAATGGGTGGGATGGCATTCAAAGAGTGGGCGTGTTTGTGGGCGGAAGTGGACGAGTGGAAGAGTGAGTGAGGCTGAAGACAGTGGGGGAGACCGGAGGGTAGTGAGGGCTGAGAATAGGAGGTGGGAGAGAGGGGGATGCTAAGGTAGGGGAGGTGGTATGTTCTGTGTGTGTTGTTGGGAGGGTGTGAGTGTCGTGGGTGGGAGTGGGGAGGGAGCTGGGGGGGGAAAGGTGTCCGCCGTGGGTGGTATGGGAGGGGGGGGTGGATAGACTCTGAGTGGTGATGTTGTCATATGGTGGCGTGATGTGGGTGAGAGTTGTTCTGTCAGGTGTGGGAGTGTCGTGGGTGAGAGTGGGGAGGGAGCTGGGGAGGTAGAGGCGTCTGTCGTGGGGGGATGGGAGGGGGGTTGATAAACTCCGAGCGGTGGTGTGTTCAGGTGACGTGTTGCGGGTTGGGGTAGTTATGTCAGGGAGGAGAGGGATAGGGGGGATGTGAGTGGGGGTAAAAGGGGTCATGTTAGAGGGGCGGTTAGTATAAGAAGTGGCGACATTTGTGTCTGTCCTTGGGGAATGTGGGGCGTTGACAGCAAGTGGGCCATTTACTGGGGTGCTGGGGGTGTCTGTCCTTGGGGAGTGTGGGGTGTTAACAGAAGGAGGGCCATTTACTGGGGTGCTTGGGGTAGAGGTGTTGTAGGTGGGGCCTGCGACGTCAGGGGTGATAGTGCTGGTGGAGATCTGGGTGGGAGTCCGCATATTGGAGAGGTGCTCTTTGAACTTGGGGAACAGGTTGTCTAGTAGTTCCAGGTTCTTGTCCGTGGATTGCATTAGGACAATCCCGTTGTTATAGATAGTAATGGAAGTCCTGCCAGGGAAGAGGTGGGAAGGTGTGATAGAGAGAGTTAGGCCATGAGTTGTTTTCCTGGTGGAGGAGACGGTGAGTAGGGTTAGGAACGCTTTTCTCCATTGGGCTCTGCGTGAGGTGTGGAAGATGATATCGGTATTCAGGGCTCCATTGCCCGGTGAGAAGTAGGTGTCGGCAAAGGGTGTTTCAGGGTGCGACCTCATGAAGTTATGTTTAAAACGTTTAGTGGCTTTTTTGGTGAGGGTGGAAGGGTAGTTAATTCTAAAAGTGTGCTTGCCGTTGCGCTCCATTTTAGAGGCTGTAATGTTGGGTGTAGGAGCTAGGGCGTCCTAAGTGACACTAGTGAGCATCCAAAAGAGATATGAGGTAGCGTCCAAAAGAGATATGAGGTAGTATGTATCTAACTCTAAATCACTGTATCTAAATACAATAATCACAATCAGACTCAGCAGTCATTGTAAACATGGACAGAATCAAAATCTAAATACAACAATCACAATCAGACTCAAAATACAACGAAAACAGGATGTAGGAAGTGGTAATTGGTGCAGTCCAAGGAGAGGCGTGGAATGGGTTCACCTTACCGCAAAGGATGGAGACAGAAATATGTGAAGGGAGATCGACGTAGAATAGGCATAAAAATACCGGTAGTAATAATACAGGTATGAGGTAGCATAGTAATAATAATAATAAAAGTATGAGGTAGCAGTATGAGGTAGCAGTTGGTGCAGTACTGAGATAGAGGAAGAAGGGTACAGCTTATAGCAGTGTATAGTCTAGAGGAGTAATATTAGTGATACACTAGAACAAGATACAGGTATACAGAGTGAAGAGATATGTAGTTTTTTTAGAAATATGAGGTAGTTAACGGTGCAATACTATATTGAAAGTGCGAGGGGGGTAATATACATAAGGGGTATAATATTAATGATATACCAGGTCAAAGTATATATACATAATACATGTGCAAAAGAAAAGCAGCAGGAGTCAGAGATGCTCCTAGTGAACAGCCAGAAATATATGAGGTATCCGACAGTGCATTAAGTACATGTAGAGGAGTAATACTGCAATGAACGGTAGACACTCGGTACTTGAGATTAGGAGAGAGGAGAGATAGGGTCAGACCACTCCAAAATGGCCGCCAGAGTAGAGGAGAAAGCTACGGCAGTCCTCTGTTAGTTTCTGTTGCTTTAGGCACAGGGAGGGCAGAGTCAGATTCTAGATTCTGTTTGAGCAAGACCAGATCCTCTCTTGCTGGGAGGGAGTCTTATCTGTAGTTTGGTCTGTGTGGGGGAGTCTAGGTGTGATTTAACAAAGCGATGTGGGGGGATAAAACAAAATACCTCTTTGTAGTTTCAGAAGTTTCTGAGCTGGTCAAGATGTCTGCCACCAGCGAGTAGATAAGACAGGGTTTTTTTCAGTCCTTTGTCTGTTGTTGTCTTTTTTGGAGATATCAGTTTCCTTTTCTGTTGAGGGCAGGTCGAGTTAGTCCAGCTTCTATGTTGGTGATTCCTTGTTTCTGCTTGGAAGGGAGGGGAGAGAGACTTATCTCCGTTTGTGTGATCCTTGATCTCGATGGAATGCAGCTATGCAGACATCTGGGTGGTGGTGAATTTATTACTCCTGCTATGGCCCCCGCCATTTTAGGCAGTGGAGACAATGTAGATAATGTCGGGCCGGTGAAAAATAAAAGTCTATCTTTTGGCGGCAGTAGCTCTTTAGCTCGCTATGTACACAGACCTTGTGTGGATTCAGGCGGTCGTTCATAAACACTCCTGGAAAAGGCTGGGAGAACTGCTGTTCTCTCTTGAGACTCCCCGTCTGTAGGTTCGCCCTCACGCTCCCATGCGTGTTCAGCCCGCTGTCCGCTATGCCACACCTTTGCCTCCCCGCACGGAGTTTCCCAATATCTCGAGGGGTGTGATGATAGGCCGGGTGGGGGGTAGGCCGGCTGAAGCCGGGTGAAGCCGGGCTCCCTTGGCTGCAGGGTGTATCTCGCTAATGTGCGGACACCCTCCCCGGAGCGCACAGCAAGTCACTGCGCTCCGCGGTCAGGACAGACAGGGCGCACAGCTCCCGGTGTGTGAAGCGTGGGACTTGGCCCGCAGCGGTCCACCAGGCAAAGCGCCCAACAGGACGTGGAAGCCCTTGCTCGGTCGCGCTCAGTCCGCCCCGTCTTCCAACATCTCCGCCACACTAGTATCAGGCGCCCACCTCCTCCGGCGCCGCCGTGCAGCGCAGGCAACCAGCCCCAGAGCGCACCACCAATCGGACGGGACAGGGCACACAGCAGCAGTCACTAGCAGTCCCGGCAGCTCGCAGGCAGGCAGACACCCTCGCAGTGAAGTGCTCACCATTCTCCGGCGCCAGCAGTGGTCTACTCCAGCGACGTCCCCTAGCCAACCACCGACCTCTCTAGGCACCAGTCACCCACAGCTGTCTCCAGGCAGCAGTCATCCGAAGAACGAGCTCCGCAAACTGGCCAGTGGAGAGCTCAGGGTCCGAGGCGGACAACGGGAACTGCTCGGTCCTCTCCTGCGGGTCTCAGTCTCCTGTGGGTCGGGGGTCCTCCGCACGTTTCCTTGAGCAGGTAAGCAAATACAGTTACTCTTTAAAACCAGTTACTTGTTAATCCAGTTACTTTTTGTGCAGGGATGCTCCGGTCGGTGTAGCTCGCTGCTGACGGGGATAAAAGCCAGAAATCTGGATCCCCAGCACAGGAGCTCTTACCGAGAGCTCTTACCCGGCGGCCATCTTGAGCATTTACTATACTAATAAACTACACTACTATGAAATCTCTGATATTCATAGTCAAAACTCCAGATGAGTGCGGGGTATCGGCTTAAGTAAGATATACCCCGTGATTTATTTTAAAAGTAATGTCAGCAAACACAGCGTTTCCAAATGCACAAGTTTATAATTACCTAAAGTTCACCGGCTCAAGCAGAACTTCAAAAGGAGAAATTTTCAAACAATCCTTTCCGTGGTGTATTTCAAATGCATTTTACGGCCTGAATAGGATGGAATGAGGCATTCATTAAAATAATGGCCTATACACTAAGATGCAATCTTAGTTATGCCGTATTGATAGTATCAGCCTATCTCACCGTAAAACGTGGCGGTGACATTCAATGTCAATACCGGACTTTAATCACGGGAAATGCTGCAGCCGATTCCGGGCTTCAATCACGGGAAATGCGGCTTGAATACTCGTGTGGGCTTCTCAAAACGAGTAGAAACCAGTGCACACCATCATGGTTATTTAAAGGTAGCGTGCACGTGTATGTGCAGCAGCTAAATAACTGCTATTCTGTTAGCCAATGGTGATCCCCTTGTCATTTAGAAGAAAGACTACTCCCTTGTAGTTCAGGGCCGGCTCAAGTTAAACCCACTATAGCGTTGGAAGAAATTAAAACGCAAATCATATCATTTGCTCAATAAGTATTCAGGAGGATTCTAAATTGTGTTCCACCTGTATTTGAATCATTAAAGCGATATCGACCACATTCATCAAAAGAGGTCGATACTTTATAGTTAATAAGGCTCAAAAAAAGGTTTTTTTTACAAATTCGTTGGTTGATATATGAATTCTACTATGGAACAGAAACCGGTCATGGGCTGAGTGTATGCCCATCTTTGTTGAAAACACATATATATTGAAATCGCATTCATTGTTCACAAGCTTACAAATACTAGAACATTTTATATGTACTTATTGAGCAAATGATATGATTTGCGTTTTAATTTCTTCCAACGCTATAGTGGGTTTAACTTGAGCCGGCCCTGAACTACAAGGGAGTAGTCTTTCTTCCAAATGACAAGGGGATCACCATTGGCTAACAGAATAGCAGTTATTTAGCTGCTGCACATACACGCGCACGCTACCTTTAAATAACCATGATGGTGTGCACTGGTTTCTACTCGTTTTGAGAAGCCTGCACGAGTATTCAAGCCGCATTTCCCGTGATTGAAGCCCGGAATCGGCTGCCGCATTTCCCGTGATTAAAGTCCGGTATTGACATTGAATGTCACCGCCACGTTTTACGGTGAGATAGGCTGATACTATCAATACGGCATAACTAAGATTGCATCTTAGTGTATAGGCCATTATTTTAATGAATGCCTCATTCCATCCTATTCAGGCCGTAAAATGCATTTGAAATACACCACGGAAAGGATTGTTTGAAAATTTCTCCTTTTGAAGTTCTGCTTGAGCCGGTGAACTTTAGGTAATTATAAACTTGTGCATTTGGAATCGCTGTGTTTGCTGACATTACTTTTAAAATAAATCACGGGGTATATCTTACTTAAGCCGATACCCCGCACTCATCTGGAGTTTTGACTATGAATATCAGAGATTTCATAGTAGTGTAGTTTATTAATATGGCATTACGAAGTAGGTTTATCCCGATGTGCTTTGGTTGGTACATCCTCTTTTGTATGATGATTTCCCTGTTTTTAACCCGGCTGGGTATTACTTGATCCTTTTTAATTTAAGCACACTCTGAAGAAAGTGAATTTATTGTGATGTGGGACGTACTTTGTGATTGCCCACATTTCTAACTCAAGCCTAATTCTTTTTAGGTTCACGCTCTCTCTCTCATAACTGGAGCCTCCTGGCCCATCATATACTATAGACGGTGCCACGCGATCCGGTGTGGTCTTTTAGGTAATATGGTGTGACTGTTACAGCCTTTTTAAGGAGTAGCATGTGATATTCCCCATACTGAATAGTTTGTTTTGACTCATAGGTGCCCTTCTTCACTACCCTGGCATCCCACCCCCACTTGTCCTGATGAAGACCCCGCAGTAGGGCAGGAATCAGCCTAGACCTTTGGGGTCGAAACGTCGACACGCCCTTTTTTCGTCCCTACCCATCAATAACAGATCATTTTTGGCTGTGTTAGTTTGTAATTGGGATAGGAATAGTAAATATATGAAATATCTGAATGGCAATGTATATATGTCAGTGTGGTACTGAACTCTAAATGTATATGAGACCACTTGTAATTTACTTTGAAACTTATCTAATTTCTGCACTATCCTGATCACAGTCCCTTCCCTCACCTGTCCTTCCTTTCCCACGCCCCTCCTTTCTTGGGCAATAAGAATAAGTCCATTACTGTTTATTGTTGAATGCTTTGACAACTGATCTGCAATTGAGGATGTGTATTAAATAACATCTCACAGAGTAATTTGTTCGGAAAGTTTCTTTTGAAAAAATACCTATTTCATGTGAATTGTGTATCTCTAATACTGTTTCAACTGGGACCCCTTTATATATAACATTGATTACCCAGGTCCCAGTACCGTTGGGTTAACCCTTACTTCCTAACATTATCTGTGCAGGTGCATACCTGCGAGGTTGTTTTTAATAACTATCACTGTATATATTTTACATTATTTCACATAATGGTAGAGAGCGAGACATTATCATACACTGAGGACTATATCAACCAACTTATCAGGGATGGATCCAACCAATTTCTATCATCTGACACGCCTAACATTGACTATACACTGAATGATAAATTAGCTCGTCTGGAGAGACAAGAAAAGAAATTGATTAGGACACGCTTACATGGTCATTTGCTGACTAAATATCTGCAATCCAACATAATTACGGTGGGCCTACAGGTTAAGAACGAGCCGGCCATTTTTGTGGATGTGCCTAAGTTTAAGGAGGGTTTTAGTTTTGTAGCTAACAACTGCTCCCGGCACTGGATGGTGCTGGGAGTGGAGACTGCTGTAGAACAGATTCAGACATTAACCCGGGAGATTGCTGATCTCAAATCAGAGATTGCTGGAGATCAAACTTTGACGAATGCCAAGGAAGCACTGGAGAAACTCGCTAAAACCTTGAAAGAGTTTGAGACTAACACACAACAGAGAAAACTTGAAAAACTTGCCAAGGACATCAGGTATTACGAAAAGAAAAATACTTACCCGTATCTTAACAAGGATCACTACAAACAAGACTCACAAGGACGTTTCACAGGAAGAGGGAGAGGTGGTTCCCGCGGACGCAGGAATTTCACCACATTTTCAGATTCATCGTACAGTGGTGACAGTGACAACGAGCAGACAGGCACCAACTCAGGCTACGGTTACCAGAGTAATTGGAACCAACCACAGGGATCTTTTCATCAACCCCAGCCTTTTTTAGGGGAGGGCCTATGGCGACCACCGCGTGGCAGAGGGAACTGGCAGAGAGGAACAACCAGAGGCCAGAATCCCAATTGGGACAAGGGTCGGGGTCAGACCCAGAAGCAAGTTCATTTCCCACAGGAGAGCCACGGAGAGATAGCAACACGCCGGAAGGTGTACAGGTGGTAGTGAGGAGATCCAGCCCGGTTATCAATCTGTCATTATATACATTAAATGAGAATGAAACCAACATCCTTGCGAAGGGGTTGTCTTTTGTACCTACGTCTTTTCCTAATCGTTTTTCTGTAAAAACTGAACTGATGAAATTTTTTAGGAAAATTAGACTACGATACTTTTTTAGGAACAGTTCTCCCTCCTACAATCCCTCAACTACAGGACTGAGAGTACCTTCCACTTTTGTACCACCAGGAAGCACGATGACCAACCAGATTTTGGCATATGAAAGCATGGTACTAAATGAAGTTGACAAAGTTTTGTCAATACAGAAACATACGAAATTGAACGTCAATCACGATGAAAGAAGAGCTCTGACCACACTGAGAGATAACAAGACAATAGTTATCAAACCAGCGGATAAGGGGGGAGCAATTGTTATTCAGGATGTGGAAAAATACAAGCATGAGATCTTCAGGCAATTAGGTGATGGAGTAAGCTATGAACAACTACAAAGGGATCCAACTAAAGATCTGGCATTGGAGATCCTCGACGTGACTACAGCAGGCAGAGAACAAGGGTTTTTGAGTGAGTTGGAATTTAAGTACCTCAATCAGAGTGATCCGAGACTTCCTACAATATACACCCTACCCAAAATCCACAAGAGCATGCAAGAACCCCCAGGACGTCCCATTGTATCTGGATGTGGATCAATTCTTGAGCCCCTCTGCAAGTACATAGATGTTTTTTTGAAACCGCTAGCTGAAGGAACGGTTACATACTTAAGGGATACAATGCAAACCATAAATCTGGTGGAGGGCATGGAATTCCACATTGATGAACAACTTTTGGTGACATGCGACATAGTGTCCCTCTATACAAGCATCCCGCAAGTAGAGGCATTGGAGGTTATGCGCGAGGCACTTGATGGTCTTACAGCACCTATGGTGGTGCCAACTGAGTTTATCATTAAACTCCTGACTATCGCTATGAGGAAGAATTTCTTCGTGTTCCAAGGGAATTTCTACCTTCAAACCAAGGGCGTCGCAATGGGGGCAGCCTTTGCGCCGGAGCTGGCCATTATTTATATGGCTGATTATGAGCGGAAATTTGTGCTAAGCCAGAACAATCCCTACAAAGATCACGTCACGATGTGGCGGCGCTACATCGATGATGTTTTGATGCTTTGGACTGGTACAGAAGAAACCCTGAACCGATTCTATTGATGGCTGAATCAGCAAAGTGGGGATATTCAATTCACTATGCAGTCGAATCAACAAAGAGTGGATTTCCTAGACATCACGATCTTCCATGAAGATAATAAGTTGGCAACTACACTATATCGAAAACCTGCTGAGCGGAATTCACTATTACTATATAATAGCCATCACCCCAGAGGTTTGAGAGACAATTTACCGGTGGGACAAATCCTTCGAATACGGCGTAACTGCTCCAAGAAAGACGACTATTTCTCAGAATCTGATGATCTCAGTTCCAGGTTGATAGAAAGGGGATATCCGCGGAGACTTGTTAGGAGAGCTCAGAAACGGGCATGGTATAGTCCGCGGGATGAACTTCTTACCCCACAGCCTAAACAAGATGACAGTAAGGAGAGGATGATTTGTGTAACCACATACTGTACACAAAGTAACAACATACGAAAAATTGTAAACAAGTATTGGCCATTAGTGTCCGAGGAGATTGGACAATCGCAGTTACCTATGCACTCTTTTAAAAAATCAAGAAGCGTAAAGGATCATGTGGTGTGTTCTTTCCTGGAAACTCCTGAACCTCCATCCTTACAAACGATGTGGAATTTACCGATTATGACTGGCAATTACAGATGTGGAAATTGTAAAGCTTGCCCCATGTGTGTACAAACAAAACAGTTCAATTATAAACATCATAATATAGATCTAAAGACATTTACAAATTGTAACACGAACAGTGTCATCTACTGCATCCTGTGTCCATCTGGCCTAGCCTACATAGGACAAACACAGCAAAAAGTCAAAGCACGCATCCTCCAGCATCAAAGTAGGATCAGATGTGAGGTCATTGGGGCGCCACTGGTAGACCACTACAGAAGGGCCGGCCACACTGTAGAAGAGATACAATGGGTGGTCCTCGAAAAAGTTTCCCTGGGACCCAGGGGTGGTAACATTGGTGCTATCCTTGACCTAAGGGAAAGTAAATGGATGAACCGTTTGGACACTATACAACATGGGCTAAATGAACAGGACACTAGCTATGCTCAGTTAGCATGTCTACATTAACTGTTTATATGAATTGTGTTTTCTCCTGAATGGATTTTTTTTTTCTTACAGGTTCGGTACAGATGAACAGAACGACAATGTATATAAAATGTTCTAGTATTTGTAAGCTTGTGAACAATGAATGCGATTTCAATATATATGTGTTTTCAACAAAGATGGGCATACACTCAGCCCTAGTGAATTCATCTAACTGCTGTAACTTCATCTAATGACGTTTTGGTACTTTTAAGAGTGGTAAAATTGAATTGTACTACTCCATCTTCTATGTAATCTTCTGTAACTAAGGAGCCACACCATTCCCCCTAGTGACTCAATTTTACAGCGATTTAATTTTACTGTGATAAAATATTTCGCCAATATCATGTAATGAATTCTTACCATGATGTGCCACAACATTGTGAGCTTATGTCTAGTACCAATGATTATAATTCAACTTTTTGCCATATGTAGTAAATTAGATTCTTCATTGTATATTGTCGAAACAATCCAACCTTCCAATATGACGGCCTCCCGATCAGATCTCCGTATCGTTTACCCATGACCGGTTTCTGTTCCATAGTAGAATTCATATATCAACCAACGAATTTAAAAAAAAAAAACTTTTTTTGAGCCTTATTAACTATAAAGTATCGACCTCTTTTGATGAATGTGGTCGAAATAGCTTTAATAATTCAAATACAGGTGGAACACAATTTAGAATCCTCCTGAATACTTATTGAGCAAATGATATGATTTACGTTTTCATTTCTTCCAACGCTATAGTGGGTTTAACTTGAGCCGGCCCTGAACTACAAGGGAGTAGTCTTTCTTCTAAATGACAAGGGGATCACCATTGGCTAACAGAATAGCAGTTATTTAGCTGCTGCACATACACGCGCACGCTACCTTTAAATAACCATGATGGTGTGCACTGGTTTCTACTCGTTTTGAGAAGCCTGCACGAGTATTCAAGCCGCATTTCCCGTGATTGAAGCCCGGAATCGGCTGCCGCATTTCCCGTGATTAAAGTCCGGTATTGACATTGAATGTCACCGCCACGTTTTACGGTGAGATAGGCTGATACTATCAATACGGCATAACTAAGATTGCATCTTAGTGTATAGGCCATTATTTTAATGAATGCCTCATTCCATCCTATTCAGGCTGTAAAATGCATTTGAAAAACACCACGGAAAGGATTGTTTGAAAATTTCTCCTTTTGAAGTTCTGCTTGAGCCGGTGAACTTTAGGTAATTATAAACTTGTGCATTTGGAATCGCTGTGTTTGCTGACATTACTTTTAAAATAAATCACGGGGTATATCTTACTTAAGCCGATACCCCGCACTCATCTGGAGTTTTGACTATGAATATCAGAGATTTCATAGTAGTGTAGTTTATTAATATGGCATTACGAAGTAGGTTTATCCCGATGTGCTTTGGTTGGTACATCCCCTTTTGTATGATGATTTCCCTGTTTTTAACCCGGCTGGGTATTACTTGATGCTTTTTAATTTAAGCACGCTCTGAAGAAAGTGAATTTATTGTGATGTGGGACGTACTTTGTGATTGCCCACATTTCTAACTCAAGCCTAATTCTTTTTAGGTTCACGCTCTCTCTCTCATAACTGGAGCCTCCTGGCCCGTCATATACTATAGACGGTGCCACGGGATCCGGTGTGGTGTTTTAGGTAATATGGTGTGACTGTTACAGCCTTTTTAAGGAGTAGCATGTGATATTCCCTATACTGAATAGTTTGTTTTGACTCATAGGAGCCCTTCTTCACTACCCTGGCATCCCACCCCCACTTGTCCTGATGAAGACCCCGCAGTAGGGCAGGAATCAGCCTAGACCTTTGGGGTCGAAACGTCGACACGCCCTTTTTTCGTCCCTACCCATCAATAACAGATCATTTTTGGCTGTGTTAGTTTGTAATTGGGATAGGAATAGTAAATATATGAAATATCTGAATGGCAATGTATATATGTCAGTGTGGTACTGAACTCTAAATGTATATGAGACCACTTGTAATTTACTTTGAAACTTATCTAATTTCTGCACTATCCTGATCACAGTCCCTTCCCTCACCTGTCCTTCCTTTCCCACGCCCCTCCTTTCTTGGGCAATAAGAATAAGTCCATTACTGTTTTTTTTTTTAATGCTTTGACAACTGATCTGCAATTGAGGATGTGTATTAAATAACATCTCTCAGAGTAATTTGTTCGGAAAGTTTCTTTTGAAAAAATACCTATTTCATTTGAATTGTGTATCTCTAATACTGTTTCAACTGGGACCCCTTTATATATAACATTGATTACCCAGGTCCCAGTACCGTTGGGTTAACCCTTACTTCATAACACACGGCACCAACTTATCAGCGCTCCCTCTACAACAGGACAATTGGTGGAATAGTAAATAAATAGAGGAGAGGCCGGCACAGACTCCGTAAAAAAGTTTCAGAAACGACGAGTAAGCGTGGAAGCAAAGTGGATATGAAATGCTTTGGAAAGCTGAACTTACTTTGAAACAAACCCAATTTCAAGCGGAAGAAAAAATAAACAACACACCATCCCGCCACGAACTGGTCGAGCGTTGACGTGCTGGGTCGGAGGACACGGACATGTTCGGGAGTCTCTCAGGTAAGCAATTGATAGTGGGTGTATGTTGTCGAAGTGGGGAAAAGAAGAGGTATTTAATCGACCACTGGTAGTCGGATGTATGAATATTAAACAAACTCGACAAATATAACCCCATTCGGTAGTGAGAAAGCAACTGTGATAAGGAGTCGAAGTGAAAGGCTCCATGAACTAACGAACGAACCACTTAATGCTAACAGTCTGTCCCGACGCAAAAGCTTAAAAATATCGGAAATACGTTGCAACCCAGAAACCAATTGAACAAATTGCCATTGATAATGGAAGAACGCAGAGCCAAGAGACTGAACAAAGCGGAAACCATGTTCCAGAGAAGCACAGGAATCAAAAAACGTAGAGAAGATGCGGCAAAAGATACACAAACAACCACAAGCAATGTTAAGCAACTATTCTTGTAATTGGAAAAACTAATGCGCAAGGAGATCTCGAGGTCATGGGAAATAATAACAATGGAGAAATACATAGAATGTAATATGGTTCCTCGAGGATTACGCATATTTACGCTCACGAACCATCCCGATACAAAACCGGAGATGCTCGAAGAATGGGGGCGAAACAACATGGAGTGCTCTCGGAACATGATGCTGATAGTGATTAAATATGCGCGACAGGAGGTGGATGAGTTGCATCAGAAAATATCTGAAATCGAGAGTCAAATAACTGCATTAAAAAATGATATCGATATGGCCAAGAAACTGAGGGCCGATATGGAAAAGAATCTAGACAAACATGAAGAGGAGGTGCAAAATAGAAAACAAAGAAAATTCCGCAGAGATGAGGACGATTATGAATTTGGCATGATTTTAACTTTTGCAAAAAAATATGACGTCGTCAAACAACAGTGGAAAAATACTGGCGCTTCAACCCAGCCATCAGCCAGCGAAACGGAATCAGACCCGAGTGATGGGGAACAGAGATCAAGAGGGGCAATGAAGTTTTCTTTTTTAGACGAGCTAAAGCTGTTACATCAAGAACAGCAGGCACCCAAAGGAAGACCATCGACCCGAGGCACAAATCGGACAAGAGCGAGAGGCAGGGGATTCTTTCAACAAGCAAATCAATCCGCAAAACAAGGAGATGCCGGAAATCAAAGCGGCGGGTACAATTTGAGAAACCGTACGATAATGAGAAAATAACCCTGGACTCCCAACAATCAAAGAAATCCCCTGACTTAGTAATAAATCTCTCAAGATACACCCTAACTGAAAGCGAAAGGAATCTGCTTAATAAGGGACTATCGTTCTGTCCAAAAATACATCATGACATCATAGATACTAAAATTGACTTGTACAAATATATACGCAAATTGAAGCTGAAAAAACATTTAAAAAACTTTCCTGGAACGAAGGTGGTGAATACCAACAAAGATGGGCTGAATGATGACCCACAACATTTCAAGGTGGCAGAAATACCTCAGCTACGAGTAGCATAAGAACTGTCAAACGAGACACGGCATCCCAAACAACAGACACACAAATTCTACACGAAATGGGATTTGAAGCCGGAAAAAGGCCAGCCACAAATTTTAAGGGGAAATCGAAATTTTGTCCCACCCTATACTCAGGCAACAAGATAGACATCTTCTATGATCTGGTCTTAGGGGATTTGGAAAGAATGCGTAGCGGTAGCGCACCAACTGGAAACAAAGAAAATCTAAATAAAAATGAATGCTTGGGAATTCAAACTTTGAAAAACAATAACACCATTGAGATCAAGCCCGCCGACAAAGGTGGGAATATAGTCATCATGGAGAGGAATGACTATATAGAGGAAGCATTACGACAACTGGGCGATACAAAGAATTATAACATCTTACAGTCAAATCCAACCGAGGACCTCACAAGGGATCTACAGATCCAACTTGATATGTGGAAACATGAAGGTCTAATAACGGAAGAAGAAAGCAAATTTATTATGGTGGAAAATCCTATCACACCCACCATTTATTTTCTCCCGAAAGTTCATAAGACTCTCAACAAACCTCCGGGCAGACCTATAATATCAAGTTGTGGGAGCCTATATGAGAATATTTCGACATATGTGGATCACTTCATCGCCCCCATAGTGCCATCATTGACCTCCTATCTAAAAGATATAAGCGATTTTTTGCGTATTTTAATGGACACAATGGCAATCCACCTACCTTCTGGTGACAATCGATGTCATCTCTCTATATACATCAATTGACCATGAAATTGGAATCAAAGCTATTCAATATTTCCTTCAACAATGACCAACAACCGAATACAAACACTCGAAAATGCTGATTGAAATGATCAGAATGTGTCTATATAACAACATTTTTCTATTCAATAAAAAGGTGTATGTGCAGAGCTGCGGGACTGCCATGGGGGTTTCCTTCTCCCCGAGCTACGCTAATCTCATGATGGGGTGGTGGGAGAGGTGCGTGGCATGGGGAGAGGGAAACGAACCACACATGGCTAATGTGGCGCTGTGGCTGCGCTTTATCGATGATTTATTTCTCCTATGGAAGGGTACGGAAGCAGAATTTAAGATATTCTTTGACAAATTGAACAACAACAATGTAGGACTGAAATTCACGTACAACATAAGTGCAAAGGAAGTAGAATTCCTGGACACCAAAGTTTACGTCAAAAATAGAAAAATTCAGACAACAACACACAGGAAGAAAACTGCTACAAACAGTCTACTACATGGCCAGAGCTTTCACCCTGAGAAACTGAAAAAGAGCATACCGTACGGGGAACTCTTAAGAATGAAGAGAAACTGTTCGGAAACAAGTGATTGTCAATTCAAATGACAATTTACAACCGTGACCAAGTTATCAGGGGATAACGAAACGCGTCGGTTTCTTTGGTTATGACCTGGGAGTTTGCCTTGTTTCTGATGTAACAAGAAATAAAGAAGATTTGTGGATTAAGTTAAATCCAGCGAGTGTGAGATTCATTACCCTCTTCTCAGGAGAGGGTGTTTGTGGACATTAATTCGGCAAGGCTCTGCCGAGAATCGCGCACCGGAAGGAGAAGCACCATGGGTCCGGAGCTTGGAGCTATCTTTGTTGGGATATATCTGTATTACCTACTGGCAGTCGCCAGTAGGTAGTTATAGTTAGGATCTTGTTTCTATTCAAAAAGCTTTTTTTCTTTTCCCAATAACTTTGGCGCAGGTTGACGAATCTTCGCAAAATTTTCAAAACTAGTGGGGCGCTCTGGTCACCTCCTATCTTGAAAGCTTGGGGGTGATTCTTCAAGTGGGGCCAGAGAAAAAAGGGGGTCCCAAAGCATGTTCTCCAGGTACCTCCAGTATGCGCATGGGAGCTGCGTTGCAGAGAGGTGTTCAGAGGCCACGCCTCTTTTTGCACCTCTCTGCAACACAGCTCTGTGGCGCTTACTGGAGGTACCTTGTGGGTTATTGGACCCCAGGGACCATCAGGATTCAAGGGGACTTAATCTCCAAACATAAATTGCGCCACGGGGCGCGTTTGCCCAGTGGTGAAGGGAGGGGGCGGGGCCTGAGGTGACATGTGTGCAAACACGCCCTGTGGAGCGTTTTAAGTTGGGGAATTAATTCCTCTTCAATGCTGAGGGTCCCTGGGGGCCAACAACCCCACTAGGTACCTCCGGTAAGCGCCACTGCACTGTGTTGCAGAGAGGTGGGCCAGGCCATGCCCCTTTTTACCTCTCTCTGCAATGCAGCTCTGTGGCGCTTACTGGAGGTACCTGGTTGGCTAGTTGGACCCCAGGGACCGTCAGGATTCAAGGGGACTTAATCTCCCAAATTAAAACGGCCACAGGGCGTGTTTGCACACATGTCACCTCAGGCCCCCCTCCCTTCACCACTCCAAACGCGCCCCATAGCGCGTTTTAAGAGGTAGTTTTAATCCCCCTGCTCTATTATGTACTAGGGCCTTACAGAGGAGGTCATGCTAATCATAGGAGTACCCCAACGCATAGTGTTCCCTAGTGTATGTAGGTGTTTTCACTGTATTCTCAGTGTCTTTTAGCATAGCACTGGCTCTAGGCCTGGTTAGTCAGAGTCAGTTACCACTAGTACCCGTCTGAAAAAGTTGTGGGCACAGGATGATTTTGCAACAAGGCCTCTTTCTGCTCCTCTGTTGGTTCTTTCTGCACATGTCTTGCTTCTTCCTGCACTTTTCTTCGTCTTTGTGGACTTCTTTCTCCATTTCTTTTGCTTCTTTCTGTGCGTTTTTTCTTCTTTCTTCATATGTCTTACCTCCGTAGGCATAGTTAGAAACTAGCATTTGAAAAACCTTTGAAATTCACTGAAAAAGACATAGGTTTGAGGCACGTTATAGTTAGAAATTAGCATTAAAAACCTTTGAAATTCACTGAAAAAACACAGGTTTCAGGCACATTATAGTTACAAATTAGCATTTAAAAAACCTTAGAAATTCACTGGAAAAAAACATAGGTTTCTGGGGCGTTAGTTGGTCATTTCACTCGTACAAAACCATATAGTTAGTACAGCTAAGTATAACTCGTGCCCCCGTAATACACTGCTGATGATGTCACATATTACATCACTCATGACATGGTCATCAGCAGTGCATTGTGGGGGCGCGAGTTATAGTTAGCTGAACTAACTATAACGGGGGCATTTCTATGGTTTTGTTACAGTGAAATGTCCAACTAACTATAACACCACTGAAACCTATGATTTTTTCAGTGAAATTCTAATGTTTTTTAAATGCTAATTTCTAACTAAAACGTGCCTGATACCTATGTTTTTTTCAGGGAATATATATATATTATATATGTATATATATATACATGTATATGAATCAGAACTCGTCAGACGCCGACGGCGCCCCCAATTCGTTTGTCAATCAGGATAAATGACGAAGAGTAGAACCCAATTGTGGTGCCAAAAACAAAGGTGCTTTATTCGTGCCTTTTAGTGCTCAGTATGTCCACCATGACGCGTTTCGACTGTGTCCCCAGTCTTGATCACATGATGTAAAGGCAATGTCACAGGTAAGGTATTTATAATAAACATCAAGGGCGGACTAATTAGTACCGTCCACAGCCTTCATAAGCTTTAACCATGGAAACCAAAGAAAGACTTCAACAAATCTTTTTTCGCAATTCTCCATAACATCAACAGTATAGTGAGTCATGATGTTTAACCAATACACAATTCATATAGCGTAATAAATATGTGCAAAATATCGCGATGGGTATGAATACATATATAAATAAATAAATATATATATATATATACGAAACATCATTAAAAAATATATCCAAGAGATTTCATTCAAGACCTCAAGTTTCCAGGTTTAGAAACATGTGCAAATACTTCCCAAGTGGGATGGTATCAAAGTGCATGTGCTAAGTTTCTATTTATCTACATATACCTATTGTGACAAGGAGCAGCTGTAGATACATAGTGCAAATCATCAAAAAGTGCAAAGTGCTAGTAAAATTTCTTAACAAACTAATGGAGGAGCCCCTCCATTTAATGATTGTTTCATAAAACGAAATCCACTGACAGAATAGTTGCAATAAAATGGCCATAACACTGTATCAGGATATAAGCAGATGGCATCCTATGTCTAGTGTGAGAGTTAACCGAGATGGCGAGGAACCACTATTGTCAATATACAAGGAAGTTCACAGGCATGTATATAGATCCTCGCTAGCGTTGAGACCCCCCGGGTTACGGCTATCTAGCTCTAATATGTAGCGGTTTCTAGGACCCGTAAAAGAGCATCTCTGTTGCCACCCCGTTTCAAAGGCATCACACAATCTATGATGTAATATCGTAGATATTTTGGATCGCTATCATGGGTACTCTCGAAATGCCGTGCTACCGGATACGATTGATCCTTAGTAGTAATGGCTCTTATGTGTTGCAATATACGCTTGTGAGCCGGCAGTCAGGTACTCCCTACATACCGGAGCTCACAAGGGCACTGCAACACATAAACTGCAAATTCTGTTTTGCAGGTCAGTTGTTTTGTAATTTTTACAGGTGCATCTTTAAAAGGTATCTGGTATTGTGTCTTATTGCACCCATATTTACAAGCTTTACAATTAGGGCACTTCTTAAAGCCTTTTCTCAGAGCCATAAAGGTCTCCGATATTGGCTGTTCCGGTTTTCTACCCACAAGACCCCCAATGACAGGATCCCCTGTCACCCGGTTCCAGTTACGGGAGAAGATTTTCCGGATCTCCCTATGTTGTCGATTGTAGGTGACAATAATTCTTGGTGAGTCAAGCGTGGTTGTAGTATCTGATGTGCTTGGGGTTACTTTGGGTGTGAGGGCTCTGGTTATAATTCTGGAGCGATCAATTGCTTTTTGTATAAAAGCCTCTGAGTATCCCCTAGCTAGAAACCGTTGTTTGCTTGCCTCCTGAGCTTTAGAGCACTCAGCTTCTGTACTACAGATTCTTTTGATGCGCAGCATCTCCCCGAAGGGGATACTGCGTATCAAGTGGTGAGGGTGCTGGCTGACAGCATGCAGAATAGTATTGCCAGCTGTCGGCTTTCTGTGTAACTTGGTTGACAACACCCCCGACTCTACATACACTTCTATGTCAAGAAAGTTTACTTTAGATGCATTGATTGTGGATGTAAATTTCAGATTTAAGTCATTATTATTAAGTTGTTCCACAAACGTGTGTTGCCTCCTGTAATGATCCCTGCCAGATCAGAAAGAGATCATCAATGTACCTTAAGTACAATGGGACATGATTCTGCATAGTAGCCCGATATTGTCCCATGAGGACCTGTTCCTCCCACCAACCCATGTGCAAGCACGCTAGGCTGGGGGAGAAACAGGCCCCCATAGCCACCCCTCTGGTCTGCTGGTACACTTGATTGTTAAAAAGAAAATAATTTTGCTACAGACAGATTTTGATCATAGAGATTAGCATGTTATTATGGGCAGAAAAATTGATGGCACGTCGATTTAAATAATGACTAACTGCTCTGATCCCATCGCTATATCTTATTGACGTATATAGTGAAGCTACGTCTAGCGTAATGAGCAGACATTCTGTATTCCATGATACATTGTTCAATTTACGCACAAAATCAAATGAATCCTGTACATAAGACTTCAAATTCTTAACACTGTCCTGCAAAAAATAGTCAATGTAAGTTGAAATATTGTCAGTCGAGCTGTTAATGGCGGAAATTATGGGACGCCCTGGTGGTTTGTCCATTTGCTTATGGACTTTTTGAAGCAAATAAAACAATGGTATAATTGGATATTCCTTTTTTAGATAACCAAATTCCTCTTTTGTGATTAGGTTACCACTTCTCCAAGCAACCAGTTTAGAGTTTTGATCCTGCCAGGCCAATCTGATGGCCGCCAAGTTGCTCTTTTTGTAACAGGTTTGATCCTTAAGTTGAGACTCTGCCTCTTCAATGTACATTTGGCGCGGCCACAAAACTACGTTTCCGCCTTTATCTGCCTGGCGGACAACAATGTTCTTATTTGATTCCAGTTTCTTTATTAAGTTGTTATAGCTTTGATTCAATTTATTGGTCGCAACATGCTTTTTGTTTGTAGAAATGTACAATTTCTTGAGGTCTTTGGTAATGAGTTCTTGGTACACATCTAGATTGTCATGTGTCATTGTTGGCAGGAAAACGGATTTGGGTTTGAAGGGGGTATTGCAAGTGGCCTGATCGACCCTAGATGTTACTAGTGGGATTGGACTAGATGGATATCCTTCTTCTTGCAAGGCCCAAATTTCCTCAAATCCTGTACGGTCACCTGCATCCAGTAAAGTGGGACTGTTTGGTGCTCCTATGTTTTTCTTTCTCATTGGTTGAAGCTTAAAGTGTTTCTTTAATTTAAGCTTACTGATGAACCAGAAAGCATCCATTCTTGTGTCCGCGTAGTTGAAATTGCACGGTGGGCAGTATGTTAATCCCAGGCTAAGAATCTTTTCATCTTTATCGGTTAGCTGGAGCGGTGTGAGGTTTATTACTGAGGAGGAGCTGGCCTCTGTGTTTTCGCAGATTGTTTGTTCCACCGGCCTTTTGGTGTTTTTTTCTTGTTGTTTATTTTTCCAGTTGTTGCATTTGCACCTTTCATTGCACCTCCTGTTTGCCCTTTGTTGTTTTGTCCGCCAGCTTGTAATCTTGGTCTTAAAGTGTCCCGGCGGTCCTGGCACAGGCAGCTTACTTCCTGGGCCAGGGACAACTTTGTAAACCCCACCGCTGTATTTCTTGCCCCCTCGTTGTCTGACTCGCTTGCTATTGAGCTTGCATCTGATGAGGATGGAGTGACTGGAGCATTGCCAACTGAAATAGCGCGCGTTTTTCTGGCCCGCGCTTTCACATTTTCATAACGTTTGGATAATCCAAGCGATCCCGCTCAAATTTGAACGCTTTGCGTTTCTTTATTATATCTTCCTCTTTTTTTAGCCTCAACATCATATCTGCCCTCATTTTGTCTATAGGCTCACTTGATCCCATGTTGGTTATTTCCGCCTCGAGCTCCTCAATTTGTGCCTGAAGTTTGCAGCGGTCTGATTCAGCATATTTAACAAGAATGGCCATTAATTTAGCTGAATATTCTAGGTTGGTTTCCGCCCATTCTGTGAGCATCTCCGAATTGGGCGTTTCATAGCTTGGGGCTAAGCTTGACCGTAAACCCCTGGGTACTCTGCCCACCTGTAAATACATCGTTAATGATTTGTTTTCCCACCATTTGGATTGTTCTTCCACCATAACTTTTTCCAACTTTCTAAATAAATCCCTTGTAGTGGGGTTTGAACTCGCATTAGTTGTCTGTCGTGTCATATCTGGTCCCCCAGCCGGGGATTCACAAAAACGAGGCCGGCTGCCTCCTCTCTGCTCCGCAAGACATCTACGGACATTTTTGTGCTATAGCAGATATCGTGTAAGCACTACACCGTTGTTTAGACTTGGAAGAACGCTGTTCTCAAAAAACGTTTCAATTCGTCGCGTTCCAGTCTAGGCACACTCCCTACCGGAAAATCCGACGTCTCCTACCTTCACTGGACTACCGGTACACCGTCCGTTCCCCTGGTTCGGATGGCGCCGACTCCCTTCGTGTGGTAGGACTCTGCAGTGTCCAGGGGCTTTAGGCGGCTAACTTCACGCCGAAGTTCTGTAAAGATCAGTCCCGGGACACGGAACTCACCGCTTCCTGCCGCCAAGCCTCTTGGGCGGAGGGGTTCCACTCGCGCCACCGAAAGCCTCCTTGGTGCGTGATGTGAATCAGAACTCGTCAGACGCCGACGGCGCCCCCAATTCGTTTGTCAATCAGGATAAATGACGAAGAGTAGAACCCAATTCTGGTGCCAAAAACAAAGGTGCTTTATTCGTGCTTTTTAGTGCTCAGCATGCCCGCCATGACGCGTTTCGACTGTGTCCACAGTCTTGATCACATGATGTAAATGCAATGTCACAGGTATGGTATTTATAATAAACATCAAGGGCAGCCTAATTAGTACCGTCCACAGCCTTCATAAGCTTTAACCATGAAAACCAAAGAAAGACTTCAACAAATCTTTTTTCGCAATTCTCCATAACATCAACAGTATAGTGAGTCATGTTGTTTAACCAATACACAATTCATATATCGTAATAAATATGTGCAAAATATCGCGATGGGTATGAATACATATATAAATAAATAAATATATATATATATATACAAAACATCATTAAAAAATATATCCAAGAGATTTCATTCAAGACCTCAAGTTTCCAGGTTTAGAAACATGTGCAAATACATTTATACTCTTGTGGAGAAGAAGCAGCCCTTACCTCCCCGGGGCGGCGTCCGAGCCAGGGGTCCCTGACCTCCGCGACCGGTCATGCAGCGCTCCCATCAAACAGGACTCCTCCTCTCTCTCTTCCCCTACAGGAACCGGCAACAACATCCGAGCCCGAAGGACCGGAAGCGATCTTCCTTGACCCCGGAAGCGAGGCGCCATTTGAGGAACCGGAAACGACCGCCTCTGACCCCGGAAGTGCTTTGCCTAGAACCTACCCGGAACACAGAAAAGCCGTCGGGAAGGAAGGAGAGGGTTCCAAGCAGCGGACTCGTGGCAGGAGGCAGCGACAAGCGAAGAACCACTGACAGTGAGCGGAGCGAAGGAGAAGAACCGAGAAGAGGACGAGGAGGAGGACGTCTGTACCGAAGACTGGTGGCGTCCTCAGGAGGTGGCTGGAGAGCGGGCGGGGCACGTGAGTACACTCTATCCTTTCTCCGTGTTTCCCCTGTATTTAGGTGTAAATACTGTATATAGACCATCACGAGCACGAAAGCACTGTACATTAAATACTATCACTGGCACTGTAGACAAGACCCGAGCACCGTTGTCCCGCCACACGCAACACCCTCTTCCCGTACCCTCTCTTGCTTGCCTTTTCCGTCCCACCCTGCCGTCCCTTCCTCACATTCGGTTTCCGATTCCCTCACTCCCCGGTGTAGGTGGCAGTACTCAGAAGTCCTTTCTGGCCAGGACTAACAGCCCTGTTGTCTTCTCTCCCTTATATACCTCCGAGGAGTACCAGTGCCCTACCGTGGAAAAGACGACATCGGCCCAGCCGAAGACCCCATCCAGACGACCCCGCCGCGCCAGACCCTCGTCCCGGCTATCCCAGCCCTGCACATCCTCCCAAGACTCATCCATCAACACTTCGACCCACAAAGACTTTTGTCCTGGACTTTCAATAAAAGCCGCTGACCATAGCACACTATATCCGGCCTCCCCGCCTGTTATTCCGGCCCGCCCACACCCATACTCCACAGTTGGTGTCAGAAGTGGGATACCCCGGAAGCATGGAGGCCACAGTCAAACAGCTGGCGGAATGCCAGGAGCAGCTAGGGGAAAATGATGGAACGGTTCCTCAAGACGGCCGAAGACGATCGCGGACAGTTGCATGATGTCCTGAAGGGCCAGGGCACCGCGCAGGATCAAGCCCTTGAGAAACTTACCAACGTCATGGGGCAACAAAGACCGGTTACCTCCCAACCCTCTGAAGTCTTGCAGAAATATGTGTCGCGTGAAGATCCCGATTACTTCTTCACGAATTTCGAGCACCTAGCCCAGGCCGCTGCCTAGCCTGCCGACCGATGGGGCCACTACCTTGGTCCTCTTTTGACGGGTGAGCTGCAGGCAGCCTACCAGCAGGCCAACATCCAAGGACAAACCCCTTACAACGAAATAAAAGCCTGCATCCTGGAGCGCCTGGGGATTGATGACGAGACGTACAGGGTTCGCCTGCGTCAGGCACAAGAAGGACCCCAGGAAACGCCTCGGGCTTTGTCGTTCCGTATACAGGACTTGGCCAATCGGTGGTTGAAGCCCGCCACGGCCACCAAGGAAGACATCCTATCGAAAATTTACCTGGAGCAGTACCTAGCATCCTTACATCCGTCCACCCAGAAATGGGTGCGCCAACGCGCTCGCCTGACGCTCGACAGTGCAGTGGAAATCGCTAGTGCCTACAGCAGAGCCCAGGAATCCCAGCGAACCAAAGATGAACATCCTCCTCGTATACCACATGGCAGTCATCCCCGGGCCCAAAGGCCTCCTCCCGTGGCCAGGAAACCAGAACCTGTTCCCTTGTTACCCTACCCTGTCATGCCTCGGCCAACTCCACCCGGTCCTCAATGTTACCATTGCGGTGGGTACGGACATATAGCTCGCATATGCCCACAAAAGGAAGAACCCACGGACATAGGACTGGCCAGGAACTATGTTTGTCTCACCGCAGAAGCCACCCCTCCGCCTTTTCGTTGTCCAGTACGGATTGATGGGCACCGAATGATGGCACTTGCCGACACGGGGTGTCGGCATAGCGTTCTACGACCACAGAACCTACCACATCCTGTCGGACCGGTGACAGGTACAGTGGCCATCAAATGTGTCCATGGTGATACTAGAAGTTATCCGACAACCAGAGTGCGTGTGCAACACCCCACAGACGAAGGAAGCCTGCTAACGGTTGGTCTGGTACCCAATCTCCCAGAACAAGCTATCCTGGGTAGCGACTACAGTGGTCTTCCCCACCTCCTTCAGGACACTACAGACTCCCTGAAGAAATGGTGGGCGGAAGCCCCTTTTCCCCATGTCTCTCCTTCTTTGGGCTCCCCGTCCAAACTGATCAAGTCTAAAAATCAGAAGAAGAAAGAAAAAAGAGACTTTTCCATTGCCTACCCCGCTCAGGTGGACAACCATCCGTGGGAAACTGATAGGGAATTCCGCGCCACCTAACAGGAAGACCCTGTGTTACAAGACGCCTGGGGCCGTGCCCTGGACAACGAGGACCCACTACAAGTAGGTCCTTACTTCTTCCGAAAGAACGGACTCCTGTACAGGAAGGGAGGGCCCCAGCAATCCCCCCAGTTGGTTATCCCTGGACTATTTCGAGACAAAGTACTGTTTCTGGCCCACAGCCACTTACTGGGAGGGCATTTCAGCGACGAGAAAACGGGATAAACGATCCTGGAGAAGTTTTATTGGCCTGGTATGCACGGGCAGATAAAACGGTATTGCCGGGAATGCCCGGTCTGCCAGAGAAATAGGCGGTATCGTTCCCTGAGGGTTCCTCTCCAACCCCTCCCCCTCATTGACGTCCCTTTTACCAGAGTAGGGATGGACCTTATAGGACCACTGCTACCCTCTAGGAGTGGGTGTAGGTATGCTCTTGTGTTGGTAGACTATGCCACCCGTTTCCCAAAAGCAGTCCCCTTGCGCCAACCCACCACCCAAAACATAGCCAAGGCCCTCAGCTCCATCTTTTCTAGAGTGGGTTTTCCCCGCGAGATCCTGTCGATCAAGGGACGCCTTTTGTCTCCTCCCTCATGCGTCAAGTATGTTCCCATCTGGGTATTAAGCAAATAAGAACCTCAGCTTACCACCCCCAGACAGGCGGGTTGGTGGAACGCTATAACGCCACCTTAAAAACCACCCTTAAGAAACTCTTAGGCCTGGAGAGCAAAAGGTGGGAGGAGATGCTACCCCTTGCTCTTTTCGCCATCCGGTGTAAGGTTCAAAGCAGTACCGGATACTCACCGTATGAGTTGTTGTATGGCCGAGCACCCCGGACCCTGTTAGACATGGCTCGGGAGGCCTGGGAAGCTGAACCGAACCGAATCCGGCCTTTGCCAGAATATGTAGACAATCTCAGGACCCACTTAGGACAGGTAAGGGAGATAGTGAGGCAGAACCTGGTGGCCGCACAAACCATGCAGAAACATCAGTATGACAAAGGAACCAAGGTCCGTTCTTTTGCCCCTGGGGACCTGGTGTTGTTACTCTTGCCATCCTCTGACCATAAACTGCTAGGGCAGTGGCAGGGCCCGTTCCCCGTCCTAAGACAAGTGACTCCTGTCACTTACGAACTCGAGACGGAATCCACCCGAGGGATCACCCAAATCTACCATGTGAACCTCCTAAAAAAGTGGGAGGGGCCCGTCCTGTCCTGTCCGGTATGCAAACCCTTCCTTTTGAAGGTTACCTTGATTCAGATCTGTCTGAAAGAAACAAACAGGACCTCAGACGGTCCTTATCCCCTGTGCAAACAGTGTTTTCGTCCCGACCGGGACACACCACCGTTGTGGAACATGCCATCCACACGGAACCGGGAAAAACAGTGCGACAAAGGCCCTACCGTATCCCTGAAGCACGCAGAGCCATCATTAAAGAAGAGACGAACCAGATGCTCAGAATGGGCATCATAGAACCCTCCAGCAGCAGCTGGAACTCCCCCATCGTCCTAGTCCCTAAACCCAATGGCTCTACTAGATTCTGTATTGATTTCCGAGAGGTGAATAAGATCTCTGCCTTCGACTCCTATCCCCTACCCCGCGTGGATGATATGGTGGAGGGCATAGGCAAGGCCAAGTATATAAGCACCCTTGACCTGTGCAAGGGATATTGGCAGATCCCCCTGAAAGAAGAAGACAAACCAAAGCCTGCGTTCTCAACCCCTGAGGGCTTGTTCCAGTTCAAGGTAATGCCCTTCGGGCTTCACGGATCCCCGGCTACGTTTCAGAGGGCTATGAACTTGGTGTTACAACCCCATTCACAATACGCCGGGGCTTACCTAGACGACATCGTCATATATAGCGACAGTTGGGAACAACATCTACACCATCTGCAATCCGTTATAGCCTCCCTTAGGGATCATGGCTTCACCATCAACCCCTCCAAGAACACGTTAGCGGCACAGAGTGTGAAATACCTGGGATACCTGTTGGGAGAAGGGGTCATCCGTCCACAGGACAACAAGATCAAGGCCATACAAGCCACACCCTTCCTTCAAACCAGGAAAGAACTCCCTGCCTTTCTTGGTTTGCTGGGGTATTATAGGAGATTTATCCCCAATTTCTCCCAAACCGCGGCCCCCTTGACCGACCTGTTAAAGAAGGCCACAAGAAGAGAAGAGAAACTACAACATCCATCTCCCCTACTGTTGCACGCCTTCAACCTACTCAAACAATCCCTGATTTCCGAACCAGTGCTAATCAGTCCCGATTATACACAGCCCTTCATCCTGCAGACTGACGCCTCCGATCAGGGTTTGGGGGCTGTCCTATCTCAGAAGGATCGGCAAGGGGTCGAAAAACCGATCCTATACCTCAGTAGGAAACTCTTCCCACGAGAATTGAACTATGCAGTTGTCGAAAAAGAGGCACTAGCTATAAAATGGGCAGTAGAAAGCCTTCGGTATTACCTGGAGGGGCGTGAGTTTCTCTTATACACTGACCACGCCCCGCTAGAATGGATGGCCCGCAACAGGGACCACAACGACCGAGTCCTCCGGTGGTTTCTCTCTCTACGGCCATTTCGGTTTAAAACGTTACACCGAAAGGGGCTGGAACAGGGTAATGCGGATTATCTCTCCCGTTATTCACCTCCAACAAACCCTACAAGAAGGACTGCTAGGGAAAGGGGATGTGGAGAAGAAGCAGCTCTTACCTCCCCGGGGCGGCGTCCGAGCCTGGGGTCCCTGACCTCCGCGACCGGTCATGCAGCGCTCCCATCAAACAGGACTCCTCCTCTCTCTCTTCCCCTACAGGAACCGGCAACAACATCCGAGCCCGAAGGACCGGAAGCGATCTTCCTTGACCCCGGAAGCGAGGCGCCATTTGAGGAACCGGAAACGACCGCCTCTGACCCCGGAAGTGCTTTGCCTAGAACCTACCCGGAACACAGAAAAGCCGTCGGGAAGGAAGGAGAGGGTTCCAAGCAGCGGACTCGTGGCAGGAGGCAGCGACAAGCGAAGAACCACTGACAGTGAGCGGAGCGAAGGAGAAGAACCGAGAAGAGGACGAGGAGGAGGACGTCTGGACCGAAGACTGGTGGCGTCCTCAGGAGGTGGCTGGAGAGCAGCCGCAACTCACAGGAGAGTTGCGGCAGGGCACGTGAGTACACTCTATCCTTTCTCCGTGTTTCCCCTGTATTTAGGTGTAAATACTGTATATAGACCCTCACGAGCACGAAAGCACTGTACATTAAATACTATCACTGGCACTGTAGACAAGACCCGAGCACCCTTCTCCCGCCACACGCAACACCCTCTTCCCGTACCCTCTCTTGCTTGCCTTTTCCGTCCCACCCTGCCGTCCCTTCCTCACATTCGGTTTCCAATTCCCTCACTCCCCGGTGTAGGTGGCAGTACTCAGAAGTCCTTTCTGGCCAGGACTAACAGCCCTGTTGTCTTCTCTCCCTTATATACCTCCGAGGAGTACCAGTGCCCTACCGTGGAAAAGACGACGTCGGCCCAGCCGAAGACCCCATCCAGACGACCCCGTCGCGCCATACCCTCATCCCGTCTATCCCAGTCCTGCACATTCTCCCAAGACTCATCCATCAACACTTCGACCCACAAAGACTTTTGTCCTGGACTTTCAATAAAAGCCGCTGACCATAGCACACTATATCCGGCCTCCCCGCCTGTTATTCCAGCCCGCCCACACCCATACTCCACAACTCTAAAAAAGCAACAGTTACAGGGATGTTATAGCTAGGTTCAGATTTTACACACACAGACCCATAGAAATTCAGCAGCTATAGTCAGAGTTATCTCAAGTAGCCA
The DNA here is from genome assembly GCF_964261635.1 of Lissotriton helveticus. Taxonomy (NCBI): domain Eukaryota; kingdom Metazoa; phylum Chordata; class Amphibia; order Caudata; family Salamandridae; genus Lissotriton; species Lissotriton helveticus. Next base: position 1,259,884,685 of record NC_136057.1, on the reverse strand, counting down.
TAACTCGTGCCCTAGTATAATTATAACTCGTACCCCGCCATGCACAGATTTCTCATCAATAATTTTACAGCAAATATTGCAGTGAACTAATCAATGATGTTATAGAAGATGTTATGAGTGATGTAATAGGTGGGGTAATTCTCAGTGCATTGTGAGGGCAGGATTTATAGTCACCTTAGGGCACTACTTATGGTTACTAAAGATAACTCCCACTATAAGTGTTGTGTGTGAAATCTGAACGTAACCATACAGACCCTGTAGCCGTAGGTTTTAATGCAAATTTTAATGGTTTTTAATTGCAATTTCCTAAATATAACGTTCATATAACTGTTGTTTTTCTTGGGATTTCTAGTTGTTTTAACGTAAAGTTGCATTTAATTACCATACGCTAATCTAACCGCCTAAGGCCATGCGCTGCCGGTGGTTGCCTGCAGGGCCTGGCTCCCTCTGCCAACTCACCGCATGCAGCCGTCCCCCTGCTTTGCACAGCCTTGGCTGTGCACAATGGCAAGTTGGTTGCAGAGCCTGCCCTGAATGCGTCCAGGCTCTTTGTCCAACCCCCCCTCTTGCAGCCAACTCCACGCTGCGCACAGCTTTCGCAGGTGTGCAGCGGAGGGTTGGCTGCAAGGCCTGGCCTACGGTCAGGGCCTCAGCCAACCTGTTAAAGGCAGCCAATCCGTGGGCCGATTTTGGCTCCTGGGACCCCATCCTCTGGGGCCAAGCTCATTTTTGTATGGAAGGAGATAGGTGGCCCCCCCTCCCCAGGCCATTTTTGGCCAAGGGACTCCATCCCCAGGGGATTACTGGTATATTTGTGAGGGGAGCCTGTAGTTCCCTTTCGCAGACCGATTTCAGCCTCTGGGACATCATCCCTTGAGGCCTGGCGATATTCCAAGGGGGGAGGGGGCAAGCAGCCCCCCTTCCTGGGCTGATTTCCCGATCTCCCGCCATATTATAAATGGGGAGGTGGGCACACAGGCCCCCACCCTTGCCCAATTTCAGGTCCGGGGAACCATCACTGGGGCACTGTTAGTTACTAAAGGGGAAGTGGGCACTTAGCCCCCATCCACTGGCCGATATTGGCTCTGGGGATCCCATCCACATGGCCCGGCCAACTAAGGGTGGGTGCCGTGGTGCCCACGCAGGGAACTCACCTTCTCCTTGTTGGGGGATGCGGGGAAGCCCCAAGGCCCCAAGGCCCAAGCCTGCTCCCCGCATCCAGAAGGAGCAGTCATTGGTCCTGCCTGCAGGGAGCAGGTAAAAATGCTCCTCCCTGTGGGCAGGAGCATTATCCAGAATTGTGTCTCTGCCTACAGAACTGCAGGCAGGGAAACAGATTTGAAGTCCGCTCCCAGCAGAAGGGAGTATTGTTTAAGCTCCCACCAGCTGGGAGCGGACTTTGTGTTTGCTCTCACTTGGTGGGAGTTTTGAATTTACTTCTTGCTATTAAAGGGAAGGACACAACCGAGGCGAAGAACTTTAGGCCGATCTCCCTCATAAATGTAGACTGCAAGATATACGCGAAAATACTGGTCAATAGACTCAACGCATACCTACCCAAGCTCATACACAACTCCCAGGTAGGCTACCTCAAAAACCGTATGTCTCACGACAACACGCGACTACTATGCCATATAATCAACCACTCCGCCCGAAGCAGCAATGCAGCGGTCATGATAGCCCTGGACGCCGAGAAGGCGTTTGACAGGGTCTCATGGCCTTTCTTAGATCACTGCATGGGGAAATTCGGGTTAGGGCCTAACTACAGGAGGATGGTGATGGCTCTATACAACAGCCCAAAGGCGCGGGTGGTAGTAAACGGCGGCACTTCAAACATACTCAACCTAGGCAGGGGTACAAGACAAGGCTGTCCACTCTCACCCGGCCTCTTCCTATTAGCCATAGAACCGCTCCTGACAATGATCAGAACGAACGAAGGCATAGCGGGGATACCGATAGGGGGGGAAAACTTCAAGCTAGCAGCATACGCTGACGATGTATTAATAATAACAGAAGACCCAGAAAGATCCATCAAGGCACTGACGGACACCATTGACAAATATGCCCAAGTCTCGGGGTATAAACTTAACAAAGATAAATCAGAGTGTAAACCATTAAACATTCACACAACAAGAACGGTACTAGGGACGTCAGGCCTAGCATGGCAGCAGAAACCCATAAAGTATTTGGGCATCCTCTTTGAGAGGGACCTAAGAACCACACTAGAACACAATGAGCAAGCAACAATCCAGAAGATTAAGGACAATGTAGATCCCCCAAATTCACAACATGGTGGGGGAGGGTAGAAGCCATAAAGATGATGCTCACACCAATGGTCAATTATATGCTAACCATGCTGCCACTGACCAACACAGAAGACTTCCACAAAAGAGTAGACAAGATACTGAACAACTTCTTGTGGAGAGGGAAGAAGCCCAGAATAAGCCTACACAAGCTTAGACTCTCAAAAAATCAGGGCGGTCTAAACATAACAAATTTCAAACGATTCCACGGGGCGTGTATAGCCAGACAGGGGCTGCACTGGCTGGACCCAAGACAGGAATACATCCGAGCGTGGCTAACACTCGAACGAGGGCTACTAAAAGGCATGAACCCCATCACCCTCCTCACCGCCACCCGACACCCAGCAGTCAAGGACAGCCCCGTCCTGAGGAACACAAAAACAGCTCTCCTGAAGGTAGACAAACTACTGACAACAAGCATCAAGGGAGGGTTTTTTGAATCCATCTGGCACAACCCCACCTTAAGATACAGGGATAAGGTTCTAGACATGCACGAATGGTACAGCCACGGCATCTCCATCGCCAAAGACCTCCAGAAACAGGGCGCGGACATAACGTTTGACACCCTAAAAGAAACACACAACCTACATAGCATAGAACTCTACAACTTCCTGAAAATAAAAGTAGCAATAAGGAAGGCAAACCTCAACAGCCGGACACCATCGCTCATACAACTCGCAGCTAGCCTTAACACACTAGGTCACCAGGTAGCACACTTATACAAGGCCCTCCGCCCCAAAAACACCAAACTCATCGATAAGGTCACAAACTTCTGGGGGGGGGGTAGCAGGGAAGGAACTAAGTGAGGACGAGAGAGGAGAGCTATGGAGATCCACAACTAGGAAAAAGATAACGGCAACGCTAAACCAGACCACATTTTTGCTAGTGCACAAGGCATACTGGACTCCGGCCCGCCTGGCCACCCTGGGAATACGAGAGAGTGATGCATGCTGGAACTGTAACAATGAGAGGGGAGACTTAGAACACCTCCTGCTCAAGTGCCCCAAGATCAAGGATTTCTGGGGAAGAATTAGAACACTCATCTATGAGATCACAGGAATAGACATACAAATAGACTTCGCAAGTCTAGCCCTAGGCTTTGCATCCCAGACCATCACAACGACAGAGGATCGTGACCTCATTGACCTATTGCTGACGGCCGCAGTCAAAATAGTCCTAAGTAATTGGAAGGACACATCGAAAGCTGCGCCCCAGGCATGGCTCAACTGGGTCACGTTCCTAAGGGGGGCAGATAACATCGCTGCGAAACACTCACCGAAAACGCACAGGCAGTCAAACATGTGGGGGCCCCTAGACCTATACCTATCGTCGCATAAACCCCCATAGGCGCAGAACAAAGAGGGTACACTCGGCAGATCCACGCGCTAACAAAAGGGAACAGTTTGCAAGGCTCGTCACCTCTCTCATTTCCGACTCCTATCCTTCTCTGTCCCTCTAAGGTCCGGGGCTTGGATACAAAATAACATCGGAAAGGGGAACGGCAGGATACAACGTCAAGCAGGACTTGGAATCTGAACTATGGGTATCCGAACTATTCAAACCTGACCTATCGAACTATTGAACTACCTCAAGAACACGGACAACCCCCCCCCCCGGGGCCTTTTTCCCTTTTTCTTTCCCCTTCCTTTTCTCTTCCGTCTATTTTCTTCCTCCACTCATGTATATTCCTTGCTCCATGTAAATATATATTTTTTATATACAATAAAGAAATACAGAAATAAAAAACAAATAGAAAATATCTTTTTTCATTCTTCCCATTCCTCCTCATCTTTCTCATCCCAAACATTTCTGACTACTATGAACTACAAAAAATCCTTCTCAAACTTTCACCCCCTTCTATAGACATACCACCCAACTAACAAGCACACACAAGCTCAATTACAAAAATAAAACGACTAGGTCTCCTTTACAAATCCATTCCTAACATTCTATCACTTATCCAAACTCCACCTTTTTAAACCCATGCCTATCTTTGTATCCCCACTCCAAACTCTACTAAACATATGTGAATCAGGAGCACAAACCTAACATATTCAATACACAAGAAAAACCCAAAAATGTTTTGCCAACCTACCAACTACTAATGCCTTGTTAGCTGTCATAAGCACTATATGAATACATTTACAATCACAATTATAATGTATTCGATTTCCAAGTGCCCTTAAATCCACTGAAGAGCGCTTTCCTCCAACACTGATAAGGGGGTAGTGAAATCCGCAAAATTTCAATGACAAGACAGTCAGCTATTGCAGTAAGTAATTCAATAAAATATAATTAGTACTTTAACGTAAACCGATTCACACTGTAGAAGTTCATTTTGGTACCTAAATCGCAAGCTCTGTGAGAAAAGACAACCAATCCCACAATTTCCAAGCAGTCCACTCCTTCAGACTCTTCCCCACTCTGCAAAAGGAGAGGACGACTCCTGCAGATATTTGTCAGGTGTTTGACATATTTTGTTAAATATTAACGCTGCCTGAAGAAAGGCTCAAATGTTGTGGTGTTTTACCCTTAGACATTATGTCAATGAAACACATTCCCAGCGAAAGAAGTAGATTGATCTTGCAGGATTTATTGGAGGGCAGGACAATGATTCTTCTGCCCACCCCTTTAGTGTCCCCAGCTTTATTGTATTTGTACCTATCTAATGATGTGATTTTAATATGCTACAAGCAACAGATTCAATGCCTTAATAGTTTCCAATCTCAGGTGCAAGAAGCACTGCCACCAAACCATCTGAACCCTGTCACGACCTCCAACCCAGTGACTGGGTACACATGACGGTTCAACAGAGGATAGGGTTTCTTCAAACCAGGCGGTGAGGACCAAGTCCTTCTCATCTCCATCACCACTGTAAAGTGTTGAGGACTGTCCACATGGATCCAAACATTACATTGCAAGCAGAATACAGTACTGGAATAAGCTGAACCCACTTACCAGAGAGCACATGACCCAACAAACATGCCATATACGAGCAGTCACCGTGAAGCCCACATCCAGTCACCCCAGTAGTGGGACACAACTCAGCTACCTCATAACTCAAAAAGTCTGGATGACTTTCTTGGCAGTACGACTGTTTGGTTAGTTCATTGTGAGACTGTGTCAGCATTAGGGGTGGGTAGTGGGCTGGAAAGAGTAAATGGAATGGAGATGCTGCCTTTCCCAGAGGTAGATGATCAGTGCAAAAAGACAAGACAACACTTTCTCACAAATATTGGATCAGGTGAAACAGGTTTTATACCTTTCCTCTTATTTTTTGTATTGGTCCTACTAACTTGAATGGGGTGTTCCCATGACACTGGCTCAGACTTAGTAGGAAGATCAATACAAAGATTTAAACCTGCACTGGTACTTTATTCTGGAGCATGACAACCTCGCTACAAGTTACAAGTTTATGAAACGATTTACAGAGCAATTAATAAGGTTTTTTAACTGCACGTCGGCTTGTGTAATTTCAAAGAGGCCTTTTAATTAATCAGTGTTTGGTTTGGACCATGCTCGATAAGAAGCTTTAATTGCGAATTGACTAAAAGTCTTAGCCTTTCCCAAAAGCAGTTGAAAAACGATCACCCTGTGATCTGTTCAGGGAAACTCTAATATGGAATGAATCATTGCATGATCAGGTTTTGCCTAAATGTGCTCCAATGTGTGTCCTGCCTGACGCGTGGGTGATTGGGCGTGCTGGCTTGAAAACTGAAAGAACATTCTCATTGGCCCGGCGCATCAGCTGACAGCCTCTTCTACATGTGGACTGCAGAGGCCTGAGCCCTATTGCACTGTGAGCCGCCTGCAGGAAAGGAGTAGAACTGCGTCCCTTGAGAGAGAGTGGACTGAATAGCCTCAGACCTCTGTCCCCACCTCCCCACAAAGATTGTATGCTTTCTGTAGCACTTTCATACCTCTTAATGAAGTTCCAAAGTGCTTTGCAAACACGTGGGCAGTGGTTCTGATTCTGTGGTGCATGGATGACAGAAGGCTGCTCTAAACCCGAGGTAGAGTTAGATGACTCTGCATATTACACTTGTGGCGGGAGTTAAGGTAAGGATATGTGAGGAAAAGTTTGCAAGCTTCAGATGTTCTTAACATTTGTTCCCAGAGCCTCGCATGCCCTTTATACGGAACATCTGGTGGTAAAATCTGTCATCAGGCACTTAGCGGTTGCACAGTTCTTTCGGAAGAGGTTTTCCTGTCTTTCCTTTTTGCGCATGGCTGGCAGCGGAGAATGCACTGTACAAGACTAAGACTGCACAACGACTGGCAAACGAGCTGTGAATGTTTGTGTCATTGTGTACAACAACTGTCTGGAGAATGCAATCAGCGGTAGTATCTTGTGTTTTCTAAAACAAGAAAGATTATAGCTGCTCTGTGGAGTAATTTAACTAAATCTGAAAATGTGCTCTGAAACACATTCTTTAAAGCTGGGAGACTGATTTGGCGTGTTTGTGGTTTTTGGTGACTTCATTTCTTTAATCCAGCTGCTGGGAAGTTCCAGCTTGCAGTTGTCTCTGCAGGTTGCTTGTATTTCAGCAGCACACTAAACTTTATTCAAATGTCTCCATTGCTGTAAAAAGCTGTCTAGACGGCTTCCTCCTCTGAAGTTCGACAGTAATTAAATGTGTTCCTCAAATGCTGGCTATTGTTCTAAATGTTCTGCGTGGGCCTTTCATCTTCGGTCTGCAGAATTTAGTGAAGTACACATTTTTCTGCCATTTCGGTGATATTACACACGTTTTACTTTGCTTTTGCTGGTGCTTACTATCCACGCAAAATTTAAGACAAACCCTGGACAATACATTTAACACAAAACATTATTCTCACTCCTAGGACTTAAAATCTCTTATTACAATGTGACTTCCACTGAAATTGGCAGATTGTGTTCTTAAATATCTATTTTGCTGCATTGAGTCAAAATATTTTTTTGTTAAATATCTGCATTGTTGGATTGAGCATTAAATAAATCCATGAAGTTCCGAATTAGGAATTGAAAAAATTAACGAAATGCAATCATTGAATCGCAACATAATATGCCCAAATCCTTTTTATTAACACATTTAGATTTCTTAAGATTCGTAATGGCAAATTTAAATTTGCTATTTATTATGGAAAATAATTTGTGGATTTTAAATTGTAAATTGCGCATCTTAGACGCAAATATTTAGTCAGCCAGGAGCAGTGCTGCAGAGACAGGGAGTCAGGGAGCCATTGAGAGAAGCAGAAGTCCAATCCTACAGCAGCATCAAGATAAAAGCAAAACCAGCGATAAACCAGGAGCAGCGAGGAAAGAAAGAAAGTCATTTCAGCGACCAGAAACTGAATAACCTTGTTCAGCAGTGTTTGGCCGAAAATTGCAAACTTTTGTGAAGGCCTGGGTGACAATACAAAAGGTCACAAAAACAGATATGGGAACAGTTACAATACCACAAATGCAGTTAGGGTGACTAATAGGAAGTACTAGTATAACCTCTGCTCCAGGATCAAAGGTAGAGAGGCAAGCAGGAGGCAGGATACAAGGGCACCAGGGGGACCAAAGAGGGTAGCAAGCACGAGGCAAGATGCAAGGACCTCAGGAGGAGGACTCAGCGCAGAGCCACCACCATCACTTAGCAAACTCCTGATAGAGTCAACCCTCTGGCCAGAGGTGGGGATTGGAGTTGAAATTATCAACACATCAGCTCTTAGATCAACACTACCAGGTGAGTTCATTCAGAACATAATAAGAATCATTAGGCATATAGGTCGGTGCTTAGTGCCATAAGTGAATTATAAGTATGCGTTTTAACAATCTTACTATCACACAATATATCAAATATTATTGCACTAACTTCATCATCACATAAAAATCTCCCATGGACATAATAATACATGTCGGATGTAGGCATGTCAAAAGTGATTCATTATGGGCAGTGCCATTCATTTGCTCTGTATTGACACCAATTCATAGTAATACTTGCATGATATTGACACCCCCCATTTTTTTGCTTTTAAATGTAGACTTTACTACATTCAGCAGAATGTCTAACTTTTATTCTTGTGACAGTGTTACAACAGTACAGTCCTGTTGGAGCAAAGTATACTCTCTGAATACCAATGTCAAAGCACATTTGCATTTAAAAACATATTCTGACTTCTCATATAAAACCACCTTCCCAGAAAAGCCAGGCCCAGACAGCAGCATACTTGTGCAGTCCAGAACAAATAACATAATGGCCATTGAAAAGTACATCAGACAAACGTTTACATGCTGAACTTTTCCCAAAACTGCTAACTGCCAAATTAGCTGGTGAAGAGACTTGAAATTGTGCCCATGACATACAACAATATCTACACTGCAAACAATCACTCCAATTAGGGATCGGCAAACCAAAGACATAGCAAGACAATCATCAGTACCTAGACAGTACAGATCCTATAGGCAACCTGGCTTTCACTTGAAATCAAGCTGCTTAAAGTAGACACCCAATGCCTTGCAAGCTTGGATGAGAATGTAGAGGATCACACCCAAAGGCATAACATCCACCTGGTGGTGGTATCTGCGGAATGGGCAGAGGGGCCATGGTACAGTTGTTGGTTAAATCACTCATGCTGGATCACCTGCAGCTGAAAGGTCTCTCAAAAATCTTCTCAATCGAGTGGAGTTAATGAGTTCCAATCCCCCACAGAGACCTAGGGAACAATCCAGAGTGACAGTAGGCCACATCCTTGACATTAGAGACATAGGGGCCCATTACGATGTCGGGCGGATTGCCTCCGCCAGGTGGGTGGTAGCCAATGCCGGCCTGGCGGAGGCAATCCACCCGACATCCACACTAGTTTTCCCCCCCCGCCATATTAGTATGGCGGGGGGGACATCGGCGGACGGAAAGACCGTCCGCCGCTTCTCCGCCCCGGTCGCCTTGCGGCCGGGGCGGAAAAGGAATAATATGGTGGCGGTGTCTATTAGACACCACCAGCCATATTATGATGTGCATTTTTCAATGCCTTTCCGTGGCGGCTGCGGGGGCCCGTGGCGGGACCCCAGGGACTCTGGGGGGTGCACATGGGGGGTACCTATGGTACCCCCCAGCAGTTCCATGCACAGCATGGCAGGCACTGCGCGGTGCCTGCCATGCTGTGCACAGAAGTGCACAGCATGCTTTCCTGCCATTGTGGCAGGCGGTGCTGAGTGCACTGCCCGCCACAATGGTAGGAATGCGGGATGCGCCCGCCACTGTGGCAGGCGCATCCTAATGTTGGTGATGGGACCCCGCCCTTACGGCGGCCGGTCCCTATTACCACGAGGATGGCGGGCGGGCAAAGTCAGTCCGCCATCCTAACGACCCCCATAGATTGGATTCTATAGGTCGCAAGAGTTTGTGAACTCTTGAAACTTGACACAATTAACTTCTGACAAAATTGTTCTATTTTTTCTGTAGTTTACGCAAGCTGCGCAAAGTCAACTTAGTTAGAACCTTTGAAGATGAAATGAGAATTGATAAAGAAGGGTCTGAAGTATAATGCTGTTCCCTGGTCTACTCACAATATTGGTTGAGCAGAGGTCATGGCATTTTGCCTCGTGTGAGAATGTTTGGGATGGGCTGGGAGGGTGGCAACAGCTGGTAGTGTAAAACCTGCAGCTTCTTTGAGGTAGGAATCCAGAATGAACTGGCCTTGTCCGGGTTCTCTGGAACTGGAGCCTCAACCTTTGATGCAGGGAAAACACCTGTGCTGGATAAATAAGAAACACTCTCAACTGTCACAAATGGGTTGATACTCATGCAGAAAACTGATTTTTGATGAGTGACATAAATATAGCTAGATTGCTATATTTCAATGCCTTCGGTCTTGATTTGAGGAGTGTGATTGATGACATTCTACAATGATATTATTTTCCTCATCCCTTCCTGACTGGCTTGGGAAGGGGCTGCCATCACTGAAATCTGGAGTGCTCTCACTTAGTCATGCCTCCCTTTGTGGGGCATGTGCGTGCTTGCTATCAAGACTTGGAAGATTAGGCTGGCTTGGTTGCATCTCCTTTCAGGGTACTGCCTTGACGTTTTCAGGTATTACTCATAATTTAGATGTTTCCATTTTAGCAGCAGGCACTCTATGTTTTAGGGTACTTTGTAGGCCATGGTGTGTTAATGCAGGGTAGGGGACAAGGGGAGCTTATAGTTCTATAGTGATGGCACATAAACAGAAACCAAGATATATGATTTGCTGTGGGAATCGTTGTATTTTTAGTCTGGCTGCTGAGTGAGGTCTGCAAAAGGGGACAGGAAAATGGAGTCACTTAAACTCCTCTCATGAAGCGTAAATGGCATGGGGGAAAGCATTACAAGAAAACTAATGCTGAACTTCCTCCGAGGTACTGAGCTGACATAGGGGCTTATTCATAAAGTGCACTTGTACTATGTTTAGTAGTACTGAACTAGTAATACTATACACATGCAACAAAAGGCTGTTCACAAACCTTTGTGCAGAAGTCTCCATGCCGGCTCTCCTATCTTTTCTTGGCAGAGCTCTCTGCAATGTGTGTGGAGATCTCTGTGATGGAGCAAGGTTTCACATATGCAGAAACTTGCTTGTATTCAGCCCTCTCGAAATAACCTTTAACTTATTAATCAACAGGTTTCGTCCATAAATATTTGCATTTGCATTGGGAAAGCTTGTCAATGTGCTTTTACTAACATTAACCCGAGTGTCTTAATATGGCCGCCGAAAACGCGGGAACTGTACCACGCATGCGTCCGTCACATCTACGTGGTGTGACGTATTTCTGCTTTGGAGGGAAATCTTTGCTTCTGCGCACTAGTGCCAGAAATGGCCGCTTTAAATCTCACATGCTAACGCTCATGCTGTTGCTTGTACTAAGCTTGTTGGTTCTGCTTAACTATTAATGCAAAAGTTAAAATTAAGTAATAGGGTTAGAGTAGAGATAGGTGGTATACAGTACATTAATTTATTTTTGTATTCTAATGTGCCTTTCTTTGACTTTGTTACTAGCTCGTATTTTGGGCCTTAAATGAGACAAAAACTCCTTATTGAAAAAGCCGCGCCTATGCAACAAATCCCTGAACGTCATGCAGTCATTGGCATTGAATGGCTGCCAACACCCTTGTTACCCACGATGTTCCTGGGAATCTGCTCTACTGACCTCTAAAGAGGAAGCAAGAGGACTCAAACAAATACAATGTATATAATTTGTATGCCGATATTGTTGGGCGGAATAAAGTCATGTGAAAATAAATTGTGGGTGGAGACTTAATCAATACAAGTCAATTGAAATGATCTCATCTTAGTATGGTGTGATGACCTCTCCTCGTCTTTCTGACCAATCACTGAAAGGGAACACATAGATTTGCAATATTTAGGGGTGGTGCATTGCAATCGAAATGGTATAACTAAGGTAGGTTTAGATGGAGAAATTGTCTGACTTGTCCGAATAGCTGACCTGTCACTGACCCAACGCATGCTATAGGAGATCTGTCAGAAGAATTGAGGTGTTGGGGGAAATTATTGATTACCCAGTCGGGGTACTAATTGGCTTGCTGAGAGAGAGGGGTGTAACGCTGGTGTTGCACTTAGAAGAGGTCACCTGTCCTGATCTGCACCTGTCTTGTCCCGTGAGCACCTGATTAGTCTGGAGCCTGGTCTGGTCTTTTTGCCCCAGCCCGTGACCAGGATTGGTCATTGCACTATTCTAGGTAAATATAATCCATGTGGTATGTCCTTGTGCTATTTCCCTTACTCACTGTTCCCAGGTACCAATGTTTAAAGGTGTTACTGTGAATTCTTACGAACTTTATGTCCTACTGATTAAATTTCTGCTTGTAAAATATATGGTCACGGTATTGTGACCTTTTTCATCTTGACTCAGAAAATCTTTCATAAATAAAGCTTTTAAAACTTTCCAGAGTCTGTGGTTATTACAGGAAAAGTAAATATGTTTAAATATTGCCTATTCATTCTAACTCCCTTTTCAATCCCTAGGACCTGTAGCAAAGGTGACAAGGATTGGTAAATCATGGTTTACAGGTATAAATCCTAAAAGGACTTAAAGTACTGATACGTGATTAAATAGCAAAAATCACAGGCAGGGCGGTTAGTTCAAAGTGTGAATGTTTTATGGGCCCAGGTGAGTATGGTAAACTGAACTAGTTGTCCTGCGCGCTCTATCATTGATATTTTATATCATCATCTGCACACATATGTATACACTTTTGTAGTACATACCTGACACACAGATAGTAGAGGGATTAATAGCTGCTGCCAGAATGTGTCCTGATGTCATCGCTATTGGTGTTCACAAGGTGGACAACCTGGGATGTTGCATGACAAAGCCTGACAGAAGAGAGACATATATAGGGGAGTAAGCCATACACTGATGAGGCTAGAGCAGTCGACCTTGAAGCTGGGGAACTGGGTTCGAGTATCGGCAGGGATGCTCAACATCGTGCCATTCTGGGCAAATCACGTAATCTCCCAATGCCTAACGATATTAATGTGTCCATCTCTAACGCAACTGGTGCTTATGTAAAGCATTCTGATACCTTTGGATTGAGTGTGCGCTAAATAAAAAAGAACACAACAAAAAGACGATTTTCTATTACATGTTTAATATCATAAATGTGCCTGTTGATGCTCTGACTAATAAATCAAAAGGTTTGTTAACCGGCAATAGCACTGTCTGGGTCGGATCACTGACATATTATCCAATACAAAAATATAGACTTACCAAAGTATTGATGACAAAATATAGAATGCAAAAATATCGAATTCCTATCTACAAACAGGTAAGTACAAAACAATTAAATCAAAAATATCGTTGTAAAAAATATAATTAGTCAAAATATCGATTTTTTTTAAATGACTTAAAGTAATTTAAAATTAATGAAATAAATATAAATATAAAACATACTTAAAAATACTTAACCCTAAAATGATTAAATAATAAAATATAAAAAAAGAGACAATTTTATATATATATATATATATATATATATACGTAATATTAATAAACAATATACTATATTTTTACCGTAGGATAGCGGGAGGGTAAAAATTACTATTCCCACTCCAGAGAGTGCAACAGTAGGGAAAGCGTTAGATAGCGTAGAGGTAAAAATTACTATACCCACTCCAGAGAGTGCAACCGTAGGGAAAGCGTTGGATAGCATAGGGGTAAAAATTACTATTCCCACTCCAGAGAGTGCAACAGTAGGGAAAGCGTTGGATAGCGTAGGGGTTAAAAATACTATTCCCACTCCAGAGAGTGCAACAGTAGGGAAAGCGTTGGATAGCGTAGGGATGAAAATTACTATTCCCACTCTAGAGAGTGCAACAGTAGGGAAAGCACGGATAGCGGGAGGGTAAAAATGACTATTCCCGCTCCAGAGAGTGTAACCGTAGGGAAAGTTTTGGATAGCATAGAGGTAAAAATTACTATTCCCACTCCAGAGAGTGCAACAGTAGGGAAAGCGTTGGATAGCCTAGGGGTAAAAATTACTATTCCCACTCTAGTGAGTTTAACAGTAGGGAAAGTAATGATTTAATATATTAATAAAAATAAATTAACTATCAATACCAATAAAAATTCAATTAAAATGAATTACCAATTTAATATTATGTAATAATTAATTAATTAGAAATACAAATAAATATTAGTTATTAAAATTCACTACCTATTCATTATTAAATAACAACTAATGAATTTTCAATAAAAAAACTAATTAATAATAAAAAATAATACCAATGAATAAGTAATTAACAGTAAATTAATTATCAATACACAAAAAGTATTTTTAATATGTAATTAATTACAATTAAATTACTTCCCAACCTATTCTCCTATAAACCCACAATCCGCGACAGTAAAAAAAGTAAATTAATACAATTATCGTAATTATCAATTAATCAATTAATACAAATTAATGACCAATTAATAAATATTAATGACCAATTAAAAGTTAATAAACAATAAATTAAAAATCAATACCTATAAATAAATAAAAATTATTTACTTAATTACAATTAAATTACTTCCCACCCTATTCCCCTATAAACCCACAACCCGCTACGGAAAATAAATTAATAAAATTAACATAATTATCAATTAATCAATAAAAATTAATTACCCATTAAAAATTAATTAACAATAAATTCAAAATGAATACCAATAAATAAATACAAATATGTAATTAATTACAATTAAATTACTTCCCGCCCTATTCCCCTATAAACCCACAACCTGCTACAGAATTAAATTACGCAAAAATTAAATAACATAAAATTCATTACTTAAAATAAATTACAAAAATAATATACACTTTTCACACATATACTAACATACAAAACACTTTAAAAAATTCGATATTATTAAAAATTCGATATATTTTAATACCTATATTATATACTTTGATATTTTGACTTTCTATATTTTGAAAATCGATATTATATTACTTACCTTCCATTTGATATTTTTCACCACTATATTGTGTCCATTCCATATTTTGTCCATTCTATATTTTTAATTCGATATTATGGCTATTCTATATTTTGTATTCGATAATATGTCTAGTTACTGTCTGGGTCACTCATAGATTTAGTCAAAGGCTGTCCATAAAACTACACACCACGCAATTCTAAAGTTCTCAACCTTGTGGGGGTTTTCAAAATATAGTTTCATTACAGAAAGGAAAACTGGTTTGTAAATCAAGTAAATTAAGAACAGACTAACATAAGGTATGTCTTAAAAGAAAAGCTCAAAGATCTCTCAGGGCAGAACAATACATCTCAAAGCAAAGTTCTTGAAGCAGAAAATCTGCAAATAGCATGTTCTTTTATAATATTCAAGGCAGGGAAGGCACATGCATTTCATGACATAATATTACATGAAAGGGTTGGAACAGAAATGTTTCAATGATTACAACCTGTAAATCTATTATTTCCTACACCACCACCACACACTCCAATGTCCTAAAGCACCTTATTGGTTAAAGTTGTATGTAATTAATTAAGAATATGAATCATGTTTATAAAATACAGGAACACAGTAGTTTGTTTAACTACTGGCAGAGCTGCCTCTGGTAAGCAGCCTTGACATTATTACATAAATAAATCCTCCCCCTTCACTCCAGAACAGAGCAGATTACATTTAGACACAGAGACAATGTCAAGTCTGTATTTTCATTGACATTCTGAAATGAGAGAAAGACCCTTGCCTTTGGAAAGTTCGAACACCTAAAATATACATACACTTTACTGCAGCATCTGATGAATGATTGTCAATGCAGCCTGGTGCTGCCTAGCTATACTAAATGAAGCATTCCTAAATTAATCTTTATTTTCTAGCAAATCAAAACGAACACTCCAACGTTGATTCTTTTCTGAAAAAATGTTGCATAAAAGGCCCATCTAATGATTTTAATTTAACATGGGGTAATCTGTTCAAGATTAAATATGTTGGTCTGTTGTTTGCTACTTTCATTGCAGTATTTGGACAAAATATAGCAGAAAAATAATATCATGTTACAAAATATTGTGTCAAGAATATCGGACATAAAAATATTGTGGGCAGGAATACCAAAAGTAAGGATATTATTTTTAATGTTGTTTTTAATATCATTGTATAAAATATTGATGTTGAAAATATTGCAGTATGCATAATTTTTGTAAGTGTTAATTAGTATGTAATATATTGTAGTGTGTTTGATTGTATATTGTTATTAGTATTTGGTAAGATATTATTTTATTTATGAAATTGTTTAAATGTGTATTTTTTGTTGTAATAATGTATATAATTAATTGTTGAATTGTTTTGGTAGTATGTTATTGGGTTGTTAGGGGATAAAGGTGAAAAGATTTTCTAAACTGTATGTTTAAAATGTAAATTGGAAGATAATTATTTAAAAGTTATGCAAATTAATGATTTAGAATGTTGTACTTTATATAATATTAATATTTGTATTTATTTAAATTTGATGTTAATTAAGATGTATGTTATTGATACTAAATGTTTGTTTTAAATAATAGTAAATATTAAAAACATATCTTTATATTAAGTACATAAAGGATTATAGTTTAAATTAGTGCTTTTTTAGATAACATTTTAGTAAATGTTAAATTGCAAAACATATGAGAGAACATGCAGTATTGTCTTTGTGATATTTTTATTTTGTAATATGCTCTGTAAAATGTTTTATTTTGAAGTGCATATTGTAAATTTCAACTCTTTAGTGCTCAGCACTTTCCCCCCATATGGTTAGATTGTAGTGAGAATATTAAAATGTCACCCTTTTGGTGTCCAACACTTTCCCCCAATATGGTTAGATAGGAGTGGGAATAGCACATTTCACTGGGAATAGTAATTGTGATCCCTTTAGTGTCCAACACCTTCCCCCGATATGGTTAGAATGGAGTGAGAATAGTAAATTCTACCTCTTTAGTGTCTAACACCTTCCCCAAATTGGTTTAGATTGCAGTGGGAATAGTAAATGTCACACCTTCCCTGAATTAGTTTAAGTTGGAGTTCAAACAGTAAATGTGACCCATTTAGTGTCCTAAATTAACCCCTTAAATATGGCTAAATGAGAGTGGGAATAGTTACTGTCACCCCGTTAGTGTCCAACACTTTTCCCCAATATGGTTAGAATGGAGTGGGAATAGTAAATGCCACCCTTTTAGTGTCTAACACCATCCCCAAATTGGTTTAGATTGCAGTGGGAATAGTAAATGTCACCCATTTGGTGTCCAACACTGAATTAGTTTAACTTGGAGTGGGAACAGTAAATGTCACCCATTTAGTGTCCAAAATCCTCCCCCCCAAATATGGCTAGATTGGAGTGGGAACATTAAATGCCACCCCTTTAGTGTCCAACATTGTCCCCCAATATGGTTAGATAAGGGTGGGAATAGCAAATGCCACCCCTTTAGTGTTCCCCAATATAGGGGTCGATTAGGATGGCAGACGGATTGCCCCCGCCGGGCTGGCGGTAGCCACCGCCGGCCCAGCGGGGGCAATCCATCCGCCATCCTCACAGAAAAGACCCCCCACCACATTAGGATGGCTGGGGGGTCCGCTGCGGACGGCAAGACCGTCTGCCGCTTTTCCGCCGGAAAGTGCTTACATATGGTGGCGGTGTCTGTGAGCCACTGCCAACCATATTACAATGCTGGCGGTCCTATGCCTTTCCACGGCGGCATTGCCGCAGTGGAAAGGCATACGGTCTTTGCTTTGGGTATCCCGTTGCGGGCCCCCAGGGTGAAGGGGGGGTGGGGGTGCACATGGGGGCGTACCTATGGTACTCCCCTGTGTTTCAAAGTACAACATGGCAGGCGCCGCACGGTGCCTGTGATGTTATGCTTTGAAACGCACAACATGCATTTTTAGCATTGCGGCGGCAGCCGCAATGTTAAAAATGCGGGATGCACCCGCCACTGTGGCGGGTGCACCCTAATTCGACGCACGGGACCTGCGCCCCTGTGGCGGTCGGTCCCTTCCTACAACAGGATGGCGGATGGACTTTGTCCGTCCGCCATCCTAATCGACCCCATAGTTAAATTGGTGCTGGAATCGTAAATTTCATCCCTTTAGTGCCCAACACCTTACCCCAATATGGTTAGATTGGCGTGAGAATAGTAAATGTCCAACACCTTCCGTGAATCGGTTGAGATTGGAGTGTGAATAGTAAATGTCACCCTTTTAATGTCCAACACATTCTCCCAGTGTGGTTAGATTTGAGTGGGAAAAGTAAATGTCACCCCTTTAGTGTCCAACACCATCCCCCAATATGGCTAGATTGGTGTGGGGATAGTAAATGTCACCTCTTTAGTGTCCAACACCTTCCCTGTATTGGCTGAGGTTGTAGTGCAAATAGTAAATGTCACCCTTTTAGTTTCAAACACCTTTCCCTAATATGGTTAGATTGGCATGGGAATAATATATGTCACCCCTTTAGGGTCCAACACCTTTCCCCAATATGGTCAGATTGGAGTGGGAATAGTAATTGTCACCGCTTAACTGTCCAACACCTTCCCCAAAATGTGCATAATAAAGACAAATCACACATTTTTCTTTTTTTATTTGTCTCCAATTTGCTATTATGCAACAGTTTTACAATTTAAATCATATATACTTCAAGTAAAATTAAAAAATATATAAAGTTAAGGCTTGGGCCTTTAACGATTCAGCGGGCCTTTAATAGCCCTTATAGCCTGCTACGGCGGGCTATAAGGCTATATTAACTTTTTATATATATCTTTTCAACATTTTTTAACATATCTTCTATTAGTATCATGTCAAAGGAAAGGTTACTCAATATGTTTAATTTTCAAATGTGCAGTTACGTTTATGTCTTGGTATCTTCTAAGGGCAGGTGGATTATCGCTGGTGACTTTTTAAATTCCAACAATTAATTCTTTTAGAGTGGGGATAAGTGGTAGTTGCCCTGTTAAATGTCCGGGGACTGTATGTAGTGTATCTTTCAGGATTTTCCGTGTGTGTTCCTGGGAGCTTGTGCTTGCCTCTCTTAACTCTTGCAATATTTCTCTTACTTCTATTTCTGTGTTTTGACGGGTGGTTGTGCTCTCTTACATTAAGTTCAACATCATCTAATGTAGATGCACTCACATAGCATGCATTAGAATAATAATTAGTACATTTCCAGTTTATAGTTTCTCATGATGCACTTTCTTAGATGTAGGTGTAGCCCATATGATTTAGTGATGGCTTTCCTTTCTGTGAAGTGATAAGTTTGGCGGCCTCTGTCACTGTATCTGTATGTAGGATCTTAGTATAAATATATAAGAACTTTTACCTTTTGCATGTTTATTATTAACATATTAAACATGTAATTACTTCTATGTTGTATACATACATGTATGTTCTGTTGAGATGGTTTGCAAAGTTTTGCAGATTTTCTGTTGGGTCTTTTAGTGTGGAGCAGGTGTTTTCTTTTCTGTTGAATACAACAAAAATTACAATTTAAATGTATTTATTTAAGGTTTTTGTAGAGCGCGTAGTAACCCGTGAGCATCCCAGCGCTAGAACCTGGAGAATCAAGAGGGAGCAGCAGCGGAGGAAGAGGGAGATCATGGAAAAAGGAGGGTTTTTAAAGTTTTCCTAAAATGGAGAATGTTTGGTTCGGTTCTTAGTTTGCGCGGGAGACTATTCCAGTGCTTTGCTGTGTTTACCGAGAAGCGGCGGCCTCCAGACCTGGCTTTTTTCACTCTGTGGACCGTGATGAAGTTCTCTTGGTTTGACCGGAGTGACCTGGTAGCTGCGTATGGAATAATGAAATTTTTGAGAATTGGAGGACCTTTGTTGTGAAGGAGTTTATGAGCCAGGCAGAGGGCCTTGAAAACCACCCTCTCTCTGACTGGAAGCCAGTGAAGTTGCTTCAAGGCTGGTTTTGCTGATGATCTTGGTGGGGTGTTAGTTAGAAGCGGCGTTCTGGATTCTCTGTAAGGTGTTGAATGTGGCTTCCGGGGCTCCCAAGTAGATTGCGTTGCTGTAATCCAGCCTGGACAGAATGAGGCCCTGGATCAGCAGTTTCCGGGAAATAGGGGGTAACAAGGGGAGCACCTTCCTGCAAGCTCTGAGGAGTCCAAAGCATATTCCCGCCGTTTTTGTTGATAGTTTTTAGAGGTTGAGGTCATAAGGTTTATTTTTGGTGGCTATTTTGATGAGTTTATAATTTCTTATTTATTTATTTACGTATACTTACTTTTTTATATCTTTTTGCAAATTTGTGATAGTTGATATTTTCTGGCAGTTTGTTGGTTTTCAAGTTGTAGATTTTTTCTTTTAAGAAGTTTATGTAAAAGGATAAAAGTTGAAGAGTGTCTTAATATTTGTTTGCTAATTTATTTTTTTTGAGTATGTTTTAGTTTAAATATAAGTATGACTTACTTGGTTATGTATTTGCTCAGAAGTATATTTGTCTTCTTTAATGGTTTTTGAGAGAGTCTGGCAGAGTTTTCTCGTCTTGCAGCATTTGCCGTTTCTGAAGCATTTAGTTGTTAAAATTAATGTTTCTTATATATTGTTTGATTTAATCATTTTTTTAAATGTATATTGGTTAAAGTTGTTTATAGTTTTATTGTATTCTTTGGTTTAGTTTAGTTTGAATTTTTGTATCAGTTGAGTCCTTCTATGATAAATGCTAATTTAGGTTTCGCTCTTTAGCTATAATATATAGTTTGATATTTTTGTTAACAAGTTTTAAAAATGTGAGTATATATATATATATATATATATATATATATATTTATTTAGGTTGATGTTTCCCTGTTTGTATTTAATGTTATTTAATTAGGGGGTTTATGTAAATATTTTAGATATATATTTTTTGGTGTGTGAATCGTAAATATTGTGTTGATGTAATATATTTTTATTTAATTTAAATATGTGAATGGCAAGTCCGGTTTATTTAAAGTAATTGTTTTATGTGAAAAGTGTTTTTTAAGAGGCAGACCACACAGATGCTCCTAGGCATGATGACATTCTGTTTAACCAACAATATCTTCACTTTCAAAAAGACACTATACAAGCAGATACAGGGTCCTGCGATTGGCACCTGCTTAGCTCCCAGCTATGTGAATCTTCCCATGGGCTGGTGGGAGGAGCAGTTGTCCGCTGCACCAGAGTACAGAGATGACATGGTAAAAGTGATACCTACTGGGTGATATTTATTAATGATCTCTTATTAATCTGGCAGGGCAGTGAGCAAGCTGCCAATAGATTTGTTGACCGGCTCAACAGCAATAATCTGAACCTAGAGCTTACAGCAAGTTACAGCAGGGAACACATCATCTTTCTTTTTGTTGAGGTAGCAATAATTGGGGAAATAGTCTCTGCCAAATTGCACCAGGCTCTCAGCAGCCATCCGAGTTAGCTCATGTGGAGCATCCTTTATGGGGAACTGATACAAGCCAAAAGGAATTGTGATGATATTACTTTCCATGGGGAACAAGCAAACACGTGGGTATCCTAGATGGGTACCCGACAAAGTTGTCCAAACAGTGGAAACACGCACTAGGAATGAGATCTTGTTTGGATCTAAGAGGGGCATGGAGGGGAACAGAACAGATAAGGGTGAAAATGAAACCAGACATATCACAACATTCAACAGAAGAGCTGGTAAAATAAGGGAGATTGTGGCTGAGGACTGGGTTATCTTAAGATGTGACCTAATGTTAGGGAAAACTGTAAGTGAGAAACCCAAAATGACCTACCGGAGAACGAGATCACTCAGACATGCTAATCTAAATTGACATTAATAGAGGGGAAAAGACACATTACATACTGGGTATTCGCCTAAAAGGTTTCTATATAAGTGGTAAGTGTAAAGCCTGTGAGCACTACACCAATTGTAAGGGCATTTTGGTTCCAGACACCAATGAAAAGAAACCGATAACACAACTTATCACATGCAACATGACCTTTGTTGTCTACATCCTGGAATGCCCTTGTGGTTTAAGGTTTGTGGGGTGTACAGTACATCTAGTATGTAAAAGAATTATAGAACATGCTAGAGTGATTTCAAATTGAGACAAGCATTACCTAGTAACAAGGCACTTTGAGGCACACCAATACAGTGGTAGAAAACTGCTGAAATTCATTGGGATTGAACACATCAGGGTGGATCCCCGTGGTGGGGACCGGATTGCTACACTGAGAAAACGTGAATCTAGATGCATCATTGAACTCAAAACTAAAGGACCCCACAGGTTCAACTCAGATGAGGAGCTATTTTTGCACTTGGGAGAACGTGATAGGTATAATATGCCGATTAGGGGTTTACTGTGTCTGATATGACAATTGTAACCTGCGTATTTTGGTTTTAACTCATCTTGTGTTTGTCTAGAGCATATTCCTGATGTTCCCTTGACAAAGTGTAATATCGAGTTTTATTTTATTTTACAGGGAGGAGAGGAGGGGACTTTCACCTGGTGTGCTGGGTTCGAGAGGAGACCCCTGCAAGCCCCCTCCCATTTTCTTCAGGAGCATTTGGAGCACATTGGGTGATATCTACACTTTTCACTTTATCAATGTGGACTAGTTTGAGAAGTGATTTTGTGACCATGCTACAAGTCAGGTCTTCCTACCATGAAGCCATTGAGCCCACTGGGGCATGATCCCTACTTAAACCTCTGTGCTCACAAGGAAAGGCCCACTTGGGCGATATCTTTCTTTACAGTGGTGGACCACGTAGAGCATTACCGTTTCATGTTTGCTGGTGCAACACGACTGCCCACTTGGGCAGCATTAACACCTGAGAGGTTCTCTTGAGGGCTCTTAAACATGCTCATTTCACAGCTTACTATTCTTTCCTAGTTGGAAACTCACAAAACCGTTCCCTCATGAGGCGCCCCATATAAATGTGAAATGATTGTGAGACTATCTCAACATTTGTAGCATTAGGCTCCACTGTAAATCCAACCCTTGAGAACCACCCTCAAGTGGGGCATCACAATGAAACCTGGTAGGAGTCACCTTTACACTAAGCCACAATAAGATTGGCTGTTATGCATATTATTGCATATCAATGAATTTAACAAATTGATTGATAATTTTCTTTGTATGGCAATCTCTTCTGGGGTTATGTATTCAATGACTCGGGATACTTACTGCCAGTTTTTAAATGTTCTTAGAGGGAAAGCTATGCTCGCTGCAGCCCCC
Source organism: Lissotriton helveticus (assembly GCF_964261635.1). Classification (NCBI taxonomy): domain Eukaryota; kingdom Metazoa; phylum Chordata; class Amphibia; order Caudata; family Salamandridae; genus Lissotriton; species Lissotriton helveticus. The sequence continues at coordinate 1,259,861,702 of NC_136057.1, read as the reverse complement.
ATTACATTAACAAAAAATGTAAGGTGGTGCTCCTAGCCTTCTAGGGGCACCACAGGGATCTAAAAACAAATCTAAAAAAAAAACCTTACAGGGCATTATGGGGAACTCCTTGGTGGGAGTAGTGAATAAGTGCAGCTACTCCATTCATTTTGCTAATTTAATATTCATATTATGTGTTTTTTTAATTCTTTTTTTGGTTGGGCTCTTCGGTTGAACCTGGGGCACCCAACAACTTTAAAAAATGCTGGGGGCCATGGAGAGTGGCCAATTGCCCCTGCGGACCTGCTGACTCCCTTGCCAACACACATCCAGGGTGTGATCGAGTAGGCAATCTATTTATAAGAGGGTGGCCAAAAAATTGCCAGGCTTGGGGCCATGGTGCGAGGCCCCTTTTGATGAGTACCAGGTGATGGAGCCTTCAAAGGTCTTGGGGAGGAGGGCTGCATGCACCCTCCCAATAACAAAATATTGGCTGCAGGGCCTATAAAAGGCTTGAGGAGGGGTGCCACCTCCTGTAAAGCAAAATTGGATCCAGTGCTTGCGGTCCACGGCGCCTTTCAAAAGCTCAGGAAAGAGACAGGGGGTCGCCTAACCCCTCCCAATAAACTTGATATCGGCTCAAGGGGATGGAGACCCTGGGTATTTCAAATGGCTCTGGGTGAGGGGATGTATGCCCCTTCCTCAAAAAAATAATAGGGGCTTCGGGGATGAGATTCCTGGGTCCTTCAAATGGCGCTGGAAGGGGGAACCTCATGCCCCATCTGTCAGAACCAGCACTCCTCAGGATCCGGATGATGCAATAAGGGGTCCACCTCCAGATATCCCTGAACTCTGACTATAAATTATAACAGAGTTGAAAGGTTATCAGGTGAGGGAAAAAATAACAAACTAAAATAACAAAAAGGAACCTGGACAGCGAGAAGGAGAACCTGAAAGAAGAAAAGGAAAAGATCAGACAACAGAATATACGACAATCTACTCTCCGTATGTCTCGCTAGATAACCCTTGCATACCTTGGAAATCACCTGGAACTGCATACTCTATGTGGACCATCCAATTCGCTAGAGCACATCCAAACGATACCATCTAATGCACAAAGGAGTAGAAGGTAATCAGGGCCGATAGACAATACTTCCTTACAAGTTATCAGGCATAACATGCAAACAACTCACCAGTTCTAAGGGAAGGGACAAAGGCAGTATATGTATAGCAGAATATGATTCACCAAATGGGTTGTGGGCTCCACAGTTTTTCCGCTATTACAGAACAATGTTGATTCTTATTCATTCAAAGTATTAATTGGATGGGCTTCCACGGTATTAGCATAACCGCCGCCCTACCCAATTGAAAATTCTGCCACCAAACGATATGAACCCAGCGGTTACTTTACCGGTGGATAAACAAATATCCTTATACCAACACACTATCCCAGAGGACTTGGCTTCCACGGTATTAGTATAACCGCCGCCTCCTCTATGAAGTTTCTTTAGTGAGACCTATAAACTTCCTTAATACTTTAGGAACATCTTATATATGAGACAGATACTTATGAGCCAGTAATTGTACACATTATAGGATGCCCAGTTCGAAGATACAACAGGGGAGGTAGATTAAAACCCTGAGCCCAGGGTCGATGCAAGTGAACTCCACCTCCGACTCCTTCGGACAATCCACAAATTAGAACAGAGTGTCTTACAAATCACTAAGCGCATCGGCGCTGAAGTCGCTCCAACGAAGCGAGAATTAGAACAAACACAAGTTACGGTTTAACACCACTCGTAACTAGAATCCCCAGTAATCACCAGGACCTTGGTGCAAGCGAGACTTTCCTCACGGGACACCTCCATGCTGGAACCTCCGGACAGGATAGAACAGGACCCGGAACAAGAATTACGCACACGAGTGTACGCGACCGTTGCCGTTTTAATCCCTGAATAACTCCCGCTGCCTTCTGGGAGTTGTAGTCTTAGGCAGGCGCATAGCTCAGACCGGAGTCAGGAGCTGTTCCTGACAGTAGGTCCTCCCCCTCAGCACCTCCTAGATCCAGGCTTAGAGGGATACCTGAGGAAGAAAGCACGGACAGCCGCCGGTGCATGCACGTTGACGCAAGGCTCCCAGGAGTCGTCCTCCGACGAGTAACCTTTCCAGGAGACCAGATACCAGAGCTTTCCATGCCGATAGCACAAATCCAAAATCTTCCTTACTTCATATTCCGCCCCTCCAGCACAGATCACAGGCGGGGGTCGACGACGTCGCATCACCAACGCAGGCTTCAAAAGGTTGCAGTGAAATACAGGATGGATGCGAAGACTGCCAGGCAACTTCAGCTTGTAGGCCACAGGGTTGAACTGACGCACAATTTTGTACGGGCCAAAAAACCAGGGATGAAAAATGCTACGTATCTTGAACTTTATATTCTTCGTGGATAACCACACACTGTCACCCACTCGGTACGTCGGACCCTCTATCCGATGCTTGTCCTCCCACTTCTTGTATTCCCTTTTGGCGACCAGCAAATGTCTGCGGGCAGCCTTATGAACAGCATGCAACCTTTTGACATGCACCAAGACCGAAGGTTGATCAGACAGACACCCCGGTATGGTGATAGGCAACGTTTTAGCATAGTAGCCGTAGTTCGTTTTGAACGGAGACAAACCAGTGGAACAATGCCAGGCGTTGTTGTAGGCCAACTCTGCCATCCACAGCAAGGACACCCAGGAGGCCTGTGCTTCCATGGCATAACAACGCAGATACTTCTTTAATGTCTGGTTCAGACGTTCGGTCTGAGGATGGAAACTCGTGGAGACCGCCGACTCAATCTGAAGTGTCTTACACCACGTTCTCCAGAAGCTGGCGATGAATTGAGGGCCACGGTCTGAGACGATCACTTCAGGCAAACCATGCAACCTGAAAACACGATCCAATAGCATTTGGGCCGTTTGACCTGCTGTGGGCAAGTTCTTGCAGGGGAGAAAATGGCCCATTTTCGAGAGGCTATCAACTACCACCAGGATAGCAGAAAATCCCTGGTCCAAAGGAAGACCCGTGATGAAGTCAAGACTCACGTTCTGCCAAGGACGAAGTGGGGTTGGTAGAGGCATGAGTTTCCCTTTTATTTTGGTGTTCACTCCTTTTCCCCTAGCACATTCCTCGCACAGACTTGTCCAAACACGCACATCCTTGGACATGGTCTTCCACCAGAAATGGCGTTGCACCAGTTCCAAGGTCTTGCGAAAGCCCGGATGTCCAGCCAATGGCACATCATGACACCACTCATACGCCTTCTTTTGTAGGGTCTAGTTTGACAGGAACAGCCTGTCATTTTGGAAAGGTAATCCTTTTTAGGGCTCGGCCTACGCCCCCCCAGCGTCAGCAGGGGGCGGAGCTCCGAGCTCCTTTTGTTAAGGGCTTTTGAATCATGCAGGAAAAATTCCTCAGTGCGCAAGCTTTTTCAGTCCTTTTTTTTGCCATCTGCATAGTGATTCGTCTTCGCTGTGCTGTCTTTCTAGTAGCCTTCACGCAATAGGCCATGTGTAAATCATTTAGGGCACTTCCGCCATATTCTGTGTGGTTACGCGCGCAGGGGAGTGTTATAAATTTCAATTAGGAGCTGTCAGGGTGCCGCCGTAATAGAATCCAGATGGTCGGGGCGCGTTCACCAGTCTGCAGTGAGTGGCGCGCGTTCGTGCTTGTTCTGTGTCTCGCGTTTCCTCTTTTCATGCAGATCTGGTTTTCTTTACTGACTACAGCTGTGTTTATATAGACGGTGGCTTCAGTTGTGCAGCAGATGCAGTGGCACCAGTGTGGTGTAGCTATCATTAGTGGAGCAGGGGCAGTGGCACCAGTGTGGTGTAGCTATTATGAGTGCAGCAGGTGCAGTGGTACCAGTGTGTGGTAGCTACCATTGTGCAGCAGGTTCAGTGGCACCAGTGTGGTGTAGCTATCATTAGTGCAGCAGGTGCAGTGGTACCAGTGTGTGGTAGCTACATAGGTGGAGCAGTTGCAGTGGTAGTGTTGCTTAGCTCAGGTGCAGTGGCACCAGTGTGTGGTAGATGGCGTTGTGTAGCAGGTGCAGTGTTATCAGTGTTACTTAGCTATGATTGTGCAGCAGGTGCAGTGGAACCAGTGTGTGGCGTAGTTACCATTCGTGGAGCAGGTGAGGTGTTATCAGTGTTACTTAGCTATGATTGCGCAGCAGGTGTAGTACCACCAGTGTGGCGTAGCTACCATTGTGCAGTAGGTGCAGTGGCACCAGTGTGGCATAGCACCATAGGTGGAGCAGTTGCAGTGGTAGTGTTACTTAGCTATGATTGTGCAGCTGGTGCAGTGGCACCAGTGTGGCGTAGCTATCATTGGTGCTGCATGTGCAGTGGTACCGGTGAGTGATAGCTACCATTGGTGGAGCAGGTGCAATGGTAGTGTTGCTTAGCTATGATTGTGCAGCAGGTGCAGTGGCACCAGTGTGTGGTAGCTACCATAGGTGGAGCAGGTGAAGTGGTATTGTTGCTTAGCTATGATTGTGCAGCAGGTGCAGTGGCACCAGTGTGTGGCGTAGTTACCATTCGTGGAGCAGGTGAGGTGTTATCAGTGTTACTTAGCTATTATTGCGCAGCAGGTGTAGTACCACCAGTGTGGCCTAGCTACCATTGTGCAGTAGGTGCAGTGGCACCAGTGTGGCATAGCACCATAGGTGGAGCAGTTGCAGTGGTAGTGTTGCTTAGCTATGATTGTGCAGCAGGTGCAGTGGCACCAGTGTGTGGTAGATGGCGTTGTGTAGCAGGTGTAGTGTTATCAGTGTTACTTAGCTATGATTGTGCAGCTGGTGCAGTGGCACCAGTGTGGCGTAGCTATCATTGGTGCAGCATGTGCAGTGGTACCGGTGAGTGGTAGCTACCATTGGTGAAGTAGGTGCAGTGGTAGTGTTGCTTAGCTATGATTGTGCAGCAGGTGCAGTGGCACCAGTGTGTGGCGTAGTTACTATTCGTGGAGCAGGTGAGGTGTTATCAGTGTTACTTAGCTATGATTGCGCAGCAGGTGTAATACCACCAGTGTGGCGTAGCTACCATTGTGCAGTAGGTGCAGTGGCACCAGTGTGGCATAGCACCATAGGTGGAGCAGTTGCAGTGGTAGTGTTGCTTAGCTATGATTGTGCAGCAGGTGCAGTGGCACCAGTGTGTGGCATAGTTACCATTCGTGGAGCAGGTGAGGTGTTATCAGTATTACTTAGCTATTATTGCGCAGCAGGTGTAGTACCACCAGTGTGGCCTAGCTACCATTGTGCAGTAGGTGCAGTGGCACCAGTGTGGCATAGCACCATAGGTGGAGCAGTTGCAGTGGTAGTGTTGCTTAGCTATGATTATGCAGCAGGTGCAGTGGCACCAGTGTGTGGTAGATGGCGTTGTGTAGCAGGTGTAGTGTCATCAGTGTTACTTAGCTATGATTGTGCAGCAGGTGCAGTGGCACCAGTGTGGCGTAGCTATCATTGGTGCAGCATGTGCAGTGGTACCGGTGAGTGGTAGCTACCATTGGTGGAGCAGGTGCAGTGGTAGTGTTGCTTAGCTATGATTGTGCAGCAGGTGCAGTGGCACCAGTGTGTGGCGTAGTTACCATTCGTGGAGCAGGTGAGGTGTTATCAGTGTTACTTAGCTATGACTGCGCAGCTGGTGTAGTACCACCAGTGTGGCGTAGCTACCATTGTGCAGTAGGTGCAGTGGCACCAGTGTGGCATAGCACCATAGGTGGAGCAGTTGCAGTGGTAGTGTTGCTTAGCTATGATTGTGCAGCAGGTGCAGTGGCACCAGTGTGTGGTAGATGGTGTTGTGTAGCAGGTGTAGTGTTATCAGTGTTACTTAGCTATGATTGTGCAGCTGGTGCAGTGGCACCAGTGTGGCATAGCTATCATTGGTGCTGCATGTGCAGTGGTACCGGTGAGTGGTAGCTACCATTGGTGGAGCAGGTGCAGTGGTAGTGTTGCTTAGCTATGATTGTGCAGCAGGTGCAGTGGCACCAGTGTGTGGTAGCTACCATAGGTGGAGCAGGTGCAGTGGTATTGTTGCTTAGCTATGATTGTGCAGCAGGTGCAGTGGCACCAGTGTGTGGCGTAGTTACCATTCGTGGAGCAGGTGAGGTGTTATCAGTGTTACTTAGCTATTATTGCGCAGCAGGTGTAGTACCACCAGTGTGGCCTAGCTACCACTGTGCAGTAGGTGCAGTGGCACCAGTGTGGCATAGCACCATAGGTGGAGCAGTTGCAGTGGTAGTGTTGCTTAGCTATGATTGTGCAGCAGGTGCAGTGGCACCAGTGTGTGGTAGCTATCATTGGTGCAGCATGTGCATTGGTACCGGTGAGTGGTAGCTACCATTGGTGGAGCAGTTGCAGTGGTAGTGTTGCTTAGCTATGATTGTGCAGCAGGTGCAGTGGCACCAGTGTGTGGCGTAGTTACCATTCGTGGAGCAGGTGAGGTGTTATCAGTATTACGTAGCTATTATTGCGCAGCAGGTGTAGTACCACCAGTGTGGCCTAGCTACCATTGTGCAGTAGGTGCAGTGGCACCAGAGTGGCATAGCACCATAGGTGGAGCAGTTGCAGTGGTAGTGTTGCTTAGCTATGATTATGCAGCAGGTGCAGTGGCACCAGTGTGTGGTAGATGGCGTTGTGTAGCAGGTGTAGTGTCATCAGTATTACTTAGCTATGATTGTGCAGCAGGTGCAGTGGCACCAGTGTGGCGTAGCTATCATTGGTGCAGCATGTGCAGTGGTACCGGTGAGTGGTAGCTACCATTGGTGGAGCAGGTACAGTGGTAGTGTTGCTTAGCTATGATTGTGCAGCAGGTGCAGTGGCACCAGTGTGTGGCGTAGTTACCATTCGTGGAGCAGGTGAGGTGTTATCAGTGTTACTTAGCTATGATTGCGCAGCTGGTGTAGTACCACCAGTGTGGCGTAGCTACCATTGTGCAGTAGGTGCAGTGGCACCAGTGTGGCATAGCACCATAGGTGGAGCAGTTGCAGTGGTAGTGTTGCTTAGCTATGATTGTGCAGCAGGTGCAGTGGCACCAGTGTGTGGTAGATGGCGTTGTGTAGCAGGTGTAGTGTTATCAGTGTTACTTAGCTATGATTGTGCAGCTGGTGCAGTGGCACCAGTGTGGCGTAGCTATCATTGGTGCTGCATGTGCAGTGGTACCGGTGAGTGGTAGCTACCATTGGTGGAGCAGGTGCAGTGGTAGTGTTGCTTAGCTATGATTGTGCAGCAGGTGCAGTGGCATCAGTGTGTGGTAGCTACCATAGGTGGAACAGGTGCAGTGGTATTGTTGCTTAGCTATGATTGTGCAGCAGGTGCAGTGGCACAAGTGTGTGGCGTAGTTACCATTCGTGGAGCAGGTGAGGTGTTATCAGTGTTACTTAGCTATTATTGCGCAGCAGGTGTAGTACCACCAGTGTGGCCTAGCTACCATTGTGCAGTAGGTGCAGTGGCACCAGTGTGGCATAGCACCATAGGTGGAGCAGTTGCAGTGGTAGTGTTGCTTAGCTATGATTGTGCAGCAGGTGCAGTGGCACCAGTGTGTGGTAGATGGCGTTGTGTAGCAGGTGTAGTGTTATCAGTGTTACTTAGCTATGATTGTGCAGCAGGTGCAGTGGCACCAGTGTGGCGTAGCTATCATTGGTGCTGCATGTACAGTGGTACCGGTGAGTGATAGCTACCATTGGTGGAGCAGGTGCAGTGGTAGTGTTGCTTAGCTATGATTGTGCAGCAGGTGCAGTGGCACCAGTGTAGCATAGCTATCATTGGTGCAGCATGTGCAGTGGTACCGGTGAGTGGTAGCTACCATTGGTGGAGCAGGTGCAGTGGTAGTGTTGCTTAGCTAGGATTGTGCAGCAGGTGCAGTGGCACCAGTGTGTGGTAGATGGCGTTGTGTAGCAGGTGCAGTGTTATCAGTGTTACTTAGCTATGATTGTGCAGCAGGTGCAGTGGCACCAGTGTGGCGTAGCTATCATTGGTGCTGCATGTGCAGTGGTACCGGTGAGTGGTAGCTACCATTGGTGGAGCAGGTGCAGTGGTAGTGTTGCTTAGCTATGATTGTGCAGCAGGTGCAGTGGCACCAGTGTAGCGTAGCTATCATTGGTGCAGCATGTGCAGTGGTACCGGTGAGTGGTAGCTACCATTGGTGGAGCAGGTGCAGTGGTAGTGTTGCTTAGCTAGGATTGTGCAGCAGGTGCAGTGGCACCAGTGTGTGGTAGATGGCGTTGTGTAGCAGGTGCAGTGTTATCAGTGTTACTTAGCTATGATTGTGCAGCAGGTGCAGTGGCACCAGTGTGGCGTAGCTATCATTGGTGCAGCATGTACAGTGGTACCGGTGTGGTGTAAGTATATTTGGTGGAGCAGGTGCAGTGTTACCAGTGTGGCGTAGGCGTAGCTACCATTGGTGGAGCAGGTGCTGTGGTACCAGTTTAGTGCAGCAGGTGCAGTGGTACCAGTGTGTGGTAGCTACCATAGGTGGAGCAGTTGCAGTGGTAGTGTTGCTTAGCTATTATTGTGCAGCAGGTGCAGTGGCACCAGTGTGTGGTAGATGGCGTTGTGTAGCAGGTGTAGTGTTATCAGTGTTACTTAGCTATGATTGTGCAGCAGGTGCAGTGGCACCAGTGTGTGGTAGATGGCGTTGTGTAGCAGGTGCAGTGTTATCAGTGTTACTTAGCTATGATTGTGCAGCAGGTGCAGTGGCACCAGTGTGGCGTAGCTATCATTGGTGCAGCATGTGCAGTGGTACCGGTGTGGTGTAAGTATATTTGGTGGAGCAGGTGCAGTGGTACCAGTGTGGCATAGGCGTAGCTACCATTGGTGGAGCAGGTGCAGTGGCACCAGTGTGCAACATTGGTGTAACACACTCACTACCACACACTCACCCCCACAGACTCACCACCACACACTCACCACTACACACACAACCACACACACAACAACACACCACCAGCTGTCAGTGCACGCTTTCACCAGGGCCAAACACCACCAGCCATCAATGCACGCTTTCACAAACCACAAACACCACCAGGCGTACAACACCAGCCGTCAGTGCATTCTTTTACAAGGCGCACTCACCAGCAACCATCATGCACACTTTCACCAAACACACACACACCATCAGCCATCTGTGCACGCCTTTACCAACCACACACCCACCAGCCGTCAGTGCACCCTGCCACCAGGCACACACACCTCCAGGCGGCAGTGCAGTCTTTTACCAAGCACACACACCACCAGCCATCAGTGCACAATTTCTACAGGCAGTCACAAACACACCACCAGCCATCAGTGCATGCATCAATTGTTAACGCATCCACAATTAACTATTGTAGCAATGTCAGTATGGTACACTTTACTTTTAAACATATTCATGTAAAGCACAGCATGCCACCGTTGCTACAATTCCAATCTAACTCACATAATTCCACTACACACCACATGCACACACTCCATAACACATGGCGAAAACACATTGCCATTTACAATGCCATTAGCTCAAACTCAAATAAATCCGAGCCCGATTGCATTTCCAATGCTTGTTTTATACTGCGATCGTCCTCATTTAGAGCCCACTGTATCCATCCTTCTGCGGATTTGGGTTTGGTCACCTCCTTAAGGAATTGGTCGATGTGGATCACACATACAACTTTGGCCGGATCGATGATGGCCTTAGGAACCGGGGCTTGCCTTTCCAACACGGTATCTTGGCGTGACAATGAATCTGCTTTGCGGTTATCTGACCCTGGCCTGTAGGTGATCACAAAGTCAAATTCAGCAAAGAACAATGACCATCTCATCTGTCTTTGGGTGAGATGACGGGCCGACTTCATGTACTGCAGGTTGCGATGGTCGGAATACACCGTAATAGGATGTCTAGCCCCCCACAAGAAATGACGCCACTCCTGAAAGACTCTTTTAATAGCCAGTAATTCTTTCTCGGCTATGGTGTAATTTCTTTCTGCTTCGTTGAGTTTTCTGGACAGATACGCCACCGGGTGTAGCTGACCTGTCTCTTTGTCTCTTTGGGAGAGGATAGCTCCGATGGCTTCGTCTGAAGCATCTGCCTCCACGATGAAAGGATGTTCTAACTGTGGATGTCTGAGCACAGGTGCGGTGGTAAAGATCTGTTTCAAATATGTGAAGGCCTTGGAAGCTTCAGGAGTCCAGATAAACGGCACGCCCTTACGGAGCAGTCTGGTGATGGGTACTGCCACCTGTGAGAAGTTCTTAATGAATCTGCGATAATAATTCGCAAAACCCAGAAAGCATTGAACATCCCTAACAGATGTAGGAAGGGGCCATTCTTTAACTGCCTGTACTTTCCGGATGGACATACTCAAACCATCAGGACATAGAATCACGCCCAGGAATTCTTCTTCATTCACTCCGAATTCACATTTACTTAGTTTACAATAAAGGTGGAATTCTCTCAGTTTCGTCAATACTTCAACAACATGACGTGTATGCTCCTCGGTAGATTTAGAATACACCAAGATGTCATCAATGTAGACAACCACCGAGCGATCAACATACTCTTTCAGAACATCATTCAGGAAGAATTGAAAGGAGGCTGGGGCGTTACATAGCCCGAAAGGCATAACGGTATACTCAAAAAGTCCATACCTAGTTTTAAAAGCCGTCTTCCATTCATTCCCCTCTCTGACCCTTACCAGATGATATGCCCCATTAAGATCTAAACGAGTGTACACACTAGCCTCTCGTACCTGGTCAAGCAACACAGAAATCAGGGGTAAGGGGTATCGGTTCCTGACAGTGTTCTTATTCAGCGTTCTATAATCACAACAAGCCCTCAATTCACCACTGGCCTTAGCTACAAAGAAAAGCAGGGATGCAGCCGGTGAGCGAGAAGGTCTGATAAACCCCAGGGCCAAAAAACGATCTAAGTACTCTCTGAGATGCATGGTTTCTGGTTCCGACAATGTGCATACCCTGAAAGCCGGAATGGTTGCCCCTTCTACTAGGTCGATCTGACAATCATAGATCCTGTGAGGTGGAAGTTGTTCTGCCTGTTTCTTACTGAATACATCAGTGAACTGAGAATACTCTGGGGGTAGGGTCATATCTTTTTCTGCTGTGGTGGCTATGTGAAAAAGACAACTCAACGCTAGTGCTTGGGATTCGGTGTCCTGCAAACAACCTTCCTTGCATTCTTGAGACAAAAACCTGACAGACTTCGTTTTCCAGTCTATAGTAGGATTGTGATATCCAAACCACGGCATTCCTAGAATGATCTCATATTGCGAGGCATCTATGATATTCAAGGTAATGGTTTCTACATGTTGACGAGTACCCTCACATATGGACAACTGCAAAGTCTCGGTTTGATCAGTAACTAAACCAGACTTTAATGGCTTGCCATCAACCGCCAAAACCTCTTCAGGGGTCTCCCTAGGTATGTGTCCTGTAGCTAATTTTGTCACCAAACCACTATCGATAAAGTTTCCCGTGGCGCCTGAGTCCAACATAGCCAACACATGATGTATCTGTTGTCGACATTCCAGACCAGCCATTAAAACGATGTGTGATTCAGTGTCCTTAATAGTGTTACAAGCTAAAGACGGTATTTTCCACACCCTCTCTTGGGGACTATCATTAGAGAGAGTCGAGGAAGTCCCAGCCTCAGTGCTAGCAACAGAAACAGATGCCTTTTTGCGATATGCAAACCCTTGCGACTTGGGTTTGGAAGGGCAGTCACGGACGAAGTGCCCCTTTTTGCCACAATACATGCACAACCCTTGTGTGCTGCGGCTTTCTCTCTCTGTACGCGAGAGAGGCGCCCTGATGGCCCCTATTTCCATGGGTTTGCTAGAGGAATCACTGGAGGCGAACTCCTTCCTAAGGTGTTTATCTGTCTTATAGAACGCCTTCTCACCCCTTGGTCTATCTCCACTACGTTCCGCCATTCTACCATCAAGGTAAAGCGAGAGACTGATCAGATCAGAGCAAGTAGTAGGCTGAGGATCGATTTGGGCTATCACATCCTTTAGTCCGTCTCGTAACCCCTGATAGAAAAGAGACATCCTCTTCTCCTCTGGCCAATCCGCTTTGGCTACCAATTGATTAAAAGACGTGAGATAAGTCACCAAATCACTCCTCCCCTGCCGCAGACTTAACAATTCCTTATCCGCACGAAAGTTAGTGGTTCATCTATCAAAAACGCCTTCAAAAGCTGTTCTGAAAGCGTCCCAATCGGACAAAACCGGGTCATTATTCCTAACTAACGGAACCACCCAATTCGCTGCATCACCAGTAAGATAAGATATGGCGAAAGCCACTCTAGAATGATGATTAGGAAAAGACCAGGGTTTACACGAGAAATGGAGTAAGACCTGAGTCAAGAACACCTGTATCTTATGGGGGTCCCCTGCATACCTCTCTGGACTAGCTAGAGGTATAGGGGACGGTACCGACACTTCTATTTGTGGATTACTAGTGACGTTAACATCGAAGGGGTTTCTGGAAAGTTTATCCACCCTGTCTCTTAAAGCTGAGCTCTCTAATCGGGAAGCCGCCAATTCCTGCTGTACTAAGGTCAAGGCCTGTACCACATCATCCATGTCAGCCATGGATACTTGTATCACCCGGACCGGGAGGAGTAACGATTTGTGGGTGCGTAATTCTGTCAGAACCAGCACTCCTCAGGATCCGTATGATGCAATAAGGGGTCCACCTCCAGGTATCCCTGAACTCTGAATATAAATTATAACAGAGTTGAAAGGTTATCAGGTGAGGGAAAAAATAACAAACTAAAATAACAAAAAGGTACCTGGACAGCGAGAAGGAGAACCTGAAAGAAGAAAAGCAAAAGATCAGCCAACAGAACATACGACAATCTACTCTCCGTATGTCTCGCTAGATAACCCTTGCATACCTTGGAAATCACCTGGAACTGCATACTCTATGTGCACCATCCAATTCGCTAGAGCAAATCCAAACGATACCATCTAATGCACAAAGGAGTAGAAGGTAAGCAGGGCCGATAGACAATACTTCCTTACAAGTTATCAGGCATAACATGCAAACAACTCACCGGTTCTAAGGGAAGGGAAAAAGGCAGTATATGTATAGCAGAATATGATTCACCAAATAGGTTATGGGCTCCACAGTATTTCCGCTATTACAGAACAATGTTGATTCTTATTCATTCAAAGTATTAATTGGATGGGCTTCCACGGTATTAGCATAACTGCCGCCCTACCCAATTGAAAATCCTGCCACCAAACTTTATGAACCCAGCGGTTACGTCACCGCTGGATAAACGAATATCCTTATACCAACACACTATCCCAGAGGACTTGGCTTCCACGGTATTAGTATAACCGCTGCCTCCGCTATGAAGTTTCTTTAGTGAGACCTATAAACTTTCTTAATACTTTAGGAACATCTTATATATTTGACAGATACTCATGAGCCAGTAATTGTACACATTATAGGATGCCCAGTTCGAAGATACAACAGGGGAGGTAGATTAAAACCCTGAGCCCAGGGTCGATGCAAGTGAACTCCACCTCCGACTCCTTCGGACAATCCGCAAATTAGAACAGAGTGTCTTACGAATCACCAAGCGCATCCGCGCTGAAGTCGCTCCAACGAAGCGAGAATTAGAACAAACACAAGTTACAGTTCAACACCACTCGTAACTAGAATCCCCAGTACTCACCAGGACCTTGGTGCAAGCGGGACTTTCCTCACGGGAGACCTCCATGCTGGAACCTCCGGACAGGATACAACAGGACCCGGAACAAGAATTACGCACACAAGTGTGCGCGACCATCGCCGTTTTAACCCCTGAATAACTCCCGCTGCCTTCTGGGAGTTGTAGTCTTAGGCAGGCGCATAGCTCAGACCGGAGTCAGGAGCTGTTCCTGACACCATCCCCATAAACAACAAATTGGCCCAGGAATGGAGTCAAAATGCTCAGGGGAGCAAGCCACGATCCCCATAAAAAAAATTGAAAAGGGTCAGATGGTGGTCCACACTGAGCCCTGAAAGGCTCAGGGAGGGGGCTGCACACCCTGAACAGTCCAGCCCAAACTGCCAGGCCAGCTCCTCCCTGGACTGGAAACAAGCATCCTAGGACTGGTTTCGGATTTTACCCCTCATCAGTCAGGATAGCTTCACTCCAGTGGAATGGAGAGCACCGGACCCACGTCTGGGCATACCCGTCCCACTCGGGGTGACAAATGTAAAAAGAGCAATTGATGGACAGAATGCAGAACAATGTCATACATTCAACCCAGCAGTACAGAGATCTGTGCCTAAATCCATCGTTTTTTTGCTCACCATGCCATTCCAGTTTGAACCCAGCCATATGCAAATCAGTCTTGACCCTGTGCCTCATGGGAACAGTCCAGCCCGAACTGCCAGACCAGGTCCTCTCTGGACTGGGAACAAGCATCCTAGGCCCGGTTTCGGGGTTTTACCCCTCATCAGCCAGGATAGCTTGACTCCAGTGGCATGGAGAGCACGCCGTAACTCATTGTCAAGTCAGTCATCAGTGGTTGAAGTGGGCTAACATTGCCTCTTGGAGCATGCTGCAGTGGGTGGAAAAAAAATGTGGATGGCACAATGGATGATGCCTGGCTGAAAACCTCTATAAGTAAGTACATTATATATACTCTTAGAAAAATCAAAAGCTCTTGGCGTGACAGACCTAAAAAGCCATTGATAAAGGGAAGGAAGGAAGGAAGGAAGGAAGGAAGGAAGGAAGGGAGGATAGACAGGAGGGAGGCAGTCAATGAAGGAAAGAAGGCAACAATGATGAAAGATGGAAAGAAGGCAAAGGGAAGGAAGAAGGAAAAAAAGAAATAACGCAAGAAAGAAAAAAGAAAGAAAGAATCCAAAAATGAAAAGGAAAGATGACAAAAAAGAAAGAAAAAAGGAAAGAAGGGAGAAGATAGAAGGAAAGAATCGGGGAAAGAAAGAAAGAAAGCAAAAGAGAATGAAAGAAAGAAGAGGTGGATAAAGAAAGAAAGAAAGAAAGATAAAGAAGAAAAATAGAGAAGGAAAGATTTAAAGAAAGATGTTGAAACAGAGAGAAAGAATGAAAGAAAGAAAAAATGAAAGAAAAATTGAAAGAAGGCAAAAAGAAAGAACAAAGGAAAGAAGGCAAAATTAAAAACAAAGAAGGAAAGAAAGCAAAAAAGAAAGAAGGAAAGAAGAAACGAAAGAAAGAAAGAAAGCAAAAAAGAAAGAGAAAGAATGAAGAAAAAAGGAAAGAAGAAAAAAGGAAGAAAGAAGGTAAAAAGGAAGAAAGATGGAAAGTAAAAGGCAAAAAAAAGAAACTAATAATGAAAAAAGAAAGAACAAAGAAAAGAAAAAAAGGGAAAAGGTAAAGAAGGCAAGATATAAAGGTGCCAAAAAGGAAAGGAAAGGCGGAGAGAAAAGGGAATGAAGGCAAAAAAGGAACGCACACGTTACGGAAAGAAGAGTTGAAAGAAGGAAAAAGAGGAAGAAAGAAGGAAACATGAAAGAAAGCAATAATAAAAAAGGAAATGAGGAATGAAAGAAGGAAAGAATAAAGGTAGGAAGGCACAAAAGAGGAAAGGAGGCAAAAAAAACAGTAAAAATGAAAGATAAAGAATGATAGAAGTAAAAGAAGAAAGGAAAGAGAGAAAGAAAGAAAGAAAGAAAGAAAGAAAGGGGAAGATCGCAAAAGTGAAGTAGAAGGAAAGACAGAACAAAAGATGGAAAGAAGGAACAAAAGAAGGAAAGCAAGCACAAAAGAAGGAAAAAAGGTAGAAAGAAAGAAGGAAAGAAAAAGTGAAGAAACAAACAAGAAAAGAATTACGGAGAGAGGGTTTACATTATAAAATATTGTATACTAAAACACAAATTAGACCCCATCGATGATTAAATAAAACTATTACAAGTGTGCTGCAAATTAAACACCATCAAGCTTGGTTTTCTTCCTTTGAAAACTTTATCGAAGAACCATTAGTGAAACCGAGCCCCGGAACACAATATGGTATTCTGTGAAATAGCAGCAGTTAACTTCAAAATGAATTTACAACAGATTTGGAAGGAGACAGGAACTGATAAAGCTGGAATGTGCCCTGTGCTCACTTCATATGTGCAATGCTATCATACCAGGCAACACTGGATCTAAAGAGAGCTTATGTGCAGATGTGCACCTTGTGAAAGAGAAAATGTCTCTATGTCTGAAGTTACTACAGAAAATGGCATGGGAAAACTAATTTTGGGGCACCCCCTTATTATTGGATCACGCTTGATGGATCATCCCCCGAACTTTGCAGGAAGGAGCTGCGGTTGATGAGACTTTTAAAGTTTTGTGAATATTTGTCAAATGGACCATAAGTTGTTAGCAAACCAAAAAATCCATATGGAAACATGATCCTAACGATAATAACCCAGTGGTGACTGCCAGTGGGTAATAAATACTTATTACTGTCTCCAGCATGAAGACTTTTACCTTTAATGTTGTAGTTCCTTTAAAATAGCATATTAGCACACTATTAAACAATGTTTTATTTCCAGGATAACCAAGTGTAGATGCAGGTATCTGGGGGTGACATGATCTCATTGTAACACATCTTAACCAGAAAATACATCTGTATTTAAAAAGAAAAAATAATTTAGTTTGCTGCACTCATAAAGAAATATTTATTATGAGAATAGTTATAATTAATTAACATGTGGCTAAAAGGTTTAAAGACGCTGCAGCTAGGTAGGTTAGGAGTTATTATAAGGAATAATATTAGGGATACACTTTAGGGTCACAATTATTGTTAGGGAATTCATTGTACGACTGGGATTGTCAAATGCATTTTAAATATAAAGGAATTTGTTATAGCGGTTATTTTGATAGTCATTCTAATGTCAGTTTAACCCGTTGCTGTTACAGATTCTTTTTAGCTGCATTTTTTAGTAATGTTTTTACCGTGTACTTTGTTTGTAATAGTATTGCTTATATTGACATTGAACTCTGGGTACAAGGGTGATCAGATATGTTACAGCTGTTGCCTGCTTGCTGCTGTGAAAGGGTACATTATGCATTCATTCTATGCCTCTTTTTTGTAACATTCCAGCTGGACCTGGTAGCAGAGTTCCATTTCATTCATCAACTATGACCTTCAATGTAAGGAATCCATAACATTTCTTGAAAGGGGCTAGTAAGAAAGCGTGTAATTTAATTTATTTTGGCACGCAATGAACGGATACCACGGGAAACCTTCCCATATGTGAACACCGGTAATAAGTTGTAAATTTTGTGAAAGTTAAAGAGGTGTGGCATGCACAACTCTGCATGGGTTCTTGATATTTTATTTTAAAGAGGTTCAAATTGTTGTGTGCATATTCCAGTTCAAAACACTGGCTAACACAAGTAAATAAAATGATTGGGTGGGGAGGGTTGCGGGCTCTTGATGATTTTCAAAAGTTAAACATTAAACTCTTGTGTTCATTGCGCACATTTGCTAAAATAAGCCTTCCTTGCAACGAGTTCCAGACCGCCACCTGGGCTGTCGGATGGAGATCTGGGGGGAGAATGGCCATCTGTGTACAATGTGCCTTTGTTTCTTTTCCAAGATGTTTGGGAATGCTAGTCAATGTTCAGCGTTTAACATGTTTTATCAAATTGAAAACAATTCATAGGTCAAGTGAGTAATAGTCAGTTAAATTGAGCCACTCCAAATGTTAGCTGGGATCCACCTACGCTTGAACCAAATAGGCCGACACTGAAAGGATGTGTATGCTGCCTAGGGTCCCAGCCATTGTCAACAATATATTGTGTCTTTAAGGGAAGAACTTCAAACCAATGTTCTTTGTATTGACCCCCTTTTATGACAATTTGAAACATTAGAGTTGACTTCTAGTTATTCACCCAACATCATGTTGTGCCAAAGTTGTTCCAGATGTTACAAACACCACAGCCTCGGATAACACATTGACATCTTAGGGTCTAATTTATATGTTGATGGTATGTATACCAAAAAACAACTGAAGAGTGAGGCCAAAGTAATGGAAGGAAAAGGAAAGTCAACAAATGGGAAAAACCTTGTGGTTTAAGAAGATTCCTCACTTACCAACCTAGTTGGTGACATGCTTCATCATTGGGTCCCCACCATAGAGGCCGAGTGCCTCTCTGGTGTGCTACAATGCCTGGTTACAGGGGAGCTGGGCTTTTGTGAGTCGTGTATGTGATGGTGAAAAGGTAGTGAGATTTAAAAGATGCCTCGGTTTATTCCCAAAAAGTGTAATGGTGGAAAACCAGACAACAGCAAAAACAAGTAAGTTGGATGAAACCTGCCTAGCTAAATTGACCAGACGCATCGAATTTATCAAGTGTGTTAAAAAATGGTCGACATGTTTCTGCTTCAATGTGCTTTTTGTGAAGCTTTCATCAGGACCAACCCACCACGGCGGTATGTGCAGGCTAAGGCGCACCCTAACCTGTGGGGGTATATCGAACAAACTCACAGTTTATCCGATCCATCGTTCAGGATTTCCGAAAGTCGTTATGGATCTGTAAAAACAATCAGACATAAACACAGACACAATAATATTTACAGAGATTGTTTTGTGCCTCATGCTTTTATCGTTGTGCTCTCCTCAGATTGATACAGGCCGCAGAGAGCCTCATCTGCGGACACTGTATCAGTGGTGACTGAACACTCACACGATATGCCAACCAGGTGTACGTTAAATGTGCTCATTCACAGTATGGCTAAAGTAAAATAATGGTGCGCTACTTATTCATGCACACTAATCACCAGTATTGTGGGGATTCGTTATGCAAAGACATAGAACATGACCTACTGTCAGGACGTGAGAGTGATAGCAACTCACAGTTTTGGAGGCAATTGTATAGGCAGCCTTAATAACAAAGTTAAAAGCATGGAAAAGACAAGGGCTTACATGAAGTAATAGTAGACTTCTCAACATGGGCCCCGGTGGGGGAGCTTGACATCAGTTCAAGCCCTGCAAGTAACGGAAGATAAACGAGTACGGAATGCATTCATTCCGCCGAATACACCTACCACCCCAAAAGGACACATTATTACTCACTTCAATGAAGGACCGCGCCCGTACGGCACCTACTGGTTGCACTCCGTGGACCCGAATGTTATCTCGGGATCCGTGGTGCTTGGTAAATATACCGGAAGGCCAAACGAGTCGGCGGTACGTGTGCGTGTGATGCTCACAGTCACATGATGAGGAAGCGGACAGAGACTAGACCACTCACCTTTATGCTTGGATAGGATTGTAAGCAGCATAGTTCTCTGCGCCTGCGTGTGTAGGGTTCAGAAAAGGGGGTGGTGATGGACAGAGCATTTGAATTAAGCAGAACACTCATACCCAGTCAAAAGATCAGGGCTTGATCCATCACCGTTTTTTAGCTCACTGCACCATCCCAGTTCAGAACCTGGCTACATGCAAATTAGTCTGTCCCTGGCCCAGTGCATCATGGGAACAGGGCAGACCAAACTACCAAGACAATTCTTTACTGGAAAGGAAACAAGCTTCCGGGGACCGGTTTCTGGCATTACAGCCGTCTTCGGCCCGGCTTGCTTGAATCCTGATGGTGCAGTGAGCAAGGGACTCACATCTGAGCATACCCTTCCACGCTTGTGGTGGCCAAAACGATTCAGAAAAGGGGGTGGTGATGGACAGAGCATCTGAATTAAGCAGAGCACTCATACCCAGTCAAAAGATCAGGGCTTGATCCATCACCGTTTTTTAGCTCACTGCACCATCCCAGTTCAGAACCTGGCTACATGCAAATTAGTCTGTCCCTGGCCCAGTGCATCATGGGAACAGGGCAGACCAAACTACCAAGCCAATTCTTTACTGGAAAGGAAACAAGCTTCCAGGGACCGGTTTCTGGCATTACAGCCGTCTTCGGCCCGGCTTGCTTGAATCCTGATGGTGCAGTGAGCAAGGGACTCACATCTGAGCATACCCTTCCACGCTTGTGGTGGCCAAAACGATTCAGAAAAGGGGGTGGTGATGGACAGAGCATCTGAATTAAGCAGAACACTCATACCCAGTCAAAAGATCAGGGCTTGATCCATCACCGTTTTTTAGCTCACTGCACCATCCCAGTTCAGAACCTGGCTACATGCAAATTAGTCTGTCCCTGGCCCAGTGCATCATGGGAACAGGGCAGACCAAACTACAAAGCCAATTCTTTACTGGAAAGGAAACAAGCTTCCGGGGACCGGTTTCTGGCATTACAGCCGTCTTCGTCCCGGCTTGCTTGAAGCTTGTTTCCTTTCCAGTAAAGAATTGGCTTGGTAGTTTGGTCTGCCCTGTTCCCATGATGCACTGGGCCAGGGACAGACTAATTTGCATGTAGCCAGGTTCTGAACTGGGATGGTGCAGTGAGCTAAAAAAACGGTGATGGATCAAGCCCTGATCTTTTGACTGGGTATGAGTGTTCTGCTTAATTCAGATGCTCTGTCCATCACCACCCCCTTTTCTGAATCGTTTTGGCCACTATAGGAGTGGAAGGGTATGCCCAGACATGAGTCCCTTGCTCACTGCACCATCAGGATTCAAGCAAGCCGGGCCGAAGACGGCTGCAATGCCAGAAACCGGTCCCCGGAAGCTTGTTTCCTTTCCAGTAAAGAATTGTTATGTTATGTTATGTTATTAAAATATTTATTGATCGCACTATCACCGATTGGTTTCTTGGCTTGGTAGTTTGGTCTGCCCTGTTCCCATAATGCACTGGGCCAGGGACAGACTAATTTGCATGTAGCCAGGTTCTGAACTGGGATGGTGCAGTGAGCTAAAAAACGGTGATGGATTAAGCCCTGATCTTTTGACTGGGTATGAGTGTTCTGCTTAATTCAGATGCTCTGTCCATCACCACCCCCTTTTCTGAATCGTTTTGGCCACTATAGGAGTGGAAGGGTATGCTCAGACATGAGTCCCTTGCTCACTGCACCATCAGGATTCAAGCAAGCCGGGCCGAAGACGGCTGCAATGCCAGAAACCGGTCCCCGGAAGCTTGTTTCCTTTCCAGTAAAGAATTGGCTTGGTAGTTTGGTCTGCCCTGTTCCCATGATGCACTGGGCCAGGGACAGACTAATTTGCATGTAGCCAGGTTCTGAACTGGGATGGTGCAGTGAGCTAAAAAAACGGTGATGGATCAAGCCCTGATCTTTTGACTGGGTATGAGTGTTCTACTTAATTCAGATGCTCTGTCCATCACCACCCCCTTTTCTGAATCGTTTTGGCCACTATAGGAGTGGAAGGGTATGCTCAGACATGAGTCCCTTGCTCACTGCACCATCAGGATTCAAGCAAGCCGGGCCGAAGACGGCTGCATTGCCAGAAACTGGTCCCCGGAAGCTTGTTTCCTTTCCAGTAAAGAATTGGCTTGGTAGTTTGGTCTGCCCTGTTCCCATGATGCACTGGGCCAGGGACATACTAATTTGCATGTAGCCAGGTTCTAAACTGGGATGGTGCAGTGAGCTAAAAAACGGTGATGGATCAAGCCCTGATCTTTTGACTGGGTATGAGTGTTCTGCTTAATTCAGATGCTCTGTCCATCACCACCCCCTTTTCTGAATCGTTTTGGCCACTATAGGAGTGGAAGGGTATGCTCAGACATGAGTTCCTTGCTCACTGCACCATCAGGATTCAGGCAAGCCGGGCCGAAGACGGCTGCAATGCCAGAAACCGGTCCCCGGAAGCTTGTTTCCTTTCCAGTAAAGAATTGGCTTGGTAGTTTGGTCTGCCCTGTTCCCATGATGCACTGGGCCAGGGACAGACTAATTTGCATGTAGCCAGGTTCTGAACTGGGATGGTGCAGTGAGCTAAAAAACGGTGATGGATCAAGCCCTGATCTTTTGACTGGGTATGAGTGTTCTGCTTAATTCAGATGCTCTATCCGTCACCACCCCCTTTTCTGAATCGTTTTGGCCACTATAGGAGTGGAAGGGTATGCTCAGACATGAGTCCCTTGCTCACTGCACCATCAGGATTCAAGCAAGCCGGGCCGAAGACGGCTGCAATGCCAGAAACCGGTCCCCGGAAGCTTGTTTCCTTTCCAGTAAAGAATTGGCTTGGTAGTTTGGTCTGCCCTGTTCCCATGATGCACTGGGCCAGGGACAGACTAATTTGCATGTAGCCAGGTTCTGTACTGGGATGGTGCAGTGAGCTAAAAAACGGTGATGGATCAAGCCCTGATTTTTTGACTGGGTATGAGTGTTCTGCTTAATTCAAATGCTCTGTCCATCACCACCCCCTTTTCTGAATCGTTTTGGCCACTATAGGAGTGGAAGGGTATGCTCAGACATGAGTCCCTTGCTCACTGCACCATCAGGATTCAAGCAAGCCGGGCCGAAGACGGCTGCATTGCCAGAAACCGGTCCCCGGAAGCTTGTTTCCTTTCCAGTAAAGAATTGGCTTGGTAGTTTGGTCTGCCCTGTTCCCATGATGCACTGGGCCAGGGACAGACTAATTTGCATGTAGCCAGGTTCTGAACTGGGATGGTGCAGTGAGCTAAAAAACGGTGATGGATCAAGCCCTGATCTTTTGACTGGGTATGAGTGTTCTGCTTAATTCAGATGCTCTGTCCATCACCACCCCCTTTTCTGAATCGTTTTGGCCACTATAGGAGTGGAAGGGTATGCTCAGACATGAGTCCCTTGCTCACTGCACCATCAGGATTCAAGCAAGCCGGGCCGAAGACGGCTGCAATGCCAGAAACCGGTCCCCGGAAGCTTGTTTCCTTTCCAGTAAAGAATTGGCTCGGTAGTTTGGTCTGCCCTGTTCCCATGATGCACTGGGCCAGGGACAGACTAATTTGCATGTAGCCAGGTTCTGAACTGGGATGGTGCAGTGAGCTAAAAAACGGTGATGGATCAAGCCCTGATCTTTTGACTGGGAATGAGTGTTCTGCTTATTTCAGATGCTCTGTCCATCACCACCCCCTTTTCTGAATCGTTTTGACCACTATAGGAGTGGAAGGGTATGCTCAGACATGAGTCCCTTGCTCACTGCACCATCAGGATTCAAGCAAGCCGGGCCGAAGACGGCTGCAATGCCAGAAACCGGTCCCCGGAAGCTTGTTTCCTTTCCAGTAAAGAATTGGCTTGGTAGTTTGGTCTGCCCTGTTCCCATGATGCACTGGGCCAGGGACAGACTAATTAGCCAGTAGCCAGTAGCCAGCTAATTAGCCAGTAGCCAGGTTCTGAACTGGGATGGTGCAGTGAGCTAAAAAACGGTGATGGATCAAGCCCTGATCTTTTGACTGGGTATGAGTGTTCTGCTTAATTCAGATGCTCTGTCCATCACCACCCCCTTTTCTGAATTGCGTGTGTAGGGAGCGCTAACTTCATGTGGAGACAATGTGTGTAAATCGTCAATGTCACTGATGTCGAATGTTGATACAAATGTAACTTTATCAAAAAAAAACACGAACACAAGTTAGCGACATCTTATTAACAAAGCAAAAACGCAGACAAAGAATGGGCTGTCACCAAAGGACTAGGCAAATTAATGTAATAACACTAAGAAGAAAATTCCAAGCGCTTGTTTGGACCCTGGTGTGTGGGTTAAATCTTCTTATTTCAAAAACACTGTGTATTGCGAGAGCGATCATACCGGCAGGGTTACCAATATAGAGACAGAAATATGGGACTAGCTCCGTTAAACTATGATATGGTAGAATAACATTAAAACGGGGGTCCCAAGTAGGTTGTACTGCTGGTCTTAGATGGAGGTAAAGTGGCTAGCGGTGTGAAAAGGGGAGGGTGGATATTGGAACCCCTGAGTTACACTGGATAGTTTGCGTCTCATTACTGTGCCCCGAGTACATTATCATTCAACCCACACAGATTGGTAGAAAGTCTATAGATCCAACGTTGCTCCTTCTCAAACAACCTCTGTGGCGATTTGTCCCCTTGCTTAATTTGTTCGATCACGGTCTGTGATATTGTCCTCTGACTACTTTGTTTTGGCGGTACAAAAGGGGGTGGTGATGGACAGAGCCTCTGAACCAATCAAACACTCACACCCAGTCAACAGATCTGGGTTTAATCCATCACCGTTCTTTAGCCCACTCTGCCACCCCAGTTCAGACATGGCCATATGCAAATCAGTCTGACCCTGTGCCTCATGGGAACAGTCCAGCCCGAACTGCCAAGCCATGCCTTCCCTGGACCGGAAACAAGCTTCCGAGGACCGGTTTCTTGCATTTCAGCCGTCTTCAGCCCGACTTGCTTGAATCCAGTGGCAAAGTGAGCAAGGGACTCACGTCTGAGCATACCCTGCCAACTTATGGTGAACAAAGCGGTACAAAAGGGGGTGGTGATGGACGGAGCATCTGAACCAATCAAACACTCACACCCAGTCAACAGATCTGGGTTTAATCCATCACCGTTCTTTAGCCCACTCTGCCACCCCAGTTCACCCTGTGCTGGACTGTTCCCATGAGGCACAGGGTCAGACTGATTTGCATATGGCCATGTCTGTACTGGGGCATGGCAGAGTGGGCTAAGGAACGGTGATGGATTAAACCCAGATCTGTTGACTGGGTGTGAGCGCCTGATTGGTTCAGATGCTCCGTCCATCACCACCCCTTTTGTACTACTTTGTTTTGGCAGCAGCAAGGAAAACCCAGGGCTTACATACTCAAAAGAGGAGGTGGATGCCCTTCCGGCAGATGCCTCCCTTTTCTCAGATCCCTCAATAGCGCAGATAATATCACAGACCAGTGAATGGGATAAAGTAACAGAACAGAAACATAACCGTATCCGTACAATCTTACATGGCACAATACTGATCGAATATCTGCGTAGCAACGTGGCACCTAAGGGCTTATTAAGCACGAATGCCCCCTGAATTTTCCTGGAAGACGTGGTCTTTAGGAAAGAGTGGGCCCAGATCATGTGGCACTGTACCCACGACTGGCTGGTGCTGATTATTAAGACAGCCTTAAGACTTTCTGAGGCAATGATGGTAGAAATCCAGCTTACTGAAACACACTTCAGAACAACATTGAGGGGTTATAAGAAAAAGCTGGAGGAACTTAATAAAGAGGTAAATGAATATAAAGAGAACCTCAACCAGTCTAAGGCCATAAAGTTTCAGAAAGATCTGAAACGTTTCTCGTACACGAAGACATACCCCTATGCCAACTCCGACTACACACCACCACCTTGGAACACAAATGGTTCGGATGTGTCAGATGACGATGCGTCCACTACTATCAGGTCAAACGGGGATAGTTATAGGCAGAGACAATGGGGTAGGGGCAGGAATAGATGACAGCAATACCCACAATACCCACAGATGTGGCCATCGTACCCTACACCGGGGGGAGGTGCTTTCCACAATCCTTTCCAACCCCCACATTTCCAGACTATGGGCTGGAACCCCAACTTTATACCACATCCCGCTCACCCACAAAACATGTACCGACCGCCTTTTTTAGAGAGGGGCTGGAGAGGCCGCGGGAAAAGAAGGGGACAAAATCAAGTTCATTGGGACCAACAGGAGGCGGTGGGGGACAACACGCAGAGCAAATCGCGGGAACAGCAAGCCGGACCGAGCAACCTGAGAGCCTAGTTGTTAATCTCTCTTTGGCCTCTCTCTCTGAAACTGAGATGGCAGTCTTGGAAAAGGGTCTTGGTTTCGTGCCCACAGCACGTCTGGATCGCTTCAGACTGCACTGTGAACTAGCGGAATTCTTCCGGAAGTTAAAACTCAAATCCTTCTATGAAAACAAACAAGTGATGCTCCTACACTAATCAGACACACTGGTTTTCAACAAAAATCTCAATTTACCCCTCCACCACATACTGTACCACTAGAAATCACTGCCTTTGAACAGGCGGTGTTTAATGATGTAGAAGCCTTCCAAGAGACAGGAGTCTTTAAAAATATGAGCGCTAATGTATTTCAAGCTCTACAATCTCTCCAGTCCAACAATTCAATTGTCATCAAATCAGCTGATAAAGGGGGCTGTGTGGTCATTCAGGACGTGGCTGATTACGACAAGGAATGCAGACGCCTATTAGGTGATCATGGCAACTGCACCCCTTTACCAACAGACCCTACACCCCATGTAATGACTACAATCAAGAGTCTTGTTGATGACGCGGAATCAAGGGGTTATATCGCTAAACATGAAGCAGAGTTCCTTACAGCAGGGAATGGTGCTATTTCATACTTCTACACCCTGCCAATTATGCACAAAAACCGCACAACCCTCCTGGGCGCCCAATAGTGTCTGGCATTGGTTCCTTACTTGAACCTTTGTCACGTTACTGTGATTTTTTTCTGAAACCCTTGATTCAGCAAACCACTACCTATCTCAAAGAAACCAAGAGCTTGTTAGCTCTGCTCCAAGACCTCACCATTGACAATGAGTCCACATTCTTGGTCTCATTCAACATTGAGAGCTTCTACACTTGCATCCCTCAGGATGAGACCATCCGGGTTCTCAGTGAGGCTTTGACAGCAGCAGCATAGGATTTCATCACAACGAGGAGTTTCATCATTGACTGCGCTACGTTAGCATTGAAGTAGAATATCTTTGAGTACAGAGGTGACCTGTACCTGCAGTCGACAGGGACTTCAATGGGCAGTACTTTCGCCCCTAGCGTAGACTGGTTGTACATTTATGATTTTGAGTGCAAATACATACTATCAGCGGATAATCCTTACACGTCCTATGTGTCCTTTTGGAAGAGGTACATAGATTACATGCTTGTCATTTGGCAAGGGCCAGAGACCACCCTACTGGAGTTTTTCAACTGGATTAACACATGCTCTTCCTAGACATGGTCATAAGAAAAGCAGGAGACCAACTACTTACCAAAACTCATTATAAACCTAAGCACAACTTGCTGCATTTCCCCAGCTTCCACCCAAGACCATTAAGAGAGAATCTTCCATTCAGCCAATACCTCGGCTTAAGGCGTAACTGCAGTAAAGTGGAGGACTTTCGCTATCAAGCAAAGGAACTGACAACGAAACTTCACAATCGTGGTTACCCTGCGAAAATCCTAACCAGGAGTTCCAAGAGAGCAAGGAACCAGCCGAGGGAAGCCCTATTGGAAGATAATCCAAGACACACTGAAGACATACCACTTACGTGTGTCACCACGTACAGCGTTGCCTCGAATGCTATCAGCAACTTTATCAGGAAGCACTGGCGGATCCTTAAGAGCAACAACTTCAAGTGGGAGAAGCCACTATTCTCGTACAGGAAAGCAAGAAGTATTAAGGACACACTGGTACACACACGCCTTAGAAGATCTGGACCTGAGGAGGACAACACTGCTCTCAGTGCCTGGGGGCTCGCCAAAGTCACAGGACACTTTCCATGTGGCTCATGTAGTGTGTGTCACCTGACTACTGCTACCAAGACTCTGGACCTGGAGCCTGGAAAAACATGGTCACAATGCGCCCACACCAACTGCAACTCCACCAACGTGGTGTACTTGATCACATGCCCCTGCCGTTCCAGATATGTTGGGATGACGACACGGAAAATTAAGCAGCGGGTGTGTGAACATCGTAGTAATATCCGTTGTCGTAAGAATTCCACTAAACTTACTGAACATTTTCTACAGTTCAATCACACCACCAATGACATGTGTTGGACCGTGATCGAACAAATGAAGCAAGGGGACAAATCGCCACAGAGGTTGTTTGAGAAGGAGTAACGTTGGATCTGTACACTTTCTACCAATCTGCATGGGTTGAATGATAATATACCCTGGGGCACAGTAATGAGACGCTAACTATCAAGTGTAACTCAGGGGTTCCGATATCCACCCTCCTCTTTTCACACCGCTAGACACTTTACCTCCATCTACGACCAGCAGTACAACCTATTTGGGACCCCCGTTTTAATGTTATTCTACTATATCATAGTTTAACGGAGCTAGTCCCATATTTCTGTCTCTATATTGGTAACTCTGCCGGTTTGATCGCCCTCGCAATACGCAGTGTTTTTTAAATAAGGTTTCACCCACACACCAGGGTCCAAACAAGCGTTTGGAATTTTCTTCTTAGTGTTATTACATTAATTCACCTAGTCCTTTGGCGTCAGCCCTTTTTAAGTCTCGCCTGAACCCGCGCATGCGCTGATCTGGTGAGACATTTAGTGAGTGGGGGCTTTAAAAACGCGACCACAAGCTTTTGCTTGTAGCCTAAGGCTTGCTGTTACGCACACGTGGACGCACGCAGCCATCTGGCTTTCGTCTCGCTTGCTCCACTTTTACTTTTGCGGCCGCCAATGCTTCTTCTCTTTTCTCTGTGGTTGTTATTGCTGTAATTGCTTCAACAAAACCCTTCCCATCCCCCGCTTTTTGCAAGTTTGCGAATCGAGGATATCCTGTTTGCTCTCGCTCGCTCGCTCCACTTTCAGTTTCGCGGCCGTCAATGCTTGTTCTTTTTCTCTGTGGTTGTGATTGCTGTAACTGCTTTAACAACACCCTCCCCATCCCGTGCTTTTTGCGAGTTTGGGAATCGAGGATATCCTGTTTGTGATTTTAAACAGCGCCACCGCTAAATAAAAATAATCGACCCATATGCGGAAATAAGTTTAATATATAAAACACCTTTGTGGGGGGCTGCGGGAGTCAATTTCTATAATTTGCAGTACAAGGCATTCTCCTGCTCTGCATCATCCTATTTGTCTGTCCCTCCGTCCCCGAGGAGTCCTGGGCCGGATTGGGCACAGATTAACATAGCAGGAACTATCACTGTGCTGCAAGAGAACATGACACAACCCCCTCCCCCCCCAATTCTTCTATGCTACAAATTGTCAAAAGTCTTTTCCAATGGCCCGAGCAGGGTGTATCCCATGTGTGAGCCAGCCAAGTATGAGCTCCTGAGCTGTGATAAGATCCATCCATGCAGACCTCGTCTCGCTGGCCACACTGTCACGCGCTGCTCGTGCGGGTGCTTGTTGTGACTCAAGAGCCAGGGCTTGAAGTGGGCCGGGTCTCAGATCCAGTTGTAATTGAAAACGGACTTTGAAAAGGGTCCTTTATGGGCAACATATTAATGTCCTTATTTTACAGTCAAAAACTGTCAAGCACGAATCTATTTTTGAACAAAAGTGTGAAAAACGTTAAGGTAATCCATGTTGTTTCTATTTATATTCCACATGCTTAGCACTTAATTTGTAAAACAATAAGTGCAGGGGTCCAGAGTTGGAATCCTGCACTGCAAATGCTGTGAGTGGATCAAAAAGGTTTTCAGAATACTTGCTGTTCCAATCCTTGGCCTCTCTCCGTAGCACTCAGACCAATGGCCATGTTCCAATTGCAGTTGTTTGGGTAGGGTGGCACACTGGGTGAAGTCTAGTTTACAGGTTTAAACCATGCCATTATTTATATAGCCCCCCCACACACACACACTTTTTTCATCCCGCTTAAAGCCCTGTCAAGAGCACAAATTCCTCTGATCTTTTCAGACGGCTCAACTGCCTCTCCGAAACTCTGAGCACATTACATTGTAAGTAGAGAGTGAACTAAGGATGAATACAGATCCATAAATATAACTGTTTTTCAGTATAAATGGAGGTGTTTCTAACTATGGTTTGAATCGACCATAGCTCTACAGGTTAGTGACTCTCTGTACCATATAATTACTTTCTCAAGTACCAGATAAGGAGCTCTCACAGATAGGTTTACATTCCACAACATCTGTAAATAAACACAAGTCTCTTCAGCTCCCTCAGTAAGCAACATGTGCGAAATTGCCTTTTGCAAAGTGCCAGTCCCCCCTGCCAATGCAGGTGAGACCAAACCCTATGAACAGACTCTGAGCCACCCTAATGTCTGACAAAGACTATTAATGGCTGCTCCTGACATGCCCCAAGCATTCCAGGACAGTTAAGTATTCTCCCAATTTTCCCATCAGGCCACCTAACATCTATTATGTCCCCCTTCTTCTTCCAATGTACATTTATTGACAAACCTCCAATCCGTGCTGAATTTTATTTTACAACCAGCTAATGGGATGCATGCTGGCCACATTTTGGGCAGTTGGTATGCTACTGAAGTATATGTCTGGCACACACTTTAAACTAAGGTACTACCTGAAGATGACTTGTTTATTGTCTATCATTAGAAGGCACACAGGAAGTAGCACTTGGAACTAGCCCGTTCCCTGATGACAGCACTTTTCAAACAAGCATTGGCATAGCCAATAGGTCTCGCCTTTGGGGCCTTATAAGTATTTAATTATGCAGCACAATATCCTTCCTGCAAGGTCTACTCTTTAAAAATGGAAAGAATACTTTTCATCTTTGTTTTTTAAATGCATCTCGTCTTCCTTTAAGGAAAATGGGCTGCATTTCCAAAAGAACAAATGTTGCATTTTTTAAAAGCAAACACAGACATAGTGGTCTGTGTTTTTAGCGATTTCCAATGGGCTGCAAATTGCAACTGCTTCAATATTATTAATGAGGTAGGTCAATTTTTGACCCACTCGGCATCGCAAACAGTGTAAGACACACTGTTGTGCATAGCTGTTTGTGATTTCCTAATAGCGAACCGCAAAAATTCGCTGTTAGGTAATCGCAAACCTGAATCTATGTACATCTGACCCGTAGTTCTATTACTACTCTTCCATGGAAAAGAAATTTAGGATCATGACGTTTTCTTTGTGGGCTCTCTGTCCCAGCCACAGATAGGTTTACCACCTCACTCCAAGCCATTCTGCATGTAGTCTCTGTCCTGAAATTTCCGCCTGCAAGTCATATAGGGGCATATTAGCAAGACCTGCGTTTGAGTTTGAGTTTGAGTTTAAAAGTTCTTGTAAAGCGCAACGTATACCAGCGGTTTCTTGGCGCTATAGCTAACGGGGACTGAGGTTAAAGGGAAGGAAGGAGAAGGGAGCAGTTATTCAAAGGATTTGGTGAATAAATGGGTTTTAAGGCATTTACGGAATTGTGAGTAGAGGGGGATGGTGCGAAGGTCAAGGGGAAGAGAGTTCCAGAGGGTGGGGGCAAGGAAAGCAAATTTGGAACCGCCCCACTTCTTTCTCCGGAAACGTGGGATAGAAAGGAGGGACTGGGAGGAGGAACGTAGGGCCCTGGTGGGGGCATAAGAGACAATCTCAGAGGAGATGAAAGCCGGCGCCAGACCTGATCGGGCCAGGAAGGTGATGGATGCGAGCTTGAATTGAATTCTAGCTCGCACGGGGAGCCAATGAAGAGATTTCAGGAGTGGGGTAGAGTGGTGGAACTTGGGGAGATTGAAGGCCAGGCGGGCCGCTTGGTTTTGTATTTGCGGTAGGCGGCGCAGGCTGTAGGCAGGGATACCAGCATATAGGGCGTTCCCGTAGTCCAGGCGGGACACCACCATGGCCAGGATAATAAGTTTGAGGGCAGAAAAAGTGAAGAAGCGGGACACCCTACGTATAGTACGCAGTGAGAGGAAAGAGGAAGACACCACAGAACTAACCTGGGAGTGTAGGGTGAGTTGAGAATTAAGTTTTATACCCAAGGTTTTAACTGAGGAAGAGGGAACAGGAGAAGAACCAAGAGAAGGGGGCCAAAAAAGAGGGGACCAGGGACTGGACGAGCCACCCGTCAACACCAACTCTGTTTTATCAGGGTTGAGTTTAAGGTGGTTGTGGTTCATCCAGTCCCTGATGTGAAGCATGACAGTTTGAAAGTTGAGGACAGCCGAAGGAGAGGAAAGATTGAAGACCAGCTGGAGGTCATCCGCATAATTAAATACGGCGACCTCCATCTGTTGAAGAGAGAAAATCAGGGGGGCAATGTACAGATTAAACAGGAGGGGAGAGAGAGAGGAACCTTGGGGGACCCCGCACTGAACTTTCCGGGTGTCCGCTGTGAAGTCACCCAGGCGAACAGCCTGGGTGCGGTCGCTCAGGAAGGAGGACAACCAGACCAGGGCACTCCCCCCGATCCCCGCCAATTATCGCCGTTTTAGCGGCAGGAAACTGCAGCTAAAATGGCGATAATGAGCTTGCTAATATGCGTTATAGAATTTCAATAGAAGCCCAGGTTAAATGTCCTGCACATCTAACCTGGGCTTCATATTGGAATTCTATAACGCATATTATCAAGCCCATTATCGCTGTTTTAGCGGCAGTTTCCTGTCGCTAAAACAGCGATAATTTTAACGAGGTTCTTGCTAATATGCCCCTGAGCTCGGTGTATTAGTTCAATTAATTCAAATGAAAAAATCAAAACAAGACTGCCAGAATGCATTAGTCTATCACAGAAAAGTTCAGGACTGAAAACAATGGGGTGGCCTCGACCGCAGCCCCTCCTTCCTGGCTCCAGTCTGTACATATTTCTATATGGAACTCTGCCCTACCAGCTTCAAACTCCGCACCATCTCCCTTCTCTTGACTTTCATGGCGTGTTTAACAATTGTTTTTGTAAACAAGCGCTCGCCTGGCCCCGAACATCCAAAATCTTTTTCAAGGATTCTCTCTTAATTTCATAACATTGATTGGCCAGGAAATAAGGGGGGTTTCTTAAACAGAATTGCTATAAATTGAGATTTTCACTGGAGTGTCAAAAAGACTTCATTTTACAGTTATAGACTTGAAATTCAAACACCGAGCAGTCAATAAGGCACACAGACAATGCACAGCGGTCTCCTTTAAGGGGCAGATAATGGCTGTCTGTTATGTGACATTTGAGATCATTAATGGCTCTTTGTTCCTCAGCCGGAGCACTGGGGTCTGAGCAACGATTTGAATGGGAGTGGACACTGTGACCCTGACCCCGGAGGAGCATTAACAATACGTAAGCTGACCTTACTCCCTCTTCTAGTAATGATCAACTTTCATAAACCCCGTGTGACAAATTAAAATTACCAATGATGCCAATTAAAATACTTTTTTCGGCACAGATTGAAAACTTGAAATGCACACGCAGCCCCAAAATAGGTAGCTGGAATACAAAATATTCTCAACAAGGCTAGAGGGCAGAATGTCAAAGACATTTTACTGCCATTTCAAATTTATTTAGACTCCTGCCAAGAACAAGTACTGTTACTTGCCCAAAAGCTATCCACTGAGAAGTGTGGCTCACTGGTTAGAGGAGGCAAACCTGGAGGCAGACCTGGAAGCAGAGGTCAGCCCGGGACCAGGGTTCAATTCCTGGCTCGGCGGGGTCTTGAGTCCTAGAATGTCCATGGACTTGACAATTCTCGCTCCGGTGCCTACTCGATTCATGGGTTCACACTCTGCGACTCTGGGCAATAGCTTGCTTAATCTCCACAACGGCCCCTCACGGCGGGATGCCTGGCTTTCACCTTGCGGATACCCTGCCGGGGTTATCTCACAGGGGAATACCAGGACGGGTTCTCTAAGCAAGCGCTTAGAAACCGCTAGGCGATTTGCGCTATATAAATTCCTGTACATTTACATTTACTAGTCGCTGATCCCCGAAACTGGCGAAGACCGACAGACTGACCCCACTGTAGACCAAAACGCGACAAGTGAATAACATAATGTTCCATGCATGCTGTTTTTTAAGTAAATGTCACTACTGGTGTGCTTGCGTCTTTGTTGAGCTCACATCACTCTCACGGATGTAACTGCCACTTGCACACAGTGTTAGTCCTGTACACAAACATTCATAACGTGCTCAATCCCTCTACATTCCTATGACCCATTCGGAGAATACACATTTTGGAAACCTTTACACCCTTCAGCAGCAAAGAGTTTGTACAAAACCGGGTAGAGAACTAGGATAATACTTACCTGCCACTATGCAAAGTAAAAAACAAACTGACACACTCTTTGGATGGGTTGTATGACGTTTCAACGCATGCTTTTACCACGCATGCCTTTACAACGCAGGTATTAGAAAGCAAGTTGTTACAACGACTTGCGTTGTGGGGCGCTGGATAGAGGAATAGTTTAATTTTCTATTCCAACTCCAGTCCCCGTGGATAGTAGGGAAGGTGTTGGATAGAAAATTAAACTATTTCCTATCCAACAGCGCCCTCCAGCGAAAGTCGTTGTAACGACTTTCGTTGTAATTCCTGCGTTGTAATGGTAGTGCGTGGTAAAAGTTTCGTTGTAAACGATGTTCCCCCTTTGGATGATATCATCAGTGATGTCATCAATGATATCATCAGTAATGTCAGCAATGATGTCATAGAACATGTCATGAGTGTTGTAATATGTGAGGTCATAAGCGGTGCATGGAGGAGGCTCAAGTTATATTTAGCTCTACTAGCAAAAGCTGGTGAATTTCTGTGGATTTCTTTAGCTTAAAACGTTACAATGGCACTGAAGTTTTCACCTATCTAAAATGTCACTTTAACATTTGTTTTTTCTGTGGATTTCGAAGGTTTAAAAAAAATCATATCTTATTATCACTCCTAACTATAACGTCACTTTAACCTTTGGTTTTATCAGTGAATTTCTAAGGTTGTTTTCATGTAAATTAAAATATATTTAAAGTTTTTTAACTTTATGTAATTTTAACCACAGTTTTTTTAGTGAGTTTCTAGGGCTTTTTTTAACTAAAGTAATATTATATTACCATAGGTAAAGTTAACCCCTCGCAGGAAAGCAAGCCCAAGCAGAGTGTGGTGGGCCACGAGGCTGGGCCCATCCAAACCTACACAAGCAGCCGGGTCCCTGCTGGGGCAGGAGGTTGCATGGTCCCCCTCCCCAAGCCAATATTAGACTTGGGATCCTCACCGCCCAGGGCCTTTTAAAAAAATAAATAAAGGGGAGAGAGTGCTTCCCCACTCCCCAAGCCACTACTGGTCCTGGGGAGGACCCCATCGCTCTGGGCCAAAAAGATTTAAGTTTGAGGAGTGGGTGCACTGCTCCCTACCCCCAAGCCCAAATGTGCATCGTAGACCCCATCCCTGGGACCAAGGTCTAATCATAGGGGAGGGGACATGTGGCCTCTCTTCACTAGCCTTAAGAGGTCCCTGTATCCCAACTCATGGTACCAAAACTATTTATATTAGGGTAGAGGGGGCGTGGCCACCTCCTCAATCCCATATTGGCCCCGGGGATCCCATGCCCGGGAACATATATTAATTATAGGGGAAAGGGGCGTGTGGCCCCTTCCCGAAGCCTTAAGAGGCCCAGAGAACCCTATCCTCTGGGGTTAAACAAATTTAAATTAGGGGAGGGCGGCATAGGGTTCCCCCTCTCTAAGCCAAAATGGGCCTGAGGTCCCCATTCCCTGGGGCCTTAAATTAACTATAAGGAAGAGGCAAATGGCCCCTCCTTCCCCATTCTAGTGGCCAAAAACAGTTATTTTTGGGGAGAAGGGCACATGGCCTCTATTACTGAACCCAAATGGGTCCCAGGGACCCCAACCCCCAGGATCAACCACAAATATTAGGGGAGGGTGCCACGTGGTCCCCTCCCTGAGTCTTAAGAAGCCCAAGGGACTCCATCCCCGTGACCTTTGGTATTATAAGTGGATGCTCTGGTGCCCCCACAAAACATATTGTTGGAGGCTGCGAAGGGAGCCGTAGAACCACCGCGGCCCAAGCTGGCTACCCTAATTGCTCCCGCCCAAAGGAGCAGCTGCAGGCAGGAAAGGCATGTTTGTTTCCACCAGAGGGAGATTTGAAAATGCTCAAGCCAGGTGGGAGCAAATATATGCTTCCCTGCCCATGTTGGTGTGGGTAGTAAAAATACTGTGTCCCGGGTTGTGGGCTCTCCGGGACATAGTCTGTGAGCCGGCCCTGGGGATGGGGTCCCTGGGGCCTTAAGAGGCTCACGGAGGGTGCAGCAGGCCCTCTCTACCTTTAAAGTTAATTTCAGCACCAGGGATGGGGTTCCTGGGCCTTTTTTTAGGGAGCCTTCCCCTACAATAAACTGTTTGCCCCCCAGAGGATGGGGTTCCTGGGGCCCATTTGGGTTGGGAGGGGTCCAGGCGTCCCCCTCCCCTTCAATAATGTACATGAGCCTGGGGGATGGGGGCCCCAGGCCCACTTCAGACTCAGGAAGGGGGCCACGAGTCCCTCTCCCCGAATGAATATAGCTAGAAAATGCCAATTGGCATGTTCTTTTTCTTTTCTTAAACATGGTAATCCAACAAGAGTCTCAAAGGACTCCTGCGGGATTGCAAATCTTTTTTTTTAAACTAATTATTTTAGTCCCACGGGTGTCCCTCTGGTACCCTTTCACAGGGTCTTGTAGTGCAGGGTATCCTTACCCTCCCCTCTTATATTTAAAAACAAAATAAAACACAGGCTAGGGGACTAAGTTCCAGAGTCCTGTAAGTGCTGCCAGTAATATTTTTCTTCATGTTGCTGGCAGCCACTCAGATCCTCGCTTCTGTGAAAGCGTGTCTTCCATGGGAGTAAATTGGCCCAAGGGAAAAAAAGCTCCCTGGGCCAATCAGGATGCTTTATTTTTAAAACTTTGGTTTGAAGAACTCTTGTGAGAGTTCCTCAAGCCCATCCGTCCTGCTATATAAATATTTTGGAGCTTAAAATCTCCACAACTACTCAACGGATTTACACCGAATCACAAAAAGCTTGCTTTCTGGACCTAGATCGAGGTTCCTGTCAAATGTGGCATCATTCTGTTGAGTAGCTTTTGTGGTAACGTGGTCTAAAAACGTTTAGGGAAAATTAATTGTTATTTAGTGTTGTGGGACCCCCCCATTTTTCTCAGCACCCTGAAACTTTCCAGGAAGGAGCTGAGGTAGATGAACTTTTTTGGAGGAAGTTTTCGTAAACTGTGCCAAAGTTATCACAAACCAAAAAGTGCTCTGTCTATGGAAAAGCAGACCTAACTATAACTACCTAGTGGCTACTGCCACTGGGAAATATATATATTCTGGTACCAGACTTGGTTTGCTTGGCCCTATCATCTTTATAATACATTACACCTAGTCCATTAAACAAAGATGCATGTGCTTAAAACATTGATGCTTGGTCACTTGTTACTTAGACTGGATTGCGAGTTAGCATGGAGAAGTCTGATTACTTAGTGTGGGTGATTGAGCAGTTATTTATTAGTTACAGTGCTTGCATGGTCCCATGCCCTCCTACTTACTACTGTACTTCAACAGCCCACCTATTCTTTGCTCACCTCAGTCTTTGATCTCTTTGGGCAAAAACAGGTCACACAGCATCCATGGATCCCCTTTTAACAATGAAACTGAATTTTGTGAGGAGGAGAGTCCTCATCCCATCCCACATGGTTTTTATATAATGCAGGAGCTTGGGCTACTGCCCACTTTCTTGCAAGTGTATATTTTTTATGAATTGGAATATGATTTGAGAAGGCAGGCATAATTATTTCTTCGCCATGAGGGCACTCCCTGACAAACTCTGGTGGCCAGTCTCTTTCAGCTAGAAGGATATCATAGCCCTTGGAGAGATTATCCCAAAAGAGACCCCTTATTTTTCTAGTCTTATCCCCCTCTATACGCAATGTTATTTCATATATTTTATGAGGTTTGCTAACTCTGGTATCTGCAGTTTCCACCTGAATGTATTCATTCGTGTCCACTGTCTCCAGATGATTCATAAGGATCTTGCGAGCTATGCTCACTTCTGCTGCGCTGTCTAGCATTGTCTGAGCCCATTCTCCGTTTTTCAGCTGTGTCCTCAGTATTCTCGGCATGGTTGATTACTTTAATACTGGCTACCTTCTTTTTTGGAAACTGTAATTTTTTATTTTGATGAGCAGGTTCCTTGTCTTTGGACTTGACGTGCTCTTCTCTGTGTTCTGACCGTCCTCTTCTTTCCGATTTCTGCGAGGAAGTCTGAAAAGATCGAGAGGGACGTGTATCAATATCTTGATATCTATCAGGTTTTTTTATATTATTCCTATTTCTTAGGTTGTATTTTTTCTCAGAGGGCTCCCTTTGGGGAGACTTGTGTCCTTGGTCCGGAGATCTTTCTCTCCGCCAAGGAGACCTTCCTCTGGACTGGAATCTTTTTTCTTTAGGAGTGGATTGTTTATTTCCATCCCAGCTCTTTTTTTGAGTGTTTAGATTATTTTTAATAAATATTTTTTCAGGTTTTTCAATAAGTTGGGGGTTTACAGGTATTCCACCCAAACTATCTCTTCCTAGTTCTTCATAGGATTTTTCTATGATTCTGGCAATTTCATATGGTTGGTCTGCTATATCTGTCTCTTTCAACCTCTGGCGGATCGCCACATTTGCTGCTTCTCCCTTTATATTGGCTAGTAATATTGCCGAGACCTGCTTGAAGTCTTTT
This sequence comes from Lissotriton helveticus, assembly GCF_964261635.1. Taxonomy (NCBI): domain Eukaryota; kingdom Metazoa; phylum Chordata; class Amphibia; order Caudata; family Salamandridae; genus Lissotriton; species Lissotriton helveticus. The sequence continues at coordinate 1,259,823,521 of NC_136057.1, read as the reverse complement.
AGTAATTTCATACCAAGAGTTAAAGCAGGTTCTGGACCGTATTCATCTTGAATTTGTTTTAGCACATCTGGTATTACTGACATGGATGGAACACCATGTGTTTTTGTGTACATGGAAGCAAAGACTGTACCCCAAGTGTCACAGTCCTCCACATGTGGTGCGATTCCCATTGGAAGACAGATAGTCAGAATCCGATGTTTCTCAACCGGGGTGGTATCTGGAAATACCGCCTCTATTTGAGTGATTTTTTGTGCTAACCAGAATGGAATTTGTTCCCCTTTTGCGGGTACTTTACCTAGACAGGACTGTATGTTCTGTGGTGTAATTTTATTTGTGTTCCCCTGGTGAGGGATCAGCTGTGGAATTTTAATAGCTGGTAGGACTGTTGAAGTCCGCATTACATATTGGACTAATTGTCTGTGTATTTTAATTAGTTGTGTTAGCTGTGCTAAAAGATCTGGTGCAGACATTTCTTCAATGTCTGGATGTGGTGTGTATCCGGATAGGACCGGCCACGTTTCTCCTGGTCTACCTAGTGGACCGAGCCTGGTGATGTGATTATTATGTTTTACGGCGCCATTAAACCAGAGCAGGTGCTCTTGGTATTTGAGTGGTATTTCCACCTCCTCGAAAGGAGTGTACTCATTAGGAGGTTCCTCTATTTTGTAATAGTGGAAGTCCTTTGTTACAGCGTTTGCTGCTGGAAAGTTTATCCATGAATAGAATACCTCTGTCTGCCGATATTCGTGTGCCTCGATTACAAATATGACTGTACCACCTCTCGGTGTCAGCCCATTTTCTATAAGTTTTAAAGTTATAGATTTCCTTATATTGACCTGGATGAGTATTGCCTCCGGGTATTGCTGTAGGAGACTATTGTCAGCTGCTATGAGTTCAGCTGCTATTCTAGCTGTCTCCCTTTCTTCTTCAGTTTCTGACATTCTAATGTCAAGAAAATTATTTTATTTATTTGCAGATCAGGTTTCTATGGAAACAAAGATTAGATGCACAATATTTTGGAACAGTGTATCCTTCAACGTTGAATAAACCAAGAACCTTACATAGGAGTCTCCTCCTACTAAGTTTGGCGGATTTAACCTTTCACCCACTCCAGACGTCTTTGGAGTATTATGGGGAAAAGGGGTCTGTGTGAAAAAGCACGACTGAGTTACTCTAATGTCTTACGTTAGATTTATCGCCTATCCAAACCGTTGGGCGCCATGTAGTGTAGTTCCTATCATCCCAATAGGCTCTGCGCATTGGAATAATATCTTCAATAGTATAGACGTAGGACAGAGGTTAACTAGGTCTTCTACTGTCGATATTAGACTTAAAGTTTAGTGTTTGCCAGCTAGCTCAGAGTTCACTAGAAACTTTCTCGAATAGACAAGGAGGAGTTTAACTTCCCTGGATAGACAAGAAGGGATTTAGTTTCTGACAACCATAGAACATGACAACTTTGCTCTCCCCTAATCAAGAGTGTATCTCTAGAGTCGTGTGAAAACAAAAGACAACTTATTTTACTCAGTCAGTTCAGTGCATTCTTAGTTTCACCAGATTGTAGAGAAAAGGAAGAGACGGGCGTGTTCAATAAAAAGATGTTATTTATTGATCAGTCTCTTTTCTCATACAAGAGAAATGAATCGCTATTATTGCAATACTTAGAGTTAAGTAAAGTGCATACAGTAATAACAGAATTATAAAATAATACTGTAAAAGCATTGATATGGTTTCTTAGCCATATGATACTTAAAATGGATAAAATAGATACATACATATATACATTGACTAATCGTACTCAACTGGTGCTTCTAACTACGCCTACCCCAATGTACCTGACCTAAGCCTAATACGTGGCGGGAGTAGCTAAGTAGCAGTTTAAGTTAAGTTTGTTTTGCCAAGGGTCTGCTTCAAGAATTCTCTACAAAGGATGATTCAGTTCAGTACCTGGGATTTAGAAGGCTGGAGGGCTGGTATCTCTATCTCAGGTCTTGATATTCCAGCTGCCTGCGAGGGCTGCTTGGAAGCACCGGAGCTGGATTTCTCGGCAGGAGAAAAGGCAGCGTCTCTCTCTCTCAGCGCGTCAGAAAGGAGGGGCAGCGTCTGTGGGCTTCGCTGTCAGCTGGGCTCCTCGGCAAGTCTCGCTGCTCCAATCTTGTCACCACCTCGTGTGTTTGCTTAAGGCAATGTCGGTATTATTTATACCTGAAAGGTGCCGGGATTGACGTAAGGATGGACATAAATACGTCAATAAGGATGCCATACGAACTTGATCGTTCGCACATTCTTTACTGAAGTTCTCGGCTAAATCAAAACAATGGCTGTGGGGATTTCCTAGATCGTGGTAGGTTTGATTTGTTTTGAAAACACCGTATGCCTATTAGGGGGCTGGAGGAATAGTGCTTGACTAATGATGGCATGCGCTATGACCTAATCAGATAACGGGCTTCTGTGCCGTTGTGTGGCTAATCAGATAACAGATTTCTGTGCAGTTGAATGGCTGCTAGTTAATTATTAACCAGACAAGGGTCAGAAACAGGGGGATCGATACAGTACCCATAATAAATACACCACAGTACTTGGTGTTGGGTTTGGATGGCCAGTCACTCTGACTTTGTGACATAGTGTGATGATTTTGCTTGTGAACCTACATAAATCTGAAAGGGGGATTAGGACAATGAGCCATCAAGTAAACTATGTGCAACAACACGAATAGTTAAACTTGATCATGTAAGTTGTAACTTTGCCTCATCCATGCTCAAAGGCAGCTGTCTTGTGTGATGGGTATGAGATGTTTGACTTGCTTTTAATATTTTTATTAAAAGTGAAGAGGTAGCATCAACGTTGTAATACACAGTACCAACCCTTAAAACACATTAGACCACAGTTTTTCTCGCAGACTGTGATTTTGTCTTCAGGTCTAACCAAATTTCATGTTTATCATTGAGGCAACATATCTTGTATCTTTCCATCAGATGTGCTGAGCTGAAAATCACTGCAATTCACAAATGGCCCCCACATTGCACCATTGAGTTTTGCATATTGTTTGATTTGTCACCCCCTAATTTTCTTGTTTTCAGAATAACCTAAGATACAGACCTACATATTTTTTTTTTTATTTGTGCCATTGCAGTTGTTCATCAGGGACACATCATTGTCAATGGTGATCCTTCATGATTGGATGCCAGTGCAATTGAACACAGCTTGGATTATAATTCATTTCCTTAGACTATCACAATTAAGATGCACATTTTGGGCCACTGATTAGCTGAACATTCTGAAACACTTCAGTTGGGGTTAGGTAACTAAACGGTTCCTGCTTTGTCGCCCTCCTTCACAAAGTGTAAGCTAGTAGAGCACCAGTTGGATCTTGGTCCTTCCGTGACTAGAGTCTGGTTTCTGAGAATGCCTGAAGAATTATATCTGGAATTCTACATAAACAACATTACTCATTCAGTGGAGAATGAAGTACTGTTTCTCACACGAGTGAGATGGCTATTGTCAGATCTCTTTTGAGAGGCCATGGGGTGGACAGGAGCTACTGGGCCCCAACTGTGCTGATTAAGGTTGTTTGCCACTTATGTCATGGGTTCCATCCAGCCAGGGGTACTGAAAACTGGCCACCCTTTTCACACTTGACTCTCAGGGTAGGGTGGACGAGTAGTTAAAGGCTTCTCTGGAGGGTATGTGCAGTTCAAGAGCTCAGAACTCAACAATCAATTAACAGACACAATAATGTATTGTCCAGTCAGACTATTTGTTAGTCAAAACAAATTCATTTAATCTCATAGCAAAACTAAATACTGCACAGTTCAATATAAATGCAAGTACAGGTTGGAATCCCAGTTACGATCTTCAGTGAGACTTTACATCCTCCCATCTGGTATTCTCTCTCCCTGCTATTTAATTACTACCATCACCAGTGTTCTGTGGGCATAGATTTTAATTAGGACGGGTGCAGATTTGTTACTCAACTGATCAAACGAGTAACTTAGTTTAATAGTTTTTTACTACTTGCATTTACTTGGCAAAATGCTATATGCCCACATGGTAGACTCGTCTGCACATTCTAGTCTTTCTGTCTGGTGCAATTGAAGTCCCATTTTGGTTCACTTTGCAGTATACCCTGTGCAGAAGGTGCGGTATGTGTGGCTTTGCTAAAGTGGGTGCCAAAGCAGGGGAATAAGATTGAAACAGGGACAGTGGAATGAAGGTGGCATGGCCGGCCTGTACGGTGGTGCTAGTGTTAGGCAGGGGCTGCTTCCTTCGCTAATTGCAGACAGGTGCTCAGGTACAGCAGTTGCAGTCTGTATGCCGAGCATTCCATGGTGCAAAAACAACAGTTGATGGACAGAATGCAGAACAATGTCATACATTCACCCCAGTACAGAGATCTGGGCCTAAATCCATCGTTTTTTTGCTCACCACACCACCCCAATTCAGACATGGCCATATGCAAATCAGCCTTGACCCTGTGCCTCATGGGAACAGTCCAGCCCAAACTGCCAAGCCATGTCTTCCTTGGACCCGAATCAAGCATCCTAGGCCCGGTTTCTGACTATCAGCCATCTTCAGCCAGGATAGCTTGACTCCAGTGGTGTGGAGAGCACGGGACTCACGTCTGAGCATACCCGTCCCACTCGGGGTGACAAATGCAAAAACAACAGTTGATGGACAGAATGCAGAACAATGTCATACATTCACCCCAGTACAGAGATCTGGGCCTAAATCCATCGTTTTTTTGCTCACCACACCACCCCAATTCAGACATGGCCATATGCAAATCAGCCTTGACCCTGTGCCTCATGGGAACTGTCCCTCCTCATGGGGGGGAGGGGCAGCTCCATAAGATACGATAATACTGATTATTAGGAATAGTAGGATTCAAATGCTGCAATGCATGCATTCAATGCATCCATGTTTTTATTCATTCTGAATCAGATTCGCTGAAGGCTCACCGGCCGTAGCGGTAAAGTCGTGCTGGCGCCGCAGTACTGTCCTATCCTGCGCAGGCTGCGGGAACAAGAAGTAAAACTAGGCCTTACTGCCCTAGCCTACCAGCCCCCAAGCCCCAGCCGCTCGCTGACTTGTCCAAACATGGCGGCTGGTGCACGCAGCCAATCCCGTTCATGGTAATGGTTTCTGTTGGACCCGGCTTCGTGGCGTGGTCCCACTCCTCTCACATGGTGGGCCCTAGACAGCATCGACCCCTGTCCCCCGGCCTAAAGCTATCCCCTCCAACCTTCACGAGAGCCGCCACCCCTGGCGACCCCCGGCTCCCCCCCTTAGGAGCCCGGCGACCCCTACTCGCCCCACTCTGCGGATCCGACCCCAATCCCGGGCCACCATTTCAGGCCCCGACTCCATCTTGGACCCTCCACGTCCGGACCACGTGACCGCGGCCCGACCTCGGCCACAGCCCCCGCGAAGCCCCGACATCGAGGCACCAAGATCCAACCAGGTGGCAAAGCGGCCACTTGACGAATCAAGGAGGAGGGGGTTTCGCTGGGCCCCCAGCCGTCCCCGGACGCCTGGTTTCGATCGCCCTCCGGCCTCCCTGGGCGCTGGCTCCACCCCCCTGCTGGGTGTCTGGGCGCTCTCATCCCGGCCCCTCTGACCCCCAGGCGCGAGGGTCCGGACATCAAAGGACCCCAGACCTATATCTGGGGCAGCTCTGGAATGGGTCGGTAGTTGTATCCTGGAGTCGAGAGCCCTGCTGACGCTGTCGCGGCTGACCCTGAGAAGAACTCGCTACTTTGAACCCTGAACCTCTGGAGCCTGCTGGCGCTGCCGCGGCCCAACCTCGCTGAAACCACCTTTGGAGTCCTGCTGGCGCTGCCGCGGCCCAACCTCGCTGAAACCACCTTTTGAGTCCTGCTGGCGCTGCCGCGGCCCAACCTCGCTGAAACCACCTTAGGAGCCTGCTGGCGCTGCCACGGCCCAACCTCGCTGATACCATCTTCGGAGCCTGCTGGCGCTGCCGCGGGCCCGACCTCGCGGAACCCCCCAGCTCGAGGATTGAGAGCTGAGCATAGGGTATCCCTGTGCCAGACTGGTACCAAGACTGTCCCGCTACCCTTTTCCCCCAGTTACCGAGACTCTAAGGATCCCTCGATCCGTGTGTACATATTGCCGAAAGAACCAATCGTTATTGCTGATAAAGATTCTAAGAAGTTATCCTCTTGTGTGGTGTCCCTTTGTAGTGGTGTGATTTCTCTGCTGTGACGATTCTAGGAGAGGACCCCCATCCAGGAGGCCTCTCGACGGCGCTCGGCCAATTCCATAGGGAGAGGTGGGTCTCGGGGTGGTCAGTCAGACACCTTCTGCCTCCCCAGGGACCGCCTTTCTAACAGTTTCACTTTCTTTCTTGGGTGTGGTGGCGTTGTTGTCACAACGCGGATAGTGATGCAAATGCAATATATTACTTTCAAATTGATTCCCGCAGAGCAGTCTCTGCAAACGTCTGCATTAATGAATACAATGTAATGGTAATTTTAAGGACAACCACAATAACAGGTTCTTCTTCTCACTGCATGAAAGATGAAATATTAACAGCAAATGTATCTGTAAAATGCAGAAATAGCCCTAACTGCAATTAGCCTAAGCCTACCTTTCCCGAGTGTACCAAAGAAGTTTGGATAATTCAGGTGGCCGGTGCGCGCAGAGTGCAGAGATGCGCACGCATTAGGTTCCTGCGGCCGGATCCCGAAGGTTTCACTTTCCCGGGTCGGACTCGGATGTGGTCGTGCAGTGGTCGTTAACAAACGGCTTTGTCTGAGTAGTAACCCCGGCCTGGGCAACACTCTCAGAGGGCAGGGAGACATCACCACACTGAGGCTGCAGACGCAGAGTGTGCTCGGCCCCGGTAGTAGGGGGGGCACGCAGCATCCCTGAGGCCACAGTGTGTGCAGCACTTGGTGGGGGGAGGGGAGTGGAGGCAGAGGGAGGGACACATTCACACAACTGGTGCCTCACTGCCTCAGACGGGGGGGGCCCAGAGAGTGCTAGACTCAGGAGGTCAGACTGAGCTTCACAGGCAAAGCCACAGTGTGTGTGAGAGGGCGGCTAAGGTGGCACAGTGACGTAGGGAGGGGTCTTCTTAGGCGACGGACAGTCCCAGAGAGTAAGAGACTCCGGGGTCAGAGAGCGGTGGCGTAGTTGGAGAGAACGCGCCCCCTGCAGTGGTGTGTGTCTGTCTGTATTCCCACTTTCCATGCCATGATCGCCCCCTCAGGACTGCTGCGTTCACCACCTGCAAACGCTTGTGACTTCTCCCCACTACAGTACAAGGGCAAAGGTCAAGGCCAGGGCCCTGTCTGCTCACGTTGAAATATTCATGGCCGCCAGGCTGAGACCAGCCCTTACCAGGCCGAGCCCCATGGCCCAGCTGGTGGTACCTCAGGCCATGTAAGCATTGCTGGCACCTGCCCTGGGCAAAGAGGTTCGCTCGCCTCAAACTTATGGCAGCAAGCGAAGGGGCCTCGGAGGGGTGCAACACTGCACCAGGCAGGCTCCAGGGGGTCTGAAGGAGAAGAGAGGTAGAGAGAGGCTCTTATTATAGTAGACAATGCTTCAACAAAAGAGGCAGCATGGGGCTGTGAAGAAAGGTTCCTAGAACAGGGACAGTTTTGAGAGGGAGCAGCTATACCCAGGGGTGTGGACAGGTCACAGGTGTTCTGATAACAGCAGTCCTGTGGTGGAAGGCGACAGGCTGGGGCTATGGAAAGATGCTCCTATGCCAGGAACATTCAGGGTGGTGATGGACAGCCTGGGCTTGTGGAGAGAGGCGAGCAGTACAGGGAGGATGTGGGTGAGGATGTGGGTGGAGCCAATAGAGGAAGTGGGTGGAGCCATTATAGGACATGGGTGGAGCCAATGGAGGAAGTGGGTGGAGCCAGAGAAAAGTAGGTGTGGCCTCCGACAAAGATTTGAGCACCTGCATTCATATTTTACAAAGTAAGCACTGGTGCACAGGCATGTACACATGTGTCTGCATGTAACCAGCCCTGTGTCCCTTACTCCAGCTGCTGCGCAGTGGCCTGGTCAAGCCAAGGGAACACCAGTAATCTCCCCATGCAATCTCTTACATCCTGAGTTCACTGTGGATGAGTCCCAACATATGAGGATCTCCCACAGTAAAGGCTCAACATTTAGGTGCTCAAAAAGCAAAAGGATTTGAGTGGCCCATAGTGTCAGAACCACCTTCTAACAACTATCTTTTCCCAATTGGAATCTACTCTTATAAAATGTTACATGGATGTTTCAATGTCATCCTATGGGAAACATAGGCCTCGCAGACGTATTGCACTACCAGGACATGTAAAACCTAAAAGTAAATGCCCTACCATTTACGTACACTGCACCTTACCCATGGGCTATCCAGGGTCTAATCTAGGGGTGACATATGTTTAATAAAAAGGAAGGTTTGGGCCTGACAAGTTGGTTAACTTGCAAGGTCGACATGGCTGTTTAAAACTGCACATACAGGTTCTACAGTTGCAGGCCTGAGACATGTTTAAAGGGCTACGTATGTGGGTGGCACAATCAGTGCTGCACACCCACCAGTATCATTTGATTTATATGCCTTGGGCACATAATCACATGTAGGTAAATCAAATATGCCAATCAGGGATAAACCAATTGTTATCACATTTAGGATACAGAGCACATGGACTTTAGCATGGGTTAGCAGTAGAAAAGTGCAAAGAATTCTACAACCAGCAAAAACGAAGTTCAGCAAAACAGTCAAAAACAGAGGGTCAGAAGGCCAAACGTTAGGATACAACCACGCCAAGGATGCCAGATCTAACACACATGCTCATGGTGGATTGCCAACCGACAACCGCTAGCTCTTAAAATAGTAATAGGGGCTCCCTCACAGGACAGGTGCTTTCTGTGGTAGTCAACTCTTTGTGAGTACACCCTTTGTTGAGGACTTGCTGGGCTTCTCTCCTCGATAATCTCTCCTCCTGCATGGCCAATTGCACTCCTTCTCTTTCTCTGCCTGCAGGGAGGCTTCTGGGCACTTCAGGCAGACCCTCAGCTCCTTCAAGAGAAATTGCAGACATCAGGTAATGTCCCCTCATTTCTGGAAGACCAACTGTTAGCCTTTGGAAGACCAGCTGTTCGGCTGATACCAGCCATGGTCATACAGCAGCTCTCTGACTGCTCTTAGGAGCACTTCCTTCCTTGAAGAAGAAAAACGTCGACCTGGAACAAAGTGGAGTTGCTTGATTCACACCCTTAATCACAGTTTTCAAACAAGGGAAGTAGATACTCTGCTTAAGGATTCTGAACCAGCTTCAGTTGGTTTTCTTTCAAATTACATTTTCTGGCTGTTCCTCAGCTATAGCTTCAGATATAGCCCTTGTGCAAAGCTATTGTTCACACATCAGGTAGAAATGGGACTGATTTCAAGATGGGGTATCAAAGACATGAGCATAATGAAGTGTGAGTTCTCTGTACACAAATGTCATCTACAGGACACTTCAGTTTGATCTGATCTTAAGACTAAGGGGCAGATGTATCATCATTGTATTTTGCGAGTCCTTAATAGCGAATTTTACCGATTCGCTATTAAAGACTCGCAAAATGCAATGTATGTAGGTTTCGCAATTAAAATAGCGATTCCTATGCATTCCTTATTTGCGACTCGCAAATTGCGAGTCGCAAATAAGGAATGGCTTCCCATTCATTTCTATAGGCCAAGATGTCCATAGAAATGAATAGGAATTGCATGCACAATTTGCGAGTACCCAATAGGTACTCGCAAATTGCACATGCAATTTCAAGGGTGCCAAAGGGACACCCGGTTGCACACTTGAAATAGGCATGTGTGCACATGTGGTGCACATACATGCTCTATGGGCATGTATATGTGACACATTTCACTTTGAAAAATGCAAAAAAGTGCATATTTCTAGGAAATTGCAAACTACCACCAACTTGAAGTTAGTGGTAATTTGCGATTCCTTAAGGCCAGATCGCAAATTTTGGGTGCTTCCAGAATTGCATTTAAGGAATAACAATTTGCGATTCCTTAAAAATAGGGAATCACACATTTTGCGATTCCTTATTTTGCGATGGCCTTTTGGGATGATACAACCCAAAAGGCTTTTTCCCGTTTGGAAACGGGCCGATTCTGCAAACTGGCCCGTTTGCGAATGGGAAAACCCTTGATACATCTGGCCCCGAGGGCCTTATTAAGAGTTGAGTGGATGCAGAACCTCTGCAAAAAGGTGGAAGATGTTCCATACCCCTACTAATATTACATAATGTTAATGGCACACTAACTACAGCAGACATACCATCTGCTTCTCTTTGGCCAATGGCTACTCCATCAAACCCTAAATAAGGCCCTAAATCTCGGATCATTGCTTTTATGTGAGCAGGAAAATTGGATTCTTAACACAAGTTGTGTTGGTAAAAGAGCTTCCTGTGGGCCACAGAGGGGGCATTACCCAAATTAATATAAAGGCACTTCATCACCCTAATGAGGTGCCAAAGTGTGTTGGTAGATGCGTAGCATGCTACACAATGAATGAGTGCTGAATTAGAAGAGTGTGGAATTGGAGTGTGAACTGTTTTGGAAGTGATTTGGTGCCATGAATGAATGGCCAGAGAGGTGCTCTTATCTTGTCTTGGGTCACTGCATTCAGGCATAAGATGGCCAGAGGAGGCGGGGTAATTAATTGTTGTGCTTGATTGACAGAATCCTATGGAATTTATCCAAGAGAAACCAGAGGAGCAGCCCAAAGCTAGAACTATATAAAGGCTCTTGTGGAGCCTTTACATGCGCCCCTTCTTTCTCCAAGCTACAGGACAGAGATACACAGACATGCACTTTATACAGCTTGAGTTGCCACCTTGCTTACAAAATGACAATTGGTCATTCAAGTGTATTGGCGTTCTGAAAGTGGCAGGAGCTAGTACAAGGAATACGTTTGTGTAAAATCCACTGTGTTTTCCTTCAACATAGCAGCTCTGCCTCTAATAATCTAAAAACGTCATGTAAGTGGTTTCCTTATAGACATTCCAATTGACCAGTTACATATGTCTTATTTCAGATCATATTGGTGGCAAATGGGTTTTGGACAACTACTAAAAAGCAATATAGACAAGACTAGTTGATTTTAGTTGCATGTTGGAGCTAGTTATTGGTGTCTATTGTTTCAGTTTCCATCTTTTAAACAGTAGAATTGTCCTTGTGTTTTCAATGTAAACCATATAGTCCATCGTTCAAAACTGATTTGCCATCAATGGATCTTTAATTAGGAACCATCCACTGATGCAAAAACTGGTGACGTGTTTAATATTGGTACAAAACTGAATGCCCAAAAGGTGTTAGTGTTTATGTGCTAGTAAAAATGAAAACTTGTCAGTGAGTCCCTCATCGGTTGCAGAATTTATATTAGACTAGCTTCCTTCACAAGGACCTGGGTCTGAATTTATGACTACAAGGCAAATTTTAGGGGCCATCTTTAAATCTGAATAGCCTTATGGCCGTCACTAAGGTGGCACGTTAAAATGCAAGCAACAATAAAAAAAATAAGAAATTGAAATGCACCCCCATGTAAATTTCATAAACAGATCAAAGCAATCGACTGAACGACCTTTGAACCACAAATCTAATGCACTGAATCCGAAATGAGCAAACAATGATGGCCAATCATGTGAGTGCAATCCCAGGTAAACACCATACACAGGTCAAGCAGTGGACCTCTGAAACTCATTTTTGGGGACACAGTGTCCCGAAATAAATTATAAGGCCGCAACAGACCACCAGTGCCGCGCGGCCGCCCACAAAATTGTGCCGCCTGGGGTGGACCGCCACCCCCGCCCCCTCCTAGCTACGCCACTGGAGGAACTGCATAATCCGGTTGGTTCACATTCCTTTGTAGTCGACATTCGCTGTTTCTGAGGCATCCATGTTCCAGTTTTTTTTTTTACATTCTTGATCCTGAGACTTCTGCCTGTCTACAGTCTGCTGTGCTGTATCATTGAGGTATCAATGTGCCTGTGTCTTTACCAAATGCAACGTTTAATTGGGTTCATTCCTGTGGCGGCTGGTGACATTTGAAAGTGGTGAGGCGGAAAGTGATCATCATACTGCACCGTAGCGAGCGAGCGTAGCGAGCGTGCCCGAACTCCTTAAGGAGGGTTCGGGGGGATTTCCCCCCGAGAAAATTTTGGAAAAATAGTGGAAAAATGGAGCATTTTCAAGCAAATTTGAGAAAGCAGGAAGGTTAATAAAGCAATTGTGAAAGTGCAGGTATTTATTAAAGAGCTGTCATATAACATAGGTAGCTGCTTATTCAGTATAACCACAGAGCTTCATAACAGACTCCTGCAGCGCTTAGGAGAAAAACGGCCCGTGGCGCTGGTCTGTGACCGAATCAGGGAGGGTGCGGGCCCGGGGCTTGAGACACACTCGTGAGAAGGGGGGTGCACACTCGCAGTCCTTCAGGAAGAAGGACCATCAGGCGAGAAGAGGGTGCGAATGCATGGGTGAAATATGTGAGAGCATGTCTCCTGTCCCGGGACTATATATGAGACAGCATGAACCCACACAGTATATGAGACAGCATGAACCCGCCCTACACCCCAAGACCAGGGCTGTTCTGAAGGGATCAGGGCAATGCAACTAAGGGCCAATAGATGTTGGGAACTATGCCTAGGACGTGGCAGAATGTTAATTTGCACCAACTGCCTGAACAGTTAGTGGGAAACTGAGAATTCAATGCAGGTCTCTTAATGAGGCCGATTGCTTTTCTACAGGTTTAACGGTAACCTTCCTTCCTGTTGATGCCCTGCAGTTAAAAGGCTGTGCAGTAAAAAGTAACAAAATATTTTAACTATTAATTATTCATCCAAGGTTCAGGAGAATCCCCAGTTGGCAGCACTGGCATAGGCACAAATAAATCTCTTGCCAACACTCAATACACTGCAGACTTGTAGCCTAGCGAAAAGCAACAGACATGCAGGTTGTTACGTAGGTAGTGTTTTCAAGTAGGCACACTACTCAGAAAATTCCCAACCTAAAGCGCAGGAACTAAACTGTTTGCAAGATTTCCTGTCCCATCTAGTATAGATGGACAAGATACAGAGATTAAAGGCGAGCTCTTGTAAACCGTTCAAAAAACATTTCTAAAGACTCGGATAAGCAAAGAAACAAATCTTAATACCAACTCTGCATATTAACACGTTAACAGTCCCTTCCAGGGGGAGGAGCCAAGATGGCGACCGGAGCAGACCTGTAGGCTCCCGGCTCCATCAGCCTGCTACCGCCGCACCGTGATCCTGGCAAGCATCCTGATGCAACTTACTATTGGATGATGTGCGGCGCGGCGCTGATTCCAGCGGTGTGTTTCTGGTCTCTCGACCTGCCCGGCGGCCGGAGATAGCCGCGGTGCAGCTTACAGCCCTGGAGCCCGCCTCCACAATTGCTCTCTGCCGTTCCCCGGAGACCTGCGGGCGGTCAAGATGCCTGATCAGCGCTGATGACCCGAGCACCGGTGGGGACCTCACGATGCACTGTCTGTGCTGCGCCGCTTACGGTGACTTGCGGAAGGCGGCCAGGAGCGAGCGCTTGCTGAGCTGAGTCACCCTATCGCAACGGATCCTTTGTTTGGGGCAGATACCGACGGAGAGTGTCGCACGGCCATGTTTGTTAGCCTATGCTTGCCTGACCCCGCGCCTCACTACCCTCCTCTGTTACGAGGCGCCTCTCCGCGCTGTGTGCCTAACTGGCGCTGTGCTTTGTGGTATTGTAGCCCTGCAGGGACACTCGCCTGTGCCACACTTATCCTGGCGATTTCCCCGGAATTTCGCCATGCTGGCTTTGTGTGATGCTCTGAGGTGTGGGGGAGAGCGTCCGTCCCTGCCAATGGCCTGTGTTGCCCCGCCTGTGTTGGGGTCCGTTTCTTCAACACCTTCCTTGGGAAGTGAAAGACCGGGGATTCAGCCTTCACTTTCTTTCGAAATCATCCTGACGGCCCTGCACGACCTCCGTGCTGATTTGCGCCAAGGCTGCCAAGTACTGTGTAGGAAGCTAGACGGCATGGCGTCGTCGCTGCAGCGGGACTGCAACGTTCTGAACCCGCAAAGTCTACACTCATCTCCGCCTGCGTTCCATGGAGATACAGTGCTTTCATCTGCCAGCTGGACAGAGGTGCCCGTTTTTGAATCTGCTGGTGCCCGAGACCGTCCGCCTGCTACCTCTATCTGGGATACTTTGTTTCTCCTTTCACCGGAGAGTGCTACATTGTTGGAATTCTCACCGCGAGTGCCTTGGGACATATCTGAGACATTGTCGACCTTATCGCCGGCCCCCGGGTTGTGCCCTCCGATTTTTTATTTACAGTACTCGTACGCTCTGCAGGTTTCTGGGGAACTCACTATTACAGTCGGTGAACTTGCTGGTGGCTTTCGACGGCCATTTTGTGTTCCTGAGACACTCTCACTCTCTCGGTGGCCATATTGTCTCACTGCTTCGCTGTGGCTATGTCTAGTGGGATTCCGACGTTCGGGACAGGGCTGATGACTTCTCCCTTGCTGCACTGACTGTCTGCCTGGTTTGTGACCCCGGACTGAAATACTTGTTGATGCATTGATTGCACATTAAGTGAGACTTCCACACATTTTATATTGTGTTTCCTATTCTGCGCGCTGGCCGCTCCCTTCATTTCAAGTCGCAAGTATTGTGCTTTATCATTTTTGGTTCCTCTTTATGGAGTGACTCTTGTTTTGCGGGACGGGGCTCAGGGACATATGTTGTGATTGATGCCTGCGGACTTTGTATTTGCTTAGCCGGGGGGGATCCGGGCCGGGACACTAAAATGACGTAGGGGTTGCGAATGGCTGGGAGTCCGGGAGTTCTGTTATTATGTGGGCTCCTCCCCGCTTCCTTCTTTTTGGGAGGGTAGATCAGCTTGTTCTTTTCTTCCTCCCTATATTCAAGTGTTGAAATTCTTCGTTTCTTCTTATTTTCTTTTTCCTTTCCTCCATTTTTCTTGCTTTATCTCGTCTTTTTTCTCTTCTTTTCTTCTCTTGCTATATTTCGGGTTTATGGGGCGACAGACACTCTGCTAGGGGGGGGTAAGCCATAGCCTCTGCATGTGTGTAGGGTGGGGGGTTATATTTTACTTTTGGTTAGTTTCTATGGGACCGGTTTTTGCTTTTTTATGTTTTTCCCTTTTTCCTTTTCCTCTTTCTCCCCTTCTTATTCTCCTCTTTTCTCGTTATTATTCCTTTTCTTCTTTCTATATTTCGGGTGTATCTGGGCGACAGGCACGCTGTTTAGTGGGGTAGACCGTAGCCATTACAGTGATGTAGGGTGGGGGGGTGTTTGTTGTTTTAGTTTGTTTTATTCTAGGGTCCCTTTTTGTCTTCTTCAGGGGGTGGGCTGTATCCCTTGGTCTTTCCTCCTTTGTTTTCGTAAGCGTCTGCACTTTCTCCTTTTTCGGGGTGGGTGGGCTGCACGTATGGCGTCCACTTTATTTGTTTGTTGGTATCTTTTGTCTATTTTGCACCCGATGTGGGCGTGTGTGGTCTTTGGGCTCTGCCCTACTGGGGTCATCTGCTTGCGTGGGGGGTTGTTCCCTCCCGCCCCCCCCCTTTTTTCTTCTTTTCGGTGTATTTTGCATGACGCGCTGGTAGATATGGTTGCTGCCTCCTTTATATAGTGTAAAATGAAACCTCTTTCTCCTGGCGCTGGTGATGTTATGATTTTTGCGTTCATCCTGTATTCATCCTGTCGTATACATTGCTATGTTTTTGACTCTCCTGATTTTGCGGCCGGCCCCTGTGGTTGTAGGCCAGCGCTTGTACTTCTGCCTGTTTTTCAATAAAGGTTTTCAAAAAAAAAAAAAAAAAAAACAGTTCCTTCCAGACTTAAATCTAGCCAGGATGGGCAAGGGGAAAAGGAGGAGCTGGGCAGATAAATCTGCAACCTTCTAAGTGTAAAAATCAGTCTTCCTGAAGTGAAACCAGTTTTAGTGCAGACCTCAACATTGCCAGGTGCTACCTACAAGTGCTACAAGTTGCCTTTTTAAGATTGGAAAAATCCTTTGAACTCAATGATAACCAGCACCCTCACCCCCACAAACAACCAGAGAAATCTAGTCTCCCTAACCCTATTTCAAAACCAAGACAAACACATCCACTTCCACGTTCGCATGTTGAGTTGAAGATGAAAGAGCTGTAGATACTGGAAGCCGCACGTATCACCAGTGAGTGAAATGTCCTTTGAGAAAGCGAAGAAACAGGCATGTGAGAGTCTTCGTGAACAAAGAGACCCTCAAAAAGACCAATAAGGAGAGCACCACCATCTCACCACAGAATTCATCATGGCAAACTTTAATAGAGCCCTTGTATGGTAGGTAGACAGTATGATGTATATAATTTTCTTTCTGTTTTGATTCAACTGCAATGCCCTTTATTTTCTCCTATGTATTTAGGAAAACTGTCAACGTCACAATGATGTATGTTTGTTGATGCTGCGGGTCACTGAGCTCCGCCCTTTATAGAGCCGGGTTGCACATAAATGGAGGCCATTATCAAACAGAGCTTCATAGGGAGCTGCCGTACATTATAACCTGTTCTCATCCATGTACGTGGGACTGGTGGAATACGAAAGGAGAACATTCGGGCCACTATCTGCAGGCAAGGTCTTCCAAAACACAGTGTGGGAGAGATGCTCCCAGAATCTGCAATGCATGTCTGTGATGTTCTCAAATATGCCCTGCCCCTGCCCTCACTGAGAGGATCTGAACTCTGACCTCCAGTCCATCCATGGTAACCACAGCCTCCAATCCATTCTCGGACTGCCGACCGACCTGCCAGACACACCCAGGACCTAATCTATCCATTCTAGTGCTCCCCGACCCCGTGCCACCCTCGGACTCACTTCCGTCCCCAGACCTCAGTCTCAGACCGCATAGGAAACCAAAGTAGGGAGTCATGCCTGACATATATGCTTGACTTGGACTCGGGCCAGCCCCAAAACGCCTATAGCCCAGTTGTGACGCACGATGCATTTGCAAACAGATCAGCCCACCTCTGTCCCTAAGTGCGTAGACTGTAGACACCGCGGCCCCCTCGGCCATGCCATTCCTTACTGCCTTCAAGAGCTCATTACGATTTTTAGAACCATTTAATGCAGAACAGTTAACCAACCGGTCCCAGGCCCAACGCTAAACCTAAATATCCACCTCTGTACGCACTCACAGTCAGGAAGTTCACTTACAAATTCCAAAGCCGCTTTTAGGTGAAGCTGCTTGGAACCAGAAGCAAGCAACTTAAGTGCGACAAACTTACGTGGATGCGAAAGCAGCACACAAGGAGGGGGCATGTCTGAGGACCCTACTCCCTCAAGACAGCGGAGAGGACAGCAACAAATATGCATGTGGTGTCTAAAAAATAGAGACGAGCTGCATGACGCCATCAGTAATGGTGCCAATGGTCCTGGTGCAAGCAAGGGAAACTACCCATTTGGCTGCAAGTGGGCAGTTGAGAGAGTACAAATCTGAAAAATGTATAAGTACACCATATTTACAAGCACGTAGTATTAGCTTAGTGTGGAATATACAAGAGTGTCAATTTATATAGAGAAAATATATGAGTGTTTGTTTTAATTAGAATAGATGCATATATAAGTGTGGAAAACTAATGTAGAGGTTGTAGAAATGTTAAAATGATGTTGGAGTCACACATTAAATGAATAAGAGAAAACGAAATGTAATTCTGCAAACCATGAAAATGTGTAGGCCACATGGCATTTCACAGGAAACGAAAGATGCTGCTACACTTTTAGTGACGTGGATTCTAATGTCATTTGAGTGCAAATGTATTATTAGGCATAGTATTAAAATATATGTTTTATATAGATGTGTTGCATTATATTATAGTAATACGTGTTAGTTAAATACTGTTTAAACCAAAGAAAGGAAATGTTTTAGAAGACAGAAACCGCTTTGTGTAAATCAACTAGGCCTGAAAAGACCAAGTCATTCTCTTTGATCTAAAATGTGCTCGTTAGGGGAAAGATGTGCTAGGCACTAACTGAGAATTCTTACACATGTTTTATGGTCTGAGATATGGTGGAGGTTGGAATTTGAGGCCCACAGTACATGTGTCTGTCGCAGGTGCGAGGAGCCCTAATCAGTACCATGATGAACGGTTCCTTTGTTCAAGAGAGCCAGGCGCAGGCCTGGAGGAGTCTTCAGGAATTTTAGGGGGTACTGTCTCGCTGAAGAAGAAGCCTGGGAAGCAAGGTCAACTTTAATGAAGAGTCCAGAGGAGCACCAGTACGGAGTTTGCCGCTCAAAACTGCACCACGTGAGAGGCGTCTCAAGGGGCGTGCCTATTGGAAATGTGATTTGGTATTAGGGATAGCACCCCGGGGAGGAGTTAGGGCAGATGATCTGAGGAGCCTAAGAGAGCGGATGGGTAGGCAGATAGAGAACTAACAGACTTCAATTGAGACAAAGACTAAGGGAAGTGTGTGATCTTCTTTGGAAGTCACCACTGCTGACACCTTTTTAGGTAAAGATCTTGTTAAGTAGGGATGTCACTTAGTCTAGTGTAGGGACAGATTTAACTTGTACTTTTCCTTTCTGTAAATGACTCTCAGGTTGCAACTCACAGCGATTCTTGCAACGCTTATGCTCTTTGAAATAGTTTTGATAATTTCCTTTTGTCGTTTAAGGATATTCAGAGAGTATCTTTTTGTACTAATACCTGTATACCTTTTGAATCTTATTCTGAGATGTTTGTATCTCCAGATACTTTTGGCTTTGAATTAAAACTTTTAACCTTTCCCAGTGGTAAGTGGTTCTTTAGAGTGGTCTAAGTTCCTAATTGACTAACCTAGTAGTGGATTGTCTTTTACTCAATGACAGGTACCAACGATTCAGTCGACATGATTAGGGATCTGATAAGATAACTAGTGACCAGAAACCCCGCGTTAACAGTTGGTAGCAGTTTAGGATGGTTATCTTCTTGAGGAAGGTAATCTAGACTAGGTTAGCTTACCCCAAGGCCCCTAGAGCTAGACATCGAGAGATGAGCAGCGGAAGAATCGCGTGCCGAAGAGGGTGCTGACGGTGCGAGAAAAGCAGCAGTATCGGAGGAGAGTGAGTATAACAAGGGTCATGCGTGAACAGATTGCGGTGTTTTGTGTTGTATTTGGATTGTAATGTCTTGCGGAGTTGAATGTCTGTAGCGTGATTGTGAGAAGGTTGTGAGCGCGCGCAACCTGGTAAAAATCTTAAGTTCAAGGTAGAGCTTAAGTGGTCCGGGTGTATCGAACACTCAGAGTAATTGCCAACCATAGTACGGAGGTCATGAGGTACCATTGACCGCCGCAGAACCGAGATAGGTGGAGTGCAAGAGTGAGTGTGTGAGTAACGGACGCTGGTCGAAAGTTACTGTGTGTAAGTAACCTATCAGAGAAGGCGATTGTCTGGACGTAAACGGAAAGACATTTCGCCAGTTAAGGTGACAATTACAGATTGACTGTGGGCGTACAGTCAAAGAAAAGTGATCGCTTGGACGGAAGTAATCATTTTTCGAAGTATGAATGGGACGCATGCATAAACGCGGAGACGAGCTGAAAAAGGAGGGGAACTGCTGCGAAGGGGGACGAGTGACGTCGGCAAGAGCCGCGCTGAGATAGGGTGGATAGTGAAGAGCTGCGACGCAATAGGACGGTTGGTGTGACGTCGGCAAGAGCCGCGACAGGATTGGGCGGCTGGTGCGATGTCAGTGAGAAGTCGCGCTCTGATAGGCCAGTTGGCGAGAACAGTGCGGAGATTGGTGGATTGTCATCAGGAAGTAAACAAACCGGAGAAAACAGAAACTAGTAGATTGAAAATGAAGTGTTTTAAATGTTTGAAGGATATTTTTAAAAGAAAAAGGAGAGAGTCTTTTTACGGGCAAGAGGCACCGCCAGAGGGTACACCGGCTCATTATATGGCAGCGAATGTTGGGCTGCATACGATATTATGGATTGGAGTTTGGAACAAGCTTACGGAAGGGAATGAGGAAATGTCGTTCCCAAAGTATGGGACGTTTAAATTAGAGGTGTTACATCGGTTAAAAGCAACCATGTCCGCATTGAAACCCCCGCCTAGACCGACCCAGTTTGAGGCCCTTAACGCATGGATTAGGGCGGCGCACGATAGGAATCTGAATAGGCGTCAAGAAAGGCTGACGCGATCAGTAAGAGCAGTGCGAGATTCCAAATGGGATGAGGACGCCAAGAGGTGGAGGGTACAGGCTATTGAGGTGGATAAGTTGTACACAGTGAGAGAGGTGGCAGGAGGAAAGAACCTCATGGAAGAGGACGAGGAGAGCGACTCGGAGGACAACTTGATAAATAGATTGCTGATAGATAGACCGCCTCCGAGAGTTGGGGAGATTGAAAGTAGAGGACTCGCAAGGGAAGATGGGGCTGCCATAGAGGGGTATGTACCACTTCCTATATCGGAATGGACACCTATCAAAGGTGGGGAGACACCTCAACATAGTACAGCACAGAGTGTAGTCGGAAGGTTTGTGGTACAGAAAACGCCAACCGCAGAGAGGGCTGAACCTTGTGGATTGCCAGATGCTCTCCAAGTATCCGTTACCATAGGACCCATAGTATCGATTTACAACCCAGAGAATGGGAGAGAGGAAGAACAGATACGGTTAGACAGAGAAAGGGTTGAGATGGAGAGGAGGAATGACACGACAAATGCCTGGAAGCAATTGCCAGGACCGGTAACGTGGAACACCCCATTCGAACCGACAGTGAGTCCTGCAACAGAGCAGGGGGGTCAAAGAGGACCGATGGACCTAAGGGGACCACGTCCGAAATCCTTTAAGGAGCTGAGGGTCGATTTGAGAGAATGGGATGGGTCCGCAGAAACGCAGAGCAATAGGTCAAGAGCAGAAGCTGAGTGGGGAAATCGAGGCAATGGGACAGTATCTCACTGCGGGGCTAGCGAAAGTAGTCAGGGACGTGAGGGTCAAAGCCAGGAGAACAGAGGAGTAATACGTCCTAATGATGGGAGGGACCAGCAGGAGCGAGATGGTAGAAGCATGGAGTGTGAAGAGATGTCTCGGCTCTTTGAAAAGGGTGGAGACCAAATGGTACTAGCATACAGAGATAGGTTTAGGTGCACTCATCACGCGCCAGGTGAGAATGTGCAACACTGGAATAGGGGGAACAATGAAAGATCTTGCCATACATCGGGTGATCATAGGTCACAGACCAATTGTGAAGAAAGGGGGAGTAATGGAATGTCTTACCATGAACCCAGAGGATCCAGGCATGAAGGGGAAGGTGGGACTATGAGGCACAATGGAGTGTTTCATCATCCACCCAGAGAGGACGGAACAGCATGGGACCTGGAGGGGTGGGAGCATGGGAGGACTCCACGTAACTCACCTGAGCCCAGACGTAGGACTCGGAGCTGGGATGGGAAAGATGGGAATGAACCCCCTAGAGCTAGCGTACTGAAAGCTACAATAAAGGCGAAAAGACTTGATGTCACCAGTTTGAAATCTGATTTGGATGAGATTATAGATGGTACGTTGCCATTAGAAAGGATTGAGTTATACGAGCAAGATGAGCTGCTGTTCATAGCAAAGGATGTTACTCGTAAGGCGAGAGCGACTCATGAGAAGCTGTCTGAACTGGCAGACAGGTACATGGTAGATTTGTCCAGAACAAAGACCCTACAGAGTAACCATAGGTTACAATACTCAGATCAAGACTTAGATGAGAAAAGAACTACAGGGTTAAAGACACACATAAGGGAACTAATAGCAGGAATAAGAGCGTGGAGGGATCTGGACAAATGGGAGGAGAGATGGTCCAAAAGGGGAACTGTTAGGCGGTGTGCGAATGGGACGTCTCCTGAGGGAAGGTTGATGCAGATGGAGGCATTCCCTTTGAAAGAAATATCAAATGGGAATTATGTACATGTGCCCTGGAGTAGAGGAGATTTAGCTGCATTTACCAACTCATTTCCGAAGTTAAGGGACAATCCAGTAGAGTGGTATAAGCAGGTAGAAAGGTTTGTAAAGATCTCGAAAGTATTGTGGATTGATTTGAACACTTTGTTTGACATTGTGGTCCCATCTGACTTGTGGACATCGTGCAAGACTAGTGTTGAATGGCCAACTACTGAACCAGTGAGGGATGCTCAGACAAATGGACCGTCTGAAATTGTCATGCAAAAGTATGAAAGGGTAATAGCTTGGCTGAAAGATAAGGTACCACCCCAGGACATAGATTGGGTAAAAATAGACCGAACAAGATAAGAACCAAAGGAGACAGTTCATGAGTTCTATGAAAGGTTGTTGAAAACATTCAAACAATACAGTGGACTCGATGTAATGGATCCTAAAGATATAGGACAGTTTGTGTCAAAGTTTGTTTTGGGGTTGAGACCTGATATTTGTTTGATTATTCAGCAACATTTAATTTGTTGGCAAAACAAACCACTAGATGAAATTTTAAGGTATGCCAGATACTGTAGCGATGAGATAGATTCCAAGACAAAGAAAATGAAGGAGAAGCTGATGGTGGTACAGATGCAGTCAGCCGGAAAGGGCGGACAGCAGAAACAGGGAACGGGGACAATGGGACGGAAGTCGAATGGTCAGAACAAGGATAGTGAAGAAAGTCAGAGACCTAGAATAGATTTTGCCACTTTAAAGAAAACGACAAAGTGCCACCAGTGTCACCAGGTGGGACACTGGAGACGCGAGTGTCCCTTTAACCCTGAAAGTGGAGAACTAGAATTTGAACAGGAAGTTCAGGAGGTTCCAGTTCAAAGGGCGACAGTCCCAGGAAGCAAGGTGGTCAAAGGGGGGACTTCGGCTCCACGAGCTCAGTTTCCACAGCCACCAAAGATCGCGACAGGGGGAAAAGTCTATAAACAAATGCCTCTTTTTATTGATGAAGAAAAATGTTATTACATTGACCCAATGACCGGTCAACGTGTGAACAGAGAAGAGGACTGTACCCTCGGGGCAGTTCTAGAAGTAGATCAGAGAGGGCCATTTGTTGAGGCAGAGGTAGCAGGGTGCCCGATGACATTCTTGGTGGATACTGGAGCTACTCGATCAACTCTGAGATCAGCAGTGGTTCCTGACCTACCAATGTCGGGGGAAACAATTCAAGTGGTTGGAGTCGCAAATAGAAGAATGACTAGTCCTTTGACAGAACCAGTGTCAGTGAAAATAGGGAATTACACAAATGAACATCAGTTTGTGGTATATGATTCTAGTCCTGTATGTCTGTTAGGGAGGGACTTGTTGTGCAAATTGAATTGCACCATATACTGCACACCTTAGGGTGTGGAGGTACAGACCGCAGATGATGATGCTACCTTTAAGATTGCCAATGAGAAAACATGTATAGAACTGTATCCTACTCTGACTGTGGAAGACCTTCCTTGGGACCTAAGAGATGCTGTCTCAGCTGAAGTATGGGATTTTACTTGGGAAGAGATAGGACTGATTAAAGGGGTGGAACCAGTGAAGATCATGATAAAACCGAACGCTGAATTTCCAAGAACGCCTCAGTACAAACTGTCCCAGGAAACGATTGCAGGAATAAAACCTGTGATTGACTCAATGATTCAACAAGGAATACTGAAAGAAATCGTGGGTAGTCCATGTAACTCCCCGATTATGGGTTTGCAGAAACCTAGTGGGAAGTTCAGAATAGTTCAGGACCTTCGAAAGATTAACAACATTGTGGTTTCATGTTGTCCAGTGGTACCGAATCCATCAGTGATACTGTTTCAAATACCATTCCAAGCTGAGTGGTTTACAGTGATAGACCTTTGTCAAGCCTTCTTTTCCATCCCATTAGATGCGGACAGCCAGTATCTTTTCGCATTTAAAATGGAAGATCGCGCCTTAACATGGTGTCGAATTCCACAAGGGTTCACAGATAGCCCTTCGATCTTCAGTCAGCTGTTGACGAAGAACCTTGAAAGTCTGGTATTGCCACAGAACTCGGTTCTGGTCCAGTACATAGACGACCTACTTGTTGCGTCAGAAACAGAGGAAGCGTGTAAGGAAGACACCATTGCTTTACTGAATCATTTAGCTGAGAATGGACATAAGGTATCTCCGAACAAATTACAGTACTGTCTGACAGAAGTACAGTATTTGGGTCACCGAATAGAGAAGGGGAAGCGCAAGGTGTCTCCAGACAGGATAGAGGCCATCATGAAAATGAATGCGCCAACGACACAGAGAGAAGTTAGGATGTTCTTAGGAATGGTTGGTTACTGCCGACAGTGGATAGCTAACTTTTCACTGAAAGCAAAACCTTTACAGAAACTGACGCACAAGGAGGTGAGTGATCCGGTACCATGGGACAACGAGTGCCTAATGGCGTTCCTACAGCTGAGAGAGGATTTGTGTCGTGCTCCGGCTTTGGGAATGCCAGATTATGAGAGGACTTTCTCATTATACTGCTGTGAAAGAGAAGGATGTGCGTTATCAGTGTTGGTGCAAGTACACGGAAATGCCCGTAGACCAGTTGCATATTTTTCGGCTACATTAGATCCGGTAGCCGCAGCGTTGCCCGGATGTCTTAAATCCGTTGCTGCAACAGGTGTCAGCATTGAGAGGTGTGAGAACATTGTTATGGGACATCAATTAGTGGTGTATGTACCGCATTCGGTAGAATTGTTAATGACAAGGACCAAGACGCAGCACTTGACCAATAGTAAGCTCACGCGCTATGAGCAAGTTATTCTTGCTGCAGAGAACGTGACCCTTAAGAGGTGCTCGGTCTTGAATCCTGCTACATTGATGTCATGGAGGCGAAGAATTGCTACGTTTGTATGCAATTACCAGCTTCTGTGGATGAGGGTATCAGATACCATCATCTTCCATTGATGTATGGAATCACATGTAGTTTGTTGTTGAGCATATTCTATGGACGAGATGGATTCGAGTATTATTTCTCGAATTTTGACTCGACATTGCCAGAGGTCCCAAATTATAAGCATCTGAATAAGTGGGACTATTACAAGAGCGAAGACAGGTTACAGAAATTTTTCATTCCATGGAAAACGTTAGATACTTCACATGCCCGAAGAAATAATCTGACTTGTCAAGTGTCAGAAATTGAGAAAAAGTTTATAGGGCAGGTGGATACTAGATACAGGAGGCAGAAGATTCTAAAAGCTTCAGGACAATGGGAAACAGATTGGACCAAGGAAGAAAGGATACATCAAAGAAAGGGTAGCTTTGGTCCAATTGCTTTAGACAAGGAGAAACGGGGGAAACTGTGCATTCACAGGAGTTACTCCTATTATGAGAATCTGTATGTAGGTCAAGTCAGTTGTGAACATGCTTTCCAATTGGAGTACTACTCCAAGGATTTTTTGAAGGAGATGCAAGCAATTCCAAATGTATATTTTGTATGTGGAAGAAATGCATATGTGAAGCTACCAGATAATTGGTACGGATCATGTTATTTAGCAATTGTCTTCCCCAAAATATACCATGTTGAGAATTTAGAAACGACAAAGAGAGGAATACCAACAAGAGGGAGGAGAGGTCTAGGTGCTGAAGAGGTAATTGGGGATGTATTTGGTGCTGCATTCCCTCTCTTGGGATTGATACTGAATGACATCAAAATTAGAAGATTGGCTACAGTTGTAGATAGGTTATCTGCCAGTACTGCTAGATCCTTAATGCTGGTGGAGGGAGAGATGCAATCGATAAGAGCAATGGTTCTTCAGAACCGACTTGCTTTAGATGTTCTGTTAGCCAAAGAGGGCGGAGTTTATAAGGCCTTGAAGGTCCAGGAATGTTGCACTTACATTCCAGACAATTCAAAACCTTTGGAGAAGTACATACGAAATATTACTGCGATTCATCATGAAATTGAGGATCTGACAAAGATAAATGTGTGGGAAAAAGTAGGCCAAGGAATGGGTAAAGTTGGAGGTTGGTTTGCCAACCTAGGAAAGGGTATCGTTTGGTACATATTGAAACCTATCATCATAATTGTGATTTGTGTAATCACTTTGTGGGGATTGGTGCGACTGTACCAATGGTATAGAGCAAACAGGTTGCAAAGATCCATGAGGGAACAGGAGAAAAGACTGACTGCAATGCAGGATACACAATATAAGAGTCTGAAGGCTCTAGAGACAATGAAACGTGGGGGTATTGCAACAACTTCAGTCTGAAAGATCCTACATTTTAGAGGTGGTGTTTTGATGGTGATGACTCCTGAAAGTCATCAAAGGGGGGACTGAGAGAGTACAAATCTGAAAAATGTATAAGTACACCATATTTACAAGCACGTAGTATTAGCTTAGTGTGGAATATACAAGAGTGTCAATTTATATAGAGAAAATATATGAGTGTTTGTTTTAATTAGAATAGATGCATATATAAGTGTGGAAAACTAATGTAGAGGTTGTAGAAATGTTAAAATGATGTTGGAGTCACACGTTAAATGAATAAGAGAAAACGAAATGTAATTCTGCAAACCATGAAAATGTGTAGGCCACATGGCATTTCACAGGAAACGAAAGATGCTGCTACACTTTTAGTGACGTGGATTCTAATGTCATTTGAGTGCAAATGTATTATTAGGCATAGTATTAAAATATATGTTTTATATAGATGTGTTGCATTATATTATAGTAATACGTGTTAGTTAAATACTGTTTAAACCAAAGAAAGGAAATGTTTTAGAAGACAGAAACCGCTTTGGGTTAATCAACTAGGCCTGAAAAGACCAAGTCATTCTCTTTGATCTAAAATGTGCTCGTTAGGGGAAAGATGTGCTAGGCACTAACTGAGAATTCTTACACATGTTTTATGGTCTGAGATATGGTGGAGGTTGGAATTTGAGGCCCACAGTACATGTGTCTGTCGCAGGTGCGAGGAGCCCTAATCAGTACCATGATGAACGGTTCCTTTGTTCAAGAGAGCCAGGCGCAGGCCTGGAGGAGTCTTCAGGAATTTTAGGGGGTACTGTCTCGCTGAAGAAGAAGCCTGGGAAGCAAGGTCAACTTTAATGAAGAGTCCAGAGGAGCACCAGTACGGAGTTTGCCGCTCAAAACTGCACCACGTGAGAGGCGTCTCAAGGGGCGTGCCTATTGGAAATGTGATTTGGTATTAGGGATAGCACCCCGGGGAGGAGTTAGGGCAGATGATCTGAGGAGCCTAAGAGAGCGGATGGGTAGGCAGATAGAGAACTAACAGACTTCAATTGAGACAAAGACTAAGGGAAGTGTGTGATCTTCTTTGGAAGTCACCACTGCTGACACCTTTTTAGGTAAAGATCTTGTTAAGTAGGGATGTCACTTAGTCTAGTGTAGGGACAGATTTAACTTGTACTTTTCCTTTCTGTAAATGACTCTCAGGTTGCAACTCACAGCGATTCTTGCAACGCTTATGCTCTTTGAAATAGTTTTGATAATTTCCTTTTGTCGTTTAAGGATATTCAGAGAGTATCTTTTTGTACTAATACCTGTATACCTTTTGAATCTTATTCTGAGATGTTTGTATCTCCAGATACTTTTGGCTTTGAATTAAAACTTTTTAACCTTTCCCAGTGGTAAGTGGTTCTTTAGAGTGGTCTAAGTTCCTAATTGACTAACCTAGTAGTGGATTGTCTTTTACTCAATGACAGGTACCAACGATTCAGTCGACATGATTAGGGATCTGGTAAGATAACTAGTGACCAGAAACCCCGCGTCAACACAGTAAAAGTGAAGAACTATCAGGGCATAGACCGCTCAAGCCCGTGGGCACACCTGTAACTACACCAAAGGCAGCTATGCCCCTGGTCCCCCTAAAAAGCCTGTGACGCAATGTATAATCAGGGCCACTGGTATTATGCGGCAGGGAAGGACCAATTTTGCGGCAAGAAAACGCAAATGATGTGGTTTAATGTGGCACATTTTACGATCGTATTACTGCATGTTTTTGTCATCTTTGCACTTGTTAACACTTCCTGGGCATTGCTTGACCCTCATTAGCACCGGTTTAACACAAAAATATAGCAATAAACAACAGAATGGTGACCAATCAAGCTTTACAGAGGGCCTTCCACTGAGGGGCAGCACGTGTTGCTGCGTCTTTAGTAACTTTTGAACCCTTTGAGATAGAAATGAACCTTTTTTTTATTACAATCTGAAGATTATGCAGAAGACGATGGATTATGTGGCAGATGCGGCAAATGCATACTTAAGCGAAAAACGACGCGGCCGCATAATTACATGATCTTTGTAGACTTTCAGGCCCAAGGAGCATTTTATATTGCAATGATGCCCGCCCGGTCCGATCAAAAGGTTTTGTATTATTAGCCCCTGCTCCAAAATGCAGCATGCTGTTCTCTGAGGCCAGAGTTCGCTGATGTGTGGAATGATTAAAATAAAGATTTACACCCATAGAGGAATGAAATCCACTAAATGCAGAAAGAATGTGAGTCCTATAACCGGTCGCCAGGAGTACCCCACTTACCTCGCTTTTGTTACCATAGTGGCCTTCCTTTAGGTTCAGCTGCAAACCATCTTTCCTTGTGCGAGTGCGCAGCGCCGCTCCTAGCTGAGATAAAACTCGATTTGAAACGCTGAACCAATTTGGAGATGTTGGAAGCAATTCAGTAGCTGGGCCCCACAAAGACGAACGTTTTAACAAAGCGGATATGGCGCAGTTTGGACACAATTAAGCATGCAATGTGTGCACAAAGCTTTATCATGCTAAAACAGATGGTCGGTGTGCTGCAAGGGACAGGGATTTGTAGAAAGAAGGACATGCTTTGAAAGTCATATAGTGATTGAAAAAGCAATAGCGAAACATTTCAAGTAAATCGGATTTTAATTTTGCTGTTTTACAGCCCAGTAAGATGTAAAGCAAGAACATTTTCCTTTCGAGTCAACCAAGAAAAGTACCACATTGCCGCTCCTACTTCCACATTACAGTATTATAGTAAAACAGAAAACAAACAACCATTCCATACTTATCCAAAATCATACAAACGTGATCCTTGCGTGTTGCTGCGTTTCAGACAAAATGCCACATGCTGCTTTGTATCTAGTTAATTATTTACAACAAGGGGTGGTGATGGACAGAGTCTCTGAAATAAGCAGAGTACTCTCACCCAGTCAAGAGATCAGGGCTAGATCCAACACCGTTTTTTAGCTCATTGCACCATCCCAGTTTCAGAACCTGGCTGTATGCAAATTAGTCTGTCCCTGGCCCAGTGCATCATGGGAACAGGGCAGACCAGACTACAAAAGCCAATTCTTACACTGGGAAGGAAACAAGCTTCCGGGGACCAGTTTCTGGCATTACAGCCGTCTTCGGCCCGGCTTGCTTGAATCCTGATGGTGCAATGAGCAAGGGACTCACATCTGAGTATACCCTTCCACGCTTAGGGTGGACAAAATTATTTACAACAAGGGGTGGTGATGGACAGAGTCTCTGAAATAAGCATAGTACTCTCACCCA
Source organism: Lissotriton helveticus (assembly GCF_964261635.1). NCBI lineage: Eukaryota > Metazoa > Chordata > Amphibia > Caudata > Salamandridae > Lissotriton > Lissotriton helveticus. The sequence goes on along the minus strand of NC_136057.1, from coordinate 1,259,794,025 downwards.
GTCAAGAGATCAGGGCTAGATCCAACACCGTTTTTTAGCTCATTGCACCATCCCAGTTTCAGAACCTGGCTGTATGCAAATTAGTCTGTACCTGGCCCAGTGCATCATGGGAACAGGGCAGACCAGACTACAAAAGCCAATTCTTACACTGGGAAGGAAACAAGCTTCCGGGGACCGGTTTCTGGCATTACAGCCGTCTTCGGCCCGGCTTGCTTGAATCCTGATGGTGCAATGAGCAAGGGACTCACATCTGAGTATACCCTTCCACGCTTAGGGTGGACAAAATTATTTACAACAAGGGGTGGTGATGGACAGAGTCTCTGAAATAAGCAGAGTACTCTCACCCAGTCAAGAGATCAGGGCTAGATCCAACACCGTTTTTTAGCTCATTGCACCATCCCAGTTTCAGAACCTGGCTGTATGCAAATTAGTCTGTCCCTGGCCCAGTGCATCATGGGAACAGGGCAGACCAGACTACAAAAGCCAATTCTTACACTGGGAAGGAAACAAGCTTCCGGGGACCGGTTTCTGGCATTACAGCCGTCTTCGGCCCGGCTTGCTTGAATCCTGATGGTGCAATGAGCAAGGGACTCACATCTGAGTATACCCTTCCACGCTTAGGGTGGACAAAATTATTTACAACAAGGGGTGGTGATGGACAGAGTCTCTGAAATAAGCAGAGTACTCTCACCCAGTCAAGAGATCAGGGCTAGATCCAACACCGTTTTTTAGCTCATTGCACCATCCCAGTTTCAGAACCTGGCTGTATGCAAATTAGTCTGTCCCTGGCCCAGTGCATCATGGGAACAGGGCAGACCAGACTACAAAAGCCAATTCTTACACTGGGAAGGAAACAAGCTTCCGGGGACCGGTTTCTGGCATTACAGCCATCTTCGGCCCGGCTTGCTTGAATCCTGATGGTGCAATGAGCAAGGGACTCACATCTGAGTATACCCTTCCACGCTTAGGGTGGACAAAATTATTTACAACAAGGGGTGGTGATGGGCAGAGTCTCTGAAATAAGCAGAGTACTCTCACCCAGTCAAGAGATCAGGGCTAGATCCAACACCGTTTTTTAGCTCATTGCACCATCCCAGTTTCAGAACCTGGCTGTATGCAAATTAGTCTGTCCCTGGCCCAGTGCATCATGGGAACAGGGCAGACCAGACTACAAAAGCCAATTCTTACACTGGGAAGGAAACAAGCTTCCGGGGACCGGTTTCTGGCATTACAGCCGTCTTCGGCCCGGCTTGCTTGAATCCTGATGGTGCAATGAGCAAGGGACTCACATCTGAGTATACCCTTCCACGCTTAGGGTGGACAAAATTATTTACAACAAGGGGTGGTGATGGACAGAGTCTCTGAAATAAGCAGAGTACTCTCACCCAGTCAAGAGATCAGGGCTAGATCCAACACCGTTTTTTAGCTCATTGCACCATCCCAGTTTCAGAACCTGGCTGTATGCAAATTAGTCTGTCCCTGGCCCAGTGCATCATGGGAACAGGGCAGACCAGACTACAAAAGCCAATTCTTACACTGGGAAGGAAACAAGCTTCCGGGGAACCGGTTTCTGGCATTACAGCCGTCTTCGGCCCGGCTTGCTTGAATCCTGATGGTGCAATGAGCAAGGGACTCACATCTGAGTATACCCTTCCACGCTTAGGGTGGACAAAATTATTTACAACAAGGGGTGGTGATGGACAGAGTCTCTGAAATAAGCAGAGTACTCTCACCCAGTCAAGAGATCAGGGCTAGATCCAACACCGTTTTTTAGCTCATTGCACCATCCCAGTTTCAGAACCTGGCTGTATGCAAATTAGTCTGTCCCTGGCCCAGTAGAAGCTTGTTTCCTTCCCAGTGTAAGAATTGGCTTTTGTAGTTTGGTTTGCACTGTTCCCATCATGCACTGGGACAGGAACAGACTAATTTGCATACAGCCAGGTTCTGAAACTGGGATGGTGCAGTGAGCTAAAGAACGGTGTTGGATCTAGCCCTGATCTCTTGACTGGGTGAGAGTATTCTGCTTAATTCAGAGACTCTGTCCCTCACCACCCCTTGTTGTAAACAATTTTGTCCACCCTAAGCGTGGAAGGGTATACTCAGACATGAGTCCCTTGCTCATTGCACCATCAGGATTCAAGCAAGCCGGGCCGAAGACGGCTGTAATGCCAGAAATCGGTCCCCGGAAGCTTGTTTCCTTCCCAGTGTAAGAATTGGCTTTTGTAGTTTGGTTTGCCCTGTTCCCATCATGCACTGGGACAGGAACAGACTAATTTGCATACAGCCAGGTTCTGAAACTGGGATGGTGCAGTGAGCTAAAGAACGGTGTTGGATCTAGCCCTGATCTCTTGACTAGGTGAGAGTATTCTGCTTAATTCAGAGACTCTGTCCCTCACCACCCCTTGTTGTAAATAATTTTGTCCACCCTAAGCGTGGAAGGGTATACTCAGACATGAGTCCCTTGCTCATTGCACCATCAGGATTCAAGCAAGCCGGGCCGAAGACGGCTGTAATGCCAGAAACCGGTCCCCGGAAGCTTGTTTCCTTCCCAGTGTAAGAATTGGCTTTTGTAGTTTGGTTTGCCCTGTTCCCATCATGCACTGGGACAGGAACAGACTAATTTGCATACAGCCAGGTTCTGAAACTGGGATGGTGCAGTGAGCTAAAGAACGGTGTTGGATCTAGCCCTGATCTCTTGACTGGGTGAGAGTATTCTGCTTAATTCAGAGACTCTGTCCCTCACCACCCCTTGTTGTAAATAATTTTGTCCACCCTAAGCGTGGAAGGGTATACTCAGACATGAGTCCCTTGCTCATTGCACCATCAGGATTCAAGCAAGCCGGGCCGAAGACGGCTGTAATGCCAGAAACCGGTCCCCGGAAGCTTGTTTCCTTCCCAGTGTAAGAATTGGCTTTTGTAGTTTGGTTTGCCCTGTTCCCATCATGCACTGGAACAGGAACAGACTAATTTGCATACAGCCAGGTTCTGAAACTGGGATGGTGCAGTGAGCTAAAGAACGGTGTTGGATCTAGCCCTGATCTCTTGACTGGGTGAGATTATTCTGCTTAATTCAGAGACTCTGTCCCTCACCACCCCTTGTTGTAAATAATTTTGTCCACCCTAAGCGTGGAAGGGTATACTCAGACATGAGTCCCTTGCTCATTGCACCATCAGGATTCAAGCAAGCCGGGCCGAAGACAGCTGTAATGCCAGAAACCGGTCCCCGGAAGCTTGTTTCCTTCCCAGTGTAAGAATTGGCTTTTGTAGTTTGGTTTGCCCTGTTCCCATCATGCACTGGGACAGGAACAGACTAATTTGCATACAGCCAGGTTCTGAAACTGGGATGGTGCAGTGAGCTAAAGAACGGTGTTGGATCTAGCCCTGATCTCTTGACTGGGTGAGAGTATTCTGCTTAATTCAGAGACTCTGTCCCTCACCACCCCTTGTTGTAAACAATTTTGTCCACCCTAAGCGTGGAAGGGTATACTCAGACATGAGTCCCTTGCTCATTGCACCATCAGGATTCAAGCAAGCCGGGCCGAAGACGGCTGTAATGCCAGAAATCGGTCCCCGGAAGCTTGTTTCCTTCCCAGTGTAAGAATTGGCTTTTGTAGTTTGGTTTGCCCTGTTCCCATCATGCACTGGGACAGGAACAGACTAATTTGCATACAGCCAGGTTCTGAAACTGGGATGGTGCAGTGAGCTAAAGAACGGTGTTGGATCTAGCCCTGATCTCTTGACTAGGTGAGAGTATTCTGCTTAATTCAGAGACTCTGTCCCTCACCACCCCTTGTTGTAAATAATTTTGTCCACCCTAAGCGTGGAAGGGTATACTCAGACATGAGTCCCTTGCTCATTGCACCATCAGGATTCAAGCAAGCCGGGCCGAAGACGGCTGTAATGCCAGAAACCGGTCCCCGGAAGCTTGTTTCCTTCCCAGTGTAAGAATTGGCTTTTGTAGTTTGGTTTGCCCTGTTCCCATCATGCACTGGGACAGGAACAGACTAATTTGCATACAGCCAGGTTCTGAAACTGGGATGGTGCAGTGAGCTAAAGAACGGTGTTGGATCTAGCCCTGATCGCTTGACTGGGTGAGAGTATTCTGCTTAATTCAGAGACTCTGTCCCTCACCACCCCTTGTTGTAAATAATTTTGTCCACCCTAAGCGTGGAAGGGTATACTCAGACATGAGTCCCTTGCTCATTGCACCATCAGGATTCAAGCAAGCCGGGCCGAAGACGGCTGTAATGCCAGAAACCGGTCCCCGGAAGCTTGTTTCCTTCCCAGTGTAAGAATTGGCTTTTGTAGTTTGGTTTGCCCTGTTCCCATCATGCACTGGAACAGGAACAGACTAATTTGCATACAGCCAGGTTCTGAAACTGGGATGGTGTAGTGAGCTAAAGAACGGTGTTGGATCTAGCCCTGATCTCTTGACTGGGTGAGATTATTCTGCTTAATTCAGAGACTCTGTCCCTCACCACCCCTTGTTGTAAATAATTTTGTCCACCCTAAGCGTGGAAGGGTATACTCAGACATGAGTCCCTTGCTCATTGCACCATCAGGATTCAAGCAAGCCGGGCCGAAGACGGCTGTAATGCCAGAAACCGGTCCCCGGAAGCTTGTTTCCTTCCCAGTGTAAGAATTGGCTTTTGTAGTTTGGTTTGCCCTGTTCCCATCATGCACTGGGACAGGAACAGACTAATTTGCATACAGCCAGGTTCTGAAACTGGGATGGTGCAGTGAGCTAAAGAACGGTGTTGGATCTAGCCCTGATCTCTTGACTGGGTGAGAGTATTCTGCTTAATTCAGAGACTCTGTCCCTCACCACCCCTTGTTGTAAATAATTTTGTATCTAGTTAAGATCTCTTCCTTTCTATATTTTCTTTCAGTTACATTTCTATGTTTAGCCACAGGCTGCTTTATTTGTCTGAAACAAGACATCAGGCCATTAATTCTTTAATAAACTGCAATAAGAAGCAGAGAGTTGGCTTTTGGTCAGCCCCCTCGAGACATTGGCTTGCATGTATTTTTTATGCTTTGCCATTTTTTGGCTGGGTTCTCCGTGAAGGATACAGCTTTAAGAGGATGGGTGTATTGTCCCATTTGTGCTCTCATTTGACCTTGGATGATGGAACCTGAAGTGGTTCTTTTGTAAGTCTGCAGACAGGGCTTGACTGGTATCTTTTATTTATGAGGAACTACACACCGTTAGTCACTTATCACATTTGCACTTTTTTTTGTCATGATAACAACTTACTGTATTTACAACTTAAACACACTCTGCTATAACCTAGGCCCCACAAAGATATTTCACCAACAGTGCTTTTAGTTATTAGAACCTTCATTATCTTATTGCCTGTATCCCTCTCTGCCCGCGCATCTCCCTGCAACGCTTCCCGTCGTATGCACCTCTCCAAGCCTCACCTCTCCTTGCCAGCGCCTCTCCCTGTCTGCATTCAGGCCATGCCACTCTGAACCTATAAATCTCCCTGCTTCTACCTCTCTCTAACTGTAAATATTCACCCTCCACTCCTGGCCAGTAGCTCTCCTGCCCATATATCTCCCGTCCTGCCCCTGTCCAAGCCCTCTTCTCTTTCTGTCCACACTTCTCCTTGCCTGCTCCTCTACTTTGCTGTACAGATCACTACCACAAACCCTCCATTCTCCCATCTCCCTAACTCTATGCCTGTTCCTGGAACTATCTGCACCGAGCTCGCTTCTTTCCCAGCGGATACCTTTGCCTGCCAAACTCTCGGGGGCTCCCAGTTTTCTTCCCTGTTTGCCTGTTTTCCTGATCGTATCTCTCCCCAACAGTTCTTCTCTCTCTTAGCTGCTCCCTCTGCTTGCACATCTTGCGCTTCCAGCCTGTACCCCAGTCTACCTTTATTTCTGCCTATCTGCATCACCCCCCCCCCCCATGTCGGCTAATTTCCTAGCCAGGATGCTGTCTGCATCTCTCCTTGCATGTTCTTTTTCTTGGCCACTCCTTTCTCTGCCTGCATCACTGCTAGCCTGTACCTTTCTCCGCCGCTCCTAGCTGAGATGAAACTCGATTTGTATTCCCCTGTTGAATAACTCAGCCGATTTTTATACAGAGCACACTGTGACCAGAACCACTCTGAGTTAGCTAACAGTTTTGGTGGATATGCAGTGGAGTAACACAAAATGACGAGGGAGTCCTTGCAGAATGTGACGATCCCCCCCACCCCCGCCTCCCACGGAGTCTCCCGATATCTCACAGATATGGGCTACAAATACTGTACAGAAAAGTTAAGTAGTTACTTACAGGTAGACTGCATCCGGGAGGCACCGAGTGAGGAGTACTTCTGCTAAGATGAGTTGCGTGAATCACTGACTCCGGACTCACACACAACGACAAACTGGTCACGCGTCTACTCTTCGTGACTCTCTCTCTCTGACTACTAATTCCACTTTCACTTTACTTGTTGTTGTCCCGACAGCGTAGGAAATGGCCAATCACCTCGACATGGCTGGATATAGCCATATGGTGATTGGCCATCCCTCAGCAGCCAGCCAACACCCACGCACGGCACCATCCTGCTGCAGCAGCCAATCCTGGCGCAGCGTTAACAGCAACCCTGCGCCAGGATTGGCTACAGGCAGGATACTATTCTGCCCATTATGAGACCGGGGCCCCGGTCTCTGCCTGTTCTCTGAGTGCTATAGAGGGAGGGGGGGGTGGGGTCTACCCCACTGTGCGCATGCGCGGGCCCGTCAAATTGTTGACTACTCCAGGATTCCACATGCGCATTGCGCAGTACTTCGCTATTCTGCTCTGCCTGCTGCCACTCTTTGCCGCAGCCCCGCCCCCCATGGCCCACTTCCTATGTGATGCCCGGTTCTGTCGGGCTTCTCCCGGGGCCGGTAGCGCGCAGTGCGCTCCGATTTTTAATCATCCGATTTTTTATTTTTTAAATGCATGTGACAGTGTTGGCAGACAATGCGGTCGTCCATGGCTAGTGGGGCAACGCCCCAACGCCCCCAATGGACGCACCGCCACTGGTTCATTCTAATAAACTTCTCTGGCATGACGTTACACCAGTGTTTCTACAGTAAATAGATTTGGACAGAAATGTCCTCTGCTTGGTTAAAGATGTGTGCCCCGTGCCTAAAATGAAAGTGTGTCCTCATGTAATGTAACTGGTGCTATGTAAAGCGCTCTGATAACTGATTCGGTTCGGTTCTAGTTCGCGCTATATAAAACTCTGCCAAAAAAATAGTGAGCCGGTCCTTCCTTTCTCGTGTCAGTGGAGTGAGGCCTACAGGCTCACTCATCTTTTTAACCATTCCGGCGATGTGTGCTTAGCTTACCCATGGCCAATATCAGGTAGAAATGGAGTACTGCACAGCACAGGAGTAGGGACTGCGCTGAATGTAAGTGTGCCTGGAGAGTGTACAATACAGAAATGGAGCAGTAGTGTGTAGTACACATGGGATTAGAGCATGTACTAAATGCATGTATGCCTGTGAGTAAAACATGACATGAAAGATGTAGTGCTTTCCAGTGTGTGTGCAATGGGAGCATTTGCTGTGTGTATATATGCTTGCATGAAGGGTGAAGTGTTATGCAGTGTGCTCATGGTGAGTGTGTGTGCTGACAGTGTGTGCTGCAAATAGTACATCCTGGTACAGTCTAAGAAAGCTTCAGTGCTCAACATTGTGCGCAGACTGAATGTGTGTACTGAATGCATGTGTACTTTTAATGGCACAATGCATGGAGGTATTTGTGATGGACATTAAGTGTGCTGTGAATTACACTGAGGAAGCGTGCCTGCATTGACACATTATATGAGGGGCCCTTGGTTCCACTATGGGAGACCCAGGCTCATAAAAACATGAGGAGTAGAGGAATTCCTCCAGACAGATTTGTGGATTGCTACATTCCTGTGAGCTGGTGAGATACACTGGAGGAATGGGGAAGGTGTGGTGACCACTGACGTAGGGCACTAGGACCCTGTGGGTCACAGGGCAGTGACCAGGTCACTGGACACGACATCCGGTAGGGCAGGAAGTGGACAGAGAGCTGGGGGCAGAGGACGAGGACAGACGTGCTGCGCCACGCTGTTGCCACATCGACAATAAAGAGTGTAACTGACCTTTCCTGGTGTCCCGTGTCTTTGTGCCGCCCGCCCTAGCAGCAACACGACAGAAGGGACCCCTCCTTTACACTTCAAAAGGTTGCTCTTTGATTCAGTGATAGATCACAAGTTGCCTGGACACGTCTCAGAAAGGGAGACAGAGCTGATGAGGGAATCATAAAGAGTAGGATCTGGGGGTCTGGGATTAACCTTTTGAGGGACTGTGGATGACATTCAGGTGTGAACTCTGGTCACTCCTATGATTTGAATTGTGGCTCAATCAACTTCAAAGTCCTGCCTGCTGTGGCAGACACTCTTTCAGGAGGAAAGAAGAAAGGTAGCTATGCACATTTCAAAAGAAGCAGACTTCAACATAAAACTTTAAAGACTCAGACCCTAAATCACATTTGGTGTCTGGAAAATGACTATAAGAAAGGGAGGTTGAGTCACCAAAAAATGTCATCTGCCAAGCAGACAGACAGGCTGTGTGAGGCGGGGAAGCTCTGCAAGACTTCTGCCTGTGACCAAGACTGGCGGCCAAAGCCTGCTAGTCTCCCTGTTGGGTGATGGGACATCACTCAGGGAAAGCCAAGATCACCTGCCCTGGAACCCAGAGCATCAGCGCCTGCCTGTTTGCCAAGACCTGTGTGCCCTGTGAATTAGAGGGAAGCATTGTAGGGTGTGAGATCAAGTGGGCAGCCCTACTGAGAGGACTCCCTGAGGAAGGTGTGAGGACAATGGCTGCACACCAATCAGGTCGTTGTCCGTGTGGTCCGGTTATCACCAAATGCCTGGAAAGGACAGCCATGATCTCAGCCATATGAACAGCCACTGTTGAACCATTTTGGGCCAGGAGCTTCATAGTTGTGTCTGCCAAAATTGGTGATCTTGTATGCCAGGAAGGGCCACCATAGTGATGGTGAGCACACCAGAAGCATCTGCACCAGATTGCAAGTAATGCGGCAACCCGGTATGCCAGGAGGGGAGGGGCTGCGGGTATCACTGTGGCCAAGTGTTCGGTTTGTGGCTGGATGAAAAAGATTACTGCTGTGAGCGGCAGAGTATCCACTCCATCCCTCCCCATTAGGGAAAGAGTGACGAACCGCGTGTTGGCTGAGCGGGAGCAGCTCGATCACTGGACGAGCTGGCAGTGCTGCTTCGGGGAGAGAGCTGTGCTTGTCAGGTGCTGCCTTGTGATCAGCGTGTGAATCTTCTTTGGCGAACAGGATCTGGACTCAGGCGCACCTATGAAAAGGGCACTTGCCACACTGCTGAACATTTCCATACCGCCTGAGCTACCGCCTACCCTAAATTCTCTGTTGGAGAAGGCTCTGAAGGTGGGTAAATAATCACAGTTATGCTCTGTCATATCGATATGCTACAAACCGATTTAAGTTTGTCTTTGACTTGAAAAGTCGGAATTTAGAGTGGATCCCTTCATGATGCTTTACCATTGACCACATATTAACTCAGCCTGTCGTTTGAATGACATACAGCTTCTTTCTTCTTGATGCCTTTTTGGTGCCTTCGTATGAAAGCTATAAATAACTTATTGTCCGTTGTGCGGCTGACCTTACGCATTTGAGACGTATTGCTCACCCTAAGTAAGATGCTCATGTAAATACTAATTGCAGTGGCCAGGGTTTAAGCTGGCTACTTTGATGCTGATTTGAGACCTAAAGAGCTTTGAAAACCTCAATTAGGACTAAAATGAAACAGGGAACATACGTAGAATCTTAGTACGTACACTTTTACATAGAAGTATTTGGACCTTCCCATGTTTTTTTACCGTAAGTGCAGACTAGTGAGAATTGGATGTGCTTGGTTTATACCCTACACTGTGCTCTTGCCATAGCCGAATACATGGTGAGGAAAACACATGAGGTCCTATTTGCTTCTCTGGTGAGAAGGCACATTGTGTGCATTTGTGTCAGAATTTCCCTTGACCAACAAGGAAATTGAGACAGTCTATTTTACGTTTGAAAATTAGGAAATGCCCCCAGAAGTTTATGACCTTGTCATTAAGTTTGGTGTTTTTGGGGCACAGGACCTTATAGAGGTGTGCTACCTGGTGTCCTAGTGTGTTCAGGCTAGTCGCGAGCTGTACTATCGATGGTGTCTGGGTGTTGAGGTTTGCCTTCCTTATCGCGACTTTTATCTTCAGGAAGTTGTATAGTTCTATGCTGTTTAGGCTGTATTCCCCCTTTAGGGTGTCGAACGTTACGTCAGCGCCCTTGTTCTTAAAGTCCTTGGCTATGGATATCCCTTGGCTATACCAGTCGTGCATGTCTAGGACCTTACCCCTGTATTTTAGGGTGGGGTTATGCCAGATGGATTCAAAGGGCCCCCCTCTGATGCTCGTGTTTAGAAGTTTGTCAACTTTCAGGAGAGCTCGTTTTGTGTTTCTGAGGACTGGATTGTCTTTGATCGCTGGGTGTTTGGTGGCCGTGAGGAGAGTGATGGGTTTCATGCCTTTTAGCAACCCTTGTTCGAGTGTTAGCCACGCTTTGGTGTAGTCCTGTCTTGGGTCTAGCCAATGCAGTCCCTGTCTGGCTATGCACGCTTCGTGGAAGCGTTTGAAGTTTGTTATGTTTAGTCCCCCCTGTTCTTTTGATAATCTGAGTTTTTGCATGCTTATTCTGGCCTTCTTCCCTCTCCATAAGAAATCGTTCAGTATCTTGTCTACCTTTTTGTGGAAGTCGTCTGTGTTGGTTAGTGGTAGCATGGTTAGCATATAGTTCACCATTGGTGTGAGCATCATTTTTATTGTTTCTACCCTTCCCCACCATGTTGTGAATTTGGGGGACCACCCGTCTACTTTGTCCTTGATCTTCTGGATTGTTGCTTGCTCGTTATGTTCTAGTGTCGTTCTCAGGTCCCTCTCAAAGAGGATGCCTAGATACTTAATAGGTTTTTTTTGCCACGATAGGCCTGACGTTCCTAGTACTGTGCTTGTTGTGTGGATGTTTAGAGGTTTGCACTCTGATTTGTCCTTGTTAAGTTTGTACCCTGAGACCTGGGCGTACCTCTCGATTGTGTCTGTCAGTGCCTTGATGGATCTTTCTGGGTCTTCTGTCATTATTAAAACATCATCCGCATATGCTGCTAGCTTAAATTTTTCCCCTCCTATCGGCACCCCAGCTATGTCATTGTTCGTTCTTATCATTGTTAGGAGCGGTTCTATTGCCAGTAGGAAGAGGCCAGGTGAGAGTGGACAGCCTTGTCGTGTTCCTCTGCCCAGGTTTAGTATGTTTGAGTTGCCGCCGTTCACTACCACCCGCGCCTTGGGGCTGTTGTATAGCGCCATCACCATCCTCCTGTAGTTAGGTCCTAGCCCGAATTTCCCCAAGCATCGATCTAAAAAGGGCCATGAGACTCTGTCAAACGCTTTTTCGGCGTCTAGGGCTATCATTACGGCAGCTTTGCTACTCCGGGCCGAGTGGTTAATTATATGGCATAGTAGTCTGGTGTTGTCGTGGGACATGCGGTTTTTGAGGTATCCTACCTGGGAGTTGTGTATGAGCTTAGGTAGGTAAGCGTTAAGTCTGTTGGCCAGTATCTTTGCGTATATCTTGCAGTCTACATTTATGAGTGAGATCGGCCTAAAGTTCTTCGCCTCTGTCATGTCTTTCCCTTCCTTTGGTATGACTATTATGTTTGGCTCAGCCATTGATGGGGTCATGCGTCCTTTGTGGACGCACTCCTCAAATACTTGTTTCAATGTGGGTTGGAGCGTGGTAAGGTATTGTTTGTAAAACCCTGCTGAGAAACCGTCTGGCCCCGGTGCTTTGTTTTCCTTGAGGCTGGCCGTAGCTTTCCTTATCTCTTACTCCGTTACTGTTAGCTCTAGAGTGTCTCGTTCTCGTTCTGTTAGTGTGGGTGTGGCTATGTTTTTAAGGAGTTCCTCGCCCCGTCCTCTTTTAGCGCGTCATCTCTTGTGTATAGGCCTTCATAGAAGTCCCTGAAGACCTCCAAGATGTCCTTGTTGGCAGTCTGGGCCTTGTTGTGTTTGTCTTTGATTGCCCCTATTGTGTGCTGCTTTTGTTTCCCTTTTAGATAGGTTGCTAGGTTTTTCCCAGCAGGGCAAGCACTAAGTGAGGACGCGAAAGCCGAGCTATGGAGATCCACGACTAGGAAAAAGGTAACGGCCACACTGAACCAGACGAAATTCTGGCTGGTACACAAGGCATACTGGACACCAGCCCGATTAGCCACCCTAGGCATTAGAGACAGCGACGTATGCTGGAACTGCGATAAAGAGAGGGGAGACTTAGAACACCTCCTACTAAAATGCCCAAAAATACAGGACTTCTGGGGGAAGATCAGAATACTTATCCACGAGATCACAGGCATAGACATACAAATAGACCTCACAAGCCTGGCCCTAGGTTTCACATCCCAGGCAATCACAAATACAGAGGATCGTGACCTCATTGATCTTCTGCTAACAGCCGCGGTCAAAATAGTCCTAACTAACTGGAAGGACACATCAAAGGCGGCACCACAGGCATGGCTCAACTGGGTCACGTTCCTAAGGGGGGCGGACAACATCACAGCAAAACACTCACCGAAAACGCACAAGCAGTCGACCATGTGGGGGTCCTTAGACCACTACCTTTCATCACACAAGCCACCATAGGCGTGAACAAGATACAACTGAGGGCGCATGCTGAAACCTTTGTGATAACGGAACACCGTGCACATCTCCTACTATATCTATATCTATCTCTCTCTACTGTTCCCCTCGGGCCCGGGGCGCGGGGCATAAGATGAGCGATCACAGAGACGTACAAATGTCATGGAACATCAAAACGACGGAATACGAACTATGGAATAACGGACTAGCGAGTAATATCAAGAATACGGACTACCGCTCCCCCCCCCCCCGCCCTCCCCCCCTCTTCCTTCCTTCCTCCTTTTTCCTCCTTCGCCTACTTTCTTCTTTCTTCTTCCACTCATGTATAAGCCTTGTCCATGTATGTAAATATATATTTTCTTATATACAATAAAGAATTTCGGAAATTAAAAAAAAAGAAAATTAGGAAATGCATTGACGCCATGGTAGCTAGTTTGTTTGATGGCACTGACCCACAATCAACTGGGTGCATTTTAAAATGTATGGACTTAGTCTTAAGAAAGATTTTAAATTGTTCTCATAAAATTTTAGCTTTGTGATCCAATCATTAACATTTTTTATTGACATTTATATTTAGTTTTCTCCTTTCTTTTAATTCTTGTAAGTTAATGAAGACTTGTCTATTGTGTACCAGTTTGTTTTTCTGGTTATGATTGCAGTGGTTTTAATTTATTGTGCAATTGAGGCTGATTTGCTGCTATACCTGCCCCGCTGCAGAATCGAAGCGGACCTGAACCTCATGTAGCCCTCGGCAGAGACAGAGTGCACTCATGGGAGTCCTCTTTTACGTAAGGCACTGTGCAGAGGTCTGTGCACCCTATGCATCATATATGCCACTTTGCAGAAGCTAATCTTTAAATATGCATGTAAAACTGTTTATAAGTATATAAGTACTTTCATAGATTTCCAGACATTATTGAAGGCCTGAAGAATTTACCTTAGACTATTGCAGAGACATGTACAAAACGTTGCCAGGCACGTCACGTGTAATAATCTAGGGTTGAGGCGCCATACACCGGGAAGCCCACCCCTTTCCCTGCTCTGCATCCGAACTCCCCAGGAAGTGGGACACAGTGGTGAGGGGGGTGTAACTACCCTAGAAAACCATGCCTGTGGTCCTGGTAATTCTACTCCATTTTGCCTCCATTTTAGTCTCTGTGCAAAAGAGCGCTTGTGTGTGCGACTCTCGTGAACGGCGCTTCAGGCTCTACCTGATTTATACATGTTGTCACAATGGTGCAGGACCACAAACAGTTGAGCTGGCAGGGCAGGGTATTTAACTTACAAACATGGAGAAAACCACAGTGAAAGCTTAGGGTCATCAGTGTGCCTTTCAAAGGGACTTACTACTACTTCATGCCAATGGGTGGAACAAAGTTCCACCCCTTTTTATTGCATTTCTGTTTTTCCATGGTCCAAGGTTTTTTATACTTGAAATATCTTTATTGATGTCATAACTACAATTTCACAATTGAGTTATTAACCTTCTTGCTTTCTCAAATTTGCTTGAAAACGCACCATTTGCCCACTGTTTTTTTTTAAATGTCCCGGGGGAGAACACCCCCACCCCATAGCACCATTATGGTATTTGGGTCGCCACTGCTCATTGTACATAACTGCATTACATTACATTGCTACAGAATCTCGTGAAATATAATCTCATATATGCACTGAAGGATGCATCAAAGAATGCTTTTGTGTATGTCCGCAGACCACATCCCTCTGCATGAAAAGGTTGGTTGACCCTGGTTAAAGAGAGCATTCAGAGATAAGTGAAGAGCACTTCTATGGAGGCAGACAAGCTCTGAGCTGTGCCCCTCAGGCAAAAACTCCCACTTCCCGGTGGCTCCGTAATTTACAGCTCAACCTCCAGTTGTCTGTTTCTTGGAAGTCTGAAATCGATCATGTTCACAAAATACGTCGCCCCCTCGGTACAGGTGTTGAAAACCACAACATACCTTGGAGGCTGTTTCAATATCTTTCTGATGTTTTCAAGCACGGTGCACTTTTTAAGGATTTTGCTTGTCATTCTTGATCGACTCGTCAGTGGGTGAAATGAGTATTATGCGTCACGACTGTAGTCGTGGCCGTGGGGAAGGCACTGCGGACTCGAGATAAAGAAAGTAATTAACACTAGATTGCTTCCTGAAGAGTGAGGGCCCTGCGAGTCAGCACTGGATTGAACCTTCAGCCATTCTAGCATTTCCCGATAGACTGCTGGGCCAGGGGACCATATGGCCACATTCTAGTCTTGGCCTTCTTCGCTGTAGGGATAATCTGAATATTTTTACAAGGATTAATTATGGTTTCCGTTCCGGCTGCGCTGGAGGGCGTTTCCCAATTCCTATTACTCAGGGCAGGCTAAGGGGGCAGGACCTTGCTGTCCATTATCCCATACATGCCGCAGGCAACAAATGATGTGCTAACACCCCTCATCAGCAACTAGACATAGATGGGAGATAAATAGCCTTTTTTGTACTTCCTAGGTCGGTGGCAGGTAGGTATTTTAGAAGTGGAAGGTGTAGTGTCTTCACAGCAACCTTCTCAGTCTCTGACTTGTCCCTGTAGAATGTTCATATTGTTGTGATTGTAGGAAGGTGGATACCTGAATCTGGTTACCCCAGATTTGTTGCCTTGTGTTTAGCTGGTTTTCGACTTAGTTGGCCTGGGATCTTGCTAATCAGGGCCCCAGGCTATCTGCTCTCTCTGTAAAATGGACTCCATGTACCTTAGGTACATCACCAATTGGATGTTGGGTCACTCTTGTGAGTCCCTGTACAGTGTACCATAGGTACCCAGGGCATAGGTGCACCCAAGGCCTACAAGGGGCTGCAGCATATCTTTTGCCACCCCTGGCTGGCCATCCAAACTGACACAACTGGCTGATCACTCAGTTGGGGCAAGGTCGTGTAATCACCCCTTGCTTAGATATAGTATTCCTATATCTAACCTTATATATAGACACATATGCACCTATAAGTCACTCCTATGGCAGGCCTTAACAATCCTGAAGGCAGAGTGCTTGGTTTTATGTGAGATGGTGCTCTAGCATGAGCTGAGCCTGTCTGCAGCTTTCGGAACCATGTCCTTATAGCTGTTCTATGATATAGCCATACCATATACTAAGTGCATTATGAACCTCGCGGTTAAATGCTAACTTTGGTTTGGCTTTATCAAAACATGTCGTGTAAGGTGTCATACGCTTTGGAATACTAACCCCTCGCCAGTTCTGGCGATGGGGGTAGCATTCCACCCTTCTAAAGGGAGAAGACATGTTGTACCTACTAATCCCGGTTAAAGTTAACCAGAGCCTCAGCATCACAAAATAGATGCTGCGGCCACAGACACAAGTCTGACCTCCTGCTGCTGGGAGTCCTTCCAGCTAGGGAGGCTTGGACAATAGGTTTCCTGTCTTGGTAGGTGCTAGCACCACCCCAGACAGGCCATAGTGTATTGGGGCAGGGAGGGCTGAATGAAATGAGACACCGCCTGGGGCACACAAGGTGTTCCATGCATAGTCCAGTTCAAACCGTTGCTGAGGCACTCCAGCCCCAGCTCTGGCACGAAACTGGACAAAGGGAAAAGGGTGTAACCACCCCCTTCCCGAGTCCCACCCATAGGAGGGACCTAGCAGGTAATCCAGCCCCTAAATTTGGTATATAGGTAGGAGCTGAGTCCCAAGACTGTCGATTTATCCTGACTGAAACTCTGAAATGAAACTCTGGACCTTCGACGATCTACTTTGCAAGAAGACGACTGAAGAATCTCCCTTGTGGTCAAGGAGTGACCACCCTGCACGAGCAGGCACCATCAATCGATCAACGGTTTGCTTTGTCGACGCTCCTGCCGGAGCCCGAGCACAGAGCATGACAAGACCCAGACTTCCAGACTTCCAACAGCCCGATTCACAGTCACAGCAGAGCTGAGACCCGTGGAGGTGACGAGAGACGTGGGACCGGCCATCTTGGAAAGCCAGCGAATTGCTTTCCGTGCAACTTCTGAGGCACCCTTGAAGTTGTGCATTGGGGATTGAGAAGCCCCAGCCCCGAGCACCAACTGCTCCGAAGATCAGCCCTCCACACTTCATGAGTTCTGCGTGGGGCCCTTCTGCATTTTCCTGCTTGAGGCGTCTTTCCGGTCACTTGCC
Organism: Lissotriton helveticus; assembly: GCF_964261635.1. Taxonomy (NCBI): domain Eukaryota; kingdom Metazoa; phylum Chordata; class Amphibia; order Caudata; family Salamandridae; genus Lissotriton; species Lissotriton helveticus. Next base: position 1,259,777,143 of record NC_136057.1, on the reverse strand, counting down.
CATTAGCTAGTGGCCTCTGTGACGACAAAACCTTTGATTTACAACACTGGTCTGGTTTCTCCAGACTGGCCCCTGCTTCCCTGAAAAGGAGAAGCCCATCAGACCTTGCTGGTCTGATAAAGAAGCCATCTTTGATTCCTGCGTGGGTTGCCTTTGCCAAGGCTTGTTGACTCCAATCCAGAAGCCGATGACAGCAAGAGCCTTTGTGGGAGAGTCTGTATCCAGCTCCTGGTTGTGGTCAACACCTCCTGGCCCACGTGGCTGCAGAGACAAGCTTCACGACATCACCTGATTGTTTTGCGACATCGCCTGGTTCCTTCCTGGTTCCATCCTGGTCACTGGCTAGTGACCCAGACTCTGTCCCCTCTGCTTTCAGGTACTCTTTCATCCTCGATCCGCCCTTGGATCCAACCGGACACTTCTCTCCTGGTCGCCTGCAGCATCTTTCTCCAAGGCTCCATAGGAATCAGCGACGAAACCCGACACACTTTGACACCTATGCACCCGCTTTCTGTGGGTGAGGTAACGCAAGTATTTCGGTACTCCTGTGGGTATTGACTATCCTAGTGTCCTAGTTTCAAGTAGCTTTTCCCTAGTCCATCCGGAAGTGTCCTAAAAGAACTAGTTTCCATTTCTTTCGTTCCCATTCTAACTCTATGGTAACTCGTGTGTGTGTAAAGACACTGCACGCGCATCCCGTGGGCCTCCTGCTCCCTATCCTTTGGTAGTACACTGTAGCCCCAGCGATTCTCCAGGCCCTAGGCCTTTCCTTTGTTCGTGACGTGGTTCTTATACCACTATTTTAGTATATGGTTCGAAGTGCCCCTAGGGCATTACTGTATTTTGTGCAACTTATTGTATGTTTTTTAAGTCTCTTGTTATGTGCTTGTGCCTCTGACCTCATAAATAGTTCAGAGGATTAATTTAGTAATAAATACATATATATTTTATATATATCCTGTGTGGTGTCCTTTCATTTGGTATTAAAGGGATTGCATATGGTAAAACAGCTGGCTTCACATGCCCTCTTGAGTTTAGCCTAAGACTGCTTTGTCCATGCTACCACTAGGATAGCTGGTCTATAAGGTTGACTTTACAACCATCACCATAAGGGTTGTTTGGACTGGTGCAAGGTGCTCACTAGAATAGCGAACATCATATACCAGGCCAACTTCTCACAGTGATGCATTAGAATGTTCCCTGACTCCCTGAAGTCAGTTGAGACCTGGTGCTGCGTGATGTACGTGCTTCCATCTTTGATCATTGACAGCTCATTTCGGAGCATTCCTGAAGACACTACAGAAGGTCAGCCTATATCAGGCCAGGAAGGCCCTTTAGTGCATGAGTGTGAATATGGGCAGCCACTTTGCATAGGGAAGCACCATAGAGGTGATTGTTCTTAGGCAGCCAATTATTGTGCTGTTCTGCATTGCATGTTTATTTATACAGCACTTTCTATACCTCTTGTGAGGCTCAAAGCGTTTTTCTGGTTTATTTGCTTACAATATTTATATAGAGCTTCAGACCACTTACGAGGTCGCGAGGCCCTCCGATTTTCATCTGCCTCCATCCTCAGTGCAGTTTGGAGTGCATGGTTGTATTAATCCTTCTAGTCAGTAACAGAATCAAGAGACAATCTTTAGACAGGCGCTACGGCATATTTATATTCTCCACTATGTGGCAAGGGTGGAGAGGGGAAATTCTAGAATACCGAACAGTGTCTAAAAACCAACATGTATCAGTATACAGAGCATGCTGTTGCAGCATACACTTCATGCTTCTTGGGTCCTTTTTCTTGATTATCTTGTGTGGGATATCCCTCTGTGACCTTCTGAGTGAAGAGGAACCTTGCTGGCACTGAAGCAGATAAATAAGTAAATCATTAATTGTGGAGACATAGGCGTAACAAAATGTCTCATTTTCAAGAGTGGCAAAGATTGACACACTGGCCCTGCTTCTTTCTCTGGTCAATGTTGTGCCTGACACAAAAGAGCAGATCAGGGTAGGCGATGTTAGGTCTCGGCTGCCGAAAGCAGTGCGCATGCGCTGCTCTCGTCATACGAGAGCTTCTTGGAATCAATACAGATTTCAAAGCTCTCGGACTCGGAGTTGAAGCTACACCCATCTTTTTAATTGGTTTGGGTCATCTTGCATGCAAAACGCTGGCTTCTGATTGTAAAGGAGGCTTCTTAGTCCCTCCTTGTTGCCGCCTTGTCCCCTTTTGGCCCCGCCCAATGGGATTTGATCTTTTACCGGCGGCAGTACACACACTCCTTCATTAGTCGTGTGCACTTTTTTCTTCACATTCGGCTTTGGCAAAGTCAGCCACGTGTTTATTTTTGCGTTGTGTTTTCACTTTAAGCGCAATGCGAAAATAAACACGCGGCTGCCTTTGCGGTACCGCGCTTGTTCTTTCACGCCTGAATGGAGAGACAAACAAATCCTAAAACAGCGTTATAGATGCTTCTGTCTCGAAAGGGTTTTGTTTCTGTCCAGGTGTTTAGAGTGCCTTGTGGGAGTCTGCATGTGGTGTCTGACATGGCGCAGGGGGGTGGCTGAGCGCTCATCTGTCGCACACATCCATCCTTGCAGTAGCCGTCCCTGCATACATCCACTCATCGAGCAGACTATGACTGTGGAGGACCTACGTCTGGACACGGGGACACGCGTCTCCCTTTCACCGCCAGGGGACATTCCTCCCTAATGTGAACGGTCCACCAGAGCCAGCCTGCGAAGCAGCCAACAGGGCCATAAAACCAGCGTTGATATCAAGTGAGGTGCCAGGTGAGTACTAGACAGGATAATCCAGGGAGATTGCGAGCTGTATACCACTATCCACCAGCGCCACAGGAGTTACTCATTAACGGTACGATATACAAAGGAGATAGAGAGTAGATAGGCCAGTTTGAAGTCTACACCTGTGGCCCAGCCCCTTCCCTGCCAAGGGCGTTCTCCAGACGCCTTACTCCTTGGACGCGTCTTCTTCCATGCTGTCGCCTGGGGTGTCTTCCTGGCCCAGAAGGGGAAAGGTCTTTCGGAGTTTCACACCCCCGTTGACCATGGAGTCTTTCCATGTCGCGTTCTTTTTAGAAATGCTCAATTCAGCTGCCCCTTCACGTCACGACCTGCTACCCTTATCTAGGACGAGTCTGTACTGCATAAACAGCGCGTGGCAGAATATGCCATAAAACGTCCAGAAGTGTCTGCCACAAAATCTTTAGCCCTCGATAGAAGACCAGGAATAAAGTTGGAGTATGTACGGGAGCAGGTGTGTCCTTGGAGTGTAAGTATACGGGAACAGCTCTGTACTTCTGGAATAGTAGGGTACAGCCTCAACTGTACACCTCTGGCATACTGGTCTCGGTACAGCTCTGTTCTTCTGGTGTACAACTCTACATGCACAACTTTGTACTTCTGGGCACTGGTTTAGGAAAAAGTTGTGTACCTCCGGTGCACTGGTTTAGGACACAGCTGAGTCCTTCTGGAACAGTAGTGTACGGCTTCAGCTGTGCACCTCTGGCGTACAGGACTATGAGATACTATGTCCTTCTGGTGGAATACTCCACGGGCACAGCTGTGTACTTCCGGTGTGCTGGTTTAGGACACAGCTGTGTACTTCCAGTGCACTATTTTAGGACACACCTGTGTACTTCTGGAACAGTAGTGTTGTGTCCAATACCCGTGTCCCGAAACATCAACGTACCATGACGAATTTGGTGTCGACGAACCGATAATGATTAGGACATCATTCCTATGCATTTGCGTCATGATCGAGGTATGTTAACACCCCTGAATCGTAGTTTCCGTCCCGACCCCTCAGACTCCATTTTGTAAACGGTATCCATCTTGTGTCTTGCCCTCATGATAAGTCAATTAATGGTCGAGCTTGATCTAAAAGGACACGTCCACCTTCCCTGACTTCCCCCTGACCCGTCCCAATTGACTCCATTGCCTCCAGCCGAACCTGTTTGGGCAGCTCCTCGCCCAGTGGCCTAATACGATAGCATCAATGCATAACATGCCACAAACCATTCACTACATCCAGATCATGTTTTCTACACACAGACACACCTGTCCACGCTCCCTGTTTATGGCCAGTTTTATGACTAGGAGGTGCCTTCCTTTATTGGGGTGTCATCGATATCTGATGGGAGTTCCGGGCCTGGCTGGGTAATCCATCACGAATTGGACGTCTAAAATACGGGCTTGCCTACATGACTTCGCTCTTTTGTATTATTGTAGAAATATGTGTATAGCCATATCATAAACTCAAGAATTCTTGCTTGCAGCTATTATTTTTGTATATTAGGAGACGGCTGGTTCTGTAAAAACGAACAGTCTCCTGAGAACACATGACCCGTGTTTGTCGTGCTTCTAGGACACCTGTTACTTGGTAGCTACCAATAAAATTCGATCTCTGACTGCGACTAGAAGACTCAGTGTTTCTGTGGTCCGGAACAAGGGGGAACTCAGAGGTCTTCGGGTGTTATCCCCTGGCACCAAACGGGTTCCTAAATACCCGTTACCTTAGTTGGCGCCCAGCGTGGGGCGATATCAAGCGGCAACGGTCCAAGCCAGATGTTCGTGAGGAGCTTCGTGTGAAAATTCCAGAGGACGGCCAGCCACTTCAGCGACCCCTGTATGTCGACGTGGTTCCGAAGGTCTTTGCTGCGAGGTTCCCCGCGTCCCGACGGCTACGAAGGACTGCTGCCCTGACTATCGCCTTGTTTTGGACCCAGTGATCCTTGGTAGAGCGAAACGATAGACGAGTCTTCTAGCGACGTCACCGATCTTCAAATACTTCAGTTAAGTATAAGTGGAGCGTCTCCCAGTCCTTAGTTTGTCCTTAGTTTTTGGTATCCTTGAGATACGCTTTGATTTGGTACTTGCAAGCCCCAAAGCCGAAGGACTTGTGTATTCACGAGAAATATCGTAACAGATAATCCTTTGAAGTTTGAAGCTAGACTAGTGAGCGAAGATGCCTGGTTTTAGCAGACTTGGAAACTTGTTTTGTCTTGGTTATAGTAAGGACTCCCGATTAGAGGATTCCTGTCCGGTTCCTCCGATTGGAACTCCAACATATGAGCTCTATGTGAAGCACGGCGTAGGTCCCATCACATATAATGAAGTGTGGATAAAATACACCCGCAAGGATGGTGTTTTAAAATGGCCCCAATATGGTAGTTTCGACTCAGAAATATCAGATAACCTAGAGGTCAAATTATTCAAGAGAAAAGCCCGGCCGGCGATGTTTGACTCTTTCCGCTTATGGCGCAAAGAAGCCAAACAGAAAGAAATAAAATTAGCAAAAAAGAATAAAAGAGGAATGTCGATGGTGCAAGCTGCCATAACATACAGGGATAACGAGGAAGAGCAGGAAAACGAACAAATGCTTAGGAGCAAGAAACTAGCAGTAGATAAATGCTACCCGATGTTACCAAATAAGGGACAAGGTCAAGAGGAGAGATCTGAGAAAGATCCATTAATGTCCCACTTATTAAGCTCACCTCCACCGTATGCGGTAGACGCTACTACAACGCCAAAGCATTTTACTATACTGCGCCCCGGCGCACGGAACACAGCTATTGCACAAACTCCAGCTACTGTTCAGCTGGTTCCTACTTCTCCGGCGCAGCCTTCTCAAAGGCCGCCGTCTCTGCTACCTACTCCATCTACTTCTACGACTTTGCCTACAGCTCCAGCTATTGTCTATGATACTACGTCTGCTACTACTTCAACTTCCTCTGCTATTGCCTCTACTTCTTCTTTGCCTCAGCCTGTTTTTTCCGATGCACTTACCCTTCCGCAAGGTTCTCCTTCTATTAGACAAAGAGTGACAGGTACAGTCACTAGTCTGTTTTCACCTTTCTTTGGGTCGCCTAAAAAAACGCCTAAAACAGAACATAGACAATCCCGTAGTCAACTGCCTGATTACGAGGAAAGAAGAGTGCTAAATGAACTAGCCCGTAAATGGATTACGGATACTGTTAGATATGATGTTCAGTCTGTTATGGACGTTTTCCGTCAATGGAATGCACCCACCCAGAGATACGTATTCGAAATGTGTGTATATCTGTGCGAAGATGTGAAGACGAATGATTCCAAATGCACAATGAACGAACTATGGCGTACACGCTTTAAGTTCTATGAAGGTATGATTATAGGTGCAGATGTTGAGAAAGCGATAGAGTTATTGCTCTCTTATAGGAGTAAGGGAAATGTCTCTAGATCATGTCACGAAGACGATGCACCAGGTGGGAAAAGAGCGAGACAGTACCCCATGAGAGAGGTTCCTCCGGTTTGGAGGGAAGGTGATGCGAATGCTAATCCACCAATTCTGCCTCATTTCCAGCGTGTATGGGTACATGTCCCCTGGAAACGATCCGAAGTCTTAGCACTCAAGCAGACACTGCCTGATCCTCGTAAAAACCCGACTGGGTATTATAAGGAGTTATCGCAAACTGCAAGCTCATGTATAATGATTTTAGCGGATATAGACATGTTGTTTGGGAACGTTGTTCCACATCCTTTATGGAGCAAAATCCGTCATACGAACCATGACCAAGAACTAGGTGACTCATGGGCGAACATTACCGCTATGGATGCTAGACAAATAGGTGGTTTTAAACCTGAGCCGTTAATAGCTGAACTTCCCGGCAGGATTATCGCGTACATGAAAACAATAATGCCTGAAGTACGCGTAAACTGGGACAAGCTATCTGCGTGCAAGCAGAAGAAAGATGAGAATGTGTCTGACTTTTTCACAAGATTTGAGGAGACTTTCACCGATCATAGTGGTCAGGATATGGCTACCGAGGGTGGCCAAAGATTGTTTGTAGACAAATTCGTACATAATTTAATCCCTGAACTGTGTAATAAACTGAAAGATTCAGAGAGTGCTTGGGCTGTCTCTACGTCAGCGCAAATTTTAGCTACAGCCCAGTACTATGAAAATAGGCGCAAAGACGAGCTAGATAAAGTAGACAAAAAGACAAAAGATTTAAAAACCAAAGTTCTTCTCCAGCAAGCCTATCCGCCTCGTACGGCTAGTCAGCCCAATTATCAACAACAACAGCAGTATTCGAGAAACGCGCAAGGAAACGAGTTTTCCCATCAGCGTATTGCTTATGGCCCGAATCAATGTGCATATTGCAAGGAAGAGGGTCACTTTAAAGGTAATTGTCCGGCTCTTGCGCGACGTTTGAGCGGTGCTTCAGGTGTAAGGGGAAGAGGTGTTCAACATGCCCCTAGAGGTAGGGGCTGTGGAAATTTCACCCAGAATACAACTTCTTTTCCGCCTCAGAATTCGATGAACAGCTTTGACCAACAGAATAATGCATCGTCTAGGTCAGCTCAGTACTATGCTGACGACTATTACACCGAACACGAAAATGAGGGTAACGATTGCTAGGACAGCCATGGACGAAGAGAGGGAGTTGTTTCAGTTCCAGTAGATCAGAATGGACCTTATGTCGAGGTAATTACCTCAGGAGTGTCAGAGCCATTTTTGCTGGATACTGGTGCTACAAAAAGTTCTATCATGCACTCGAAACTTCCTGGCGCACCTTTGTCTGGCGAAATGAATGTTTCAGTAGGTTTCTCTGGCGCCCCTGTTAGAAACCCGATCTCTAGTCCTATATCGCTTTCTATTGGCCCGTGCGAATTAGAAGCACCCCTCATTCTTACCACAGGTTGCGGTGAAAATTTGTTAGGTTTGGATTTGCTAAAAAGGTTATATGCGACTTTGTACTGTTCCCCCTTGGGAGTACAACTTACTTTAGGTAAGAAAGTCATTTCTCCAATGTATTTGTCCAAGGACAATATTCCAACTGAATTGTTATCACTTCCGGATATACTTTGGGCTAATGGCTCTAATGATGTAGGTCGTTTGGAGATAGCACCGTATGTCATAACTTTGAAAGCCAACGTTAGGTTGCCACGTATTCCCCAATACAAAATATCTAGCGAATGCGAAAATGCATTGTTGACGATCGTTTATGATCTGATCGATAAAAATGTCATCGAAGAAACAACAGGTAATGTTTGTAACAGTCCAGTTCTGCCCGTCTTAAAGCGTACTGATCCTTTACAACCGCCTGTGTACAGGTTCGTGATTGACCTCAGAGAAGTAAATAAGGTAGTTATCCCACAGTTTCCAGTTGTCCCCGACATTACTGCTTTATTGACAATGGTTCCAGCTTCAGCAGCTTGGTTCTCGGTGATTGACCTGAAGAACGCTTTCTTCAGCATCCCGATTGCCAAGGAAAGTAGAGATATTTTTGGCTTCAATTTAGGAGGACGAAGCTTCCGCTTCAAGTGTGCTCCTCAAGGCTACTGCGAAAGCCCATCAATATTCAGTCAGGCCCTGAAAACACAACTAGACACGATTATTCTACCGAATGGCTCAACTCTGATTCAGTACGTAGACAATCTGCTGATCGCTGCAGACACTGAAGAGATTTGCAAGAAAGCTACGTTATCATTATTACGTGACTTATGTGACATGAAGCACAAAGTCTCTCTTTCCAAACTCCAATTTTGCCGACAAGAAGTAACCTACCTAGGTCACATCTTGTCGAAGGAGGGAAGGAGACTGACACCAGAAAGAATACAGGCAATTGCAGAACTGAGTGCCCCAAGGACACAGAGAGATGTTCGGGCCTTCTTGGGCATTACATCGTACTGTAGACAATGGATACCGAATTTTTCACTACTAGCTAAACCCTTGCTGGCACTACTCTGCAAAGACACGCCAAATCCTATGCCCTGGTCTGAAGACTGCCAAACGAGTTTCCACAAGTTGCGTGATGCATTATGTTCGGCTCCTGTGTTGGGAAACCCCAACTACAGTAAGCCTTTTACATTATATGTCCATGAGAAGGAAAGTTGTGCATTATCAGTTTTAACACAACATTTTGGGGACAGACAGCGCCCATGCGCGTAGTTTTCGGCAACTCTAGACCCTGTGGCTAAGGCACTACCAAGTTGTCTGAGAGCCACCGCCGCAGCAGCTGTCTGCATTCGACAATCCGCTGGATTAGTCATGAATAATACTCTGATCGTTATGGTCCCGCATGCAGTAGACATTTTACTAAACAGGACGAAGACACAACATCTTACTAGCGCTCGACTATCCAGTTACGAACTTACACTGCTAGCAAGTCACATCCACATAAAGAGGTGTGATACACTGAACCCCGCAACGTTATTACCCATTCCGACAGAAACAGACAAGATTGATAACCATGACTGCTGTTTTAGGACAGAAGAAGAGACAAAAGGGAGAGTAGACTTACAGGACACTCCCCTTCCTGAATGCAACGATACTTTATGGGTTGATGGTTCATGTTTCAAGCTGCCGAATGGTGATACGACTGCAGCATATGCCGTAACGACATTACACACCATTATAGAGACCGCGCGTATTTCCCACAATTCTGCACAAGCCGCAGAACTGATTGCACTCACCAGAGCATGTGTGTTAGCAAAAGGAAAGCGAGTAAATGTGTACACTGACAGCCAATACGCCTTTGGCGTGGCTCACAGTTTTGGGAGATTATGGCGTGAACGTGGGTTCCTTACGTCACATGGTGCAAAGATACAACATGGTCAGTTAGTTAATGAACTCCTCGAGTCATTGACCCTGCCACTACAAGTTGCGATTGTGAAATGCAGTGCCCACAGAAAGATTCAGGATGATGTTGGCCGCGGGAATGCATTTGCAGACGAGGTTGCGAAAGAGACTGCAAGGAACACGATGAGTCGGATGTATGTTGTAGGTCCCGCTAGATGGATTAGGAATGTAGGAATGTGTGAGGACACCATTGAAAGCGTGAAATCTATACAAGCCGAGGCAACTGAGAAAGAGGTGAATGAATGGAGAGAAAGTAAAGGTAGATTAGACGCGAATGGTTGTTGGGTCGAACTGTCAGAACACCAGCGATGGCTATTACCTAACGCATATGTACTTGCAGTAGTAACAATGGCTCATGGAATTGCGCACATCAGTTCGAGAGGAATCTGTAAACTATTGGCCCCAGTATGGCAAAATGGTAATATCCCGAAATATGCAGAGAATGTGGTCAGAAACTGTATGGTGTGTTTGAAGTACAATCCCGGTAGGGGAACCCCAACTCCAGCTGGTCATTTTGCACCTCCAACGTATCCGTTCGAGGTTTTGCAGCTCGATTTCATTCACATGGAAAGGTGCAACAATCTGAAGTATGTGCTCGTTGTTGTTTGCGCTTTCTCCAGGTGGGTGGAAGCGTACCCCCTTAAGGACAATACTGCCTTGTCAACTGCCAAAGCCCTTGTCAAAGAGTTCTTCCCTAGATTCGGCATGCCTAGAATCGTCTGGAGTGATAATGGAAGTGAATTCGTAGGACGCGTGATGAAGAAAGTGTGTGAGTGTTTAGGCATACAACAAAAGTTTCACTCTGCGAATCACCCCCAATCAGCTGGATTAGTAGAGTGCTACAACGGCACTTTAAAGCTCAAATTAGCCAAGATCCAAGCCAGTACAGGTCTTAAATGGCCTGACGCCTTGCCCCTAGCACTCTTGTCAACCAGAATGACAGTCCATTCCAGGTTAGGACTTAGTCCTCATGAGATAGTGTTTGGCCGCCCAGCCAACGTCTGGGGCGTGCCAAGGCCAAAGAAACTCAGCGAAATAGAGCACCCCGTACTGCTTGACTATTTGTGCGAATTAACAACTAAATTGCGTGTTTTACACCAACAGGTTCACAGTTCCTCTCCGCCAGCCTCTGACGATCCAGGTCACTCCATCGAACCCGGCACGTGGGTCTTGGTGCGGAATTTCCAGCGCACAAATAACGGACAGCCGAGGTGGACCGGACCGTACCTGGTACTTCTTTCCACGAGATCAGCTGTTCGGGTGGAAGGCAAAAAGAACTGGGTGCACGGGACCCATTGTAAACGGGTCCCTCTACCCCTCCCATACGACCGGTGGGTCAAGGAAGGACTTGCCGACTCTGAGACAGAATCCATACCTCGCTTCCTCCCTTTCAGCAATGCACGTTTGAAAGAAACTAGTACCGAAAAGGAGAGTGATCATATTTTACAAGGACTTGTGCCACCGTCTATGCAGTTGGACACTACCGAACCTGAGACATTGTTTGAAGACCACACCGTACCAGGAAAACGACGGTACAATTTAAGGTCTAAACAAAGAGACTAATAAAAGCAAACTAATGTGATTTTCTTTTCCCCTAAGAACTATTTTTGATTTTTCAGCTCTCTCGCCCAGGGAACTTGCTCATTTTTGATTTTCGAACCGCCATCCGGTTCTGCTGCTAGGGTCGCGGTTGAAGTCTGGGGAGTGCAACTGGGGACGTTTAGGTCAACGGTTCTGGTTGGTCCAAGGGAGTTACCCCGGACTGAACAGAGCGCACTCCCTGGCAGAACCAACCTACCACCGCGGGCAGCAAGTAGAGGATGGAGTTTCCTAGGGTAAAGAGACCTGCCAGACTCACGGACTTTGAAAGACAATTATGCACGATACTGGCCAAAAGAAGGTTTTTGATAATATGTATTTTTATGTTGTGTAGCATAGCAATGTTCTTGACTGGTTTTACTCTATTCGTCTTTCAAGTTTCCTTGTTCTCAAATGACACTCGGCCAACTCCTCCTCTCACTCTCTCCACACACTCCTTTCACCCTCTACCTGAACACGAGTCTGCCAGAAGACTCGAATTTGTAAATAACTCATCCATTCAACTTCTACACCAACACCAGTCCATAATGAACACATCGAACTGTTGGGTATGCGGACTCATGCCGCACACGACTGATAAGGGTATCCCATACTTCATCCTGCCTTTCAGTTATTATGGTTCTCTGTGGGCTTTCCAGACCATGTTCCTATTCGCCCTAGAACCATACCCGACCCGTTCTACTGAGAGTGATTCCAGTAACAAGGCACTAGTAGCAGGGATAAGAAATATGAGTAGAGAGTTCGACACATATCTAACGATTCCCAAAGATGAACTCACTCCGTACACTCGTTGGAACGTGACTAAATATGGGGTTTACCTGAGTAAGAGCCAGACAGCAAAGAAATCCCGCCCAGTTTGGATAGTACCCAACCGAGGTCACTTATGTTTACAAGGTATCGGCAGGGATCCCAAAGCACAATTAGGAAAGAGTATATGCACGGAAACATATGTGTTCGCTTCCCGAACTTCCCCTATACTATTAGCAGCCAAAGGCACGTATTTCGTCTGCCATGACCAAGCCTACACCTGGTTGCCCCCTGACTTCTCAGGTACATGTTTTATCTCATTTCTGCTGCCTCCCACCTACACGGCCAGGGCAGATTACCATCGGACAAGGAAAGCTAGGGGTGTCGTGAGCAACGACGACACCGCGGGTCAGGAATTCGCTGACTTCGCAAAGGGTTTTCTGCCATTTTGGGGGCCTATGGTGAACAGCAGGAATATTCGCCAGTTATCGAGGATAGTTGAATCCGCCATGATTACAACGGCCGGAGCCCTTGGCAATTTGACGACCGAGCTTCAGTCGGATCGACTTATGACCCTTCAGAACCGAGTTGCCCTAGATATCATACTCGCCGATCGTGGTGGTGTGTGTAGAGTGATCCAATCCAGTTGTTGCATTTTCATCCCTGATAACGCACCAACAGTGTACGAGGCCATCTCTAAGCTACACGAGATATCTGGTTCCCTTCACGTAGAAAAAGGGGACTGGTCCTTACTAGGGTGGTTCTGGGAACTGATCGCCACCTGGGGATGGAAAACACTGATCTTCATTGGGATGATCTTAGCACTTCTGTTTATGTTCTGCCTGTGTGTACAGTGCGCTCCTGCACTATGTGGCCTCTGTGCTACCTCATGTGTACGGAAGCCTGTGTCAAGGGACGAACTGAGCAACAGAATGATGCTACAGCAGCATCTCCACGAATTCCTTCATACAGATTTAGACTTGGATTAACATGAATTATTGCCTTATATGAGGGCAAAAGGAGGGTCTGTGGTTCTGAAATTCTGGACCCTACTGTTGTCCCGGTATCGAGGTCCAATACCCGTGTCCCGAAACATCAACGTACCATGACGAATTTGGTGTCGACGAACCGATAATGATTAGGACATCATTCCTATGCATTTGCGTCATGATCGAGGTATGTTAACACCCCTGAATCGTAGTTTCCGTCCCGACCCCTCAGACTCCATTTTGTAAACGGTATCCATCTTGTGTCTTGCCCTCATGATAAGTCAATTAAAGGTCGAGCTTGATCTAAAAGGACACGTCCACCTTCCCTGACTTCCCCCTGACCCGTCCCAACTGACTCCATTGCCTCCAGACGAACCTGTTTGGGCAGCTCCTCGCCCAGTGGCCTAATACGATAGCATCAATGCATAACATGCCACAAACCATTCACTACATCCAGATCATGTTTTCTACACACAGACACACCTGTCCACGCTCCCTGTTTATGGCCAGTTTTATGACTAGGAGGTGCCTTCCTTTATTGGGGTTTCATCGATATCTGATGGGAGTTCCGGGCCTGGCTGGGTAATCCATCACGAATTGGACGTCTAAAATACGGGCTTGCCTACATGACTTCGCTCTTTTGTATTATTGTAGAAATATGTGTATAGCCATATCATAAACTCAAGAATTCTTGCTTGCAGCTATTATTTTTGTATATAAGGAGACGGCTGGTTCTGTAAAAAGAACAGTCTCCTGAGAACACATGACCCGTGTTTGTCGTGCTTCTAGGACACCTGTTACTTGGTAGCTACCAATAAAATTCGATCTCTGACTGGGACTAGAAGACTCAGTGTTTCTGTGGTCCGGAACAAGGGAGAACTCAGAGGTCTTCGGGTGTTATCCCCTGGCACCAAACGGGTTCCTAAATACCCGTTACCTCAGTGTACGTCCTCAGCTGTGCACCTCTGGCCTATGAGGCAGCTCTGTTCTTCTGGGGTAATACTCTACGAGTCTACGCACACAGCTGTGAACTTCCAGTGCGCTGGTTTAGGACACAGCTATGTACGTCTGGTGCACTGGTTTAGTACACCGCTGTGTACTTCCAGTGGGCTGGTTTAGAACACAACTGCGTACTTCCGGTGTGCTGGTTTAGTACACATCTGTGCCCTTCTGGAACAGTAGTGTACGGCCTCAGCAGTCCAGGTCTATAATACTGGCCTATGAAGACAACTCTGTCCTGCTGTAGTAGTCTATGGGAACAGCTGTGGACTGTGGGTGTACTGGTTTGCGAATTCAGTAGTGTACCTTGCATGTAATGGTTTGGACATGCAGCTGTGTCCTAGTATACCGTTGTATATTTATTTTTGGTTTACGGTTTTATATTTTACATAGCGTCCTATTGTACTGGTGAACCCTTTACAGTGCAGTCAATCTTGTATACTGTGTACTGATAAATCAGTTTCCTTCTGTGATACTGGTGCATGTACACAGCTGTGCTCTTTTCGGGTACTATTGTATGGACACAGCTATGTCTTGTACACTGTAGTGTCAGAGCAGCATCCCTGTAGGGCAGTAGTTTAGAGAAACAGCAGATCCCTTCAGGTGTACCGTGTACTAATAAAGAAGTTTCCTCCTGGTATACTGTGTACTGACAAAGCCAGTTCCTTCTGTGATACTGATGCATGTGTTCAAGTTCAAGTTCAAGTTCGGGCATTTGTATAGCGCACTACTCACTCAGAGGGTCTCAAGGCGCTAGAGGGAGGGGTTCATTGTTTGTCGAAAAGCCAGGTTTTCAGTTCTTTTCTGAAGGAGATGTGGTTCTGAGTAAGGCGGAGGTGGGTGGGGAGTGAGTTCCAGGTCTTGGCAGCCAGGAAGGAGAAGGATCTGCCACCCATGGTGGATTTACGGATGCGTGGGACTGCGGCGAGGGCTTGATTGGATGATCTTAGTTGGCGGGTGGGATTGTAGAAGGACAGTCGGGTGTTGAGGCATTCGGGTCCTAGATTATAAAGGGCCTTGTGTGCGTGGGTAAGAAGGCGGAAAGTAATTCTTTTGTTGACGGGAAGCCAGTGGAGGTTTTTTAGGTGTCTGGTGATGTGCTCTTGGCGCGGGATGTCTAATATGAGTCTCGCAGACGCGTTTTGGATGCGCTGGAGTTTTTTCTGTAATTTTGTTGTAATTCCGGCGTAAAGTGTGTTGCCATAATCCAGTCGAGTCGTGACCAGTGCATGGGTGACAGTCTTTCTTGTCTCGAGGGGGATCCAGCGGAAGATCTTTTTGAGAATGCGAAGGACGTTGAAGTAGGAGGACGAGACGGCGTTGACTTGTCTGGACATTGAGAGAGAGGAGTCTAGAATGAAGCCAAGGTTACGTGCATGGTCTGTGGGTGTTGGTGCTGAGCCCAAAGCGGAAGGCCACCAAGAGTCGTCCCAAGCAGAGGGGGAGGATCCTAGGATGAGCACCTCCGTTTTGTCTGAGTTGAGTTTTAGTCGGCTCTGTTTCATCCATTCGGCTACTTCTTTCATACCTTCGTGAAGATTGGTTTTGGCGGTGTTGGGGTCTTTGGTGAGGGAAAGGATTAGCTGGGTGTCGTCGGCGTAGGAGATGATGTTGAGGTTGTGTTGACGCATGATAGATGCGAGAGGACTCATGTAGACGTTGAAGAGGGCGGACTGAGTGAGGAACCTTGAGGTACGCCGCAGATGACTTCGGTGGCCTCTGAGTAGAATGGGGGGAGTCGGACTCTCTGAGTTCGCCCAGCTAGGAACGAGATGATCCAGTCCAAGGCTTTTCCTTGTATGCCGATGTTGTTGAGGCGTTGTATGAGGGTGCTGTGACAGACAGTGTCGAAGGCGGCGGAGAGGTCGAGTAGAATGAGGGCCACTGTTTCTCCGTTGTCCAGGAGTGCTCGGATGTCGTCGGTCACCGCAATGAGGGCGGTTTCGGTGCTGTGTTTGGTTCGAAATCCGGATTGAGATGGATCCAGGGAGTTGTTGGATTCAAGGAAGGCGGCGAGTTGGCTGTTGACGGCTTTCTCGATGACTTTGGCCGGGAAAGGGAGGAGGGATATGGGTCGGTAGTTTTTCAATTCTGAGGGGTCTGCTGTGGGTTTTTTCAGAAGGGCGCTGAGTTCGGCGTGTTTCCAGATTTCTGGAAAGGTGGCAGAGTTGAAAGAGCAGTTGATGACATCGCGGAGTTGGGGTGCGATGATGGAGTCGGCTTTGTTGAAGATGTGGTGGGGACAGGGGTCAGAAGGCGAGCCAGAGTGGATTGAGTTCATGAGGCGAATGGTGTCTTCAGTGGTGATTGGGTTCCAGGCGCTGAGGTTGTTAGTTGGAGGAGTGGGATCTGAAGGGGGTGGGGCGGGTTGAACACTGGGAGTATTCTTGAAGCTGTTGTGGATGTCGGCAATTTTGTTGTAGAAGAAGGAGGATAGCGCATCGCAGAGGTCTTGGGAGGGAGTGATGTCGTTGGATGCTGCGGTAGGGTTGGTGAATTCTTTGACGATATTGAAGAGTTCTTTGCTGTTATGAGAATTGTTGTCGAGACGGTCCTTGAATGCTGATTTCTTGGCGGATCGAATCAGTTGGTGGTGTTTGCGGGTGGCTGTCTTGAGGGAGGCCATGTTGTCTGAGGTTGGGTCTTTTCTCCAATTCTTCTCCAGGGTGCGGCATAGCTTCTTGGATTTTTTAAGGTCATCATTGAACCAGGGAGCCTTTTTGCTGGATGATTTCAACTGGTGCTTTTTCAGGGGTGCTAGTTCGTCCGCACTGTGGGTAATCCACTGCCTGAGGTTGGTGGCCGCTTTGTCTGGGTCCATTGCTAGGGTGGGAGGGTTTTGGTTGAGTGATGTGAGGAGTTGGTCGGTGGTGATTTTGTTCCATTTTCTCCGGGGAATGGGTTGTGGACAGTTGTGGGTCAGGGTGGTTTTGTAGCTGAAGTGAACACAGCTGTGGTCCGTCCAGTGGAGAGCTGTAGTGCGATCGAAGGAGATGTGCTTGCTGGAGGTGAAGATAGGGTCGAGCGTGTGTCCGGCTGTGTGAGTGGGGGTGTCAACAAGTTGTTTGAGTCCGAGATTGGACAGGTTGTCGAGAAGGGTGGTGGTGTTGTTGTCGAGTATGTTTTCAAGGTGGTAGTTGAGGTCTCCTAGAAGAATGTAGTTCTCGGAGGCGAGGGCGTGCGGGCTGACGAAGTCTGTGATGTCGTCGCTGAATTGAGAGCGGGTGCCTGGGGGCCTGTAAATGAGGGTGCCTCTAAGGGTGGTCCTGGGGTCGGTGTGGATCTGAAAGTGGAGATGTTCGGCGGTTGCAAGATTGTCGTCAGAGCTGGTTGTGATTTTGATGGTGTTTCTGTGGACGATGGCGATGCCTCCTCCAGTTTGATTGGTGCGGTCTTTTTGAATAATCTTGTAAGAGTGCGGTATGGCTATGGCGATGTCGGGGGCAGAAGATGCGTTCATCCATGTTTCAGTAAGGAAGGTGATGTCAGGTGACGCAGTGTCGATTAGGTCCCAGAGTTCTGTTGCATGTCTGTGGACCGAGCGGGTGTTCAGTAGGATGCATTTCAGGCGGTTGGGTTCGGAGCTGTGTGTGGAGGAAGTGGGTTTGGTGAGGGTCCTGAAGCAGTTGAACTTGCAGGAGAGGCAGGCGAATGGGCCGTGGGTACGTCCTGGGGTGGCTACGCAGCACTGTAGTTTGCGTCCGGGGTTGAGGGAGCGGAGAGATGCGGCATCATATGTGGTTCTAGTGGGTTGGGTGTGGCGAGGACCAGGGGGACTGGCGCTGGGCGCGGGCCAGGCGCAGACGGGCATAGACGGGCTTACCTTTGGCGCACCTTCGGCGCGTGACCGCTGCGCGCATAAGCATCTGTCATAAATGGATAGTGGAGGGAGAGGGGCGAGGGAGGGGCAGCTGGGAGGCGGGAGTGAGGTGGAGGGAGGGCTCGGGTCAACAAGCAAAATGGCAGCAACAACAACAAACAAGGAGCAATGGGGCGCTATGAGGGAGCGGATTCAAGCGCGGAGTCAAAGCGCTATGCTAATAGTAAACACAATCTAAGGTAATGCACAGCCAAGTACAAGCGCGGAGTCAAAAGCGCTATGCTAAT
This sequence comes from Lissotriton helveticus, assembly GCF_964261635.1. Lineage (NCBI taxonomy): Eukaryota > Metazoa > Chordata > Amphibia > Caudata > Salamandridae > Lissotriton > Lissotriton helveticus. The sequence continues at coordinate 1,259,759,068 of NC_136057.1, read as the reverse complement.
AGTAAATACAATATGAGGTGATGCACAGCCAAGTACACACAGACACAGCGCTATGAAAATTAATGCACAATAATGCACAGAGGTGCGCGCTAGCGGTTCGAAATGCAGAAGCAGAGAACAGCGCTACGATACCAGAAGTATCGGGTGAGGAGGGTGCGAGGGGAGCGACCACTCGTGTTGAAGGCAAGATGGTCACAGCTCTCCGTGAGGGTGAGGACGGCCTGTAGCTCTCGTGGGTGGGAGGGGCAGCTGGGAGGCGGGAGTGAGGTGGAGGGAGGGCTCGGGTCAACAAGCAAAATGGCAGCAACAACAACAAACAAGGAGCAATGGGGCGCTATGAGGGAGCGGATTCAAGCGCGGAGTCAAAGCGCTATGCTAATAGTAAACACAATCTAAGGTAATGCACAGCCAAGTACAAGCGCGGAGTCAAAAGCGCTATGCTAATAGTAAATACAATATGAGGTGATGCACAGCCAAGTACACACAGACACAGCGCTATGAAAATTAATGCACAATAATGCACAGAGGTGCGCGCTAGCGGTTCGAAATGCAGAAGCAGAGAACAGCGCTACGATACCAGAAGTATCGGGTGAGGAGGGTGCGAGGGGAGCGACCACTCGTGTTGAAGGCAAGATGGTCACAGCTCTCCGTGAGGGTGAGGACGGCCTGTAGCTCTCGTGGGTGGGAGGGGCAGCTGGGAGGCAGGAGTGAGGTGGAGGGAGGGCTCGGGTCAACAAGCAAAATGGCAGCAACAACAACAAACAAGGAGCAATGGGGCGCTATGAGGGAGCGGATTCAAGCGCGGAGTCAAAGCGCTATGCTAATAGTAAACACAATCTAAGGTAATGCACAGCCAAGTACAAGCGCGGAGTCAAAAGCGCTATGCTAATAGTAAATACAATATGAGGTGATGCACAGCCAAGTACACACAGACACAGCGCTATGAAAATTAATGCACAATAATGCACAGAGGTGCGCGCTAGCGGTTCGAAATGAAGAAGCAGAGAACAGCGCTACGATACCAGAAGTATCGGGTGAGGAGGGTGCGAGGGGAGCGACCACTCGTGTTGAAGGCAAGATGTGCACAGCTGCGCCCTTCTCGTGTACTGGTGAAGGGACACAGCTATGTGCTCCAGATGTGTTAGTGTCTAGTGCATTGCTACCTCTGTGATGTAATGGTGGGAGCTGCAGCTGGTTCCTCCTGTACACATAGGACACGGCTCCTGCTGTACACAGCCAGGGCTCTGGACTGCTAGGCAGCTCTGGCAGCCTTTGATTGTTGTAGTCAATGAGCATATGTTCCTTTGTATTTGGGTGGACTTTTATACAGCATGGACTAGACCCCAAGGTATCAGAGCGCTTTACTTGGGCACCAATTACATTACAGGTAGACCCCTTCTTTTTTAGGTAGCGGCTGACGATAGCAGCACGCATGCACTGCTCTCAGCATTGGAGAGCTTTTTGTAATCAATACAGATTCCGAAGGTCTCGGAGGCAGAGTTGAAGCCCCGCCCATCTTTTTAATTGGGTAGCATCATCTTCCATGCAAAACGCTGGCTTCTAATTGTAAAGGAGGCTTCTTAGTCCCTCTTTGTTGCCGACTTCTCTACTTTTGGCCCCGCCTACCGGGATTTGATCGTTTACTGGCTGCGTAACACTCTTTCCTTCATTAGTCGGTATGCACTTTTTTCTTCACATACGGCTTTGGCAAAGTCAGCCGCGTGTTTATTTTCGCATTGCGCTTTCACTTAAAGTGAAAGCACGATGCGAAAATAAACACGCGGCTGCCTTTGCGGTACCGCGCTTGTTCTTTCACACCTGTGAAGACGGGGGATGCATGGTAAACATGTTTTCGTTGTGAACTTGATGCCACACTTTCTGTAAAGTCCTATAAAATAGGGATGTATCGTACATGAGCGGGACTTGTGCAAACACATAGCCTCGTTCTGGTGGCTTTAGCTTGCACAATAGGCAGAAAGACTAGGTAGTTGAAGCGGAGTCAACTAAACAACCGAAATAGTGCAGGAAGAAAATTTGCGGGAATCATGGTTTTTAACCCAGTGTTTGCACGTCTGCTACAACAATGGATATAGCTTCTTAGATTGGGGTTTTCTGAATTTACTTAAAGGAACTTAAGGTGCTCAGCAGTGCTATACATAAAACTATATACACTACAATATAAACTATAATAGGTTATTCAAATGCACACGCAAATTGAGCTTATTTTAGAACAATGATGGATGTAATTTAAAGTTGCAAGATGCAGTATACATACCATGAACTCGGATAGGTGTAGAAGGAAACGTATTGATGTAACCCAGCCATGCTGCGTGCGGCGACCATTTTCAAGTGGAGTTTTTAGGGTTTAGCAAGGTGTATGACGCGTGCAACTAAAATAAATTAGAATTACCGTAAGTAAAAAACACACATTTAGAAAAAAGGGAACATTTTGGGCAAAATTCATTGTGAATAAGAACTGAAATTCGAAAACGTGGTACAGTCTCGTAGACCATGCCGTTAATAGAATAGATCCTTGAGTGGAGAAAGGACAACGTTATACTCTAAATGTAGTACGCAGCGGATCGTAGCTATTTGGATAAGGCTGAAGGTAGTAGACCGCTTAGAAATTCTCAAACGTGACTGCCATTTTTAGAAGGGGTTACTCTCAGTTGAGGGCATCAAAGCCTTTCTAGTCCAGAGGCCGTTTTGCATTGGGTTACAGTCTCGTGAGTACCATAGAACAAGAGTATAGTAGCCATTTTGTCTTGGGCTTCCATTCCTCCTCCCCCTTTAAACTCTATGTGGGAACATGAGCGCGCTTTGGTGCAGGTGCGCACCCTGCCTTTGATGTCTCAAAGCTCCTGTGCTCTCTATTGCCTGTGTTTCTCACGCCAGTTATTGGGAATCCTGTGATTCCCTCTTTTGGCGCACTTCGTAGGCCTTTGAGGGTCCTCGGGCTTGCGTGTTTTCTCCCGCCGCTCTCCAAGCACCTCCGCTGGGCAGCATGACAGTCACTCGGGACAAGGAGGCCTACTATCGGAGGGTGAAGCACCTTTACAGTAACTGGAAGGTGTTGTATTGAATTGTTCCCTAGTGGGGCCCAGAAGGGACCGGCGGTTCTGGATGCACGTGCATGCGACCTGAGAGCAAGGAGCAGGGCCGGTCCTAGGACTTGTGGGGCCCTGGGCGAAAGGGAAGATGTGAGGCCCCTCTAGTTTGCTTGTGACATCACAAAGGTGTTAGGTGTGGTTAGGTCCAGCATACATGCTCCTTACTATATATCATGATCCAAAAGTTCTATGAAAAGATCTCCGGTAAAGCGCCCCCTTGTGGGTGCCCATTGGGCATTGCAGTGCTGACCTGAAATGGAGCTTGCCCGATGATGAAGCATGACAGGCATACAGGTGTGTGAGGGCACTTGATCCTATTGCAGCATATCCCCGCAGGGTACCAGTGTGTCTGGGGTCTGAACCACAATCCAAATAAGACCCGTCCAACTGGTGATTATCTGCATTTGACAGCCTTCTGCAGCTTGAGAGAGGCTTGTGTGAAGTCCTGCTAAAAATGTTGGCTTCCTTCGGCCCTTAGAAGTCGGTGGAGTTTGGATGTTTTAAAGTTTGTGTTGTTTCTGCTGAGGTTGTCAGCCTTGATTTCTCTTCGGCTTCCTTCCTCCTTAATTAGGTGTACTTTTTTAGCATTAGGCCGTATCTCTGCCTCTAAATAAATAAATATATAAAATAGTGCATGGCTACAGCTTATGTCACCAATTAATATTTTCTAGCAATTTGGGCATCTTTTTACTCATGAAAGCCTTTGCTTCCAGGCACATGTCGCCATGTGGATTACTGGGCCTTCTATGATTATCACCCTTTTTGGGGAACAGGCACACATCATTCCCTATCACTGTGGCTAAGCTGGGAATTCCTTATTATAATTACAGTTTGTGAGTCTCCCTCTCACATACATTTCACCCATCTCACCCTCTGGTGCTGTGTCCCATAAAGTAAGCTGTACCTCATTGGCCAAGTAGGACATAAAAAACATTACACATAAGCGCAAAACAACACAACACCCTTCCAACCACACACATGTTGTAGCTTGGTATCTATGTTGGTAAGTGCTTCAGCGCCTCACACATGGATAGTAAGCACTAAACAAATGCTACAATACCATACAATATGTCAATTGGACACATCGAAGTAAGACACTTGAAAAGCTAAAATCCCATTCAAATGAATTAGAAATGCTTCCAAATTGCTGCTGTGGATTATACAGCATTGAATGTTATTCTAAAAGGCTGCTTGGTGGGGTAACGTAATGTCTTTTGTAATCAGTGCGCAACCTGGAGCAGGCTAGCTGACATAAGGTTGGCATGGAAGTTCAGACCTCTCATCTTTCTTGTAGAATTTCAGAAGTGTACCTATTTAATTACTCACTTAACAGGCTGTCCAGCCTACGATTAACGTATCCTTAAACTTGGTAACAGTGATGTATGCTTTTCACAACACTACAAATTACGTTTCTCAAGGATAAACCTTTGAAAAGGAAAGCTCCAAATGGCTGCCATCTTGCCAATGTACCAAAACCAAACACTGAAGATGGGGATTAGGGAATGAGTTAGTGAGCACCATTGCAATACTATGGCTACACCTTTACATGCGAGGACAATAGGAACCCCTTGCACAATGTCTATCTTCTTTCTGATCTCTCCGTAAAGTGGATTTGTACTCAGTACATTCAACAAACATGGCTAAATACTTGCCGGGCCTTTATCATTGTGTGTTGTCGCTAATAATTGGGGCCTAGGATTGTATAGTAAATCTGTTGACAAACAAAGCCTGGAGAGGAGGCAAGCAAAGACCTCAGTTTGTTCACAGTTGATAGCATAATAGTTTTGTGAGTTGCACCCTGGCTGTATAACTGCAGATCAGTAGTTTGAATCTATGCAAGACACAATCATTCTTCCAGGATCCATTATCTGAGCGTCATTAAATAATATAATAGTAAATCCTTAGAAAAAGTGGAATGAAACACCTTTATATGTACGTGATAATTCAAATGACAGCTAAAAATACCTTTGCCACACCACCACATAGGTATTTTGCGTTTCACCACTAGGTTAATATCCAATGTGTTGTGTGCCTCTTTTCATGCTAAATATTTTAGGCAAAGGCTCAGAATAACATCACCATTAACAAGCATTGGCAAAGCCAATTGGTCTTGCCTAGAACAAATATTGGCTTTGGCAATGTTGAGTTGCCGTGTTGTACACCAGTGTGGCTGTTTTTCAGCATGGTTAAAAGTTAGTGGCATGGAGTGTCCTTGAGTGAAATGATAGGAATAGAGTGTAATTGACTGGATTTTTTAGAGTAGTAGTTGTAGAGTGGAATAGGGGGAGTAGAGTGTCATAAGTTGAGTATAGCAGAGTAGAGTTTAGTCGTTCAGTGTCAGAGAGTGTCGTAGAGTGCAGTGTCATCAAGTTCAGAATCATAGAGTGGAGTGCTGTATATTGGAGTAGGGTGGAATCGGTGGAGTGGGTTGGGTGGACTGAGGTAGTGAGTGGATTGAAGTAGATTGGGGTGGATTGGCTTGAATTGAGATAGAGCGAGTTGGAGCGAGTAGAGTGAGTTGGACTGGGTAGGTGGGGTGGATTGGATTGGAGTGGTATGGATTGAAATGGGGTGAGGTGGATTGGAGTAGGTTCTGTTAGATTGGTTTGGGGTGGGGTGGGTTGGAGTGTGATGGGCTGGAGGGATTGGACTGAGTGGGGTGGTCTGAACTGGGGCGGGGTGGATTGGATTTGGGTAGAGTTGGGTGGATTGGAGTAAAGTGGGGTGGATTGAACTGCAGTGGAGAGGGGTGGACTGAATGTGGTAGATTAGACTGAAGTAGGGTGGATTAAAATAGGAAGGGAGGACTGGATTGGGGTGGGGTGGATTGGATTGGAGAAGAGTGAACATGAGTGGGGTGGAGTAGTGTGGGGTGGACTAGAGTGGGGTGGACTAGAGTGGGGTATAATGTAGTGAGGTGGGGTGGAATGGGTTGTGGTGAATTGGATTGGGGTGGGGTGGATTTGAATGGAGTAGATTGATTTGCAGTGGGATGGATTTTATTGAGTGAGGTGGCTTGGATTGAGGTGAATTGGATTGTGGTGGGGTGAGGTGGATCGGATTGAATTGGGGTGGTTTGGATTGGAGTGTGGTGGGTCAGATTGAAGTGGGGTAGATTGGATTTGGGTGGATTGGATTGGATTTGGGTGGATTGGATTGAAGTTGGGTGGATTGGGTTGGAGTGGGTTCGATTGGATAGGGGTGAGGTGGATTGGATTGGAGAGGGATGGAACTGAGTGAGGTAGATTGTTTTGGATTGGAGAGGAGCAGACAGGAGTGGGGCAGACAGGAGTGGTGCAGATTGGAGTGGGGCAGATAGTTTTGGATTGGTACTGATTGGAGTGTGGCAGATTGTTTTGGATTGGAGTGACGCTGATTGGATTGGAGCACATGGTTTTGGATTGGAGTGGGGCAGATTGTTTTAGGTTGGAGTAGGCCAGATTGTTTTGGATTGGAGTGGGGCAGATTGTTTTGGATTGAATTGGGGCAGATTGGCGTGCGGGGATTGGAGTGGGGCAGATTGGAGTGCGGAGATTGGAGTGGGGCAGACTGTTTTGGGTTTGAGCGGGCTATCTTGTTTTGGAATGGAGTGTGGCAGATTGTTTTAGATTGGAGTGGGCCAGATTGGAATGCGGAGATTAAAGGGTGGCAGATTGGAGTCCGGAGATTGGAGTCGGGCAGATTGGAGTGCGGTGATTGGAGTGGGGCAGATTGTTTTGGATTGAAGTGGGGCAGGTTGGTGTGTGGGGTGAGAGGATTGGAGTGTGGTGGAGTGGAGTGGTTTGGATTGGTCTAGGGTGGATTGGATTAAGTAGTGTGAATTGGTGTGGGGTGATGTGGGATGGATTGGCGTGGATTAGAGTGGGACCGATTGGAGGTGTACTGAACTATTATGTGTTAAAGCATTTTTCAGAAAAAAACACATAAGAAAGAAACCTTGTCAATTTGCAATAATATTTGAGAACAGCGTACACAAGCAAAAACAAAAGAAAACATTAGTGAAAAGTAAGAAAAGAAGATTAGGCAAAATAAAAGAAACTTAACTATAGAAAATAAATCTTTGCAACTTTGTTTGTCCTGCTGGGCACGTTTTTACCAGTCTCACGTCTTCTGTTTGCAGGACACTAAAAGTTCAACAGAATAAAATAGTACCTCAATCACATTGAGGGTAGCGAACAAGCACTGATTACGTTGAATCAATCAGTGCCTGGTCCTGCTCCACAGAGAGTAAAGGAAGTGATGTTAGATCTGCCTTGACCAATTATGAGGCTCTAAAGAAGAGTACCACGCAAATCAACATGTGGTAAGCAACGGGCAGGTTCCAAGCCCTTTTATGCATACAACAGTGTCTCGCAAGCAAGGCGCATGCAGTAGCGCATGCTCTTGCAGGCACAACCCTAAAAAGGGTCAGAGTAGCACTAAAAGATTTTCAACAATCACGTGCGCAGCCGCATTTTGCTATCTTCAGAGATCAAAAGGAAGAGCTAAAAAAGAGGGATATTTAAGGACCTTGCTGCTTTTCTGAGGAACTGATTGGGGACAAGGGCCTACGGATAAAGGGTGCTCTGCCGGGAGTAGTTAATTGGGATGCATTTATTCCTTTGCACATTACACTGAATATGTTTTTCAATGTCTTTGAACTTATAATATCAATGAAGTTGCTTGTCATTTCTACATCTAAAAAGGCAGATGATGTTTTCATGGTTATTAGCTGACAACGTGTCACACTCTTTCACAACGAGAAACCTTGTCCAGCTACAGTACTTCCCTTCTGCCTTCTACCCCACAACACCCCACCCCACCTTCCCTGCCCTGCTAAACAAGACCCAGGTGCAGCACAAACATGGGCTGTCAAAACAGTATCTATGAAATCCCCTACAAGTAATTAAATGGACAAGAAATTCACTGCCACTCTGACATAAGTGAGGGGCTCAAAGTGTGTCACAAAGCAGTAAATCTGCTTTATTCACGATAAGAGGAGCCACGGAGCTTCCTGCTGGGGAAATTGGGTGGTAATCCATTTGTACGCACTTAGCTGCATTTGCTAGACAACCCTCTAGGTTTATCACTGGTGGCCTAGACTGGGAAGCAAACATGCTAGTCTCTCTGGGAAATACAAATTAATGATCTAACAACATTGCTGCGAGGCCAAGGACAGGGCCCCCCTGTCCTGAGTCTCCCAGCACAAAATAATGGCTAAAAAGTCCTGCGATGGGGGGGCCACATCTGGACCTTGCAGCCTGGTGGAGAGCTGCGAGGCCCCCCTGCCCTGGACTTCGCAGCACTAGATAATGGCCCAAGTCCCAGTTAAAGGGGCCCCATGCCTAACCTTGCAGCCTGGTTCAGTGCTTCGAGGCCCAGGGGATAAGGACCACCTCCTCTGTACATCAAAGCAGTAGTGAGACACTTTGCTGAGCACTGTCTTACTGTGGCAGTGTGAGCTAGATGCTCCCCCCTCCCCTCATCAACATCTCCTCACCTGCTAATGTCTGCCTCATTGTGGAAACAAAAGGGCCTTCTGTCGCCTGGAGACGAAATACACAAAGGGCAGACAAGTACTTCACCACAGGTTTTTAACAGAGGGGCTGCCTGCCCTTGTTCCAGAATGCTGAGGTAACTACTGGCTTTGCTGCTTTCACGTCCTCTACCCCTTGTTTACCCTCCCCCCCACCTTTCACACCCAGGAATGCCACCATGCCCTGAGCAGCGAGGTCAAGACACCTCGCTTATAAATACATTAGCAAGGTGATCGGGTTGGGGAGGGGGGCCTCGGGGAGGAGGAGGGCTGCCTGTGAAAGTGTGGTATTTCACACGAAACGGGGGCCCCATGTTATTGTGCCGAGCGCGAGGCCCTGGGCGGCTGCCCACACTGCCCATGCCTAGCGCCGGCCCTGGCAAGGAGCTATTTATTTTTTTATTTATTTAAAAGGTTTTATATAGCACTACTGGACCCTGGAGTATCAGAGCGCTTTACAGACAGATAATAAAAGTCCATATCTAGAACAAATAATAGACAAAAGAACAAATAAGCATCTAGAACAAAATAGAACATCATTACAAAGTGAATAAAAATTAACATGGGATAAAGCATTTCAGTTAGAGGAGGAGATTGAGGAAGGGAGTAATTTAGGGGTAGGTATGGGGGATGAGGATGGGTTGAGAGATAGGAGAGAAAAGGGTACAAGGAGAAGGAGGAGAGGCAGTGGGAAAAGAAGAGAGACGGGTGGGTTGAGGAGAATGAGATGAGGACTGAGCTAGAGGGGAGCAGAAGGTTTGCTCTCGAATTTTACTATCAACGTATTTAGGCTTTCGTTATTGTTCATTTTGATGGGCCTTTTTTTCTTGCCACGAACTGTTTTGCCAGTTAGTGTTTTACCATTAGGTGTTGGTACAGTAGGTGAGGTAAAACAGGTATTAAAAATGCAATAGGTCTCGCCTTTCATTAAGTTAAAGCCATTTGCTTTGTTATACAATACCATTAGCAGAGGAAATGGCTTTAACTTAATCAAAGGCGAGACCTATTGCATTTTCAATGCTTGTGTTAACATGGAGCCAGCACATACACTAGCCACTCTCTTGGCCCCACTCCATCAGCGCCTATGAACAGGCAAAGATGCACACACGAATCTCAATTTACACAGCTGCTTTGTGAATTCAGTCATATGCAAAAACAGCTTTTTAGAAATTGCACAAGCATTTTTACATTTTTCACACAGAAGATTAACAAGTATTTCCCTAGAGACTTCACTCTGCTTTTTCAAGCGCAGAATTAACTAAATGAAAACCTGTTAACAGTATATAGCGAGTCGATTGTATCTTTAATTACATGAAGTGCCATGTGATCATAGGAGAAAGAAAAGTATTGGACAAGCCTAACAATCAAGGCAGCAAGAAGAATGGTAATCTTTGCAAATGAGTATAAAAAGTGATGCAATGAAAAAGTCCAGCTTTGAGGAAACACAAGGAGAATCAGGGAGCAAAAAAAACCACTGGGCGTTGGAATGTTTGGATGACGTCCAGGCGTGACCAGGTGCAGAGGATGTGATTGGGCTGCTTAAAGTCAAGAGTTTGCTGCAGCGGGGGAGGAAGGGGGAGGGGAGAAGGGTAGATGGAGCCAACTCGAAGGTTAATTCTCACCAAACAAAACATGTGTGCTCGCACCTGGTCACTGTCTGCTGAGAGGCCTGTCTCAGGGGGGTGTAGACAAAGTGCACGCTTTTGTCCTTGCTTAGGCAACTTGAGCTCTAAACGACACATATTTAGATGATCTGGTATTCTTCACTGTGAATGTCTTTATTTTTTATAGGTTTGTGTTAAATTAGGAATTACATTTGAACAAATTGGAATAAGTGAATGCCTTGCTTTTATATATTTGTTTTGACCGCAATGACCGGATGTCGCTGCTTTGGCGGGAAAGTGCTCTTCAAGGAATTGTAAAGACATTTGGGAGTTGCACAGTTTGTTCTTAATCAAAATGAAGAGAACTATTTTGGTATTACAGAGGCTGCCTTCCAGTAATTCATCATCGGGTCTTTCTGTGCCTCATAAAGAAGTTAGAGGCTAAAGGCAAAGTTATAAAATAGAACCCCAATAGCTTGCAGAGCTCCAGAAAATATGCTTAGGATATAAACAGGCTCAAATGAAAGCAGCCCTCAGCTCTGCGGCCCAACTAGTCTCCAGTTGCACAAGATGGGGGTGCATCACCCGAATACTGAGTTCATCAAAGCAACAAACCCTATTGTGAATGGGACAACCCCCTTAAAAAGGCCTCTTGATCCAGCTAGTGAGAAAGAAACTCCTAACCTAGAAGCAGTATTGTTTAAGTCAAAGACATACTTCGATAGGCGACCCTGTATCCGTCCTGCTACTGTGATTACGCTACATAAAACTGCAACCATTAATATGATAATAATGTAGTATGTGCAGGTCAGCATTTTGGTAAAATCATAGACTTTACCCAGGCAAAAATATGCACCAGCAACAGAGCTTAGAGGCTGTATTACAGACAATGTCGATTTTACACATTTATATATTTATTCCCTAAATTCACTTTTGTTACAGACCGTATAGTACACTACTAAGATCCCAAAACGACCTACCTTACTATAAATCCTTAAATATTGATTGGAAATAGATTAAATTGAATAATCTTTACAGTTACGACAACAAAATCACGAATTTTCGTTCTCGCTTTGGCCAGTGGAAGGAAAACATAAAGTGTAAAAACAGGTATACTGACCCCATAGGACATATGGCCCCTCATGGTAAAGAAATTGCCTAAATGTTTTTTTGTGGCAGGAATCGAGGAGCAGCTGATAACCGCAGATCTGAAGCCCTAAGGGAAAAAAAACCCTCACCCAAACACATTTACCATTCCAATCCCCCAAAACAAGCCTTTCCAAACCCTCCCTCTGACCCCTTCCACCTCCCTTTTACTCCTCCACCTCCCCTTTACTCATCCCAAGCCTCCTCATACTACTATGAGCTCCAAAACAAACAAAAAAAATCTAAATCCTTCCCTTTCCTGTATGGGTTCCGGAGTAGCGTGCTACTCGCTGAAAAAGCACTTCAACACCTCATCAAGGGTAGCAAACGCTATATAAATACAAACCTTTTTACCTCTTCTACCCCTCCACTATCCTTCTCAATCCAAATAACTGACTACCATATCCACCACTCAAATTACTTTAATATTTTCATTATACTAATTCACCACTGATCCTTTCTGGGTTTCAGAGTAGCATGCTACTCGCCGAAAAAGCGCTTTGATGCCTCATCAGGGGTAGTAAGCGTTGTATAAATGCAATTACAATACAATACAAAGACCACTAAGGGAAAACTATACAGTTATGCCATTGATGGGAGATACCATATGCCTTTGCATTAAATACGACGGCCATATACCCTGCGCATGCCAAATGAGGTGCTTGGCCGCACTCCAAGCCCTGAATGTCATGTGCCCCTCTAGTGGGCACAGAGCATGGACACCAAAATATTCATGGTACACGTAACTTTTGCTACCATTGCATCTAACCGCTTTAGACTAATCAATTGTTTATAATGAAACTTGTGGTGGACGCATAGGATATGGGAAGATTTCGTGGCAATTGATCAAAAGGGGCCATTGTTATATGTGATGCAAAAACATGTTTCCTTCACACTGTTTCTCGCTATAAATAGTTTTCTAGAGCTATGCCCACAAGAGGTATGGCAGACTTTTACACCAGCAAAGTGACATGACTGGCAGCGAGGGACTGATTGACTGTGGACATGGAGCAGAATAGGCACTGCTTTTCATAACCAGGGTACAGGAACCAGGAATCCTCGCATTGCTTGTAAACCATCTTTGTCCAACATTTACATAATAGAGCCTGTGTCTCCATCTTAAACTTCCAGAACTCATTTGTATTTTTTCTAAAAGGGCATAAGCATCTCAGACCTAAAACTAGGAGATTTCTCATCATCCTTTCCGAAAAGTTGAACACAGTAAATTTAGTAAATTTGTGAGGCAGCCTTATCTAGAGACATGCGGAGCCTCTCCAACCTGATGAACAAATGATTGTTGTGAGAAGTTGGCCTGATATATAGTGCTCACTATTCTAGTGATCACTTTGTATCATACCAAACAACCCTTATTGATGATTGGTTGTAAGTCAACCTTTCAGACCAGCTATCCTAGTAGCATGGACACGAGCAGTCTTCAGGCTAAACTCTAGAGGGCGTGTTAAGCCAGCTGTTTTACCATCACATATACCCCTTGAACACCAAGTGAAAGGACACCACACAAGTTGTTATAAAAATACAGGATATTTATTAATAACAGTTCTACCCTGAACTCTTTATGAGTCAGGGAGCTAAGCACAATACAAAACTCTTACGAAAATACTTTAAGTTGCACAATTTATACAAATGCCCGAGGGGCACGAAAAACCATATACTACAAAAGTGGAATGCGAAATACTAGCAGGTAAGTAACAAGATCAAGAGGCTTCAGGATCGCTAGGACTACACTACTGAACACTAAGGTTAGGAGCAGGAGGCCTAGGGAGATCGGGTGCAGAGTGTGCACTCTCACGCGGGATGCGGGACAAAGTCTATGGATGCTAGATTTCGTAAAGTTAGTGTTATCGGACGAATCCGACTAGTTAGGCTGAAAACGAAAAAGGATCTGGACACTTAGATAGTGAACCTACGTTGGAGCACCGAAATACTCGAGTTACCTAGCCCAGGGGCTGCGGCTGCATAGGGTTCAAAAGACGTCGGGAATCCTCGTTACAGTCTATGGAGCCTGAAAGAAAAAGTTGCTGGCAGGCGACCAGTGATGAAGTTCGAGGGGATCCAAGCCTGGATCGGAGTTGAAGATGACCTGAAAGCAGAGGGGACTCAGTTCTTGATCACTAGCCAGTGATCAGATGGGCACCAGGATGGCACTGGATGAAATCACCTCGACCAGGTGAGTGGGCGATGCTGGGCTCTGCAGTCTCTCGGACCAGGAGGCGTTGTCGGCGACCAGGATGGAGGGGCGAGCTGTCCCACGAAGGTGTCTGCTGTCGGCGCTGCTGAAACCAGGATTGGAGCAACAAGCCTTGGCAAAGGCAAGCCCACGCGGTGGACTCAAGATGGTGTCTGGAGTGGACCAGGAGGGTCCGGGGTGCTCCTCTGTTGGAGGGGAGCTAGGGCCAGTCTGGAGCAACCAGACCAGCGATGGAAGTGTCGTGGTTCGTCGTCAGGAGGGCTACAAGCCAGCAGGCAAGTGGCCGGACAACGCGGTGAGCAGCAACGAGCAGAAGGGCCCCACGCAGATCTCGTGGAGGCTGGGGGGCTGGACTTCGGTGCTGGAGCTGCTCAGGGTTAGGGCTTCTCAAACCCCAGTGCACTTTCTCGAGGGTCTCTCGGGGGTCGTGCTGGTGAAGCATCGGGCAGGTCTTGAAGATGGCCGGTCCCACGGGTCTCGTCACACCCACGAATCTCAGCTGGGCTGGATGATGTAGGTAGAGGTCAGAGATGGCAGGGAATCCGGGTCTCGTCGAGCTGGGCAGTCTTGATCCGGAGGATGGACTTACAGCAAACCGCAAGAGCTTCGATGGTGCCTGCTGGTGCAGGGTGGATACTCCTTAGCCACAAGGGAGAGTCTTCAGAAGAGTCAAGAGTTCCTTTCGTGGAAAGTAGTTTCAAGATTCAAGATTATCTAATTTGGGAAGGGGGCCTGCTCCTACCTTTATTCTAAGAAAAGGGGCTGGCACGCGACTAAGTCCTGGCCTATGGGTGGGACTAGGAGGGGGGTGGTTACACCCCTCTCCTTTGTCCGGTCTCTCCCCAGCTCAGGGGCTGGTGTGCCCCAGGAACTGGTTTGAGCCGGCATATGCACAGTGAGCACCGGGGTGCCACTTGCAGTCACCTTCCTTTCAGCCCTGCCTACCTGGGATACACAAAATCCTGTCTGGGATGGTGCTAGCACCGCCCCTGACAGGAAACCCTTTGTCCAGGCCTCCGTTGCTGGAAGGACTCCCAGCAGCAGGAGGGCAGACTTGTGTCTCGGTGGCAGCATCCATTTTGTGGAGCTGAGGCTGTGTCTGACTTTTAACCGGGGTTCACAGTTACATACATGTCGTGTCCCTCTAGAAGGGTGGAATGCTAACCCCGTCGCCAGAATTGGCGAGGGGTTAGTATTCCAATTTGTATGACACCTTACTCGACATGTTTTGATAATGCTATACCAAAGTTAGCATTTAACCGCGAGGATTATAATGCACTTAAGAGTATATGGTATAGCGTTATCATGGAACAGCTATTTGGACTTGGTTCCGCAAGCTGCAAACGGGCTCAGCTCATGCCAGAGCACCATCTCACATAATTCCAAGCACTCTGCCTTCAGGATTGATAAGGCCTGCCATAGGAGTGACTGATAGGAATATATGTGTCCATTTTAGGGTTAGATATAGGAATACTATATCTAAAGCAAAGGGTGTTTACACCACCTTGCCCCAGCTGTCGTGCATCCAGTTGTGTCTGTTTGGGTGGCCAGCCAGGGGTGGCATAATACATGCTTCAGCCCCTGGTAGGCCCTGGGTACACCTATGCCCTGGATACCTAAGGTATGCTGTACAGGGACTGAGAAGGTGGCCCAGTACCAATTGGTAAAATGCACCTAAGGTACATGGTTGTAATTTAGAGAGAGAACAGCTAGGCTGTGGGTCTGATTAGCAGGCCCACAGGCAGGGAAAGTCGGAAATCAGTGAAGCAAAAAGCAAAAATCGGGGGTGGCCATGGGATTGCAGACCCCACTCTCCTACATAACCCCCCCCCAAACTTAGGGACATTAAACTAACCTTGACCAGGTGAGTCTTCTTGCTCTAAGTGGAAGTACCTGGAGAGACCACCTGCATTACCATGGTCAGTTCCTGGGCGGTGCTCCACTGTAAAGTCCATCCCCTGTAGGGAAATGGACCACCTAAGAAGTTTGGGGTTTTCACCCTTCATTTGATTTAGCCATAAGAGGGGCTTATGGTCGGTCTGAACTTTAAAGTGAGTACCAAACAAGTATGGCCTCAACTTCATCAGGGCCCAAACCACAGCAAAGGCCTCCCTCTCAATAGCTGACCAACGTTTCTCTCTAGTGGTCAGCCTTCTGCTTATAAAAGCAATGGGCTGGTCATGACCATCAATATTCAGCTGAGATAGAACAGCTCCCACACCCAACTCAGAAGCATCTGTTTGGACAATGAATGGCTTGGAGTAGTCTGGACTCTTGAGAATAGGTGCAGTGCACATGGCCTGCTTTAGGTCATCGAATGCCTTCTGACAGCTAACTGTCCACTGAACTTTCTTTGGCATTTTCTTACTTGTCAGGTCATTAAGTGGAGTCACAATGGTTCCATAATTTCTGACAAATTTCCTGTAATAACCAGACAGGCCCAAGAAAGCTCTGACCTGTGTCTGGGTGGTTGGAGGAGCCCAGTCCTTTATGGCCTGTATCTTGCTCTCCAGAGGTTGAACTTGGCCTCCACCTACAAGGTGGCCCAAGTATACAACTTGACTCTGCCCTATCTGGCACTTAGTAGCCTTGATAGTGAGGCCTGCCTTTTGCAGGGCCTCTAAAACTTTCCTCAGGTGGATCAGGTGATCCTCCCAGGTGGAGCTAAAGACAGCAATATCATCTAGATATGCTGCACAAAAGTCATCCAACCCAGTGAGGATTTGGTTCACCAACCTTTGAAAAGTGGCAGGGGCATTTTTCAAACCAAAGGGCATCACCACAAATTGGTAATGACCTCCTGGGGTAGAAAATGCTGTCTTGGCCTTGGCATCCTCAGCTAACCTGATTTGCCAATAACCAGCTGTCAGGTCAAATGTACTCAAGAACTTGGCAGAAGCCAATCTGTCAATGAGTTCATCTGCTCTTGGTATTGGATGGGCATCTGTCTTAGTGACAGCATTGAGACTCCTGTAGTCTACGCAAAACCTCATCTCTCTCTTACCATCCTGGGTGTGAGGTTTAGGCACTAGAACTACAGGACTAGCCCAAGGGCTCTCTGAGGGTTCAATGACTCCCAATTCCAACATCTTTTGTACTTCAGTTTTTATGCAGTCCCTGACATGGTCAGGTTTCCTGTAGATTTTACTCTTTATAGGCAGACTGTCTCCAGTGTCCGCCTCATGTGTGCACCAGTTTGTCTGACTGGGGGTCAGAGAAAACATTTGTCTGAAGGATTGAAGGACTTGCCTACAATCCTGTTGCTGATGCTCAGAGAGGCTGTCAGAAAAGACTACACCATCCACTGACCCATCATCAGGGTTCTGAGTGAGCAGGTCTGGGAGAGGGTCACTCTCTTCCTCCTGTCCCTCATCTGTGGCCATGAGCAAGCCCATGTCCTCCCTGTCAACAAATGCTTTGAGCCTATTCACATGAAGTACTCTGTGAGGGCTCCTGGGAGTTCCCATGTCCACCAAGTAGGTGACTTCTCCCTTCTGTTCAATGATGATGTGGGGTCCAGACCATTTGTCTTGGAGAGCTGCTGGGGCCACTGGCTCCAACACCCACACCTTCTGTCCTGCATGGTATACAGTTAGGACAGCCTTTTGGTCATGCCAAGCTTTCTGAAGTTCCTGGCTGGCCTCAAGGTTTTTAGATGCCTTCTCCATGTACTCTGCCATCCTGGAGCGGAGACCAAGTACATAGTCCACTATGTCAAGTTTAGGCTTTTTGAGAGGTAACTCCCATCCTTCCTTCACAAGACATAGGGGTCCTCTTACAGAATGTCCAAACAAAAGCTCAAAAGGGCTGTAACCAACCCCCTTCTGTGGGACCTCTCTGTAAGCAAACAGAAGGCAGGGTAAAAGGATGTCCCATCTTCGCCTAAGCTTTTCTGGTAACCCTTTTATCATCCCTTTGAGGGTCTTGTTGAATCTCTCAACAAGCCCATTGCATTGTGGGTGATAGAGTGTGGTGAATTTGTAATTGACACCACATTCCTTCCACATAGCAGTCAAGTATCCTGACATAAAGTTTGCACCTCTGTCAGAGATCACCTCCTTAGGGAACCCCACTCTGGAGAAAACTCCAACCAGGGCCCTTGCCACAACAGGAGCTGTAGTGGTTCTAAGGGGAATAGCTTCTGGATACCTGGTGGCATGATCCACTACCACCAGTATAAATCTGTGCCCAGATGCTGTTGGGGGGTCCATTGGTCCAACAATGTCAATCCCCACTCTTTCAAAGGGAACCCCCACCACAGGTAGTGGTATAAGGGGGGCCTTTGTTGTGCCACCTGATTTGCCACTGGCTTGGCAGGTGACACATGAACGACAAAAGTTCTTAGTGTCCTCAGACATATGGGGCCAGTGAAAGTGTAGGGCAAGCCTGTCCCAAGTCCTGTTCTGGCCTAAGTGATCTGCAAGGGGAATTTCATGGACCAAGGTGAGAAGGAAACCTCTCAGAGTCAAGGGGATGACCAGCCTCCTGGTAGCACCAGGCTTGGGGTCTCTTGCCTCAGAGTAAAGGAGTCCATCGTCCCAGTACACTTTATGGGCACCTGTGGCATTCCCTGCAGCCTCAGCAGCAGCCTGCTGTCTGAGGGGTTCAAGAGAGGAACAGTCTAACTGTGCCTGCCTCAAGTCTGCCCTGGAAGGGCCCCCTGTCCCAAGAAACTCAACCTGTTCAGGCTCAAGTTCTTCTAGGACAGTTCCTTCTGGGGTCTTGGGGTCAGTCTCCTGAGAGAGCTGATCCTGTTCCTGAGGCAGGGGGGAAGAGTCAATCTTACCCCTACTGCTCTTTCTCTTGGGTAGTGTCTGGTCCATTGTTCCAGGATCCAGCACTAGTTCAGCTGGGCATTTCTTGGCCTGTGACCTAGTCACAGCAAGGACATGTGCTGACAAACCTAACATTTCCACATGAGTCCTATACTCCACATCTGACCATAAGGAGGATTCCAAATCATTGCCCAAAAGACAGTCCACAGGGAGGTCTGAACTAACAACAACCCTTTTGAGGCTATTTACCCCTCCCCAGGAGAAGTTAACAAGCGCCATACTATGGGAGGTAGTGGCATTGCTAGCATTGGTCACCAGGTAGTCTGCTCCCAGTATTACCTGGTCAGGGTCCACAAAGTTAGGTGTCACCATGGTGACACTGGCACAAGTGTCCCTGTAGGCCTGAGCCATTTTTCCATTAATCAAAGGCGTCTGCCTGTACTTGCCCAGAGTACTGGGACTTATTGTAGGGGTCATATTCATGTCCCCAGTACAAACCAGAACAGCCTGAGTAGGTGTTCTGACTAAGTCAGAGCCCGCCTCAGTTCCCAGGGTTAACCCCACTATAGGCTTAGGAGGATTACTACCACTACTAACTGTACTAGGGGGCGCAGGTGCCTTAGGGGCAGTAGTGGTAGGAGTTGGGCCTTTCTTGGTGCACTCACTAAACCACTGAGTATTACTTTTGCAGTACTGGCACCATGGTTTCTTCTGACCATTCTTCTTCTTTTGGGAATTCTGGGAATTCTGGGACCCACCCTCTTTAGATTGTTGGGGCCCTGTTGAAGACATCTGGTCATTTTGCTTATTCTCATTACCCTTGGGATCTGCTTTCTTCTGGCCACCACCCTGGTTCTGGTTCTGCTGCTTGACCCTTGTCCCGACCCATCTGTCTGCCTTCTTTCCCAATTCTTGGGGAGAGGTCAGATCTGAGTCAATAAGGTGCTGATGCAACAACTGATTTTGACAATTACTTAAGATTTGTTCTCTCATAATTAGATTATACAATCCTGTGTAATCAGTAACTTTACTTCCCAGTAACCAGCCTTCAAAAGCCTTAGTGGCACAATCTACAAAGTCAGCCCAATCTTGAGACTGAATTTTCTGGGTGTCTCTGAACAGCAACCTGTACTGTTCAGTGGTTATGCCAAACCCATCAATCAGTGTATTTTTCAAGACTTGGTAATTGTTAGCATCCTCAGCTCTAGTAGTGAGGAGCTTATCTCTACCTTTGCCTTCAAAGGAGAGCCACAAAATAGCTGCCCACTGACTCTGGGGGATGCACTGGACAGTGCAGGCCCTCTCCAAAGCAGTCATCCATTTGTGGATGTCATCCCCTTGTTTAAAGGGGGGCACTATTTTACTCAGGTGTCTAGTGTCAAAACTCCTGTCTTTATCCTTAGGGATATTGCTGCCACCAGTGGGGACTACCCCACTTAACTGTTGCTCTCTAGCAAAGGCAAGCTTTTCCTTGGCAAGGGCAAGTTCTTCCCTCTGAATCCTCAGATTAGCCTGTTTCATCCTTGCTTCATGTTCTCTTCTCTGAGGGGAAGTCAGTCTCCTCTGGGGAGAGATCATTCTCCTCTGAGCAGAGGCATGAGAGTGCACAGAGATGTTGGAGTCCCTAGAATGAGATCTATCTCTTCTAACTCCAAAGTTAGGCCTGCTTAGGATCAGTACTGGGGGTCCCCCAGATCCTTCCCTATGTAGGTCTAAGTTGGCCCTAGTAAGCCTGACTAGCTCAGGACCATTGTCTGCCTCATCCCCAGAGACTTCCTCTTCCTCCTCCTCCTCCTCTTCTACATTCTCTGTTTCAGGGAGGTTGGAGTCTGGGTCACCACGAGTACCTTCTAAGGGGGGCATGCTCCCATCTGTCTGAGAAGCTTTCCTAGCATCATAAGTCTCTAAGAGACCTAACAGAAAAGGAGTGGTAGGGTTAGAACCCTGTTTTAGTTTCCTGGAGGTACACAATTGTATCATCTCCTGGAAGCTAAGGCCTGCATATCTGGAAGTGACCTGTGGAGGGTCAACAGCCACAAGGGGAGTCTCTGAAGACTCTCCATGGGTAGACATGCTTCTAGTGTGGTGTAAGTGATGCACCTACCTACACTATGGGTTTACCTACTGATCCCTTGCTAAGAGTTGTAGTCAAGGTGTGCTAAGCCTTGTTACACTACAACAGCTGGTTCAGTAGAACTCAGAGTATTCTAAGTTAAGTTATATGTACCTGGGTACTTATGTGATCTTTCAATTGATATTCTTAGGATACGTGTGAGGTAAAACAACAGCAAGCTCAAATCCCAACCGCTGCACACCAATGTGAGAAGTTGGCCTGATATATAGTGCTCACTATTCTAGTGATCACTTTGTATCATACCAAACAACCCTTATTGATGATTGGTTGTAAGTCAACCTTTCAGACCAGCTATCCTAGTAGCATGGACACGAGCAGTCTTCAGGCTAAACTCTAGAGGGCGTGTTAAGCCAGCTGTTTTACCATCACATATACCCCTTGAACACCAAGTGAAAGGACACCACACAAGTTGTTATAAAAATATAGGATATTTATTAATAACAGTTCTACCCTGAACTCTTTATGAGTCAGGGAGCTAAGCACAATACAAAACTCTTACGAAAATACTTTAAGTTGCACAATTTACACAAATGCCCGAGGGGCACGAAAAACCATATACTACAAAAGTGGAATGCGAAATACTAGCAGGTAAGTAACAAGATCCAGAGGCTTCAGGATCGCTAGGACTACACTACTGAACACTAAGGTTAGGAGCAGGAGGCCTAGGGAGATCGGGTGCAGAGTGTGCACTCTCACGCGGGATGCGGGACAAAGTCTATGGATGCTAGATTTCGTAAAGTTAGTGTTATCGGACGAATCCGACTAGTTAGGCTGAAAACGAAAAAGGATCTGGACACTTAGATAGTGAACCTACGTTGGAGCACCGAAATACTCGAGTTACCTAGCCCAGGGGCTGCGGCTGCATAGGGTTCAAAAGACGTCGGGAATCCTCGTTACAGTCTATGGAGCCTGAAAGAAAAAGTTGCTGGCAGGCGACCAGTGATGAAGTTCGAGGGGATCCAAGCCTGGATCGGAGTTGAAGATGACCTGAAAGCAGAGGGGACTCAGTTCTTCATCACTAGCCAGTGATCAGATGGGCACCAGGATGGCACCGGATGAAGTCACCTCGACCAGGTGAGTGGGCGACGCTGGGCTCTGCAGTCTCTCGGACCAGGAGGCGTTGTCGGCGACCAGGATGGAGGGGCGAGCTGTCCCACGAAGGTGTCTGCTGTCGGCGCTGCTGAAACCAGGATTGGAGCAACAAGCCTTGGCAAAGGCAAGCCCACGCGGTGGACTCAAGATGGCGTCTGGAGTGGACCAGGAGGGTCAGGGGTGCTCCTCTGTTGGAGGGGAGCTAGGGCCAGTCTGGAGCAACCAGACCAGCGATGGAAATGTCGTGGTTCGTCGTCAGGAGGGCTACAAGCCAGCAGGCAAGTGGCCGGACAATGCGTTGAGCAGCAACGAGCAGAAGGGCCCCACGCAGATCTCGTGGAGGCTGGGGGGCTGGACTTCGGTGCTGGAGCTGCTCAGGGTTAGGGCTTCTCAAACCCCAGTGCACTTACTCGAGGGTCTCTCGGGGGTCGTGCTGGTGAAGCGTCGGGCAGGTCTTGAAGATGGCCGGTCCCACGGGTCTCGTCACACCCACGAATCTCAGCTGGGCTGGATGATGTAGGTAGAGGTCAGAGATGGCAGGGAATCCGGGTCTCGTCGAGCTGGGCAGTCTTGATCCGGAGGATGGACTTACAGCAAACCGCAAGAGCTTCGATGGTGCCTGCTGGTGCAGGGTGGCTACTCCTTAGCCACAAGGGAGAGTCTTCAGAAGAGCCAAGAGTTCCTTTCGTGGAAAGTAGTTTCAAGATTCAAGATTATCTAATTTGGGAAGGGGGCCTGCTCCTACCTTTATTCTAAGAAAAGGGGCTGGCACGCGACTAAGTCCTGCCCTATGGGTGGGACTAGGGGGGGGGGTGGTTACACCCATCTACTTTGTCCGGTCTCTCCCCAGCTCAGGGGCTGGTGTGCCCCAGGAACTGGTTTGAGCCGGCATATGCACAGTGAGCACCGGGGTGCCACTTGCAGTCACCTTCCTTTCAGCCCTGCCTACCTGGGATACACAAAATCCTGTCTGGGATGGTGCTAGCACCGCCCCTGACAGGAAACCCTTTGTCCAGGCCTCCGTTGCTGGAAGGACTCCCAGCAGCAGGAGGGCAGACTTGTGTCTCGGTGGCAGCATCCATTTTGTGGAGCTGAGGCTGTGTCTGACTTTTAACCGGGGTTCACAGTTACATACATGTCGTGTCCCTCTAGAAGGGTGGAATGCTAACCCCGTCGCCAGAATTGGCGAGGGGTTAGTATTCCAATTCATATGACACCTTACTCGACATGTTTTGATAATGCTATACCAAAGTTAGCATTTAACCGCGAGGATTATAATGCACTTAAGAGTATATGGTATAGCGTTATCATGGAACAGCTATTTGGACTTGGTTCCGCAAGCTGCAAACGGGCTCAGCTCATGCCAGAGCACCATCTCACATAATTCCAAGCACTCTGCCTTCAGGATTGATAAGGCCTGCCATAGGAGTGACTGATAGGAATATATGTGTCCATTTTAGGGTTAGATATAGGAATACTATATCTAAAGCAAAGGGTGTTTCCACCACCTTGCCCCAGCTGTCGTGCAGCCAGCTGTGTCTGTTTGGGTGGCCAGCCAGGGGTGGCATAATACATGCTTCAGCCCCTGGTAGGCCCTGGGTACACCTATGCCCTGGATACCTAAGGTATGCTGTACAGGGACTGAGAAGGTGGCCCAGTACCAATTGGTAAAATGCACTTAAGGTACATGGTTGTAATTTAGAGAGAGAACAGCTAGGCTGTGGGTCTGATTAGCAGGCCCACAGCCAGGGAAAGTCTTAAATCAGTGAAGCAAAAAGCAAAAATCGGGGGTGGCCATGGGATTGCAGACCCCACTCTCCTACAATTGTGTCTACTTAACATTTTGCAGCCATGCTGACTTCCATAAACACATCTGTAATATTGATATCCTTTATTGTGAAAGGTGGTACTTTTCCCACTTCCCCACTATCAAGTCCCCTCTACCCAATCAAGATACAGTCATGTTTACGCATGTCAGTCAAACAGCTAACTTGGCCACTGCTTCCAAGATTGGATATGCCGGTTTAGTGCATTTTCCATGTACATATTATGAGCAGTTAGGTTTGGTCATTCTAAAATGCAGATCAGACTCCCTGTAGGATCCTTTTCGAATCGGTTATCTCCATGAAAATGTCTCAATTTTCAATCTAGTCATTCTGGATATAGTTCAACTTTCCTTATCCACTGGAGTTGTCCCTTAAAGCTTAAAAAGGGGATTGCTATGTCCCTTTTAAAAAATCCCATTCTGCCACAAGGTGATCCTTCCAAATATAGCCCCATCTATTTGCTTCCTACTGTCCCTACATTTTGGAAAGCTTAGCTGCATCTCAATTTACATAATCTCTGCAATCAAATACTGTATTTCATGACTCTCAAGTGGGGTTTGAGCCTCCAGAAGTAGAGAGCCTGGTCTGGTAGCATACAAGACGATCTGCGAAGGGCTGCAGATGAAATTAACACCTGCACATTAATTCTACCTGATTTTTTTCATCAGCATTTGATAGGGTGGATCCTAAAATTCTTCTGTTCAGCATTGAAAATTGCAGGATAACTTACATTGCACTTGACTGGTTATGATCTTTTTTTGTGAAATAAGACCCAAACAGTAATGTTAGATCAGTTCACATCTCCATCTCAGACTGTTTCACAGGTGTCCCCCAAGAATCCATTTTACCGCCCTTTATATTTGACATTTGCATCTGCCCTTTGCTTGAACATTCGTTTGGATCTACTTTTCACTTCTCTTCAGATTCCACCCCATTCTTTTTTAAAGTAAGGATGCCACGTTGTCATCACTCCCGTGCAGAAGATCACATTGTGGATGGTTTGTAAATGACTAAAAATCAAACTTGACCGAGGAGCTTCTGGTGCGTAATCATCCCTGGGCCTGGCTTTCCATCTTGGCTGGTGTGTGAAGCCTGTGGAAGACGTAAAGACCCTTTGAGTGAAAATGTACTCTAATTTGAAGATGGACTCTCAAATATCTTTGGTAATTTCATCCTGCTTCTATTGGCTTAAGTATCGGAGGTTTCACTCAGCTTCTATCGGCTTATGTTCGTAAGGCCAATTTTAAAGCCTCTCCCGGAGGAAGCCAGAAGAATGGTTGTGATGGCCTGCATAAGCTCCAGACTAGATTTCTGTTATGAGCTTTCCAGTTTTATTTCTAATTCTTTGATGAGTAGATTTCAGTTGATGCAGAATCAAGCTCCACCACTCACCTTGTGATCCCGGTGGTTCTCCTCTACTAGCTTCTTGCTACTCAAACGCCACTGACTACCAGTCCACAAACTAGTCCATATTAAAATGTTATGCATAGTTCAGAAATGATTGTATGGTATAACTCTGCTCTCTTTTCCTCAGGTCTTACCTAGTCCTCTACACCCATGTCAGATGTCTCCATTCCTCCAATACGTGCCTCCTAAACATCTCTATATTAAAAAAGAAATTGGGTTGAGAGAGATAATTTTCTGTTATAGCACATAAACTATGGAACCAGCTTCCACTGCGCTTAAGACTCATTTATTACCACTTTAGCTTCCGGAAGAAACTTAAAACCTATCTGCACATATTGCAATTTTTCTTCTTGCTCAGATTTCTTATTTCCTCAGTGCCAGGAAACCTTAGCATGGCAGGGTATGCTCAGACGTGAGTCCCTTGCTCACTTTGCCACTGGATTCAAGCAAGCCGGGCTGAAGACGGCTGAAGTGCCAGAAACCGGTCCTAGGAAGCTTGTTTCCGGTCCAGGGAAGGCATGGCTTGACAGTTCGGGCTGGACTGTTCCCATGAGGCACAGGGTCAGACTGATTTGCATATGGCCATGTCTGAACTGGGGTGGCAGAGTGGGCTAAAGAACGGTGATGGATTAAACCCAGATCTGTTGACTGGGTGTGAGTGTTTGATTGGTTCAGATGCTCCGCCCATCACCACCCCCTTTTGTACCAGATTAACAGAAAGCAGCACAAAACAATACAACACTTTTAGGTACTGTTTGTTTCACGCAATAACATTGTTTTCTTTAAAAATAGCATGGCATAGGAGAGAGAGTTTACATACTTAGATCATACTGTGGGCATGCATTTGCCTATAATGCAGAGCATGCTGCTTCTAGAGGACATAGCTATCTTTTCAGGTTGGCTTCTGTGTTCACCAGACAGTCCCTTACTCATACAGAAACCAATGCACCTCATGCATCCCAATGAAAACCCATCCTGGGAGGTGGAATTATACATCATGAGTTAAGAGAACTTTACTCCCCCGAATTCCACTGAGTTTATATTTAGAGTAGTAGTGAATAGAGCTGGCTGAGAACTGTGCATTCAAGTCCGTCCTAAAAAGGAACACAACATCCCTTGCATTGTATTGAGAGACAAGCAGATTGGCAGGGCTAGCCCCTATTTCAGCTCACTTCCTTCCTTCTGCCATATGGCATCCACCTAAAAAGGAGGTGGTGACTCTTTAGCCCACACCTCTAATTGGTTGGGTAGCACACCCAGCTTCCATGCTTGCTCTGACTGCCTCTGCAGGCTGGGATTGGCCACACTTTTACCATAGGTCCCTTTAATGTGCTTGGGTACGCCCTGCTTCAGAGGTTGCATTTAAGATCAATATTCTAGGGTCTGTGAGGTTTGTAAAACCTGGTGACAACCTATGCTGCCTGTTTGTGAAACATACACTCTTGCAGTGAAGTGAGAACTTAGTGTAAGTGAAGAGCGAAGGAATTTTGAGTGTACAAAGCACACCTGTAGAATTAAAAGTGTTTTGTATTGTGTAGAGGCACCACATCGTATATAGAAACCTCTGGTTGCACATAGGGAAGTGTCCATGGTGACACAGTAGTTTAATCATGTCAGTATGTACATGCTTTCAGGTGTTCTAAAGATTAGGGGCTGCACCCTTCCACACACCGCCTGCCATCCTCCACACATCCCCATCCTGAGCTAGATCCCTGCACCCATTGGCACAGTGACAGCCCCACCCCAGCATGGACACCCTGCCGCTCCTTTGGTGAGAGCCATATCATGTATCATCATGTAGGCACAATAATATCAATGCCACTTAGAGACAATAGAGATGTTACAAAGTTAGATTTAAAGAGGGAAATCTATTGTGAAGATAAAACGTATGGATAGAAGGGGGGGGCATTAGTCTCCTCTACAGAAGGCAAAAAGACCAGTTTTCATTGGCTAGTCTTGCACATGATTGGGTGCTTTCCCAAACCACGCAAGGATTTCTCTACCAGTGCTAGAGGGTACAGTGGGTATTCATCCCTGTTAACCCCTCCTGGGTGTTCCCTACTGAGAAGGCTCCACTGAGCCTCAAACATCAACCAGTGAAATTCATAGAAATAGGCTCATCGCCTGGTACCACAACAGTTGACAATGACTGGGCAACCACCCCTACAGGAATGTAACTACCCAAGACTGTTTATACATGTCAGGCACATCCACCTTCACAAACACACCATGATGCTCGCTGATGCTAATACAAGCAAGGAAAATAGTCCCTCCACCCCTAGGTTAGGTGGTACGCCCTTACCTGGAATGTAGAGCATCCTCAGATCTCCACGCCTGGTACCTCAGACCCTGCTCCAATCATGATAGCTGCATCCCGGAAAATGATTGTCCAATGATAGACTTCACCCTACGTCTTAGACTCTGCTTATGGTTTGAAAACCCTTATGAAATAAAAACACACTAGTGGTGGAAATCTTGGATTTATCTGCATTTTATGTAATTGGTACAAAAACAATAGAAGTTTAATTCATGGCCCTGCACCAATCCAGGTCACTGACAGTGATGCATAAAAGTCCTCTGGCTAGAGGAATCGTTTTAATAGGGCCCCCATAGACTGTCCAAGGAACACAGCAGGTCCTTCTAGTGCTTAGTCATACATAGCCTTACAGTAATTTTGTGAGTAGTGAACCTTACACCCCAGAAC
This sequence comes from Lissotriton helveticus, assembly GCF_964261635.1. Taxonomy (NCBI): domain Eukaryota; kingdom Metazoa; phylum Chordata; class Amphibia; order Caudata; family Salamandridae; genus Lissotriton; species Lissotriton helveticus. The sequence goes on along the minus strand of NC_136057.1, from coordinate 1,259,731,546 downwards.
AATAGCCCTTCTAATGGCCCGCCTTCTTTATTACTCAACAGGCCAGCCTGCACTTCTGCTGGTGCTTTACCATGAAGGCACATTTAATGGGTCATAAAGCGCCAATGATCCCGACCCAGCTGCTGAACTGATAAACAGACCTTGTTACCTCATACGCCAACAGGCCCCCATACTAGAGTGTGTTGGCTGTCACATGGCATGTGATCCCTGGGAATGAACAGAGTGTCCCCAGTGACCTTTGCCACTCTGGTCTGCTTTTCATAAAGGATTCTTGAACCCCGCAGTGCTTCCTGCACCACCCGTGGGTATCCCCATCTTTTCTGCCATGGCCAATTCAATGGCACTTGGCACCCCGTGTGCCATTGACCAGGGTTACTTCTTAGAGGCTTATCACGAGTTCAAACACCCCTTCCCAATACTTTATCTGGTCCCTTTCATCACAACTTTCTCTAATCTACCACCATCTATTTAGTTTAAACACAAAGGGCACCCTTCCCCTTGACTGAATTTAGGAAACCAGTCTCCATTCCCAGTCGGTCTATAAAAACGTTTTGAGAATCATCTTGCCATGTGATCATTGCCTGCTCCTATTTTTTTAATGTTCTTTATTTTGTTGGGTATAATGAAACTATTTTTTTTTTTAATATTGCAGTAACAACATAAGTGGAGATTAATTTCACTAAATAATAACTGAACTGAAGATTATTTCTAGGTATGATTGTACTCATCGGTGTCAGGACACGTTCCTGTTTCTCCAAAGCTGTGGAGGCTTTCGCAAAAACGAGGCTGAATAAATTAAAGTCTGACATAGTGACCACTACAACTGTGGTTCGTAAAAGGCAAACATAGGATAAGCATTGTCACGCAAGCGCTGACATAAGCAATAAAAATGCTCCCTGTACAACAAAACAAATAAAAAGCACTGGCAAAGCCAATAGGTCTCACCTTTGGGATATACTGGTTTTGACAATGCTTTTTAGCAATGCTGAGCAGCATTGATTTCAAGCACAATACTTTTTGCCTATGATGCAGCTGCTGTTGGCAGTCGCGTCCTTCTGTTAGTGTGTGTGTTTTGTCACACATGTGCACGAGTACCGAATGACACGGAGTTATTCGTGCTTATTTGTCATAGTCCATTCTAAGATGGCAAGTGCCACTTCGATTAGGCAATTAAAAAATATATATTTTAAGGCAATTAAAAAATATATATTTTAAGTGCACAAAAGCGCTTTTGTGGCAGGCAGAAGAAATTTGCTGCTTGGCCCTCCAAAAAACTATATTGATCAGTGATACTCACAGTATGGCTGGGGGGTGGGGGTGAGGGGGGGGCTTCAGCATGCGGCCTTCCTAGCCTTTACATGCGGCCCCCTGGTCTCCAGCAGAACTGGGCTGTTGTTTACTGGACTCAGCACTAACATGAGACAACTGTTCAATAAACAGGCAAGACCTTATTTTAAGGTTAAATGAAATTAAAGAAAGGAGGTGTCCTAAACCATTTGATTTTAGCAACACCATCATTTTAAAAACATCTTTCAAGAAAAGTTTACAGATAATGACAAAGGGCCAGATGTAGGAGCCCAAATACCGGTCGGTAACGGCCGAATTCGGCCGTTACCGATCGGTATTTGGGTTTTCAGATGTAGGGGGCCAATTTTACCGATTCAGTAAATTTACCGAATCGGTAAATTTACCGAATCGATAAAATACCGAATCGGTAAAATACCGAATCGGTATTTTTACCGATTCGGTAACTTCTAGATGTAGGTGGGACTCTTCTGAGTCCCAAAGGCCTTTCAGATTCGGTATTTTACCACCCAATCCATTTGGGTGGTAAAATACCGAATCCAGGTGTGCTTGCACATGTGTGCATGCACACCTATGCCATGTGACAGACAGACATGCCCTTAGGGCATGCCACATGGCACACATGCCTGTATTTGGGGTGCTAGAGGGTGTCAAAGTGACACCCCCTGCACCCTTGCTGGAATCGGTATTTACCGAATCGGTAAATACCGATTCGGTAATGCCCATTGATTCCTATGGGCTTCAAAGGCCCATAGGAATCAATGGGCAATACCGAATCGGTATTTACCGATTCGGTAAATACCGATTTTTACAGATTCGGTAATTCAATTACCGAATTTACCTAAATCTCCCTCCTTCTATTTTACCGATTCATAAATACCGAATCGGTAAAATTCGGTATTTATGAGTCGGTAAAATAGAATTACCTACATCTGGCCGAAAGTCTCTTAAAAATTTGGAAATGTGTTTAACTAACATGTAGAACCACGTTTTCACCTTAGTACATCAGATTATATTAATGCATTGAGAATAATTAATTTAAAATTGGTCGTTTTCAAAAATGTATCAATTTGAAAATGTTGGAACCTAAATATGGCAGGTCACCTATGGTAGCCTGGCCTAGGGTAAGGCAATATCAACAGAGGCACATGTGTAAAGGTTGCAAGCCACCCAGCAGTAATCTAATGCAATATCACTCAAAAATGACACTACACCAATGTTTGTGTAAAAATACGAGCTTGTTTTATAAAGATATTTTATCTACTCTTCAGTCATTTTACATCTCAATATACTGTACAAATTGGTCAAAAGATTCCAGTTGACATATAACCTCAGTAGAATTCAGTTCAAAAGAAGTTGGTCTTCTACAGTGTTAGGTTTCTCACCCCAGTGGAGGCTCTCTAATTATATCACCAGAACGTCCACAACGTTGACACTTCCTCCACTTCAGTTTAACACATTAGAAATGTCCAGGTCTTAGAACCCTGGAAGGTTACCTCCCCTTGACAGAGCAACACCCTCCTCGCAAGAGATCAGTAACCCCAAGATGACAGTTTCAAGTTTCAAATGGAATGTTTCTATAGCTCAATTATCACTTGCACATAGGTAAATAAAATGAGGTCACCGTTTCTTCTTCCCCTCCCCCTTTGTAAAAGAATCTCACACTTCAGCATTCAAGTTTATAACTTTCCGCAATTGCAGGACACTCCCCCAGTACTGTGGAGATTTTTCATAAATGCCTCCCTCTGAGCTTGTTAAACGTAGGCTTGTCTCCGGCTCTCCTGGGCCCTTCCTGACTCAACACAGAGATCCCCAGGAAATAGCGGGTAATGAGGGAGGGTTCTGTCAGGTGATTCCAATAAAGGGCTCAAGAGAACTCCTCCTCCGCTTCTCGTGTGATCCCCTCAGTCAAGCTGTTCTCCTCCCTTAAACCTCCACCTTACTTGATAATGGAGCGGAGGGTGGCGCTGACTCGGTTCCCCTCAGCTCTCCCGCCTCCGCTGCTACTCCGCTCACCCTCAGCTCTCCCGCCTCCGCTGCTACTCCGCTCACGAAGCACGCCCTAGACGCCTGGGCTCGCAGGGGGCGGCGTCTGGGCTGAGGCAATCGGGGTTTCCGGCTCCCGGGCAAGACGCACTACTCACTGTCAGGATGCGAGGCAGCGCAGGCGCGGGTGATTAGTGTTCCCGCTTGGCGCCGCCTCACTTGCTTGCTCGCCTGCCCTGACACCGCTTCTGGGCCTGCGCTCTCTCTCCTCACCCTGCCGCACTATTGGAACTGCACAGAGTCGAACGCTCACTTCCTCCTGTGCTCAATGCCGCACAAGCTCCGCTGTCACTTGCCTCTCTACTGCAGCTTCCTGGAGGCGCAGGGTGCCACACCTCGCTCCAATCCGCTTCCACCAAAACGCTGGTAGGTGAAGTTTACCAGGGGAATGTAGGGAGAAGGTCCCCAGCAGTAGCTAGGACAACGGGGGAAAGAGGGGCCAAGGGCTCAAGGGGGGGGTCTTCCGCCACAGCCGGGCCAATTTCACAGAAGAAGAAGGAGGTTGGGAGGGTTTGGTCAGGGGCCAGAGGGGGAACGTCTCCCTGAAGTGGCTGTCTATCACACGGACAAACTAACTGCTTCCAGTGCGTCCTCCTCCTCACACCACTGCCTCTCTCCTCCAACTCCCTGTACTACACAAAATGGCTCCCTGACCCTTGCCCTTTTATAGCCAAACCACACAGGGTCCAGTAGGGTCCAGAAAGTTCTGGAAGGCCTAATGTTAACCTATGGGGCAGTCTAGAATGTGGCAGTTGGGGACAGTTGGTGGCCACCATTTTGTGAAATCCCTGACAGGAAAGGCACCTAAACTGAGGTGACTGTTTATGAGGGAAAAAGAGCACCTATCCCCCCAGGCCAACACCATAAAAATCTAGTGGACACAAAAATAAATAAAGGCATGAGGGGCAAAAAGGGGACAAAATAAATAATAAATTGAAGGGACTACGCAAAAAGTCAGACAGGTCTAACAGAAAACATTAATTTTCCCCCCCCCACCCTGACAACAATTCCAATGGTGAACTAAAGAGGAAAGTCAGTTGTTATGTACACTCATTGGGTGATCTGGGTTCCTATTATATATGAACAACATTATACCCCTTTACCCCTCTCCACGCCATGAACCAACAGATGTAACTTGTAAATGTTGTACCTTCTGTAACAATATGTAATTTGTAACCTATGTAACTCTCCTCATATAAAGCGCTCTGATACCTCCGGGTCTAGCCAGCGCTATATAAAACTCAAATAAATAAAATAAACAAGCATTGAAAATGCAATAGGTCTCGCAATAGAAGAGTTTGACATTTTTCGTTTTGCATATGGATGAGTGGCGTTGCGTGGATGAGTGGCGTTGCGTGGATGAGTGGCGTTGCGTGGGTGAGTGGCGTTGCGTGGGTGAGTGGCGTTGCGTGGGTGAGCGGCGTTGCGTGGGTGAGCGGCGTTGCGTGGCTGAGCGGCGTTGCGTGGGTGAGCGGCGTTGCGTGGGTGAGTGGCGTTGCGTGGGTGAGTGGCGTTGCGTGGGTGAGTGGCGTTGCGTGGGTGAGTGGCGTTGCGTGGGTGTGTGGCGTTGCGTGGGTGTGTGGCGTTGCGTGTGTGTGTGGCGTTGCGTGTGTGGCGTTGCATGTGTGTGTGGCGTTGCGTGTGTGTGTGGCGTTGCGTGTGTGTGTGGCGTTGCGTGGGTGAGTGGCGTTGCGTGGGTGAGTGGCGTTGCGTGGGTGAGTGGCGTTGCGTGGGTGAGTGGCGTTGCGTGGGTGAGTGGCGTTGCGTGGGTGAGTGGCGTTGCGTGTGTGAGTGGCGTTGCGTGTGTGAGTGGCGTTGCGTGTGTGAGTGGCGTTGCGTGTGTGAGTGGCGTTGCGTGTGTGAGTGGCGTTGCATGTGTGTGTGGCGTTGCGTGTGTGTGTGGCGTTGCGTGTGTGTGTGGCGTTGCGTGTGTGTGTGGCGTTGCGTGGGTGAGTGGCGTTGCGTGGCTGAGTGGCGTTGCGTGGCTGAGTGGCGTTGCGTGGGTGAGTGGCGTTGCGTGGGTGAGTGGCGTTGCGTGGGTGAGTGGCGTTGCGTGGGTGAGTGGCGTTGCGTGGGTGAGTGGCGTTGCGTGGGTGAGTGGCGTTGCGTGGGTGAGTGGCGTTGCGTGGGTGAGTGGCGTTGCGTGTGTGAGTGGCGTTGCGTGTGTGAGTGGCGTTGCATGTGTGAGTGGCGTTGCATGTGTGAGTGGCGTTGCATGTGTGAGTGGCGTTGCATGTGTGAGTGGCGTTGCGTGTGTGTGGCGTTGCGTGTGTGTGTGGCGTTGCGTGTGTGTGTGGCGTTGCGTGTGTGTGTGGCGTTGCGTGTGTGAGTGGCGTTGCGTGTGTGTGTGGCGTTGCGTGTGTGTGTGGCGTTGCGTGTGTGAGTGGCGTTGCGTGTGTGAGTGGCGTTGCGTGTGTGAGTGGCGTTGCGTGTGTGAGTGGCGTTGCGTGTGTGAGTGGCGTTGCGTGTGTGAGTGGCGTTGCGTGGCTGAGTGGCGTTGCGTGGCTGAGTGGCGTTGCGTGGGTGAGTGGCGTTGCGTGTGTGAGTGGCGTTGCGTGGTTGAGTGGCGTTGCATGTGTGAGTGGCGTTGCATGTGTGAGTGGCGTTGCATGTGTGAGTGGCGTTGCATGTGTGTGTGGCATTGCGTGTGTGTGTGGCGTTGCGTGTGTGTGTGGCGTTGCGTGTGTGTGTGGCGTTGCGTGTGTGAGTGGCGTTGCGTGTGTGAGTGGCGTTGCGTGTGTGAGTGGCGTTGCGTGGGTGAGTGGCGTTGCGTGGGTGAGTGGCGTTGCATGGGTGAGTGGCGTTGCGTGGGTGAGTGAATGGTTAGCTGTTGCTTATGCGACGTATAGCACTTAATACTAAAGTAGGCAGACCTTCTTAGCCTTTGTGAGAATAATAGCAAAATAAAAATAAAAACCAGATCAAGTCAAGGACGCAAACGGCACCATGCTATTGTTTATTTACTCAGATGATTTGCATAAAAATGTAACTTGTTGCGTGTGTGAGTGGCGTTGCGTGTGTGAGTGGCGTTGCATGTGTGAGTGGCGTTGCATGTGTGTGTGGCGTTGCGTGTGTGTGTGGCGTTGCGTGGGTGAGTGGCGTTGCGTGTGTGTGTGGCGTTGCGTGGCTGAGTGGCGTTGCGTGGCTGAGTGGCGTTGCGTGGGTGAGTGGCGTTGCGTGGGTGAGTGGCGTTGCGTGGGTGAGTGGCGTTGCGTGGGTGAGTGGCGTTGCGTGGGTGAGTGGCGTTGCGTGGGTGAGTGGCGTTGCGTGGGTGAGTGGCGTTGCGTGGGTGAGTGGCGTTGCGTGGTTGAGTGGCGTTGCGTGGTTGAGTGGCGTTGCGTGTGCGAGTGGCGTTGCATGTGTGAGTGGCGTTGCATGTGTGAGTGGCGTTGCATGTGTGAGTGGCGTTGCATGTGTGAGTGGCGTTGCATGTGTGTGGCGTTGCGTGTGTGTGTGGCGTTGCGTGTGTGAGTGGCGTTGCGTGTGTGTGTGGCGTTGCGTGTGTGAGTGGCGTTGCGTGTGTGAGTGGCGTTGCGTGTGTGAGTGGCGTTGCGTGTGTGAGTGGCGTTGCGTGTGTGAGTGGCGTTGCGTGTGTGAGTGGCGTTGCGTGGCTGAGTGGCGTTGCGTGGCTGAGTGGCGTTGCGTGGCTGAGTGGCGTTGCGTGGCTGAGTGGCGTTGCGTGGTTGAGTGGCGTTGCGTGTGTGAGTGGCGTTGCGTGGTTGAGTGGCGTTGCGTGGTTGAGTGGCGTTGCATGTGTGAGTGGCGTTGCATGTGTGAGTGGCGTTGCATGTGTGAGTGGCGTTGCATGTGTGTGTGGCGTTGCATGTGTGTGTGGCGTTGCGTGCATGTGTGGCGTTGCGTGTGTGGCGTTGCGTGTGTGAGTGGCGTTGCGTGTGTGAGTGGCGTTGCGTGTGTGCGTTGCGTGGGTGAGTGGCGTTGCGTGGGTGAGTGGCGTTGCGTGGGTGAGTGGCGTTGCGTGGGTGAGTGGCGTTGCGTGGGTGAGTGGCGTTGCGTGGGTGAGTGGCGTTGCATGTGTGAGTGGCGTTGCATGTGTGAGTGGCGTTGCATGTGTGAGTGGCGTTGCATGTGTGAGTGGCGTTGCATGTGTGAGTGGCGTTGCATGTGTGTGTGGCGTTGCGTGTGTGTGTGGCGTTGCGTGTGTGAGTGGCGTTGCGTGTGTGTGTGGCGTTGCGTGTGTGTGTGGCGTTGCGTGTGTGAGTGGCGTTGCGTGTGTGAGTGGCGTTGCGTGTGTGAGTGGCGTTGCGTGTGTGAGTGGCGTTGCGTGTGTGAGTGGCTTGGCGTGTGTGAGTGGCGTTGCGTGGCTGAGTGGCGTTGCGTGGCTGAGTGGCGTTGCGTGGCTGAGTGGCGTTGCGTGGGTGAGTGGCGTTGCGTGGGTGAGTGGCGTTGCGTGGTTGAGTGGCGTTGCGTGGTTGAGTGGCGTTGCATGTGTGAGTGGCGTTGCATGTGTGAGTGGCGTTGCATGTGTGAGTGGCGTTGCATGTGTGTGTGGCGTTGCATGTGTGTGTGGCGTTGCGTGTGTGTGTGGCGTTGCGTGTGTGGCGTTGCGTGTGTGAGTGGCGTTGCGTGTGTGAGTGGCGTTGCGTGTGTGAGTGGCGTTGCGTGTGTGAGTGGCGTTGCGTGTGTGAGTGGCGTTGCGTGGGTGAGTGGCGTTGCGTGGGTGAGTGGCGTTGCGTGGGTGAGTGGCGTTGCATGGGTGAGTGGCGTTGCGTGGGTGAGTGAATGGTTAGCTGTTGCTTATGCGACGTATAGCACTTAATACTAAAGTAGGCAGACCTTCTTAGCCTTTGTGAGAATAATAGCAAAATAAAAATAAAAACCAGATCAAGTCAAGGACGCAAACGGCACCATGCTATTGTTTATTTACTCAGATGATTTGCATAAAAATGTAACTTGTTGCGTGTGTGAGTGGCGTTGCGTGTGTGAGTGGCGTTGCATGTGTGAGTGGCGTTGCATGTGTGTGTGGCGTTGCGTGTGTGTGTGGCGTTGCGTGTGTGTGTGGCGTTGCGTGGGTGAGTGGCGTTGCGTGGCTGAGTGGCGTTGCGTGGCTGAGTGGCGTTGCGTGGCTGAGTGGCGTTGCGTGGGTGAGTGGCGTTGCGTGGGTGAGTGGCGTTGCGTGGGTGAGTGGCGTTGCGTGGGTGAGTGGCGTTGCGTGGGTGAGTGGCGTTGCGTGGGTGAGTGGCGTTGCGTGGTTGAGTGGCGTTGCGTGTGTGAGTGGCGTTGCATGTGTGAGTGGCGTTGCATGTGTGAGTGGCGTTGCATGTGTGAGTGGCGTTGCATGTGTGAGTGGCGTTGCATGTGTGAGTGGCGTTGCGTGTGTGTGTGGCGTTGCGTGTGTGAGTGGCGTTGCGTGTGTGTGTGGCGTTGCGTGTGTGAGTGGCGTTGCGTGTGTGAGTGGCGTTGCGTGTGTGAGTGGCGTTGCGTGTGTGAGTGGCGTTGCGTGTGTGAGTGGCGTTGCGTGTGTGAGTGGCGTTGCGTGGCTGAGTGGCGTTGCGTGGCTGAGTGGCGTTGCGTGGCTGAGTGGCGTTGCGTGGGTGAGTGGCGTTGCGTGGTTGAGTGGCGTTGCATGTGTGAGTGGCGTTGCGTGGTTGAGTGGCGTTGCATGTGTGAGTGGCGTTGCATGTGTGAGTGGCGTTGCATGTGTGAGTGGCGTTGCATGTGTGTGTGGCGTTGCATGTGTGTGTGGCGTTGCGTGTGTGTGTGGCGTTGCGTGTGTGGCGTTGCGTGTGTGAGTGGCGTTGCGTGTGTGAGTGGCGTTGCGTGTGTGAGTGGCGTTGCGTGTGTGAGTGGTGTTGCGTGGGTGAGTGGCGTTGCGTGGGTGAGTGGCGTTGCGTGGGTGAGTGGCGTTGCGTGGGTGAGTGGCGTTGCGTGGGTGAGTGGCGTTGCATGGGTGAGTGGCGTTGCGTGGGTGAGTGAATGGTTAGCTGTTGCTTATGCGACGTATAGCACTTAATACTAAAGTAGGCAGACCTTCTTAGCCTTTGTGAGAATAATAGCAAAATAAAAATAAAAACCAGATCAAGTCAAGGACGCAAACGGCACCATGCTATTGTTTATTTACTCAGATGATTTGCATAAAAATGTAACTTGTGAGCACGTTTCTCTAACTCTCCAATAATCCCATTACAACACTTTGCACAAATGAGATTGGGACTCATCCTTCCGAAGTCGAGAAAAATGTGCAACGCTGTGTTGAAGTTAATTTTTTTAATTAACAAAATGCAAATAATGTGGAGAGATTTCAAGTGATTCAGGAATGGGCGCCCTTGTAAAGAGAAAGTACGGCCGGCCTGGGCAGTGATAGGGGAGGAGGGAGGAGAAATGCGAGTCACGGCAGCAGCAGCCTTTGATGTGCCTGCCGGCCGGCCGTGAATAATTAGGGGGTGAGAAATGCGCTCGGAGGGCTGCCTTTGATGTGGTAATGCGAGGCAGGCAGGCAGGCGGCTGGTGGCATTGTGCACGCGCTTTTTAGGGCTTGCGCAAGCGCAATGACCTAAAAAGCACATGCACTTGAAGGAATCGCCAGTGGAATCGCCAGTGGATAAACACTGGATAAGCCCCTATAGAGCTTCGCCAGCTATGCGCTGAAGCGCATCAGCAGGCGAGCCCTAATAAATGAATTATAATTTATTAAATCAAACATATGAGAAGGTTTTGTACAGCGCACATCCTGAAGTCATGTATTTGGAGAGCCTCTTATATGTAATAATGAAGAAAAAGGAGGGAAAATGAAATAGAACAATTGCCTAGCATCACACAATTTGGTAAAGTGGAGAAGCTGGGATTGATCTCATGTTTTCTGGTTTCACGTTGTTCAATTCAGCCACTAGATGTATATACTTCGCTTACCCTTCACCCTCCTTACCGCCAATCCCTCTTCGAACCCCCCCCCAGCCGACCACCACCCAGCTGGCATCAGTGAGGCCCTCTGTCACATCACGGACTGAACTTTTTGGTCCCTGGAAGAATCTTTGTGAGTACCTATGATATAGATAATGCAGAACCCTTAATGTTAAAGAATGACACGTGAAACCTAAATTGTTGTATAAGTCATGAGTTCAAATAAAAAACGTAGGGCCTGATTTAGAGTTTGGCGGACAGGTTGCTCTGTCATAAACGTGACAGATTACCCTTCCGCTGTATTACAAGTGTCAGTGGATATAATGCACTTGTAAAACAGCAGATCGGAAATCCATCACGTTTGTGACCGAGCAACCCATATGCCAAACTCTAATTCAGACCCTTACCAAGCTTTGTAAGATTTCCATTAACCTCTTTGCTAATTTTTTACACCTCTATTAGAATCACTGAAGTTGTGATACTGGGCATTTTTCCTAAGAATTGTATTACAGGAAACAGATAATGGGAAATCTTATCTTGGTTCTGAGGAAACCCTTCTGGGTTTTGAGAGAAGGAATGTAAAGGTTTCTGTTTTATCCATCCACCCTGGGCCTCATCATCGATTTTGAGAGTCTAGGCAAGGAGGATTTTGGAGTGAGTTTAGCTGGAAGTTTTACATTAGATAGACCTTTCAGAAGTGGTAAACTTGTTTTGGGAATTATTTAAGGGGCCTTTGATTTGCAACCAAATGATATCTTTCTGATGTCATTTTGGTAACGAGAGAATGTTTGCCATCTTTCTCCTGTGATCGGAGAACAACAGTTTTGCAGGATCACCCTTAGGAATGTCCTATTACTTACCGGTAATCTTCATTACTCCTGGTTCCGTTGACCTCGTCCCATTCCTTAAAATATGGAGATGACCATCTCCACGACAGAAAAAAAGAAAAGGAGCATGCTGGGATACCCTACCGGCTCCCTCCCACTGGGAGTACATAAGCAGTACCATCCCAGCATGCAGCCTGAAAACACCAAGCCAACAACAGGAAGGCCGGCCGCAAGGGAGGGAGGGAGGGAAGTAAGGAATGGGACGAGGTCAACGGGACCAGGAGTAATGAAGATTACCGGTAAGTAATAGGACATTACCCCCAGGTCCCTCCTGACCTCGTCCCATTCCTTAAAATATGGAGAATACCAAAGCAGAGAACCCGGCCTTCCGGAACCCCACCAACAACAAGGGCACCAGACCAAAAAACAGCACCCCAAAGGCCAGAAGGGGACCGCCACGCAGAAGGGAGGCACAGAAGCAGAGCCAAGCCCCCAAGGGAGCAAGCAGAGGGGCCAAAACCAAGGCCCCCCCTCCACGACCAAAGGAAGCCCAGGAGAAGCGCACGCGCCCCAACAGAGAACGGATCCAGGAAAGGGCAAACAACCAGCGAGAAGCCCCCAAGGGCGAAGCCCCCGGACCCAGGCCGCCAAACAACCAGGGACCAACAGGCCAATCCAGCCCAAAGGACAAGGGCAGAAAGAATAGCCCGCACAGGGCAGACGATCCTAAGGAACAGGAAGGAACAAAGCAGAGGGACAACCCCAACACAGCAGGGGAAGCCCCCAGCAGAACCGAAAAGAGGACAGCAAAAGGGAACCACAGAGGAACCAGGCCACAGGCCAGGAACAACCAAAGGCCAACCCCTGCAGAGACTCCGAAGAGCAGCAGCACCCAAAAGGCCAACCAACCGGGAGAAGAACCCGGCGCCCCAAAAACGACCAAGACAGGGGTAAAAACGAGGGCGCAGCCAAGAAAGACAACAAAGGCCCACACGGAACCAGGGAAACCAAAACCCCAGAACCGGACAGGAGGAACCGACCCCCAGGAGGAAAAAGGGAGACACCACGGAACCACCGAAGGTGAAACCCCAAAGGCAGAAGGCCAACAACAAGGCCCACAGCCCAACCCCAAGAAACCAGCCGTAGAGCAGGCAGGCCAGCCAGCCAGGAGGCACACGACACCGCACCACCAGGACCCAGAAGGATAGGCAAAAAAGGAACCCTCAACCAGGAAGGGGCACAGGAAAGGCACAACAGCCAACCACAGCCAGTCCCCCCAGAGAAAGGAGAACCAGAGGAAGGAAGCCCAGAGCCCACACAAGGGACCCAGCGCCACAGCCAACCGAAGGGAGCGGACCCAGAAAGGACCGAAGACCAACCCAGGACCGCGACAAAGCCCATGAGAAGGAGCAGCTAGGAAAGGAACCCAGTAGGGACCAAAAAAAAGGACCCGAAGCAAAGAAGGGCCCCACAGCACAAAGCCCAACAGAAGCAAGCCAAGAGGCGCACCAGTCACCCAAACGTAAAGCGAACGGGACGCCAAGACAGGGACCGGAAAGGCAAAACCAACAGAGGCAGAGCCACGGCCTCCAGAGCACACGGGAAAAAAACCCGGCACCGAAAGCAAAGGACAGGAGCCCAAAGAAGCCCAAGGCGCACCACTCAACAAGGGAGCGGGAAGGGACACCCCAGCACCAACGAGAGAGCAAAGGGCACAGGCCGAAAACAGCCAGCACGGGGGCACAGGGCCAACGCCAGGCCCCCCAAAGCCCCAAAACCGAAGCCAAGCCAACCGCAACCTAAGGCAGAGCGAGAGAGGCGGGAAGCAGAAACCCGGCCACACACCAGGGGAGGCAGACACCCAAACCCCACAAGGAGCGAAAAGGCACGGCCAACAGGTCAGGGCACAAGAGGGGAAATAGGGCATCAGGCAAGAAGAAACCCGAGCCAACACCACCAAAAAAGCCAAGGCCCACCAGCACAGAGGAAGGGCACAACAACCCCCCCCCCCCCACCGGAAACCAGGGGGAGACACCACCAGAAGGCAGACACCCCGAGCACGGGGCAAGCAAAAGCACCCGAAGGGAGCAAAAAGCGCCCAACAGCGAAAACCAAAGGCAGGCAGGCAGGCCGGTACCCAGACAGGCATCCACCCCGCTCAAACCAACAGAAGGGCAGGAACCAAGGGGCGAAAGGAAGGTGCAGAGAGGCCACACATCCGGGGAGACCGACACCCAAAACCCACCAGCAGGGAAAGGGCACAGCTCAGCCAGGACCGGCAGACAGGGCGTGGCACAGAAGCCTGGCACACGAAGAACAAGCGCCCACCTAAGGCAGAGCCAACGACCCAGCCTCCACCGGAGGCAACAGCGGCCAGCGAAGCAAAGCCCCACCGAACAACACACCATCCAGAGAAACAAGAGGGGAGAAGGAAACCTCAACAGGAAACCAAACCCCACCAGGCAGAAGGGGAGAAACAAACCCACAACAACAGGACCTACCAGGAACACAACCAGCCCGGTCCGGAGCCAACCCGAACGAGGACAAGGCGCCACCAGGACAGAGGAAGGGCCCAAGAGCCCCCCCCCCCCCCAACAAGGAAACAAGGGGTGGACACAGGAAACCCGCCGAAAGCCAGAAGGCCCGAGCAGGGCCCAAGCAAAGCACCCGAGAGGAAGCAAACTATCTGTCGGAGACAGAAAAAAAGAACAGGCTGCATGCTGGGATGGTACTGCTTATGTACTCCCAGTGGGAGGGAGCAGGTAGGGTATCCCAGCATGCTCCTTTTCTTTTTTTCTGTCGTGGAGATGGTCATCTCCATATTTTAAGGAATGGGACGAGGTCAGGAGGGACCTGGGGGTAATGATTACTGAAGAATAAGGTTATACTTCTTGGAACCTCATTCCCTTTTGTCACCTTTTACAAGGAAGTAATCATTCTCAATGTTCCCATAATGCATGGAGGGCATGTTATTATTTATGTAATGATTTAAAACCTAACATTTACAAAATAGGTATTTGTGTTTTGGTTTCCTTTTAGAAAGAGTTGCACTTAAAGGACATGAATTTATTTCCGATTTGTCCCAGGACGTATGATCATTTATTTTCCAAACAAATGATTTTAGTATATTATCATAGTTGGTTTGGGGATTGATTCAGCCATATTTCAAAGCAGGAGTTTAGGGTCATATGAGATTGTCGGGATAGTCCCAAGTGCTAAATGTACACACAATCGTTTTAAAAGGGAATCATTTCCATAGTAAGTGGTTACCCTAAAAATCTGGTGCACATCTAGCCTTTGTGTGCCTGCATTGGACACCCATGCATCTAAAGCTTTATTGTATGAAGCACTACTTAGTACCCCCTGGCTGTGTCAATGGCTTCTTCTTGTTCACTTCTGCGAGATTAGAGCGCCCATTACCGATTCTGGTGTGACAGCGCAGGTTTGTCCAATACCTGTTCTTACAATTCATTTTAATACACAGTGTGGGCTTTAGCACTGCTCAGAGGAGTAGTTGTTTCTCGCCTCATGCTATTGGATGTTGGGCGTTATTCTGCCTCCTGTAACGTGCTTGCATTACAATGTATAAGGGACTCTTCTACAGCTCAAAAGTACACTGGATCACCTCCCATTATAATCTTAATCTCAAACATGAATTGTATGCAGAAAACAATCCCCTTTTTAAATACATTTTCACTGTTGAACACACACACCTACACACACGCACGCTCGCACACACACACACACACACACACACCAGTGAAGCCTCATCACTTTAGTACAATATTGTTAAGGTGACAGGGAGGAATCAGCTGGTGAGAGGCAAGTCTCTCCAGCCAGATCAGCACCTCCAAAGGGCAGGCTGTGAGGGGGTGACATGACACCACGGATTGTGCGTGGGTTTCAGAAAAAGCTTCCGTGGCAACACACCAGCGAGCTCTGATCCAAGCGGATCTCTTTTACGGGGGCTACGCCTACATTGCACTTCATCTGTGCAGAGGTAGTTAGGGCTCCGGTGCTACCTATATTCAGGTCACCGGAAGCACGTTCCTACTGGAGCCACTACAAATGACTCCAAGATAGTGATACATTGCAACAAATGGCCAACAACTCCTTTGTTGTGTTTTGTGGGGAGGGGAGGGGGGGAGGCATGGGCGGGGGCGGGGGGTGGCGGGGTCGGGAGGGGGACCAAACGTAAAAAATATAATTTCGCTTGGGACCCTGAAAATCATAGATTGACACGCTAAGTACATCTTACTACTGCATAGCCAAAGGTTCGGGCATTTATGTGCTAAAGCGGACAGGATTTGTGTGTCCCTGGATTTGCGTATTTTAGCACTTAAACCCCGCATAGGTTCAATCAAGGCACACTGGGCTTAATAATAATTAACCAAACACAGAAAAGTGAAAAACGTTGACTCTTTAAAACACACAGTTCGTGGGGACAAGCTGAAAGCAAGTGACTGTGTTTACAGCTCCCTAGTGAGTAGAATGTGTTATGTCCATCCAGAAACTGTACAGACATGAGATCATTTAAAGCACAGCATGCTTATTTCATGGAAACATTTCAAATCATGCACCGAGACATCCTGAAATTCAAGAGTCGCTTATGAAATATACACAGTTATCGAGTGAATAGTGATTACGTCACTAGTCAGTAGCCACAGCGCGAAGCCATTGGTATTTTTTAAAATAATTTTCGGAAGCGAACAATGCATCCCATTGGACATTCATTCACAGTCACCACAAGGAACGAGTATGCCCCTCGTCAGAGGCCGCACGTGGATATTTCCATTTATGGTGTCACGTATTTTTAGGTCGAGCGTCAGCGAAAGACCTATTGTCAGCTGTATTTGGGAGTGTGGACACGAGAGGGTGCACGAGCGCAGAGCGCAAATTTCACCTCGTGGGCGCGCACGGCGCCGTGCCCCTCTCGTGCCTCATTCCCATGCGCAAACACAGCCACACTCACGCATGCGCACACACATTCCCACGCGCACACACGCATCCCCCTCCTCCCCTCTCCACACACGCGGAGCTTACATACACACACAAACGCGAACACACACACACACACCCTCCCAACCCCACTCACCGGGCACACGCAGGGCTTCCATCATTGTTAGAGATGGCGGGGGGCTGTGCATAGCTGCGGCTGGATGGCGACACGTCTCAAAGCAGAGCGTCGGTCTGACATATTAGGCTCTCACCCAATTGTCACTCTGAGTTTGTTGCCTACGTCATTCCCGGCATGCCTTGCTCGTTTCTGACTGCCATGCGCCGGAAGTTTCAGTTTCGTTAGCGCTCGCTGGATCCCTGTTAAGCGAGTGTGTGTCATCGCTGGAGCTGGGAGGTGTGCGGGGGATTTCAGGAGGCACGCCCGTGGGCTGGGAGCTGCGGTGTGTGGAGCGCCACAAACACCCAGAGCTTCACTGGAGACCGCTGGCTGCGCACCTGGGACTCGGCGGAGGCAAGGGTGAGTGAGTGCGGGGCCGGACCGCGGGGGAAGAGAGGTGGGACAGCGCGGGTGGAAGTGTCATGAATGACCAGAAGATTAATTTTCCCAAACAAACCAATTTAGCGACCAAAGGGCATGATACTTGGTAACTCAGGATGCATCGAAAAGAGAACGTAAAGGTGGAGAGGCAGGGTAGTACTCTGTAAGTGGTAGACAAGCTTAAGCAAGCGTGTAGGAAGTATTGGTGTAATTACCAAACGCACGGAGCGGGTTACCGGCTATCAATCGGCGTTCAAAGGAAGGATTTTAAAGCATGCACATTGCAATCATTGATCATCTTGCTTCTTCCTTTTCTTGCGTAGAAATTCCTGTTGAAATGTACAGCGGGAAACAGGGAGCAGGATTAAAAACTCCTCGCGTTACAGCTCTGCAGAGTACCATTTACATTGGCACTTCATTTATGAAATAAACGGTCATTTGAACCTAACAATGATGTTTTTTTATTTCAAATGAATTAGCTAATGGGCCTCGCTGTGCACGAGGGCACGCCTTATTACCACGCGTTGCAGAATACCCTGATTCAGCTATAATGTGCGTAAAATTTAGAAAGAAAATCGCTTTAAACTGATGTGAATGATGGGACTAAGTTGCCTGCCAAGTGTAAAGAAAGAAAAGGGGGGGCCAATCGGCCCCCACGCAGGCATGGCGGGGCCCGGCCCCTCCCATACCCCTGTTCCTTTGTGGTGGCTTGCCCCCCGCCCTCGCCCCGGAAGTAGTTGTGCACTTCCGGGGCGAGGGGGCGGGGCCGCGACGGCGAAAGGGTTAAGAGCCGGGGGAGCGCGGGAAGCGGCCTCTTTGTGCCCGCGCTCCCAGGCTCGCTCCTCGCCCCACCGTGGGGCTGTGTAATTTTCTTTTTCCATTTTTCTTTCAGGATGCTGATTGCTCGGAGAGCTGTGGATCGGTAAAAATCGGTACGATGGTGGAATGGCCCGAAGCTGCGGGCGAGTCTCGAATTTCAAGCCTCCGGTACGAGATGAAGGAGCAGCGTAGTCGTTGGGGAGCCGTACGCGAAGATAGAACAATTTGGGCATCTTAAAGTTAAGTTGCTTAATATGGGCTATCGGGTTATTGTTACAATGCTTGTGCCCTGGTCGTGCAGAGATGCTTGGTGTTAATTGGACTGAGATGTTCGTGTGCGTCTTTCAAGCAGCAGACCGGTTGTGTTGTACATTAGTTACGTGCACTGTTAGGTAATGACTTACTTATTTTAAACGATAATGCTCATGATATAGGCAGCATCTTTACGTTTCGCTGCCCCGATTGTCCTAGCTCACTTACGGGAAAGGGCTGGCAGTGGGTGCAGGGTTTGTTAGTGAGTCGGCCGTCATTTAAATGTTCATCCGTAAACATTAGCTGAACGTTGCCTAGCAAAGCGAGCACCTGGAAAATATCTAATTGCAGCGTTGTCAATGGGATGCAAAAGAGCCTGGAAAGATAATTTTCTTGATTTAAAGATCGAGCAGTCTTCTCTGCTTCTCTGGCACCATGTCATCCAAATGGTACTGGTGTGGTATGTAAGTGGTATAATGATCAGAAAGAGAATTTAGCGTGCATGGCAACTCGTGCACAAGTCCACATTCTGGGGGATCGTTTATTTATAATTTTTCATGCTTCAGAGACGTGTCGAGAGTTTACACACAAATGACAATATATCTGGGATGGCGAGGTGTGTGAATGTTCAATTATGCTAAAGTGCTTTATAATATTCATGGAGGGACTGCAGCACGTGGGTAATACGGCAGTTTACAGCATATACAGCACGATGTGAGGAGAATAATGGGGTTTTTAAACAAGCATTGGCATAGCCAATAGGTCTTGCTTGTGGGACCTTATAAGTATTTTGTTTTGCAGCACAATATCCTTGTAACTAAATACTTATAAGGTCCTACAAGCGAGACCTATTGGCTATGCCAATGCTTGGTTTTGTTAGTGGTTAAACTGAGAGAAGTGCACTTTTTCGAGGCAAGGCGAAGCTGAGACGAGGAAGTGCTGTCTGGGCGGCTCAAGTTTTGTCAACAGAAATGTTTGAGACAAAATCATGTGCCATCAATGCCCTTTTTAAATCCATGACCATTGAATAAAATGCACTGACGGATTTACTGAATAATGTACTTGCATAATATTACAAACTGTTTATAGTGGGAGCGGTGGAACTTTGGTTCTTTCTAAAGGCACTCGGCATAACTTCTACCTCAGTCAAGAGGCAATAAGTAATGTCAGGATAAACCTGCACTTCTTTATCTGCGCACCGTTAAATTATGCAAATGAGAATGTAAAGAGTGCGTTGATAACCTGGGGAAATATAGGAGTCGATGTGATCAATGTGCTTTTAGTTGTACTAAATGTCATGTTAGTTAGTGTGTCGTGCCGGCAGAAAACAGACATGCGATGTTTGCAAACAGCAAATGGTGGGGGCCTGAAGGAGGAGGGGGTGCGAGGGATGGGGGAAGCTGGCTGGGGAGAGGATGCAGAGCGCACGCTGGGCGAAGCCCTTTGATGTGCTGTGAGCGGCCGGGAATGAATGATTAGGGGAGGAGAAGCGGGAAAGTGAAAGTACGGCCGGCCTGCGGCCGGCCATGAATAATTAGGGGAGGAGAAGCCCTGGCCGTGAATGCGCGTGCATGTTGCTCACGTGGTTCACATGAACGGCAAGAAAACGCCATGAAAACGCCAGCAAAAAGCTGGTGGTTTCATGATGGTTTCGCCGCTTGAATTCTCGCTCCGCTCGAAGGCGCATGCGCGCATCGATAGGTCGCGAGACCTAAAAACAGGCTTGTGAGATCGGGGAGCTACTATTGGCATACAGGAGATCAGATTGGGCTGCTTATGCTGCCATCTAGTGGTCATGTACGAATGCTTGCTTGCTGCTGTTAGAAACACTGACAGCAGCAAGTCCCTGGGTCTGTTATCTAGATGGGACGGGCCCGGAGCTCAGGATGGCTCTGGTATTGACGTTTCAGTTATTGCTCATTCCTATGGTGGGTGCGTCACATGGTTATCTCATGAACATCCAACTCTTCTCTTCTGAACTTTATGCATTACTGAATGAAACGAGACTTAGGTGGCATTGACTTCCAGGGCTTTGCCACTGGGACCAAGAGAGTGAATCCTCCAGTGGATTTCTTATGGAAACCTAAATTTGGAATCTGAAGTGCTACCTCTGAGCGAGGAGCCCTGTTTTTGTCTGAAATACTTACAGTTGGTTTATAGTGGTACTCCTTTTCATTAAGATGCTCTGTAGATGGTGCAAAATGCCTTAAACACTGATCTAGCCAGATCAGGTAGCCATCGGGGTGCCTGTGGAAGTGGCGTCATTTGTTCTTGGAGCAAAGTATGTGAGAATAGCGTGAGAAGGTTGCCTGGCATATGCTGTCCATTAGCTTGTAGGGAGGAAAAGCAGCTTGTTTTACCAGTCAAAATCTCACGAGTGAGGAAATGAAAGTTGAACCACACCAGGTGGATATAAATATAGGTATTTAGTCTAAACACATCCCTCTGGTCCCTTTAGGAGGCTATGAGGCAAAGAATTACAGTCAGTAAATTTATTTAACACGCAGTAACTTAGCCCAGTATACGTTGTGCCCTAGGGGCATACCGAACTATATATCAAGAAAGTGGTATACGGACCACGGCAGGCATGCTGACGAGGCTTGCAGCCTTTAGAACGGCGGAGGCCAGTTGGAGGCAAGATGGCGGCCTGAACGTTAGGCCGATTGCAGCACTCTACTGAGCTCCGATGGAGTGAATAACCGGACTGACTTTTTGAGCGGATTCTACTTTTGAAAAGTGAAATTTGCAAACTACGTCTTTGGCGCTGTGAAATGTAGAACACAGAAAGCTCATAAAATAAAATACGAAGAGTGACAGAGAGAAACCTTGATTGTTTGGCCCGGAGCCCGGAGCCTTCGGGGAGACACGCTGACATCCCGCGGCACCAGGGAAGCACTGAACGCGAGTGACTACGACTTCGCGGCTCTCCTCTGCAACTGACATCTCTTTCCCGACATGAGATACAGCAGCAGATCCCTTGGCTGAGACAATGCGATACTGCTATAATCTTTTAAAAATCCTTCGACGCTTGGATACACTCACGCTTTGGTGGAACCCGGCTTCCCTACACGGCGTTTCCAAGGAAACAGGATCAACACAATCAGCAGCGCTACCCGGGGCGTCTCAGTCACGAAAAATCACGCGGCAAAACGCTGGCTCTTCGGTTTGTGGGTTTGTTTGGCGAGCAGAGCAACTTCTGAGAAGGGAAGCGCCGAAGAGAGAAAATAGAACAGCAATGCCACCAAAGAGCGCCTCGGCTGCTGCTACTAGAGCCAGGATTGCGAAGGCAGCAAGGGTCGTTCGCAAGGAAGCAGAGAGACAACAACGTGAAGGTTTAATGGACGGTGAAGATCAACTACAACTGCGCCCCCCATTGGCACCTCAAGGCAGGAAGTCTTAGCATCTCGAAGAAGGTTAAGCAGTGCAGGGGGGAGGACTGTGCTTAGATTTACTGCTTAAAAAAACCCCAAATCAAATTAATCTACAGCCTGAGCCTGTATCTACCTCCATAATGAATGCTGAACAGAATAGCTTAACTGTGGAACAATTAAATAAAACTCTAGACTTAGAGGAGAGGGTGTTTGACCCCCTTATCGCCCCTGATAACTTAATGATTGCAGCTGAAGTTCCAAATGTGAGAACCTCCAATATTAATAGCACTACAACTGTCGAGGTCTTAAAAATTGGACTAACTGATGTGCCAACAGGGAGAGTGGGGAATGAGAAGATGCAATTCGAGGAGGGCCGGGCAATGTCTTTTTCGGGCCCTGGGGGCAATATATTGGGCGTACAAGACGATCAGACTAATCCTATATCAGAAGCAACGCCACCCACGATGGTCACCAATCAGAATGAGCTTAGAACACCTGCACCAACCCCAGGTTTAGTAGACTCAACAGCCTCGGAGGAGGCACCAGGGTCACCAGTAATTTCTAAACAAATTACAACAAGCGAGGGGGTTAATGACTCGCTACCAAGTATTGCCTTACTACAAACTGAACAAACTGGACAACAACCAGAGGGGGAAAAAGACCTCACTGAGTTCTACTCCTTTTCTGATGAAACCGGAGAGGTCGAAGTAGAAGTAGTAGGGGAGTGGTCTGAGAGTT
Source organism: Lissotriton helveticus (assembly GCF_964261635.1). Lineage (NCBI taxonomy): Eukaryota > Metazoa > Chordata > Amphibia > Caudata > Salamandridae > Lissotriton > Lissotriton helveticus. The sequence continues at coordinate 1,259,709,833 of NC_136057.1, read as the reverse complement.
TCGAATCTATGGAGTGTGAGGATGAGGATGAGGAATCAGAAACACATATATATTCTTCAGAAGACAGTTATGGTGAGGGGAGACAGAAGCCTAATACTGTAAAGACTAAGCCTAAAAGTAGTGCTAAAACCACACAGAAGAAAATTGCTAAAGATCATCTTGAATATAATCAAGGCACTACCTCAGACATACCTGATAACTCAGAGCTAACCCCCACCGCAGTGGAAACTATTCTACAAGCTATAGCAGCCCATAGGGAAGAGACGGCCCAGGATAGCAGAAGATCTCGCGCAGCTATGCGTAAAATGCAGGGGGTTGTCAAAAAACTATCTAAGACATGTACACATATTGGTGAACGAGTAAATGAAATGGAACTAAGGGTGATGGCAGCAGAGAAAGACTCTTCCGAAAATCATGAGAAAATTAAGCTTCAGGAAACAGAATTGACGGATATCAAATGGAAGCTTGAAAATTTTGAAAATAGGCAGCGTCGTAATAATCTTCGCATCCTGGGGGTACCAGAGAAAGCTGAGGGGGAGAATATGCGAGCTTTCATTATTAAACTTTTCAGTGAGGCTATGCCTGAAATACAGAACTGGAACTGGGAAGTTGAAATCCAACGGGCTCATCGAGTCCCCTTTAATCCACCACCGAAACCAGGGATATATCCACGTGCTATCTTAGTATATTTTGGTAATTTTCTACTTAGACAAGCGGTGGCAGAGAAAGCGAGACCAGATCGCAAAATAACTTGCAATGGATTTTCTTTCTTCTCAAGACCTGACTTTTGTCATGCAACCGTTGAAAGACGCTGGAGGTTGCGAATGATGATCAAATCTTTTCAAGAGAAGGGTGCTTTGGCATTTTTGAATAACCCTGCTAGCATTAATATTGTCCATCGAGGTCATACAAAGTTTTTTCAGTCAGAGATAAAAGCAAAAGCATATCTGGATGAAATATCTTAGATAGAATCTCCTTCATTTGGGACATAAGTTTTGATGATGACCACAATAATAACTTACATTCTACAAGAACTATGAGGGCGCAGCTGAGGGATAGGATCAGATATGTTTTTATTTCCTACCATTTCTCTTGATGCTTTAAGAATGTGCTTTGTTCGATTTAACTGAAGACTGATTAGTGTGCCTAGGCATAGATTAGAGATGTACTACGATAGGATGAATATAGTTATGATATATGTCATGATATGATATGATATGTGATGTAGAATCCTTTCTTTTTCTTTCTTTTTCTTTTTCTTTTTCTGTGATTCTCTTTCTTTATTTATGGTAAGGTAGCTCAGTAGAAGTGCAGCAACCTCATCACACAGACTCTGGCTGAGTCTGAATGCCTCTGCAAGGGGGGGGAAAGGGAGAAGGGGTGGGAAAGTGGGTGGGTCAGAGGGAGGGACAACGAAGAGGGAGGGGGGGCAGGAAGAAGGGGGGGAAGCAGAAAATGGAAAAAAAAACAGGTGTAATAACAGGAACAAAATCAATTGTGGAAAAGATACAGCAGTACATGCATATGGAGCACTATTCGAGCAAAATTAATAGTCAAAACCACTACATTAACAATGGGTAAGCTTAGTATACAAACTTGGAATATAGGAGGTCTATTGGCTAGAGATAAACGGTCACGACTGGAGGAACTACTTAAACTATATTCTGTAGACATTCTGTGCCTGCAAGAGACTCATATCCCCTGGAGTAAAAGAGTGCTACTAAGATTTAAAGGGTATAATCTAATAGTGACTTCTTCTCAAACAACAAATATTAGGGGGGTTGCAATATTGGTTAAGAATTGTCATGGGCAAGGAACACGTTTTTCATCTGATGCACATGGAAGGTGGGCAATCGCCAAACTGGCAAATGGAATTACGATATGCACTGTTTACGGATCAAATCAGGACGACCCCATAATTTTTGAAACTTTGGAAACAGAACTAGCCATGTGGCAAGGTCCGCTAATTTTTTGTGGCGATTTTAACATCTCCTTAATGCCACCCTTGTTACCATATACAACTAAACCTAAGTATATAGACCGGAAACCGAAGGTTTATCGCGCTATTAATAGCTTAATAAGCAGCTTTGGGCTAACCGATATTTGGGTGAAGAACAATCCAAAAGACCCTGGCTATACATACTACTCGCATCCCCACCAAAAATATGTACGAATAGATTACATCTTTATTTCTAAAGATTTAACATCTTCTTCGTGTATAAACAAACTCCCAAAAACAATATCAGATCATAATTCCTTAATACTGCTAATTGATTATGATACTAATTGTATTAAAAAAAAAACATGGTCCTTTGATAGGAAACTACTATGCAACAAAGAATACATTGATCATATCAAGGTTTGGACTGAGGAGTTCTTCATATGAATCGATTCAGTGCATCAAGAAACATTGTTTGGGATACTTATAAAGCTGCTTTAAGGGGGGAAACTATTAGTTATCAATCTAAAATTAGGAATAGGGAAAAAAAAGAATATGAAACAAAAATAGCAGCGTTAGCTAAAGCTGAGGAAGAACATATCCTCAAAATTAGGCAAAGACAAGATACTAGCCATGTGATGATGCAGGTAGCAATGCTGAAATCAGAGTTGAATTCCAAACTCAGCCAGAAAGCTGCCCAGACATATCAGTCACATAGAAAACAAGTATATGAAAGTGGAGAGAAAGTGGGCAGACAACTGGCACTTAATACACGGCAAAAAACTGCAAGGAGAGATATCGTTAATATAGTAGAAAACGGGCAGACCTTTACTCAAGCGACCGAAATTAATTCTCAGTTTCAGAGGTATTATCAGAAGTTGTATACTGAGGATACTATAAGTTCTGAGGAGGATACAAAAATCTACTTAAATAACTTTCTTAGTAATCCCGAGGCCACGAAATTATTAGATGACGATACAAAGGAGGATCTTGAAAAAGAAATCACACTCACGGAAGTCAGCGCCGCATTATCATTACTGGCATCTGGCAAAGCAGCAGGTCCCGATAAGATACCGATTGACTTATTTAAGCTACTTAGTCATCAATTAACACCTATTTTACATGATTTGTTTCTTGGGATACAATTTAATGGTATACCTCCAATGTCTTGGGAGGAAGCTAATATAATCGTCTTTCCTAAAAAGGGAAAATCTCCTGAACAGCTTACCTCGTATCGTCCCATATCTCTTATCAATTCGGACTCTAAATTATATGCAAAAATCTTAGCGCTCAGACTCAGTGGGGTCGTTGAACAGCTCGCTTCCCCTTGGCAGCATGGCTTCATTCCTGGGAAGGGAACTACAGATCACATCCGCAGGGCAATTGCCTTATTCGATGCCATGACTGCCAGGGGGGAACGAATGTCGATGATCCTACTTGATGCTGAGAAGGCTTTTGATCGTGTTACCTGGAATTTTCTCTGGGAAGTTATGACGCGGAATAATTTTGGCCCCAAATTTATTAATTCAATTAAATCAATGTATCACCGTCCCAAAGCAAAAGTCTTGGCGGCCGGACTTTTTTCTGGCTATATCAACATAACAAGAGGTACTAGACAAGGCTGCCCATGCTCGCCCTTACTATTTGCATTATACATTAATCCTCTCATTCTGAAACTACTAGAAAGCACTAATATTAAACCTGTTGTTAGCCATCACTTCGAAACAAAAATGCTGGCTTACGCTGATGACATCGCGATTATCACATCTGAACCGACAGAAGCTATCTGTGAAATAGAGGAAATTACTTCTGAATTTGGGCCTTATTCCGGATATTCTCTCAATAAGGGAAAGACGATTATTATAAGCACAGCTAACACAGTTTGCATGGACCCACGAAGAACTGAAAAAGCCACATATCTGGGCATTGAAATTTGTGCAAATACTAAGCTAATCCCAAAAATCAACTTTGACCCATTATTAAAAAAAATTAAGAAGGATTTTGAAAGGGTCAATAGCCTTCATCTTTTCATTATAGGGAGAGTCAACTATGTTAAAATGAATACGCTACCTAGATGCCTCTACCTGCTTCGAGCAATACCATTAGCTATTAAACAAGAAATATTAATGCTGATCAACTCACTTATATCTAAGTTTGTGTGGCAGAATGGAAAGATTAGAAGATCTCTGGAGTTATTATCTCTTCCTGTTGATAAAGGTGGTCTTACCATACCCAACATGATATTATATTACTGGGCAGCACAGATAAAACAACTTACGCCTATGATTAAAGGATATAATGTAGAGAATGTAGAGGACTCTGCTGAAATGCCCTCAATATATGAACTTTTGGTAGGTCAGGAGGCAAAAGGTTTACTACTGCGAAAGACCGAGACAAGAAATTATAAAGATTTTAAAGGAGAAATTATGATGAATGCTTGGAAAACTTGGAATAAAATTGCTAAATATACCCAAATTGAGAAAATTTATCGATATACACCACTTTTGCACTCTAATGCTATTCAGGGACAGGATTTAGCTGGCTTTTTAAAACAATGGGCAAAACTAGGAATTAGGACAATAGGTGACTGTCTAATAAATGACTATGATACAACCTTCCTAGCTTTAAAAGCCAAATACAATTTACCTAACGGAGATTTTCTGAAGTTTGCACAGATATTTGCTACACTAAAAGCCAAAGAATCACTAATTTGCTTATATAAACTTGAAATTATGGATGCAATATCTAGATCAAACACTAGAATTGGAACTTTATATTATATTCTTTTAAGTATGAAGAATGATGATCTTGATAAAACAGAAAGAAAGTGGGCACTAAAATTGAATAATCCGAATGTAGATATCGACAAAGTATTAAACATGAGTCAAAAGCTACTGATGGCGAGCAATCTTAAAGCACAACTTTATAAGACTGTTTATGACCTATATTTTACCCCTGCTAAATTATTTGCATGGGGTAAACGCGAGAATGACTTATGTCCTAGGTGCACTCAAGGGCCGGCAACTCTCACCCACATGTTTTACACTTGTCCTGATCTGACCTTAGTTAAAAACATGATAAACTCCTTTTGGGAAGAAATTTTTAGGCACAAAATACCAGAATCGGAAACTTTATTTTTACTTGGCCATGACCATACTTTAAATTTGAAGAAAACTGAAGAAAGATTAGTTTTTATTGGCATGGCTGTATTTAGGATACTTCTATCCGCAAGATGGAAAGACGTAGATCCTCCAAGCTTCCAGATGTGACTAGCACGCTTTTTGGCAGTTTATAGATATGAAATTGCAATATTTGAAACAAGAGGGATACAATCTAAGCTACGTGGAGATACACTTTGGCGACCAATAACTGATTGGAAAAATTGTATTATCCCCAGTGGTATTGGTTGATTGTTGGAAATACCTACAAACGATTTTTTGGGTTTATTTGCATTGCGTTACAGCCTTATTTTTTGATGTTATCTTCTTTGTTTCCTGGAATCATTCTTTGAATCTGAAAAACCTGTGATTTATTAGTACTGCTGTATTATCTGATTTGTTTTATATTTTGTAACATTACTGTATTATTGTAAATGCATCCTGTTTTCTTACGCCTGGTATAAAAAAAAACATTTCAAAAAAAATAGAACGGCGGGGGCCAACAGGAAGCACTCAAGGTAGTGACACATGGGGACTCACGCGAAGGAAAAGCCTTTATCTCACAGGTCATCTCATGTGAGTACTAAGATCAATGACATCAACCGATCTGATAGTTTCAGCAAGAGTGGAACTTCCCCACGCTAACGACCGATTACTTGTGGTCCTGATAATCCTACACACCCTGGCCCCGGATGTCACACCTTAAAAGGTGTCCAAGAGCCTAGTTGCGGCATCACATAGTTCTGGGGATGCTTGTGATCATGTCCGGTTGACTGGGATGGTATTTACCAGAAGCCAAAGTGGCGAGCTAAAAAGGCTCTTGTGCCATCTTACAGCCTGGCATAGTTAGGGCTGTGCTAATACTTTTGGGTAAAGACTTTGATGCTGCACTGTTAAACAGACTGTCCTTTTTTCACACATAGATCCTATGCATAAAGACGTGGGTAGAATACCAGGATTAAGAGGCGATGTCCTCGCCTGCAGCACAATTCTTGTAGTAACAATGAATGTGAAAATAGGAGGACAATTTTACAGCCTAGCATGGTTGGGCGGTGCTGATCCTATGCTTAACGACTTAGATGCTGCACTGGCAAACAGACTGTCCCTTTCAAACTTAGATCCTATGGCCTAAAAACGTGCGTAGAAAACCAGGAATAGGAGGTGATGTCCTGGTCTGCAGCAGAATTTTTAGTAGCCATGAATGTGCCGTGGCACCGCACTTCACACTGTGTATCGTCTTTAAGGAGTCATGAGGGCGCGATTGTATCACGGTGGACCCCCATGCACTGGGGCACTGTACTGCACACTGGATATTATTCTCTACTGAAGGTCATTCTACAGGGCACTCTCCATAACACTAATCCAATCACACTACATGGGACACAAACTGAGGCTATGCTTAACACTTACAGTCGGAAGTGTTAATGAGTATGCATTTGGCGCTAATCTTATCTAAAACTTAGCAAGTGATGGCAATGTAAGACTAGCACGTGTACAGCAGTTATCGCCAGAAACACTAATGGTTTGTGTTTATCTTTTCCATTTATGTATGGCCGGGTCCATGGTGGATATCTGGAGTGCTCCACATCACAACAGCTGCAACAGGTGGACAGCCCAAGGGATGCTTACGTCAGGTAGAGGATGGCAAGCAACAACGCAAGTGTGATGGGCGAGCGATCAAAGACGCAGGAGGTGCCAGCACAGGGTTGATTGTTTTTTGGTGTGTAAACCCTAGATTGGGCTGGCCGCATAAAATGGCAGTATTTTCCTTAAACAGGAAATTGTATTTCTACAGTAACGGCGCCTGCGCTCGCAGGGCCACCAGTGTCAGCATGGTATATTTCTAGGTTACCAATTGGTAGGGCCAACGATAGGGATGGGGCAGTGCACAAGGGTGTGCATTGCTAGCCTTGGCAACCCCAGGAATAAATAGGCCTATGCAACGCCTCATCCCCCCTGGTCGGGAAGTGGGGACTTCCATAGTAAGGTAGTAGACATACACTCAACATTTCCCAGAGCGTAGCGGCCAGGTGTGGGGTGGTTAGCAGACTTCGCGATACGCCAGTGGGAGGTGTACGCTGCTAGTACCAGGATACCCCCGGTCACAGCCACTAGAGGGACACCAAAGATGGGGTCTGTCCGTCCAGAGCGGGGAAGGAGAGGTACCCGATAGGCACGCTCCCCACCCTCAGTCATTATCTGACATGCCGGTAACAACGATGGGGGTTTTTAATTGGGCTAAGGGGGTTCTGGTGGAAGGGATAATCGCACTAGCAAGCTAGTTAGCAAAATATAAAACACAGACTGCACCATAGGGGGGCTCAGTTGTTTCCCAGGCTGCAGGAAAAGGGGGGGCGGACTTGGTGAGTGCGCAGAGTCACTCGGTGAAGAATCACTGGGTAAAGAGGATGAACACTTGGATTGAGAAATTATTTCAGACACCTCAATTGCAGTATATCCCACAGGGGTGCATCTGAGAGGGTCAATGTAGACTAGCAGTCGGCTGATAAAGGAGAGTTGGCAATTGTTGAGGGGGTGGTCTCTACGCACAGGGTAGGGGTCCATTTGACGGAGTCAGGGAATGCCCTATGGATAGGGAACAAACTAGCAGGGGTAGAGGGTTTTTGATTAGGAAGGTATGACCTTTCAGTGTAGGCGGTTGGGGGGGGCCAGATAGTCGGTCAACTATGCTGGCCTGTGGCGGTAAGGTCATAATCGGTGAGCAGCATTTTAAGGTCCTTAGGGGGGGGCGGGCCCATTCACGAAAGGGGCCGCCTGTCGGGAGGGGCCATTGGTCTCTCCCAGAACTTCAGGGGCAGGATATGATATCCATTACTTAGAAGGGTGCGGGGGAGGGAGTCTACGCTCTCCTCAGGCTGGTAGCCACCCCTCACAGACACTATGACGTCATCAAGGTGCGCGAGTGTACGGGCCCTCCTGTTATGGTTAAATGGAGTTCAGGGAGCGCACGTGGGTGAAACGTGCCCTGGGTTGCGCATGCGCATCTCGAACGTGAGAGCGTAGCTGTAAAAGGATCTGACACCGGTTAGCGACCTTGCCGTACGACTTAATTATTAGAATGCATTTTAATTTTCAGGATGTTAGATTCGGTTAGGAAACACGCTGTACTAGATATTTGTTAAGGTTAGCCCATCATACCATGTCAAAATGGATGTTAATCTAATGTTCTGAAATGTGCATTTAATAATTGTCTAAATGTTTATTTTATTAAAATTTTAATTTTGTTTTCATATTTTAATAAATACGGCCAGGGGGGGCCCTGACCCCCTGACTTCCAAAGACCCATGTGTTGAATGGTTGAATTAAGTAATGCCGTCAGTGTGTTAAGGAGGGGGGTGGCCGGTAGTCCCAGACCATGAGAAAAGGGGGGGCCAATCGGCCCCCACGCAGGCATGGCGGGGCCCGGCCCCTCCCATACCCCTGTTCCATCGTGGTGGCTTGCCCCCCGCCCTCGCCCCGGAAGTAGTTGTGCACTTCCGGGGCGAGGGGGCGGGGCCGCGACGGCGAAAGGGTTAAGAGCCGGGGGAGCGCGGGAAGCGGCCTCTTTGTGCCCGCGCTCCCAGGCTCGCTCCTCGCCTCACCGTGGGGCTGTGTAATTTTCCCCACCCTCCATCCCCTTGATTAGCGGAACTTGGGTACAGTCAATGGTAGGTATACTGTCTAGCGATGTGCAGGATCATAGGAATAACATGCTTGCTTCATTAGGCCTTTTTTCCCGTTTACAGGTGGAATGTACATATGGAGATGTTTTTGTGCTTTGCTGTGGTTTTTAACTAATTTCCTCTTTAGGCCTTTTTTCCCGTTTACAGGAAAATGTACATATGTATATGTTTTGTGCTTTGCTGTGTGTTAACTAATTTTCTCCTTAGGCCTTTTTCTCCCTCTTAGTATAGCAATGTCGTATTTATTATGTGGGTCTGGCGGTAAGGTCATAATCGGTGAGCATCATTTTAAGGTCCTTAGGGGGGGGCGGGCCCATTCACGAAAGGGGCCGCCCGTCGGGAGGGGCCATTGGTCTCTCCCAGAACTTCAGGGGCAGGATATGATATCCATTACTTAGAAGGGTGCGGGGGAGGGAGTCTACGCTCTCCTCAGGCTGGTAGCCACCCCTCACAGACACTATGACGTCATCAAGGTGCGCGAGTGTACGGGCCCTCCTGTTATGGTTAAATGGAGTTCAGGGAGCGCACGTGGGTGAAACGTGCCCTGGGTTGCGCATGCGCATCTCGAACGTGAGAGCGTAGCTGTAAAAGAATCTGACACCGGTTAGCGACCTTGCCGTACGACTTAATTATTAGAATGCATTTTAATTTTCAGGATGTTAGATTCGGTTAGGAAACACGCTGTACTAGATATTTGTTAAGGTTAGCCCATCATACCATGTCAAAATGGATGTTAATCTAATGTTCTGAAATGTGCATTTAATAATTGTCTAAATGTTTATTTTATTAAAATTTTAATTTTGTTTTCATATTTTAATAAATACGGCCAGGGGGGGCCCTGACCCCCTGACTTCCAAAGACCCATGTGTTGAATGGTTGAATTAAGTAATGCCGTCAGTGTGTTAAGGAGGGGGGTGGCCGGTAGTCCCAGACCATGTTGTCCAGGTGCAGACCAGGATCGGGCAGAGGGGCAGGTTAGGGGCACATTGTGATTAAGATATTCATTTATATAAACGCTATACTGGATTGGCCTCAAGCGGGCAGGTCACTGTCCCTTGTATGTGTACCTTCGAGCCACGCCGTTAGGTGGCGCAAGGCGTCATCAGGCGGAACTGGGGGCTCATTACACTTAGAAGACCCAGAAGGCGCTGCAGGCCGCCCTGTGGGCTAGGTGTGTGCCGGATAATTGTGCCAAACGCTGGCTGTTGGAACTGAACATCAACAACGGCGTGACAAGTTTATTACCGTGAAGAGAAAAAGAACGGCCCACCAGCTGGCACAAAACGAGCAGCACTGGCAAAGCGGTGGAGGCTGTCCCCTGTCAGATATGACATTTGGCAGGAAAGAGTACGTGTCTTCACATATACTATTCTCAGGGGAAGAGAGGAACGGAAAAGAACCTGTGAATTACAATGGGTTTAAGGCTGCTGAAGAAAGACGGAATACTATAGCAAAATGCGTTAATTGACTCCATCGACGTGTAGTTTTAATAAATTAATATAAAAAAACGATCTTATGTTTACACACGTTTCTAAGAAGTAAAATGTGAGTGCAGGAGCATTTCGTCACCACTTATATTTGTCAATTGCAAACGTTACTATTTGAGCTTGCAACTCGGAGTTGCGTCCAAGGAAGTTGGAGGCGATGCCATTTGTGTATCAATAGCCCTTTTTATTATCCTGAATGTCATGTGGCCATTCATTTAAAAAGACCGCTGCGTTATTTATCGTAGTGTGCTTCACCCACAACTCTTTTTTATCACATCAGTATTGCTGGTGCCATTAGTAGAAGTTGGGTCTTCAGTTTTTTAGGTCTCGACCTGTTTTCATGTTTTACCCACACTGCCCAAAACCAGTGTCCTTCACTGCCCCGTGCCTGCTCCTCTCAAAGCTCTGTGCTTGTGTCCCTCAATGTCCAATGCCTGTCCCTCACCCAACCTCTCACCCACCCTCACACCCTTACACAACCTCACCCATACAACTCTCTCACCCTAACGCCCCCTCACCCTCACACCCCCTCACCCTCACCCACCCTCACACCCCCTCACCCTCACACCCCCTAACCCTCCCTCACACCCTCGCAACCCTCTCACCCTCCCTCACTCACCCTCACACCCCCTCACCATCACACCCCCTCACACACCCTCACACACCCTCACACACCCTCTCACACCCTCACCCTCATACCCCCTCACCCTCACACCCCCTCACACGCTCTCACCCTCACTCACCCTCACACACCCTCACCCTCACAACCCTCACACACCCTCACCCTCACAACCCTCTCACCCTCACCCACCCTCACCCTCACTCACCCTTACTCACCCTCACACACCCTCACCCCCCTCACCCTCACACACCCTCTCACCCTCACCCACCCTCACAACCCTCACCCACCCTCACACCCCCTCACACACCCTCACCCATACAACCCTCTCACCCTAACACCCCCTCACTCACCCTCACACCCCCTCACCCTCACAACCCTCTCACACTCACACACCCTCACTCACCCTCACACCCCCTCACCATCACACCCCCTCACCATCACACCCCCTCACCATCACACCCCCTCACCAACACACACCCTCACCCCCCTCACCCTCACACCCCCTCACCCTCACACCCCCTCACCCCCACCCTCACACCCCCTCACCCTCACGCCCCCTAACCATCCCTCACACCCTCGCTCACCCTCACACACCCTCACAACCCTCTCACCCTCCCTCACTCACCCTCACACCCCCTCACCATCAGACCCCCTCACACACCCTCACCCTCACACACCCTCACCCGCACACACCCTCACCCTCACAACCCTCACACACCCTCACCCTCACAACCCTCACACACCCTCACCCTCATAACCCTCTCACACTCACACACCCTCACTCACCCTCACACCCCCTCACCATCACACCCCCTCACCATCACACCCCCTCACCAACACACCCCCTCACCCTCACACACCCTCACTCACCCTCACACCCCCTCACCCTCACAACCCTCTCACCCTCACTCACCCTCACACCCCCTCACAACCCTCTCACCCTCACAACCCTCTCACCCTCACAACCCTCTCACCCTCACAACCCTCACCCTCACACCCCCTCACCCTTACACAGCCTCTCACCCCCTCACCCTCCCTCACTCACCCTCACACACCCTCACAACCCTCTCACCCTCACACACCCTCACCCTCCCTCACTCACCCTCACAACCCTCTCACCCTCACACCCACTCACCCTCCCTCACACACCCTCACACACCCTCAACCTCACAACCATCTCACCCTCACACACCCTCACTCACCCTCACCAGCATAACAAAACATAGCATAGCATAAAAAAACAGAATAGCATAGCATAACAAAAAAGCATAGGATAGCATAGCATAACAAAACAAAGCAACGATAGAAAAACATAGCATAGCAAAACACAACAACACATAGCATAACAAAACATAACATAGCTTAACAAAACAAAACAAAAAATAGCATAGCAAAACATATAATAGCATAGCAAAACATAGCATAGCATACCAAACACAAAAAAGCACAGCATAGCATAAAAAATAGCAATGCAAAACAAAGCATAGCATAGCATAATAAAACACAAAAAAACATGGCATATCATATCATAACAAAACATAGCATAGCATAACAAAACACAGCATTGCATATCATAACAAATCAAAGAATAGGATAGCAAAACAAAACACAGCATAGCATACAGCATCACTCAGCACCACCACAGCATCACTCAGGGGCACCACAACGTCACTATGCAATACCACAGCATCACTGAACGCCACAGCATCATTCGTTCGCCATCACAACATCTCTCAGCGCCACCACATCATCAATCTGTGCAACCATTCAACAACAACTGGTTCAAATATGTTCTCTCAATGTTTCAAGCTTTATTACAAATGTAACAAAAAGATGTTCATATTTCACTTCTGTTCTTGGATTTTCGTCCCAGTAAAATACACTGAACATAATCTTCACAAAAGTTATTTACAAAAGTTTAAGCTATTTCCATTATAAATTACAATAACTTTTATGTAAGTATTCATTATTAAAAAAAATTAAAAGCCATTGTTATTTGTAATATCAATACATGTAAGTCACGTAAATACAACACATATTGCATTACAAAAGCTATAGGTGTCACATTTGCGAAAGTTATAACTATTGGCATTGTAAATAACAGAGCTATTAATTTTGCTATTTTCAAAAACAAAACATAAATAAAAAATGTGTCATTTACAATACCAATAGCTCAAACTTTCCTAATGCGAGACCTATTGCATTGCAATTGCTTGTTTTTTTAAAGTAAATGAGTCTCTGCGTACACTGCGGTTTGGAAAAGGCCCTGTAGAGTACTCGCATGTTCAGTGGTTGTGGCTCTGGCATCAGTTTGTTTGCTCGTTCGCCAGTTCTCAGAATTCACAGAAGGTAGTTTGTGTGATAACAGGAAAAAAAAATAATTGGCAAAGCAATAGGTCTTAATTACAAGAGCTATTGGGTTTGTCAATGCCTTTTAGCTGTTATACAGTAGTGCAGCTGCTAGCACGCCTTAGGTAGAAACAAAAGCGCTATGACGCGGACAGCGCTGCGTTTTTTTCTGCAGAGACGGAAAGGTGGGACGGGTTAAGCAATAATACAGGAAGACAGGAGGGGACAAATAACAACACAATGCGGGGAGGGTGAGTCATAGGGGGCAAGCAACAATGTGAGATGGGGCGAGAGGGGGCAAGAAAGAACACAGGGATGGACAGGAGGGAAGGGGCAAGGAACAACACAGAGAAGGAGGGGAGGGTGGGAGGGAACGAGCAAAGAAATGAAAATGGATGGGGGGTAGATGCAAATGTGTGAGATGGCCTGAAAACTCATGCACTCTTATGGAGTGCTTCGAGTAAAAGGAAAAAGTAGCCCTAAAAATGTTAGCAGTGAAAGGACACAAGTACTTGGGCCATGCTCCAAGGGAGGGACAAATACACAAAGAGCAAGTGAAGCTGGCACTTTCTGACGATGAAGTCAACCAATGGGAAGCAATGGACAGGCTCTAATTCACTGTCAGCTAACAGAATGTTTCACAAGTGACAGCATAGGCACAATCTCAGGCTAGACTTAATAATGAGGTTCTATTTATGCAACATTATCCCGACATCCTCCAGCATGGCATAGCTTAAATTAAAACAGTTTTCAAAGCTTTTGTCAGTAATTTATGGAAATCTCATGGTTTATATCTGCAAATCTGCTGCCACAGGTAGCAAGGTAGAAGCCTGTCACATCAGTGGCGTAACATAAGACCCCACAGCTCCCACGTGCGGGTGGGCCCCACGTTCCAGGGAGGCCCACTCAGCAAAAGTGTTCGGTGATGTTGAGGGGTGGGCCTCCGTGTACTTTGCAGGGGGGGCCCTCAAGTTATGTTACGCCACTGTGTTACATACTTGCATTTTCATAGAATGTATGCTTTATCAAGGTTTAGATTTCAAGATCTTTGGTTCTCAATTTTTGTTTCCATTTGATATATGCTTTACTCAATCACTTTCCAGTATTTTCACATTTTTTTCATTCCTGTGTATCGCCTTTGCAACTGAGTACCCTCTCTGCCAAACTCGAAAGCGAGCCCTTAATTGGTAAGCATTTTCAGGGAGCAGGAATTACCATCCAACACGTGTTGAATCCTTTAAACATGTCGGCTTGTGGTTGCTGACCAAAGTTTGCTGGTGAATTCATTAATGAATGCCCACAAGATCTCCCTTGCAAGTAGATTTGTCCAAAGGAAATATAGACACCATGCTAACAGAATGAGCTAATGCTTTCTAAATCTCAATCCCACTATTCCATATGCTGTTTCTTATGAATGCAATTTTGTACTCACAAATAAATGTATTTGCGCACCTAACATGAACTTGTATATATAAATAACTTTGAGAATCAGACAAAGTAGATTCGGTGTCTTTGTTATTGACCGTGCAAAGCACTACTATTGCCTGTTCATCCTCAAAATAAATCCAGATGAATTCTGGGAGTGTGATGCCAGCACTTAAATAAAGATGAGGTAACATCTAGGGCAAGCTAAGTGGTGGTAGTTTTTGGTACCTGAGCAGACAAAGCCATTGAGGAACCCAATCACACTTCGAACATCAAGATTTGATCAAAAAGAGCTATCACACGAGCAAGGGGAGCCCTTTTTGTTGACTAAAGTATATACAATAGGTCTCAAATGCTCGACCTAAAAATAAGTGCTGGGGCTCTCGCCAGAGGCAGCTTGCATCAGCCCATTTCTCCTGTTAGCGCCGCCTAAAATAGAACCAACTACTAACCATGAAAGTGGGGAGAGGTTGTTACATAATGGCCAGAGCTGCTGACTTCGGAGCTGGGGTACCAGGTTCGAGTCTCGGTGTTGGCTGTGATTCTGGGCAAATCACTTAATCTTGTTGTGCTGACCATAAATGAATGTTTCCTTAACTGGTGCTGGTGTTGACAATTAAGTGCCCGTGCTGGGCACCCAAAACCACCAGCTCAATTTAAGCACTGGCTCCATTACTAATCTTTAAAGGTCAATGGCTGACAGATTTGCTTCAGCCTATTACAACCCAAGGTGTCAGTTCAGAAACTGCTCAAGTACGAGACATAGACAAAGTGCACACTACAATTTAAAGGCACATTATAATTAAAATGCTTGCTGAGCTATGCCTTTAGTGGTTAGTTTGAAGAGATTTGGCCATTTTCTTCTGCTCTTCTGCTGTCTGATCCAGCTAGAATCTACGGATTTGAACTGTTTAAGTTTACTGTAAAGGCTAGACCGTCTTGCATATGTTAATTACATGAATCTTCATAAAAATGGGTGCTACTTCTGCGTTTTCAGTCTGATGTTATCCCATCTCTTGCATAAGCTTCTTTCTTCTTGGTCCCATCAAATCATTCACCTCTTTTCCTACTTTGAGCTAAATAATCCTGTGAGGAGCCATATGAAAGCAATAAGAAGCAGCAGTTTTACTAATTATAACGAATACATTCTTGTTTAGTTTTATATTTACAATTTTTAGCGGGCCACTCTTTCATTCAAGCAGTTTTAATCCGCCCCATTCTCAAGCAGTTCTGGAAACAATTCCATAAGAAGCCTTTTACTGAGCCACATTTTCCAAAACAAAACCTCTTGTTCTTTTGCTAGTCAAGCCTCTTACCCCAGCTGAAAGAATATTAATATTTTGCCGACAGCAGGGCTTGGTTTCCCATGCCTATAAATCCCTTCTGGGTTTTGTCTTCTCAGAGGTGGTAAAAAAACCTCACAGATTGTGGGTAACATGACTCACTTGGGGATTTGCAGCTTGCATGTCTGTGAGCGAAGAGTTGTTCTTTGCAGCAGTGGAATGTGTCCACATTCTAGATGCAAAAAAAGGTCCATCTTCGTACCTGCTATATTTAATAATATAAAATATTGCCTGATACGAGAATGAGACTTTTTTATTTTTTTATTTAGAAATTAATATTGCCTTACTTCTCACGGCTTGTACCATAAATGTGAAAGCCCATACAGTTTTAAACATATCATACAGTGCAACAGGTCAGATTCGGTGTTTCATTATTTTACATGGCCAAGTTTACATCTTGGTCTCAGGAATGTTTCTCTTCGTCTTCAGACCTTGACTAGCTTGGGCCAGTGTTTGTCTACGGATATGTGGAGTCACAGCTTCAGTAAACATTTTTGGGGAGTGTTGGACTTGACCCTTTTTGGCTAAAGTTCCCTAAACTTTTTGCCTTCCCCCTAGACCTTTTTTCTGACATGGTGTTGCCAACTTAGATGCTTTGGGCAATTTTCCACTGCTGATCAGTGTCAAAGTGCAAGTGCTCCCTGTGTAAAGTGTAATGGTAATTGGTTGTCCATGATTGGTATGTTTCCCTTACTGGTAAAGTGCACTATGTGTGCCAGGGCTAGTAATGCAAATGCTACTTGTGGGCCTACAGCACTAATTGTGCCACCCACACCAGTAGCCTTAAAGAGAGAACTCAGCCCTGCCACTGCAGTGCCTATGTGCAGTTTGTTAAACTGCCATGTTGTCCTGACAAGTGCACCCACTTGCCCGGCCTTACCCATCCCTTTTTATGCACATCAGACACCCCTATGGTAGGTCCAGGGTAACCCCCTGGGCAGGGTGCAGTGTTTGTGAAAGGTAGGACATGTACTGAGGTGTGTACCATGTCCTGCCAGTGAAATACTCTCCATTTTGTTTTTCACTGTTGAAAGACCATCTTGCCTATAGGACAGAATGGGGAGGCTGTGTAACATGTTTCCAGACTATCTTCCCATAGGCTTAAGATGGAGAGGGGAAGTTTAGTATGCCTGAACTCACAATTTAATAACACATTTTTTTGTGAAAGTGGTTTTTGCATTGTGTGTTTAGAAACCACACTTTTAGAAGTGGCTGTTTTTTTGTGTTCTGACATTTCTGTGTGTCTCTGCCTGGTCATGGATTGACTGTCTGGATTTAAATGTGATAGGATCTGGGGAATGTCTTGACCCAGGGAAGGAGGTGAGAGAGCAACAGGCTGACCTGCATCTGGAGTGTAGGGGGGAGGAGTACCCCTGGAGGTGAAGAGGCCTGAGCTGCCACCATAAAACAATGGCTCCATCTCCTGCTGAGTGATTTAGGATCCAGACCCCACTAATCAAAGGAAGAAGGTGTCACTGGCAGGGAGACAACCAGAACTGGTTAGGACAGGGGTCAGTGCCCCCCGAACACAAAGACTTCAAAGACATTTAGGGGTATAACTATGAGAGCTGAAGCCCCTGAACATTGGATTGATCAAGACTGAAAAGGATTGAAACTACTTCGTGGTCAAGAGGAACCTCTGCCAAGGAAGAAACAGCTGAAGAGACTGAAGGTAAGGACTGACCCTTGCTGTGTGTTCTGGGGCTGACCTGCAGTTTGCTGCTTTAACCAAGGAGAGGCTATGTGCGGTGTCCCCCTGCTTGAAAGGACTTTGCTGTGTGCTGTGTCCTGAACTAAGTTGTCCCCAAGGGCCAGAGGAGAGCTGGCTCCCTGTTGTGGAAACTCAGGAACATAAAAGTTTCCAGAGGTGTCTCAGCAACACTGTATGCGTGTGCTTTTTGCAGCCTGAGACCTTTGTAAGAACTGCCCCATGATCGTGTGCATCCGGAAACCAAGTGAGTCTCAGCAACGCTGTGTGCATGCGCTTCGTGCAGCCTGAGACCTTCGTGAGGGTTGCCCTCTGATCGTGGGCACCTGGAGTCCAAGTGAGTCTCAGCGACGCTTTGTGCATGTGCTTTGTGCAACCTGAGACATTCGCAAGGATTGCCCTGTGATCGTGGGCACCCGGAGCTTAAGGGAGTCTCAACGACGCTGTGTACGTGTGCCCTGTTCCAACCTGAGCCCTGCGTCATTGCCATCGGCCCGGACCGGCATCCCCAGAGGAGCTGTGCCGCCGGTCCGAGCCTGTCTTTGCCAAGGAGGGACCTCGAACCAACCCCGTGTGGGGGCCCGTGCCCCACTGCCCAAGATCAGCGAAGTCACATCGGAGGCCCAAGTCACGAGGAGAGGAGAGTGATTTCGTACCCCCAGGTAAAGCTCAGCGAGCGTGCGTGTGTCACGCCTGGGGCGGGGTGCAGGCTATGAGAGAAACGCTCTTGGCCTTTCCTCACTTTGCAGCCTTTCTTGGCCTTTCCTGAATTTGGCTGTGCCTTCCCTGCCAGAGTGTCTATTGTCGCCCCCAGGTATTGTTGTACGTGGGCAGGCTGAAGATGGGACTTTGGGTAGTTCAGCGAGAAACCTAAATTGTGCAGGAGGTGAATAGTGTGGGAAATGTGGCTGGCACATTGCTGGGCTGACTGTGCTTGTATTAGCCAGTCTTCGAGATATGGATAGACATGAATATGCTGTCTTCTGAGATGTGCTGCTACTGTCGCTAGGCACATTGCGCTGACACTTAGAGCGGAAGCTCGTTTTTATTAACTGTTTGTACTGTTGTTGTGTATTGTGATTTTAGAAGCACTCTGATTTGAAAGAGCACACACTTGCACTCACCAGTCTGCAGCATTTCTTAGCCGGGGACTGTATTCCGCCTAGTTTCTCTGGCAACCGGCATCCCAGCCAATCGCGG
The DNA here is from genome assembly GCF_964261635.1 of Lissotriton helveticus. Classification (NCBI taxonomy): domain Eukaryota; kingdom Metazoa; phylum Chordata; class Amphibia; order Caudata; family Salamandridae; genus Lissotriton; species Lissotriton helveticus. The sequence goes on along the minus strand of NC_136057.1, from coordinate 1,259,690,919 downwards.
GTTGTCGAGGGCGGGACAGGGACAGTCACCTGACGGAGTGTCGAGCGGTTAGCGCTCTAGACCTCCGCTTCCTGGCGACTATTTAGCCACTCGGCGGCCTCAGCGCGCAGCGATGGCGCGCAGGGTAGGCGCCTCGGACTGCGCCAAAGACGAGCCTAAGACCAGCCCGTCTGGGCCCGTCCGGGCCAGGCCGGGTCACGGGGCACGGAACACTGGTACTTTTTCATCCGATCAGCTACGGGCGCTGCTCCCTAGTTTTAATGGTAACTGTTCCGTTTTAAAGCCTTCTTTAGTGGGCACACATGTATGTCCCCACTGTGCCTTTGCGCTAACTAACATACAACCCTATCCAGAGGCACTACTTCAGTCTATGTCACCCATCCAAGCCTCTGTTTCGAATCCCTGTACCTTTACATTTTATAGCATTAACTGTAGATCACTGCCTCAGCATAAAGCTGATATTTACCACCTCCTAGTTGAAGAAAAACCCTGTGCTGTGTTTCTAACGGAGACCTGGTTGCACGATGGCGCTGGCCCTGATGTAGCCGCTGCCCTGCCCTCTAGCTATGCTATTGTTAGAGTAGACAGAGAAAAGAAGATAGGCGGGGGTATTGCCGTGATCTTCCACAGGGACTTTACTTGTGACCTTGAAAAGGTTAATATACCTGGATGCGAAGCAGCATTTTTTAAAATCTCGCTGAACCCTAATTTCATGTTTTCAGGTTTTTTAATTTATCGCCCCCCGGGAAATAGTAGTATGTGGGCTGCGAACCTGGTTAATTTGATCTCATCTTATTTTTTGAATGCCCAAAACCTGACCATTTTGGGAGATTTAAATCTCCATTTTGAAGACGAATCCAATAGTATAGCCACTAATCTCTTGGAGGATTTTAATACCCTGAATATGTTTCTGAGAAATGAAGGCCCCACACATACAGCTGGTCACTTGTTGGACCCCATTATCTCTAACATACAGGAATTGAAATGGTTAAAAACTGATCCTGTGTGTTGGTCAGACCACTTTTTAACGCTCTTTAGTATTACTCTGACTCAGTCCATGATGCCAGGTTCTGCTCGGCCCCCCACTTTTATGAGAAATTGGAAAAAAATAGATCTGACCGAGTTGCAGAAGGCATTACAGAGATCCCCTCCTGTTCTGGGTGGGGACATGGAAACAAATGCGCTAGAAGCCCACACTTGGTTGGAGAGAGCAGTTGATAGTTGTCTACCCGCAACCAGGTGTAGAGGGAATATCCACCGGCCCCCAGCTCCCTGGTATACAGAGCAATTAAAATTGGAAAAAACTAAATGTAAGGGACTCGAGAGGAAGTGGCGTAGGCATTACGATCCCCATACCAAAGAATTGTACCGTAAGGCTAGGAACCTTTACCATACGGCTTGCTCCAGAGCTAAGGCAGTCTATATAACAGAGACTATAAATACTGCGGCCAATAAAGCACGGACCCTTTTTAACACCGTTAAAGACCTTGCCGGAGCAAACGTTATGGCGGCTGCACCCCCACTTACCCCTCAAAAATGCCAAGATCTTGCCACGTATTTTGTGGAAAAGATCGAGACAATTCTTGGTAATATTAATTCGTTAGAGAGAGAAGACGAGGAAGTTCTTCCCCCACAAAGTCCTGGAGGAAGTCGGCTTGACTGCTGGCCATATATCACCTTGGATACATTAAGATCTCTGGCCACTTCCATTAAATCGGGCTCTCCATGTGATCCCCTGCCAATTAACATTCTAAGCCAATTGGACGATGCCGCTTTGGGGATTATTGCTGAGACACTTAATTCCTCCATTTGCTTGGCATCTGTCCCGGCGTCTTGGAAGCATGCCATGGTCAGTCCTCTGTTGAAGAAACCATCTGCTGATCCAGAGGTACTGGCAAACTACCGCCCGATATCCCTGCTGCCTGCATTCTCTAAAATTTTGGAGAAGCACATCCACAGTGTACTGTCATCGTACACGGAGAAAAACAATCTACTCCATTTTACTCAGTCGGGTTTCAGGGCAGGCCATTCCACCGAATCTGCCCACCTGGGAGTTACGGAAAAGATCAGGGGGCTTTTGGACGATGGGCAAACAGTTGCTCTTGTCCTGCTCGATCTGAGCGCAGCCTTCGACACCATCTCCCACAGCAGACTGCTTGCCAGGCTGCGTGGGGATGGTGTCGGAGGTACTGCGCTGGATTGGATTAGATCATATTTGAGCAGCAGGACGTTTCAAATCTCGTCCTCACAGGCCCAGTCGGATGTTTTTCTGTCACCCCATGGCGTGCCTCAGGGCTCAATTTTAAGTCCGCTGTTTTTTAATCTTTATCTCCGCCCCCTTGCTGATTTAGCAGAACGGGTAGGTCTTGAATTCATGACCTATGCGGATGATTCACAGATCATTTTTTCCCTTACCAACTCAGAGTCTTCATCCCCGTCTGTACTGAAATTAGGTCTTCAGGAAGTCTTCAGCTGGATGTCAGCTAACCAGCTGAAGCTAAACGGGGAGAAGACGGAGATTCTTCTCCTAGGGAAAAATCGTGATCTGTGGCAGGACTTTCATTGGCCGCCCTCTCTAGGCACTTTCCCTATACCAGCAACCCAGGTTAGAAACCTTGGGGTGTGCATCGATGACTCTTTATCGATGAAGCAGCAGGTTAATAAAGTGGCTGGGATTTGCTTCACGATCCTCAAATGGTTGCGGAAGATTATCTGGATGCTGCCCGCGGATACCCAGAAGACCGTAGTCAATGCACTAATTACATCTAGGCTTGACTACGGTAACATCTTATACCTGGGTTCCAATTTGGCAGTAATTAGACGGCTACAGCTGGTCCAGAACTCCGCAGCCAGGCTGTTATGCAAGATCCCAAGGACAGCGAGGATCTCGAAGCACCTCAGAGATCTTCATTGGCTGAAGGTGGAGAATAGGATCAGGTTTAAAGCCTTGACCTATATGTTTAAGATCAGGGCAGGAACTGCCCCTAAATACCTGCAAAAATTGGTCAGGCCCCATGTCCCTGTACGAAATCTCCGTTCTCTTAGTGGAGCAACTTTCGTGGTCCCTAGATTTAAACTGGCCCGAATGGGGGGGAAATCTTTCTCCTATATGGGACCAGTTCTTTGGAACTCCCTCCCTTTAGCTCTTCGCAAAGACGACAATTTCGCCAGTTTTAAGAAAAATGTCAAGACATGGCTGTTTAATAAATAATTGTGGTCATTGACAGCTGTTTGCCTTTTGTGTTTGATCTCTGAGCCCTGGCGCCGGGAAACCCTTTGTGGGTATCTGTGCGCATTACAAATGCAAAAAATAAATAAATAAATAAATAATAGGCACTTGGTAAATACTCTCGGGGCTGTGGTCACCCCGAAAGGAAGTACTTTGAATTGATAGTGCTGATTTTGTATTGTAAACCTGAGATATTTCCTGTGTGCTGAGTGTACCAGTATATGGAAATATGCGTCTTTCAGGTCTAGTATTGCGAGGAAGTCTCCTTGACGCAACAGTGGTAACACCTGCTGTAGAGTGAGCATATGGAAATGCTCTGATAAAATGTATTGGTTTAAGGGCCTGAGGTCTAAGATTGGCCTGAGAGACCCGTCCTTTTTGGGGATTAGGAAGTATAGTGAATACACTCCCGTGCCCTGGTGTTCTAAGGGTACTGGTTCTATGGCCCCCTTTTGTAGCATGCTGATGACCTCCTGCTGCAATAAGTGTAGGTGTTCTGCGGACATAGGACGGTGTTTTGGGGGTATGTTGGGAGGTGTGGAGATCAATTCTAGGCAATAGCCATGCTGGATAATTTGCCTTACCCACCTGTCTGTAGTGATGTTTTCCCAGACTTGTAGGAACTGCTGTAATCTTCCCCCGACCGGTGTTACATGGTCTGTGGGCAGTGACAAGAAGTCACTGTTTGGTATTGGTAGAGGACCTGGTGGTGTTATTCCCTCGTCCTCTACCCTTGCTGTTATTGCCACGGTATCCACCGCTACTGTTTTTTTTGTAGGTGTTTTGCGTGTTCCCTTTGTTGTATGAGGTTTGCTGCGCTGAGCCTCCCCTTGCAGCTCCTCTGTTGCCGGGGCAACGAAAGGAGCCGCCTCTGTATTGTTGTGACTGCAAGGCTCCCATAGACTTGGCTGTCTCGGTATCCTTCTTCATTTTGCCTAATATTGTGTCCACATTAGGCCCAAACAAATAATCGGGATTCACTGGCTGATTAAGTAAAGTGCTCTGAACCTCATTTTTAAAGCCAGAGATGCGTAGCCACACATGGCGCCTGAGCATGACACTGGTATTGATAGCCCTGGCTGCTGTGTCTGCAGCGTCTAGCACGCATTTGATGGAGGCGTTCGATATTAACTTTCCCTCCTGTATTAGGAATTCCGCCTGTTCTTTATAAAGGTCAGGCAGATGTTGGAGAAGGTGTTCAAGTGTGTCGTAGTGTGCCCTGTCATACCTAGCTAACAGGGCTTGAGTATTTGAAATTCTCCATATGTTAGCTGCTTGAGCCGCTACTCTTTTGCCAGAAGCTTCCAACATTTTTGACTCTTTGTCTGGAGGTGGAGCTTCGGCAGTGGTTTGAGAATTAGCACGTTTGCGTGCATTGGATACTACCAAGGAGTCTAAGGGCAGCTGCCCCCTAATATATGTAGGGTCCCCTGGTGCTGGCCTGTATTTCTTTTCTATTCTGGGGTTAATGACTCTTGCTCTAGTAGTTTCTTTAAATATGTCCCCAGCGTGTTTGAGCACCCCTTTCAACATTGGCAATGTTTTGACAGATCTTTCAGAGGTGTTGCAAGTGTCAAAAAGGAAGTCTTCTTCAATGGGGTCCGCATGCATTTCCACATGGTGGTTGTATGCCGCTCTTTCAATTAATGCATTGAAGGCTGCCGTGTCCTCTGTAGGTGAAGATTTTACAGGGTACGCATTACTTTCTGGCGTGGGCTGAGAGTCTGCAGGATCTACAGCAACAGTCCATGTTTGATTTTGGTTATCCTCATTGTCCACAGGATAATTATACAGTTCACTGTCATCATATTCCACATCCTCATCTGTGTGTGAGGGTGAGTATGTATAGGTTTGTTGCACCTGTGGTCTGATAGGCTCAGAGAGAGTTGGAGATGTAGAAGAGTCTCTTTTTTTTTAGTGGTATTTTGTAGTGTTCAGCAGAAGTGTCTGGTTTGATTTTCCTTTTTAATAGGGTAATTGTGCCAGTATCTGGGTCCACATACAGTTTGAACTGTTCTTCTGCGGAGGGCTCTTGCTCTTCATGTGCTTGAGCTATTCTCCTTTGTAGAGCCATGTTTGATTGTGTCGGTTCGATCTCCGTTGTCGGTCCAACCGATCTCTTTCGCACGTGCACCGGAAGTCCGAATTTTATCGGTCCGAGGGTCTTTTGTGCTTCGACAGTCGTTTTTGGCTGCACGACTTTTTTCGATGCTGTGATTTGTATCGACCCGACTGTTTTTGCTTGGTCGAGAACCACTTTTGTGCTTGGCGTCGACCTCGGAGCTTGCTGCTTCGAAGCGATATGTTGCCTCGGCTCGATTGATCCCTTGGCCTCGACCCTTGTTTTCGGCTTGAGCGTTTCTGTTTGCAACGTCTTTGGCTTGTCGACTTTTTGTTTCGGTTCGACAACCATTTTCTGCAGTTGTCCTTTGTTTGCGTTGCTTGGCGTCGACGTCGACGGCCTTTAGCTTAGGCATGTCCCTGGGCGTACTGGCTCTCGGCTTGACAGCCCTGATATGCGCCGCTTCACTCTTGGCGGCCATTTTGCGTCCTTCGGTCCGAAGAGTGGGAACTCGATTAGTTTCGGTTTCTGTTTTGCTTCAGGAGCTTTTGGTTTCGATATTACCAGTGAATGGTAATGTTGCACCGATGGCTCTTGCCGTACACTCTTAGCCGGACAGACTTGCGGGGCTATAGAATCGATGTTTTGATCTTGGCTAAGGCCTTCCAGCGATGCCTCGACCTGAACCGTTTGAAGCGTTTCATTATACGTACTGGGCGCCGTACTTACGGTTGGCCCCATGTCCTCGCCGGAGTCGTCCTCGACCCTCCGATACCTTGATCGTCGTCCCCTACCTCGATGATGTCGTCTTCATCGTCGATGTAGTAGTCGGAGTCATGTTCCGACCCTTGCTCCGACTGCTGGTCTGAGTCCTCAGCTTCGACGACCTCTTCGTCATCTTCAAAGATGTTCTCCGGGTCAGGCGCTGGCTTCTGCATCGTCTGCCTCGCTGCTCTTCGAACCCGAAGAGTTTTCTTTGAACGAAACTGGGCACAAGCTAAGCAGTCGGCTTCATTGTGTTCAGGTGATAAACACTTGTTACACACAGGGTGTTTATCTATGTGTGGGAATTTAGAGTTACAATTGGGGCATCTTTTGAACGGACTTCGTTCCATCGACGAAAGGCCCCTGGTGTCGAAGGAAGGCCACGTGGCCCGATTCGACGCTGTGAGTAGAAAAGAACAGAAAGAAGGTTGTCGGTACCGATCGAATAACTATACCGACGACCCCGAAGGCCTTTTGGCCTTTTACAAAAGTTTTTTATAGATTCCGAACTCTGAGTTGGAAATCACATCCAAACCCAATGGCGGAAAAAAATAATCTAAGGATGGAGAGGATGCCCATGCGCACTGTAGTCCAGGGGAGGAGCCACCTATCTCGTGATACTTCGAAGACTCTTCCAGGACAACAATGTGCAATCATCCGGACCCAACACTAGGCGGCGATCTATGCACAGATATGAATTCAGCAGCCCACATGCCTCGAACACTTGTTTTTTATGAAACTCATGTGGAGTCCATTTATGGTGTCATTATTGGGTTACTGAGAGCGGGGTTGCAAATACTTTACACATTTGCCTTGGAGATAAGTCCGGTTGCTCGTGCCAAGCTACTGCGGGGGTGAGCTTGGGCTATCTGAGAAAGTGTCCTTCCTTTCCCTGACTTAGAAGCAAGGGTCCTTATTTGGCATAAGGTACCTAGCTCAGCCAACTAGAGACCACCAGTTCTAACAGCGAGGAAGTCATACAAATCCAAGCGTAAAATTTTGGAAATCATTTCACAAATTTTTAATACATTTTAGGTCTTTCCAACAGACAGCTGAAACTGTCTTTCAGAGGCCTCATGTTTCCAATACTGTACAACATGCATACAGTACAGAGAGAGGGCTTTTATTTAGCACCATTCATGTATTAGCAGTTAACTTTTTCTGTGAATTACCATTGACTCAATGTGCTATTTTTAAAGTTAAAGTGTTCCCTCGTAGGTTGCTTGGGGTGTTAAGTAGTCCACATGGTACGCTCACCAGTGTTCTGCCCTCCACCATCACTGTCTCTGTGCCCCTGTAAACCTTCCCACAACTGTGGTGCAGAATATGGCCCGACCTTCCGATACCTCTCGGGGCTGGGTGTACCTGGGGCCAGCACTGCTTATGGTTTTGTTTTTTTCAGTGCTTGATGAATTGCATCATAAGCATTGGCAATGCCAAACCATTCCAAAATAACCACCACTTATGCGTGGACACTCACTGTGCTCATCTTTCATGTTTTGTTTAATGAATTTTGAGAAACCAGTGCAAGATGTCTGCTGCTACCTATTACAAGACGGCCACTGCACATGTGCACACATGCTCAGTGGTCATCTGAAGGAAGCATAACAAAAAGAAATTGGCAAAGCCAACAGGTCAGTGCTCAGTAATGAAATGAAATGAAAAGAATCTTATAATGCGCAACTAAGCCCGAAGGCATCAAGGTGCCTAACAACAAATCCATAAAAACAAATTAACAGTAACTACGGGTACGCCCCTTGCAAACAACCATGTTTTCAGTGCTTTCCGAAACAGCAAAACGGAAGACTGAGATTTAATTTCACTGGGAAGGGTATTCCATAGCTTAGGGGCAATAGATGAGAAGGCCCTACCGCCCCATTTACTCCTACGGAAGCGAAGTACCACCAGCAAGCTCCTTGAGGAGGAGCGTAAGTCTCTGCCCGGTACATAGGGACGTAACAGTTTCTTGACATCCTCCGCACCCTTCCCGGAGAGTGCACCGTAAGTCAGGCAGAGCGTTTTAAAGATGATCCTCGATTCAATAGGAAGCCAGTGTAAGGCCTTCCTGTCTGCTGTTGCTGACGCTAGTCTAGGAGAGTCCAGAACAAATTTAGCTGCCGCATTTTGGGCAGTCTGAAGACGCTGTATCAGGCTCTTGTTCAGACCGGTGTACAAGGCGTTACAATAATCAAGTCGCGAAGCGAAAAGTGCTACCACCACTTGCGTACGCGCCTGAGGAGACAGATAATGTTTTATTTTTCGGAGTATTAATACCCCAGCAGGTAACAACAGTTCTGTTCACCTGCAAGGTCATGGAGAGGGTGGGGTCAATCAATACTCCCAGGTTCCGTGCCGACTCCGTAGGAGTGGGACAGGACCCCAACGAAGGCGGCCACCATTCCGGTGACCAGATGTTATTGTTTGGGGCAAAAACCAAGATCTCAGTCTTCTCACCATTCAACTTTAGTGAGTTGTAAATCATCCACTGGGACACTGCTTCCATGCAGTTCCTAAAGTTGAATGGTGACGAGTTACCCAAATGGGAGAGGGACACCAGGATTTGTGTGTCATCAGCATAGGAGACTACCTCCATCCCAAAAGATCTAACCAGCCTGGCAAGCGGGGTCACGTAGATGTTGAACAGGGTCGGACTTAATGCCGACCCCTGTGGGACCCCACATTGCACAGGCAGGGATGGAGATAGGAAATCTCCCAGCTTGACCCTCTGTTCACTCTGGTCCAGAAAGGAGGCCAGCAGACTCAAAGCCGCCCCTTCCACCCCAATCTTCCTCAGGCGAGATGTTAAAACCGAGGGGGACAGGGTGTCGAAGGCGGCTGTCAGGTCCAAAAGGACCACGAAGGTGGTATGTCCCTGGTCTATCTCCATGCGGATGTTGTTCAGTACGACCGTAAGGGCTGACTCGGTACTATGGTGCCTCCTGAAGCCGTGTTGAGATTGATCTAATAGGCCCGAGGAGTCAAGAAATGCCACCAGATGTTGATTAAGATGAGTCTCCAGCATCTTCGCCGGAGCTGGAAGCAAAGAGATGGGGCGAAAATTCTTAAACACCTCGGGATCAAGTGTAGGCTTCTTTAGGAGGGGTTTGACCACCGCACTCTTCCATTGGGATGGGAAAATGCCCTCTCTCATAGCCCTATTCATGATGTCCAACAATAGTGGCAGTAAAGAGTCTCTGCACTCCTTCAGGACTTTAAGGGGGCAAGGGTCCAGTGGGGACCCCGACCTTGTCTTATTTAAAAGCACGTCAAGCTCCTGATAGGATAGAGGCGGAAATTCTGACAGATTCATAGAGGTGGTAGAGAAAACCTCCTCCGAAAGCGGACAGAAGGGGACGGGCGGAGGAGGGGTAACGGAACTTTGTAGTTCAAGGTTCGAATAGATGTCCGCAATCTTCGAGTGGAAGAATCCTGCAATTTTATCACAGAATTCCTGGGAGTTTACAATAGGGTCCAGCATCTGTAAAGTGCAAAGCGAGTCCACTATTTTGAAAAGATCCCTAGGGGAGAAAAGAGCCATTGTCAAGTTAGCAAAGTAATCTTGCTTCACTCTGATAACTTCAACCTTGTACTCCTTCAGGAGTTTCTTGTGTTTGTTCCTCTCCTTCAAGTTCCAACTCGCCCGCCAAAGCCTTTCTTGCTTCCTGCACCCCTGCCTCATGAGCCTAAGAGGCTCCGAAAACCAGGGTGCAGAAGGTTTCTTTCTCGCAGAATAGCAGGGAGAAAGGGGAGCCAGCACATCTACTGCTGCCCTAATGGCTTTTGACAAATCAGAAGCGGCTAAATTAACATCCTCAAAAAGACCCACTTTATGATTTTGCAAAAGAGGGACCAATGAGGTACTTGTGATCTTCCTAAGGTTCCTCCTAGATTTGATTTGAGTAGGGACACCAGTCTTCACCTGCATAGGGGCGACCCGGAGCTCCAAGGGAACGGCAAGGTGATCGGACCAAACCAAAGGGATGGGATCGTCTATTTTGAGCCTATCGTCATTAGAAAAAACTGTGTCCAGAATGTGACCCGCCTGATGAGTAGGATGTTTGACCAGTTGCAAAAGGTCACGTGCAGCCAGTGAATCCAGAAGAGTCAAGGAATCTTTAGATTCAGGATTATCCAAGTGAAAATTTAGATCACCCAGAACTGTCAGTTTGGCAGATCCGAAGTAGGGCTCTAGAATGTTAAGAAGAGACTGACTAAAATCTGTCCTGGGCCCAGGTGGTCTGTACACTAGGATACCCACAAAAGGGGCGACATAAGGAGATTTTATAAGAAAATAAAGGGCTTGGAAAGGATCGGAAGGCTTGGAGAGTTGAATGGTATGACAAGAATGGGAAGACCTATAAAGGATTCCAAGTCCACCTCCCCTACGCCCCACTCTATCCAGTCTAGCTAAAGAATACCCATCCGGCACAGCCTCTACCAAGTCAGGTCCCGAAGACTCAGTGGCCCAGGTTTCGGTAAGGAAGACCCATGTGGGCTTTCTTGCTGTGACGAATTCACTAGAAGCGATGTTATTTTTCACTTGAGATCTAGTGTTAATAAGAAATCCCGTTTCCTTCAGGGAAGGAAGCGTAGGGGAGGTGACAAAGGAGGGGGGGCCCTGTAGCGCGCTGTCTGCTGTCTGCCCAAGCGTACGCGGAGATAACTAGCAAGACCGCCCGCCTAAAATGCCCACCTTATATGCAGGTCAGCGTGTCCTTATGGCAGCTGGTCTGCTAACAAAAATGGCGCCGCCAGGCGTCCAAGTCTCCCCCCAAGATGGCCGCAAAAAGCGTGAGGTGAATCAGGGGACCCGCCAAAAGCGCGGTGCTGTTACCAATTATAGTGCACGTTGAGGGACTGCGCAAAGCCTATTAAAAACAGGGTAGAATGAAAATAAATTTTAAACAATATAGCAAAAGGAATTATTTTAAAAACGCTATAGCGTTAGCAAATAGTCCGCCCTGCAGCGCGCTGTCTGCAGTCTGCCCAAGCGTACGCGGAGATACCTAGCAAGACCGCCCGCCTAAAATGCCCACCTTATATGCAGGTCAGCGTGTCCTTATGACAGCTGGTCTGCTAACAAAAATGGCGCCGCCAGGCATCCAAGTCTCCCCCCAAGATGTCCGCAAAAAGCGTGAGGTGAATCAGGGGACCTGCCAAAAGCGCGGTGCTGTTACCAATTATAGTGCAGGTTGAGGAACTGCGTAAAGCCTATTAAAAACAGAGTAGAATGAAAATAAATTTTAAACAATATAGCAAAAGGAATTATTTTAAAAACGCTATCGGGTTAGCAAATAGTCCGCCCTGCAGCGCGCTGTCTGCTCTCTGCCCAAGCGTACGCGGAGATACCTAGCAGTAGCCAAAGGTGAAACTTTTTGGCTGTGCAAATGCTTATTTTTGAGGCGGTAATGGTACTGTTAGTGGGGTGGAACTGATTGTCAATTGTGAGAATAAAACAGATGACAGAGCAATAAATTGGATTTCTGGGAGTCCAACTCTGCAGACAGGAAGTTGAGGGAGACATTCAGAAAGATGTGGTCAGAAAAGATGTTTGATAGTTTAAGAATATGTATAACGCTGCACAACGCAATCTAAGGAAGTCTGTGACCTCTGCTCTCATATTTGTCTAAATCTAATTATCAAAAAATATTCAAACAGAAGCAGCGCTTCAAGCGTTTCTAGGAAAAGTGACTTAACAGGTTGTTTTCTGTTGCACATTGCGTGCTGACAGATAAACATGCAACTGATGGACAGACAACAGATGTAATCATTATTATTTTATTTGCAATCACATCTTTGCAGCTTTATATATATATACTTTGAATATATAAAACAAGACATCTTAGTGCTTTTAGCAGCACACATATATATACAAATTTCATCCAAATCACAAATGACTTGATTGGAGCACTCTGTACATTGGATCTGTACACATGAGCTGTATTGGCTCTAAAGTCTTCTTTCGCAGTCGCTACACACCACATGTGGTTAATTCGCGTTCTCTTTTCGCAATAAAATCGCGATGCTCAGTTACTTCTCGCTCTAGCCTCATTAGAGTGTCCTCCATGTCTTGCTTTGTGTCATTAAGATCATCAATTTTTTTCTCCAGATCTGAAAGAAAAAAAAGGTAGAAAATGTGTGCTGTGTTTTTGTAAAGTGATCTTACGTTGTCTCAACCATTCTCAGATTAAAACAAAGCATATCATTATAACATCTTTTATAATGCTTGACTCACAAGTGTAATTTGGAGGCCAATGCTCTTGGCGAAAATTTTACGGACAAGAATCTATATGCTGCTTTCTAGTATGCTGCACGGATCGACCCTGCCATGGCAATGCTCTTCTCTCATTTGACCAGTGCCTCCAATTCTCTGCCTCATTTTCGGTTTCTGTTATTTCCAGTATATGTCTTGGCCTACTTCGAATTGCTGACAGAATATTGGTAACAAAATATGTGGACAGAATATCACGTTAGTAATATCGAGGATCAAAATATCGAGAAGGTAAGTACACATAGGTAAGTATATATGTACTATTCTTGACTCCACGTATATGTATCTTGATGATATATATATATATATATATATATATTCATCAAGGTACATATATGTGGAGTTATATATATTAGAACATTGGAATGTTGGGAGCTCCATTGAAAACAATTAAATGCTCCGGGCTTCTAATGGCTGGTAATAGCCCAGAGCTCCAACCTTCCAAACGGTTGACTTCGCTCACAGCTTTTGTTGTGAACAAAAGCCCCTTGGAGCCCGAGGGGATTTAAACCCCCTCGGGCTATGAGAGGCGTTTGTTTTTACTAATTAGAACATTCTGCCATCTGGGGTGGAATGTTCTACTAGCCTTAGAGCCCTCTATAGCGGGCTCTACCGGCCATCAAAGGTCCGCTCCCTTGTTAAAATGGAGCGTACCTTTAATGACCAGTAGAGCCCACTACGGCGGGCTCTAAGGCTATAGTAGAATTTGCTCACCTACAGAAACTTACCTTTACAATATTTTTGTACTCAGTATACTTGACACAATATTTTGTCCAGAATATATATTTTTCACGATATTTTGTCTAAACACACCCCTAATTCAGACTCCTACCATACAATCCCGCTCCCTTCTTTTGTTTGGATAACATTACTTTATAGACTGTTAACACAGGACTTACAGAATGTGACACATTCGTTCTAAATGCTGCTTTAAGGAAAATGTCCAAAAGTGGTCTCAAACAGCATGGGCTCTCACAGGGTGGACTCGACAAGCCCCTTGGCCTGTGACTCAAGTTCTAACGTGTTTCAGATGTAAGCATTTGTTAATCTTTTTTATTTTATAGAGGAAGAATAATGACTAAAGACCTCAAAAAATGCAAATAGCTCAGACATCACTGAACCTAAGAAAGGCAGTAGTGGCTGCCTCATAATGGGAGTGGTGAGGCGGGGATGAAAAAATAATACAAAATAAACACCTGTCGCTGTCGCAGCCACCACCTTTCCTCCACGCAGAACCGGAAGCACCCAGGCTTCCTGCATCTCCCAGTCAGTGATTGGTGTGAGAGGCCAAACAGGTGACTCAGGCAGGGCTGGGAGCCTGGGCATGTTCTCCACCGGGCTATGCAACACAGTCCGTTGGAGAACATGGTAAGTGCGCATGGAAGTTTGGCCGGCCCAATCAGGCGCACTTAGAGTAGTACAAACCACTCCTCAACCTGCTCTGACAGCGGCAAGCCTAGCCCCGCCCCACCCGACCTAGGTCTGAGTCCCGCATAGAAAAAGGAGATGATAATAACTCTTGTTAATACCAATGTCCTTTTCTTTTTTGCACTTTTTTGACTTAGCGGGGGAGTCGCCACTGAAGAGATGGCTTGCTAAGTAATAAAATACTGTGATAGACATGACAATTAGTCATTCAGTAGGGAATAATAATGAGTATGTGAGATCAGTTTTCTGAAATACACAAAACCTGAGTCACTGAGGAAATTACCCTAAGATTTATCTCTAATTAATGTATGATGGAGTGGTTATTTTCTTTGCTTATTGATCATCACACAGATGTCTTACACTGCCTACTACACACCCAACTTCAGACTTTGTGTACTTCGTTGACTTCCATTTTCAATGCCATTGCTATTGAATTACAAAGGAGAATTATGCCATTTCTCTTCCATCCACTTCTCTCGGTCGTCACCCAGAACACCCAGCAGAGAGCGAAAGGAACACCCAGTTTGCCAACAGCCTCAGATGGTGCCTTAGATGCCTGTGGTAGCAGCTACATTTGAGTCACAAATCAGATTAATCGTGTAAAACTGGTCACAAGCTCTGTCGGTGTGAGGATGACAAAGCTGCTATCCCTGGAAATCAGGCCACAATCTCTGATTTTGATAACTTGAACTAGCTGTCTAAGTCTTGGGTCAAGATCCAATCCTTTGACCTTGTCATTTCAATACAGATGGCTATGACTGGGAACCTGAATCACCTCTGGCGGTAGCAGGGTTAGTCAGTGCTTTAACACCTTGAACGCTATGGGGATTTTTCTCCTGTGCTGGAACTCCATGAACACCATTATTCATGACGAGCTGGGCTCGTCATCAGCGTAGCAGGAGGCTACTGCATGACGAGCCCAGCTCGTCATGAGCGTGGAAGGGGTTAAATGGACAAAAATATGTGCAGGTACTCATCAAAAGGAGGGATAGACTGGGGATGGAGTTTGGGACGGGCATAAGGGCGGTGCTAAAGGTTGAATAGTGGGCGGGGCTAAGTTTTTGACATTTTCAAGCTTTCTATACAAGAGATCTGCATGCATTGTTAGAATATCAGATGTATTACTCCTTTAGTTTTCTATACTAAAAACCATTTATATAGCACCTACAAATCAGTGTTTATTACTACCCAAAGTAACCCTTTTTCAGCAACCTTAAAAAATTCAAAGGTTGAGGAAAAAACAGTAAGGCTCTATATATATGCCTTGTTGTTGAATGCAGGTCCTTGCTGCAGCTGCACAATTAACTAAGATATATGCCAAGGATGTTAACTTGTGACCTACAGAGAAGACCAGGATCTATACAACAAAAGCAATATCCCACTTAGCTATCTACATAAATAAAAAAAATAAAAACATCTCTGATCTGCATGTTGCATGTTGTGCTTTCCAGCAGGCACAATGACCCTCTATGCAGTTTTATGGTGAGTGCATTACCCACCAGAGTTATTCATTTTATTGCTACTCATGTTGTCTCAATCTTACTTACTTACGATTAGTGAATTTGCTTAGCTGCAAAAATGTGAGCAATTATTTTCATTCTCGGCACTAGTGTGTGTTTCTGTCTAAAATGGAAACCAGAGTTGCTTTCCAAGGGACATACTTTGTATAACTTCAGTAAGCAGCATATTCGCTCTCTCGCTGCTACACGGTGAGGAATGTTGACCGAGACACCAGCTAAATTGCTGCTGGTGGCTCAACCTTTCAACTTTCCATTTTGTGTTGTTGAAAAGAAGTGGTGAACAGAGTAAACATGTTGCACATGTGATAATCGATGATTAAAGGTATCTACTGGGTTATCTGATTACACTCTGTGTAATTGAAATATACACCATTACAATTTACATTTGTTTTCTGTGTCTGTACTTAAATAACTTGTACCAAGGACCACCTGGGGTGCAAAATAGGAGAAAAATTCAGTTTTCCTGCTTTTGGCATCCAATCAGTGTGCAATACATTACAACCATGAGTGCGAGTTACGCGCATGTACCCAGTCATGAATTACATTTATTGGCTTTTGATAAAAATACAGTTGTATATTTCCTTGTGGCACGTAAGCACAGATGGTTTAGCGCTAGCTACCTGTAAACATCTCTGTCATATCACATGTTTCACTGGCTTCCCTCCTTCTCTTCCGTTCAAGGTCAATGAACAGGGATCAGTGAGTTTGGTAACAAGATCCAATGTTGTTTTCACATGCAAATAGGCAATTTAGTTGTGGAGCAATGGTTAGGGATAGTGATGCAAGCGCAAACTTGCAAACTTTTTGTTCTTTCCAGGCATATTGAAAATACCCATTGCAGGTAACAATATTTTTTTAACTGGAAAAATGCTTGTATGTGTTTTGTAGATGCACACTATTAAGTGTTTGACTTTTACATAGCGCTCAACATCTTGTCTTGTGATAGATGTACTAGCGAATTTGGGTTAAAAAGTCTAATGGCAGCAGTTTACATATAGCGATTTCTGCTCCAGAAGTGTCATTGCAGCCCTGTGTTACGGTGAACAATGCCTTTCACACCCTTGCCCATTGGGCTTTACAGCCTCCTATCTACGCCCCCTGTGTAAGAACAAAGGATAAACTAACCTTCGTGAAGCCACACCTCTGCTCTGATGACTTCCAGAGCGGTATATGCAGATCACTGTGTACTGGTGACAAGAGCAGCTGTCTTCTGGCCCAACCCAGGCTCCCACCGTGACTAAAAGTTGAAGGTGCTGCCGAGGTGATCGATGAACGGAGCGACATCTGTGTCAAAGCCTCGTGAGTACCGGTACCCTCCTGGCTCAAGGAAAAGTGCTGGTACTCAATGGGAGAAAATGAAAAAGTGCCAGTACTTAGTACCAGTGAGTACCGGCCAATTTAAAGCACTGGGTTTAGTACTTAATTTGAGCCGTGGTTTCCGGTGCTCGGCACCGGCATTTAGTTGTCAACCCGCACTTATGACAGTCTGCCACATGGTGGTGGTATTTGTCTAATTTAGAAATCAGCACAACAACAGTAAATAATAATTCTACCTACTTTAACAATAACTAATACCTCCCGCTCCAGCCATTCTTATAGCTTTGGGGGCCTGGAATATTCCGAACTGTTACCAGTGGCATAGCAAGGTCAGGTGGTACCCTGTGCTGAAAATTTCTTGTCACCCATGGCTTGACAAAATGGCACAAATATGTGTTCAAAACACATATTTTTGCCATTTTGTCATCCCCCTCATTGATGACACCCAGGGCGGCCTGCACCCACCGCACCCTCCTTCCTACGCCACTGACTGTTATATCTGTGGTAGTGGGATGGTTAGTAGTTGTGTTGGTGCTGTCATGGGCAATATTGGCATGGACAATATGTGGTGCAAACTGCAATGGCCTCCTGACAAGGTCCCCGCCATGTATACTTTTACAAATTAAGCACTAAGCAGGTTGAGACAGCAGCCTAGTACTGTGGACTAGCTCGCAGCCTCTAGCTTCACCAGGATAAGACAGCAACCTGGAAACCAGATCACAACCTCTATTGTGATTTGCGTGAGATGGTCAGCTAAGCCTGTGGACCAGGTCACAACCTCTGGCGTGATAAAACTGGATAAGCAAGATCACGGAATCCGGTTTTATTGGCTTGAAACATCTGGCTAAGGATGAAAAACAGATCACTTCCTCTGGCTCCATCAGAAGGAGACAGCAGGTTGTGACTGAAAAAAAGGTCAAACCTTCTGGTTTCAGCATGTTGAGAAAGCAGGCTGAGCCTGTAAACCAGTTCAAAGCTTCTGGTTTTATGAGCTTGAGATAGCTAGAGAAGCCTGGCAGCCAGGCCACAGCCTCTGCTAGTTTTTGCATCTATAGATAGCAATCTAAGCTTGGGTACCAAATAATGCCCCCTGGCTTTGTTGGGTCAATACAGCAATATACGCCTGGGGACCAGATCACAGTCTCTGGCTTTGTCAGGTCTGAGTTTATGTCAGTTTATATTTCTCCTTTTTCATATCTGTCATTTCAATTACATTTTCAGCATGGTGGCTTTAAATGTCCTCTAACAAAACTAAAATGAAGCGAACATCTCTAACTAGTATGTGATGTTTTATCGATCATACAAAGTTAATCAATATCAATAATCAAGAAGCCTCCATAGTTTATATTTTAGTAACTACTGCAGTTCATCAGAGAAAGGCAAGAAACAATTACTGTGCGTGATAAACTCTGCCTCGTTTTCATTGTTCTTGGGTTTTATATGGCGGAAAAGCGAACTATTGGATAGTGAAATTCACCAATCTAGACTAAAGGGGTGAAGTGCTAATGCTGGTTCTAGTCATGTTCACTTTTGATATGTATGTTCTTTGTTACTGTTACTGAAAATATATCCAAGTCCAGACTAATCACCCTACCTTCATCTCATTTCAGATCTCCATCCCCGCAGCACCCTACCTAATCCCAAATTCCCTTCTCTTCGCTTGGTCACTCTGAGCATCTGTTAACAAAAGCAGAGTTGGTGCTGCCAAAAGTGGGGAGCTGGAAGTGGTCTGTTAGGGAACAGGACAGTCAGAAATTAAAATAGGGAACAGTTGCTATAATCGAGATTCCCCAGAGCACTTTCATTTCCTCTAAAAACCCTGGTTGGAAAGAATTATTCAGGAAGGCAGTAAAAAAGGCTATTTTACGCTACAGTGCATTATTTATAATGATTGGGCTGGGAATAAATAACACGAATGGTTCAAGCGGTTCAATGTTATAAAACAGTGCAATATGAAAGTAAAAAAAAAAAAACTGCACCTGAGCATTGAGCAGACTGAGATTGGGCTGGTACTGTGAGGAGTACCAGCCCAATCAGAAGCCTGCCCCCTTGCTGAAGTCCATAAAATCATCTATTAGTTTCTCAACTGAAGAATGGGGTTTCAAGTTTCTGCAGGGCATTAATCTTCTGTGAAGAAAAGGGGAGCCTGAGAGCGACACAAGGATCTGGCAGGGAGAGGCAGAAAGCAGTGCATCTGGTGCCAAACACTGAGGCTGTTCCATGGCTCTAGAATATGTCCTTAATTTGAAAGTGGCATGAGAGTGGTTGAGACATAAAGTTGGTGAAGATTAGTGATTCGAGTAGGTGGTTGGAAGTATAATGGCAGACAACCTTAGATGGGAAGAGGGAGTCAACACCATTGATATACTTAAAAAGAAAATCCTGGTATACAATGAGCCATCTTGCCTGGCGCCTCAAGTGGGAAGTGGCCTGGGAAATTGAATAAGGTATTGGTATCGGGGTGTTCTGGAGGCTCTGAATAAAGTAGAGGGCGAGGCAGAGTCGGATACTGTTGCAATGTTCAAGTTTGCAAGTACGAGGGCATTTAAGAAGATTTTGATTCTCCTGGCACTGGCCTTGCTGCCTCTGAACTCAAGGCAATGAATGCAGTAATAGGAACCGAATGTAAATATGGCTATATGGCTCCTGTTCATTTTTTGTATTTTTTTCACACCTTGCCATTTCCCTAGCCCCTCAGGAGCAAATGCGAGATCATTCAGTGGCTAGGAGTCGGACATTGGATCAGTCCTTTAATGTCATAATTCCTAAGGGTGTGTGATGGCGCTTCTTCTGTCCCTGGAATGTTGGTGGGTTGATGCCCATGGTTGCACAGGAATGGTGGTGAAGTGATGCCCATGGTTGTGCCAGCATTAGGGGCAGATGTAGCATCCGATTTGCCAAGGTTTGTTAGCCTAAGGTTGTGGTTGATGTGGACTCAGAAACGTTGGACACTGGCACAAAGTTGATTGGAGGATATATACATCCTCTAGGGTCTGCTGCATTCAAAGGAGCCAAACTGAAAGGCTTCTTCTTCCAATTTCTGGTTTCTATGCTCTGGAAAAAGCATTCTCAACACATGGATAACCTCCATTATTTCCATCAACAGTTGACTTTAAGCCAGTCGTCTGAGTTATGCCACTTCGAAAGCACTGGCAAAGCCGATAGGTCTTGCTTATGCAAGAGCAATTTGCTTTGCCAATTTATTTTAGTTATGCTGTACACCGGCGTGACTGCTGTTCACCATGGCTAAATGTAAGTAACGTACAGGAGAGTGGCGTGGAGTGTCGTGGAGTGGAGTATGATGGAGTGTTGTAGAGTGGAGTGTTGTAGTGGAGTGTCGTAGAGTGTAGTGCCGTAGAATAGAGTGGCGTAGAACAGAGTGGCATAGAGTAGAATGGCATACGATGGAGTAGAGAGGAGTAGAGTGGAGTGGAGTGGAGTAGAGTAGAGTAGAGTGGAGTTGAGTGTAGTGGTGTAGTGTGGAGTGGAGTAGAATGGAGAGGTGTAGAGTGGAGTGGTATAGAGTGGAGTAGATGAGTGTAATGTAGAGTGGAGTGGTGCATACAGTGGAGTAGAGTGTCGTAGAGTGGAGTGGCATAGGGCGTTGTAGAGTAAAGTGGTGTAGAGTGTACTAGTGGAGTAGTTTGTTGTGGAGTAGAGTGGAGTGGCATAGAGTGGAGTGGCGTAAAGTAGAGTGGAGTAAAGTGGCATGGAATGGGGTAGAGCGAGATGCGTATATTGGAGTAAGGTGTTGTACAGTGGAGAGGCACAGATTGAAGTAGAGTGTATTAGAATGGAGGGGAATAGAGTGGAGAGGCATAAAGTTTAGGGGCATAGAGTGGAGTAAAGTATTGTAGAGTGTCATACAGTGGTGTGGAGTGTTGTAGAGTGGAGTGTCATAGAGTGGTGTAGAGTGGAGTGGCATAGAGTGGAATAGCATAGAGTGTAGTAGAGTGTCATAAAGTGGAGTGGAGAGGAATGGCATAGAGTGGAGTGGCGTAAAGTGGAGTGGCATAGAGTAGAGTAGAGAGGAGTGGTGTGAAGTGGTTTAAAGAGGCGAACAGTAGAGTGGCGTAGACTGCCCTACAATGGCATAGAGTGGAGAGGCATAGAGTGGAGAGGCATAGAGTGGAGTTTAGTGGAGTGGTGTGAAGTGGTTTAAAGAGGCGTACAGTAGAGTGGCGTAGACTGCCCTACAATGGCATAGAGTGGAGAGGCATAGAGTGCAGTAGAGTGTCATAGTGTTACGTGGCGAACAGTGGAATAGAGTAGAGTAGAGTAGTGTAAAGTGGAGATGCGTGGAGGGGCATAGAGTGGAGTGGCAAAGAGTGGTGTAGAATGAGGTGGGGTTGAGTAGAGTGGTAAAGAGTGGAGTGGCATGGAGTGTTGTAGAGTTGAAGGGCGGAGAGTGCCACAAAGTAAAGTCGATTTTAACAGACTGGAGTGACATAGAGTGGCATATGCATCGTATGGTAGTGCACTGCCATTACAGACAACACAATTTCAATTGAAATTACCATTACATTTGCACAGACATACAGTGTTATTGATAAAAGTATACAGCACACAAAACAATGTGTAGAATGGCGTTACCTAATATATTGATTTGTTTTGATTGTATTAAAAATATTTGTTTCTGGCACACTTCAGATTTACAGACATTTAAATTTTCTTGTGTGCTAGAAAAAAGCCTTTCTTTCACACCATCAGATTGTTTGATAAATACTCTCACTTAGAAGTCAGAGAAAGAAAGGTAAACACCACACTCCCTCAGAAGACAGAGCCTGACCTTTGTCTTTGAATGCACAATAAATGGGACAAGATAAGAACTACATTTTTAGACCTATTAACAGAAAGTGAGCATGCGTGGAAGAATACAGTAAACTGGCTATGCTCCATAGGCGGGACTAACTCAAGCAAGACAGCCTAAAACAAATTAAGCAAGCAAACAAAAAGCCAGCAACTGTGAGTTACAAAACACAAAGTCAACGGTAAGCAATGGGCGAAATGCATTCCCAGGGAAGCTTTCAGAATGTCCCTAATAAGTCTTAAGGAAACCAGATAGCACAATAAAGTTACATCCAGCAGCATGTGGCCTAGAAACTGAACTTAAAAGGTAATTTGACCTTTTAGCATGGCACAATGTATAAAGTTTGGTCTCTGTTTCATTTACGTATTGAACAGAGTGCATCATTATTATTATTATTATTATTATTATTCTTATTATTATTATTATTATTATTATTATTATTATTATTATTATTATTATTATCAATATTATTATTATTATTATTATTATCCTTAATATTAATACTAATACTGATAATGAAAACAATAATAATAATACTGATAATTATAATAATAACAATAGTATCAATAATGATAGATGTTTATCAGACTTTTGGTCCACATAAACATTCACCATATATATAAAAAGAATATCACTAAAATGAATTGTAATAAACATCTTTAACATTCTTACTACTTACAAAAATGCAATTCATAAGTAACTGCTTTCGCATGAAAAAATAGAGCCCAAGTGGTGCATGTTGTAACAATGCATGTTGTTACTTCCATGAGGTGGGTACGTGACCAGACTCAAAGTGGAATTGTTATTGAGGATTGTTGTTGCTTCCTAATAGTCATAAACAAAAGGAATCCACTAAGTGGAGTACGGTTGTTACCACAATGGTGGGGAGCAACCAGTGTTGTTTAAATACCCCTCACACACCAACAGGCCCCTTGGTGTCATGCTTCATCATCGGGGTCTTCGCAAACCTCTACGGGATGCGGCGTGCTACGACTCACGGCTACGTAGGAGCACTATCTGTGAACTATGTGTTGGTGTGTGTGGGTAAATAATGTGAGTGGTGAGGTGAAGGTGAAAAAATTAAAAGATACCTGGCATGTAAGTACTGAAAAAAATTTTAATTAGTCTTCGGCTGGTATCGTTAAAAGAGTGCTAGAGTGGTTGCTGTCTACTGATTAGGGTAGAACAATCATGTTAGTGCGTCGACATGTTTCGGAGTTTAAGGAACTCCTTCTTCAGGACGAGGATATGCACTACTTATCCCCACCTTACTCACACGTATGTAGATATAAAAGTGTGCTCTACAAAAAATAATTAGGTGAAAATGTACCTATCTGTTTTTAAAAGTAATGAGGTCCGTTGCGCCCAATTGGCGGATAAAGACACCTGTGAATACAAAAGGTCTAGTAAACCAAGATGTAATACACTTATTAAGCTAGTGCTGTGTAAATACACAGAAGGGTAACAAGGAACAAAAATGAAGGTCCAGGAACCCTAAAAAAGAAAAGAAAATGACGAACAACACAAATACTGGGACACACATTCATGATCTCTGGCGATGCCCTTAGAGGAGAAAATATGACACAGATGTATTGCTTACTTATAATAAAGGGTCAAATTGCCTCATGAGCCAAAGACGTTGTGAGGGGGTCCGTTCTGCCCGATATGGCAACCTGTGAGGTATTCAAGGGAATGAGTCAAAGCCTTATAAGTCCTCAAACATAATAAAGGTTTTCAAGCCATTCAATATTCCCATGCATCCAAACACACTCACGGTTACTTCCAGGGCTGTCTGGCTTCCTACCCCTCCACGCGGCTCCGTTGAATGGTGGACTTGGCCAAAGGTGAGCCTTTTTATAGTAATCCTTTCTCCCTAATTGCCCACTGATTGAAAACGGAACAAGACCATATCGGGGCCTAACCCTTCGTTTCCATTCCGCATCTGCGCTCACTGGGTAGGGCGTTCCCGTGAAGTGCGCATGTGCGGAAGGGCAGTGACAAACACCGGAGACTGCGCATCACGGTGGTGTCTCTGTAAGGCGCCGGCACCGTGTCTATCGTTAGCGCATGCGCGAAGGAGCTAATTCAACGCTTGCGCAAGACAGAGTGTCTTTGAAAGGATCTCTATCTTTGATATAAAAAAATAGGAGTATAGGAGCGGGCGCGCTAGGCGCGGGGAATGACAGTCAAATAGATTGATAAGGCTTGAAAAAGCATTTTTTAGGTAAAGTTGAAAGAAGGCTTTATCATAATTCTCCTCGTTACTGAGAAAACAGCGATTAGAATCCCATTTAGCAGCTAGGGCACTTATAACTGCATGGTGATTTCAAGTTGTTTTTAGGGCGGTTAATTGACAAGGATTGGCTAGAATTTCAGAAGGAACGTGGAAAAACGCTGGTTACCTCATAATTCCCATTTGAAAAAAGTTACAAAAATTATAGTAAATGGAATACAATGCAGCATCTGAGTGTTTTGACTACAATAAATCTGGGGGTTCCAGTTTCAACGTAGTTGGCTCCATGGAATGGAGTCGTTCAACCCTGTTACATCTGAGCCCAGACGGAACACCCATCTCTGTTCTTTTTCAAATAAGCCTCTTTCCGAAGGCATTTGTTCAATTACAGTCCAATGTATATCATTTACACAGTGCTGCGCCTCAAGGAAATGGGATGCCATTTTTGTTGTCTGTTTCTTGCATCTCACATTACTCTTGTGTTCGTTAATTCTGGTTTTCACAGCACGTGTCGTCATTCCCACATACTCCTTTCCACAAGGGCATGTGATGAGATACACCACATTGCGGCTATTGCAATTCGTGACAGCACGTTGTTCCCACTTTGTGCCGTTTTTGAATTCAAGACTCAGGCTTTTCTTAGTCAAGTGGCAATTATTGCAATTGCCACACGGGTGATGCCCATGTAGACCTTGCAGCCTTGTCTGTTTTGTTGCATTGGCTTGGGGTCTTGTATGAACCAAGATATCTTTCAGGTTCCTTCCTCTCCTGTGAGCAAAAATGGGTTTTTCCAGGTCGAGATTCCCACTTGTCAGGATACGCCAATGTTTATTCACGAGCTTGGAAACCTGGTTCGAGACAGGACTGTATGTCGTGACACAGACTGTTCTTTCTGTTTCTTCTTTTTGTGGGTTGTCTTCCAAAAGAGCTTCCCGGTTGTTATTGCGGGCTCTTTTCATAGCCTGGTTGATGATTTTATTTGGGTATTTCCTTTGTTGCAATTTTTTACTCAGATCCAGTGCTTGGATTTTGTACTTACCCACATCGCTACAGTTATGACGCAGGCGTAGGAACTGCCCATACGGTAAGTTTTCTCTTAGGTGACGTGGATGAAAACTGTCGAACCTAAGGAGGCAGTTCCTAGCAGTGGGTTTAAAGTGGGTCTCGGTTTTCAATTGGCCTGCTTCATGATAAATGTTTAGGTCTAGAAAAACCATTGATTCTTTGGACATTTGGTGGGTGAACTTCAGGAAGTCGTTCTGGCTGTTAATCCATTGCATGAAATCCATGACAGACTGGTTATTTCCTTCCCATATGACCAAGACGTCATCAATATAACGTCTCCAGGAGAGGATCTTGCTCCTGAACGGATTGTCTTGGTGAAGGATTTTGGTGGTCTCCAAATGGTGTACATAGAGACCTGCCAGGCTAGGAGCAAATGTGCTCCCCATGCTGGTCCCATGGCGTTGCAAGTAAAGGGTTCCTTCGTATTCAAAGAAGTTCTTAGTGAGGGCCATCGAGATGCATTCCATCACTACACCCCGTGGGGTATGGTAATTCCACTGTCTGCTGTATAATACTTCCTCAATGATGTGAAGAGTTTCATCGTGTGGAAGACTGGTACACCTAGCCTGGCAGGTCTCTATGTACACCATTTGGAGACCACCAAAATCCTTCCTCCTGGAGACGTTATATTGATGACGTCTTGGTCATATGGGAAGGAAATAACCAGTCTGTCATGGATTTCATGCAATGGATTAACAGCCAGAACGACTTCCTGAAGTTCACCCACCAAATGTCCAAAGAATCAATTGTTTTTCTAGACCTAAACATTTATCATGACGCAGGCCAATTGAAAACCGAGACCCACTTTAAACCCACAGCTAGGAACTGCCTCCTTAGGTTCGACAGTTTTCATCCACGTCACCTAAGAGAAAACTTACCATATGGGCAGTTCCTACGCCTGCGTCGTAACTGTAGCGATGTGGGTAAGTACAAAATCCAAGCACTGGATCTGAGTAAAAAATTGCAACAAAGGAAATACCCAAATAAAATCATCAACCAGGCTATGAAAAGAGCCCGCAATAACAACCGGGAAGCTCTTTTGGAAGACAACCCACAAAAAGAAGAAACAGAAAGAACAGTCTGTGTCACGACATACAGTCCTGTCTCGAACCAGGTTTCCAAGCTCGTGAATAAACATTGGCGTATCCTGACAAGTGGGAATCTCGACCTGGAAAAACCCATTTTTGCTCACAGGAGAGGAAGGAACCTGAAAGATATCTTGGTTCATACAAGACCCCAAGCCAATGCAACAAAACAGACAAGGCTGCAAGGTCTACATGGGCATCACCCGTGTGGCAATTGCAATAATTGCCACTTGACTAAGAAAAGCCTGAGTCTTGAATTCAAAAACGGCACAAAGTGGGAACAACGTGCTGTCACGAATTGCAATAGCCGCAATGTGGTGTATCTCATCACATGCCCTTGTGGAAAGGAGTATGTGGGAATGACGACACGTGCTGTGAAAACCAGAATTAACGAACACAAGAGTAATGTGAGATGCAAGAAACAGACAACAAAAATGGCATCCCATTTCCTTGAGGCGCAGCACTGTGTAAATGATATACATTGGACTGTAATTGAACAAATGCCTTCGGAAAGAGGCTTATTTGAAAAAGAACAGAGATGGGTGTTCCATCTGGGCTCAGATGTAACAGGGTTGAACGACTCCATTCCATGGAGCCAACTACGTTGAAACTGGAACCCCCAGATTTTTTGTAGTCAAAACACTCAGATGCTGCATTGTATTCCATTTACTATAATTTTTGTAACTTTTTTCAAATGGGAATTATGAGGTAACCAGCGTTTTTCCACGTTCCTTCTGAAATTCTAGCCAATCCTTGTCAATTAACCGCCCTAAAAACAACTTGAAATCACCATGCAGTTATAAGTGCCCTAGCTGCTAAATGGGATTCTAATCGCTGTTTTCTCAGTAACGAGGAGAATTATGATAAAGCCTTCTTTCAACTTTACCTAAAAAATGCTTTTTCAAGCCTTATCAATCTATTTGACTGTCATTCCCCGCGCCTAGCGCGCCCGCTCCTATACTCCTATTTTTTTATATCAAAGATAGAGATCCTTTCAAAGACGCGCAAGCGTTGAATTAGCTCCTTCGCGCATGCGCTAACGATAGACACGGTGCCGGCGCCTTACAGAGACACCACCGTGATGCGCAGTCTCCGGTGTTTGTCACTGCCCTTCCGCACATGCGCACTTCACGGGAACGCCCTACCCAGTGAGCGCAGATGCGGAATGGAAACGAATGGTTAGGCCCCGATATGGTCTTGTTCCGTTTTCAATCAGTGGGCAATTAGGGAGAAAGGATTACTATAAAAAGGCTCACCTTTGGCCAAGTCCACCATTCAACGGAGCCGCGTGGAGGGGTAGGAAGCCAGACAGCCCTGGAAGTAACCGTCAATCAATCAATCAGGTCATTTGTAAAGCGCACTACTCACCCGTAGGGTCTCAAGGCGCTGGGAGGGGGGGGTGCCGCTACTGCTCGAACAGCCAAGTCTTGAGCTTCTTCCTGAAGGAGAGGTGGTCTTGGGTCAGGCGCAGAGTGTGTTTGGATGCATGGGAATATTGAATGGCGTGAAAACCTTTATTATGTTTGAGGACTTATAAGGCTTTGACTCATTCCCTTGAATACCTCACAGGTTGCCATATCGGGCAGAACGGACCCCCTCACAACGTCTTTGGCTCATGAGGCAATTTGACCCTTTATTATAAGTAAGCAATACATCTGTGTCATATTTTCTCCTCTAAGGGCATCGCCAGAGATCATGAATGTGTGTCCCAGTATTTGTGTTGTTCGTCATTTTCTTTTCTTTTTTAGGGTTCCTGGACCTTCATTTTTATTCCTTGTTACCCTTCTGTGTATTTACACAGCACTAGATTAATAAGTGTATTACATCTTGGTTTACTAGACCTTTTGTATTCACAGGTATCTTTATCCGCCAATTGGGCGCAACGGACCTCATTACTTTTAAAAACAGATAGGTACATTTTCACCTAATTATTTTTTGTAGAGCACACTTTTATATCTACATACGTGTGAGTAAGGTGGGGATAAGTAGTGCATATCCTCGTCCTGAAGAAGGAGTTCCTTAAACTCCGAAACATGTCGACGCACTAACATGGTTGTTCTACCCTAATCAGTAGACAGCAACCACTCTAGCACTCTTTTAACGATACCAGCCGAAGACTAATTAAAAAAAATTTCAGTACTTACGTGCCAGGTATCTTTTAATTTTTTCACCTTCACCTCACCACTCACATTATTTACCCACACACACCAACACATAGTTCACAGATAGTGCTCCTACGTAGCCGTGAGTCGTAGCACGCCGCATCCCGTAGAGGTTTGCGAAGACCCCGATGATGAAGCATGACACCAAGGAGCCTGTTGGTGTGTGAGGGGTATTTAAACAACACTGGTTGCTCCCCACCATTGTGGTAACAACCGTACTCCACTTAGTGGATTCCTTTTGCTTATGACTATTGCCAGGGGAGACAGAATCCACTATTCCCTCTCCCTCCCCCTCTTTGTTTATTATTGCTTCCTAATAGTCTCCATCAATTTAAGGCACTCAGGCCCAGAGTCACCAACATGACGTAATGCAGTGCAGCAACCAAAGTTTTTGCCTTAAAGGGAGAGAGAATTATATGGCACATTTTTTCTCTCCCCAAGCTCTGGTGCACTTTTGACTGCCATATGCCAACGCACACACCATTGCACCGTAGTGCAAAGGTGTGTGCGTTCTCTAAATCATAGGTTTTGCAGTTGAGAGGAAGCCTTCTAGTACAAGATTATCCTTTAAGATTTTTCCCACTTTGTGTGTTGTACAATGCAGCACACATGCAAAATTGGAAATATAAGAAGAAATTAAAAAATAATTCTCAGATGTCTAAGGTTTTGGCCCATGTACTACCCATTGAACGCCCCCTTGATATAAAGTAGCTCAAAATAGCTCATAGCACAAATTTGTGTTACTTTAAAGTACTTTCCAATGCAAATCCTGGTTTGGGATGGAAACTAAATCCCCAGATCATTACTTTGCACAGTGTCTGCATCATTTTTGTGAAGCAAACCCGGCACACAGTATTAGTAAATCTAGGTCAAACTATAATACAGTTGCTTACCTTCAATTCGTTGCAATTTTCCGTCAACTTCTTTAGCCACATTCTCTGCTTCTTCCTTTATCCTTTTTATTCGCTGAAGAATTTCATCTGGAATTTCCCGATTTTTCAGTTTTTCTAGCAGAAGTTCATATTTTTCCTTCACAGGACCCATAGCCTAAAACACAACATTTCACAGAGGTGAGCACAATATTTATGAAAAATAAAAATGTACCTCCGATTTCAAGACTTTACACTTTTTTAAAAGGAGTTACTGGTATACAAGCCATGAAAAATGGTTCATCAAGGATCTTAATAACTGGCAAAAAAACTAATATCAGAGAGACCCCTTTCCTAGAGGTACTGACCCCAGAAGGGTGTTATAGATACCAACAAACGTCAGAGGGACCAACCGCTGGGTATGGATGCAAGACCCGACTTTTGATCATGTTGATGTCCAAAAGATCACAACCTAAGCAGCCTGTCCTCCACACCAGCAACCATAGGGATAGGGTGTATTTTAGAAAAAAACCCTATTGACGTATTAGAGTTTTTCTATCGCCTACCCAATCCGTCCCTCCATTGTCTTAGTGAATTCACCAGACAGCGTATCTCTTGCTTGATCGGTCAAAAGCAGGCTGACGGCACTGCTCCCAAAAATTTAAGGGCCATGAGTACTTTTAATTTGACAACTCTGCTCAGTGAAACAGTTTTGCATGTATCACTACATCAAACTTCCGAATTGACTTCCCCATCCCAATTTTAGAGCCACTTCATAATAAAGGCATTATCTGTCCATGGTCTGTGGTGCTGCTTTTTGTTCATGTATGAGTCATAAACCTTCTCTGAGATTTTTCCAAAATACCTGAGTAGACATGTCCACTATGAGCTGTGCGTTTCAGCACTTTTAATTCCTCAATTGTATTTTTAGGTCTGGTGTTAGTCAAGACCTTTTGAATAATACATATAATATACTTACCTAAATTGGCCTACAACCAGCCCCCTTCATTCACTGGTTTGTTGTTGTGTCATTTACATTCTTTCACCTATTGCAGCATACAGCATGTGGCAGAGAGTCAGCCCGCTTCAGCCATTGGCTAACTTCACTGTGAGGGATGACATTGTGATCTTCCCAGTACACAATCTGAGTCAGAGTTTTCGGTGGGGGCACCCGCACTTATTTTTGGGGACCAGCACTTATTTGTCCGCATCATTTATTTAACCGAGTGCAAGAGAGGGAAATTATACAGATCGGAAAGACGGAGGAAGAGTAAGATGTCACAAAAGGAAAAAGCAGGGGCCTTCATGAGTGAGATAAAAGGAGAGGGAGTGTCTGCCAGTGGATTAAAGAGGTATGAGGTGGTTTTGAAACTACCAGCCTTTGTATTTGGCACGCCAACATTTTATTGCACAGGCATTAGCACAGTTTCTTTGACAAAATAAGGAATGGCTCTTTTATAAGGAGTACATCTACATACAAAGTACTTCCTTTCAGTGTCAAGGACTGCTAAGGCAATGTCTGCTCTGAAGACCAAAATGATTTTTGGTTTTAGCCATGTCTTCATTTTTTAGCCATTTTTAGGTTCCACGTCCTTCTCCAGAGTATTAAAATGTTGATGCGCTTAATTGTGTGTTACAGGTCACGCTGTGTGACCTTACATGACTGCCATCTTTATTGGGCTGTTCTTACAGTGAGTTCACATCGTAGTCACTTTGCCTCAGTGAGAATACAGGATTCAGTTTACTTTGAAGTTTAATTCGAGTATGGCATGATGCACATTATGAACATAATATAAGCTTAATATTTCATCGCTTCATTGGGTATCGTGTGTATTATCAATTATATTTGTTACTTTGGATTGCATGGTGACTTTTATTTTTTTTGTTTGTTGGGCAATTATATTGTGTTTCACTACTGGGTTTTTCTGGTCTTCTTGTGATTTTTTTCTCTGTTACTTCATTTGCTCTTTATTTTCTTTGGATATCATTTAAGTGGTGAGGAAAGGAAAGCAAATTATTCTGGTGGTTTCACCGGCGAAGTTGGGACTTGGAATCCACTGCAGTCATGGCTTTGCAAAGCTTTTCTATTTAACCACTTCAACTTTTTGGCCAGCAGGCAGTGAACCATGTATGAGATAGCCTGAATTGAAACAGTATTTTCTGAATTATTTGGAGACTGTGGAGGATGGTACAGAGTTGTCGAATGAACAGAAGAAAATATCTTTTATGCAAACAGTTGGACCAACAGGATTGAAAACGTATATTAATGTGACCAAGGAAGCAGGTGATGCTAATGTTAGTGTTTTGGAAAAGGTTCTTAAAGATTTTTCATCTAAAGTGTGTTTCGCAATAACCAGATATAATATTTTTAAGTATAAAAAGGAGGATGGGTAGACAGTTGATGAGTATGTTGCTGCATTGAGGAAATTGTCAATACATTGTCATTTTTGTAATCTCCTGGATTAATTAATCAGGGATTAGGTGGTTATACATTCCACTGGTTTTGCTGTACAGTAAAGGCTATGGATCAATGGTGATTCAGAACTAAAGGACACATCGTCTATTGTGAGAAAGATGGAATTATTGGGCAAGTCTGCTAGGGTGGTGTTGGAAGAATCTAAGAAATCGAATTCGAGCCTATGGTTGTGGCAAAAATGAAAGGTAAAGAGAGAGTAGGGCAGTAAAGAACACTAAAATCAATAACAATAAAAGAGAAATCATCAAAGGTGAATAAAGGTGGTACCGATGTGATACCAAAACGTATTTGGCATGTAGTAAGAGTTGTCTTGGTATTAAACAGAAATGTTCAAATTGTGGTTCTGTTGTACATTTAGCTAAAGTGTGTAAGAAATGAAAGTTCAGAGTCAGAGGGCGTATGTAATGAAATGAGACAAAAGTCAATGTTGGACAAATTTGTACTTTTGTGTGTGAGAAAAAGTAAGGTGGACATCAAGTCTGTTACAAAAGGTGTTTATGAAGTACTGAATGTGTCTAGCAATGGGGACATTTGTAGAAAACTCATTTTTAAAAGGAGTTTTGGAGGTGTTCGACTGGATGTGTATACTTATTCAGGATCACCTTACACCATAATTAATGAAGCAGTTTGGAGGCCAAATCTTTGCAGTAAAAATTTGTACCTATCTATCCAAATGGAGTCTTTCACCTGAAGTTCATGGGGAAGAAAACATTGATTTGTTTCAATTCAGAACATTAATCTTCAGATTTAAGAACAGGACATGTGTTGGAAAGTTGTATGTAGCAAATAAGGATCTTCAGTTTCATGCTGGCATGATCAGGGGGAGTTACATTTTATATTAGATCATAACAATGTAGAGCAAGCTTTCATCTTGGATGAAGGGGAAGCATTTTTAAAAAATGTATTAAATACATTTCCTGGTGTGTTTTCTGGTGAAGTGGGAAATTGGCGGGATTTGAAAAACAAATAGTTTTGCAAGATGACGCTATTGCCAAAATTCAAAAGACGTGCTATGTTCTAAAGAGTTATTGAAGTTGGTGAAATCAGATATTATTGAGCCGGTGGAAGCTTCTGATTGGGTTTCTCCAGTAGTTGTAGCACACAAGGCAAATGTCAAAAGTAATCTATGCATTGAGGTACGCCATTTATATAATAATATTTCTAATGACCAATGTACATTACCAATAATATTGGACATTTTGAGTTCAGTTAAAGGGGCTAGGTAAATTGATTTTTCCTCTTCATGTCACCAATTCCCCTTCAAAGAAGAAAGCAGAACATTTAAGACATTCATCTTTTTTAATGGGTGTTCATAAATATGCCACTTGGATTGGCATCAGTTGCTGCAGTGTTTGAGCAGTTAGTTGATGTTTAAATTATTTGGACATAAAAAGGGCATTTTGTGTTTCCAGGATGACATCTTAGTTTTTGGTGATGATCTGAAAGAACACAACTTGAGACTTCAGAAAGGTCTTTGACTTCTCAGTGAACATGGTCTTACAGTTACATTCCAAATGACATATGCTCAAAAGCAGGTCACGTATTTGGGTCATGTTTTATGTGAGGAGGGTATTAAACTGAAACCGTCTTTGGTCGAAGCCATTAGGGAAGCTCCTGCAGCATCATGTAAAGATGATGTGAGGGCATTTTGGAGTGTGGCAAAATTTTATTCCAGATATGTATGCATCTTTGAAGACAAAACCCTTTCACATCAGACAACTGTTAACCCCTTGCGTGCTGCGCACAATGCCCCTCAGTCTGGGCGAATTAATGAGTGGGCGGGGTTTGGATGGCCCCCGGCCATCCTCCGTACATGCCCACCATGACTCACGCAAGGGGTTAAAGAACAAAGTTAAATTGAGTGGAGTAAATCATGTCAGGAAGATTTTGAGTGGTGTGTCAGCCTTAACTAGATTTGCTTGTATGGCCAATAGTTTCCGCACTACTGATGCAAGTGCAAAAGGATTAGACGCTGTTTTGACACAAGAAGGCAGGGTGGTAAGGAGTAACCATTGCATTAGTTTCACGCTCATTGTTTCCTTCAGAGTAGAAATATTCAGAGATTGAATGGGAGACTTTTGTGTGCGTGTGAGTGTTGGAGCATTTCTGTTCATTTTTGTAGGGTAAACCAGTGGTAGTACTTAGTGACCATAAATCTTTAGTTAGATTATTAATCAAAGATGGTATGATTAAGGCTCCTGCATACATTGCTAGGTTTTCTACAAGGTTACAGGACTTTATTTTCCACATGGAATATGTACCAGGGAAGGATAAAGTGGTGGCAGATTTTCTATCAAGAATGCCTTTGAACTTGAAGGAATTTAAAGATGTATGGGAGGAGTATAGAATTGTATTAGTCCAGGATGATGGATATTCTAGTCTGACTAAAGAGGTTAGGCAAAAGGAGTAGTGGTGTGGAGATATGTTGGGCATAGTAAAAAAAGTTTGCGCGCGAAGGCTGGCCAGGAAAAACAGTTTAATTGAGAATTTGAGGCCATTTTGGGAGGTGAAACCAAAATATTGGTTTTGGACGATTTTGTGGTCAGGGGTTAAAGGATTATTCCACCACACAGTTTAAGGAATAGTGTTGTTGGTCAAGCGCATGACGGGCATTTTGGTATTGTACATACCGACAGCTGTGTGAAGAAAAATGTGTGGTGGCCTGTTATGGATTTAAACTGCTCTTAGAATGAGTAAAAGAGCTCGTGCAGCCGAGCACTGTTCACTTGGTGTTAAACACCTAAACCTTTCAATCAAAACTTAACCACGATAGTTCAATTTACATTGTTCAGTTTATCTATCATTATCTGTTCATCATGACAATCAAAAAACTGAATTCATTTGTTATTGTCCTTACAGGTCATTCACAAATTTATACTCAAATTGATAATCGTCAATAATCATTTGACATTATACATTTATCAAAATTTTACAAATGCAACATCAATTCATCAAATTTCGTTTTCGTGATTACAGTGATCTGATATCGGCGTGCGGAACCTTCACACAGGAAACCGACGAACTTAAATTCCTAAAGAACGGCAGTTCTTTGAGCAGCACGAACAGTCTTTCAACACACTAAACCGTGGTGACTTGGATCTCAGAGCGACACATCACTTCATACAGATTGGCCCCTGAAGAAGGTACCTGGTTGGTACCGAAATGCATTGGGCACGCATTAAAAAAAGGGAAATTTGATGAATTGATGTTGCACTTGTAAAATTTTGATAAATGTATAATGTCAAATGATTATTGACGATTATCAATTTGAGTATAAATTTGTGAATGACCTGTAAGGACAATAACACATGAATTAAGTTTTTTGATTGTCATGATGAACAGATAATGATAGATAAACTGAACAATGTAAATTGAACTATCTTGGTTAAGTTTTGATTGAAAGGTTTAGGTGTTTAACACCAAGTGAACAGTGCGCGACTGCACAAGCTCTTTTACTCGTTCTAACAGCAGTTTAAGTTACCTAGGGTTGACAACCCTTACCAGCCGCTGCACCAAATTTATATATTTCAGATTATTGGCACAAATAATAGTAAAAGAGGAGTGCTCCCCAACACCCCAATACCTCAACTGTTATGGATTTAGCCATTGAAAGAGTTGTTGATATAGGTTGCTTAAAATGCAGAAATTCAGATACGAGTTTTAAGAATTGTAATCCTCCTATGGGTGATGGTTGTTTCCCTAGGAAACTGTGGGATACCAATGACATTGATACCATGGTGCCAATTGAGCCACAGCACAAGTACATTGTGGCTTACAATAGATATGTTTTCAAGGTGCCCTGCTGTTAAAATCAGGGATAGAGTAGACACTGAAGCAGTTTTAGAGTTTATTGATGGGGTGTTCACTGTCAAGGGTTTACCTATCAGGGTAAGTAGACACAAATGTGTTCAATTTGTTTCCAGTAAGGCCAGGGGTTATTTTGAGAGGATCGGACTCAAACATAGACCTGCTTCTCTTAGTGGAATTGGAAAGTTTGAAAGATTTAACTGTGTACTTAAGGATCAACTCGTTGGTCATGTCTTCAGAAAGTGATTGGGAGAATCAAGTGTCGAAAACTGGATGCATCAGATCACTTTAAAGAGGCTACTGGATTTTCACCCTTTTAATTGATATGGGGAAGAAAGGCAAGATCTAAAAGTAATTTGGGGTGTGTGGTTGAATCAAGTGTCAGTTCCCTTGGAGGAGATGAGGAACAATATTTAGAAAACTCATGAAAGTACCATTAAGCATTATGAGGGTAAGCATGGTACAGAGAGGGCTAGGATATGTGTAGGATAATGGGTCAGGATAAAAATACCATGTAAAGTTTGCAAGGGAGAAAGTCATTTTTCGGATCCCTGTAAAGTAATGGAAGTCTAAAATAATGCTGTTCGTGTAAGTGGCGGAAGAGTGTGAAAGTTGAAAAGCACTGCTTTTTGTTCAGAAAGTGGAGTGGAGAGTGGGGTTAATGAAATCAGGAAGAAGAGTTTAAATTTATTCAATGATGAGGAAGATGTGGCTGTTGATGTTGGGTGCAGAGACTTGCATGTTGGTAGAGGTAATGAATTTGGATGTCAGCTAAGGGAGGTGTCAAGTCCTGTGACTGATGTTGATGTTTGTGTGCATGTGTCACATAAAGAGGTGAGTGTGAGGGTAGATGCGAGGAAAATAATGAGAAGGAAACTGGTGATGGGGGCGTTCGAGTGAAAGTATAGTAAAATATAACATTCTGAGTAAGGAAACCACCTAATCGGTTACAGAATTTTGTGTGCGAATAGGATGCATAATATAATATCATTTAAAAAAAAAAAAAGTTTTTGCTGGGGAAGTGTTGTATATGTGCATTATTTTATGTACTTATGTTAGGTGTATATACATTAGGTTGTGAAAATGTATTAGGTTATGTTTTAGAGGTAATGTGCTGGTATCTCGTGCTGCATTCAGCGCAAGGAATCTTCTTGTTGAATACTCTATTGTATATTGTTATAGGAGTCAGTTGCTAGCATTAGAAGGAGAAGGAGCTGGTGGACGGTTGGGTCGCAATAAAGAGATAGACAACTTTCTTTTTAAAAGTTTAATGATTACACAACTGTCTCCCCTATGTGATAGGTATTGGCTTTTCAAATGATTTGATTAGAAAGTACATTTAAAAAAAGCTATATTATGCAGACAGTGCTGACTGTATCGTAGCACTTTTATCTTTACTTTCAGGCATGCTGCACAGCAGCACAGCTGCTGTACAACATGGCTAAAACACATTGAGAAAGCCAATATCTATTGCATAGGTGAGACCTTTTAGCTTTGTCAATGCTTGTTTTATATTGGCGCAGGCCCAACAGCTTCCCCCACAAAAAGGTTTTTTAAAATTCACGACAAAACAAAAAAAGTACTGGCAAAGGCAAAAGTCTGGCAACCAATGCCAAACTTATTGGCTGTGCCAATTCTTGTTAAAAAGGAGGCTGCAGTTGCAGAACTTCACAAGTGTTACAAGCCTAGCATATAGCCAAATCTTAAGGGGCAGCAGCACACCCTCTGTTCTATACTGAGAGGGATGGAGGGTTTGCAGACTCCACCTATCATCAAAAATAAAATACTTACTGTGCTAGCCTCGTTTGCACGGTCCAATGCAGACTTTGCTTTCTCTTTTACTTTTCCTGCTTGATTTCTGTTCATCACTGTCTTATTTTGCAATGCTGATATTTCCTCCTGAAGCTTTGAGTGTCTCTTAGAAAAATCATCCAGGTTATCTTCAATACCGTCTGCCTTTTTTTGTGCCTGCAAAAGAAATATGTACAAAGATTTTTCTATAGCAGAACAAGGACAAAAAAGCACCACATCAATTTCCAGATGACCGTGTAAGTTTTCAATATTTCCAAGCAATTTTGCAGTAACATTTACAACTACGACTAATGTAGAATTCTAATTAGTATTGACTATGCAGTGGAATATGGCATTGTGTACTACTGAGTAATGAAAATGAGTGGAATAACATTGGGGCATATTGCCAAGGCGGGCGATATGAGATTATCGCCGCTTTAGCGGACTTTTTTGGCCACTAAGCGGTGATAATTTTATCGCCTTATTAGCAAGCTGTCGCTAACAGCAGTTAGCGACAGCTTGTAGGCGATAGCGAGCGGTTTGGGGCCCGCTTTGCATGTCAGCGGTATTTATCGCTAATGACATGCAAAGTGGGCGTACCCAACCTGTTAGCGACTGAAAGCAGTCGCTAACATCGCTAACGCCTATTCTCAACGCAGGCGTAGCGATGGAAATATTCGAGCTAAGCGCCTGCTCAGACCAGTTCTTAGCATGTATATCCAATGGGAGGTGGATATTCAGGCTAAGTCCCTATTAGCAATAATGCCTGAATATCGCTATATTTCCAGCGATATTCACGCATTTCGCCACTATCGTCGGAAATGTTATCGCTTTAGAGATAAACGTTGCTAATAGCACGTTATCTCTGCGATACAATCCGGTGATGCGCGGCAATAAAAAAATGTCGCTAAGCTTATTTAGCGATAAATATCGCTTGTTGTTGATAATATGCCCCATTGTCCCTTACCAGTGCTTAATTGCGCAGAACAATTGCAAAATCAGCTGAACAAGGTGCAGATTACATGGCCCAGTCCCAGTTATCTTTGGGCTTCAAAATATAGCCAAAAGGCATACTTTTTTCAAAATATTAGCGGTTCTGCATAGCAGGTCCGATCAGTTTAGAAAATCAACCAATTGCTCCATCTGCCACAAAGAATTAAGGTGTTTCTTTTAGTGCAGAGCTTTTCCTGAAATTGCTCACATCTTTGATGAAAAGTCATTGGTATTCCTATATTCCTATCACCAGTTACCTCCTGAGGATTTGGGAAAACTTAATTGTTTTGCACTTTCTTGACTGAACAAATCTAATTTGTAATTTGGCCAAATAAGCGTTTTAGCAAAACTTCACTAAATTTATTACATTGCAGACCATAACTTATCAACGTAAGTGACAATAAATATCCGAAGATAATTTCATTTAATTTGCAGATCTTTTCTCCATCAAAACCAACTTTAACAGTTTATTTTCTCCTGTTTATGTATTTATTTGCCTGATGTTTTATACAGCATGGCCCACCCCATTGTCGACATCAAACCACACTGCATAAAAAAGTCAATATGTACAAGAATAGAAAACATATACACACAATGCCACTTATAAACCTGATCTTTATCACAATGTTGTATATCATCAAGTATACTGTAAGAAGAAAGAGAGCTATCATACTTGTTTTTTTACTATTAACCTTTACTGTGCCTTTAATTTACTATCTACTTTAGATTGTACTACTTTTGGTTAAGCTAAGACTATTTGGTCCTGACTGAGTCAAATAAAGCTAAAACTAGGAATTTCTGCTGAAGCAAGTCAAGTTAACTTACTAGGATAAGTGACTTATTCCTGGCCAAGTTGTGTTGGTTGTTAATATTTCTTTCAGAGTTCTTTCATCTCTCTTTTAAAGTAAGTGTGTTAAGGCCTTGTTCTCGGTACTAGAGAAGGATTGGCAGAGTGTTTTTATTTTCTAAATCTTTGTTTCTCTTTGAATTTCTGTCTTGGCCTACGTTTTTTTAATTTCTGTGCTAGGTATGTCAAAGAGTAATGGTGTAAGACTTCGTACATAATGCATGCATTTATTAGTATGTATCATCTATCCATCTGGAGCAAGGTTATTGATTTTAGCACAGGTAGGATATGGTCTGTCCTTTTATTATTTCAAATTAGTCTTGCCTCTGAGTTCATTCATTGCTGCATCAAAGGGTGTGAAGTAGTTTTAGAGAAGGCCAGTGAGTGGTGTAGCCCAGGCTAGATAGCACAGATGACTGGACTAGGGACAGAAGACCTTGATTAGGGATCAGGTACTTTAGGCTGTGTGAGGTATGTAGTTGACACCGAGGCCCATATTTATCATTTTTTCACTCTACGCAATGCATTAAGCCACCTTGCTGCATAAAAGGGAAAGAAAGTGCCATAATTAACAATATACGTCACATTCCTGTCCTTTTCTAGCACTATGCATTTTAGGCTGCCTAGCGCCAATGCAGGCACCCTTGCGTCAAGGTGCACGGGTGCCTGCATTGTAGGCAGGATTGCTTTTGTGCAGCAAAGGGACAACTTCCTGGACAAAACCAATCCTCAGAGGCATTTTCCTCTGTCCTTGCACCCCTTTGATCAATCTGACCCTGAGTGTTTGAGTTCATGTTGTTTAGGTTACCCTGACGCTTGTAATCTAGTACAAAACCCAATGATTTTGCTTTATTTACAATCGTAGGTTTATTTCTGAGTTGAGTTTGGTCTATGATCCGGATATGAGCCGAGCTGCTGTTGGTGTTTTGGATAGATAGTGGAACACTCTTATTTTGGATTAATTTTATGGAGTATTTTAAATGTCACATCTGAGACCTCTTAGGACTTGTTTAAATATTTCTGTGTCTTGTTCAGAGCTTATTTTCAAACGCAGCTGTATCATGAGCGCTTCTTTGTATATTGAAACCAAATTCTCTCAATTTCTCAAACAAATTTAAAGAAACAAAACCTACAATATCCACAAAACCCACAATGTCTCAGAGTTAAGGGCATATGGAGTAAGGTTACTGGGTGACAGCACACATCCAGTAAAATGTGTCAATTCGAACTTTAAAAATAGTGAGTAAATATTTTGTTTAGTGAATACGAATAAACTTCTAAGAGGCATAGTTCACCACGATGAGGCTATTCACGTATTTTCCATTTAACAATATCACAAAAAATGGCTGTATTTGTCCACAGTGCAAAATATCACATCATATGAGCGTGTTTGTTAAACATTTGCTTTCTGGAAATAGGGGGGTCATTAGGATGGCGGAAGGCCCGCCACCGCCAGCTGTGCTGTTGAGGGCCCTCCGCCATCTGATTGCCAATTTCCCCCCGCCACATTACGATGGTGGGGGGAATTGTTCTGCAAGCGTGGCGTGCACAAAGACTGCCCGCCACGCTTCTGCCACAGGCATCTACTAGGATTGTCTGGTGGAGCGGACAGGACCGGGGAAATGGTGGCGGTGCCTAGCAGGCACCGTCCGCCAGATTACAATGCTGGCATCAACTAGCCTTTCCATGGCAGTGAAACCGCCATGGAAAGGCTGACGGGAATTGGGTTTGGAGGCCTGTTGCGGTCCCCCCTTGACTTGGTGGGAGGTGTTGCTGCACTGGGGGGGGACCCATGGTACCCCCTGCATTTCCCTGCACTGCGTGGCAGGCACCGCATGGGTCCAGCCACTTAGTGCAGGGAAATGCACAGCATTACATTTTGACATTGAGTATGGTGCTGCAGCCAGCAGCACCGTCCGCAATGTTAACTAGTTGGGATGCACCTGCCATAATGGCGGGTGCATCGTAATTGCAGTGGTGGGACCACCGCATGACTGGCGCGTGGTCTCAACCACCGTAACGATGGCGGGTGGACTGATGTCATCGTAACACCTGTAGTGCATGTGTGCACCATTAAGGGCCCTTTGTCGCTGGAAGATCCTATACCTCGATGTTGAAATGACTGCTTCAACAGTCTCAACTTTACCCTCGTACAGAACTGCACATAATCAGGGACTACTGTCTGAAGTCATTCCAACCCACTACGTCCTCTTCACTGTGTTTCGAAGGGTCCCAGGCGCCCAGCTAGCTTGAACCTGGAGCCCATTTTGGTAGTACCTTCAGGAAACAAGCAAATAATTGAGATGAAGGAAACAGATTTGTGGGAAATTTATGAGTTTCAGAAGGCCACAGCAACTAAAAACACATTTGATGCACCCATCAGACACGAAATATAGCCCAGTGTGGCACAAGGCTCAATGCCTTTGGATTTTTTTCTCTGCCAATGAGCCTGGTGGGAACACACTGAAATTGTGGCGCCCAGGAGGTGGTGACGGTCTTGTGGAAAATGGCTCTTGGGACTCCTTTGAAGACCCCACACTGCTGGGCTTAAGGAAGGAGAGAGAGAGTCATGGTAAAGAAGGCAAACAACAGAAAGGAGAGGATGAACTGCTGGCACATGTCTGTGTGCTTTGCATTCCTCTGCACATGAGCTGTTACAGTTAACAAAAAGATACAACAATATGATATGTTTTGCTTTTGGGATTCATACTGTTGGTCTGCACCTGGCACACCAGGTTCAGGTGTAAACTGGCACAAAGTGGGCCACATTTAAAATACAATACTGGGAATGGTACACAACGATCTATTCTAATACAATAATAGAAGAGAGTTTAGCATTGTGCTCTTGACTACATATACTGCAAAGCAATTGCATATTCCCTGCTGAAACGTTTTGTAAAACAGGATGCAAAACCACACAATTATGTACAGTGATATGTCAAAGATGAAACCCACAAAGTCTGCTTAAAACATGTAAGGAAACAAACCTTTGATATTGAATTTGTAATTTCTTTTATTTCGTTATTAACACCTTCGAGTGCCTCTGAGGTTTTGGTTTGTACATCCTCTGCTTTTTTCAAGTTCTTTTTTATTTCGTCTACATTTGGCAAAGCGGCTGCTGCTTCTCTGAAAAAAAGAACATATCTCTGAACGAACCACTCTTTCACTGCTATAAATCAGCCAAATACAATTACATGATTTCACCAGCATTGGTGTTGGACATCGTGTTTTCTGTGTAGATTCTGACATGGTGTTTTCGGTGTGGATTCTATTTCTCGACTAAAAGCCTAATTTGCAGGTGTTTGACAGTGACTGAAATCGAATTTTGAAATTTGAGCGAATATCACACCAAAATATTAAAATGTTCTGACAGGTTACCGCCATTAAAATGCCGGTGGGAATGGAATGGACTACAGAAACTGTGTTGAAAACTTGCTGCATGCAAACAAGGGAGTAGCTTGGTCAATAATATTGAGGGGATGTGAACCCCCAATTACTCTGGTTAAAATACATTATACGAGAAGCAAGGCAGGAGGTGGGACTTGAGAAGCAGCAGGAAGGGAAAGGTGTTCGGATTGGGAGGGGTACCTATAACTCAAAATTTTGTAAAATAACCATTTTTTTAGACCTTTAATAGAGAGACAGTGTGCGTCAGTGTGTGTGTGTATGTGTTTGTCTGCATGTGTATGTAAAAATGCCAAGTGAAATCTGACAAACATCACACTATACCCCACTTAAAGCACCCGTATCCAACCATTTACTACAGAATACATTTATTACAGGGGTGTAGCAGTCCAAACACCCCCCTAAAGCTGCGCCCCAGCAAGCACAGTAGTACATGCTCTGAAGAGCCTCATTGGATTGGATCACTTGTGGCATCAGGAATGTGGTTGGTGAAACATAGTATTGTCACTCATCAAAATGATCAAGTTTTTGAATAACTTTCTGAGATTTGGATCTGTGGGATTTAAATCTAGCTAACTGGAGGACTCCAGGTTGGTGAAAATCTAGGACAGAGGACGGTCGTCTCAAACCACATGTGATACATTTGTAGCACGCAGACTGGTACTTGGTAGTGAACTCAGGAACACTGCAAAAGCAAGGGAGCTGAGAGCAAAAGGAGTTCAGAGTATCTCCTTTGCATCACATATAATTTACCACATGTCTCCAGACTATTCATATTATGTCACTTTAATGTATACATTCAATAAACTTGTTGTATCGTATCTCGTTCCCAGAAGGTGCCAGCCTGTGAATGGTACAATAGAGCGATGATGCAGTGCTTTGCAGTACGTGTCTATACTACACATGTACTGTGTGTATACGTGCCTATGAATGGTACAATACATGGGAGATGTAGTGCTCTGCACTGTGTGTGTATAATATGCATGTGCTGAGTGCAGGCGTGCCTGTGAATGGCGCCATGCATGGACAATTCTGGGTTCCATTTTCCTTTTGGGAGACCCAGGGCTAACTGGAGAAACATGAGGATGGTACTCCCCAATTTAAAAAGTAGGCATGTATCTGGCCAATTTCATTTGCCAAAGGCCAACATGTTTTGTCGCCAAACCATCCAGGCAACTTCGTCAGGGCTGGTTGATAGAAGGTATAGGGAGCGCACGAACGCGGAGAGGACTGACTATAGCAGTCTTCCTAGTGGAACGCAACCACTTGGCGCAGGGTCCGGTACTGAAGGTGGTTGTAGGTAAGCTGGATACAAGCAATCACCTGATTTGGTGTGAAAAGTATTGAGGTGAGGATTGGTGCCCCAACAGCCCTGACGAAGTTGCCTGGATGGTTTGGCGATGAGACATGTTGGCCTTTGGCGAATTAAATTGGCCAGATACATACCTGCTTTTTAAATTGGGGACGCTCACAACATTTAATAAATGTGGTGTTGTATGTGAGTGATTACTCATTTTTCATTCATTGAGAACTACGTTCTCTTTGCACGGTTGGGAACGTTTGAACACTGAGTGAATCACACAGCCTCCGTGTTGTCGGTCACACACTGCCTATGTTGTTTTTAACCTTCCACCTCTGTGGATTTGTAGCACACATCTTTTTCCTTTTCCTTTCTCTTTTTTGTTAAGGTTAAGAAAGCGACCGATGATGATAACGTGGGTACACTGGCGAGTACCATCCAGTAGCCCTGTATGTTTGCGCATGTGAGGTGCTTTCTAACCGTTCTCACATTTTTCACTTCTGTTTGATAAATTCGATATTCACATTGATGTGAGGATTCTTTATCACTGTGGTATTCATGTGTGATACGGTTATTGACAATTCTTCCTTTCTTTAAATTGGAGCAGCAAGGACTAATCAGTTCATGGATTGGTAAACGGAACTGTACTGGGAAGGTGTTCTCTAAAGGATATAGTAACCCCCAGAAGTCTCTGAAAACTGTGATTGACTGCTCTTGGAGATCAGACCTAGTTGTGTTTACAAGTCAGAGATTTGCACCAAAGCTGTATGCCTCCTCCAGGCAGATGTAAATGTCTTAATTCTGTCATACTTATCAAACTTTGCACATATGCTGCATTTTACAGCACACATATAAAGTGGGTAAAGTATTAATGCACATTTTGTTTACTGGAAGGTTCTCCTTACAATACAAATCTATGCTTGGCAGAACACCCTCACCCTTGCACTGCAGTGCAAGGGTGTTTGCATTGGCGCACGGCAGCCTAAAGTGGGCCAGCACATGGAGAGCGGAAAACAGTGCCATATATTAATAGCTAGCAGTTCTACTCTCTATAGGATAGGATAGGACTCTATTTATAAAGTGCACTTATACCAAATGCGCTTGTACTCAGCACAGCAACTATGGTTGCTGTGCTGTGTAGTCTGAAAAATGAATACATCTGACCCTTAGTGAGCTTGGATACACCCTGTACCCCCTGCCTCTGCGGACGGTCTGTGACTGCATCCACCCACCTGGACACCTTCATGGCCCCACTCAAG
This sequence comes from Lissotriton helveticus, assembly GCF_964261635.1. Lineage (NCBI taxonomy): Eukaryota > Metazoa > Chordata > Amphibia > Caudata > Salamandridae > Lissotriton > Lissotriton helveticus. Next base: position 1,259,646,225 of record NC_136057.1, on the reverse strand, counting down.
GGGTCTGGGTCCTCCTGCACAGACACAAAGGGCAGCAGCCTGCACCCCTCTGTGTCCCTGCCTGTGCTCTCTCCAGCTCTAACACCACCTTATGACTCATGTGCTGGAGAGTCTGTATTATTTTTCCTAGTCGGGTGCTCAGTGACGACATGCGCTGGTCACTTGCGTAACGGAACTTGAGGGGGCTCCCCCTGCAAGGTATGTGAAAGTGCCCCCCCAGACTCATTAACCCTTCCCTGCGCCGCAAATTCTGCCATGGCGCGGGGGGACTAGGGGGTGAGCGCAGTGCTGCGGTGCTCATGACGGAACCACACCGTCATGACTCACGGGTGGCATGTGCTCATGACGGCGGGGTTCCGTCATGATCCCGCTTGCTCATTAATTTGCCCGCACAGGCGGGGAATTAGTGCTGCGTGGGCGGAGCGGCAGCAGCATGACGGAACCACGCCGTCATGAGGACACGCAGCCCGTGACTCATGACGGCATGGTTCCATCATAAGCACGCAAGGGGTTAAGGAGCTCTACGGGCAGATTACTGTGCTGAGGGGGCCCCCTGGAACTTGCCCCCCACACCGCAGGGGCTGCGGTTTTCTTATCTGGTCATTGGCAGCCATAAATTGAAAACTAAAATGTAAAGTGAAACTATTGTTTCTTATTCAAAAGATTTTTACAGCTGCGGTTTCATGTGACTGCCTCCCATCACTGTTTCACAATGTGCCAGATGCACTGGGCTTGCCTTATCCACTGCAGTAGCTCTGGCTGTCAGCACATTAATTAAGTATCCACCCTTGGTTAGAAAGACATGATTGTTCCCTTTTATGGAGCTGTCTGATCCTAATAAATCCGATCCATCAGGTATGACTAGGGGTGAAATTGTGAAGCTTTCCTGCAGTAATACTTTGGTTGCCTAGCACCAAGATTTCATCCCTTGACTACTATCTCAATACAAAGGACCAGCAACTGCCCTCAACTTGTCCCTGTGTCTCCTTGTTTGCTTCTGGTTCCCTCAGTCCTGTCCAGAAATCAGGGTCTGGAAAAACTTCTCAAAACAAAACTCACCAATCACACATTTAAATAAATAAATACGAAAAAAGGAAAAGAAAATGTCTGGTAGTTGTCCAATTAGGTGGAAATGTAAATATTATGTATACAGTTAAGTAGTTACCAAAAAGAGAGTCAAAATTGTTGGAGACTGCAGCTATAGGGCAATGGATGTTGGAAGGGAAGCCAATACCCACATTTATTACTGTAGAGAACTACACTAGTACCAACACTGACTTGATGGTATCAGATTGGGTGAAACGCAAGCGAGGATTGGCTTGGATGCGATGCATAAAAACATCATATCAGCACATCATGCCATTTGTTGGAAAAATCAGTGGGGGAAGTCAACACTGAACCTCTGTCTTCACAAATGAAGTCATGACCATACACAACATTCACCAGGAAATCTCTTCAACACCTGAGGGGATGGTCCTATTCTGCATATCTAACTCTCAGATAAGACAATTCTCCTAGAACACAATTTACAAAAAGGTATGGTACAAAGGCAGAACAAAGCAAAACCAAAGGGGATGATGGATGGAGTGTTGAACATTGCAAGCACTCACCCCCAGTCAACTGATCTGGGTTTAATCTATCATCAGTCTTTAGCTCACTCCGCCACCCCAGTTCAGACATGGCCATATGCAAATCAGTCTGACCCTGTGCCTCATGGAAACAGTCCAGCGCCGAACTGCCAAGCCATGCCTTCCCTGGTACAAAGGCAGGCCTCTGGGAATGGGTGTGATTCTCAGGGATGGATGCCTTAGTGAAAATAAGAAGCATTGGACTGACACATGTGGAATGCCACCAGGCCCCTAGAATGAACACCCCACTTCCAAACTGAGCCATGAAGTACAGCACAACAGACATTATGGCATGGTACAGACAAAAGATGCCTGTGGGAACTGGTGTGGTTCCCAGGCCTGTACAGCTTGGTGGAGCAAGAATGAAAGAACTCTCATGTGCTGAGTTAAAGGGCCCACAGAGTGGTCACCACCTTTGAAACATAGCAAAGGAGTAAAGCACCCTAGGACTAAGTCAATACGAATACCTGCTCATATCCTGGTGTGACGCATCTCTCAGGGGACTGAGATGGCACGGTTAGTGGGAGAACTGCTGGCTACTGCCACTGCTGCCACCATCATTGCCAAACTCAAAAATCATGGTAACTTATGCCTGCTAAACATACGAATGACAGCCGACTCACTCAAACGAGCAGAAATAAAGAGGATTTATTTACCATCATGGCAAAGGTGACTAACTCCTCAATGGCTGTAAGTTAATAAACAAGCAAAAGGATCAATGTGCACACTAAAGGAGGTATTTCACAAACCACAGAACTGCACTGAACATCTGAAATAGGTGTCTGCACATTCCTGTCAGAGTACAACAATATGCCCCAGGCCAACACCTACTGTCACCTGCTGCCATCATGACAGGGATAACACTGAAGAGCATGATATCCATGGACCTGTCCTGGATTGACCAAACCTTGTGTGACAAGTCAGTCCATAAGCGCATGCACTGGAACAAGGCACCAAGTGGCTAAATCTGCAAGCAGATGCCTAAGTGCTGATGACGAACTTCAGCCAACAACAGATTTCAGATGCCATTCGACACTCGCCCACTCGTTATCCTCGAGATGAGAGGCATGCTAGCCACGGTGAGCAGGGCAGACTGGATGGTCACTCACAGCATCTCCAGGTTCAAAAAGTATAGAAAGACTCTTGGCTACAGGCAGATTAACGCCCAGACGGGGCACAGTGGAAGTGGGCACTGGACACATTGAGGACAGCGAGACGCAAGAAGTTCTAACACCCAATGACCCAGGACAAGAGCTGCAGGCCTCTCCAAGCCAGGCAAGAAGTGAAGAGGAGTCTAACATGTCAGAGTTACTCCTTCAAAGGGGTGGCCTCGAGGAAGCTTGTACCTGTATCCGAAGAGGGAAACTCGTGCAGAGGGATTCTGCACACTAAATCTGGTCCGATACTTTATTTCTGTTCCCAGAGTAGTGCTGTGTAGCAGAGATGCTAATGCTGTCAGCGCTTGAGCATCCTGAACCCAGGCAGTTAGGCAGGATGAGCAGGAACAATAAGCGGTCCATCCTCACGTGTGAGCGGAACCCGCAATCATACAGAGAATTATTCGATGACCCATATCTGCTAAGCACCTCATCTCCGCCTGCCGTACAGAACCCATATCCGTATTCAGGCAGGCAAAACCAGGGTCTCCAACCTTTTATGTAATAAGAACTACCTATTTAATGATTATCATCCCAAGCTTCTAATATGTGTTGTGATACTGACCACATCAATCAAATATTAGCTGTAAATATATTTTTACAATGCATCCATTTTTCTCCAAAAATCAGCTTAGTATTTTTGAAAATATACATATTTTCGGTTCAAATACACACTTTTCAATGTCGGGTTTTTATATATATTAATTCAACCAAACAAAAGCTTCTAAACTAGTAGGCTCGGCTGCACACAGCAGAGCTACTTACAGGTTGCTGGTGAGCTACCAGCACCTCACGAGCTACTCGTTGTAGAAGCCTTAGCTAAACCAACTCAGCAGATTATGGTTTGCACTTACTGTGAAATGAGGATCCGAAGCGTTTTTCTTGCCATTTTTCTGGTTATGTGTGCCCTGACGATTGTCTTTTCAAGCACAACAAGCATTGGCAAAGCCAATAGGTCAGGCTTTTTGTTAGAGGAAGTTTTTGGTAACAGTTAGACGACAAGCTAGTTTTGAAAGAATATCCCGTAATGACGTATGTCTTGGGCTACAATAATATGAAAGTAGGGAACAGGGCCCTTTTGCTGAACAGATTCCACTAGCAGAGCTAAGGCGTGTTCTCGGAGTTCTGTTTCTACACACCACAAACACACATGCTGTTTGTCCTTTGTATAGCAAATAGCTCCTTGGGGCCAACCGTCCTGTTTATAAACATGGGAGGTGCGCGAGAGCCTGAAAGGCCAAACCACTGGTCATCTAAAAATATCCTGCGCACTGTTGGGCAAGACAATGCCCCTCATTCTGACTAGGCCTAAAAATGGCATGCTTATATTGCAAATGTAATTACTGATACGTTTTACTGCGACTAGAAAAAACAAAGTATCATCAGTCCAAGTGCTGCAGGTTTAAACTAGGAATATCACAAAAAACATTGTATGTTTCACACTTTTGAGAGATGCAAAATGTCGGAAAATGAAGATTTATCGCTCCACAAATTAGCGTGGACTGTGTGATAATTCTGGCTGGTTGGTTGGTACTGAATGGGCGTCACCAGCATGATCAGAATGAGGGCAGTTGTGTGAAATCCAAACGGGTGTTTTTGCTTTATGGATCGTTACTTTCAAATCTTGTTTTATTGTTTATCTTTACCTGGACAACATTCAACGTTCTGGTTGATACTAAACCTTCATAAATGCAGAGTTGGCCTTTCTGCTGCCTCCCAAGGTTGCTGCCGTGTGGACGATAACCCAGCCCTGACTGGGTCTGCCTGCAGGCATTCCTGTGGTCTGGGTGGCAACTATTGAAGTTTCCGTGGATTTGTTTTGTCTTCTCGTGTTTATGAGGTGCACAGAGCCCTCTAGAACAATCAGCACTTCAGCTAATAACAGGAGAACAGATTAGACGACATGCCGCACTGACTGCTGTAAACACCCAACGACACCACCGTGACGCACTCAACCTAAGCTATTCTTTGTTTCACTTTTTCAATGTGGCCCGAACATCGCAGCTTTCCTCATATTTATATTGCGGCGTGGTCTCAGTTTGCATTTCTCTGGTCAGACAAGGCTAGCTAATTAACAACATGGTCTGGGTTCCCCAGAAATGAAAGCTTCACCTTTTATTTCCTTCCTTTTTACCGTAATTGGGCTATTCAATCGAAGTTCAAGCAAGCAAGTTCAAAGGAAAATCTATTTCCGTTTCTTCATCCTACTTCAAAATGTCCCTTGTAATAGTGTATTGGACAAGAAACACCTTTTCTAGGTTTCTTTAATTAATCTCTCCAAGGGAGTGGCTGGGAGGAAATTATACGACAATCGACAATCCACCGTGCTTTTGCTTTGACCACAGCGAGCGGCTGTAACACTTACATGATGCTTCTATCACAACAATCTAGGCCTATTCAGTACAGTAGCAATGATGCCACGGGCCCCGGTGCAAGCAGGGAAAATGGCCTATTTCACTATTGTTGGGGCAGTCAAATACAGCAATTATTAGGGCTCTATGGACCCCAGGGCACTGCACATGCTGCACCAATGGCAGACACGCCCCTGGGCCTATTCAAAATGGCCCAAGTAAAAGATGGAAATTTGAGGAAGTTACAATGTTGCACCTTCTGTTTGGAGTGCATTTGTCTTTTCTTTTATATAAACAACTTTACTGCTTTTTGTAACAAAGATATCTATGTCACATCTAGCCATTTCCGTTCATCGTCAGACGAAATCACGTTAGCAATTTGCACATTCAAAAACAGTAAGTTCACAGAAATAACAGTGGGGGACATCACCCATGCATTTACTGTAGCGACCCAAGCGTAAAGTAGTCCCACCATTTACTCAAAATATTTGCATTTTTTTTGGGAAGCCTCTGGCTTCATATACCGGTTTTTCCTGTTGGGCACACCAGTTCACTCCACAACGCCACTGAAACCACAAGGGTGGGATGGGGGATTTCCATTGACAAGCTATGTCTCGCTTGGCCACAATGATGGCCATCCCAAGAAGTGCCCAATCGCTTGTCCCCTCTGTCCCTTCAAAGATTCCCATGAGGACAGATTTCGGTAAGAGTACTACTTCCCACCCCAGTAACTGATAATGTTTTAGTCACTGCACATCAGCACTTCACGATAATAGGGCATGTTCAAACCATATGGTAGAAATCCGCAGGAGCATATGGACATCTAAAGCATGTAGGACTAGGAAGGAGACAGCTGAGGTGAGATAACTACAGTGGAGGTAGTATGTCTGTATCAGCTGTGGTTCAAAATTATAATGACACAGGGCCATCTTGGCAGCTCGCCAATCATCATCTTCCAGCTGTCCCACCAATTTCTCCCATTGGGCCCACAGGTTTGTCAGTGTGTCTGGTGTGTCAATGGTCAGCGAGTAGTAGATCTGAAAAATACCTCCTTTTGATCATGTACCCTTTAGGAGTTTAGCCTCCAGGGGACTAAATTTGGGAGGTGTAGTGTCTAGAGAGATGTGTGCCCTCAGCGCATGCAGCATTTGATATTAATGGAATTATGTATGTAATAGAGCATAGGTCGATTGAAGCTCTTGAAAGAGTGGAAACGGGTGCCAGACCAAATATCCCCCAGTAGGGAAATGCCTATTGTGTCTCAGTGAGTAAATCTCTCCAGACCAACTATTTCGTGTAGCCAACACCCCTCCACAAAGGGGTCTATAGAGTAAGTTTGGTGTCTCAACCTGTGTTATGAATTGCAGCACACCAGCTAAAAAAAACCATTCGGATCATTTCATGTAGGTTCTATGGGAGTATGGTGCCATAAATAATTCCCAGCATGACTCAAATCTCAGCGAGGTAAGTCCACCTTATATGCCCGGTACCGACCACCCCCCGCTGAACTAGGCATTTAAACAGTAGAGGAATAGATTAGCCAAACCCAAAATCCCATCATATGGCACCTGTTGACATATTGCAAGAGCTAGTCTTGGCCTGGATTTATGCCAGAGAAAAGAGGTCGACAAGGAGTTCATCCCATCTCTCAGAACCATTGTTTGGGCACCATCTGTGGGAAAATTTGAGATAGATATAAAAACCTTGCAGCATAATCATTTTGAAAAGGGCAATCCACCTCATCACATTCAGTGGGAGGGTTTGCCACCTTTCTGGACCAGCGGGGTGAAGTTAAGATTACATGCTAGCTCAGGAAGTAGTGCAACGTGAATTCCCAGGTAGTGGAAGTCCAAGCGTTGCACTGGAATGGTGGTTTGTCACTCAATATATTCTTGGGAGGGATGGAGCGGAACTAACACTGATTTAGCATGATTGACCTGTAGACCGGAGGCCTCCGCATAAAGCTGAAGGAGACAAAGGCAGGTCTCTGCGGGATTGGACAGGAATAGGAGGACATCATCGACATATAGCGCGATGCGATCATCGTGCTCCATGTCCCACTTCCCGGTCTGAACCTGCACATTGCACCGAATGAGCTATGCCAGGGACATCAATGACAAGGGCGAAAAGGAGGGGGGTACAGGGAGCAACCATACCGAGAGGCCAGACAAATAGGGATTGGGCCAGAGACCACGCCATTGATTTGTACTCGTGCAGTCTGATTGAAGTAAAGCAGTTTGACATAGCCATAGAAAGAGGCCCAAATTTCACCTTCTGCAAGATCTGAGCATGTAAGTCCAGTCTACTGTGTCAAATGCTTTTTCAAAGTCTATTAACAGCAGGGCTATGTAAGATGTAAGGGGATGTCACCAGGCTAATGCAACATGGAGCTATCTGAGGCAATGTCTCCTGCCCCTAGTCGGCATGAAGCCACATTGGTCTGGGTATATAAGGGTGCTGAGGTTTGTTTCTGGTGTGTGACTAGTATTGTGGCAAAGAGCTTAATCTCCCCGTTAAAAAGCGAGATGGGTTGGTAGGCCACACAGATATTGGGTGGGGGGTTTGATTTTGGAATGACCACAAGAGTTCTTGTGGAAAAGGACCAACCGCGGCAGGTTCATTATACAGAGCAAGTAGGTGTGGAGAGAGGATGTCCCTGTATTTCCTATACAATTTTGTAGGGTGACCATAATGGCCAGGTATTTTCCCAGCTGCTAAATCAGAGATAGTGGTAGCAATCTCCTCAGCTGTGACTGGCTTCTCTTAGACATATCTTTGAGTCCCTGACACTTTAGGCAGTGGAATATCATCTAAGAGGGTGGGGTCCAGCTCTGCCTCTGGTCTCGAGACTGCTGCATATAAGTGACAGCAGTAATCCACAAATGTTTGGACTGTGGTCGAGGTAGAGTGAAGGGGGGTGCCAGCAGCTTAGTACCCAGCCGGTACAGCAACTTGCCATTTTTGACACTCCACTTGTATATTCTCGCCATGGAGGGGTATCATACTTGGTGTTTAGCCTCGAGCGAAAAAAGTCAAATCTCGGCAGAGGTAAGCACGAGCTATCGAGATTACCTAACCCTGGGGGCTATCAGGAGGTTGTGTCTCCAGCGAGAGGGCTTGAGCTTCTAGTCAAGTTAGGAACTGGAGTCTGTCCTTTTCTTTTGATGTGAGAATACTTTTAGCGTATCCTCTAATGGTAGCCTTACAGGCCACCCACAAGGTGCCATTGGGCTCCACCATTCCCTGATTCGATCGGAAATATGTTTGGAGCTCATCAGATAGAGACAGAGAGCATGCCTTAATTTTGAAGTTCTATGCACGGAGTCGCCATGTAGGGTGCTGGATATTAGCCTTAGAGCCAGGATGGGCAAGTACAGGGCATGATCTGAAATTCTGCTTGGAAGAATCTTTATCTCTGAGATGTGTAAATAGTCAGTGGATGGCCTGAGTATAAGGTCTATGCAAGCATGTGAGTGGTGAGCCTGGAGGTTTGCATGTATTGTTGTTGCCTGGGGTGCCACAGTCGCCACGCATCGCACAAACCAAGGGCTTCCACCCAGTTGGAGAGTTCATGTGTGCTCGAACACCTATGTCGGGATGGGACGCCTGTGGAGTCAACATTGGGATCCAGGACTGCACTGAAGTCCTCTGCTACCACTATGGTACCACTCAGGAGTACCAGGATCACGCTTTAGAGATTGGGAAGGAAGGACTCGGTCAATGATGGGGGGCTTAGACACTTAGCAAATTTAGATTGTGTCCCTCCAGTCCACCCTTGAGAATGAGATATCGGCCTTGGGCAGCAGGGATGAACTAGCTAATCACCAAGGGAAAGGAATGGTGAAGGAGAATAACCACCCCTTGGAAGCCCTGCGCAAACCCAGCATGAAAGACTCCATCTAACCCTTGACGGAGCAGAAAAGGGCAATGTGTACCCAGCAAGTGTGTCTCTTGGAGCATCAAAATCGCAGGAAGGAAACGATGGGCATCGCACAGGGACGTGGAATGTGTAATACAACCTAGCAGCCCGTTAACATTCCATGATAGAATCTGGAAACCTGTGAAGGTTGGCATGGTAGTGAAATTAGTGTTTGAAAGGTGAATACCATGTAGGGAGCACCTGTGATCAAGAAAGTGCACCGGGACCTAGCCATAACAACACGATCAAAACCACACATGGCAATTACCACGAATCATTTACAACAAACATTCCTTTAGTACGCATTTTCATTGGAACAAATCCTTTACTAAGAATATACCTTCACTATGCATACCTTTACAACGATATTGCCATGCTTAGTAAAGGCATGTTTGTGGTAAAGGATTTGTGGCAATGGCCATGGCGGATTCGGGATTGAGATGGCGGAATACCTGGAGTTTTTTGTGTTCCTCTGTTCTGGTACTGGAGTGGGAAAGGAGCATGAGCACCATATACCCAGCACCAGTCTAGTGGAGAGGGCAAGCTCTACTGACGACATTCCTAGTTTCAGCGGCCCCTGGCAGAGCTCAGTGAGGCTGCTTGGGAAGACTACACGCTGAGGCTCTGGTTCCTGGAACCGGATCTACCAGTCTAGCTGTGGTGGTGAGTGCGCCACACAACTCATGGGGGAAATTGCGGTCCATTGACAAGGAGGTACGAGTTTGGGTTCATTCATCTCCTCCTTGTGCAGCTGCTGGAGACCCCCTTCGAGGACTGGCGCCCGCTTAAGGAGGGCGCCGACTCTGGCTGTTTGACCAGTGCAGTCCGAGGGAGGTGTCTGAAAGTGCATGGCAGAATCGACTTTTAGGGGCGCAGGGTCATTGTAGTCCACAGTAGCCTGGATGGCGCAAGTGTTGATCACGCCGCACCTGATCTGAAGGTGGGGGAGGGGTTTGGGGTACCCACGTCCATGTCTCACATGCCTTTATCAACCATGAATTCACAATTACATTTTCACTGTAAAGGCTTGCGTAGTAAATCCATATGCAGAAACCTTTAACACGCATATGCTTTTATCAAGCATGCTTTTGCAACAAATTTCGTTGTAAAGGCATGCGTGGTAAACATACATTAGTTGTAAAAAATATACGAGGTAAAGGTTTGCGATTTCATGGCATTAGCATTGTAACGCATGCGTTGCAAAGGCAAGCTTTACAATGAAATGTGAAGTAAAGTCATACATCCAAGTGCACCAACGCGGTGAAAACATTGTGTGTGCTGGTGTGACAGGATAGACAACACAAAAGAGTGCCTAACAACAAAATACAGTTACAGTAAAACAATGGAGAAACAACTTTTCTCAACAACTCCCCACCCCATACATCTACCATAGAAGCACCTATCACCCCTAATACTGCAACACAAACCCACAGCATTGCGTATTTGTGACGTGGAGTGGTGAACCCCCTCCTTTTAGGAGGATCTCTGATTAGCCAACGTCAGAAAAGAATGAGATAACAATGTCTGGTTAATGGGTCTCCCTAAACTGCTAGGTAGTTTTCGGTCAGGTTGTGGGACTCGAAGGTACCCCCTGATCGGTACCAGTTGGGTGTAAGAAGGAGGTCTCTTCTAGTGGCACAGTGGCTGGGAAAGGTCAGAGAGAAGCAAAGTCAATCCGTGGTGCCTGTCCTAAAGTCTTGAATTTTGGTTCAGATGTGTCCGAGTCTCGGGAGGGTGACCCGGCCGCTGAACAACCATGTTCCCTGCGGGAGTGTGTCCAGATCCTCTGTTTTGGCTGGGCAGGAGCAGGCCTCTTCAGTGGGGGCAGTCTCTCAGTGGACCGGGGGGATCAGACCAAGTGACAGAGCTGCTTTCCCTTCATGAGTCAAACCAATGCATATCAAAAAAATGTTTTGCATTCATAGGTCACTTTCAGACACATATGGAATAGGAGCATATATGACAAGTTCATGGCCTTCAACCTTTGTTCAACCTCTGTGTATGACCTCCGCTTGGCCTGCACTTCTCTAGTATAGTCCAGGAACACCATTATCTTAGAGTTTTGTAATGCAGGTCTTTGAGATGTAGGGATTCACAGAGGATAGAATCTCTATACCGAATGTTGAGAATACGTGTGATCGTGGGCCTATGTGGACCCCCTTGAGGTGGTTTTGGTTTTCAAGCTCTGTGTACTACAAACCAGGTGTTCCGTTTTAAGAGAAGGTCAAACGAGGTATATTGGATAAGTATTTATTAAGAATAAATACACTCAATCAATCAATCAGGAGTTTGTTAAAGCGCGACTACTCACCCGTAAGGGCCTCAAGGCGCTAGGGGTGGGGGGGGGAGTTGGGGGGGGTGCAGGTTCCATTCCATCAAGGAGGGGGTCTGTCGAAGAGCCAGGTTTTGAGGTTTCTTGCGAAGATGGGGAGCGATGTTGTCTGTCTGAGGTGGAGCGGAAGGGCGTTCCATGCTTTGGCCGCGAGGAAGGAGAAGGAGCAGCCTCCCGATCTGGTCTTTCTGGTGCGGGGGACCACAGCGTAGGAAAGCTGGGCTGATCGTAGGGTCCTTTGGGGTGCGTGGAATTTGAGTCGGCTGTTCAGGTATGCTGGTCCGGTGCCGTGGAGGGCCTTGTGTGCGTGGGTGAGCATCTTAAAGGTGATTCTCGCCTCGACGGGGAGCCAGTGGAGTGTGCGCAGGTGCTGGGAGATGTGGCAGTGTTTTGGCAGGTTGAGGACCAGTCTTGCGGCGGCGTTCTGGATGTTCTGTAGCTTGCGGATGAGGTTTTTGTTTATTCCGGCGTAGAGTGCGTTGCCGTAGTCGAGTCTGCTGGTGACCAGGGCGTGAGTGACTGTCTTTCGGTGTTCGAGGGGGATCCATTTGAAGGTCTTACGAAGGAGGCGGAGGGTGTGGAAGCAGGAAGATGAGACAGTTGATCTGGCGGTCCATTTTGAGCTCGGAGTCCAGGATGATTCCCAGGTTGCGTGCGTGGTCTGTGGGGGTTGGCGGGTTTCCGAGGGCGGTGGGCCACCAGGTGTCACTCCAGGCGTCGGGGTTTGGGCCCATGATGAGTACTTCTGTTTTGTTGGTGTTTAGTTGTAGGCAGCTGTTTTTCATCCATTTGGCGACGGCTTCCATGCCTTCTCGAAAGTTGCGTCTGGCGGTGTTGGGCTCGTTGGATAGGGAGAGGATGAGCTGGGTGTCGTCTGCATATGACACGATGTTGAGTCCGTAGGTTCTGACGATGGGGGCAAGTGGAGCCATGTAGACGTTGAAGAGCGTCGGGCTGAGGGAGGAGCCCTGGGGGACTCCGCAGGTGATAGGTGTGGGGTCCGAGAGGAAAGGGGGGAGTCTGACCCGCTGCGTCCTGCTGGAGAGGAAGGAGCAGATCCAGTCGAGGGCCTTGTCCTGGATTCCTGCATCGTAGAGTCTGCGTATTAGGGTGCGGTGGGAGACTGTGCCATTTGGTAAAAGAGACTGGGCCAACTGACTCCTAATGGAATGTGAGTCATGTGGAACCCTGGCTCATGGTTCCACACATCAGCACTGGCCAGGATGCCACACCAGGCAGATAATATGTTCACTCAAGATCGATTTCTGTCATCCTCTGCCCGGTAGTGCAGCTTCGTTGACTGAGATATGAGACTGGATACTTTAGTTTTTAGGTCAGTGACGTCATAATCAACAATTGAGATTCGCTCCTCATATTCTGTAATCCTGTCAGTAGCGTTGGGTCGGCCTTGCTGCAGGAACAACAGATCTACATGGACTTCCTCAATCTAGGTCTGCACTGCTGCTTGCGACTTATGGATGGCTTGCAGGATCTTGGCGAGGTGTCAGGTGTCAGCAGGCAGGTGGGTTACTGAAGATTTCCCAGAGGGTGGGGGCTTCCACCCGATCCAGTGGCATAATTTTCTATTTGGCTTTGGGAGGTATTAAGTTGCTGAGTCGGCCGCCTGACCAATCAGTCCTGCCTGCTGCAGCACCACAGCTAGCGGAAAGGCAGGAACAGCAGGCATCGGGACCCACTCAGCAGATGGGGCCATTGCCGCACCAGTGCCGTCCACCGTCTGCATCAAGGAAACCACATGCTAGCGGTCTCACAGCAGCCTCAGTGTCCCACGGGCTGCCATTTTAAATGCAGCCTGCTCCCGATTGGATTGCGCCTCGCCACTCGATAGTCCCTGGTCCTCAATTGACTGCAACTGTGACTACTTGGTCTTGATCATCAGAAGCATGGAGGGAGCAAGGAGATAGTTGTTAAAGGTGGCTGATGGCAGCGGAAGAAAGAGGGGGCCAGAGCACTCTCAGAGTGCAACCACCATCTTGACGCTTGAAACCACTCTCTACTTTTATGTCTTTTTAGAGATCCAAAAGATTTCCAGGAGAACTTCTGCACAACTACGACAATCATAGATTTCCTGAGACGCTTCAATGTTTAAAATGTAGAATTTCCATAATATAGAAAACTCGTAATGTGTTTATGAAACGCAAATGTGCCTCAGCGCATGCAAATTAAATGTCACCAGTCTGCAGTGAGTCCTTCTACTTCACTCCGATTGACTACGGTGTGCTCACTCTCTTTTCCCAACCTACAGAGGCACTTACTGCATAAGAAGCTTTAACATCTCCATGCAAGCCCTCTTGAAATTAAGCTATCCGACACATGATGTAAACATGAGACGTTGAAGGTATATGCAGAAATACTCCATTGTAAGTCCTTGCAATAAAGGTATCGGACGGCTTGTCTAAAAGACAGAAGCTAGCATTAACTTCAGATTTACTCCAGCTTGAGTGCTTGTAGTAAGAGATTGATATGGCTGGTGTAAATATGAAAAGTTTACAGTGCAAGTCGTGACGATGGTATAAGATGGTTGGTGTAATGATAAGATCAGGATTTATTCAGCGCAATTCCTTGTGATTAAGGTATACAGTGGCTAGTTTAAATCTGAGATGAGCTCAACATTGCCATATTTGCTCCAGTGCAATTTCTTGTGGTTAGTGTATCACAAGGCTGGAGTAAATATGACACCCATACAGCATTCACAAATTTACTTCAGTTCAAGTCCTCATGTATAAGCCAGCTAGTGTAAATGTGAGAACCTGACTGTAACTCCAGATCCAGCGCAGTCGTTGTAATAAAGGTATCAGGAACTGATGTAAATATGAGGAGGTTGTATCTGCAGAATATCTCCAGTCCACATTTTCGATCTCACCGACTAGACAGTGAATACGCTGCTTTTTTGCAAGACATTTGTGGGTTTACCAAGACCATACAGGAGCTCGGAGCGTGCCCAATGCTTCCCATTAGTTGACTTTCCTATAACTCTCATTTGCCTGCTTCTTATTCATGTACAAGCTTGTCACAGCAGGTAAATTCTTTAACGTATAGTTAATAAAAACCGTTACAATATTCCAATTATTAAAATACTTTCCTTTGCCTACTATAATACATACTCCGGCGATCAAACTCCAACACCGGACAGATACAAATCAGATGTACGAAGTCTTGAACTGCTGCACCACATAGGTTACAAACCTTGGGGCCCGGGGTCCTCCATTCAGGTTGGTTGGCGTTTGTTGGCAGTTTTCCCATGCGTAACTTCAAATACTTTAACTTTAGGTGGGGAGGAAAAGTAAGGCCTAAATAGGCAGCTGGCATCGGGCTTTTGTAGGATTAAAATCATCTATGCGTGTGCACGTCGTCTTAAAGTTGTTTTGTCTTCGATCAACGAGTGCAAGTTAGCTGCTTTTTTTACGATCTGCTTAAATGCTGATACTGGTAATTTCCTTTGCCAGACATCTGTCAACTCAGTGTTTATCAGGGAAGTATTTATGTACTTCGCATAGTAAGATTTAGGGTTGCTTTGCAAAGCGGCCCAGATAGCAGAGTTAATTTCTACATCGCTGTTGAGCCAGATGTTGTACCAAAATTTAATTGACTCGTATCTTTTGTGCAATATTTGGGACTGCAATCCAAATTCGAGACGAACCTGTGCTGGTGAAGCATCGCACGGTAAACAAAATACTCGTTTGTATACTCTTGTTTGAATTTTATCTAATAGCGGTGCACTTCTCCCATTATGTACCACACTGCCATAAGCTATCGTTGGAAGTAGCTTAGCTTTGGTAACTGTGAGAAGGGGGGTGAATAAGGAACCTTTTAGCCGTTTGGATAATCTGCAGAATGCATGCAATAAGGCAGTTCCCTTCTTTTCAATAGTGTCAAAATGTGTGGAGAATGTGAGCCGTCTATCCAGATGTATCCCCAAATATTTGTAGCTGTCCACCACTTCCAGGTTTATGTTGTTGAATGTAAATTGCGGCTGTTTGGAGCGACGATGCGTTATAATCATGACCTTTGTTTCTTTACTATTTATTTCCATAAGATTTTTTGGGGAGAATTCAGCCAACTCATGGATTAGACGTTGCAGTCCTATTCTTGTTTGACTAAGAAGGACAACGTCATCGGCATAGGATAGGTGCGTAAGGGGCAATGTCCCTAGCCGTGGTGGATGTGCATTGACCCCATCTAGTCTTGGTGACAGATCGGCCATAAATAGGTTGAACAGATGGGGGGCCAAGACGCAGCCTTGTTTTAATCCTTCACTGGTTGTTATGTTATGTTATGTTAATTGGCTCTTCTATAGCGCAACGGCTACTCGCAATGGAGTGTCCCGGCGCTTTGGCGAAGAGGACCTTTAATGGAAAGGAAACATAACTGAGAATAAAAGACATCACAATTCCTAAATAAAAAGCCATGTTTTTAATGCCTTTCTAAAAGACAACAGACTAGGGGCCTGTCTAAGGGCAATTGGAAGTTCATTCCAAGCACGTGGGGCCAGGTAATGAAACGAGCGCCCCCCTTGTCTGGCTCGTTTGATGGATGGAACGAGCATTTTAGACAAGGAGGCTATCTTCCTTGTTAGCCTTCGGCCGTTATTGATCTTAACCTGCATCCAAGTGTTGGTGTAAAGGTCCATGATTGGGTTTAAGATCGTATCCGGCAGGCCCTGTTGCTTTAATTTAGCCCATGGTGTTTGTCGGCTAACTCGATCAAAGGCCGCCTTGAAGTCCACAAAACATAGATGAAGTGCTTGGCGGTCTCTTAGGCTTTTTTCTGCTATCAGGCTTATTGCTATAACATTTGCAATTGTGCCTGTACCACGCCGAAACCCTGACTGATTTGCGGGGATTTTTTCATTATCATCGGACCATTTTACAAGGTCGGTTAGAATCAACGAAGCGTAATATTTGGCCTCCGCATCTATCAGCGCAAATCAGGCGATAATTTGCTGGATCCGTACGATCCCCGCCCTTATATATTGGGTTGATAATCGCGCCTCTCCAGCTTTCCTGGAAGTGACTGGTGACATTGATCGTCAGAAACAGATTATTGAGTTTGCAGGCCCAATAATGAGGATCTTGCTTGTAAATCGCCTGGGGGACGCGTTCGGTCCAGGTGCGCTATCTAGCCTACTTTTCCTTATGATTCGTAAAATTTCTACTTCAGTTTGAGCTCCGATGTTTTGAGCTGAATCTTCACTTTTCTGTTCCAGATTGTTTATGGAGTCGGAAGAGATTAAGGGCTCAAACTGTACGTTTTTACTTTCGTACTCTGTGATTGCAGCTGATGGCATCTGTTCCATATTGTTTATCGCAAATGTGTTGATTAGATGCTGGACCCATGCCATCTCCGAGACGCAGGTCATACTTATGGTATTTGTGGTTCTATTCATTGAGTTTACCTGCGACCAGAATGCTCTGGAGTCAGATTTTTTTGCAGTATAAACTATTTTCGTCCAAAAGTTGGTGTCCTCATTTTTTTTATCATTCCAAATTTGTTTTTTATATTGTTTCTTTAAGAAACGTACATCCTGCCATACTGATTGAGAATGATGACTTTGAGCTCTCCTCAGAGACTGTCTCAGGCGCCTTCTCAAGGCTCGAGATATCTGACTAAGATGGCTGTTGTTCTTTCCATTGTAAGGCATTTTAGTGGAGACTCCTACTTTTGGTAGCTTTTTCAGGAAGGCAGTCCATGTTTCAACGGTCATTTGGTTTTTTGGGGCGAGCGTTAGCATTATGTTTTTAGCATTTTGAGCTATCTGTGGTAGTGTGGCGCATGTCCACCTTAGACGTTTCAGATTTATTGTAGAAGTTACCCATACTATTATTGGCGCATCTTGACGTTTTAGAGGGGTTATTTTTAGCTCAATATGCTGGACCGAGTGATCGCTATCGGGTGAGCATTTGATTTGAAACTTTTTAGTTAGCCCTAGAAGGGGAAGAGTGACTATAGTATAATCCAAGATTGAGCTTGAACTGGGACCAATATATGTGCAATTGGCGGGTCTGTCCTGTTTTATTCTCCCGTTTAGTGCACGCATACCTAGCTGTTCAAGGTCCCATATTAGTTGCCGGCCCACTTTATCCTTTCGTTGTGCAACCGGGATCACCTGCATTTCTACTGCCCAGATTTCGTTTGCTGTGATGATATTTTCTTCCTCTTCATGGGGGTGTAGTAAATTAGCATTGAAATCTCCTGTAAGAATTATCTCCCAGGTTGGCTGTTCAAGGCGGAATTCCGCTATGACATCACTGATTTTTTTGAAGAGCTCTTTTTTTATCTTAGTTTTTGGGTGTGCATATATATTAATAAGTATAATGGTGCCTACGCCTGCGGATAGTCGCATTTCCAATTGTATTATTTGCATGGCTGGAGTAGTTGATGTTAGCTGAGAAGACTTGATTTTTAGTGCTGTAGAAATATAAACGGCAAGGCCCCCCCTTGGCTCGTCCATATTGCTGAGTTCGTACTGCACTAACATGGTGGCCTATTCTGCCTGGGATTTCTACTGGGGCTGTTAGCCATGTTTCTTGTAGTACGATTATTTCGTGTCTGTCCCAGGACTCTGTCTTTCCTTTATCATTTAAGATATCTTTTGCTCCAGCGATGTTCCAAGATAAAAAAATGTATGGAGGCAAGGCCAGTTTAACCACCCTGACCATAATTGCATTCCTCTCTAATTCCTGATACAGTATTTAATCTGCACTGATGCTTTCGTGTTGTGCTTTCCGCCCCCTTGGCACCTTGCAACACCGAATAGACAGTACATTATTTAGTTAGATTTTTTTCTTTTGGGACACCGGTCATTAGGAAAGAGGAGGGGTAACCTGGTATTACCTCTACGGTGACAGAAATTCCCCACTCTTCAAATTTGACAATTTTGTGTAGTATGTCTTTAACTATTCCTCCATTCCTCCAGTTGCTAAGGTGCCTTCCTTTCCTATATTGTTTCCGGGGATTACAAATTCTATCGCTAATAGATCTGCAGATGTTAAGTGTTGTAGAGTTGGAATTTCTGCCATTAATCGTAGGATGTTTCCTCTGTTCAGATAGTCTTGTGGACCTTGTGATTGATAGTTTGGGGTGAGTAGTATCCTTCCTGTTGTGTTCAAGGTATTCTCCTTTTTTTGCGTAAAAGAAGTTAATGTCTGCTCATTCATCCGGTATCTCTTTAAATCTTTGTGGTCTTTGTCATTTGTATCATTAAGTTGACATTTCCCGTTGTTGTTATTGTCCTTCCTAGTATTCTCTAGAGGCTCACTTACTTTCGTAGGTACTTTCTGGATACCAATCTTTAAGCCACTAGTACTAAGAATTCGTCCGTGATCGTGTGAGGTTGTCAGGTAAGCTGGGCTTAACCTTGTTTCTTTTTCCGCTCCTCTGATGATGTGACGTCATCACACTCCGATTTTATGTTGACTAATAGCAAGTCTCGCGTTTTCTTGTCAACCTTCACAGTAACTTGCCTAGCTTTTTTAGTTTCGCATTTGTTAGAATTCGCTCTGGGACTGACAATCATTTGCTGAACGAGGCTTATTTTTTGTTTTGGGTTGTTAACTTTGTTTATCACGTCCCTTGGGGATCCTTGTTTGCCAACCCCTACATTTGGGTCTTTGATGGTTTTTCTATCTGTAGGGAGACCATTCTCTACATCAATTGTGATCTATCCATTTTCGAACTGGGTTGACTTAATAGTTTGTTTAATTTTATTTCCGGTGGTCTTACATTGTCCCATTGGACTCCCCTCTGATCTGTTTATTATGGGTAATTCGGGGTCACTAATCTCAAAGCTCCAATTTGTGCTACTCCCCTTGGGTGTGTGTATTGCAGATTCTTCATCATTACTATCCTCCGTGCTTAGTGGACTATTTGATCTTGGCACAACTACTTTCCGTCCGGGTAATACTTCCGCGTGGGCGGACTGATGTTCTACCACTTTACCAAGTTGTTTTTGGAGTTTCCTTGTGCCCTTGGGAAAGTTAAAATTGGATAATTATCCAGAGCCTGCTTATTAGTAGGTCTGCTAGTGTGTAGTCGATTTCTGGCTTTTCTTGCACTTTTTTTTGTCTTTTGGTTAAGGCGGACTGTTGATTATTTGTGGTGTTCATCTGCAAATGCATTTTTTTTTAAAAACCTTTATTGTACAGAAGGCGCGCACAGATACGGGCCTACAACCCACCGGGCCGGCCACCACAATAAAGAAACATACGAGGCAATACAGGAGA
This sequence comes from Lissotriton helveticus, assembly GCF_964261635.1. Lineage (NCBI taxonomy): Eukaryota > Metazoa > Chordata > Amphibia > Caudata > Salamandridae > Lissotriton > Lissotriton helveticus. The sequence goes on along the minus strand of NC_136057.1, from coordinate 1,259,626,595 downwards.
GACAACAGGATTTCTAAATAGCTCATATGAAAGGCAAAGGCAACAAGTCTTTGAGTCGCCATCACGGACAGGATAAAAGTAGGTTAATTTTATAATAGAAAAAAGGGTGTCACAGGATAATGTCAATCTGTAAAGTCCAGAGGGCCGTGGTGGGCCGTGAGCAAGCCGAAGTCTCGAATACAGGAAAAGACCAACAGAACAATACATTTTGGCAAAGGCAGAACGTGAGTCCCACATCAAGAACAATCACAATCGCTGCTCAGCACCCACCCACCACTATCAGGGCACATAATAATAAAACAGCGAAAAATACGTTTACAAAACTAAAAGCCCTCCGTTACAACAACCCAAGGGAGGAAAAGAAAATGGGGTGGGGAAAAGGAAAAAAGGGGGGGAAGAGGACATCAAAAAAGGGGGAGGGGGAAAGTGAGGGCGCAGCGTCAGTGCACGCCCCCCACGGCTAACAAAGCACCCAATACTAATTCGGCACATGGAACTAGTGGCAACAGGAGAAATGAATGCGTAGTAAACCGTGACAGCAGACATACCAAAAGGGCCATGCCAGCACAAACACCCCGGGGGGCTACGTGCCGACACCGCGCCACGAAATTAGGGGATACATAAGAGCCATAGAACCAAAAAGAGGAACAGGGAAAGATACAATAAACAGACCCCCCCACCACCCCGCACAGCCCACCCTGCACCCCTGCAGAAGGCTATGGCCTACCCCCCAGCAGCGTGCCTGTCACCCTAATTAGAACCCGAAATATAGAGAAATATAAGAAAGAAAGAATCACTTAGATTAAAAAGGGGGGGGAAGGGAAAACAGGGAAAAACAGCGGGAGAGGAGCCACACAATCAAAACCCCTTCAGCTCCCACCCCCCCGCCCGAAAATACTCAGAGCCCACGGGAAGATAATAAACACACGGATAAGCTCCAGGAACGTAAAGATGTATCAAACATAATCATACAATTATGAACGGATCACCCAACCATACCACAAATTACAGTCCACAGAGGCAAGATCAGCTCAACCCTGTCCTCGTTTTTCGCAAACTGTAATCGTCTAGCGCACCAGGAACCAGATCACATAAAACAGGAGGTGAATAACAGGGAGTCGAATCAAAAATACACTCAAGTTGTAGCGATCGTGACCCGGATGATCCAGAAAGTACAGTAACCACTTCAGGCAAAGCAGGCAAAGTTCCGATGAGGATACGAAGAAAGCCGGTCCAGCGGCACCGTCACAGGATCTTCGTACGGCCATGTGAGGCAAAAGAGGAAAAGGAGACCCATCGAGGTCGGTCCAGACGGGATCCAGCCGGGGAACCTCCGGAGCAGAAGGAGGCACAGGACGAAGAAGGGCAGCAGACCCCCGTACATCCACACCAACAGCAGCCTCCAGGTCCACGACCCCAAGGAAAGTTCCAGCAGCACACAACAGAGATGAGGCCGCACAAACCGAGGGGGGTCCGGCAGGCCCAACAAAGGGACCCCCCTCCAGGATAACGGTCGGTGCAGTCATGGGTGCCCCCCAGGAGCGCAGGGCGGCGAGGATGTCGCGAAGCGTAGGCTCACCTTTACAGTATTCAGCAAACGTACACTCAAAGAACGACTGGACAACAACGCCCACGACAGCATGGAACTTTTCAGCATCGTCAAAGAGTTCTCCAACCCCAGCGCCGGAAACAACGACATCACCCCCTCGCAAGACCTCTGCAACTCACTCGCCGCGTTCTTCCACCGCAAGATCGCCGACATACACAACAGCTTCAACGCTCAGACAACGCACCCTATCACCGAGCCAACGCCCGCCACCACCACCCTCTGCAACTGGACCCCGATCAGCACCGAAGACACCACCCGCACGATGAACTCCATCCACTCCGGATCACCAACCGACCCCTGCCCACACCACGTCTTCAACAAAGCCGACGCCATCATCGCACCCCATCTCCGGAACATCACCAACTCCTCCTTCCACACCGCCACCTTCCCGGAAAGCTGGAAGCACGCCGAGCTGACCGCCCTCCTGAAGAAACCAACGGCGGACCCCACCGACCTCAAGAACTACCGTCCCATCTCGCTACTTCCCTTTCCGGCCAAAGTCATCGAGAAGACCGTCAACACACAGCTTGCCGCCTTCCTCGAGACAAACGGATCCCTCAACCCCTCGCAGTCCGGGTTCAGGGCCAACCACATCACCGAGACCGCCCTAATCGCAGCCACCGACGACATCAGAACCCTGATCGACAACGGGGAAACAGCGGCCTTCATCCTCCTGGACCTCTCTGCGGCGTTCGACACCGTCTGCCACCACACCCTAGTGAAGCGCCTCAGCAACATCGGGATCCGAGAGAAAGCAATGGAGTGGATCATCTCGTTCCTCGCCGGAAGAACCCAGAGAGTTCGCCTTCCCCCGTTCAGATCCGAGGCCACCGAAGTCATCTGCGGCGTACCACAAGGATCTTCCCTGAACTCAACCCTGTTCAACGTCTACATGAGCCCCCTTGCAGCCATCGCACGCCAACACAACCTCAACATCATCTCCTACGCCGACGACACCCAGCTGATCCTCTCCCTCACCAACGACCCCACCACCGCCAGAGCCAACCTACACGAAGGGATGAAAGACGTCGCCGACTGGATGAGGAACAGCCGCCTCAAACTGAACTCAGACAAAACGGAAGTCCTCATCCTGGGATCATCACCCTCCGCCTGGGACGACTCCTGGTGGCCCCCGGCCCTGGGCACCGCTCCCAAGCCAACAGACCACGCACGTAATCTGGGCTTCATCCTGGACTCCTCCCTGTCGATGACCAGACAAGTCAACGCCGTCTCATCTTCATGCTTCAACACCCTGCGCATGCTCCGCAAGATCTTCAGATGGATCCCCACTGAAACCAGGAAGACCGTCACCCAGGCACTCGTCACCAGCCGCCTGGACTACGGGAACACCCTCTACGCCGGAACCACAGCCAAACTTCAAAAAAGATTCCAGCGCATCCAGAACGCCTCCGCACGACTCATCCTGGACATCCCACGACACAGCCACATCACCGGACACCTGAGAGACCTGCACTGCCTCCCCGTCAGCAAGAGGATCACGTTCAGACTCCTCACCCATGCACACAAGGCTCTCCACAACCTGGGCCCCAAGTACCTCAACGACCGCATGACCTTCTACACGCCCACCCGCCAGCTACGATCGACCAGCCACGCCCTCGCCACCATACCACGCATCCGCAAAGCCACCGCCGGAGGAAGATCCTTCTCCTACCTGGCAGCCAAGACCTGGAACACCCTCCCCACCCACCTTCGGCGAACCCAGGACCATCTCTCCTTCAGAAGGCAGCTCAAGACCTGGCTGTTCGAGCAGTAGCGGTCCCCCTCCCCCAGCGCCTTGAGACCCTCCCGGGTGAGTAGCGCGCTTTATAAATGCCGTGATTGATTGATTGATTGATTAATTGATTGATTGCGATCAGTACGGGAGCACGGGAGCAACGGGAGCACAGGGCCGCTTACACCGCGACTCCCTTCTCCCAGCGCCGGCACTCTGTGGCACTCTGTGGCAGTCGGTGAGCAGCAAGCAGCGGACTGGAACAGCAGTGGAGACGGATTCCGGGTTTTGTGTCAATTTTGTGTTTGTCCCTCCTGTGGAGCATTGCCTATTTACCATCACTTTTAATTGGTTGTGCTCTATGCTTCCACTGCTTGCTTTTCAAGCACTATGTTTTTTTCTTTTTGGCCAAGCGCTCCATGAGAGTGCAACTGTCTGCCTCATGTACTTCTCTCCCACTGCACCACTCTCTGTCACTCATGGTGCTCCTTGCCTGCTCGATGTTGGTGGTTTAGCCTCCATGTTGTTTCCCACCAACCTAAAAAAATGTTTTTGTACATTTCCATTATTAACACATCACCTCATACTGTTAGCTAAACGGGAAAAAATGCCTGCGTTTTGTACTTTTGGGGATGCAAGTATGTTTGGTGCATATGCCAACAAAATGATATGGACAGCCGCGTCAGTTTTTTTTTCTATTCTTTAGCAATTCTGCACTGCATCAGAGATGCGATCAGGGATGGATTTTCTATGTTATGACAACATGCTGAGATTAGATAAAAGGTTCGAAATGTGAGTGGAGGACCAAGTGCATCATTTTAAGGGAGCAATTTTGGTTTATAGAATAACACATTAATATGTTGCATTGGAGTATTTTATATCCTACTCCATGAGTACATATAAAGGGCAACTTATTTGATTTTCTGTGATGCATCGGAAATTGTGGATCAAGTTTATTTGTGAAAGAAATGGAGAACCATGATAGTACATAGGGTTATAATTAGACATTTTAAATCTCCCTTCACTCAGAATATTAGGAACAAAATTAGTTAAAATCCATTTGTTCTTGGCAGGAAGGTGTATAGATTGCCCTCTGAAATGAGATGGGGAGGCCAAGGGCGTTTCCCCCACCTGTTAACAGCACATTGTAGCAACAATATGCTAAGGACTAATGTACGTCTTGATTTTAAGAATACATGTAATAAAACAATGGTGCTTCATAAGAGAAGCTCGTTATAGTCTTCCTCAATTGTAGCCTGATCAGCAGGAACAGGTCAGGCAAAGTTCCATGAGTTTTATGTGTGGCATATTTTATTTTATGAAGGTCCATGTTGCACTCTCCCTTGACCCGCTACAAGGCATATAATTGTAAGGTCTCTCCTTCGGTATGGTTTGGGTACTCAATCTAGAGAATGGATAGTGCTCCTGTTTCTGGCCACCTGTAAAGGAAGTCACGTCTTGTCCTGCTCTGTTCTTATGGTACTGGAACTCTGCTCCCTACAAATGTAAGCAGAAATATTACCTTCACAGCTTCTGAACAAATGATTTTAGAGCCCTGTTAAGTCAGAGCCTACAAAAAGGTGTCTGAAGTCCTCGGAGAATGTTTGGTAGTCAGGGGTCTTGGAGTAAGAAGCAAAAAATAGATTGTTGGGCTACATAATAATGTGAATTCCAACTGTCTCTGTTTTTGTGGTCTTGCTACAGACAGCTCCAGACATTTGTCACAGACAGCATTGTGTAGAATACTCCACAGACTCAACCCTGGCTCATGATTAAGCTTTCTCGTCAATATCAGCTCCCTGCTTTTTGTCGAGGGGCTTTCTTCCCTATTCTGAGTTTGCCCCTATGGAGTAAAGCTTGTTTACGCAAGTTTTTGGTGTAGACTCACACACGTTTGTGCTCTTTACTTTCCTCGCTCCTTATTCCCACATTTTTCTCCACCTGTCATTACTCCCGATGCTCCTCAGCAGCAAGCCTGGCACCAGATGACGAGGTTAGTGACGCGTTGGATGTCCCCTATCCTCACCCTTCCTGATGGAAGCCTTGGTGATGCCCGGGATGTTGTCCCTCGTGTGGTGGTAACCTCTATTGACTTTCCCAATGCCAGAGGCTCCTTAACTCCACCGGCACTGTCAAAGCAAAAAGTGGCATCTAGCCAGGTTAAAAGTAAAGAAAACAATGGAAACATTGTTATCTACACTTTCAAGCTGGCCATTACATTGCGTGGTGCGTTGCGTAGTCACGTTGCAGCCATGTATGTGATGATGCAACACATGTCACACCAAACACCACAGTGGCCATCTTGAAAGCAAAGAAAACAATGTTTTCATTACTTTTCATATTTCTAATATGATCAGTTTGACGCCGCAATACATGTGACATGACCCAAGCCACCAGCGACCCTGAAAATATAGTAAGCAATGTTGTCATTGCTTTTCATACTTTTAACATGTCCAGTCTGACATTGGCAAAGCTGATCATGTGTCCTGCTCAACATTAGCAAGCGACACCAATTGGCTATACCAATGCTTGTTTACGTATATATTGGCTCTGTCTGATTTCTAGTGCTGTTGTAAGCTACTAGAAGTTAGACCGCGCCTGCCTCCTGTGCAGGGCTTGCAGGGCACATGGAGCAATGTTCAGTCTCAGGAACCAAAAAGCAGGTGCACCATGTAACATATGGAACACCCAGGCCATGTGCTTCTGATATGTCCAACATACATGACAATAAAAATTAAATGAAATTACTGCACCCTTTGTTTATTAAGAACCAGTTGTTACCTACATAATTGCAACAGACTAAATATAGAGTCTGCCGAAGTGCACATAGCTATGGCCCACTCTCTGGGGCTACAGTACCACGAATGGAAGGCACATGCAGTGAGTTACTACTAAACTGAAGTATGGGTGTAGAAACAGCAGTTCAAAAAGGAAGGGCAAAATATGGGGGTTAATTGAATTTAACGTATTTGTAACTGCTTTATTGAATTGTTTAGAGGGGTCTTGCTCTGTCAAAATAAGTTAATTTTGAGGCGTAAACTTGAAATTGATTATCATACCACTAAAGTACCTTTCCCAGAATGCAGTTCATTAAACCGGTGTCATCAGAAAGTAAAGCTCCTTATTCTGAGTTTCTCTTAAGAAGCTCGCTTCCCTGCACTTGCCTTCACAACACATCATCATCACCATGATCACATGATTATTATTATAATTATCATTATTATCACTATTAGTAGTAGTAGTAGTAATAATAGAAGTTGTAGTAATAGCAGTACAAACAGTACTACTATTAATACAAGAAGTATGAGCAGTCATAGTAAAAGCAATAGTTTTACTAAAAGAAGTAATACTTATTATAGCAGTTGTAGCAGAATCAGAAGCATCACTAGTAGTAGTAAGAGTGGTAGTCACAGAGGTAGTAGTAGTCATAGTAAAAGTAGTAGAAGCATAAGTAGCAGTAGTGGTAATCGTAGTAGAAGCAGGTGTAGTATTAATAGCAGTAGTCACAGTACAATTACTAGTAATAGTGGTAGTTTTTTTTTTCTTTTTAAATATTTTTATTCAGAACTTGACAATTCATTCATCACATTAATTTCAAAGAATCAAAGAGAAAACACAATGATATGCTGAAGAACAAATAATAAAATATTACATCATCTCAGAAAAAAGGATAAGACCTGAAAGAAGAAATTTCATATCCAGAAACATACATAGAAATTTAATCAAAAAAACGTCCCCCATATTTTTTCAAATGTGCGCAGTCCCCCAGTCCTTTGTGCATATATAAATTCGCTTTTCCTTACTCTCTTCATTTTCTCATACCATTCATCCAAAGATGGTACAACATCTGTTTTCCAATACTTGAGAATCAGTGATCTGCCAACCGCTATTATAATATATATCAGTTTCGCCTGTGACTCAACCAGATTAAGCTCTGGATCAATACCAAATATGATCAGTCTTTCATAATTAATAATCGTACAGTACATATGAAGTGAGACAAAGAAAAGATGCCCTCCCAGAAGGCCCCTATTTTGGGGCATAAGGCTACTATGTGAGACCAATTTGCCAAATCTGGTTGAGAACACCTAAAACAAATAAAGGATGTATTACTAAACATTTTAGCAAGAACTGCAGGGGTATAATATAGTAGCCATTTACTAAAAAACAACATTCGCCTCCAGTTGGCGCCTCTCAATACCGAGAAATTAAACTTATTTAAAGTTTTCCACATATTAACTGTTAAGTTGAGACTTTCATGTTTCTGCCATTTTTTAGTTGCTTTAGTACTCAAATGCTCCTCTCTACTCTGTGCTAGTTTTCTTCTCCATTTTCCTGGTTTCATAAATAATGAAGACCAAAAGATATCATTAGATAAATCTGAGGCTCGACTAATCTGAACTAGGTCATTTTGAACAAAAACTTTATATAGGAGATTATATGAACCCCTAAGAAGAAAGTTACCCCCTATTAGAGAGAGCATCTTGTTAGGAGTTAACCAAGCATCATTTTCCACAAAATTCAATAGTGATGTAAACCCCAGTCTGACCCAATTTTGTATAATTTCTGGCCTCATTTTTATACCAAAACCAGTAATAGCATTACTAAATGGAGTTTTTAAGCTAAAGAGAGAAAGAGAGTATCTCATCAACATGACGTCTCGTTTTAAAAAAAACCAATTTAATATCTTGTATCTGACTAGTTTAGGGGATTTGGGTATGGATAATGGAGAAGAGATTTTAACTTCTTTACAAATTGTTTCAAAAAAGAAATTTATAAACAGTCCTTGACTTGACATTGAATATTTGAATCTTGAGAGATACTGTGCAAAATACGCAAAGTAATAGTCTCTAAGGTTTGGGAGACCGAGACCACCTTGTTCTTTTTCTGCAAATAGAGTATCAATGGCAATTCGAGGTGTCTTTTTAGCCCAGACAAAGGCTGAAAATATAGATTCAATTTTTGAAAAGAAGGATCCCGGTAATGAACAAGGGATAGTAGAAAATAAAAAGTTGAATAGGGGGAGAACCGACATCTTAATTAAAGCCATCCGGCCTAAAATAGACAAAGGTAAGGTATTCCAGCGTGAAAACAGATCCCGAACTTTTTTTATTAAGGGCTCAAAATTAAAAAAATACAAATCACTCACTGTAGTAATAGTGGTAGTTGTAGTAGCAATAGTAGTCATTGTTAAAGTTGTAGTAGTTATAGTAAAAGCACTAGTAGTAGTAGTAGCAGGAGTAGTCATTGTTAAAGTTGTAGTAGTCATAGTAAAAGTACTAGAAGTAGTAAATTTAGTAGCTGTAGTAGTCATAGTAAAAGTACTAGTAGTAATAATAGTAGTAGTTGTAGTCATCATAGTAAAAGTGCTAGTGGTAATAGAAGTAGTTGTAGTAGTAATAGTAGTCATTGTTAAAGTTGTAGTAGTCACAGCAAAAGTACTAGAAGTAGTAAATATAGTAGTCGTCCTATGATCATCATCGTATATCTGAATAAGAATTGACTGGGCCTCCCTGTTGTGTGACGTGCTTCACGCGATCCTCACTTCGATAGCAGTGTTCTTCAATTGTTTCAACTGGGGAATACTCACTCTGCTTTTTTGGCGGCCTCTGAGAGGTTCTTGGCTTCTTCCAGCTGTTCCTCCAACCACTCCTTGTTCTGTTGGTAGTCATCACAGTACGCCTTGATTTTGCTGATAAGCTTTAGCAGATCCTGCGGAGTTGCGGGCAGTTTGATGGCTAGAACCTGATTTGCAACTTTCTCAATATCTTCAGGTGGCACAAATTCATCTGTAAAAATAAAAAAAGTAGAATTTTTCATCCATATATTGGCTGCTGAGAGTGACGACCTGACACATGAACACAACAAACACAGAGATATTTCCTGAGAAAAGCTCGTCACTTTCATGCACAGCATGCCTGCTCTCCCCTTTTTCAAGGATTTCGTATGATTTTGCAATTCACCAATCGGTGGGATTTCTTGTTTGATTACCCCTCCTGCCACAGGAAAATGTAGTGACCACAAATTTGCAAACATTCGACCGTATTGATGTGTTCTTGCTTTGTATTTCTTATTAACTGTAAGCAAAGCATTTTGCTGTATGAGGAAATGGACAGAATGCATCAAGTTTTCTTCAGCCCCTATTGATGAGAGTTGGTTGGGTTACTCAGCACCTACACTACCTAGCATGGGACAGAACAATGGTAGTTAAGGAAACTCAGTGTGAGGAAAAATTAGCAAATACTATGGGAACAGAAAAGAAGAATGGTCTAGTCTGTGCCTATTTCAACAATTCTTGGGGGAGAGGAGGTGACTGCACCCAGATGACAGGGTATGCCACTAGAAGAGCTGTACCGCCCAGGAGCACATTGTCCAAAATGGTGGATCAGGGCTCTTTTCTGTCAGTTCACAGTATAGAAATGCCTTATTTTGACACACCTTTAAATACGAATCTGTCGGGATACAATCACAGTAGTATTAATCATAGATTTTAGGTTCAAAATATTGCAAAGATGTTCATCAATGGAAAATTCACTTAGTAGTGTCAGGGCGCCCATCTATCCTCACGTTTCTGCATATATCTGTGATGGTGGCATCATGAACTCATATAAAAAAAATCAACAGTGACATTTGCTTATTGAGAGATTAAGGGTCAACATCAAAGATAGGGTAAGAGTCAACCAAAGAGCCATACATTGATTTGACCACCACAGTTACACATGAACTCGGGATGACGTGGAAATTTGGAGGAAGAGCCATCCACTAGAAGATAAGAACACATGGTGACCATGCACTGGTAGTTGTGGACAATGGGCCAGTGAAGAAAGGGAGACACAGATGTTTTAACAAAAACACTTTTTTCCAAACGTATATTGTGCTAACCTTTCAAATTTCCAAGACCCTGTGGCACTCTAAGCTTACCAGAAGACTCATGATCAACACATGTATTTAAGGACATTCTAATTAACAGCTCACGAGTCATCTCAGCCAGAGCTTTCATCAGCCACTCCCTGGAAGTGGGTCTATTAATGAATAAACTTAAAACCTCCTACATCAAACCTATTCCAAAAATAGGCATTGATACAGTGATCCTTTCTAACTTCTGCCAAATTTCTAATGATCACTCCTTTGAAAACTGACAGAAAGAGATACCTACACTCAATTATCAGTCTTTATATAAGAAAACAGTTATCTGACATTGAAATTGAATTCCTACCCATGAAAAATGCTCACTCGTTATAGACGAAGATTTAAATATAGACAGATGTAACAATTTCATTGACATCAATGGCATCGATGCTTTCCAATCATACTTACCTAGCAGAAACTTCTTCACTTGCTGGATGAGATCTTTGGTTTTCTCTCTTTCCTGTTCCATATTTTTCATAGATTTCACTAGTGTCTCATTCAGTTTTAGAGCTTTGGCCTTCGACTCAGTCGCCATCTTCTTGATGACTGTAATCTAAAAAGAAATATTTATTAATCAAGGAAAAGCAATCATATTTGTCATCCAGATTAGTCCATTTCTAAGTCAATTTTCCTTAAATAGGGAACTCGAATTTTGTTGTCCCCGCACTTTTTGCCCCATTTTTGAATGCTAAATGCTGGTTTTCAACTTTAAGCACTGAGGCCTGCTAACCGGACCTCAGTGCCAGTGCTTTTTACCCAAAAACAAGTTCAAGTCTCATTGTAACCGAGTTGGCAAAGACTTTAGCACCCCTATAAGTCCTTAGTAAATGTTACCCCTGGCATCTACGGCATGGGTACATAAGAGGGTTACTAAGGGCTGCAGGATGTCTTATGCAACCCTAAGAGACCCATACACAAATTGCATTCAGGCTAGCATTGCAGACTGCCTGTCATGGTGCAAACAATGATTGAAAACACAACATGGCACACTCACTGTGTGCAATGCTAAAGTCACTGCATATAATATATGTAAGTCACCCCTACAGCAGGCCTTGGATCCCTAAGGCAGGGATCATTATATTATGTATTAGGGCATATCTGCATGTGCACATATGTCCCTGCGCAGTCTTGTTCAATTACTAAATGGTACACGTGAACAGGAACCCATCTGAAGGAAAATGTACTGGGTAATGGTCAATACGAGTTCCCTTGCTACATAATGACGTCACTGAAAATACTGGTGTTTGGCATCAAACACCTTGCCTTAATAAATCTGTACTGATGGCAGTACTAGATGTATTATTACATGCACCCAGAGGGCATCTTAGAGGTTCACCCTGAAACCTTACTAGTCTTCTAGTGTGCTGACTGACTGGACTCTTACACCCTGCCACCATAGATGCATTTCTGACGCCCTGCAGGTGAGATCCCACGCTCTCAGGCAGTCAGGAAGCATGCCTGCTCTGGCAGGATGTGTTATCACCTCCTCCAGCAGGATGGCTAGTGAATTTGCATACCAAGGACAGAGACATCAAAGCCTATATCACCTTTAATAGGTGGCCCTGGTTTCACCCAGTCTTAGGGAATGCCTCCTCCTGCCCTGAGGCCCATTTGGCACCAGGACAGTCGGGAAATTAGATAGTGAGGAGGCATGCTGCATTTTCAGGTTTGACACATCCCTAGTTTGGGCAGCCTGAAGTGGACAGCCAAGAAACGATTTCACCATCTTGGTTGTGGTGAAATTAGGAACTCTGGGACAGGTTGATGCACATTCCAGAGAGGAAGTGATCATCTAAAGGGTGTAGTGACCCCAGGAGTAAGTAGCCCATTGGCTACTACCCTACACTCCCCTTAATGCCCCTTAATTGAGTATTTAGGTGCCCCCCCCGATACCAGGAAAACAGATGAAGTCAAGACTTTGACTACTGGGATCTGAGAAAGATGAAGAAGGACTGTCCGAGCGAGAACAGAGGACATGCACCAAAGACTGGTGTCAAACCCAGCCAGGCTTGTACTTCGGAGAGGCCAACTTCAAAAAGACATGGAAGTACCACCCTGCACCACAGCAACCAGGAAAGATCTCTCTTGTAGTGAGGAGCTACCTCCCTGCACCAACAGGCACCGACTTCAGCTGCCTGGACCAGCGTTCTGTTGACCCCTGGGCTCACCAAGGGAGCAGCACTCCAGCAAAAGGTCTTCATACTCCAAGGGCTCAGATCCTTCTCCTCACCAAGTTTATAGACACCAGGTCCTCCATAAGACGCCCTGCACCAGAACCCTAGGTATTGAGCAGTTGCCGCAACCAAGGATTGTTGTGAGCCCAGTTCAGACACCACCGATGCTGACACCGACCTACCATCGAAGGACATCAAAATCCATGAGGCCAGCACCGAGAGAGGCCCTGCTGCACTGTTTGGTTCCTTCACCAGGTCTCCGACAAAGAATGAGAGAGTCTGACAGGTGACTCGGCAGGACAAAACACCTATACGGCTGAACCCCAAAGTCCGAGTCCACGGAAACCGACTGTGACAGACGTGAATTGAGAGTGTGTTTTGCCACCACTGAAAAGTCAGATTTACTATAAAACCATAAATGATATGATAATCATATGTTATTTAAATAGATGTATTGTTATTTCTTGGGAGACCCAGACTTATTCTAACCTTGATTATTTTTGATTCTACTGTTTACATGTTCACCTGCTGAAAGGACATTTAACCCAAAACGTGTCATGATTAGAAATCTAATGAGGAAAATATAGTATTTACTCATCTTAATTAAAATATTATATGCAAATGTAAAGAATCTTTGTGTTAATAACGAATAGAAAATGTAAGCAAGGTTTTCCTAGTGTGGCATACTGGCTATCAACGTCCTGTCCAACTCGGTGATGCAGCAAGCGCAAGATAAATAGTTTTATTTATTTATTTACTTGCCTTACTCTATGCTGTTGTATATGCGACTCCACTACCTCACCACCCTGGCCCCCCCCAGCTCCGCCCCACGCCCTGCAGCACTCCCTCTGCGAGCTGCTACTGTAAGCACAGCAACTCCTGCTCAGCCCCCCCCCCCCTTAATTTGCATACATTAATGGGACGGACCAGTGTGAGGCCGGGCATCACACCTCTCCCCAAAGGTAAAAGCGGGGAAATAGAGGCCATTCTGCCTCCAGAAAAACCTCTTTGGCCTCCACTGGGCCGGTCGCTACATCTGAACGGCACAGACACAGCCCATATCGGCCACCACGCTGGTGAAAAAAAGTGGCCCACAGCTGTATCTCGGATACATTGCCAAGTGCAAGTGCCTGCCTTACCAATCCGACCCTGGTTCGGTATCATAAGGAAGGCAGCATTCTGTAGGAGGTGAAGGCTAGCAGCCACAACTGCGGCTACAACGCCATGGGCATTCACCACAATTGACTCTTGCACTGACGGGAACAGCCCTAGTGGACGGTCTGAATTGAGACAGAGGACAGGCCCCCACAGAACAAGTAACTTTTAAACCACAGTAGCACTGACACTGAAATAGCTCACCAACCGTTCCGCTTCCACAGGTTATCTACAGTTGCCCCAATGCCCCACCAAAAATGTTTTGAAAACCTGGTAATCCTGTCCTGCCCCTCCCGTCCCCCAAATACACACACACACAAGGTGTCTCTTCTTTCAAACCAAATAATCCCCATGCAAGGTTTCCCACACCTCCTCCAAAGAAGGCCCAAATAAGGCAACCTGTCCATCTCTCTACCCCTACCTGTAATCTTGCCCCTAACAATTCCCCTATAATGAGTCCTACCCCAACAAAGAAAATCTAATTTCAGGTATTGGGCGTGTGCCCCAATACCCTTCACACACATTCCTGTGCTTCTTACCCCTCCTCTCACCACATTAGTGTCAATCAAGTTGTCCTACCCTGACGCCAGAAAGACCCACTACCAAGTATTCTCTCTGCCCATGCCGCCACACACATCAGCCAGTGTAGTGTTTTCTTGTCTCAACCCACACTATGCCCATACAAGGTGTGCTGCTTCCCACCTCCCCCCCAAAAAATATTTGCAATGCAATAGGTCTTGCAATTGCGAGATGTGAGCTATTGGCATTATAAATGACATTGTCTTTTATTTATGTTTTTAAAAAACTGCAATGATAAAAGGCATTGTCATTTACAATACCTATAGGTCGAAGTTCTAAAATGCGAGACCCATTGCATTGCAAATGCTTGTCCTTAATATGCTAAAGCTGCAAGTTCCCTTGCAGTGATCCTTAGGACTAACCTCTGTTATATTTCTCTGCGTTTGAGATTGCTTCAAATACATAAACATATGTGCATGACTTCACATCATAGCAATGGGAGCACTTGGTAGAGTTGGGGAAATATGTGAATTATGATTCAAATGCCCCCTGTGTTTATTTCTTTCCATTTGGTTCTAACGTGTGTGATTGAGCTGTACCGTATTATTTTATGGAACCTATTAAATGAATTAAAAGATGAAGTGTTATTTAAGGTTAGTACTATGTGTTAGTCAAGTATTGTATAGACTGGCATCACCTCCAGTGACACACTCCGGGTCACACCCTTTACTTTTGCCAGAAGTTTGCAAATCACAGTCCTTTCAATTACACTGTCTTCTGTCCATGGTCACCTCCACTGCTAAGCATGAAGATTGCATGCATAATTTGAGCTTCGTGCAGGTTCCAAATAATCAATTAATGCGGTTTTCATGTTCTATGCTTTCTGGCAAAACATTTCTGGTAACAATATTTTGGTCGCCAATCTACTTGTTAGATCCATTGAGACTATATAACTTAGTAAAACATGCATAGTGGTCATGTGTAATAAGAGATACAAGTACAATTCAAAGAAAGGATTTGTGGCAGACTAACCACTACTTGTGTATAACATGACCCTTGGTCTTACCTTCTGTTCAGACTCCTGCAGTTGGCGTGTGAAGTTGTTCACCAACAGATCTGCTTTATCAGCCAATTCCAGTGCGCCTGCGGAGAGAGTCAGCACTCCACCACAGTTTGACCCACCACACTTTTTATCACCAAAGTAATTCCTACATAATGCGCCGCCACACCGTGAATTATCGCAGGATGCATTATCTTCAGTTCCACACACCTACAAAGCAAAAAAAAAAAGAAAGTTGCCAAATGACTTGATGCATCACAGTCCTGAAAGAAACCTGGACTTAAGCTACATGTCTTGTTAATTTCTTCAACAAAAACATCATTTATTAGGTATTGCTTTGTAAATATTCACAAACTTTGTTACAAAGTAGTCTTTCTACTGTGCTGCATAGTACAGGGCTTGCTTCTTATTGCCAATCAACTGGATCTGGTTTAACTGACGAAAGGAGACCAACACCCATATCTTTTTGGAGTTGGGACCAAATAAGGTGAAAGGTTGCAGGTTTGATCATGATTTCTTTATTTGTAATATATGTATTCACAATGCCAGAAAGAGATTTTCCGTTCAGACAGGTTTCGGCAATCTTCTGTGGGAGTCCCGCAGGACCAAAAAAAACACAAAAAAGAAAATGTGGGGTAGACTCCCATCCACATTTTTTTCACAAAAGGCAGCAGAGTTCTCGGATTTTACAAGTCACTGGGGACGCCTAAGAACTCATCGCAGGGAGAGGATTGCTCCTCCCAATCTTTGGTACCCCAGACTAACCTATGGGTAGGCAAGACGAGGATTGATGTGGACAGATTTGTTCTTTTGGAATCTCCATGGTTGGACATCTGGGCCTGGTGAGGATAGTAGACATTCTGTGCAGAGACGGCCAAAGCGGGATTGATGAGAAGAGCTAGAGAATACCCCGGGACATTATCCCTCTTATTTGCCTACTGTACCATCTCTAATATGCATCAACTAAGTGTTGTGGAGAGCTGCTGCTCTCCAAAGTGTGTTTCACCAAATTTCTGCTGATTCGTGAGGATGTTTAACACACGGTGCTCCTTTTTCTCTCTTTTCTACACATGCGAGAAATGTTGGGGTTCTTTAGCACTGCTTGTTGGGGTTATCAATGTAGGTGAGGGGTGGTATTCTGGGAATTTTACATTGTTACATATGCAACAAAATAACTTTGGGTCTTTGGGTAGGGATAGCATTGGCAACACAGTATACTATACTCCAGAGTGCACTCGATGACTCATTGTAAGAAGCGACTTACATGGCTCACGTAAAATATTAGCGAACTTAACAGTGCCTGGAAGGCTAGACAAGTTCTAACCTACCTTGATAGACACTCCATAACAATGGATTACTTTAGGAGACCCACTGGGCCTCATGGCACCCGTTTATCAGTGAACGCATGGGGGTGCTCATAGGGACTACTTGTCCAATAGTTTTTACTCTAGGGGGTATACATTCTCATAAAATCACATATTGACTTTAAACTACATCACTGCTATTAAAATGTGGAAGGGTGCTACATGATTTTGGTGGGGACTGTCAAGAACACGTGTATCACATTGATGAACATATATACACCTAATGTTTGATTTGATTTTTAATTTGTAAAGCACAACAATTACCCGAAGGCATCAAGGCGCTGTAGTCACGACCATCCAACATATAGCAGTTTACTCAGACCCAACTTCATTCAGGGGAAACTGCCTAAATAGTGTAGAGCCACGTTTTAAGAGCCTTTCTAAGAGGCAGATGTTCAATAATTGAGTTCAGAGACTGAGCAAGTGAATTCCATAGTCTAGCGGCAGAAACTGTCTCCCCATCTCTTCCTCCGGATTCTGGGTACAATAAGTAGGGTGCGGTTAAAAAACAGGGCTCAGAAGGTGAATAGCCTTATGAACAACACGGATGGATTTAAACTGAATGTGCTTCCTGATGGGGAGCCAATGCAGCTCACCCAACCCCCGCTCATCGGCACATAGGAATGCCAACAATGGCTTTGGCAAGCGCATTCTGTACCACCTGGAGTTTTGCCTGGGTGCTAATGCTTGAGTCCCAGACTAGTTAATTACAATAATCTAGTTTTGACATGACCAAGGCTAGTGCCACCTGCCTCCACAAAGAAAGGGGGATAAAAGGAAAGATCTTCTTTAACTTCCTTATAGGCCAGAAGCAGGTGGCAACTGTGCGATTGGCCTGTCCATTCAAAGAGAGCTCAGTCTCTAGGATTACCCAAAGTTCTCTCCCCTTCCCAGCTGGGTACCGTCCACCAATTACCATTCCAGATCGAGGTTTACGTCCTAAAGAGCAGCACCTCAGTTTTATCCCTGTTCAGTTTAAGGAAGTTCTCTGCCATCCAGTGTGCAAACTCCGACATATATTGAGATAAGTTATCCGCGGTAGCTGTGGTGTTGCTGGGGATTGACACAATAATCTGTGTGTCATCAGCGCATGATATTGCATAGATCCCATAGGCACAGATAATGGCAGCAAGTGCGGACACGTACAAGTTAAAGAGCGTTGGGCTCAAAGATGAGCCCCGCAGCACCCACACAAGGCAGAGAGAAAATATCTAAATTAAATTGATTGAGCAATACTCTCTGAGAACGACCATTGAGGGAGGATGACAGCAAGGCCAATGCCTGCTCTGTAATGCCCAAATCTTGGAAGCACTCAATCAGCAGCGAGGGTAGATGGTATCAAAGGCAGCAGATAGGTCCAAAAGGACCAGAGCCACACCTTGCCCCTCATCCACTAGTCGCCTATGTTGACAACTCACAGTTCTTTTTAGATATACTTACAGTGCCGTGGATTGGATCAAGTGAGAATATACTTTGGGGAGAAGATTTTAATCCTATACTGGTCCCCGCTCAGGGGCTAAAAGATCTCAGAATATACAAAGCACGGGGACACTGGGGACGGGGGGATCTAAATGAACTGTGGGCTGGAGGACTTCCAGCACATTTGTCTCTAGACTAGGCAAGAGTTTACATTATTTTCAGCCTTTCATGGCACGTTACCCCACATTGATTATTATCTGGCCAGTCGGGTGCTGCTCCCCTTCACAACCGAGCTGCTGTACATCCCATGCATGCTGTCAGACCATTCCCCAGTGAAGTTACTGCTTACATTTCTGAGCTCTAAAACTTTTGGCTCAGTCAAAGATTCCCAGTGAGTTCTTTGATGGACCCGGTGTCCTGGTGTTCCGTGGAGTACTTTACTTTAAATCAATGCACAGTCTCATCCCGGGTTACTCTGTGGGACGCCTCACGGCCTGCATTTAAGGTGTTGCAGTTGCAAAATATGCATGAATCCTAAAAGATATTCATTAACAGCTTGCACTTCTGGAGTCTGAGCATGCTGGGGTGGAGGCCAGGGTGTACGGGCATCCTCCAAACATCTCTAGGAGGAGCAGAATCGACTGTTACAGCAGAATTGAGACATTGCAGAAAGGGAGGTACATTCCTCCGTAAGTATGTGCTGACCAGACAGTTTGGTGAGGGGGAGAGATCCGGAAGAACCCTCTCCTATTTTCAGTGTAGGGACTGTGTCAAATCCAACATAACCCAAATTGACACTGATAGAGGAGAGTCCCTCACAGATAGTGAGAGTATACTCGGTGAGTTCAATCAATAATGTGGGCATTTGTGCACTACAGGTGCAATGGAATCCAACGATTCATTAGAGGTTATCTGGATTAAGTCACATTGGTACGATTGGAAGATTATCACCAGCAATTCCTAAGTAGCCCAATATCCATAGATGAGATAGTTGCCTCCATAGACACGCTGGCAGGGGGGACAGCACCGCATGGAGTCAGCCTGGCAAACTTTGTAAAGCATATAAGCACATTTTGGAGCCAGATTTGCTCGAGATGTATGCAGAGGCGCTGGAGGGAGGTGCACACTCACCTTCGATGCGAGAGGCAATTATTTCCATACAACCCAAACCAGAGAAAGACCATAAGAAATGCATATCCTCCCATCTCGCTGCATAACTGCGATAATAAAATACTCGCCGGGGTCATTGCATCCCTACTCTACCTGCTACTTGAGAAGATCGTCTCACTATTACAGTCAGGTTTCATTCCACATAGGTCCACGACTATTAATTCCTGCATGGCCTTTGCCATACCCCATTTACTAGACCCAGGTATCAAAGTTGCGTTCTACCTACTCGACGCAGAGAAGCTGTTCAGCTCCTTGGAGTGGCCTTTTCTATTTGAAGTACTTTGGTGCGTTGGTCTGTCCCTGAGTTTTGTTGCATTCATTAAACGGTTATGTGCCAAACCCGCTGCCCTAGTACAGGTCAGCTTTCTTATGTCTGGGACTATCCCCGTTGGTAGGGGAAAATGACAGGGATGCAACCTATTGCCATTAGTAATGGTCCCCCTAGAGCGACAATTCCCTGAAAAACACATGCACAGAGGCCTTACCCCTGTGAGGGAACACCCCTACTACCCATCTACAGATGACATATTGCTGTTTGTCCATGACCCAGAGAGGTGATCTGATATGGCCGATTTTCAGGGCTAGTGATAAACTGGCAGGAAACTGATCTTTTTACACTTACAGACTCCACACAGCAGAGTGAGATGGAGTTCCTATATACTCAGTAGCAGACGAGGTTGGATACCTTAGCACTTTTCTTCATAAGGGGGGTGCAGTCAATGATTCTACGGGCCGGGCGTTAACAAACTTACACACCAGATAAATGTCTTGATACAACTCCTCCTTTCGCTAGTTGGGAGAGTAGCTCTGATCAAAATGATCATCCTGCCAAGGTTTTTTTTTTAACCTTTTTATGAGTATTTCCATCCCACTCAATAAAACTTTTTCTCCACTCTCAGGACTTTATTAATTAAATTGATATGGGCAAATAAACTTGCTCAGATAAGGTGGGAAACGGTGACGCTCTCTTCTGAGTGCAGAGAATTTGAGGTCCCAGACCTAGAAATGTATTATTTAGTGGCCCTGTGTCACTTTGCGAGGCATTGGTACCACCCGGACACATGCCTTTCCTATCTTATTCCGGAGAGCAAGTGGGCTAGAAATGTTTCTCACTAAATGGTGTTACCTGTGGCCTTCAATAGACCACAGAGAGATGTGAAAACGGTTACTACGACTGGCTGGTTCTGGAGAGTCCTGAGCCAGATACTGTGGAAACCCTTTTTGAACTCACCGCATATTTCCAAGAACCTGTTACTGCCACTTACGGCTGCATGTGTAGTACAATGACCCTGGCATTAGTATGTGTAGAGGCAGTTCCGTTATAGGGGTAATCTTACAGACTTAGATTTATTTATATATATGCACACCTCCTATGAACAGGGGTTCCCTCTGGAGCCTTTAATATTACAGAACAGGATGGGCGACTAGACTGTATGGGCAGTGCCTGAGAGATGGACTTGGTAGTGACCCGACTAACACACAATGGGCCTTCCGCTGCATGCAGACCAAACTTATTTATTTGAACTATTATCATAAGCTACTCCATTTTCGATCCCTACTTAGGGCGTACTTTACTCTAGCCATGCAACATAGACCAGATCAGACCTCATAAATGCCCTTAGTGTTTGAGGTACTAGGCAGGGTTCTTCCACCTGGCGTGGAAACGCTTGCCTATCTAAAAATGTTGGCAAACAATAATAGATATGACAGCTGATATGACTGAACAGCGATCAGAATCACAACCACTGACGGGGCTTTGGGCTATGTGGGGGGATTGGCCCCAGGCACCAGACAATTAACTGCACTGTTTGTCTGCTGCCTAAATGCAAGGTGGCTATGAACTGGGGAAGACACTTGATCGCAACTGCGAAGGACTAGCAGGGGATCTTATAATTTGTAATGATTGTACCAAGACCTATGTTACCCTCATTCCACCTGCGCCACAGCCAGAAGAGATTTGGGGGTCCTCTTAGGGGATGTTTGTTGAGACGAATTGAGACTCAGGATACAGAGGCGTAGGAAGGGGGTGCGGTGGCATATTTAGGAATTCTTCGTCAGGGTTATGCCCACTCCCCACAAGAAGTGGTCATATAGGCGGCGTCGTGACCCCAAGGGTCAGTAGCCCATTGGGTACTACCCTACACTCCCCTAATGCCCCTAAATTCAGTATGCAGAGGAGTCCCTGGCACCAGAGAAGCAGATTCTGGTGACCTAAGAAGAGAGAGGATACCGAAGAGCCGCAAAAGCAGAGGAGAGATAAAACAGCTGACCTAGTACCAGCCCGACAGCCTGTCTGCATCCCTTGCCGAAAACAGCACCAAAGTCGGCTCGTCCTACAGCTGTTGACTCCAGAAACTTGGGAGGACTGCCTGCTTTCGATAAAGAACCAAGAACTCCCGTGGGACAGCATTCCTGTTTGCTGCATCTCGCAGCAACCCTAAAAGAAAGGACTCAGAGGCCTCTGGAACCGCCAAAACCCGACACCTGAAGCCACTTCTTCACCTATCGCTACAAGCCCAGGTTGAAGTAGGCCAACTCTGTCATCAAGGTTTCCCAGCCCTCCATAGCCGTAGTGCATCATGGTTTCACCCATCATGGACCCTCTGACGTTGCCTGCAGCCTCTGCTCACAGGCCCCCTTTACCGCGACTGCTCCGGTAAGGTCGTGGAGAAGAGCACCAAAGGTGTCCTCCCGTGCCTGAGCATCGTGAGGCCTACGCCCCCCTGTTGGTTCAGTTTGACTGGCCTCCTAGCCAGAACCTGCAGCCTCTTTTCGCAGAGACCGATCTCCATAGAATACCATTGGGCTCCCAACGCTGTTTTGCACCCGGCTGCCCTTGTGTCGCTGGTGGTGTACTGTTGGTGCTTCTTTGGACCATGCCCACCACTCACCTTAACTCCTGGAGACTGGTCCCACAAGTTGCTGTACTGTACCTGTTTGAAGAACTTGTTCTTCCTTACATAGGATAGCATTACAGAACTTACAAATTGCAGTGTGTCCACATTTGACCTGAAAAGAATTCATATTTTAAAATGTACTTACCTGACTGATTTTTCTCTGGTGACTCAACATATATAAAGATACTTGCTGTTTTTATAAATTGGTGTGGATCTCCTTCTTGAGTCGTGTCATTTATTGATCATTGTGTGTATTTGCAGATGTCTTACACTCCTCTCGGTTAAGCCTAAGGCTGCACTACCATACTACCCCTAACAGAGCAACTTGGGATTGCTAGAGCTAGCTCCTGTCCACTTATAAGGGAACCCCTGGACTCTTTACACAGTATATAAGAATATTGATGTATCACATAAAGAGCCAACTTCTTACATTCTCCAACTGGCAAAACATTTAATACCCCATGTAAGCCCCTAGTAAATGGTTCCCCTGGTACTTAGGGCATAGGGTACTAAGGAGGGTCTCTCTGGGCTGCTGTATATAATGTGCCACCTTAAGAGACCCCTCAATGCCAACAAGCAAATTGCCATTGCAGGCCACATGCCATGGTGCAGGGAAAAGTGAAGACATGACATGACACACCTCCTGTGTTCCATGCCTGCAGACACTGCATGCAGTGTAGGTAAGACACCCCTAAGGCAGGCCTTACAGCCGTAAGGCAGGGTGCAGTATACTAGATGTGTGGACATATCTGCAAGAGCAGATCAGCCCCTGTGATGTCTAAGTTGATTCTTAGATATTACAAGTGAACATGGAAACCATTTTGAGTACATCTGCTGGACATTGGTGTGTACGAGTTCCCCAGCTACATGATGGCTTCAGTCAAACTAGAGATTTTTGGTATCTATCATCTCATATTAATAAGCCCACACTGGTTATAGTGATGGAATTATGAATACATTCACCCAGAGGGTACCTTAGAGGTGCCTCCTGAAAACCTACCGACTACTAATGTGCTGGCTGACTGGTGTAGACCAGCCTGCAACCACAGACAGGTT
The DNA here is from genome assembly GCF_964261635.1 of Lissotriton helveticus. Lineage (NCBI taxonomy): Eukaryota > Metazoa > Chordata > Amphibia > Caudata > Salamandridae > Lissotriton > Lissotriton helveticus. The sequence continues at coordinate 1,259,603,531 of NC_136057.1, read as the reverse complement.
TCTGACCCCCTGCAGGTGAGAGCCCATGCTCTCTGAGGGCAGAAACAATGCCTGCTCTGGCTGGAGAGGTGTTGTCTCCTCCTCCAAACTGGATGGCTAAAGCAATCAGCATATCAATGCAGAAGGCTTCAAAGGCCTCGGCCACCTTCGTTTTGCGACCCAAGGATTCCCCAGCAGGAGGAAATGCCACCGCCTGCCCTGGGACCATTTGGCACTAGGACAAGTGAGAAAATTAGCTAGTTACCCCTCTGAGGCTAGTACCACCCTTAGGGTGGAATAACTGATGTGGACACGAATTCCGTCATCTAGATTTTGGTGGAATCAGGCTTTCTGGGTCAGGGTTATGCCCACTTCCCACAGGAAGTGGTCATATACATCTACAGCTATAGACAGCTGAAAGATTAGTAGACCATTGGTTACTACATGGCACTCTGTATAATGCCTCAAAATTGAGTATTTAGGTGTCACCCCAGAAAAAGTGAGAACTGAAGACTGCTGTGGATGTTTGGCACCAAACCCTGCCTGCGGCACTAAGTCTTAACAATCGTGACCAAGCCCTTCACAAATCGCCAAGCAATCTCCCTTGGAGTAGAGAAGCTATTCACCTGTAGTCCGCAGGTACTGAAACACAAAGTTCTGTTTACCCTGTTGCTGCTCCCTGGCCAACCCAATGCAGTAGCCACCAAGGAAGAGGACACTGTGCTTCTGCAGGTCAGATCTGTCCCCCACGCAGCCGCGGCCGGTAGTAGGTGTAACTGCAGGGCGGTGACGTGGGGAGGGGGAGGGGCAGGGTGGGGGGGTAGTAATGTATGGATGACGGACTTTAACAGGTAAGTAAACATATAAATAAATAAAACAAATTTTGTTGTGCGCACTGCATCGCATTTGGTGATGCAGTGCACACAACGAAATTCGTTATATTTATTTATATGTTTACTTACCTGTTAAAGTCCGTCATCCATACATTATTACCCCACCCTGCCCCTCCCCCTCCCCAGGTCACCGCCCTGCAGTTACACCTACTAGCGGCCGTGGCTGCCCCCCCGGACCACTTACAGCAAACAGAGATGGTGAGAGTCCAGTCGGGTCTCCAACACGTCCAAGACAAAGCAGCCATTGAGGGACGTCAGCACCACAAAGACGCACTTCCAAAGTGGCCCAGCTTTCCTGATTTTGCACACTTAACCGGCAAGACCAAAGACCACAAGGTTCCAAGGTGTACAGAGTCCAGACGACTTATTCACTCTGCCGTAGAGTGCCCCAGCCCAGACACCGACGAACCGGCTGTGCTCCCTAGTCCCCAAGACCCTTACGGACCGAACCCCCTGTTGGGAGCTACTGGACTTCTCCTCAAGTCCCCCTCTGAGCCTGTTTCTAGGTGGCCCCTTTACCGTCATAGCACGCACAGCTACCAATGCGACCAGCAACTCTGCACAGGGACGCCCCAGGGCAGGTTACGAGAATCTGCTAGTAGCACTTTGGACCTTAGCCCATCACAACCTTAAGTCTCGAAGGAAACCCCCAGTAATAAGTAATTAGCTGTATGCTACATATGCCTTATTTTACCTTAGGAAACCATTGTGCATAAAGATGCATTTAAGTGAACATTTTATTTACCTGCTAAAATTAATATCTTGAAAAGTACTTACTTTCTATTGAAACTCTTGATATCTAACTTTATAAACAAATACTGCTTATTCTAAATTGGTCTCGGATATATTCTTGAATGTGTGACTCATTTATTACCTATGTGTGTGTTAACAAATGCCTAGCACTCCCCTCCGATAACCTAAACTGCTCTCCCACACTACCACAAAAGAGAGCATTTGGAATATCATTTGTGTCTCTGTAAACTAACTAGGGTTTGCCCGGACTCTTTACACAGTGTATCTCTTTTAGGTCCACTACATAAATAGCTAGCTTCCTACAATGTAATATTGGTGGTGTTGGTAATGATTATGGTATTGGTATTAGTTTTGTTGGTCAGTGGTGTTGTTCGGACTGGTGGTGGCACTGGAGGTGGAGTACTCTTGGGGACATTGGTAGTGGCAGTGCTATGATACTGGTGGCAGTGTGGTCTTGGTGATGTGTGGAATTGGTGGTGTGGTTGGTATTGGTGGTGGTGGTGGTGTTATTGGCAGTGGTGATGGTGGTGGCATTGCTATTGGTAGTATTAGTGGTTCTGTTGGTGGTATTGGTGGTATTGTTGATGGTGGTGGGATTGATGTCATTAGTAGTGTAATTTCTAGTATTATTGGTATTTGAATTGGTGGCACTGGTGTTATGTAGCAATGGTGATGTGTGGTATTGCTAGTGGAAATATTGATGGTGGTGAAACTAGTGGTGGTGGTATTGGTGGTGATCCTCGTGATGGGGTTTGTATTGGTATTAGTGCCATTTGTATTTGTTGATTTTGATGGTGGTATTGACAGTCATGTTGTTGGTGGTGTTATTGCACATAAGATAAAAAATGGAATATGACAAAATGTGTGAGTGATGTAGAAGTAGATGTAAACAGTCCCTGGTGTAATGCAAAACAAGAACCCCGTAGATGGCAGACTGATACATTAAACAGCTAATAAAATGAGTGAAGCCAAAGTCCACCCTATGTATATTTTACAGAATTAGTAACAAAAGGTAACACAGTCAATTATCTGTAGGTATGCCTAAAAAAGAAGGCAATTGATATAAACAATGATTATGTTTTTTGTGAAGCAAATTTCCTGAATTAAACACAACTCAAAAATTCACAACAGGTTGCTAAACAGTTCAAACCAGGTCCCTAAAAATACGAGGATAGATGCCAGGACATAATGTCTGCATACGTTTTCTTGTTATTAGTAAATAGGCCTTATTAGTTTTTTAGGTTCTAACCATAGAGACATGGTTAACACAACTTTATATTGTTCTAAACAGACATTTAGGATTCCTTCACCCAAATCACACATGGTACTTGTTTAATAAAATTGGGGCATATGTAGGAAGGCGTTTGCGAATCGCAAACGGCCTTTTGGTATGTAGGTGCCACATATCAAAATAAGGAATCGCAAAAATTGCGATTCCTTATTTTGCTCAAGCATTTAAGGAATCGCAATTTTGAGATTCCTTAAATGCTATGTAGGAGTGCCTTTGACATTGCGAATATGTCTTAAGGAATCGCAAAATACCACCTACTCCAAGTAGATGGTATTTTGCGATTTCCTTTCAAAATGATTTTTTCTTTTTCAAATTCAAAGTGCCATGTGGCGCACATGCGCCACATGTACTTACAGGCACATTCCAGGGGTGCAACAGGTGTCCTTTGGACACCCTGGCAACCTTGGAATTGCGATTCTCAAATTGCGATTTTCTCATAGAAAATCGCAATTTGAGAATGTATCCCCATTCATGAATGAGATACTCATTCCTTAATTGCGATTCGCAATTTGCTAATCGCAATTAAGGAATTTTAGAGATTCGCAATAAAATTGTGAATTATTACCTACATTCCATTTTGTAATTCTCAAATAGCGATTCCTTAAAAATCACTATTTGAGAATCGCAAAATGTGATTTACCTACATATGCCCCATTATCTTTGTTGTCTGACACAAGTGGATTTTGGGGATTATATATTTTCTGAGGCTTTCTGCTATTTACTGAAGATTTAACATCAAAAAGATTGGGGGTACCCCAAAGTCGAAGTTCAGTGATAGACACATCCTCATCCCCAACTAACCTAACCTTAATTTATGTAGGAAATAAAGTATTTCCTAATAGTTCAAAACCCCACAATTCCACTGATGAAACTTTGCAAAGGCTAACAAATTTGGCAACATAGTGAAGTGATTTTACACAGGATTCCCAACGGGCTCATTACCTGTAAAAAAAGTAATTGTGTAGCATTTTTGTCTAAAAAATATTTTATCTTCCACGGGCGAAATCTTCCGTTATAAGTAAGGACATGTATTTCTTTTACTTTTTTCTAGTGAAAACCTACTTTCTCCTGCAGCTTCCATCAGTTATTTCCCCCACCATCACATTGTTACATGCTCAGGCAGTTGAGCTTGAATCGATCCTCGTCCCAAGACTTGCCTTTTCGTTGAGCTTGTCCACATCCAGAAATGTCATCTTGTTTAGTTTTTTCATGTTTTCCTTCTCCATTTTTGTGAGATCGCCAAGAGCTTGCTTGATGTTCGTCCTGGTGTTGCTGGAGCTCCAGAGGATGGGAAGACTTTCGTAGGTTTTAAATTCCGCGGCTAATGACGCTTCGTAGTGGACTGTGATCTTGTTGAAGCCATCTACACAAACTGAAGACAAAGCATTATTGTTAATTTTCCTTCATTATTTTCAGCATTATATGTACCCAACTGTAATGTGCTCACCGCCATTCTAAGCTGAATACTTTATTGTTGATCAATAAAAATCATTACAAACAGGAAGTAAAAAGGACATTAAATTGTGCATGGACCCCACAAAACATTGTGAAGTGTAAAATAATATCGAAGATACATGAAATTTCAATTCAATAATCACACCATGTTCATGCAGCATTTTGAGGATTGATTAAGTCTTCCATATAACCATCAATATTATAATGTATTCCAAGCAGTTTTAATATAAAAATTATTTGCATGACAGTTAGTTCACCACACCCCCGCTTGAGTCAACGGCGTGTGAAGAGCATTTGCTGGTTACAGCAGACAGCACCAGGGCCCTTGTCAGGAGGCCACCTCAGCTTGAACCATCCATTGCCCCTGCCAGTAATGCCAACAACAGTACCTACATACCCACTAACCATCACACTCCTACAAATGTGACATTTCCAACTATTTCAGGCCTCAAAGCTATACGAATGGCTTGGGTGGCAGGTATCAGTAGCTTTCATGTATATTGTTGTTCGGCTAATCTCTAAATGTAATAAACAGTGCCACCATATGGCAGACTGTCATAAGTGCCGGTGTTGACAATTAAGTGCTGGGGAAGAGTACGAGAAACTACTGGTTCAAATTAAGCACTGGCACCACAATTGACATGGCAGATATGCTCCAAACGATTGGTTTAATGGGTACCATGAACAGGACATTCTGTAACAATGGGCAGGCAGTTGCAAACAAGGGTGGCACTGGCCTTCATCAAAGAAAATAAGCTCTTTTCCCGCACTTTGGTAGTAAAAGACAGCAATATTTGGGGTACACAGGCCACTTCACACCTCTGGGCCCTGGTGGCATAGCACCTGTTGCACTGTTGATAGTTATGTCCCTGGGGCCAAGATTCACCAAGAAAGTGGTTAATGCCATCGTCCAGCAAAAAGTATTATATGAACCAAGGCTAAGGCTTTGATTACAAGTTGAGCGGACTAGGCGGGGGGATTTAACATAACCTGTAAATACCATTATCTTCGGGTGGTCATTTACAAGTTTCCAACTTGGAAATGAGGCATCATATGCAGAATTGACGTTTAACACACCAACGTTTGCTTTTTTGCCTTTTATGGGCCTTTTCCACTAAGATGTTTTACTTTGAGTTGCTGAAATCTATCAGTGGAAAACTGAGAGACTGTGAATATGATCACACAACTCATGATTCAGATTGTAATTGTAATTTTAATTGCATTTATATAGCGCTTACTACCCCTGATCAGGCGTAAAATCGCTTTTTCGACGAGTAGCACGCTTGTCCGGAACCCAAAAAGGATTAGTGGTGAATTAGTAGAGGGAAATATGAACTTAATTTGAGCGGTGGACATGTCAGTCTGGTGTTTGGATTGAAAAGGATAATGGAGGGATAGCAGAGGGAAGGACTTGCATTTATATACCACTTGCTACCCCTGATGGGGTTTTGAAGCGCTTTTGGCGGGTAGCACACTACTCTCGAACCCAAACAGAATTAGTGGGGAATTAGTATAGGGCAATAGAAAATTAATTTGAGTGTTGGACATGTTAGTCGGCTGATTGGATTAAAAGGATAGTGGAGGGATAGAGGAGGTAAGGATTTTTTTTAGCTCATAGCAGTAGGAGGAGGTTTGAGATGAGTAAAAGGGAGGTGGAGTGGGGAAATCAGAGGGAAGGGTTTAGAATGTCTTGTTTGGAGATCTGAATAGTAAGGAGGGAAGAGTCTAAAAACAGTTATTTTGGGGATCGTAGTAGTAGAATGGGGTTTAAGATGAGTGAGAGAGTGGAGATAGAGGATATGTTGGGAGAGGTATAGGGTGAGAAATAGTGTAGTGCATAGGAGAGAGTATTAGAATGAGGTTAGAGATGAGTCAGAGTGGAGGTAGAGGATATACTGCGAGAGGTATAGGGTGAGATATAGGGTAGTACCTTGGAGATGCTCAATTAGAATCAAAGTAATAAATATAGAGATACATAAGGGTGTGGAAAGAATATATGTATAAGGAAGGTATTATATGTAGATTTAAGTTTTATTTAAAATACTTTGACTTTCAAGTGTTGATGTATTTAAAGTTAATTCATTTGTTTTTCTTTTTAAATAGTTATGATATGATAAAAGATTTATATTGATGCAGTCACATATATACATGTTAAAAATAGAGTAATATAAGCAACAGTAATAAATAGATGGAGAATACATGAAAAATGAAAACACAAGTAAACATGAAATGTTATTACACTGAACAATTTGAGAACATCTTTACTGAGCTACTTTACAGACAGATATTATGGAAGAAGAACGGGGAATAATTTTGCTAAATGTTCCTAAAATATCTAGGAATGCCAGTTATCTGGTTGTAACCAATCGCACAGTTGGGTGATTTCTCATGTTCTTTTCTTCTGCTATTGCAAGGCAATGTTGTGGAAATGCCATTGTATTATGGTTTTCTGGTACATTGAGATAAAACTCAACAGAATTGTGTTTAGAAAATGGCAGTGGAGTTGTGGAGTTGAGTGGGTTGTAACACAACACCCTGCAGCACACGCAGTGCAGCTCCACCTTCCAGTGGCCCTCCAACGCTTCAGGGAGCCCCATTCAGGTAGCGGTCAATAAATATCTATGAGGCACGGGAGACTCAGGTGCCCCTCATTACATTCTGCAGCAGTGGCCCATCATTTTACGTTTCACCACTGGAGATTAGCTATTTGCGCTGGAATTATAATCCTCAACAGGAGGTTGCAGATAACTATGCTGACCCAGAGTGAAGTTTCTAAATAAGTTAGGCGCACAGTTTGAATCCGTTGGACCTTTGACTAAACTGTTGATATTGAGCATGCAACAAACGTTTACAATAAGATAGGACAGGAATGCATATTCAAATGCAATGTGCAAACTGCAAAACAAAGATGTGATATAAATATGTAATAGACGTACAATAGCTCATTTAGAGTGCAACTAATTGTGCCTATTTGAACTCCTGATATTGGCAATGGGTATTTACTATCACAAATTAAAAAAAATAAGAATGCACAATAATCTAGCTTTCAAACATCTACCTGGTCAATGATATTGGGGACAGACCATGACAACCAGACCAAACCTACCAGTAGTCATATTCTGTGTTTGGAGGATTGCTGAACCAAACAAGATTATTGGTCCAGAGAATGTAGGGATCTGTTTAAATAAACACTTCTCTTCAAAAACTTGCATATGTATGTGTGTGCACTTTCTATGTTTGAGTATTTATCACCATAAGACGTTGCACAGGGTGCAAGCCCTTGCAATGATCAACAGTTAAACCAGGCTTGATATTGATATTCGTGCTGACTCTTCTGTTTTTCCAGACGTGCATTATGTGTGCTGTCAAAAACAAATACTTCTTGCAAGGTCTTGGCAAAGGGTTCCAGGAACAATGGTCCCCAGGTGAACCTGGTGCATAAAATTTGCCTACAGAAGATGAAAGATGTCAGTGGTCTTACAAGTAAAACAAAACAACATCGTCATCTGATTCTTATTTTTCATGCTCTGGAACAGGCTGACAAAGAGCATTTTTATCAATAATTATAAATAGCATTGTATTTATGTCAAAGTGTGTTTTTTTTACCAACAATCAGGTTTCTAAAGTTTGAACAAACTTGTGGCTGTACCAACTATTTTGGAAAACGTTTGGCCAGTTCTATTTTTCAAGCAGTAAATGCCATAGTAGCCTCGCAGGCAACAAACATTTTACACATTACCCACTCGAAGTAGAGTAAGGGCCTGATTACGATGGCGGTAAATCTGGCACCGGCAGGCTGCTGGTGGGGGGTTCACCGCCATCGTAAGGCCATTCCTCGCCCGCCAGATAAGGATGGCGGGATGGGTGCTGCCGGGAAGAAAGCCCGTCCGCCACTGGTGTGACAGAGGCAATTATTACGATTGCCTGTCGGACCCACCCCACATCCCTTAAATGGTGGTGGTGCCTAGCAGGCCCCGTCCACCACATCAGGATGCTGCATCCCGCCAGCCTTTCCATGGCGGTTCCCCCACCATGGAAAGGTTGGCTGGGATTGACTTTGGTAGGAGCTGATAGTTTGTCCTCTTGGGGAGCATGTATGGTGCCCCCCTATATTTCCTTGCACCACGTGGCAGGCACTGCATGGTGCTTGCCAAGTGGAACAGGGAAATGCAATCAGTGCATTTCCAACATTGAGGCGGATGCTGCAGCCAGCAGCATCCACAAAAGGATGGATGGATGAGTGAAAGGGGGATTGAGGGATGGATAGGTGGAAGGATGGATGAATTGATGGGTTTGATACATAGGTTTGGACATGGATGAGCAGATGGATGGATGGACGGAATGGTGAAAGACTGAAATATGGATGGAAGAATGAGTGAGTGACAGAGCGTAAATGTGAAATGGTGAATATCAGCAGATGGAAGGAAGGATGAAAGGCTGAATGGATAGATGCTTGAATGGAAGAAACAAGAGAGCTCTTATGGGGAGGGTCGAAATGACTTGCTTTGCTTGCTTGGTGCAATAAGAGCTTTGGTTCAAAGTGGGCGGTATTTTAATTTTCTGGCTACTCCCTGCTGGTAAGAATTTATATTATAGAAATAATTTCAGTAAAAAGAAAGGATTTGGACTAACACCAGAACTAACAAGCTCTGACCAAGTGAATAGATCTCCTTTTGGGACCTTTTGGTTTTGCCAATGCCATTTAGAAGTGCTGCAGAGCATCAGCAAAAGGATGTGAAGCATGGCAGAAAAAAGGCTTAATGACACAGCCACAGCACACATGCATCATTATATATGAATATGCCTATGATATAATGCAGGTGCCATTTATGTATTTCCCTATCCTGGATGGATTGGTTAATGCAGAAAAATAAAAGAGAAGCAGTGCAAAAGACCTTTTTAGGTCTCGGCTAAAGACGCGCGGAAGCGCGTCTCCGCCGAGATCTTATGTTAGGGAGTGTGCTCCCCAGGAGACAGTTTGGGGCGCGCGCATCCCTGGAGCCGATTTGAAACGGGAACGCGCGCTGTGGCCAGGCGCTGTCTCCTGGGAAGCGCAAGCACCACACACGCATGCGCATACACACACAAGCGCCCATGCACGCACGCACATACATACATACATACATACAGAGACACACCCCCCCTGACACATACGCGCGCACACACACAAGTGCACCGAGGCCCCCCCTCCCCCCTCCCCCGCCGTCGCATACACACACGAGCATACACGCACACACACACACACAAGTGCACCAAGCCCCCCCAGCCTTTTGAAACTTACCTGGGCAATGTCGGGGACTCTTCTCTCAGCACGCGGCGCCCAACCTCCTGCTAGCGCGGCCCCGGGTCTCCACACCGCTCACAGGAGCCCCGGGCCGCGAGACGCATCGACTCCGCCTGCCTCCTCTTCCGGTCTGGACGTGGCCCCGCCCCCGTCACAGGCGACCGTGCCTGACTTCCGGGGCGGCCTCCGTGTATTCCGTCCGTGGATTCTTTCCGTCTTCTGTTTTTCTTGTTTATTGTCTAACGGGAAGCCATTGCACACGAGACGTCCCCAATTCGGTGGCAACAGTAACATCCTCGACCCAGCTGTGTGGACGCGGCAACCATTTTGAAACAATATGGCTCTCTGTCAGTGTTATTATCACACAAAGAGATATTTAGGCAATATATGTTTTAATCGTGTTATCCTTTCTTATGTGGCATCGTTTTACACCCCTAGGACAAGAGCAAAGGTAGCAGCCACGTTTTAAGGGAACATTTACGCTACCCAAGAAAGGGGTAACTGCTTCGAGCCCGGCAAGCAGAGATGCGAGCAGATATCGGGAGTGCGTGAGACAGCATCACCCCTCCGCCCTCTGGTCCCGCCGGCTCTCGCGTGCTCCGGTACATAAGTTTCAATTTTGAGAGCCTTTGCCTGGAAATGCATGGAGACCGTCACCCTCTCTGCTGCCCTATCTAGTGCCTCCGTTCATAGAGCGACTGCAAGCAGGTTGCTTCAGGTTTGGCAGCGCGCATCCCCCCCCCCCCCCTATTTTCCCCCGATCGGCTCCGCTGAGCCAGCTTGTTGTCTACACTGGGATCACCGGGCAGATGCAATTGCATTTTCGCTGCAAAGCTGAAAATCTCCACGCTCTTTCTAGCAGTTGCTCCTAAGCGATAACTGCGCGCACCAAGAGCACTGAAGTCTCCTGCCACGGCGCCTTCAAAAAAAGTGGTTGATTGAGTCTAAGTGCATGCTGTGGTGGTTTATGAGTGTTTTTGTAATACTGTGTGAGTGGATTGCGCATGAAGCAGCGGGGTGTAATGTTTTTGTGAGCTTATGTGTTGGATGCAAAAGTGTTTTTGGAGTAGTCAGGAGCAGGTTGGGGCGTGCGTGTGTGTGTGGATAGGTGTATGCGTGCATCGCGTGTCTGAGGCGGGTGTAAGTTTGCCCTTGTGTGCGCTTTTGCTCGTGTGTGTTTTTGCAATGTGGCCAGACCTGGACTCAAGTGGGTGTTTTGACAGTGAGATGATTGGTTAGCATGTGTGCTTTTGTGTGTGTGTGGGTGGGAGTGCGTTGTATTCCTTGCACTAGGAGGGCAGATGACGTCGCTGTGTGTGCATGGGACTGCTTTCTCTGGCCGCGTTGTTCAGGCAGAGGCTCGGTTTCTTTCATTCACGTGAGGCTGACGCTGGAATAACACAGATAATGGGTTTAGCTCTTTCATCTCGCAAAGCAGATGTGCGGGTCCCTGCACCTGCTGACGGGGTTGAAGTCTCTGCTTTGTCCTGCTGCTCACACACACACTCTTGTCCCCCGCCTCGGGAGACAGCCCATCTGGTGGGGACTGCCGGCTCTCTTTTGGGGTGTGCAGCCGGAGAGTGCCACCCCCAACCAGCATTGTCTGCCTCCACTCCTCGTGCTCCACGTGGGACCCACGTCCTCGAGCATGGATTAAAGGGACGGCGTCGCATTTAACTTGCTGCTCTAAAGGTAAAAAGATATTGGAGAGGAACAGCAGGAAACACTGGTTTTCAGGCTCAATGCACTGCTGTTCTGGCAGATAAGTGAAGCATTGCGCAGGGTGGGGATGTGCTGCCCAGGAGCGCACAAGTTTTAGTCGAGGCTGCCGAGATTAGAAGACAGGTCTGCTTGTTCCTACGTCAGCAACAAAGTCACTCAAGAGAGGCACGGAGTTCATGTCTAGGTGAATACGTGCTCTTGTGCCTACGGGCCGGATGTACTTTATTTTTTATTTTTTACAGTTTTATATAGCGCGAACTTGAGCCAAAGGTTTCAGAGCGCTTTACATGAGCACCAGTTGCGTGACAGTCGGACACATTAACTTCTAGGCCGGGGACGGGGAGATGAAGTGATTTGCCCAGAATCACAGGATGCTTGAGTCTCCCATCAGCCTTGAGCCTGGGCCCCAGCTTCAAAGTCGTCTGTTCTAGCTGTTAAGCCACATCCTTTCCCCTCCGAATATCCTGTCACAAAAATTGCGGAGCACTATAGTTGGAGGCTATCACAGGGATGGTGGCCTGGTCGGAAAAGCAGAACACCATGTCTGTTATTGACTTGCAGTAGAGTAGACTTGTTTTACTGCAGTCTGATGTACTTAAAAGAAAGAGGACTGCGTTTAAAATGAAAAGTTTACTTTTTGTTTGTTTCTTTAGTAGTTTTGTGGACCACTGCCTACCCTTTAATAGTTTTTTATAGCCCCCCTCCCCTTGCTGCCTCCCTCACCTACTCTTAAAAAAGCTTTTGCACGTTATTATTTTTTTATTTACTTACCTATCCAACTTGGAGCGCTAAATAAGACAAAAGGTGCCGGCATAATTTACAGGACCATGCGTGTGTGGTGCACATGCCTACAAAACCACGTTTCAGTTGCATCATAGGCTATTTTGTATTCCTTTTTTTGCCATGCTGCACAGCATGGCCAAAACCATTCACAATCCAAGAAGTCCCAGAGTTAAGATCTAGTGGCTTGGCCGCCAATGCTTCTTTCATCTCGTTATAGATAGAGACATAGCCATTTCACTAGCGCGGTACATTTTATCTTCATAAACCTGCTTTTGAAGGTCAATTGCCATATTCTTTGTACTCTAAATTATAGACTGTGTATTTTGGAAGGAATGAAAACTGATAATCATTGTCTAATGCAGATTTTTACTTATAAAGCCACAAAACAATTTAAGAAGAAGAAGGAAACAGCTTGCAAATGAAAAATATTAAATTATACATGCTGTCATTTTTTTTCCTTAGGAGATCAGGCAGTTGATTCTGTTAGCGCTTGATATATTCATGTTATGTATTTGTTTCCATTATTTAGTTAAATATTATTTTCTCCTTTTACATTTCAAACAATGTTCTTAAAATTCAAGGTGATTTGAAGACCAATTACATTTTAAATCAAGCATTGGCAAACTCAATCGGTCTGGCCCTGGAAACTGGTGTGATTTTTTAAAATCTTTAATTTTTATTGCAAGCATACATAACTTAAAAAGAACAACAAACAAGCATTTGCTATGCAATAGGTCTCGCATTTACGCAAGTTTAAGCTATTGGCATTGTAAATGACAATGCATTTTATTTATGTTTTAAAAACGAAAACGTAAATAAAAGGCATTGTTATTTGCAATGTCTCGCATTTGCGAGAGTTTAACCTTTTGGCATTGTAATTGACAATGCCTTTTATTTACGTTTGAAAACCCAAAACATAAATAAAAGGCAGTGCCATTTACAATGCCACTGGCTCAAACTCTAACAACTGCGAGACCTATTGCATTGCAAATGCTTGTTTAAAGGTGGAGAAGCCATCACCAGTTTGCTACAGGGTCGTACCTAAAGCAAAATAAACAAAAAAATAGTAATACATTTTTTTTTTAAGAAAAGCAAGCCCATGGTGTTGGGGGCTACAGAGGAGTGGAGGGGGGGGCAGTGGTAAATGGGCAGGCATGGGGGAAAGCAGTAGATGAGGGAAAATAATACAGGGAGATGAGGAGAAGCACACAAGTGGGGAAGTATCACAGCGTACCGGGTAGGGGTGAATTTGGCGGGGGAGAATTATTCCAGAGAGAGCTGGAAAACATACACACTCTCTTTGAGCGATTAAGCAAAAAGAAAAAAGTAGTACCCTGAAACTGAGCAGCGGAAAGATACAAGTCAGCCAAATCAAAGGATGGTAAGGATGGTAAAGCTATGTTTCGGGGACGGGACAAGCCATAGAATAAGAAGTAAGCCATTGAGTGAAAAAAGCCAACAAATAGTAAACGCTGGGCAACTTTAATCTGATTGGAAGCTGTTGGTAAGCCCCAAATAAGTACTTATGCAGAAGATCAATGATCCTGATTAAAATATGGTGTATTTCTCAATGTGTTTGCAATCCATGTGGATCATCACTGAATGCTGAAGTGGTCCTAATTACAAACTACACACAATTTGTACTTAGCAATAAAAAGAACATAAACATGAGTGCCTATTACCATATGAAATTAACTTTGAGAAAATTCTTCAACATTTTTAATTAACCAATTGATTTGTGAGACTAATCCCAGAAAGGGAATAGCTTTTCATAGTTCATTACAAAAGTCTTTGGACAGAGGCACATCAAAGATGCACATCCCTTTAAAGAGAAAACATAGTTACTGTTTGGAATTCAAGCTTGAAGCACATCACAGGTACTCACATTCTGCAGAGGTGTATTGCTTCCCCTTGCATGGAGACCAGTTCAGGTGGACCCAGGAACTTCATTAACTTGTAAAGGGCTTGCCCTTTGGCCAGTAAATGTACGGTTAGCCCTATAGAAGGTAAACATTTGTTCCCCAAGCAAGGCTGGCTCTAAACCCAGTGAGACAGGAGCTACCCCCAGAACCGGTGTTAAGTGAGCACGGAGGAGGGGACTTCACAGTTCCCTTGAGAAACCTCTGGGTGGGCACAGAGGCTCTGTGCAAGGGAGAACAAGTTTCCCAACATTGGATTCTAGGATTAAGGTGTGCTGTGGGATTGTTTGCAGTAGACCATACATGAACTGCTGACAAAGTGGATAGCGTTGCTCCTGGGAACTTTTACCCCATTGGTTAGGGAGGACCCAGGCGTCAGCCACACCCACTGGCTAGTTCCAACCATAAATATTGCACTCTAAGGCACCCTTCCCAGAAGACGTTCTTGACCTGTAGAAGAACATAAGAAGGACTGCAACTGTTCTTGTTAATGTTTTCATTTTGTGGAGGGCCAGTTAGCTGCCATTTGCTTCAGGCTGCTCTGCAGTTCAAAAAGCGATTTTGCTTGCCTTTGTTGCCCCTCCCCTTGTTGCTTCATTCCCATCTTCCGCTGTTTCCTGATACCCACAGTCCTTTTAACTTTGTTGTTGGGCTGATAAGCATTGCAAAAAACACTTTTCAACAATAAAATTATTTCTTTTGTCTACCGTCTGCCTCCTTCGATTAGTAAATAAATAAAAAAAGGAAACTATGCCTCTGTCATTTCTTAGGTGCTCACATGCATGGTAATGCATGACCAGGTGGTTGTGTCATTGTACCTTTTTTTCTCAGCAGAAAGCATTGACAAAGCCAGTAGGTCAGCAAGGCTTTGCAGGTGCTTGTTATAAATTGGAGTGGGATAATTGCATTTTGTTTTTGACTTTTTAACTGTTTTGATACTGATAAATGTTTTACACATTTCTGGTAAGTTAGATGTGTCTGCTCTGGGCCACAACTACAAGGGAATGAGCTAAGGTTTAAATTACTGAAACCTTTGCCTGGACTTAACAGATTTGTTACTTTATTACTGGCAGTGGACTACCATCCACCCCAACTAATAAACCACTTTCTCACATTGGCATCCAATGGTGGGATCCAGTACTGGTGTTTAGCAGTTCCACATAGTTTTCAAAGTTGGAATTAAAAATCGAAAGAGCTTTGTACACCATGGGACTTTACAGAGGATAGTGCAGAAGAACTAGGAGTAGACAAGAAAGGTGAGTTGGCATATAGCATTAATGGCAGAGGTTTAGTGATGAGGGAAAATGTTATGGAGTGAGACTTAGAGTTAGTCTAGAGCAGTGAGGGAAGTGGTTAGCTGTAGATCGGAGACTGTGTGGGAGAAAAATGAGAGGAAAAAGTGACCCCTTTGGGTGCGGTGAATCATCTATGTGGATAATTTGTAACAAGGAGTTGCTCAAACGAATAAGGAATTTTAACCATGAATGTCTAATGTCCTGTCTTGTAATTTTCTATTTACTAATTTGAATTCTGGCAACGGGTTGTGTTTCATGCAAGATCCACTTGAAGTACTGCGAGGTACCAATTTGACTGCCTTATAGATAATGCAATAGGTCTTAAATGTGATGTGGGCCAGTGGTAGGTGGAAGTGGAATTTTCTGAGTTATTATTATCCTGTACTTCTTGCAAAAACTATTTTAATGAGGCTTGATGCTGCATGAATGAAGCCCATTATTGGGTTCATCTTTATTTCAGTGATGCTGGCCAGGAGATCATTTTACCTATCAAGATGGGAATATGATCAGAACCATGACAGTAGCTCTGAAGTTTGCTTTTGATAGTAAGTGCTTCACTCTGTGGACAACTGATAAGGAATGAAGACTTCAAGATTAGCATCACATAGTCAACCTTGTACCTGTTTGCAATCACTGGCAATGGTAGGACTTGAACATAAAGGCTTTGTTTGCAGCTCATGTGTACTTCCGATGATCATTGTCTTAATCAGACAAGACTTTGAGATAGAGTTGCTTGCGATAAACATGATAATTTTTACATCTTTGTTAGCCAGCAGTACGCCCACGACCGCCACATACAGATGAGTGTCTGGAGTCTTTGAGGACACAACAGGTGATGGGAACTCACCTGAGCTCTGTTCTCCAGGTATGACTCGAACCATTGTAGAATGATGCCTCTGAATCCTATAAGGAATGTGAAGGAGACAAATAGGGCTTCATGGCCCATGGTGATGAACACCTTGCAAAAGTAGAGCAGGACGAGGAGACAGAGGTCACTGGGATCATAAATCTACAATGTATCGACATCCTTGTTCAATGCTGTCTCTACACTGCAATGGTATCTGAGCGCTGCTTATTGTGATCCCAAAGAAAATAAATACCCTGGAACATAAAGGTGCCCGCATTCTTACAGGGCTTTGAAACCATACATATGGTAGTAAAGAGCAACACAAATGAAGGTACTATTCCACATTAATATGTGTGTGATAACTGTCAAATGCATGCCACATGCACATCACATGTATGTCACAAATGTGGCACACACCTGACTTCTGAGAGTGTTACTGTCTGTGTTTTTCTGTTCCAGAAGACATAGACCCTTATTATGAGCAATCCATTAAAAAGAGGGTAGTAATACTGGCCTCGGTATTATCTATATTGGGTGGTGTTACCAGTCCATTATTTGGTGGTTATGAGTTTTGGACAGGTTACGTAAAATAAAATGCACCACCCAGAATTACTACAGCCGTTCCTCTGTGTTTTTCCCACTTCTTGGACTCTTTTCTGGTCACACATTCCACCTGCCAAGTGCGAGGAATAAGTGATTGGAACAGTAAGTGGTGTTACTGGGTGTGGAGTTATAGCTGGGGTGAGCACAAGCTCCCGCCACTGCTCCTATCACAAGAGACATATATCTGCCTCCATTGCTCAAATAAGTCTACACCCCTCTCTTTAGCTTACGTAGGGTCTCCGTACCTGTTCAGCCACTCACATTTTGTGCCATTTTGAGGTCAAGCCTGGGCGGCACATGCGCTGCTCTGAGAGGCAGGCTGCATTAAGATATGGATTTGAAGTTCTTCTTAATTCCCGCCCATCTTTTGAATTGGCTCCTGTTACTTTCTAAATCGCTGCTTTCCATTCATGAACAGGCTTAGTAGTCCCTCCTTGTTACTGCCTAATCTGCATTTGTAATATCCCTTGAGGACTGGACTTTTTATTTGTGTTCTTACACGATCTGCTTTATCTAGTCTGTAAGCACTATTTTCTTCAAGGATTTGCCCCTATTCCACCCACTAGGTGCTTTCCTACAAGCAGCACGCCACCTGCTTTTATTTTAACAAGTGATGGTAGTCCACTTTAACTATACCAGCCGTGTTTCTTTATTTATTTACTGTGACAGTGCGGTCTGCTTTAAGTATAGCAGCCGGAAACACATATATATTTTTTTTGCAGTGGAAGCCCCAATACCATGCATTTACTTATATAGTGGCCACACCCCTTTCTTTAGACCAGTAGTGTACCTAGGCACTTTGCCACCCGTGGCAGTCCCTTCCTAGGCCTCCCCGCGACGGCCTCGCTCAAGGACGGGGGGGTGCTAATGATGATTTCTGCGTTTTCTGCCCCCACGGCACATTCATGTAAGAGCAGGGGGTGAGGTCACCGCTCCCCAAAAACTCGTGACTTGTGTCGCCTAGGGCAGACCTCCCCCTGGCCCCCTTGCAACGCCACTGCTTTAGACGCTGCTACCATATTCAGGTTACAGTGAGCAGTGTGTAAACGAAGAGGCTTATACACCAATAAAGTGAAAGCATGGCTTGGGGCTCTTTAACCCCCCAAAAACATTTATTTGTTAACAAATGTTTTTTGGGGGTAAAAGTACCCCATGCCGTGCTTTCACCTTAATGGTAGCCATGACCCTTCGTTTAGACGTGGCTTGCTGTAACCTGAATACGGCGAGCAGCATCTAAAGAAAGGGGCGTTGCCACTATGAAAGTGGTCTCACATTTGATAGAGTATGAGTTATTGGCATTAGAAATGACAATGCCTTTTATATATGTGTCCGTTTTGAAAACACATAAATAAAATGCATTGTCATTTACAATGCCAATAGCTTAAACTCTCACAAACATGAGACCTATTGCATTGCAAATGCTTGTTAACCTATATAGAAGTGGAGAGGAAACTCTACAACTAGGCACCATGGGCCATATGTATCAAAATGTCCTTTTGCGATTCTCAAATAGTGATTTTTTTGTGAATCGCTATTTGAGAATCGCAAAACGCTATGTACATAGGATTTGCAATAAATTTTGCGAATCCTTCATATTCCTTGATTGCGAATCGCAAATTGCGATTCACAATTAAGGAATACCTGCCCATTCATTCTTATGGGCCTAGAGGCCCATAGGAATGAATGGGAAGACATTCTCAATTTGCGAATAGCAATTAGAGAATCGCAAATTGAGAATGCAATTTCAAGGGTGCTAGGGTGTCAAAAGGACACCAAGTTGCGCCCATGAAATGTGCATGTGTGCTCATGTGGCACACATACGTGCCCTAAGGGCACGTATGTGCGCCACATGGCACTTTAAAAAAATGCAAAATAGTGCATTTTTAAGTAAAATCGCAAGTTACCACCAACTTGAAGTTGGTGGTAATTTACAATTCCTTAAGCCCAAATCGCACTTTCTTTTGTGCTTCTTACATTGCATTTAAGGAATCACAATTTGCGATTCCTTAATTGCAATCGCAAAATAGGGAATCGCTAAATTTGTGATTCCCTATTTTGCGAGGGGGTTTCAGTGTGATACATTGCACACTGCTAATTTGCGATCGCAAAAGCCGAAATTCGCAATCGCAAATTGGCTTCATACATATGCCCCCATATGCGTTAAAGGAAACGCTTCATCTGTTCACCTTTCTCACAATTGGGTTATTTTACTCGCTGAGCGCAGCCACCCCACCCCCCAAGGTACACCTTTCGGTGCCCAGCAAGGGCGTGCCGCCACAATGCCTTCCCGAGTAGTTTTAAGAGGGTCAGCGACTCTGAAAGAAGTCGCCAGTAAAGTTCAGCCACTTTACTGCACAAAGGGAGAGAGTGGGCCTTTTTAAAGCCATCAGTAAACACTGCGAGCATCCGTGGCAGTGACTAACCCCCTGGGAATGCACAGCTTCCAGATCTCTATCGTGCATCTTGCTGCTGGGTGAAGAAGGCCTTTGTGTTAATATGGTGGTGGGTGATGGGGGGGAGGAGGGAAACTAAGAGAAGCCGACCAAATTCCTCTCAAGATAAAATACCACTTTTGTTGCATGCAGAAAAAAATGCCATAGATAAGATTAAATATTTAACTAGTTCAGGATTGTTGGTGCAGTGGGTCAAAACACAAGGTCCTTGCTAAACTGCTCGTCCTGCTTAACTCCATGTTCACCCTGGCCAGTGAAGTCTCCATCTTTAAGATTTTCCATAATTAATCACGTTTAGAAACAATGTATCTAAAAAAATTACAGGACAACCTTTTAAGTAAGTTGAATTATTATATTTAAAAACACAAATTCAACAAAAATATTGGAGCTCCATATAAGTATCTTTTAAAAGGCTATTTGATGCACAGAAGAACATCCTAATATTCCAATGGGAGGCCGTCTTGAATGGGTAGGTGTAAGTATGTACTCAACAGTTAGTAATTTAAGACAACAATGCTTGGTGACAATATTGTTAAGTAAGCAAAGCTAGAAGAGAGTCTGAAGCTTACATTAACAGCGTGCTACAGCGAGCGGACCCAGTTCACGCTGGAGAAGACCTCAATCAAGGCAAGACAAGCGAGCATCAATGGGATCCTGCATAACCTTGATGACCAATGTGCTCGTATATTCCTGCCCCCAATGCTAAGTGCTTTTGGATAGTTAGGACATGCAGCGCCACCATAATTGTTGTGGATGTGTGTTCTGTAAAGTTCTGCGACAAACCTGGCATTGGCATGCACTAAAAATGGGGGAAGTGGTGTGGTGGGATACTGGTGCAGATTCTGAGCAATGGGAGAGTGTCCTGCTACAGCACGGTGCGGAATCCATATTACAGATAGTGCCCTCAGCGGTGCATCAGGCACTTGCGCTCATTTTTTCCACCCCGGGGTACTTTGGTATTACAGAAGCGGCTACAGATGCTTGTGTCTCCTCTTCTACAATACGGATTGCACTGTTGCAAAATGTGCGCTGTAAGGACACAGGGGGCGATATCTCATTTGGATTAGGGTTTGGCCCATTTCCAATGATGGAAAGCCATTGCATGTACAGCCACCCCATGACTGACACAAACTGAATGTCAAGGAAACCCTCGGGGGCTCACTGATTGTGTCATTGCACCCCTAAGGGCAACCTCGCTCAGAAACTGACAATCTCTGGAGGAGCTAGAATCACTAGAGGCACAAGCAATCTTCTGTTGAAACCTCGAAGATTCCGGAAGGAAAAAACTTATAAGCGCTCCTTCTCAGGAATGGCGCCTAGGATCTGGAACTCACTCCCGCCCGAAACCAGGCTTATCTCTTCCACTACACTCTTTAAAAAGGAAGTAAAAGCTATCCTCATGGCTAAATACACCTGAACTACTATCTCGAACACTGTTAGTACTCTGCACCAATATGTGCTACATGTTTGACACTTTTGATTATTTGTATTAATTGTTTTATTACTCACGTGTTTGGCTTTTTAGCCACCTATTTGTACTGTTTGACCTATTGATTTATCTGTCTGACTATGCTTCCTCATGTACTTTTCTCTGTAAAGCGCTCTGATATCTGCAAGGATCTTGTCCGCGCTATATTAAACTTTCAAAATAAATAAATAAATAAAACCATTGGGAAGTGTACTTGGTGATCTAGAGATTCCTCAGGTACCCACCTGCATGTATGTGCAGTCACTTACTATGTCTGTTTACAGGTGGATCTGTCCCCCTCCTAAAATTGAGCATGGGATCACTTTCAGTGGTTGAAACCTGATACGCTGATCTGATGTGCACGTGAAAACGGCTAGAGCAGCTGACTTTGAAGCTGGGGAACCAGGTTCAAGTCTGGCGGGATGCTCAAACATCCTATGATTTTGGGCAAATACTTAATCTCCCTGTGCCTAAAAAAATGAATGTCTCCATCAGTAATGTAACTGGTGCTCATGTAAAGGGCTCTGATACTTTCAGGTCGAGTTTGCGCTCTACAAAACTGCAACAACAACAACAAAAAGATTGCACTTGCACTGAGGAAAGCACATTTTGTTTTCTGTAGGTGTACTGCCTGTCAGCACCAGGCACACTCACTTATGTGTACCACCACACAGAATTGAACAGTGTACCTGGTGCGTGATTCAAATCGAGAAGCCATATTATGGATCGGGTGCACTCTCCATGTCTGTACCAGGGCACACCTTCAACTGTTTTTACTCAGTGCTGACATGGAAAGGGCGCGTAATCACAGAAAGTCTCTCCAGCAGAACCACTTACTTTGAAAGATTGCCCATGTGCTGAGGAGAGGACATTAGTGGAAGTTGGAGACCCAGTATGAAACTGTCGTTTCATCTTAGACTGAAGGGGGACCCGGACACATTTCGAAGGGTGGGGTGGGGGGGGATGTGCTGTTTGTAACTCACCTGCCTGTAGGTGGATTCCTGGGAGGAGCTTGTGACTCCTAGCTTCTCTTCAAATAGTAACTCTCAGTGGTTGCGCTGAACATTCCCACCTCTTATGTGGCACAGAATGAGTGTGCCTATCAACTGACTCTTTGCTGCTATGGTCAAGCATGTAGTATGGTGTGGCTGCAGTTGCAAATGTTTCCCTCAAATGATTTGGGCAATACATCGATGCAAATAAGTGCACATTTATACCAGCATGATCCATATTATACAGGGGGTCTTGAAAGCAGCTGCGGGTGCAAAAAGCAAACTCAAATGTAAATTTCACCTCTGGGTCATTTTGTTTCATGCAGCTCCAAAATTCACCCACAGAGTAACATTGTTTCACCCAGTGCACCCAGAAAGGCCTATTGACTATGGCACAATTTGTAGGCCACACCCAAATCTATACTGTGATGATTACCCTCATGTCAGGGCTCACTAGCACATTTTAATGATTAGACATACTGAGGACGGGTAAGGAGTGTATCTTCTTTTCCTTAATTAATGGACACTTACTTACCTGGGGTTAAAATATACTAGTACACAGTGTTCAGCAGCGTACTAGTAATCATAGGATGGTCATTGCGGCTCCTTTGATATTATAACCTTTGACCCAGCTGGGAAATCCAGTTTGTGAAAGGCATGAACTTACGCAGTAAGGGTCTGGGTGTGTGGTGTTTCCAGGTAATGATTTGAGCATGGAGATAACCAAGTGTGGCATGTCTTTGCTGTGCCGGATGTCTACATGTCCTGTTGATTGTTCTTTGTGTGTGATATGTTAGAGATGAGTGATGTTGTCGGCAACACTATGGCCTCAATTACGAGGCGCCTCTTAATTCCAATGGGGCAGTAACAGCAGCTACCGAGCGCAGTGACATTTTAAGAACCATGGCAACAAAATGGCTCCATCTTGTTTCACCTCTAGATAGCATATGCTGGTCTAGTCTAGTGTTTTTGTATAGCGCATGGCTACCTGGAGGACTCCCAGCCCTGCGATAGCTAAAATCAGCTGAAATCTATTAGTGAAACTATGGGGGGTGAGCAAGTATTTCCTGGGTTATACAGCCCGGAAATAGCGATTCCCATGGTAATTCCTCCTTTTTAAGGGGACCTTCTGGCCCCAGTTGTTATCCCCTGGCAGCTAACTCCACCATCCGGAGTTAACTAAACACCCTTTATGGGCACATCCAGGTGAGTGGACTTACCAATAGGATACTAGGCCACTTAGAGCGAAACCTTAGGCGGCATTCCTGGGATGTGACGCTCACACAGATTTTGCTCTCTTACAATGTACACCTTCTGTGTCTTTTTATCGGAATGTTTGTATGGAAGACAGAGCCAACAATATGGAATGCCTGACCCTCTAAAGAAATGTATCTAAATTAAGATAGAGCCAACAATGTGGAATGCCTGACCCTCTAAAGAAATGTATCTAAATTAAGATAGAGCCGACAATATGGAATGCCTGACCCTGTAAAGTTTTTTATTATCTGAATGTATGGAAGATAGAGCCAACAATATGCAATGCCTGACACATTAAAAAGGTTTACCTAAATGAAGATAGAGCCGACAATATGGAAAGCCTGACCCTGTAAAGATTGGCAGGGATGGGCACGTTTTACAAGCGAATCCACATTGTATGAACAAGATGAATAAAGAGTCCTGCCCGAGTAACTCAAAAGCAGACTGAGTACGCGAGGAATTAATCTGCAATCGCCTGTGCAAGAAAACATGCTACTACCAGGCCTCAGCTCGGCTGACATTCCACAGGCCGCATTCCTTGCTGCAGCCTTCCCACCACAGGGCCCCACAGGGTCAGGCTCTGGCCTGGTATCTCATGATATCATCTCATCTCCCTCCGTCTTTCTCAGACTGAAAATCAATCAACCAACTCTTTTTCGGCCTCCCCCTCCTTGGCCTGCGTTTCTTCCCTTCCTCGCTGATTCCCACACAGTACCATGCCTATCGCCTATCCTCAGTGCAGTGTCTTTACATTCAATGTGTGCAAATGTGTCAAGTAATGGCTTGAAAGCCCCAATGATGAGGTATTTTTCTTCTTATTTTGAAAGGTCTGCTGACAATCTTCTGAAAAAGCTGAGGTCGGACGATAAACAGATGGTAAATGCAGATGGGCCTCTCTGAAAGAAACTGAAAGCAAGCAACTAACTGATCCACACTTTCAAAGTAGGCGGAGAAATCTGGATCCATCTGAGTTATGAATGTTCTTAGAGATTTTGTTGTTGTCCAACAAGTTTGAAGAAGCATAAACAATTTGTCGTTTGAACCATCTTCTGAAGTCCACTGTATTAACCTGTCAGATGACAAGTTGCACTATATTGTTCATTGCTGAAACACAAAGTGTGAAACTTAAAATCCCTCGCCGAGTTTCAAGTTCGTCATTTATGCTGCACATGTGTTGTCACCATATATAATGTTATGCTACACTATGTTATGCTATGCTGTTGTTTTGTGTTATGTTGTATTAAAAGGATTTATATAGCACACATTTTACCAGTGCTATCCCACACAACAGGGGCATAAACACAGGCCCCAGAAGCCCTGCAGGACAAGGAAGACCCCACCCCAGAGCTTTAAGTGGGATGAAAAAAGTGGGTGGTCCCTGAAAGGGGCGGGGCCAATATAGTTAAGGGTCTGGCTCAAACATATACACTACAACTCGCATAGAGTGCCACCCCACCCACATATTTGACTAGAATTACAGCTGCAAATGGCATATGGGACTATGGCTCTGTGCACTTTGCAGAGAAGCCAATGATTGGATGGGCACGTTTGCTTAACATCTTTTTGCCCCATTGACAGGTACCGAGACGAATTTGCACTGCCTTCAGCCTCAAATCAATTGTGTCCATTATAAACACCTGGATGTGACTCAATTCATATCATGCACGTGACTAGACAAAAGTTATATGCTGACAGAAAAAAAAAACGTTAAGAACATCCTGGAAAAAGCATTAATTTATAGGAGATGCAAGAATAGGTAAAGCATGTTAAATACAAACAGGAACGACATGGACTAGCTTAACATTTTTTACACTCATTGTTCAGAAATTGATCAGTATTTTCCCATAAAAAGTTAAGGACATGAATACAAGGCCCGAAAAGGTCCCATGTCGATGTTTGTTTGAAATTACTACCGGGTCTAAGACCCATAGGGACCCAGCCCTGCCCCATCCTTCAGGGAGCCCCCATCCAGCCCATGACTATGAATATCTGTGGCATATGAGGGCCTAAGGTTCCCCTCAACACATTTTGTAAGGTGGGCCCATCTTTTTGTACCATAGTTCGCGTTCATAATTAGTTAATAATGATGACTTAAAAGTATTGTATTTTATCTGTTCCTCAGATGCGCCAAGATCAAATATGCAAGTCCAGAGAAGCTAAATCTACATCTTATTGTAATATTCCTCTGGCTCAGCTTAGGATCAGAGCCCAGATCCTTTGTCACCCTGTTGGGCCAAGTTAATTACATTGCTCTCCAGCAAAAGGAACAAAGCCCCTCCCCCCCACCACACACACAGACACATGCACACAAAAGGAGCAATTAACAGTGCTTCACCGAGCTCCTGAGGAGGATGGGGTGGGGAAGAACATCTGCATTTGTTAATTAACTGTCACAATGTACCAGGTTCGGGACAGACAAAGAATAAAGGATGGAGTCAAGATCTCCTGGAACCAACAGAGGAAGGGGCTCCTTCTTAAAGGTTCGTTGGGAAAGGCCCCAGCAGTGCTATCAGCAAGTGACAGGGCTCAGGCCCACAATGGAGATGTGAGCAGTGACTCCTGGATGGAGCCATCTTGAACTGTCCCAGCATGCCCTGCAGGAGGGTTAGGGCAGTGGTGGAGAGGTGATTGGCCAGGGGTGCCTGGCTTCTAGAATTTTCCATCCCAAACTAAACAGTTTTGCACTAAGGGAGAGAGAGTGCTTTTTGTTGGAGATGTACACTGGGACTAAAATGTGGCAGCCATGGACAACCTGAATGAGGAACCACCAGATGCCCTCTTAGACTAAGGACTCTGGCTACAGTTGACCCCCGGACTAGTGGGTCTCTTTCCAGGACGAGACAAGTTGGTCCTCACACCTCCCCAATGGCCAGTTGGGGGAAGAATTGGACTTCTGTGCCCAAACTAGAGGAGAGATCCAACAGAGGACAGAAATAGTAGAAAGGTTAGCACAGGGACCAAGTGGAACCAGATCTCTGCAAAATGTGTCACCTTAGAGGCTAGGTGGGCTAAGGAAAAGGTTCCAGGTGGCTAGGCTTGCCACCAGGAGTAACATGAGCCTAAGATCTCGCAAAACAACCCAATGCGGCTGGAGATATTAAAAGGAGAAGGATTTGACCTTTGATCACCCATCAAGGTATAGAGGTTGTGGAGCTCCACTGCCCGAAGTCAAGAAACCCATGAGGTGGGGCAGGGTCTAGGGGTCCATGCAAGGATCATTTGAAAGTCATGAGTCTGTGAGGGGGCATGCATGGGGCTCTCTCCCCAGGGCTCTGGAGGCCAGGGTGTAGGAAGTTGGCTCTGAAAATAATATACCAAAGTAAGGTATAGTGTGCACAGAGTCCAGTGGAACTCCAAAGGTAGATAGAGGAAAAGTAGATAATACCTTACTCTCTATTTGTGGTGGTGTGGGCGAACAGTAAGACTTTATCAGAGGGTAGTGTTAAGCATGTATTGTCACACAGGCAAGAAATTATGTCTCACACTCAGAGACTGAACTCAGACCAATGTGTTTGTATAAAAATATTATTTAGTGCTATTTTACTTTCTATATAAAAACTTGGCCTGGTGCAGGTAAGTGAACTAATACTTTGCAGGCATAATGCAGTTTTAAACAATTGAAATACAATTGGATGCAATTGGTTTGTTTACAAGTAAGTCCACAGTCAAAATTACTTTACAGTTACTTTTGACATTACTTTGTACGTTAATTTTCAGAGTACTTTTTAAGTTACTTTTTCTACTCAGTGTGATATGCCTAGATGCCTAGAGAAATGGTAGGTAATCCAGTTTTGGTACATTTGCAGTTTCTTAAGATTTCATACAAACAAACTCCACACTTAGATTTTTCTCAGAAAAGCAGTCAATGCTGTCCTATTGGAGAAAACAGTGTTATCGGTTTATCAGTAAATACTTAGGTTTTGGAGTTGGTATTCTGGTGTTAGAACGGGGGTTCCCCAGGGTCGATTATGCACTCTCAAACCCCCCTCAGGGGCACTAGGGCGGCCGGGTGCAGAGGGCTGAGGCCACATGTTATCCAATGGGGATAGGGGGCCTCCAGTTGGTGGCGGCTCACGAGCAGGTCACAAAGTTGCAAAGCTCCTGGTGTTAGGCTCAGGGCAAAGGGTGATCTAATTTAGCACACAAGGTGCACCCACAGTGGCACAAGGGCAGCAGGGTGCAGGGTGCTGTTTTGGTGTTGGGTGCCCTGTTGGTTTCAGAGGGGATTCTCCGGTCGCAACAAACACTGCAGGCTCGGGGACGAAGATCTCCTGCAGGCAACTGTTAGAAAGTGCCTTCTTTCTACATGGTTGCCCCCACTTTTTGCTAAATTGCTGATGTGCTTTGACTGAGTGTGCCCTGGGCTCCTGCTAATCAGGTACCCAGGGCCTAATCTGGGGATCAGGGTTCGATCCTCGGCTCCGGCGGCAGGTTAGCCCAGCACCATGCGACTCTGGGCAATAGCTTGCTTAATCTTCCCGACGGCCCCCCAGCGCCTAGAGACCCTAACGGGTGATTGTGCGCTATACAAATGTGGATTATTATTATTATTATTATTATTATGTTCTTTACCTAAAACTGCATTGAAGCCTAAACCCAACTAGCATCTCTGGCCACAGGGCAGTCCCTGGTAAATGGTACCACAGGTACCCAGGGCACTGTGACCAGAAAAGGCCTCAAAGGGCTGCAGCACTTATTGTGCCACCCTTAGAGGTCCTGTACCCTTACACACACACACACACACTGCCTTTGCAGGCTGCGTGTTTTGGTGCAGTACAAAGTGAAGAGACAACATGTGTGCCATGCCTACAACCCACTGCCCTGGCATAGATCTGTCACCCCTCCAGCTGGGTGCACTATACCAGTGGTGAGGGTACCGGTGCATGAGCCCCATACCCCTACAGTGTCTAAGTCCATTCTTAGACATTGTAAGTGCATTGCTGCCATTAAGAGTATATGGTGCTGGGAGTTTGTCATTACGAAATCCACAGCACCATAGTGGCTACACTGAAAACTGAGGAGTTTGGTATAAAACTTCTGAGCACATTAAACCCACACTGATGCCAGTGTGGGATTTAATGAAAAATGCACACAGAGGGCATCTTAGAGATGCCCCCTGAAAACAAACCCATCACTAGTGTCCAGGCTGAGTGGCTGCTTTCAGCTGCCACCACCAGACATGTTTCTGGACCCCTGGGTCGGGAGCCTGCTGCTCTCTGGAGCCTAAAACAATGCACAACCTGGGACAAGGTGCCAAACCTCATCCCCCAGGATAGGCAAAGTTCACGAAGGGGAAGCTTCAAAGGCTTGCCGCCTTTGTGAGCTTCCCCAGGCCACTTGCTGCTTTCAGCAACAGGTCCCCACTGGATCTGACTCCCACATTGGGCGGAAGAACTGGCGGGAAAAACAAGTAGGGAGTGTACCCACCCCAGGGAAGGGACCCATTAATCCATGCCTTTTACTTACCTGTAACACACCTAAATCTAGTATTTAGGGGCACCCCTGAACCTTGCTTCCACAGACAAGAAGAAACTACAAGGAGAAGAAGAAAAAAGACCGAACAACCATGCAGAAGCTAACAAGAGGAAGACGCCCACTGATTGGACCCAGCCCTACCGGCCTGTCTCCACCTCAAATCTGGTCCTGCGAAATCCCGGTGTGTTCTGCAGCCAGAGACCTCGAAAACCCTGGAGGACTTGCCTGCCTTCAAACCCGAAGACTTTGTCTCCAGTGAACAGAAGATATGTTCATCTGCAACATCTGGTTCCGTCCTGACACCTCGAATCCGCCCACCTCTGCACCCGCCATCCATGGCCCGAGCTTGGGTGGGCAAACACCACGAGGAGGTCCCCCTGGCAATCCTGACCTGAGATCCAGCAACTCCTGACCTGCCTCAAGCCTCCAGCTGATGCCTGCAGTCTAAAAGGACACCTCAGCGGAAGGTACCTCTCGAAGTGGTGGTCGCACCCAGAAGTCCTTTGTCCCCAAGCCTGCAGTGCCTTTGCAAACCGGAGGTTCCCTATTGAAAACAACAGGGCGCCCGACGTTGAAGCAGCACCTTGCACCCGGCCGTCCTAGTGCCGCTGAGGGTGTACCTTTGGTGCTACTTTGTTTCCCCATTTGCCCTGAGCTAAAGTCCAGGAGCTTTGCTCCTATCTGACCTTGACTGAACAAGCTTCAACAGCTATTCTGAACCCCCTTAGAGGTCACTTTGATTTTCCTGACTTCATGATAGTTCTTTATCTCGTTATGCAAGTTGCATTACACAGTGCCGAGCCAGCCTTTCTGGTCTGCCTATATCTAGCTGTTTATAATTGACATGGTGCAGACTTTGCACATTCCTGTTAGCCATATTTGGCTTGGTGCTTTATTCTAGTTCTGCTGACATGGCATTACTAAACGTATATAGCACCCAAAAACCAGTCACTCTGGGAAGAAGCAGTCTAAGAGCCCCGAAGGCAGGAAACCTGACTTCTTCCTTGCTAATTATCAATGATGCATGCATTTGATACCAATAAAATACATTTTGCTCTGTTTCTGAGCAAACATGCTATATCTGGTGAGTTTCATTCATTTGCTCCTGGGAGGGTGCCAGTATTTCCCTATCACATACTACCACAAATAGAGAGTGAGGTGCTATCTAACTTTACCTCTGCCTACCTTTGGGGTTCCACTGGACTCTGTGTACACTTTACCTCACTTTGGTATAGTATATACAGAGCCAGCTTCCTACAGCTACCACCAGTTGGAGAGGTAAGTTGGGATGCCTGGGGATGCCAGGACACCATCAGTTGGGCCACACAAGGCCGTGGGATGTTGGATGCAGGGGTGTCTTTTGGCGCCAGGTTTCTCTTACCAGCTCTGGTATCGGTCGCGGTTGGGGGGATCCTCCAGAAAGGGGTTGCAGGCATTGGTTGGAGACTTGAGGCAGGTCAAGGATAGGGAGACCTCCTTGTGAAGTTGGGCCACTTGAACTCGGGCCGTGGGCGTCAGGTGCAGAGTGGTGCAGTCTTGCAGATTTGGCTTGAGCCAGAGTCTGTGAGTGAGCAAATCTAGTGCTCATAGGATACAAAGTCTGGTTTGGGAAGGCAGGGCAGGTCCTCAGGGTTTTTGGGGACTGCTGGCTGCAGGGCAAACCTGGATTTCGCTGTAGCAGGTCGAGGTCGGGACAGGCGGTAGGGATGGAGTCAAGTCAGTTTTCCTCCTCTTCCTCTTCAGCACGGCTCTTCGGTCCTTCTTCTTCTTGTTTCTTCTTGTTTGAGGAGGTAAGGTTCAGGGTTGCCCTTAAATACTAAACTTTGGGGCGTTACAGGTAGGTACAGGTAGGGACCAATGGTTCCATTCCTTGGGGTGGGTACACCCCCTAGTATGCAACCCTCCTGTGGGAGGGGGCATAAGCCTCACTCTGTTTGGCTAGGTCCCTCCATCTTCAATATGGAAGGGGCTGAGAGTTGTGCTTCACCTTGCCTCCCCTACCTGAGGGGTTGGGTTGGCAAAGGTGGGCTCTCCTCCGAACTTGGTTTTCCCGCCGATTCTCCTGCCCAAAGTGGGGGTCAGAACCAGTGGGGGCCAGTTTTTGGGAGCAGCGAATGGCAGAGGTAGCTCACAAAGGCAGTAAGTCTTTGAAGCTTCCCCTTTGTGAACCCAGCCCATCCTGGTGAACAGTCAAAATATAGAATTTTTTATATCAATATACCAAAATATCAAGTTTGTAATATCGATTGGACATAATATCGACCATTAAAAATATAGTGGAGCAGAATATCGACATGCAGGTAAGAAATATCGTTTTCAATAATATTGAAGTCAGTAATATCGATAGTCATAAAATCGTTGTTAAGAATATCGATTTTTTACTGTTTTAAGTGTTAGTATATGTGTTAAAAGTATATATTATTTTTGTCATGTTTGTTGGAATTTTTTTTAAGTAATCAATTTTATGTTAAATTATTTTTGAGTATTTTAGTTCCTTAGTGGGTTGTGGGTTTATAGGGGAATAGTGTGGGTAATAATTTACTTATAACATATTAATTAAGAATTATTTAGAATTAATTAATTATATGTTAATTACTTTTTGTGTAATTTAATTCTGTAGAGGATTGTGGATTTATAGGGGGCTAGGGTGGGAAGTAATTTAATTGAAATTAAGTAATTATGTTATTAATTAACACATTAGTAGTTAACAATTAATATTTTTTATTATGTTAATTATTTTATTATACATTAATTATACATGTATTAATAACACTTAATTATGAATTGATAATATGTTTATTTTGTAAAACATATATTAATTAGTAATTAATTTGATATTAATTATTAATAATTAATTTGTTAATATGTTAATTGTGTACCTTCTTTAGTAGTGCGTTGGGGGTTTATAGGGGAATAGGGTAGGAAGTAATTTAATTGTAATTAAGTAATTATAACATTTTCTTTATTGGTACTCATAATTATTTTACTGTTAATTATTAATTGGTAATTCAATTTTATTAATTGATAATTATATTAATTGTATTCATTATTATCGGAGTGTGTTGTGTGTTTATTGGGAAATAGGGTGGGAAGTAATTTAATGTTATTAAAGTAATTATAAATTTTTATTTATTGTTATTTGTATATAATTTATTGTTAATTTATCAATAATTAATTATTTAATTATAAAAAATATTTAATTTATAAGTATGTTATTTTTAACCGCTATGCTATCCAACGCTTTCCCTACTGTTGCATTCTTTGGAGTGGGAATATACATTTTTACCCCTACACTATCCAACACTTTCCTTACTATTGCACTCTCTGGAGTGGGAATGGTAATTTTTACCCCAACGCTATCCAACACTTTCCCTACTGTTGCACTCGCTGAAGTGTGAATAGAAATGTTTACCCACCCGCTATCCAACACTTTCTCTACTGTTGCACTCAGTGGAGTGGGAATAGTCATTTTTACCCACCCGCTATCCAACACTTTCCCTAACGTTGCACTCACTGGAGTGGGAATAGTAATTTTTACACTTCAGCTGTCCAACACTTTCCATACTGTTGCACTCACTGGAGTCGGAATAGTAATTTTTACACTCCCGCTGTCCAACACTTTCCCTACTGTTGCACTCACTGGAGTGGGAATAGTAATTTTTATATACCAGCTATCCAACACTTTCCCTATGGTTCCACTAGCTGGCGTGGGAATAGTAATTTTTACCCACCCGGTATCCAACACTTTCCTTACTGTTGCACTCACTGGAGTGAGAATAGTAATTTTTATATACCCACTATTCAACACTTTCCCTATGGTTCCACTAGCTGGAGTGAGAATAGTAATTTTTATATATCCGCTATCCAACATTTTCTCTACTGTTCCACTTGTGGAGTGGGAATAGTAATTTTTACCCACCGCTATCCAACATTTTCCCTACTGATCCACTCGCTGGAGTGGGAATAGTATTTTTATGCTCTACGCTATGCAACGTTTTCAGTATTGTTATATTTAGTGTAGTGTAAAATATTTTTTTTATATTATTTATTTTAATGTTTTAATTTATTATATATAATTTATTTGTAAATTTATACTATAGGTTTATTTATATATATATATATATATGTAATTATATTTTAAGTTATGTTTTTACATTTCATAATTAAAAATAGTAATTCTTTTTTGATGTTAAGTTAATATATATAAAAAAAATTATGTTTTTTTACATTTCATTTATTATTTATTAATTTTACATTTTTAAAATCAATTTTAAGTATGTTTTACTTAATTAAATGTATTATTTAATTAATTGTATATTACTTTTAAGACATTTAAAAGAATTGATATTTTTGCAAACTATATTTTTAACATCGATATTTTGGATTCAATATTTGTGCACATACCTGTTTGTAGATAGGAAGTCAATATTCTGATCCTCAATATTTTTACCTCAATATTTTGGTAGGCCGATATTCTTCACATCGATATTTTGTCAGTGATTCGCCCATCCTGGGTTAGGAGGCTTGGCACCTCGTCCCAGGATGTGGTTTGTTTCAGGATCCCGAGAGCGGCAAGCTCTCGACCCAGGTGTCCAGAAACATGTCTGGTGGTGGCAGCTGGTGAGCAGCCACTCATCCAGGACACTAGAGTTAGGTTGTTTTTCAGGGGGTTTCTTTAAGATGCCCTCTGAGTGCATTTTTCATTACATTCCACACTGGCATTAGTCTGGGTTTAATGTGCTGAGAGGTTTGATACCAAACTTCAAAGTTTTTAGTAAAGCCATTATGGTGCTGTGGAGTTCGTAGTGACAAACTCCCTGACCTTATACTCTTTATGGCATTACTGCACTAAAGATGTCTAAGAACTGAATTAGACACTGTAGGAGTACAGGGATCATGCACCTGTACCCTCACCACTGGTATTGTGCACCTAGCTAGAGGGGTAACTTACCTATGCCAGAGTAGTGGATTGTAGGCATGGCACACAGGAATGTGCGCCATGTCGACTCTTCCCTTTGTTCTGCAACAAAACACGCAGTCTGCAATGGCAGTGTGTGTGTGTGTAAAGGTACAGGGCCTCTAAGGGTGGTACAATCAGCAGCCTTTAGAGGCCTTCCATGGCCACAGTGCCCTTGGTACCTTTGGTACCTTTTATAAGGGACTTAAATGTGGTCAGAGTGTTGCCAATTGGGTTTTGCAACAGTACAGTTTGGGTAAACGACATAGGCCCTGGGTACCTGGTTGGCAGTAACCCAGGGCACACTCAGTCAAAGTATGTCAACATGAGGCAAAACGTGGGGGGACAACCATGCAAAACAGAGCACTTTCCTACAGCAGGATCCCAACTCCCTGGGCCACTTCCTGTTCTGCGGGCCCAGGACACCATCTGCGGGTTCCCACCAGCAAGAGCAATGGGAAAGTGCCATTGCACGCACCCATGTAAGAAGTACAGGTACCCAGTACCCCATTTCTGGGCCCCCAATGCTACAAGGATAGGGTGAGCAACATCGCACCCCCCAAAACAACAAGTAACAGACCCAGGATACTTTCTCTCCACTCCTGATGCCATTCAGGGAGGGGGCCACCATTATGCTCCCCTGAGAGGAGGGGGAAGGGCCCGGTATCCCATTTCCGGGCCCGATACAGAGTGGAGTAGAGGGAGATCTGATGTGTCCGCTCCCAGCTGTGGTGAACCTAATCTTGCTCCCTGTGCTCAGGTCTGAGTGGAATGTGGGGGACACCACGAAGGAGGACTCCCTGTCTGCAGGAACAGATAGGGGAGTAGAGAGCTGCCCGCTCCCGCACCAGCAGAAGGAGAATACGGGCAGGGCTGGGAGCCAGAAGGGGCAGCCAGGGGTGGGATCCCAGAGCTGCACCTAATGAGGGAGACATGCAGGTTGGCCAGCTGGGCAACACAAAGGAATGTGGCACGATCCGTGAGCCAGCATCCCATAAGGTCTTGCAGGGCTTCTTCAGGCCAATGTTTGCAGCCATCTGGTGGCCCCAGTATGGCAGGGATCTGAGTTCTGGATTCCAAGGGGTGCCCATTGTATGACCAGAAAATGCCTTAAGGGGAAGCCGTGGTCACTAGTCAATGGGCTACAATGTTCCCACTCTTTTGATGACTACTTCCGGTGAAGTGTGGCATCTAGCTATCCCATTAATCTCTGTTTTGCTGACTCCCAACATGGCAGAACTCTTCTCTGGCGTGCAGAGGTCCCTAGCCCAACCCTTGGGTGTGGCTACCAGGGAGACTACAGGTCCTGTAAAACCGGTTTGGCAACTGGTTTCCCCTCTCTGTCCCCAGTACCAGTCAGTCTGCCTAAACAGTAGAGTAGCCCCTCTCTAAAGTGTTTACCATTAGCCCTTCAAAGGCGGCTTCTCCTTTGAAGCTCACATTTTAGGCCCATGTCTGTGTGGCTTCCAGCCACGTAGTCAAGTAAAGGCAACACCTCACCTCACACAGGTGTCTATAGTGCCCTTTTTTGGAGTCTTTGGTACTTCTCCCTAGGAGGGCTGGATGCTGTCTCAGGGACAAAACCCATGCACAACCAGGAATGGCACAGGAGACTTTAGGCAACAAAGTGTCAACTTTGTAAAAGTTGCATACTGCAACAAGTTACATTAATTTTGACTGGGGCAACAAGTCAGCCTTAATGTAACAAGTTGTTTGAGATCTTACAGTACTAACTTTAGTAGCCTCAGTCAGAAGTTAGCAGGGCTGCCGTGATAACTCTACAGTCGTCAATTGGCCTACTAGCCTTTTCAACAGTAAAAATTACAATTTGTGTTTTTTACTGCTGAACAATGTAAAGAGCACATGTTCCATTTTCTAATATACTGCACCCTGCCTTAGGACTCGATAGGACTGCCTTTGGGGTGACATATATATTATGAAGGGAAGAGTGGACTTTCCAATTTAGCAATTTAAAACTGCCCTTCCAGTCTTCAATGGCAGACTAGGAGCCATGTTTTATGTTTGTCATACCCAGGGTGGCACAACCTGTGCTGCAGCCCCTGGGGTGACTCTCTAACCTACAGGCCCTGAGTACCCTTGTTTGTATATACTAGGGACTTACAAGTAAGTTAGCTTACGCCAATTGGGTATAAGCCAATCAAACATACACATTTTAAGGCCAGGGCGCTGGCACTGAGGTCTGATCGGATGGCCTCAGTACACTCTCAGAGTCGAAAAAGCAGCAGCATCAGTCCACATCTTTGAGGTGACCATACAAAAAGAGGCATTTCCATTTATGGTTGTCCTCCGACAAAAGGTGATAAGCAACTCATTCTTATCCTGGTAGTTCTCATCATCTAAGTGCAAGAACTTGGAAAGGCCACATGCACTGGCATGGTCAGCCCCAGGTCTGTGTTCCACTGTAAAGTACATACCTTGTAGGGAAATTGACCACCTGAACAACATATGGCTCTGTCCTCTCATAGGCTAAACCACCTGAGAGGTCTGTGGTCATTTTGAACTCTGAAGTGAGTCCCAAACAGGTAGGGTTCAAACAACAGCAAAGGCTTCCTTCTTAATGGCACTCCAACACTGTTCTCTGAGAAGGAGTCACCTACTGATGAAGGCAACTGGGTTATCCTGGCCCATATCATTAACATGTGGCAACACTGTCCCAATCCCATGTTTGGAATTATCAGTCTGGACAATGAATTCCTTGCTAAAGTCAAGAGACTTCAGGAAAGGGGCTGAGCACAGAGCTTTTTTGAGGGTGTCAAAAGTCTTTTGACACTGCTCAGTCCAAATAACATTTCTGGGTTGCTCTTTAAGGTAGGTTCAGTTAAAGGCACCCTCTATTGTACCACAACCCTTCACAAATCTCAAGTTTTACACAGTCAGGACAAGAGAGACTCTGACTTGGGTTTGAGTCTTAGAAGCTTCCCAGGCCAGAATTGTTTGACCTTGATTTGGAGAGGCTGTACATGGCCTCCATCTACTTGGTGGCAAAAGTAAAGTGGATCCTTGCCCTATCTGGCACTTGCCTGCCTTGAATGTCAGGCCTGCTAGCTGCAGGGCCTGAAGCACTTCCTTGAGGTGGACCAGGTGATCCTCCAAGGTGGAATGAATACAGCTATAGCAACAAGATAAGCTGCACTAAACCTTTCCAGACCTGACAGTACTCAGTTCACGAACCTCTGGAAGGTAGCAGGTGTATTTTTCAACCCAAAAGGCATTACTCTGAATTGAAAGTGGCCTCTAAATGTGGAAAAAGCAAACTCCTCCTTGGCTCCTGGATTGAGGGCTACCTGTCAATAACCTGAAGTCAGGTCAAAGGCACTCATATTTATTGCTGCCCTCGGTGTATCAATGAGCTAATCAGCTCTTGGCATGGGGTGGGCATCAGTTTTTGTGACTACATTCAGACCCTTGTAGTCCACACAGAACCTCATCTCCAGCTTCCCTCTTTTGGGATTGAGCTTGAGCACTAGTACCACTAGCCTGACTCATGGACTACTTGAGGACTCTATCACCTCCAGCTCTAGCATCTTCGTAACCTGAGTCTTAATGCTAGCTTTGATCTGGTCTGACAACCTGTATATCTTACTGTTGACAGGCAAACATGGGTACACCATGTTGTCAAACCTGAACTCTGAGACCAAAATCCATCCAACTGCTTCTGCAACTGATAGCTGTCCCTTTGCTGTTGGTCTGTGAGTGTGGAGGAGATAACTACTCCTTCACAGTTCCATCTTGGGCATTAGAGGACAAGAGGTCAGGGAGTGGCTCACTTGCCTCTTCCTCTCCCCCATCTGTCACCTTTAGCATGATAATGTCTGCCCAGGCATGGTGTGGCTATAGCCTGTTGCCCTGGGTGACCCTATGAGGGTTCTTGGGGGTATCGAAGTCCACCAAGTAGGTGACTTCCTAATTCTTCTTCAAAATTGGATATGGCCCAGTCCATTTGCCTTGCAGTGTCTGGGAACCACAGATCCAAAGCCCCACATCTACTGTCCTGACTGGTATCCCAGCATTGAGGACTTTAGGTCATACCATTGCTTTACAAGTTCCTGACTGGCTACCAAATTCATCTTCGTCATCTTTATGTACTCAGCCACTCTTGAGTAAAGGCCTAGCATATAATCCACCATGTCTTACTTGGGCTCTTTCAGGGGACTCTACCAAACCTCTCTCACCAAGCTTAGGGGACCCCTCACAGGGTGTACAAAGAGTAGCTCAAAGGGACTAAAGCCAACACATTTTCGTGAAACCACCCTGTTGACAAACAAAAGGCATGGAAGGAGAACATCTTATCTCCTCCAGAGTTATTCATGCAAACCCATACTCGTGCCTTTTATAATCTTGATTATTCTTTCAACTAGACCATTTCCTAGTAAGTTACACCACACTCATCCCACATTGCTTTCAGACAGGCTGCGATCACCTCCTTAGTGAAACCCAACCCTGGTGAAGATCCCAAGGAGGGTTCTAGCTCCTGCAGGAGCAGTGTCTGTCCTAAAGGGAATAGCCTTTGGTTATCTGGTGGAATGGTCCACTAACACAGAGATACATCTACTCCCTGAGGCTATCAGGATGTCTAGGGGACAAAAATATCAATCCCCACCCTCTCAAAGGGAGACAAATAGTGAAAGAAAGAGAAGAAAAGAGAAAGAGTTACGAATAGACAGATAACGGAAAGGATGAGAGAATGAGAAAAAAATTGAGATAAGAAGAAAGAAGGAAAATAGACAGAAAGAGAGAATGAAAGAATGAAAGAAGGGAGAGAAATAAAGGAGAAAAGGAAAAAGTAAGCAAGAAAAGTGAGAGAAAGGAGTAAAAGGGAAAAAGTAGAAGCAAGCAGCGAACTAAGTGAATAAAGGAAGAAGAGAGAAAAAGAAAGAAGAAAGAGCAAGATAGAATGAAACATGTTGGAGCACCTCCCTGAGTGTTCTCCTTGGGAGGACGGGCTGTGGGTCTCATTGAGTCTCCTAAGCCTCCACCCACATATTGGTGCAAGTACACACTGCATCTACCTGGAGGGATCCGGGCCCAATCTGAAAAACAAGCCTTGGCAAAGGTAATAGGTCTCACTTTTGGGAACTACGGACTTTTCCAATGTCATTTGAAAAATAAGATAATAAAAAAAGACTGGTGGTTGTGAGAAGGGGGCAATGGTGGAAGGGTGAGGGAGGGGAGCCTCTCATGAGGGAAAGCAACAAGGGGCAGTGAGAAGCAGATGAGCGAGAAAGCAACACAGATCATGGGAGAGGAAGGCAGTGTGGCGGGCAAGAAACACACGAGTGAGTGCTTGTCACATGAAGCTCTTGGCAGTATTTGGTGTAAGGGTAGGTATCTGGTGGGAGGGGAGAAACACATAAGGAAGTGAGCTGGAAAACAGAGAGGGGCAGATTTACAAGCCCCTTGCGCCACTTTTGCGTCAATATTCCCATGTTAAAAATGCAGCAAAAGTGGCGCAAGGGCCTTGTAAATAAGCCCCAGAGTGCTTAAGCAAAAAGAACAAGCATTAGAAATGCAATCGGGCTCGGATTTATTTGAGTTTGAGCTAATGGCATTGTAAATGCCAATGTATTGTTGCTATGTGTTATGGAATGTGTTCATGTGGTGTGTACTGCCAGTGATCTCCTATTGAAATCCAAATAGATCTGTTCAGGAAAAAGCATCAGGTCACTTGATTGTGTTGGATGCTACACTGCTGCCAAGCTTCTTGGAAGAGTTGGCAAGGCTGACCCTGAGACTGCACGGCTGTGCCCTCCTCCTCCTTCACAATTGTGGAACACTGTGTTCCACGAGGGAGACAAGACTACCACACCGAAGGCAGACGAATGTTCGCTCTAGAAGGTTTAGGGAACTGACAGCTTCCAGTGATTTAAAAAAAAAAAAACTCAGACTAATAAATGTCTACCATGCTTGGTATCCATGTTGTGCACATTTACTGATGCAAAGAACTCCGATACCGTCGGGTCTAGCTAACATTATACAAAACTCTAAAATAAATAAAAATGAATAAGTTAAGTAAACGAATGGAAGGATGAATAACAACAGAAAAAGGCCTACAGTGAAATTGAACCGACTCCAATACTTTGAATATGGGATATATGTATGTGTATATATATATATATATATATATATATATACATATATATATATATATATACACACATACACACACATATATATATATACATATATATATATATATATACACACATACACACACACACACACACACACACACACAGATGTGAATGGTGTTAAACTGAAATACTAAAGTGCTGGCCTTCGTAGTCCGATGCTGAACATCGATGCTATAGTGTAACTACGTGATTTTATTTATTTATTTTGCTCTTCCAACACTTCATCACAAACATATAGCACCAAAAAAGCAGCTGGGCGCTATACAGAGATCGTGTCTCTTGCTGCAGGAACCAATGTTGGGACAGAGTACAGTATCCAGTGTGACATTTTCAGCTGAGGCCCCATACTAGGGGAAATACATATGAAATTGGGAGAGTACAGGAATATGCAACAGGGCAACTGTAGAACGTGCTGTTTACATTTAGTGTGGGTACTACAGTACTACATTTACATAACACAATAACACATATTTCGAAAATGTGGCAGTTTAAGTGATGTGCCCAGATTCACACATTTGTTACTTGGTCAAGCGGTGAAGCCGGAATTAGAACTGCGGTCCCCGGGCCCCCGGACCAGCAAGTTAGCCACTGGACGGCATCTGTGCCATAATTCCAAACCCGTGGGTGCGAGCAGGAGCACACAGGGCCCTTTCGGTGCAGGCCGCAGTCCGAGGTGGAGTCTGCGATATTTGCGGATGTGAAACAGACCCGCACAGTTCTGCCTGAGGCCATTTAACACAAGGCTGCTTTCCAGGCACGAGCGCGAGGGCACAGAGCTCGAAGTGTGAGAGGATAAACAGCGAAAAGGGACTTATCTGTGTTATTAATGCCTCCTTATATGAGGCTGAGGGCAATACCTGGAAACAGCATGTTAAATATCACATTAACGGATGAGTGCGAAATACACTGTCTGTAGAAGAAATATTCACGGAGTTGAGGACTAAGAAGGGTTTCCCTGCAAAAAAAAAAAGAAAATGCGCTCACCCACAAGCCTGGAAACATTTCAAGAGGGCTGCCAAGTGTGGGCTCAAAGTTCTAGCCTTCACCAGAAGAAACTGCCTCTGAATTGTAAAGAAAAGAAGTCGACTTTAGACGGAAACAATGCTGCTCGCCGCTCGGTCGCCCGTACTCTGCAGAGAGCGGCAGAGCAGCTCCCCGGGCCGGCAGGAAGGAGCCGCACACGGCGTATATGCCTGTGTGCACGTAAGGAGGAGGACGCGCGCCCGACAAACACACTGCTAGATGGTGAACGCGCGCGCACCATCTGCAATGCATTACACGGCCACCCTGACAGCTCCTAATTATAATTAATGTACTTCTTTGCGCGAGCACGCACGAAATATGCCTCAAAATGGCGGAACAAAACTACATTTACCCTATCACTTCAAGCCTATTAAAAAGAAAACACAAGGAAGACGAATCACTGACCAGATGACAGAAAACGCTAAGGAATGTCTGGAATTTCTCTCTCCAAGGCCCTCTTCTTCTTTTTTTTCTCCTTTAACATTAGTTCTCAAACTCCTCCCCTTCAGGGGGAGGAGTCCGAGCCCTAAAAAGGAGGTTACCTGAAAGTGACCAGTTGAAGAATAAAAGCCAGCCAATCAGAGAGGTGGCAAATTTGCTATGCTCTAGGGGAGAGTGAAACACAAGGTGGACAGACTAGGACAAGAAATTACACAGAAACAGTCAAATGAAAGTGACAATAAGGCCAATGAGTGGGGAGCAATGAGCGGGCTAGAAGTCTATGTAAGTTCTTTGTAAACCCACAATAGGTCTTTGCAACCAGATAGCGTGTGCTGCACGGTAGGCTCAAACTTAACAGGTGGTCACTCTTATTGCTGGGAGTACTCGTGTGTCCGACCTGTGGGGAGTAAGAAGAGCCTACGCTGTGATGAGATGTTCAGTAATGTATAGTGGCTAGAAACCAAAGAAGTGTGGTTATTGTTAGTATTGCTGAAGGCTACCATGTGTGGATGTCTGGGTAGAGTGGAGGCTACACTGTGAGCTGGTGGTGTCCAGTTGAGGTGTTCTGTGGTCCAGACTCCGCTGCCTTGTACTCACTGCCTTTTCTACTGAGCTCTACCCTCACGTGCTCCTGCAGCTCTGAGCGCAGGGTGAGGGATGACTACTTGCGAGGGAAGCAAAGCAAGCTTCTGCCTGGAACCAGAGGAAATAGGAAAGGACAGCTGGGAACGTGAGGTGGGGACTGTGTGAATCAAGCAGAGAAAGTGAGTGACAACGTGCGACGAAGTTCACTGAAGGCCGGACGCTGACGGTAGCGGAGGTTCTGAGGGTGGCAGTCTGCAATGAGTAGGGCTGGCAACCATTCAACTCCTCGCCTTGACCTATGAAGTGATCCAGTGTTAAGCAATCGCTTTGCTTGTGGACATAATTTCAAAACTGATGGTTTTACTTTGTAAATTCTAAAAAGAGGCTGGATATGCTGTAAATGCTTAAATTGATTATTATGGTAACTCCACAGATTATTAGAGCAGTGAAACTCGCAAAGGACATAATCAAACACCAGACAAAATGCCAGGGTAATACTTGTCACAGAGCAGACCATCAATATATTATTTATCAAAAAAGCCAGCCACCCCATGCACTGAATGGGTTAAATAAAAAAGGGTAAAGCTACATGGGGGATAGTGGAGATTGGGGAGAGAAATACACGAGAGCTTTAAGCACATGGAGAAAGCAACAAGGAGCGCAGATGGAGGATGCACAAGAGGGCGAAAGTTGGAAAACGTAAGCACTTCTCTAGAGTGCTTAAGCAAAAAGGAGAAAAAAAGCAACGTGGTTCATAGAAAAAAAATGAAAAAAGTGCTGTGAGGCAGCTAGTGTTGACCACATCATAGCGCTTTACATTTTTTAAGCCATGTTGCACAGTAGCCCAAGCTGCTGTGCAATAAGTTTAAAAAATGCAGGAGGAGCGGGTATGGGGGAAACAGAAAGAGGGATGTGCAGGGGAAGAGGGAGGGAGTACCAGATAGTGGAAGTGGGAGGAGTTACAGAAAAGCCAGAGGATTGATGGATTGAAGAAATAGTAGCTCAATCACGTCAGGAAAAGCGGACGGGCACTGAATGAGTTTGAGCAGTCTGTGCTTGGTCCATGCTCCGAGAGACAACTGGAAGGGATGTTTGGCCTGCGCTGGCCAATTAGGAGGCAGTAAAAAAGATTTAAATTGAAGCCAACAAATAGTAAGCAATGGGAGGGCTGCAAGCTGTTTATTGAAAAAAATAGTTTCTCCCAAGCGATTGAATGCGCTAACGCATGCTCTTGCTGCCTTGACCCTAATGAGGATGGGCCATTTCCAGTGAAAGTGGGAGCCGTGATTCCAAACCCCGCTCTATTCTTTCATTAAAGTGGTGTCCCCGCTACTAGCAAAAACTGTCAGATTTTGTGTCTTCAATGAATGTAGCATATATTTTTCTGTAAATGTGCAAAGTCTTTCAGTCTTCTCCTTGGGCACTCAATTAAGAGTTTGCCTTGGTGTAACCCAAGTGTGCTTGCAACGTGCTGCCTGTTGCGCTAATTGTTTTTATTAAATCTGCCTTGGTTTCATTTGAGGACACTTTTCAAATGAAAACTTTGGTGTACATAAGCGTACCACTCTCTTTACCTTTCATTTTGGCCTCCTCCGCACTCTTTTGCCTCTGTCTTATTCTCTCCAGGTCTTTGAACAGTCTGTCCGCCTCTTTCATGAGTTCCTCGATGGTGGAATTCAAGTTCCGAAGCTCCTGCAGCTCTTTCAGATTCTCAAAGATGTCATCAACCTCTTGCCTTGGGAGGACGACAGAACAGAAGTAGGCACAGTGTTACTGTTGTACATTATAACTTTGGGGAACCGGACCCCCTACCCAGGGCAGAGACTCCCATGGGACAATCCTGGCTCTTGAAATATAAAACAGCAGCTGGTTCCCACGAGGAAACCCCTACATCTAATTTGTAACAGTGTATTATATTTCTTTGGCGATTGACCACACATGTTGGGCTATTCTGCGTCTGCAGAGAGTGGTTTCACCCCCCCCCCCCAGGGGACTTTAATAAATACATTTTGCTGGTGTACGAAATGCAAAGTGTTTCCCTCAGCGTAGATATTCCTCTGCCATACAGAAGTAGAGACATTTCACAAAAATCTTGGAAATTGCCACATACCATTGTGGAATGTCAAGCTGTACATTTATGGTGTTCATAACATGCATGCCCAACAAAGGATGTTACACAATTTGTCATGCGTTTCACAGATGGTTAACCCTCCTCATGACATATGCAGTATGGGAAGAGACAGACAGAAATAAAAACAGCCATATAAAACATGGAGCAACGAATACTGAGAAAAGGGATGGGAACACACAAAGGCATGCCTCCCATGCATGCCTTGCACAGCTGCTGCCCCTGCACGTGGGACCCATCCTTCTATGAGCAGGAGAAAGACATGTACAGTTCTCAAGAACACTACAAGAGTAAACTATACTTCTGCCATGTTTGTGTGATTCTAGAAGCCGTGCCTCAAGAACATTCTGATAGTTTGATGGTTGACTGATACTTGTGAGAAAAGTGGCATTAAGCCAATCATGATGGCTAGGTGCATAAAGTTCAATGAAGCCAAAGTAGGTAAGGCCCACAGAGTACATAGAGCCAGCCACGGTTAAGCCATAGTTTTGACTGAAGACCTTGTAATGTGCCTTGCATTACCCCTGTTTCTTCTGTAGAGTGGGTCCATCTGTCAACTCGAGGACTATATAATACCCCTAGAAAAACACAGCTATCTTGCTCCCATACTCACCATGGGACACTTTTTTCATTTACGTGTGATCCAGAGATGACTACATTATTTTACAAGCTGACGACAGACTGCTGTTCCCAAATACACTTTCCTTACTTCAAAGTCTTTTCAGTCTTCTCCAGTGCTTAATTTGAGCCAGTGATTTATGGTACTCAGACAGTCACTTAATTGTCAATATCGGCACTTAAGACTGTCTGCCACATGATGGCACTGTTTGTCTAATTTAGAGTTTAGCACACCAACAGTAGTTCATTAATTGAATATACATTAAAAATTACAAATACCTGCTGCCCAAGCCATTCTTGTAGCTTTTGGGCCAGGGATAGTCTGAAGTGCCACACTTGTAGGTATGTGATGGCAGTAGTTTTGTTAGTACTGTAATTGGCAGCACAAGAAGTAGCAAAGGGTGGTGCAAGCTGCAGTGGCCTCTTGACGAGGGGGCCTGGCACTTTTTTTTACAAATTAAGTACTGCCAAATCTGCCTCCTCGGTTTCCCCTATTGTCTCCACAAGCTTGTCAATGGATGCGAGGCCTATGTCTGGAGAGCACTTGCTGCCTAGTTATAGATCCTCAAATTAGAACATCGTTCTCCTCATG
Organism: Lissotriton helveticus; assembly: GCF_964261635.1. NCBI lineage: Eukaryota > Metazoa > Chordata > Amphibia > Caudata > Salamandridae > Lissotriton > Lissotriton helveticus. The sequence continues at coordinate 1,259,558,566 of NC_136057.1, read as the reverse complement.
CTGACAAAGCCCGGAGATCTTGAGGTGGGCAGCACTGGCTGTCCACTGACACCTTGAGGAAGGTATTATGGGATCTGAAGAGATGCCCCACTGGTGAGGATCTCAGTAACATTCAGGGAAGGAGATGTAGGTGGAGACAGCAGTTGTTCCTCATCATTTTAAAAACTTCCTCACCAGGTTGTTAGAGGCCGGTGAACTGCTCTTTATGAGATATTATGGCAAGCCTCTACCCTCCAATTATAAAAGGAGGATTCTGTGTTTAGAAGCAATCTTTACCTCTAAATTGATTGTCTTCTGAATCCTGGTTTCTCCCTATGGAACGTGACTGTCTTTATCATACTCTCCATGTATGTCCTTTATCCCATGTATAAATCTGAAGTTTGATGAACCAGTCACTGTAGGTTTTGTGGTTTTCACCATGCACACTTTGGCAGGTCTCAGTCTAGACTGCACGTGGTCTTTAATCAGTATTGTGGCAATACAGCACCCAGAACTCGGCACAATGATCCCTTTGAGACTTGACCAATGATGCTTGAAGAAAACGTTCCACAATAGTCGTCAGTAGGCACCACAAATGTCTTATTGAGTGAGTCCAGCCATATACTACATGGATCTGCTCAATCTGGCCTAGAAGGATTTTCCTAACAATGTGGCAGAAAATTCTCAACTGCCCTTAGAGTCTTCCATCTGCATCCATTGTATACAACCCTAAGTACCACTTAGGCACTTGTACCGTCACACACCAGAGACCCCTGCATAACTGCCACTAGAGGGTGCTATACTGAAAATGAAGAATAGAGACACTATTGAAACTGACTGCAGGCTGCCAGTAGATAAGAGTATCTGGGGTGCTGCCGCACATAACCTTTGCATTGCGGTAGTGGTGGGGGACTCTTAGGCGCTCAAAAGGAAGGGGGGACACCAATCAAAGCTTGCATCCTTAGAATGGCCAACACATATGCTTGCCACTATTTTATTTGATAATCTCATGGACCAGTTTAGATATTGTATTGGCACTTCTAATACTACATGTCTTCTGTGCTAACATGTAAACATCACTTGACAGGAATTTATACGTTTTCTATTTGAATTTGAATTTTCACCACCCATGATGTGACTCAACTCTGTGGTGAAATGTTATGATGCGCTCACTTCAAATCCCCATCTCTTCTAGATGTCAAGTAAGGACAAATAGGGGCAGTAGAGAAGAGGAATGGGAGACCAGAAGGGGGGTCTTCTAATCGCCTCACTCGGATAATAATTGACAGCTCTTATGTTCAACATGTACTTCCTACTCTCACCTCAGTGTGATGATGTATTTTAAAGGATACTGTTTGGCTCAAATATAATCCCTCTACAGCAATCTTTTGGTAAACTGTTTGCCCTAGAAAGCTTGATGTCACAAAAGCCAGAAGCTGGTCCCTCCCTTCTAACTGGCTGAAGTACAGACAAGCCGGGTTCAAGCCCCTCAGCATGATCAGAGATTCCAGGTTTCGAGACCATCTCGGCCTTCTCGATGGCAAAGGAAGAAATTACATGTTCGTCCCTGAAGCAAATTATAGCTGAAGAGCATATGTGTCATGTCCAGGGAAACAGATTTTAAAAAGATGTCAACCTCCCCTTTAACCCCCTCCCTTACCCCCTTCAGTATCACTGCAATATGTACCTGTTTGTAACATAAATATGAAATGCTATTACTGATGTAGAAACATTCCCCAATCTGTACCTTTTCTGTGAACTTTTTACCCTAAATAATCCTTATAAGTGAACACATTGTGTAACCCTCCAGAAGAGCCAGATCTAGCAGTTGCCACTGGCATGAAATATGAGTCACATTTGGAAACTTTCTGAAGCTCCTTCCGAAATATTCCTGTTATTTATAGTTCATTTACAAATCAATACCATATATCCTTCTTCCTATTCCAGATACATACATGTTCTCTCGCTCACTGTAGAAACTGAAAATATCAACAGATGTAAAAAAACAAACAAATATTTATATATATTGTAATTGCATTTATCACTTACTAGTCCTAACGAGGAGTCAAATCGCTTTTCGGGAAGTAACACGCTACTCCGGTACCCGAAAAGGATTAGTGGTGAATTAGTATAGGGAAATGGTATACATTTGAGTTTGTTATTCGGATTGAAAAAGGATAGTGGAGGGAAAGAAGAGGGAAGGGTTTGCATTTATATAGCACTTGCTACCCCTTATGAGAAGTTGAAGCGCTTTTCGACGAGTAGTACGCTACACCAGAACCCAAAAAGGGTTAGTGGTGAATTAGTATAGGGAAACATTACATTTTTTTGAGTGGTGGACATGTTTTTTCTGTTATTTGGATAGAAGAAGGAAGGGTTTGCATTTATACAGGGGTTGTTACCTCTGATGAGGCGTTGAAGCGGGAAACATCCTTTACAACGCAACTTTTACCACGCAGTGCTATTACAACGCAGGTTTTACAACGAAAACCATTACAACGCATTGCGCTGGGGGGCGCTCTAGGATAGGGAATAGATTTAATTTACTATCCAACACCTTCCCTAGTGTCCACGGGGACTGGAGTTGGAATAGTAAATTAAACTATTCACTATCCAGCACCCCGAAGCGCTATGCATAGTTTTGGTATGCGTTGTAAAAACCGCGTTGTAACAGCATGCGTGGTAAAAGCATGCGTTGTAACGTCATACATCCGTTGAAGCAGCTTTTGGAAACCACCCTTCTAATTAAACACTTCACTTTTGAGTATCGGCTAGATCTTTGGCACCCAAAACTGTAACTCTTCTGTGGTTAGGAATAATAGGTTCACTTTTTGGTGTGAACGTTTGGGTATATATACGTTTTGAGACTGTGACATTTTGACAGACTCTCAATAGCATGGGCTCAAACGCATTGAACTGACTATCCTTTCACCAACGTCAAATAAAAAGAAGAATAAAAACAGACATAGGAAAAGGCTGTGTCATTTTAAACACAATTTAGTTATTCTGAAGATAACCAGGATCTCAAAAACACTCCTTCATTATATAACATGGCCAATGGGCCCCAAGGGTAATGAAGGTATAGAAATACAGTCTCCAAGAGTATAAGCTCTAACACGGAGAAGAGGTCATACCTTTGCTGGAATCTTATTTTCTGATTTGTAAATACTGATCTTCTGTTTTAAAAAATATTTACCTGGGACTTGACCTTTAGTTAATGTTGTGGTATTACGGTGACGTCTGTGCCTGAGTTCCAAACCTACTACTCCCTTCTGCAGTCTTTACCAGGGTCAGACTGGCCAATAGGGCAATCAGCTGGTGCCCCAAGAACTGGTCTGACATCTGCATCAGCCTCAACTGTCACAGGATGTGGTGTGGCTGGCGCACATCCTTTAAGAATATGAAATGTTGTTGCAATAGATGCTGGCTCTTATATGACTAATCTCCACGTTTGCATGTATGCTTCACACAAGCAACCCTTTTGTGGCATGCATGTGGAGCATAATTTAACAGGTATGAGCTCTGGTGTCAGTTTCATAATAGTGATGGATATGAGTCCCCATTATCACAGCAAATTATGGGACTCAAAACATGTTATCAGGGCTACCAAATATATGGGCACAGGACATTACTTACGAATCCCAATACTTTTCTGTCAGGGAGCTATGATCCTGCTCTTTGAAGCATATCATGAAAATTATTCAAGTAACTGAAACATCTGTGTGGAAGTATGTGTTGGATCAATCTTTATTAGGGTAGATACTTATAGGCCGAAATAACTGGACAACGTTTATTGTAGTTAAAAGGTTTCTGAGACCAGGCAAAAGTATAAAACTACTATAGCATTCTCATTTAAGCCGCCCACCCTCCTAACAACCCCATTGGGCCTATAAGGCGGTATCTGGGGGCAGGACTCTGGTGCCCATGTACAGGAGCATATTAAAGCCATTTGTCTCATCTACAAGTGTAATGGTAGTTAGCATACATCATGCCCTTTATTTATGGCTATGAAATGATGACCCAGTAGACCTGAATCCTGTCAATCTCTTTTCATCAGCTGTCTGTCCCAGTTAGTTTGCTATTTCTGTCTTAGTTTAAAGCCAATTTCAAGCACAGTATGAAAACTGCAGAAACCTCATGATGCTTGTGGGTCTGCTTTTGAGAACAACAAGGTCAGGCTCTACCATTAAGACACACGTTTCATAAGATGTTTTGGTAGAACAGTTCCGGAGAGAATTCAGAAGTGTAGATCATGAATTCCTGACTCCCCTATCCCTTCCCCACAACAAAGCCTCTGTTCATACACGCCTTTCTGTGGGGTAAGCCCCTCTTGCCCATTCCCTTCTGACACCACTGCTGGTGGAGGTCTGAGCCAGTGTTCATAGGGTAAGTGGAGATCTCAGGAAGAAAGTTCTGACTGGGATATACGATACAGAAAGTAAAAGAAGGAAGCCCTCGATCTTAGAAATTAAAGGAGATGGTATGAAGAGTGTAGTCAATTCAAACCGGTGCATGTAGAGAACAGACAAACCACCCATGCATTCTTCGGTGTACATTTAAGAATTGTATAAGGCATCCAAAGGCCTATACAAAAAGACCTTGACTGGTGAACATTAAAGAGGTGCCAGCCCTTTGCCCAAATCAAACTGCATATTGCATACTGTGTAAGATTGAGCTCAAGTCATGCTGGAGGACCACGAGAGAATCATACATTTCTTAGCAGCTCAAGCTCAACAAATATAGAATTCACATTTTTCATTCCTAAAGACATGTATTTTGAATATTTTGCCACAAAATGTTTTGAACAGACAACTAAGTCCTGTGAAATGGCACACAAGAATGCTGTTACAGTAACAGCAGATAACAAACAAAACAAGATGTATACAGTTCTTCTATCAACATGCATTGTGGATGTTTGCTAAAACAACACGAAGGGCCTAGACCAGAGCACACAGAAAAAAGAAGGAGAATGGGAGACATGTTGGCAGTCTCTTACTGCAGGTCTCTGAACTCCAAATGTGGGTTCTATAACTTGATAGAAAGTGGCACAAAAAACACCCACCATCACATTTGTTGTACTTTTTACCGCCTCTAATAAGTATACGGTTAACTCACAATCTTTCATATCTTAAAGCCCTTTGTTAAAATGGAGTGTCTCAAAGAGCATTGCCACATATTTAAGGTGTACAACACTTGTATAGCACACAACTGCCACTAGATTATCACTGTCACCTTCAAAATGTCTGGTGATTAATAACTGAATGTGTATGATTGATTGTAGGTTGTAGATCTATAATGCACTAAATGGGAAGGGTTTGGGGAGGTTTGAAGTGTTGATACTTGGTCTGGTTTGGTTGCAGCAATTATGATCTGCTGGGATGTAAGCCGAAGTTTATAGGGGTTGTGGAAGGATAGAGTGTATTTCATACAACATGTATTCAACGTACATGATCCATACGTTATCGGATGGTGGGTATGTTACTGAATCACTACAGTCAGAGGTACAGCTATGGATCAATAGGTCTCCATCGTAGGCTTTACTGAAAATGGCAGCTGGAAATGTAATTCTTGTTTGTTTTAAGTTGTAGTTGTTCTATAACGTCCTATTAGGAAGAGGGTTGCTATGTCTCAGGCATTGCTTGCTATTGTCTTGCAGAGTTAATTATCAGGCTGAGGCGGAAGGCATTGAAAAACCATTCCTCAAAGGTTCTTTCGGAAGGCAGGACAGTTATATAAAGTGTTTTCACTATTTCTATTGAGGTGGGTGACTGTCCTTGATATGCAAGTCAGGATGGGATCTATTGTGGAGACAAGCAGTTTCCAGATCTGAGGATTTCTGTTTTGTCTGAGTTGAGTTTTGGTTTGATGACTATAAGTCAAGGCACAAGACATGAGTGTATGGTGTCACTGAGGAGTGGAACCTGAAGATGATCTGCATGTGAACACCATAACTGAAAGTAGTAACACTGTGGGATTGAACCAGTCCAAGTGGAGGTCAAAAACAGATGATGAAAAGGAGGGATAGGTGGTTAAACCCTGAGGAACATCAGTAACTAGGCAGTATATGGAGGTGTATGATAGTAGGAAGACTGTGTGTTTACAATTTTTTATGAAGACTAATTGGCAAGCCAAGACTTTGCCATAAACGCCCACATTCTGGAGTGTGTTACGTAGTGCTGGGTGATCGACAGTGTTGAATGCAGCAGATTAAGAAGAATGAGAGGCACCCCCCGCAAGTAGGGGAGGGGTGCCTTTATTGGGATTTCGTGACGAGGGAACGGTTTTGTTTCCCTGGAAGTGGGCAAGGGGAGGGTCGCAAAGAAATGCGAGGAATGAAGGAGGTGCGCTCGTGGGCCCTCCCCATAGGTGATAAAACTGCTGGACTCGAGGGAGCAACCATCTTTGTCCTCTCGCCTCTGGGGGCTGCCGGAAAGGCACAGCAGAATCAGTTGCCCACCCACCCATCCCTAACTTTAAAGGTAGACTTGGAGGGGTCCCGGACAAGAGGAAAAGGCCGGGGACTTCTTTTGGCGGAAACTGGCTGACCCTGCAACAGGGAGGCAGTCATTTGGGCTCAGGGCTGGCAGGAGAGGGGGGGCGTCCTGCTGGTGGTCCTGGACTCTCCGGCCCTACCCTAGTAGCCGGTGCTGGGATGAAGCAACATGGTACCTCATATGGAAGTAGTGGTAAGGGGTTGGGTTTTGTCCTGCTGGTACAACATGCCTCAAGAGTGGATCCAGAGATGCCGAATTTTGAAAATACATGGTAATCCGTGGCGCATATGTATACTGCGCCTCCTTATGTTCAGTAATGGGAGTTTTGTTATAGTTAATAAAATTGGTCAAAGTTGAAGGTTTATCAACAAATAAAGATGGAGTTATTTGACAAGTAATAAAAGCTACGCAGTGAACACAAAGCACTTGCAAAGTGTTTTTGTGGTGGGGTGGTGTGATGGACGAATAGCACGTGATATCCCTACTATCAAAGCAGCTGCTCCTTTTGAGTCCGCTTGCAATGGAAGTTCATCCTTAATTGAAACTGGTATATTCTGTACCTCTGCAGAGCAGAGGCCAGTGTCTTATCTTTTTCAGTAAATTCCAGCATCTGAGTGTTGGTCTTTTTTTCAATCGGTTCAACCATTTGCCATAGGCTGTAATTTGCAAGGTTTTTACCATCAAGACCTGTTTTTTTCAGAAGAGGTTTAACTAATGTACATTTATGTTTATTTGGCATGGGACTGGTATTGCGGGATGCATTGGTAATGTGTAGCTTATGCAATGGGGTTAATTAATAGGATATCCTTGAACATTGCAAGGGGCATGGGTAATCTGGGAATCCAGATTTTCACTTTGTGATCATTTAAAGGATTGTTTCGAGCTGGGAGAGAACGCTTCTCTGGTGATTGTTGAAAGTGTGAAGTTCTTTTTGCCTTTCACCAGATACGAGAGACCAAGGTATTACAGATATTTTCAAGGAACACTTTTCATCTGAGCAAGCTGTTTTGTAATTCTGATATAATCCTGAAATCCTCTTTCATGCAACAAGATGGAAATGAGGGTAAAGAGAACAGATATTTCGTTTTTTGGTTTTCTGATGATTGTTCTCTAAAGGTATAGTTGGTGGGAGTGTGGATTTCTGCTTCCTGGGTCTAGGTACATTCTTTTTATGTGCCCAGGAGCGCTGTAATTGGCTGTGATGGATGAGAGCTCCTTGGTGAACCATTTGGCTGACGGAGTGAAAGTCAAATTAGATGTTTTTTTCTTTCGGACCATTGTGTCAAATGCTTTTGCAGTCATTGGTTATATATAGGAATGGCTGATGGCAGGCAGTGTAAGGTCTCCAGTGCTGGCTGGTCAAATATTGTGTAGCTGTAAGGTGGGGATAGACTCCATATGCTCAATTGCACTCCCTCCAGTCCTTTTATTTGGGTGCTTTCTCATGTTTAATTCTATGTGCAGAATTGAGTGTGTGCCACTGGCTAGTCAATTTCAATTTTTGATAGTTGCAGGCAATGTATGTAGTATAAATTATGATGAGGATGCACCTGCTGTCATTCAATTCTCTGGTAAGGTCAGTCAGGTTAGCCCAAGAGGTGATTACATGTTGGGTATGCATGAATGGGTGAATATAACTTTGCTGTCATTGACTGTGCCAAGATGAGTATTCAGCTGGCATGACAGTAATATTTTATGGTTATTTGTCTATGCTGGGGTACAGTGGCAGCTCCTCCACTAAGGCGGAGTAGCATCGCCTCACTGTTTTTTTTCAGGAGTTTAAGAAAAAAATAAAATGATAACCCAGTTATTATCATTTTTTCCCTTTTTTTCGAAATGGCAGCTAAGCTATGTGAGGGAGCGGGTGGGGCTGACAGAGCAGCCAAGGAGAGGTTTGCCCCCACTCCTAAATGCACGTGACTGTTTTGGCAACTCAAGATAGTCATGCACACTTTCCTTCTTCTCCACCCAGGCTGCATTACAGCCTGGGTGGAAACATGCCCAGGCTCCCATGCCCCATCTGAGCGCCGAGCCACAGCGCTCAGACCAATCACAACACTGCATTGCAGCATTGTGATTGGCTCAGGGTAGCCTGGGTACTTCCAGGCTGCTTCCTTTTGCTGCCAGCGGGAGGAGGAGAGACACAACCAGTAGGAGCAGCAAGGAGAACGCGGCAAGCAGGCACGTTTAATTTGTTATTCACCCTCTCACTCCCATCCCCACCGCCCCTCCACCCCTGAACATTAAGCTTTTAAGTGCTAGAGCAGGGAGTCAGCTGGCAAGATAATTGTATTTTAAAGGGATTGGAATGTACTGCTGGTGTCCTGGAAAAAAGGTATAAGACGTAATGCTTTTTGATGCAGAGATAGGCTGGCATGGTAATTTTATTTCTAAGATAACTTGATGGTTTGTTATGCAGGATCAGGATGTCAGTTGCCATGCTTTTGTTGTTGAAACACAGGAGGAAAGCAAATACGGAGTGGTGAAAGTTAGATTAGTGATGAGTCTAGTGGAGGGAGTTGTTTGATGGAGAGAATACACAGTGTTGTGGAACTTGGCTGCAGTAAGTATGGGCTGTAGGATTTAGGACTGGGATTTGGAGCAGGCAAATCAGTGTTTTGATAAAGTTTCGTATAGGCATGACTGAGAGGGGTGGAGACTGGAATATTGGGTGGGTCTTAGCTTAGATAACGTCTTGCACATCATCGAGAGGGATGGAGTTATGGGTGGGAGGAGCTGGTGGCATTATGATGGGATAGGTTTGGCAGAGGGAGTAGGTACCTGCCCTGGGCAGCTGGACGAGGGCTAAGATAATGTGGAAGAGGGGAAATGGAGAAAAGAAGATAAGCGGGCATGGAGGGGCTAGGTTTCTCATCCTGAACCCTATGAAGAAGCGATCCTTTTCCAGTAAATGTTTACCTGGGGCTATATGTATGCCTCCAGAATGGGCTCATCTAGATGCCATCCCGCCATTTTTGTTTTGCTATGTTCTCAAGCTCAGCCAGAGCCCAGCATATGTTAGGGCCAAGCAATAGATTCATGATTTAATTAGAGGCTCTCCTGCCCTAAAACGTGGGCTATCAGGATCCATCCTCGACCAATTCAGAGCCTAGGGTATCCTTTGAAGTCCAAAATCTTTCACCTCACAGAAATCATTGCTGAATTATTGGGGAGAATACATTCTATTTTATTCCAATATTTTTTTTTCTGGGTCTGTCTTTAATTATTTTTAAGTTCATGACTGCATTTTGTCTACACCACATGAGGCATATGCATATGTGCATATATCTCGTGTACATGGCTCTGATACACACTGGTGCCTGGTGTTTTCTATATAAAAAAAAAAGTAAAATGAAATGAATCTCAAAAAGTGCAACTAGTTGGAGAAACTTAGTAAAGGAAATAGTATTTTTACACAAACAGACAGGAAGTGCGGTAGTGCCACGTAATAAAGCGACGACAATTTAGACTGTGTAACGACATTTTCACAATTTGGAGAATAAATTGCATGTGACAAACAAATGTGTACCATAAATAACCAAAGTCCCAGACCAGTTCAAGACAACAAATGCAAAACGTTCTCCTTTAAGAGGAACATTGACAAATGGTAAGTAACTCCACATTATAGGCTTAACGGGAAACGACCAACACTCATACACTCCTAGACAAGGACAAAGCCCGAGACGAAGGACACGCTTTGTGGTGAGTGATGGGGTCCTCACCTCTCACTCGGCTCACCAGCTCTTGGCGATGTTGGCCAGATTAAGTTGGACAGCTCCTTTGCTGTTTTGCATGGGCTCCAAGACTGGCGCACTCCAAAATAATCCACTGTGTCATTGTAGAATGACCGCTCACTCAGGGCATCGGCAAGAAGGCTGTGTCAGGAAAGGCATTGGCATCACAGTCAAGGTCAGCAATTGAAATGGCCTTGTATGAAGATTAAATACTACATACATGATGCCCGATGGCAAATTCTACCATTGCCATTATTGCCTAAGTGTGGCAGTGATGCCCAAAAAATGCATCTTTCAAATTCCAAGAGGACTTCTAATGTCAAAGGTGTCATGACAAAGCCGCACTGTCAGTCACTCAGGATGAACCTCAACTGGTACTTCAGGCACCCATAGTACTGGACCCACACTTACATCTAAAATACTCACAAGGTATATTTGCTGCGAGGAGTAAGGCACATAAATAAGGAAGCTCAAAATGCTTGCAGTCTAAAAGCAATAAGATATTTATTTAGCAAGCGTTGGGTGGTGGTGGCATCTTAAAAGTAGACAGCTATTACCTAACCTGGCACCACAAGCAAGCTCTAGAAGATCAGCAAGAGAATACCAACAGGGAAGAATAAATAGGTGATCAGTTCTTCAACAACAGCATTTAAAAAAAAAAAAAAAACAGGTTATGTCAGCCTTCGGTGCACAGTCCTATTGTCTGTTTCAGTCCCACCCTGGTGGCAATATTTGGACTCTGCACCATGTTTCAATATTAAATACTTGACAAACTGTCATGCTTCACAGATTTCAGTTAATATACACAAATCCTGATATAACAACATAAATCCTGATGGAAATTCCAGTTCACCAGTTACAAATGGTGTCTAGTTGATCCAGTTTCTGGCGTATGGTTTCTTGGATGCCTATTTAGCTACTACAAGTCCCCAACGTTACAGCTCCAAAATATCACTGTTAGTCATTTCAGAGTGATAAGCCTACTTTAAGGGTCGCTGGGGCATCACATGCTATACGTTAGGTTAGTATGCTCACTGTATTGTTCTTGGGATAAACCCCACCAAATGTAGTGTCTTGTAGGACATGTCATGGAGTAGCCCCTCCATTGGTAGTCCTGTCAAGTGTCCCCCATCAGGGGTCAGACAAACGCATTTTAGTGTGGTGTCTGCATCACTGCACTAAAATGCATTACTCACTCTTTTATAGCACCACTATCAAGGTGCGCTCAACAGGAGCTGTGTTTATGAATCGAGCGCTCTGCCAGTGAGTGTGCTCTATGCTGCCTGGGAACCTGCTGAAACCAAATTCAGTCAGGAGAACTCAGCAGTGCTCTGACGTTGAGCCACAGTAACGCTTTGCCTGTTCTTTTTCAGCAAGAAAGCACCCTACTGTGTCGAAGCAGAGACACTGAGGCAGCGGTTTCTTTTTCCTTTCCTCGCCAGTGCGGTTACTGAAGGGTACAAAGGTCATGGTGTAGGTTGAATTTTTTTAGGTTGATGGTGGGCCTTTCGCAGTGGCGTAACAAAACTTGAGGCCCCCCCTGCAAGGTACTTGGACAGGCCCCCACCCCGCATTTAATCAGGAGCTCTCGGGTCAGAGTACTGTGCTGACGGGCCCCCTCCAGCTTGGGCCCTCCAGCACTGCGGGTGCTGCGGGCCTGTGTAATGTCACTGATCTTTTGGTTCTTGTGCGCCCAGTTTTACTGTTGATTTTCATGATTTTGCATAAGAACTTGATTGTTACAAGGTTAATTGCAGGCACTCTTGAATGCCTTCCTGAGACATTGAGGTGGCAGGCGGTAGGCACTGTGTAGAAACCGCCACACACCTCCACCTACTTTAGGCTTTTCACTCTCCAGTACTTCCCTCTCTAGTTCTCTTCTCTGTTACCCTCTCTCCTGCATGGAAACATTTACTAAAGTGACCCAAATAAATAATGCGAAGAATAAAATAAAGATTTTTTTCTTTACTTTCTTATTCTTTTTCTTTTCACTTTTTTCAATGGTCACACTTATATTAATGCTCCATATATAGTCACTCCAGATAGGTAAGTTGTAACAAAGACAACATGTGTTTCACCCCTTAAGTGGCTCGCAAGCCTGGGGCTTTGTCAAGGCTGACAACTTTCAAAAGATTATTGCAATATTCACTGGTGTATTCCCTCTAATAATTAGGAATTCCAAAAGTGATTGGCCTTTACAGTTTATTCATTAATATTTGTGGCTCTAGTGACTATATTGAAGGACTTATATATGGGGCATTGATATAAGTGTGGCCATTGGGAAAAACAAGTGAAAAGAAAAAGAATAACAAAATAAAGAAAATAAATCTTTACTTTATTCCTCAAATGATTTGTTTGGAATACTTTATTTTGGATCAAAAGGGAATTTATTAATAACAAACTGGGAACAAGACACTTTATAAATTCTATTTACCAAATTGTGTGTGGAGTTGGTTGGGCCTTACCCAAAATGAGTGAGGATATTCTGCCCCAAAAATTACATCAAGGGACATTAAGGGCACTAACTAGTGGGTTTTGATTGCTACAATATTTACAAAAGTGAAACTGGCAAGCAAAATAGAGCACATCCAGATGCAACCCAGTGGTATAAAGAAACCTGAGGGGCCCCCTGCACATACATGGAGGGTTACTGTGCTGAGCCAGCCCCCTGGAGCTCGGTCCCCCAAGCACTGCGAGGGCTGCAGGGGGCCTTTGTTACGCCACTGATGCATCCTGCACACTCGTAATGAGATGATTAACAAGAAAGAGAGAAAAGTAATTTGTGGCAGATGAGGGGAAAAATTATATGTGTTTAGCTTTGCAGCCTTATTTTCACCTGCACTTAAAATAGGACCCTCGGAAAATTGAACTAAATCTATTTGTTTCATATTAGGGACCTAGAATGGCAAGATGCGGCTCGTTACTATACTATTTATGAGACAGAATGAGATACAAAAATAAGCACCTCTTTGATTTTAATTTGCCTAACCTCACATTAACATTGTCAGTAATTGTTGGGATCTTCACATTTCTTGTCTGGCACTTTCTCAGTCTGGTAGAGAGCTTGAGTTGTCTGACCTGCTCATTTAAAGGCAACATTCACTGCCGGACTGGCCGTATCGGGCATCGGACTGTTTCCCAGGAGGCTGGAAGGATGGGGGCCAGTTTTACAGCAGCGGGGGCTGGTTTTGTTACTGGGGGCCGATATATGTTACTGGGGGCCGTTTTTGTAGTGGCACTGCAATATCGTCTCCCAGTAACAAAAGCAGCAATGCACACTTGCACACCCTCCCCCCACTCCAACTCCTAGTCCCGCAATGGTAACATCAGAGCATTGAATAACGCTCAAGGAAGCAATTGAATAAGAGAATTTTGCAACTAAGCCTTACTGTTGCAAGGTTCAATGCACGCGCTCTCCGAAACCTGACTGAGATATTGAGGCAGCAGGTTTATTTCCCTTTCACACCTGCAGTTAGCACAGTCCGAAAGGGTAGGTGTGACAGCATGTGGGATGACTTTTGTGCTGTTTGTGCACTTGCTGGGTTTGGTGCACTGGGTTTACTGTTGATTTTCCTGATATTACCACAAACCTTTCCTGCAACAAGCTTAAATGCACGCTGTCTCCCATAGTTGGCAAAACATGCCTACAGCAAGTATAAATTCATGCTGTCTCCCATATTCTGCAAAACATCTACACAACTTTGTCTTGTCTTGGCAATTTCAAAACTGCCCCAATTTGCAAATGTGGAGCACATTTTTAATTGTCTGATTTGGTGGTGGAGGCCACCTTTTTTTTAATTCCCTGGCTTATTGGCTGTCCCTGTTTGACCTGGGGAAAGGGGTGATAAATAAATATTTCTTCTTTGGCATGACTGGCAGACTAGGTGAGCTTTCTGACAACTCAAGGCAGGACTGTCCGCAGCTCTTCAGCATTGCCTACTGCATACTGATTCCCCAGCCGAGGCGAAGAACTTGAAAGATGCTCATCCTGGGAGACACACTTCTGTTGGTAGAGTCAGTTGTGTCACTCACTCTTTCTGCAGTGAAGTCGACTCATCTCGGCAGCATGTGCTTGAACATACTAAGCCACCCTTCCAGTTTGAGTCATATTGTACTGACGACTAGTCATGGGTGTCCGCAGAAATGTTTCCAGGGGGGGGGGCAACATTTTAACTTCATCACTCGCCTTCCAGGGGGGGCAAAATGTTAACTTCATCACTCGCCTTCAAGGCACGTTTATTGCAGACGGCCCATTGTCATTCTTTATGTGATGATTAGCAGCAGACAGAATGACATTCGGCCTGTCCACAGTCTGCTCGAGGTCAGGGGGGAACTGCTGCAGCCTCTAGAGTTCAAAGACAAGTGCGAGAGGCCCCAAGTGAGAGATCATTTAAACTCCTGGGGCTTCTCGCAGGGGAACAGCCTGCTGTAATCTTGAACATTACGGACCAAAAGGAATGGGACCGGCGATCCGGGGGGGGGGCAAGCGCACCCCCTTGCCCTCTCCTGCGGACATCCATGCGACTAGTGGCATGTTTTTCTGAATATCACTATATTTTCAGACGCACTGGCCTCTAAGACTTACTCTGTACCTATTGCATAATATTGATCCACAACTGATTATGCATAAAGCTAAGTATTATGGCCACACAGGCCACTGCGAACTTCCTCATGGTGTGTCTTAATTAACAATGAATGATGGTGCTGCAATTGTTTTTTTGCAGTATGGTCATTGATCTTCCATTTTAGGAATTTTGCATTAGTTTCAAACTATTTTAGAGCTTCTCATTGCTGAAACGGTTGTCATTTCTGTTATTTAATTCAGTGGTTTTCTGGTTACATTCACAGGCCTCTGCAGTGTACGATAGTGCATTTCCAACTGATAAACGTAACGTCTATTCATTTTACATTTAAGCTGTGTGTTATTTTATATGTACATACCTGAAGGTTAAAGACTGAAAAAAGTTACAGAATATTTTTTTTTCCATGCTTTTGACCCCACCCCATTGTGCACAGTACCACAGTTCCCTTCATTTTTTTTTATGCACTTCGACCTCGGGGTAGAGTAGATTGGAGTGGGGTACATTGGGGTAGATTGGGTGGGGTAGAGTGTGATGAAATGAAGAAGGGATACTGCACGTGGAGGAAAGAGGAGAAGCAGGGGCATGAAGATGGAGCGGCAGTAGTGTGAAGAAGAGGGGGGCAGCGGTGCCATAGGAGCATTATTAGGATGAAGGGCACGTTCCTCTCTATTATTAGTAGCTCAGCAGGCTCTTTTTTTATATAAAGTAAAAAAAAGACTTTTCCAGTTAGGACACATTTATCCCATTGCAGGTACACATAGAAAAACCCAACTTGGTCCATGCTCTAGGGGAGGGCCAAACACAAGAAGAGCCATGACTCATACATGCCATGGCACAGTACGGAAGGATATGAGAGTGACGTAGCTAACAAATGGTAAGCCTGTTAAGGAGCCTTCACCTGTGGACTGCTTCCTCTGTTCCATATCCCAGGTTGCCTATTCAAAGTGGAATACTCTGCTAAAACAGTTTCCATTGATTTAAGGCAGAAAATGAATGATTATGAGTAAAATAAAGGGCCGCAAAAATGCAGCTAAATTTCCATATTTGTGCCGCTAAATTTTCATATTTGTGCCACTAAATTTGCTATGCTAATCCATTCCGCTATATCCTGGGGAGTCTGAACAATCAGTGTGTAGAGGGGATTTAAATCTTGTTGTGTCAGGCTGCGTTTTAGGTTAAAAAGTAGAATCTCCCTTGAGGTTTTTTTTTGTCACCTATAATTAGTCCTATCCAGCGCAACTTTAGATAAAACCGTTTGTAACTGGGCAACTAGAATTTCCACCATGGCAATAAAACGAAAAGTATAGTTTTTCCTCGGCGCTCATCATGTGCACTAACTAAAGGCACTTTTAAACAACTCACCGAGCTGGCAGCTCAGAGGCCGGAAGCACTACAGTCCTTTGACTCTTGCTGAGAAGTTGATCAAAGCTGACCTCAGGCACTTCCCGCCAGGACTGCCCGCGCCCCTCCTCCCTTATCTGAAGCCGGCATTCCATCAACGTTTCCAATTCGCATGCACACGTTTAACGCGGCAGATACAAAGAAAGTATTACCGGATGTTGTCACGATACTCCTTGACTTTCAAGAACTGGTCGGTTGAAAGCAGCGGGCTCTTCAGAATTCCTTCGATGACAGCCAGTTTGTCTTCAAGGCTTTTGAAGTAAATATCGCAGCTCGGGAACGGCCTTTTCTTCTCAAAATTCGCGGTGAACCTAATTAGGCCCTGGAGAGCCAGAGAGTGGGAAGTAATCTCGCCGTCCCAGCGATCAAAGCACAAGTGGCAGAGGGTGCAATTTGGGAATTCCTGTTGGTAGCCTCGGGCACACTTGTCACAGCGCCTCCCGATGGCGCCCACCAGGCAGTTGCAAGCACCGCTCTCTCTGTCACACACTGGCCTTCGGGTCCCTTCCAGGTTGCACCTGCAGGCTGCAAACAACAAACAAGCAAATAAGCAAACAAATGCATACATTAAAATATACCACTATATTAACTAGCACACTGCTGCTACTACTACTAATAACTAGAAATAATTCCTACTTATTCCAACCCACGAGAAAAGTGTAACACCTGAAAACAATCAGCCTTCTTTTACTTCCTCATTAAAGGATATCTTTATTCCTAGGTTGCTGGCTTGCATTGATCAGAGTCGTGGGTTTGTTATGTCTCGTTTCATGTGTCTCCTTGAAACAAAATATCACTTCTCATTTATTCAAGTAGAAAAGGTTTTATTTCAAGTAGTCACTTCATTATTTTTGTGGTTGCAGAAAGTAATTTTCTAGCGATAGCGGGGAGTGTTTTTTTCCATGCTAATTTTATTTCTGAGATCTGCTGCATGTTAATAGGCATTTTTAAAAATAATTAAATTAGCCTAATACCTGGGCGACATTTTTCAAGCTGATCATTGTAAACAAGTGTGACCCCTGGAGCTGGCTGAAACAAGGTCTAACTACCCAAAGTAAGAGCAGCACATCGATGACCCATTCCTGTTGAGTCAATCGGGCCTACAAGAGGAACAATGGAGTAGCATACGTGTCATGGGCCCTGAAGCAAGGAAGGAAATGTGCCCCTACACCACTGTTTGAACTGAAGAATACATCAATAAGGGCCCCTAGGGCCTCTGGCCCTTAAGGCTTCAGGGTTGTGGTTTTACGACCCCTGCTGCAGCAATGGAAGCTATGCCCCTGAAGATGGAGGAACAGAATTTAGGAGGAAGGTTGTGAGCCTGTTTTGAATGTTTTGCAGCTCAGGCATACCAATGAAATTTATTTTTGGGGAATGAATGTGCGAAGTTGCAAAGTTCTTCTTTCTCAAACCTCACGTAATCCTTGCAAATACCAGGTTCACTACCCATAAGTGACAACTTTATCTGCACTGCATGTGTGTTATCATAAAAAAAATTAGGACTTTCGAACCTCTTTTAAGTTGTTTCAAGAAACAAAGATTACCAACAATCACCCAGTTAGAAAAAGCGCAAGGAAAATGATAAATGTAACTCTTGCACAAACTGAGTAGGGCATTAACATATGAAAATCGGAAAACTCTGTGAACTATGAGTTGGCCAATAATCAGGGTCTTGGAAGGCTTTGCTCATATAATAACGTTTTTATGCGCCCAGCATTTTTTTGCCCAGTTTGACTGAAATAGCACACACCTATCCCACACCGGCTGTGCAAGAGCAAAAGAAGAATGCGCAGCGTTCCGCTGGTGGATATGAAGGGGAACACTACCTAGAGGATTGCACACATTTTTCCCATGTGTAGATACCTGCCTACTTGTACTATTTATGACTCATAAATATGATCCTATCTCATGGTGTATATTCTTACCCCTTTTCACAGTGTGTGCCACATTTTTCCATTTCCCAGTCAGTGTTCACATTATTCAGGCAGAGTTGTAGGGGATCCAAGACTCACTGTATTGTTCCATTAAGAAGAGGTGAGAGTCAGTAGGGATTAATTATCTCTGGTCGGATACAACAACAACTGATCTAAAGTATCAGGTAATGTGAGTAAATCAGTCCAATTTTACTGTGCTTTAGTCTTGAGAAGGGGATACTCCTACCCCGTCAAGGAAATAAAGCGTGACTGACATAATGCAGCTCGGATAGCTTGCAGGTAGACAGGAATGTTAGCAAGTGCCAGGTACTGACTCGAACAGGCATACCATGAGCAGTCAAATGAGCATGTCAATGGAGTTTAGAGGACGATGCAGTGTCTGGCACTGACTCATACTGGACAAAATTGAAAAACAGAAAAAATATGCAAAATACCACATGCAGGTCCCTGATAACCGCAAAGATATAAGTTGTACGCACAGTGCCTTATACTGTAGGCGATGGGATGGAGGCATTCATTTTATCATACTGAAACATAATGTCAACAACTTTTTTTGGCCGAACAAGCATTGGCAATAGCAACCGATCTTGTTTACATTTTGATTTGTGACTAAATCATTACAAAAGTCTACTGCAGAGGAAAAACAATAATCGATCTGTATAAAATGCATCTAGGAGATAAAGAGTTAAAATGTGTGGTGACTCAGAGTACTTTTGAAATGTAATATAGTGCCTCATGCATTGCAATGTAAGCACTCCATGGGAGATGGAATGATATACAAAACAGCCAAAAGCATGAAGTGACAGTGATATACTAGGAACGCTGTTCTGTAAAGCCAAACTTAAAAATAATTTCTTTCACAAGCAACAGTCTTTTGTTGATATTGGAAAGACAGTTTAGTGGTTTGAGTGCCTACAACAGACATGTGCATGTTGTCAGGAGCAGGCCCGACTTTGGAGGCCACTGTAGCAAGACTAGTAGTTGGCACAAAGAACTGTGTCGAACGTCTAGCAGTCACACAACTCACTGAGAACACTGTGGTGAAGTTGGTAACTGGTAAAAAGGCATGTGTGCAACCACAAAGGGCACTCAACCCATTGAGAACACTGTGGCAAAACTTACAGCTGGTAAGGTGCCCTGTGGGCAGAGTGGATCAGATACTAAACCCACTGTAAGCAGTGAGGCAAGACTGATTGCAGGCAAGGAGCCTTGTGAAAACATCAGAAGGCATTCCATATTAGGTCATAGGTAGTCCTGTGTGTAACCTGTAGTAGGCACCTATCACATCACAGAACACTAGATCAAGGATACCAGGTGGAGAGAACCCTCAACCTACTGAGAACAATGCAGATGGAACAGCAGCTGCTAAAATCCCCCGCGTAACCTGCAGCAGGAGGCCAACCTGCTGAGAACGCTTTGTCAGGACTCAAAGCTTGTACGTAGCCCTGTGTACATAGTAGAGCTCACAAGTGACCCAGTGAGAACACTCTGGCAAGTTAACAATAGCACTCCTTCTCACTGACACTGAAATCATCACACCATCAACTGGTCAGTGCCCCAACCAATGTTAGGGCGCTCGTCCTCTCCCACCAAATGCATTTGTTGGAGACCCAAAACTCTGAAGCAGAAACACACAACACTCCTCTTGTGTTCTGTGCTCATTCGATAGAACCCTGTTTCTGACCACGTTGCATCTCAACAAAAAAGAAATAAATCTGTTGCCGTTCTAGAACCCTGGCTAAGTAAAGAAATCATGAAGGCTATCTTCAAAGAGAGAAACGCGTCTTGCCACAGAAAAACCCTGAACAAGCTCATTTCAAAACCCTCCTCACATTCAACAGCAAGAAAATTGCGGTGATTGATTTTAGAGGGCTGCACATTATAAGTCACTAGAATTATGTGGCAATGGACGAGCGAATTATAGGGCACGGATGACTAAAATATGCAGGAAAAGGCGAATCATGAAGAATATGCAGCACACTCAGTGCTTTTTTTCATTTTGTAATGCATTAATACTCCCCTGTGAAAAGTTTCCATCAAGCTTGCATCAGTTTAACACCTAAAAACATAATTCACCAACTGAAAGGTGAATCGATAACCTTTGCAAAGGAACTACAACTGCTCTGAACTACGAGTGGCATTCTTTTAGTAATTTTTATTCGTTTGAGTTAGAAACCATTTTTGTTCGTTTTTTAAATCTGCAAATTTTGCAGCAGACAGTGGATTGTGTGGCAAGTGTGGTAAATCCATAACTATGCAGAAAATGCAACAGCTTCAGAAAAACATAATTCCACTCTCCCCACTTATAAATTCATTCATTTACAAACTGGAATCCCGACAGAGGAGACTCAGTATTTTTCTGTTCTATGATGACAGAATGCGTTTTCTTGGGTAACAATAGCACTTACGATTTATGCATGGGCCCCAAAAAAACTTCAATTTGTGGAGTGTGCAACATGAACAGCTAACATTGATGTGGCCCTTTGAAGCAGGGTACAGGGCAGTTTGCAGTCCACCCGCACAGGTGTGTGCCGCTGTGGCAGCATCCGTGAAACAAGAAAACAAAATCGCAGAACCTGGCTGCGGGTTACCTCTGGCTTTGATGCAGAGGTTTTGTCTGTGAGAAACACATACCTTGTATCTTCTCGTTTCATCCTTTAAAAAAAATTAAGTCGTTTTTAGTTGGCGGTCATATCAGCAAAACTACCACTTGAGTGCCTCCAGCAAGACTGTCCTGTTTCAAAGCAGAGATTTTATCATGTGCAGACGCCTCTCCTGTTGTGACAAGGGCCTGATGCCTGGGCAGTAAAGGGTTCCTGTCCTAACTTGCTCGCTCATTCTGTCTGCATTTTGTGAGTTCACCCCTACCACCGTGTGAGGCCATTTTCTCTCATGCATCCTTCTCACCCACTTGTAATGGCCGCCAAGCCCTGTGCAAGCACGTCCCTTGTGTTCTATCGACCACTCTCAAATCTTCTGATAACTAACTGCAGGAGTTGGGGAATTTTATTCACACTGTAAGATTCCTACACCTCGTCAGTGCACCACTGGCACACAAACCAGCCTTTTCGATAATCGCTACTAAAATATTAACAGGACTGCTTCTCACGGGTGTGGCCAAGGTGACGTTTTTCCTTTGGTGTGGACAAATGATGGAATTGAATGCTACTTGGAAGAATTTCCAGTGTTTATGAAGCTTTGGCCTCTGTTGATGTAATCAGCAAGACGTTAGTGAAGGGTGTGAATACATGTACCAAGCAGGTGGCATTAAATGGGGGTAGAAGAAAGCAGAAAGGTCTCCTGAAGAGAGGCAGGCGCTGCATTTGGGAATTCATTAGAAAAAGAGATGATACACCTGGGGACCATTTCACGAAAAAAGTAGGAAAAATACAGATTGAAATTATTATTATTATTATTATTAAAAAGGATTTGGTACCGCGCACATACACCAATTGGTTTCTTGGCGCTCGAGACCGGGTGGGAAGAGAACATACGAGGGCAGGGCCACTAGCCATGCGCCAGACGGAACAGGTAAGTTTTCAGAGAATTGCGAAAGCGACAATAGTCGGTAGACAGACGAATGGCAAGAGGGAGGGAGTTCCAGGTAACAGGAGCAAGAAAGGAGAAGCAGGCTCCTCCATGTTTCTTGCGGTTGAACCTAGGGGTAATCAAAAGGTTATGAGCCGAAGATCTGAGATGACGGGAAGGGACATAGGCGTGTAAGCAGGAAGAGATAAAGGCAGGAGCGCATGAAAACAAGGACTTGAAAATAGTGCAGGCCATTTTAAAAACACACCGCTGTGCAACTGGGAGCCAGTGTAAAGTTTTCAGCAAAGGGGTGACATGCTGATGTTTAGGCTGCCGAAAAATTAGTCTGGCTGCCTGGTTCTGGACCAGTTGGAGTCGGGAAAGATGGCAAGCAGGGACCCCCACGTATAGACAGTTGGCATAATCTAGACGTGAGGTGATGAGGGCAAAGATAACAAGAATGAGGGCCTCTTGAGATAGAAACCTGCGAATCTTCCCGATGCGGCGGAGGTGGAAAAAACAGGCCGAGGTGACGGTGTTAATGTGAGGCCGCATTGAGAGGTCACTAGAGATAGTGACCCCCAAGCTCTTCACTGTGTGCACTGGACAAGGAGGGGAACCCAAAGCTGCAGGCCAGAAGTTGGGAGACCAGGGAGAAAGAGAACCACCGGTCACCACCAGCTCCGTTTTACTGGGGTTGAGCTTAAGTTGACTAAGGTTCATCCACTCATAGATGAAGAGCATGGCATTTTGAAAATTAGAACAGGAAGAGGGAGAAGAATTGAGAGGAAAAATAAGCTGCAGATCATCTGCATAGTTAAAAGCGGTAAGTGAAAACTGACGAAGAGAGACAAGAAGGGGCTGCATATAAAGATTGAACAGAAGCGGGGACAGAGCAGAACCCTGGGGAACACCACAGGAAAGAGAGGATAGAGGGGCAGAAAAAGAAGATAGCCGAACAGATTGAAAGCGGGAATGAAGAAAAGATACCACCCATGACAGGGCCAAGCCAGAAATGCCAGCATTTCTGACACGGTCGACCAAGATACCATGGTCGACCGTGTCGAAAGCGGCTGAGAGGTCTAAAAGTACAAGGGCCTGGGACAAATTCCTGTCAGCTCCCTGTTTCAGCGTGTCCATGACTGCCACCACAACTGCCTCAGTGGAATGAGCAGGTCTGAACCCAGCCTGTCGATCATCGAGGAAACGAGTTTCCTCGATAAAGGCACTGAGGCAGCGGGTGACATAGGTCTCTAAGACCTTTCCTAAATAAGGGAGGAGGGAGATGGGGCGGTAGTTGGCCAGCGTGGAGGGGTCGAGGCCCGTTTTTTTTTAAATGGGAACCACCACAGCACTTTTGAAAGCATTAGGGACAGAGCCTGACAAAAGAGATTGGTTTAAAAGATCAAGAGGGGGGCCGGGGCAGGCCACGAAGGCAGCTCTTAAGATGGACGTAGGGCAGCAATCATTAGGCGAGCCAGAGCTCACAGTCTGAAGCAATGAGAGAAAGACATCCAGGGAGATGGGGGGAAATTTAGAAAACGAATGGGGATTCGGGGAGGGGAGAACAGAATCATGAGACAGAGTAGTGAGGGGAATGTTATTTTTAATCGCAGAGATTTTGTCAGAAAAAAAAGAGTTGAGAGAGTTGCACAGGGCTTGTGAGGGTAGAGGCTGAGGGGTGACCCGATCAGGAAGGGAGAGCTCAGCTACAATAGAAAAAATTTCTTTGGTCTTGGATGCCGAGGACAAGACCTTCTGAGAAAAATAAGATAATTTGGCCGAAATGATCGATCGTTTGTAAGCCTTTAATAAATCAGTGTACGTGACTTGGAGTAACGGGTCATAGTTCCGCCGCCAACGGCGCTCAGCCTGTCTAAGGCGAAGTTTGTCCGCCTTAAGAGTGGAGGTAAACCAGCGCTGAGCGTCATGGGGGCGTTTGGACTTAACAGTTTTCATGGGGGCAACGACGTCACAGGCAGAGGACAGCCATTGATCGAGAGAGGTGGCTTGGGAGTCCAAATCAGAGTAGTCAGGGAGAAATGATGAGGCAAGAATAGAATGGAAATGGGGAATATCAGCCTGTTTCCAATTTCGGATCTGAAGGTTATGGGGGATCGGAGGGCGGGTAGACAAGAGTAAGTGCAAGGAGAAAGAAATAAAAAAGTGATCAGACCAGGAACAAGGATAGACCAAGGGAGAGGGGATGTCGAGGTTGGTGGACCAGATCTGATCTAGTGTGTGGCCTTTGTTGTGTGTGGCCGCAGAAATGTGTTTAGAAAAATTTAGGCCAAGCAGTGAGTCAGTGAACTCACGGGAGAGAGAGGATTCCTGAGGGTCTGAAGGCCAGTAGTTGAAGTCGCCCGCCACCAAAACCCTAGCGGAATTGATGGCTATCTGCGAGATCATACTACTAAATAAGGATGGGAAGAGAGGCGAGTTGCCAGGGGGACGGTAAACTAATATACAGATAAATGAAGAATTGGGAGAGGTAAATTTCAGTGTAAGAATGTCCGTGTTAGCTATGGGTGGAGTGGCGAGGGTAGTGAACTGTAAGTGGGAGCGAATGATAGCGGCGACTCCGCCGCCAGGTCTGCCCGGGTTTCTGTCAGAATGAAGAATATAGTAACCCGCAGGGATGGCGGCCAAGATGTCAGGGTTAGAGTCAGCGTTTAACCAAGTTTCCGTGAGGAGTAAGATGTCGATAAGACCTCCGTCAAGAAGTTGGAATATGTCTAGCTGATGTTTAGGGAGCGAACGAGTATTGAGATAGAGTAATGTGAGAGGGTCACTACCACTAGGACTGGGCTGAGTCAGCCGAGGTGCAACAGAGGGAGGTGAGGAAGTGGGAAGGGAAGGTGAAGAAGGAATTATAAGCGGGGGAGAGGATAGAATGTTATTTCCTCGAATGGTAACTAGAGCATGAGGCGCAAGGAGGACATGATGGGATAGGGCACGAAGGGCCTGAGAGGAGTACACCAGACGTTGGGCAGCATGCCTGGCCCCTGGCCTCAGTCGGCCAAATCTACACCTCATCCTTGTTAAATTGTGTCTAGTTCTTTCTATTCACAAAACATTCTCACCCGTCACCTAATCAACCACACAGCAAGTAGCAACGAACAAGCAGTCATGATAGCGCTGGATGCGGAGAAGGCCTTTGACAGAGTCTCGTGGCCCTTCTTGAGAAACTGCATGGGAAGTTTCGGACTGGGGGAAAAATACACGGCAATGGTCATGGCCCTCTACAACAAACCGAGAGCAAAAATAGTGGTAAACGGGAGTGCATCCAAAACGCTCACGCTGGGAAGAGGCACCAGACAAGGATGCCCCCTCTCCCCCGGCCTCTTCTTGCTCGCTCTAGAACCCCTGCTAGCCAGAATAAGGGACAACACAGGTATAACAGGCGTCAAGATCAAGAGAAAGACTGTCAAACTAGCGGCGTACGCAGACGACATCCTAATCACAACAGCAAACCCCTCCACATCAATAAAAGCGCTCATGGCCACAATAGGAGAATACGCGGCAGCCTCAGGCTACAAACTCAACAAGGAGAAATCGGAGTGCAAGCCAATGAATGTCCACACCACAAGAGAGGTCCTAGGCGAATCCGGACTGGCATGGCAGACGAAACCACTAAAATATCTAGGACTCCACTTTGGAAGAGACCTCACATCAACGCTACAACATAACGAGGACCTTACACTGAAAAAAATAAAAGAAAGGCTGGAGTTATGGTCGCCAAAATACATAAGCTGGTGGGGTCGAATTGAAACCATCAAAATGATGATAACCCCGGCGATAAACTACACGCTAACAATGCTGCCACTCCCAATGACAGAGACATTCCACAAAAAACTAGACCAACTCATAAACATCTTCCTATGGAAAAACAAAAAACCAAGGATAAGCCTACAAAAACTAAGACTGACAAGAGACCTTGGAGGCCTCAACCTGGCGAACTTCAAAACATACCAAACGGCATGCCTGGCGAGACAAGGTATTGCCTGGATAGACGACACACAAACATACAAGCCAGTATGGCTAGAGGTCGAACAAGATATCCTGGGAGGGCTCAAGCCAATAGCCCTTCTAACAGCAAACAGGCACCCACTAAAGTCCAACGCCATACTGAAACACACGAGGGAGGCACTGATGAAAGTAGACAGACGCATGGCGCAGAAGCTGAAAAGCACAGCATGGGAATCTATCTGGTTCAACACAAAAGTAACCTATCATGGAGCGACATTGCACAATGACATATGGATCGAGAAAGGCATTAGCCTCCCCAACCAGACAGAAACCAAGCAAGGGCCGCTGACGTTCCAGAACCTACAGCAGCTACACGACCTCCCAAACCAAGAGCTCTACAACTTCCTAAAGATCAAGACAGCAATAACGAAAGCGAACTTACGCAGAGGTGAGCCAGGCATCATCAAGTACCTGCAACTCCTCAACTCAGCAGGTCACCAAACTGCAAAGATATACAAGCTCCTAAGCCCCTCCACGCTGGCACAGAACAAGAAAGCCACTAACGCATGGGAGACGCTCCTGGGCAGGCAAGTGAATGAAATAGAACGGGCAAAAATGTGGAGCTCAGCGACAACAAACAAAGTCACCCCACAACTAGCGCAAACAAAGTATTGGCTACTCCACAGGGCCTACTGGACGCCATCCAAGCTCCACAAGGTCGGCATCGCAGAATCAAGCAAATGCTGGAACTGCCAGAAAGAAGAAGGCACCCTTGAACACCTCATTTTCACCTGCGTGAAAGTCAAGAGGTTCTGGACACAGATCAACACCTTCTTGAACGATATGCTCAAAACCGACCTAACAATCAGCTTCGTAAGCCTGGCGACAGAACACCTAACCGCGAACCTAAAAAGTAGAGAAGAGAGAGAACTCCTAGACCTACTCCTCACAGCAGCCCTTAAAATAATCCTAACGAACTGGAAGAACACAGCCAAAGCGAACTTTAAAACATGGATTAATTGGGTCACTTTCCTGAGAGGAGCAGACAACATCACAGGCAACTTCTCGAAAGAACACAACGCCAAACTACACATGTGGCGCCCACTCGATGACCACCTGAGGAAACCCCAGTAAACCCCCCCCTCTCTCTCTTTTTCTCTTTCTTCCCTTCTTGTAATTGAGGGAAAACAAACGATAAGAGCGCGCATCCACAAATGGACTGTTATAGAAAAAAACGCTATTGTACGCTCCACCGATATATATATATTTTTGTATGTTTTTTTTTATATGCCAATAAAAGTTAAAAAAAAAAAAAAAAAAAAAACATTCTCACCCGTATGCCAAGAGGGCTGTGACAGCTACATGTTTTCAGGTGTACTGCTGGGACGGCCATGTGACTTTTTACATTCACAGACCAGAAATAGGATCCCAGTGAATATGAAGGTTTTTCTTTTTTTTCTCTTACTCCCTAGCAAATAAGGTGATGATACATTCCTCTTACCACCCTGGAAGGGGAGTTATTATTCCAGCCTTGCCTTGGAGTAGATTTAGGACCATTGCCATGGAGGTACGAGAAGGCAGAGGAGTTTGAGGATAGCCAGTGAGTTGTTGGTAGTCATTCCCAAACTTCTAAGGCAAACCATGCTCCTAAACTCCCACTTTAACCCCTTTCTTTTAAACTTGTTTTTATTGTCATTTGCAATATAAACAGTACAACGACAGCTTAGGAAGGGTGGGAGAAGAAATGGTCAGGAAGGACTTAGGGGAGAACGATCAGAAAACATGCCACGGTTAATCAATCTTGCACCAAACAGGTTGTACAGTTGGCCGCCCATAATGTACAGTGAAAGCGCTTCTCATGGCACAGGCCCGGTTTGCCGGTGCAAGGACGATAGAGGCACAATATAGGGCTTTCATCAGTGGCGGCTTGGCATAGGTAAGAGTGGTAGGGCAGGGCGGACGGGGTGGGAGGAGGGGGAAGTCGACAAACGACAGAATAAGTAAAACTAAATAAAACAAATTCTGTTGTCTGTCGACTCCCCACCCCCACCCCGCCCGCTCCACCACAATTACCTGCACCGTCTGCGACTGGTTTACTTAGACATAACCCACTTTAACTCCTTGACTAGGATTCAGGGCTGCAGAGCTCCGTATTCGTGGAGAACACCGCCCTTTCTGAATTCCTGTCAAGCGTCAAAAAGGTAATGATCATAAACGTACATTTATGGCAAAAATTAGGTTTTATGAAAGAGGGAAGTGAGGTTAAGGCAGGAGTATTGTACTTACGGATGCACTTCACTGTGGGGTTTCCATAGGAGTTTTCAGCACACTGGTCACAGTTCCTACCACCGTACTCTGATTTGCAGGGGCACGCACCTGTGAACTGTAATTGACAATCACGCATCAAAATAGAGCCCCTGCATGCGCCCACATATTTTTCTCTTTAAGTTAGCCTCATATAGGGAGAGAGTAATTTGTAAGTAGACTCTGTCAGACACATGATTCTTCTTTAAGTTAGCATCATGATACACGAGGCGGTTATATAAGTAAACAGACACACACACGCATGGATGTTCTCTTTAAACATCATAATTGAGGAGTGCAGATAATGTGCAAACAGGCGCACACACTCGTATTTTATCTTTGTAAGTTAACATCTTAATATATGTGATGGACAGATAATACAGAAGAAAACACACACACTCTGAAACATACGCAATGACACACATGCATTTTTCTATCTAAGCGGGATAATGCAGGAAGAGGGTGGATGATGTTTAAATGGACACAGGTGGACGGAAGAGGGTGGATGATGTTTAAATGGACACAGGTGGACGGAAGAGGGTGGATAATGTTTAAATGGGCACAGGTGGACGGAAGAGGGTGGATAATGTTTAAATGGGCGCAGGTGGACGGAAGAGGGTGGATAATGTTTAAATGGACACAGGTGGACGGAAGAGGGTGGATAATGTTTAAATGGGCACAGGTGGACGGAAGAGGGTGGATAATGTTTAAATGGGCGCAGGTGGACGGAAGAGGGTGGATAATGTTTAAATGGACACAGGTGGACGGAAGAGGGTGGATAATGTTTAAATGGGCGCAGGTGGACGGAAGAGGGTGGATAATGTTTAAATGGACACAGGTGGACGGAAGAGGGTGGATAATGTTTAAATGGACACAGGTGGACACGTGTCGGTTTCTAAGTTAGCCTCATAGGCGGAGGGTACATCACGTGTGAGCAGGCACACAGACAAACTCATGCATTTGTCTTAGAAAGCACAATATGATAGGAGTGGAGTCGGGTGGATTATGTGTGAACAGGCACGGGCACCAGACACCGACAGCATTTCAATAAGTTAGCATCAGAATATAGCAGGAGGGTAGATAATGTGCAAGAAGGCAGGAACCCCCCCCCCACACACACACACTCAAACACGTGTCTCACTAAGTACATAAAATAGGAGGAGGGCAGATAATGTTAAGAGAGCCGGCACCAACAAAAGACCGGAGCCTGCTTGTCTGGGCCTTGAAGCGGCTCGCTTTTCTACGGTGGCTACCGAAAAATCATTTAGCTTGTTAAGGAGGCGCTGGGGATAAAAACCAAGCATGCGGGGACGTTAATAAACACAGCTTCCAAGCTTTATTGGAAGGTCGCTCAGCCACAAAGGACCAGCAGGGTTCTCCAGCCAAGGGTCATCCCTTTGAGGGCTTCACAGGCAGCAACCAGCCCTTCTCCACGG
Source organism: Lissotriton helveticus (assembly GCF_964261635.1). Taxonomy (NCBI): domain Eukaryota; kingdom Metazoa; phylum Chordata; class Amphibia; order Caudata; family Salamandridae; genus Lissotriton; species Lissotriton helveticus. The sequence goes on along the minus strand of NC_136057.1, from coordinate 1,259,529,204 downwards.
GGCTTTCCTTCCCACACCGCGCGTCTGAGGGATCTTTGAGAAGCACACAGAAGGCAGCTGCACCTATGTGACCCTGCAGTTACAGAACTTAAGATAATGTACGGGAAACACACGGAAAGGTCAGTCGTGGGTAACAGGAGTGTTTTAAACTATGTTTATTAATTCAGGGCTCGAGTCGGGGTACCACGTGGGTGGACGGCATCCCCCCACTTATTTTACCAGGGGGGCGCCGTCCTCCCTGCTAAACAGCTGGACTTCACTCTTTGGCCTCTCTGGGACGAGGAGCTCGGCACCTTTCGTGACCTCACTTCCTGTCGTGACGTCACTTCTGGTGACAGCGTCCCCCCCACTTCTTTTTTTAGGACTTGTGCCCTGTTTATTATTCTCTGCGACTTGTTCTGAACATAGACGCCCGTGGAAGGGGCTACAAAATAACGCTGAGACCATCCATATCATCCATGTATCTGTAGTACTAATATTCATTCACAGATACCCACGCGGTGCCGCTCTTCACAGTCAGAGGACAGACAGAGGCCACTGCAATCAGAGTGAGTCAACTGGACCCTGCTCGTCAATGACAATGTCTCTTCTCTGGAAGGGCCAACAGGGCAAGAAAATGACTGGAAATTAAGGAGGCTGTTGAAACATGTTTTCTGTAAAGGTAAATCACCCCTTGGATGAAGAACAACTGTCTAAAGCCGAACACCACAATGATCGCAATCGTGATCTTCGGAAAAGCACTTCACCGTGCAACTCCACTGGGTGGCCAACAGAGCAAGGTCCAACACCCACCCCTACAACCATGGCAAATTTGGATTGTCATCCACGGCAAATTCTAGTCAATGCCATCACTGCCTCTATGCCGAGGTCAGCAACAATTCACCAGAAAGCTACAGACCATTCATACCGCAGCAGCCAGAACCACTCTTAATCTCCCATGCTGCATTCACATCACACCACACACGAAGGAGCTCCACGGGCCTCCAATACACAAGAGAGCACAATTCAAACTCCTCACTTACATTTTCAAGGCACTACAGAACACCTACAGTTCACAGTAGACACCATACACGAGTCCTAATGTTGCATGAAAAAAACACAGCAGGACATTTGAAAAGCAATTACTCTTATGGAATGCAAAATGAAGTAAAATATGAAATGTACACAAAACTGACGCTGATTACCTAAGAGTTTTAGCCAATGCAATGCTCCAGTTGTTTGTGTTGCCTGTTCCCATCCTCCCTCCCATTGTCTGTGTTGCCTACCAGCCGTAAGGGGGAAAAAGTGCTATGACAAGGCCGGTGCTGGCCCATCATAGCGTTTTTTTTTCTAACTTTCTTTATATCCATGCCCCAGTGCCACACTGCTGTACAACATGGCCAAAAAGACATTGGCAAAGCCAGTAGCTTTCGCATAGGTGAGACATATTGGTTTTGCCAATATTTGTTCAGATACTGCAGTTGCTGGTTTGACTATCTCATGCATTCCTCGTGGAACAGGTTTCTTTACACTCAGTTTAAACCCTCTCTTCCTCCTTTTCCAGTGTTCCTGGCTGCAGCATGGCTATCAAAAGTATCTAAAGCAAAGCTACTTAGCTGAAATTAACATGACTGGTTGTGACTACACTGACCCCTGGCTACCTGCTTTCCGGAAGTCTGCAAAAAGCAGGATAAAGAAGATGATTGACTTACTCTGAGCTGGAAGAAGAATCTGGAATTTAAAGATCTTTCTCTTTTGATTGCTCTGTCTGAGCCTCCAGAGTGGGATAAATACTCAACCTCAGGGGCCAAGGGTTTTCCACTTCTACTAACTCTGATTAAATGCCACACACCCATGTAAGAGGGACAATGCTCCGATACAGGACTCTTGCCAGTCATTTTCTTCCTTATTACAAGGGGACATTTCAGGACTCTGGTGCACCTTGCTGCTGTGGCCTGATAGTAGGGTAGCTAGACGTATTTGCCGCCCGGGGTTCAGGGGCGTACTGGCTGTAGCAGGCACCAGGGGTTTTCCCAGTGTGCCAGAAGAGTGGGCTCTGGTTTTAGACCGGTGGGGTCCGTTTTTGATACAGGGAGCCGGTTTTGCAGCAGTGCTGCAATATCGGCCCGTACCAAAAGCAGCAGCAGTGTTTTCCACGGGCAAACACACCCTCCCACCCACCCCCCTGCGGCCGGTCCAACTAAATTGGCAGAGTGGGTTGGGAGGGGGGTGTTCGACAGGCGACTTGTTCCGGGTGGGGGTGGTGGTTGACATAGGACTTGTTCTCTGGTGGGGGAGGGTGGTAGTCGACAGACAACTTGCTCACCTCTGTGCAGCCCCCCAAAAAAGTGCCGCATGGGGGGACAGCCCACCCACTGCCCCCAGTACGCCACTGTGACCGGACCAGAAGAAGCAGAGTTGAATACCCCCTCTAGGTCGGGAGCTGACCCCAAAAAAAGTGCACAAAGCCCAAAGCTGACTGGTCAAAGCTCCTTAGGAGCAAACAGAATCTGAATATACCAGACAACTGGAGTGAAATTGCCATTTTAACATAAAAGCCCCAGCTTAGAGCATAAAGGCTGTCTATACAGTTAGGATCACACATGGCACATGTCGGGGGTACACGCGGGTGGATGGTGTCCACCCACTAATGCAGCCTGGGTGGAGAACCTGCAAAGTGCAAATGAATGTTTGGCCGGCCAAACATTCATGCGCACTTTGGAGAGTGCCACCCCTCCTCACCACTGCACTGCCCAGCTCCGCCCCACAAAACTGCCTCAGCACTGAAAAATAAAAATAATACTATTGCGTTATTATCATTTTATTTTTCCTTTTTTGCTGTGCTGAAAGGCATTGGGACGACGCCCCTCCACCTTAGCGGAGGAGCCACCCCTGCATTACAGGCTGATCTACCAGGGGCCAAGAATAGTTTGATGTATTTATTCAGCCCACCAGTGGTCTATACAACGAATGAAGACAGAACAATGAGCTAATGAGACAATCAACATCCGCTCCATGAGTGCAGTAATTACAAAAACAGGAATATTTAACGTACAGAGCTACAAGAAAACCAAAGACCTACATCTTAAATGCCATGGACAGGGTCTGCAGAGTGCTTGTGCATGATTGTAATGATTTCCTGCACTCACAGGGCCCAATTCACAAAGGGCCACCGCACTCATGGCATTGGCCCCACAGTCGTGTCAGGACCCCAGCATTGCAGTTTCTAATTGCGGAGGTCCCGCCACGAGTGCGGGCTCCCACTACGACTGCGGGGCATTTGCCAAGAGTGCAGAGGCCCTTTGTGAACCGGGCCTTAAGAATGGCAGGCTCATGTTGTGGTAGCCAGCTACCGCTCCTAAAGAAATACATTCTAATTTCTAAACACTAGATGGGAAAGGGCAGGGTTTAACCACAAAGAGCATGGTATTGCCTCTGGCATACTTATTCTGGTGCTACGATGGTGATCTTGTGCCCATAAAGAGCTCATTTGGGCTTTAAGCAGGGCCGGACTGGCTACCGGACAGTTTGGAATGCTGCTGAGCTGGGGGCTGATTTCGTTCATGAGACCTGCGTGTGCTAAAAGAAATTCGTTTTGCTTTAATTATTTCGAAGCACACGCAGGTCTCCATGAACGAAATCAGCCCCCACCGCAGTGAACTCAGCCCCCAGCTCGGCAGCATTCCAAACTGCCCGGTAGTCAGCCCGGCCCTGGCTTTAAGATGACTGGCATGCAGATGACTGTATTTGTGCCAGTGTCTCACAGATTCAGAGAGCTGCAACTGTGGTAGCAAGGAAATATAATTTCTGGTGAAGGGCCTCATTATGATCAGTAATACACAACACATATATTGAACTTTCTACATTCAAGCGGTGCATTGAAAAGGATCAAGTTACGGTGACTGTGGTCATGCTTTTGGAAATCTTGCCTGATTGCATTCATTGCTTTCGGAAGTGTTGGGGTCGCAGTCGCAGAACTGGCAGCCCTCTCCTCTGACCATGTTCCATGTTCCAGGGGCACACTGGTCACAGTTTATGCCAATCACATTGGGTAAACATGGACATTGGCCAGTTTCTTGGTCACAGACACACTGCTCGTAGCCTTCATCTGGAGGACACTCGATCGGGTTGATACCCAGAGAGTTGCAAGTGCATCCTTAAACGTAAAAACACAGACAGGCATGATTTTCAATCATTTGTTGATGTGAAACTTCTAGTTTTATTCAAGGAGATATACATCTTTGAATCACTTCTTGTGTTAGCATGCCCATCTTCTCTATTACTCACCGGCTTCTGTTGAAAAGCTCGTTCAGAGGCCTCTGTCCATTACCTGCTCTTGTAAGTATGAATGCATGCATTGGTAGCTGTAGAGTACATGCCTAGCTGGGCATCAACAATGCACTGAACACAGGATAGAGCCAAGGAATGATGCACTGAGGGCACTCAGAAGCCCTTCTAAAAACATACTCCACTTCCCTTCCTTTGTAGAGACCTTCAGAGGTTCAAATTGTAATTTTGGGCATACTTTATTTTAGTATTTATTATGAGATATCTTTCCAGAACTACAAACATCTAACTAATTCACCCTGATGCTTGCATTAGTAACACCTAGCCTGGATTACTGCAACACCCCCAACCCTGGGCTTCCAGTGAAAACACTCCAAAGGCAGTACGTTTTACAACTAGAATCTTGTTGGGCCTTTGTCTGCCCAGTGAGATTAGGGCGGCAAAACCCCCCAAGTGCTGATGGTAAAAGGGAGACGAAGGTTCAAGATTCAGATAGAATACATACGTGTTCGCCCGGTGGCACAAAGATCTACTCTTGGAATGCCCTTCAGCCATATCAAACAGACCTATGCCTACCTCTTGTCATCTGCTTAGCTGGATAACATGCTCTAAGCCCCATTTATGTTGATTAGATAAATAAATGGATGTATGAATAAATAAATAAATAATTGACCACCAACACTACCCACCAGTTTGTCAAATACTAGCGCCTGGGCTTTCTCGTCCGTACTTAATGAAGATGTTTGCGCGGATTACTTCAAATCAAATCTTTACCAACATGTAATACTAGTAACCAGAAGGGACTCCCAGGAGACGGGACAGTCACCCCTCTAACTCCGGTATGATCATCAAGGAGTGCCCCCTCTGAAATGGTTTACACTGCCCCTCTCCAAATGCCTCACTAGCTATACCTCCCAAAGATGAGACATTCAATCCTTTCTAATCTTAATTAATAACCATACATTTGCATACAACGAGACAAGTGTGCAAGCATCAGCAAGAAGGCAGCATCGGGTGATTTCTTTTCTCCTGACACTGTTCTGGTGCCCAGGGCCTGGCTATGGCAGGCGACTGCTCTGCACTTACTCTTACAGTTCCGCTCGAGGGCCGATCCGAAGTAGCCGGGCCTGCAGAACTGGCAGCTGGGCCCGTGCGTGTTGCGAAGGCAGTTCAAGCACTCCCCGGTGAGCCTGTCACAGGAGGCCGGGTCTGTGACGTCAATGTTGTTGTTACAAGAACATGGGGCACACTTTTCTCCTTTCTCTCTGATGTTTCCAAAAAACCCAGGAGGGCACTCGTCGCACTGGTTGCCTAGAAAAAACAACAACAAAAATGAATTCAAAATGATATGATAGCAAGTGGTGGGCCTAAAGGCGTGGGCACCAAAGAACATTTCATATTTGTGGCCCAGGATTGAGAGAGGAGTCGTTGGAGGTTCCATCACTTGTGAAACAAAGAGGTGGGGATCAGACAGGTAAAGAAGAAACAACGAAACCCTATCATTCGATCTTGGTGAACGATTACCAACTACGAGTCCTCTGAATAGGGCTAAACAGGGCTGTTAGCAGACCTAAAGGTTGCTAGCGAGAGGGGTATGTGTGATTGAAAATGAAAGCTCAGTAGCATCAAAACATTTGATTTCATTTAGAACATATCTATTTAAACCTGGCGGTAGAAAATGAGGTTACTGATTGAGGAGGGGTGGGGTGGCTGACACCCTACTCAAGCATCAACCACAATTCTTGTCAGGGTGAAACACAAGCTAACCCCCAATTAACCTGTGCTCAGTCCTATGGTAGCTTGGCCCAGAGCAGTCAGGCCTCACTTAGAGGCCATTTGTAAAGTATTTATTCAGCACTTCAAACAGTAGAAAGTGAGAACGCAATACAATAAAAATCCCACACCAATTTAGAAAGGTAGAGTACATTTTAATAAATGATTTGACACCAAAACGAGCAGAACCAGAGCTATAATTTTTTTAAAGATTTAGATAAAAATAGGGTTTAAAAGCACAGAGCGCTAACTGTGGTTATCTGGTCAGTCCAAGCCGACTGAAGCGCAGGCCCAATACAGGGACCAAGTTAGGCCAGTTGAACAAATTACCTTATGTTCTTGGAGTGAGGTCTATGCGGTGTTGCTTTGCAAGTCTTCACGTCTTCAGGCATTGCTTTCAGTGAAGCTGTGCGGCAAGGCTTTGCGTTGCTCTGAGTCACTTCTGGTGTGCTGCATATCGAAGCTTGGTGGGGCTTTGTGTTACTTTGCTTTGGTTCCGATGAAGCAGCCAGCTATGAGGCCGGGCTTCACGTCACTCTGCATCGGTCTCGATGAAGCTGGCAGCTGTGTGACAAGGCTTTGTGGGGCATTGCGTCACTTGGCGCCGATTCTAATGAGGCTGGCAGCTGTCCTGTGAAGCTGTGAGGGGCTTTGCGTTAGTTCCGATGGGGACCACAGTTGGGCTGGCAGAGCTAATTTATACCCACTTCCAAGCATCCAGGGTGAGACACCACTTGGGGGGTTAGGGCTCACAACAGGCAGAGTCCGGGTGCAGGGTTCACGATGGCTGGATCCCTTTATGTCCCTGAGGCTCTAATCAGGAGGCCAGCCAACTAGCCCTGGGAGTCATTCTGGTGGTACTGATACTGATCCAGTCCCTCCCGCTCAAGCAGCAGGACAGCAGAGAAGAAAGGGCAGCAGAGTAGCAGTACTTCTTGGAGCAGAGCAGCACAGCCATCCTTTGGAGTCTTCCACAAGTCCAGAGGTGTACTGAAGAATTGGGTCAGAGGGTCCACTATTTTGTACCAGCTTTGGAGTAGGAGAAGTTTCTAGAGAGTTCCACCTCCAGAGGTGCTTGAATTTCCTGCCTCTCTGTCCTGGCCCCAGCTAGTCTGGCGGCACAAAAGACTAGAGTGATACCCTGTGTGAGTGTGCTGAGGCAGAGTCTTTGTAATGTGCAAGTGTGGTACCTGACAGTTCCGCCCTCTATCAAGTCAGAGATGGCCCATCCTCCAAGCACCTATTTCCTCTTCGTATCACTCTCTGTGGGAGTAATACACAAAGACCAACTACCAGCTACACCTAGTTATGTGAACCAAGATAGAGGCTGCAGGCACCAAATGGCTGGGACAAGAAAATGCAACCTTTCTAAAAGTGGCATTTTCGGAATGGTGACTTAAAATCCGAATTTACCATTCAATCAGTCAATCAAAGCTATTTGTACAGCACACAGCTACATCAGTTGAGGCGTCCTGGCGCTCAAAGCAAGACTGAAGAATAGACTGGTCAGCACAATCTAATCTTGACTGAAGAGCCATGTTTTTAGATCTTTCCTTAATCCCTGTTCCGTCTCGGCCATGCGTATGTGGGTAGGCCGGTAATTCAAGCCCTTAGTCGTCCGCACAGAGAATGGCTTGCCAACACGTCGCGCTTTGGCAAACCTTGGAGTGTGAAGGAGTCGCGGTGGTTAGATCTCAAGACTTGCTCCTGCTGGTACATGCTAAGCCTATTCCTGAGATAGTTAGGCCCTATGCCCCTTGAGGCTCTGAAGGCACAAGTCAGGGTTTTAAACTCAATCCTCTTGGTAACCGGAAGCCAATGAAGTTGCCTCACATGGGGGGAGGTGGGATGGCAAAAAGGCACCCGACAAATGAGCCTAGCTGCCACATTCTGTATTATTTGTAATCTACGAATCAAAAAAGCTGGAAGCCCCAGATGTAAACTATTGTCATAATCCAAATGCGAGGTCACAAACGCATTGGAAATGACCTTTCCGGTCTCCTCTGGAAGAAAACGCAACAGCTTTCTGACAGATCTCAACGTAATAACACAGGATGAAGAAATATGCCGGATTTGGGCTCATAAGAGAGATCAAACCTAATTCCTAGATTTCTGGCAGACGCAACTGGTATTGGTGGGAGATTCAATTCAAGGCCACCAAAGGCTAGATGGAGGGGATGCCGCCTAACTAAACCAGAGCAAAATCAACAATAGTTTTAAATTACAATTCTTTAGACATCAAACCTGATATCCTTACCTGTTCCCAATTGAAAGCTGTCCCTTATTAAATGTAATAAGGTAATTCAATGTTATTCTATGAAAGAGGCAGGACTTGCAAAGTGAAAAACGAATTTAGGGTTTTTTACTACCAGAATATGTAAAAGCTAAAAGTAAATGTCTAACTTTTTAAATACTATGAGGAAATGCCTCTTATTGTATGGAAACCCTAAGTTTTTGGACTGATGCACTCTTCTGTAGAGTTGAAGACAGAAGTAGCTAGGGGAAGAAGGAAACGGGTCAGTTTGGACAGTGACAGTGATGAGAAAGAACCTCTCTGCACTATAGTGGGCTACATTAAAGACAAAACATGCCAATACCTGTATTAGATGGATACATCATCTGGTGACAAAGGCGTATCTAGTTAATTTGTTGTTTTTATGTGACATTCAAGTAGTTAGGAGGTCGCTGCAGAGTACTAACAAAACAGACAAACCTTTGATATCATTAAATGGAAAATTGCACTGGAGTCCTCTAGTACGCTTACTGTAATATAACACGAATACATGCATTTTACACCATTGGCACTTCAGTGATCATAACTTGGAAATTCCAAATGTGGAGGATAGACACATACAAGTTTATCACTTCCTGAAGCTGCCCTTGAATTTCTCTTTCAGTTTTACTACATAAATAGAGTGTGTTTAGGTCTTTTTGATAGTGGGCGTGTATTGCATGGGATGTGCATGCGATTGGATCTCAAGTGGGGTGACCAGGTGTCCCGGATTTCCTGGGACAATCCAGGGGTTTCTCCTGCTGTCCCTACAGATTTTAAAACATTTGTCTCATGTGCCGGTTTTCAAAGAGGGTCGACAATGCAGAAATGCAAATGTATAAATGTATTTCAGTGTGAGGAGGGGATGGGTCAGTTTTCTTGCTGGGAGCCATATTTCCACTTCCCAAGCCCCTAACCCTAAAAAAAAAGGGTTGTCAAGGTGTTTTAACAACACTTAGAGGACATTGGCTCCTCAGAGCTTCCAAAGATGAACTGGAAAGCCGCTTGATGCAGTAGATTCCAACTTGTTTTCTCTTCCTCCATGTGATTTTGGCTCTTCACTCGGTGACCGTGTGAAGGGAGTTAGTACATGGGACACAGTGGCACTGCATGAGTTGGCAGGTCTGACAATGGGATGCACGTTTGTTTGTGTTCTACAACAGGCAGCGGGGCTATGGCGGAGGAGCCTTGCCCCCCTTGCCAGCACTTTAAAAAATGCAAAAAGAAAACAATCATAACAGGGGTTTAAAACCCTTTTTATTATTGTTTTATTTAGCTTGGGACAGAGCCAGGGTTATGATCGGCTGGAGGGGAGTGGTGGGCTCTACCTCCACTGCGTATGTGGTTTTTGGCCAGTGGTCTTAGCCTAGTCAAAAAACACATGCTGGGGGTTGGAGAGAGCAGGCACAGACTCCCAGTCTGTCCTGGAGCGCACGTAAGAGGAGCTTCAGAATTGGCCATAGGACAGGCTGGGAGCCTTTGCCTGCCTGCAGCTGTGAGGAAGAGCACGACAGCATGCTAGCTGGCAGCAGGTTAAGTTTACTTTTTCTTTTTTAGGTCTAGCCTTCGAGACCTCTTGTATATACTTTATTATATACTTATATGTATATGGACTTTGTCGGCTCCGGAGATAAGCCCTAGGACTTGTCTGCTTCCGCTTAGGGACATTTTTGTTTCTGTTTAACTGCCTCTATTTAACTGTCTTAATAGAAAACGACCAGCAGAGGTCAGTAAAATACCAGAATTGCTTTCTGCTTAGAGGCTTTCTTTTTTTATTTTTCAGGCACTGCCTCGATTTAACTTTCTCGATAGAACATGACCAGCAGAGGTCAGTAAAATACCAGAATCACTTTAGCATTCGCTAGATTCCAGTCCATAGAAATTCTTCCATGAGCAACCGTAGACAATAACATTTTTATCAAATCTTGTATTTTCAGTGATATGACCACCAAAGGCCTGATTTTATGTTAAAAACAGAGCATCGGACTATTGGCAATATTTCTCTCCATGTGTTCCCATACCTAGTGTGTCACGCAGTTTGGTGCTTATTTTCCCTCCATGTTAACCCCTTGGCTGCGGGGCACATTCCCCCGCAGTGCAGGGGGGCGGGGGCGGGGCGCGTACAGCGCCCCGGTGCTCATGACGAGGTCAGCTCGTCATGAGCTACGGCGCTCCGGTGCTCATGACGAGCTGAGCTCGTCATGGTCACACCTGTTCCCATGGAACGTTCAGCACAGCAGGGGAATCAGCCCAGCGTGCGAGCGTTCCACGGAACGGGCGAGGTCTTGACGAGCTCAGCTCGTCATGAGCACCGGAGCGTCGTAGCTCATGACGAGCTGAGCTCGTCATGAGCACCCAAGGGGTTAAAGAACAGTAGATGTTCAGCACCCAGGCTAATGTGCTGCAAATACATATAAGGTCCCAAAGGTGAGACCAAGTGCATTGCAAATTCTTGTTTGCATTAGTTGTCCGTCCTCTCCCCAGCTGTTTTGAACACTTTTTTAAATCACCGTAGTCCCCCCGTTAAACCCACCGTCCCCGGCCCCCCGCCCCGCTTCGTTTACCCGCTCTTTTCCCCACTTTTCCGCCGCTCCTGACAGTAGAATTAGCTATCAGCTGTTAATCGAAAAGCAACTTAATTAACCGATGCAACTTAATTAACAGATATGATAGTGGCTTTAAAAATCAAATTTTGTCTTTCCTTAGTACCTCGCTGTTGTGTGTTTCTATGTTGTATCGTGCCCCTCAGTGGATGATGTAAAGCTAAAGTCCTTCTTCCATTTGTGGCGAAATGTCTTTGTTTTTAAAATCTAGTCACCCTAATCTCAGGTTCGCTCTAGTGTGGCTGTCACGAAAAATGACCGCGAGATAAATGCAGATTAATCAAAGAAGGACCAGGAATGCTTTTTAATTAATTTTTTTTATGTGATTACAAGAGTTTTTTTTTAAAGAAACTGCAACGAATATGATTATTCATTCGGTCCGGCAGGAAGCCTTCCCACCCTTAGGCTTTTCCAGCTAATGCCTTTTCGTAATGTCAGAGTTCCCTCTAGTGGCTTTGTGCGGTAATACTTTACACTAATGTGTCTATTTTTTCATGGTGCTCCTTAAAAGTTCTGAAGATTATGAAAACTATCTAGTGCACGAGTTTAAAACAATTATGCATGTCAATTTTAAAATGGCGAGCAAAATTATGTTTTCCTACTGAAAATTCGAGCGTGTTCCTAAAAGAAGAACATGAAAAGTTTTTTGTTCACTGAGGCGTTCTTTTGGCACAAGACGTTCCACACTGTCTGAAAAAGAGACGTTCAGCCAGAGAGGTTTTAAGGCATGGCCAAAGTGGGCTCTGGCCCAGGGACCCAGCCTTTTAGGGAGCTCCGTGACAGAGCCAGGTCTGTTTTGCAGAGATTACCTTCAACAATTCTTAAATAGATTGAAATACCGTTTTCCTTTCATTTATTTTTAATGTTGGTGATGTGTGAGAGTCCATTACATACATTTTGCAGAGAAAGTGTATTTATGTTTCATTTAAAATCCATACAGTTTCTTTTCGATCCAGATAGGACCTCATATATGAGAAATGGGAGGGGATCACGGAGATTATTTGCAGTAAAATTAGTGGGCTGCTGCTGTGTAACTATACTGAATCACTATCCCTGAATATTAGATGGAAACATTTAGAATTTGGACGAGTGCACCTGTGCACTGTGAGTGACCTGGCCAAAGAGGGTATGAAAGAGCTGAAACTGGATCATGAATTTAAAGCTGTTCTGAAAACGGGCCCCCTAAATACATTTGGCCTAGGGGCAGTGCTTAATTTGTAAAATATGAAGTGCAGGTGCTGAAATGTTTGTCGGAGACCACACCCACTTTTTTCTGGCTCCACCCACTCCCTCCACTGGCTCCACCCACGTCCTCTATTCGCTCCACCCACATCTTCAAGTGGCACTGCTAAAAGTCAAATATAATACCTGATCTGAATTTAAGAAAGGGAGCCTTGGTAAGGTTTTGATAGGAGGTTCCCCGTGAACCATTTTGAAAAAGATTAAAGCAAATGTGCATTTAAAGCACATGTTTAGAATAAATTAGCTAAAACCACTAATACATTGAAAAGGGATAATGTCAGTGCTCTGTGTGCTGATTTGGGGAAAGGACAATACTGGGAGGGTAGGGCATGCCATTTTTAACAGAATCTATGATTTCAAAGGTACAACGTTGACATAGCTTAAGTTATGTGACAAAATAAAACAAAATGTTGTGAAAACACTAGTCTAAACAGATAAACTTGAATGAGTCAGCCACTTTCACTTCCAGTGGCCGAAGGGCTGTCTGATTTTCCCATTGCGTGGCTGCTCATTATCATTTGAGCGCATCTTCGTGTCCCAGCGTTTGCATGGCATCCATTTATTTGGATGCATTTGAATGGGGAGAATCCTCATTTTGAAGCCTCTTATTCGAAAATCCATCTGCCTTTGATTTAATGGAGAGTCAGACAAAAAACAGGGTCCATTTACAGTGCTTTTAATATCAACATCTCATCAGGCTCACAGTATGGAGCTGATTCACTGCTGTGTCCAAGTTTTCAAACTCCCACTGCAGCCAGCCATGAAGCCCTGGTTTTTATCCCTAATTGATTCAATTAACGATACTGTAAAACAGTGGGAATGCGTTCGAAATTACACAGCAGCAAAGCAAAGAGAGGCGCGTGCAAGGGCGACACGCAGAAGGGTGAGCACTGAGCAGTGAACTGCATGGCTTCTGCCAGCAACACAGAAAGAAGTGAAGGGCCGACCTGGGCTAGAAAGAGCGACTGGGCACCAAAAGTAAAAGCAGCCCCCAGTAGCGAATCATCAGACAGGCAGCTAAAAAAAAGTGGCCCTTATTTGCAAATCGGGGCATTTTTGAAACTGTAAAGACACAATTTATAAGTGTTTTGAAAGGTATGTGAGATTGCATGCATGCGTACTTGCTGCAGGTAACTTTTTTATTGCAATAATGGGGAAATAAATCACCTATAAAAAACAGCCCACCAAAGTATAAAACAGACCGACAGACAAAAAACTTTTCCCTTGCTATCATGTCAGGCTAGCCACTGCCACATTTCCCCATAGGCCCGCCAGTTTTACTCTGCATGAGGGCTAGATAGAAGAACGGCTTTTCATCATTCTGATGGTGTTGAGAGAATGATGCTCAGAAGTGAAGTTTGCAACCATAAGTGGACATAGGACAACAGCTTATTGAATATTGTTTTGCCCAAATGTAGCCATAACGTACTGTATAATTTTATTGAAAGACCGGAAATAATAATTAAGCAGCACCACAATAAACCTCTCTCTGCTTGGCTTATGAACAGGCAGCCATAAAGGCCTCGAAAGGTCTTGCTCACAGAGAATTTTTATGCAATGCTCTGTATCAACACCTTTCACACCGTGCTTTGCATAACTTCTATCGGGCTTTGCTTACCTAGTTCTATCTTCACTTCGTTCTTACCGTTATTAGTGGTGGGCCGGTCGGCAGGACACACTGCTGCTAGGCACTTAGCTAGCGCTGCTCCTGGCTGCTGCACTGTCTCACTGGCTCACTGGACTGCTCACGCTCAGTGGTTCTTCTGCGTGTCGTGCTGCCTGCTTGCTACCAGGCACGGCAGGCCGCAGTCTGCAGTGCTGCCAGACCGTCCTGACTCCTGACCAGAGGGAGGCTACCTGTGTCTGGTCGGTGAAGAGTCAGACATTAGCAGCCACTGCAGCACACCAGACGACCACCACCAGACACAGTTACAGGCCAGCCAGGACAGCCCAGGCAGCTCTCGTCGTCGTTGTTGGTGGTCGCGTCGGGCCAGGGCCACACCGGGGACTGGGCTAACTTAATGTGCACTGACTGCAGTGACTCGTGGTGGCGTGGGCGGTCCATCCGTGGCATGGGGAGCTGCCGCCCGGTTTGCCGAATGCAGTTAACTAAACTGCGCAGTTTATGCTGGGGTGTGGCAACTGGTGGCACTGGCAGCCTGCCTGAGCCCTCAGCCAAAATGAAAAAAAATCTGCACGCTACCGCGCGCACAGCCCCTGCCTACCGGCCCTACCCCCATCAGAACCTCAGCCCGCCCAAATACATTTTGCGCGTTCTGAACTTCCACGGCCCGCCCACCCACTGCCAAACTCAAACAGAAACTGTAAACAAGTCTCTTGCGTCCGCCATGCAGTGATGAACCGAAACTTGGGTTACTTGGCTGCTGGCTGCGGCTGCCTGGAACATTTTATATTTATATCAATATCAGTACCCTTACTAATAAATTATAATACTATTATTCGTCGACTCTCTTAGCCTGGGCAGGGGCAACTAGTGGTGCTACTCATACTACCTAACCTACCTCGCGTCACGTGCAGATGAAATGTGAGTTGCGGGCGGCCAGTACTGGTTGCGGCGGAGGGGGAGGGAGGGAGGGAGGGGGGGTTGGGGGGGTCGGGGCACTCACTCCACTCGACTCGGCTAGCAACTAACTCGAGAGTCGCACTCGCAAAACCGAAAACACTGCACCCTGGCCTGAAGTGACGCCGGTGATCGGTGATGATGACAGACTCTCACACACTGTGACTGCTATGACATGAAAAAACACGCTGCGGCCGCCGGCCGGGCCTGGGGCCGCAGATAGTACAAGTACAAGAGAATAAAAGGTATATACCGGTACCATATATTTATTTTTACAAAACCTATTCATCCTTTGGGTGTGCGTGCAGTAGACCCGGCCCTGACATTTAAGTGCCGGTGCTAAGCACCGGCAAGCACCGGCACAAATTAAGCACTGCCTAGGGGGGCCCTAAAACGACCCTGCGCTCAGCGGTGGATTATGCAGCTCCCAAGTGGCTAACGGGTGTCCCAAAGAGATAAAAATGCTCAGTGGTATTAACTTGAATGACATGGATACTAGCTATCGAATATTTGGACTGTGCTTCACTAAGTGCAACAGCAAAGTGCAGAGAGCACTGAAAACAGCAAGACTTTTTCTTTAGAAATTAACAAAGTCTTTTTCTTCAGCACATTTTCCATCCACAGAGACTGGGCAGTGGTATAACGGGTCTTCCCCCTCCGGACTCACTCACTCAGCCTTAGAGCTGTTCATTTTCTTTCTCTTGCTCTGACCAGTGTCCAGATTCCCCCTGCTCTTGTCCTCCTTTAGGGAAACTGCTACGCTCTTAGGATACTATCCATTTGGGAGTTCCTCAATCCCCCTCCCTTTCATCCCCATTTCCCATATTAACAACATGAACTAAGGATCCACCCTTTTGAACAAATGCTTTTATTGTGCTAGTTGTGTCACTTTAGAGTTTGCACTCATGGAGCCCTCCTCTGCTGATTTATGTTCCTTACTTTTGTGAATACGACACCACCTCTAGTCCAAAACAAAGTAATCTGCCTCATTTCTCTGATGATCAACAGCATGATGCACTGCATACAATGCAAAAAGCTTTGGGAGATTCAGCCACACAATCCCCAGACGTTGCATTGATGCAAGAAACACACCTTAATTCAGCTGACTTACAAAAATAGGGAAGGAACTGGATGGGCAGGGTGTTTGTTAATAACGGAACCTCTCGAAAACCCTTGACAGCTAGGATGAACTAGCTGACTGCCATCCTCCAGGAATATGGGGTGGCGATCATATTTCACTGAACACATGGATTGACCCAATGGGGTGTGATGTTTTCAATTGATACAGTTACTGACAGGGCGGTTCTCAGAGACAGAGTAGATGCACAAGATAGGGCCTTACTATGAGACTTCATGGAAGATCATGGCCTCATACATCCCTGACTCCTGCTCCACTCTAAGGATAAGGACTGCAGCCTTTCATTCAGTTTCATGGCCATAGCTCCAAGATAGACAATTATCTTATCTCTGGGCCGGTGCTGCTTGTGATTATTCAGTGCTCTGTATTGGAGAGGAATCTCAGACTATGCAGTGGTTCTATTGAGACTGTACATGGGCTATGTACCACCACCATTCAAAAGATAAAGAACAAACACATCCACAATCTAGGTGCTCACCAATAAGATCATTTTGAGAATGCATGTACAAGAGTACCTAGATCTGAGACTCAGTTCATTTGGTGCAGAAACATTGGAAAGATGGTGGGGCAACCATTCATGACAACTTTATGAGAGTTATAGATCATTCCATGCAAGAGGCAGTGACTATAGAGAACAATTAAGTTGGCCACTGACCAATACAATACTTGTCTATTCCAAGACCTCCTAAGGTTTTTGGGCACACACATTTTGATTGCAGTTCCTGCTTTCAACCAAGGCAGAGGATGTTCTTAGCTGTCTAGATTGGTAGCTCTGGGAGCAGGATGAGAGAGCTTGGCACTTCTGGTTGCCCAGCTGAAGCAAGAGAAATCTATATTGTTTATTACAACTATCCTTATTGATATGAATGAGCTGGTTATTCACCCTGCGAAAATGACAGAATTTTTGCATTCTACCTTCATGAACTGCATGGCTCCACTCAGGGCAATGTAATGCAGTCTGTGGTTGATTTCATATCGGCAATAGGACTGCCAATGCTGCAGAGAGGGAAGACCACTTCACAACTTCCTGGGAAGGGAATTTTCATAGAGGAAATATTGGGGGTCACATCAGATCTGCGTTTTGGCAAGGCCTTGGGGGATGCCAGCCTACCCAGGGAATTCTATGGCATTGACTGGAGATAACAATAGAGAATTTGATAAGGTGATCATTAGCCTCTTACCCAAACCAGATAAAGGTGTGGTATGTTGCACTAGTTAATTACTGATCTCACTAATAAATACTGATATGAAGAAACTGACTAAAGTTCTGTCAAATTGTCGTAGAAAGGTGATCTTGAGTTTTGGTCTCAACTGGAAACCATCTGCAACTACCAACCAATTTGCTATGCCATGTTAAGAGTGACTTGGAAGACATGCCAGTGGTCTATCTTGATGCTGAAATAGCCTTTGACCACATCAAGTGGTGATACATTTTTCGGGCGCCAGAGCTTGAATACACCTGAACTACAGTAAAATGGCTAGACAGAGGAACCCCTCAGGCATATCAATAGTGACCCTGCTCTATATGGCAACAGTCCATCCAGAACTGCCAGGTAAGTTTCAGCCTTGTTGGGCATCATCAGTGAGGTATAGCTTGGATCCTGTGGCAGAGCGAGCAAGGGACCCATTTCTGGGCATACCATTGACCACCTAGGGCCTATACATATGTGTGCGCATTGATTTGAAGGGCTGTAATGGAGAAGTTTCTTTTTATTCCTTTCAAGCTCTTTGTTAAGACTTTTTTCTTCCAATATGGATTGCCTTACAGAGGCCTGTCAGTTTTCCCTTTATCCACAGGGTTGTGACGCCTTTAAAAGCAAACTAACAGGTGCTATATTCAGTAAAAGGTACATAGACTTGTCATAACTCATCAAGTTTTCCATGCCACTAGCATAATGTGAATACTTGTGTTTTAGCAAAGAAAGCATCATTGTAGAAAACATGAATGCAAGACAGAGAACCTTTTTCCTCCATTTTTTCCTCCATTTATTTGCAACAGCTTCCAGCTGTCACCCACCAGTTACAACTGGAGTACTTCAATGAAAAACCTGCACACATTAGTAGGGTGGGCCTATATTAGGCGTCACTCAATGCACACATACACCTACAAATGAGGCATGAGTTGTTCTTAAAATAGATGAGGGCGGAGGCAGATAAAAAGTCCTGAAAGTTTAGTTAAGAAACATTATAGTTGTAAGAAAGTGCCTTCTTTTTGCATGGTTGCCCCACCTTTTCCCAAACTGTTGCTTTGACTGAGTGTGCCCTGGATTCCTGCCAACCAGGCGCCCAGGGCCTATGTTCGTTCCCTAAACTGCATTGATACAAAACCCAGTTGGCACTCTTTGGCCACATGAAAGTCCCTTGGAAATGGTACAATAGGTACCAAGGTCACTGTGGCCAGGGAAAGCCTCTAAGGGCTGCAGAACGCGTATTGTGCCACCCTTAGAGGCCCTGTACCTTTATACACATGCACTGCCCTTGCAGGATGCGTATTTTGGTGCAGAACAAAGTGAAGAGTCGACATGGCACACATCCCTGTGTGCCCTGTCTACGAACCACAGCCCTGGCATGGGTAAGCCACCCCTCTAGCTGGTAGCACTATACCAGAGGTGAGGGTAGAGGTGCATGAGCCTTGTACCCCTACAGTGTCTAAGCCAATCTTTAGACATTGTAAGTGCAGTAATGCCATTAAGAGTATATGGTGCTGTGAGTTTGTCATTACAAACTCCACAGCACCATAATGGCTTTATTGAAAACTGGGAAGTTTGATATTATACGTTTCAGCACATTAAACCCATTGTGATGCCAGTGTGGGATTTAATGAAAAATGCACCCAGAGGGCATGCCCCCCTGAAAAATGACCTATCTCTAGTGTCCTGGCTGAGTGGCTGGCCAGCTGCCACCACCAGACATGTTTCTAGACCCCTGGGTCAAGAGCCTGCTGCTCTTGGGGGCCTGAAACAATGCACAACTTGGGACGAGGTACCAAGCCTCCTTCCCCAGGATGGGCAGGGTCCACAAAGGGGAAGCTTCAAAGGCTTGCCACCTTTGTGAGCTACCCCAGCCCTTTGCTGCTTCCAGCATCTTTCCCCCACCGGTTTTGACTCCCACATTGGGAGGGAGAATCAACAGGAAAACCAGGAAGGGAGGTGTGCCCACCTTTGTCAACCCCCCCCGCAGGTGGGGGAAGCAAGGTGAAGCACAACTCTCAGTCCCCGCCATCTTGCAGCTTGGGGGACCCAGCCAACCAGAGAGACGCATATGCCCCCCTCCCACTGGAGGGTGGCATAATAGGGGTGTACCCACTCCAAGAAAGGGACTCATTGGTCCCAACCTGTACCTACCTGTAATGCCCCTACATTTTGTATTTAGGGTCAATCCTGAACCTTGCCGCCTCAGACAAGAACCGACAAGAGAAGAGAAGAAGAAGGACCGAAGAAGCTGTGCTGAATGAAGAAGAGGAGGACGCCCACTGACTTGGCCCCAGCCCTACCAGCCTATCCCAACTTCAAACCTGCTCCAGTGAAATCCTGGCGTATTCTGCAGCCAGCAGCCCCCAAGAACCCAGAGGACCTGCCCTGCATTCCCAAACCCAGACTTTGACTCCCGTGACCATGGGATTTGCTCACCCACAGACTCTGGCTCCAGCCAAATCCGCAAGTCTGCACCACACTGCACCCGATGTCCACGCCCGAGTTCGAGTGGCCTAACACCACGGAGAGGTCTCCCCAGTGATCCTGACCTGAGATCTGGTGATCGCTGATTTGCCTTGAATCTCCAAACAACGCCTGCAGCCCCTTTCTGGAGGATACCCACGACTGGAGCCGATAAAAAAATCTGATGTCTGAACACACCCCTGTTCCGACGTCCCACGACCTTGGGTGGCCCAACCAATAGTGTCCCAGCATCCCCAGGCATCCAAACTTACCTCTCCAACTGGTGATCACAGGGCACACAAAACCAAACCAGCACCCTGCACCCGGCTGCTCCTGTGCCGCTGAGGGTGCACTTTGGGTGATAAATCGGGTCCTCCTTTGCCCTGAGCCTAACACTAGAAGCTTTGCTCCCACAACCTTGTGGCCTGCTCGTGAGCAGCCACCAACTGGAGGCCCCCTGTCCCCCTCTGGAAAACATTCAGCCTCAGCCCTCTGCACCCGGCCGCCCCAGTGCCGCTGTGGGTGTTTTGAAAGTGCATCCTTGACCTCGGGGCAACCCTGGTGCTAACCCCAGAATGTCAACTCCCACAACAAAGTACTGACCTGTAAAGCAATAACTTAATTTCCTCCCATAGGATTACATTGACTGCTCTTCTTTGAAAAATCTTCTAAGTGTGGCGTTAGTTTGTGTGAAAACTTGAAAAACTGCAACTATACAAAAACTGTATACTTACCTTCTGTCTAGGAGATGTCCCCATGTGATATCTAGGCATATCACACTGGTTAGCGAAAGCAAATTAAGAATTAATCCACAAAGTAACGTGCACAGTAATCTGTAAAGTTACTGAAAAGTAATTTTGAACTGTTGGTTTACCTGTAAATCAACCAACTGCATTAGAACCTGCATTCAACTGTACTTCACTGCACAAAAACTTGAAAGTATTACTTCACTTAACTGCACCAGGCTTGAGTCTAGAAATAAAATAACGAAATAATATTTTTATACAAACAAAATTGGTCTGAGTTCAGTCTTTGAGTGTGTGACATCATTTCTTGCCTGAGTGTGTACAATGAATGCTTAACACTGCCCTCTGATAAAGCCTTAATCCTCGCCCATACTACCTCAAATATAAGGTAAGGTATTGTCTACTTTTACCTCTGCCTACGTTTGAGGTTCCACTGGACTCTGTGCACACTATACCTTGCTTTGGTACAGTATTTACAGAGCCACCTTTCTACAATAGTGCAGAAGAATTGCAATGACAAGGGAGACTTTAGATGATGTTCCATACAAGGACAAGTGCCACAGAAGGCTTATGTCTTCTACGCACAAATGTGCAGCCAGAATCATGGCATTCTGGTCAGCTACTTGTTAACAAAATGCCAAATCTCTTTTCTGTAACCTCAGGTGTATAGAGATTTGTCTGACGGTACCCAGTAGAGTAAGGGTCTTAACAGAACATTGTTGTCTGCCTCTATAAATTTCAGGTATGGGGATTGCAAAAAGGTATGCTTAGCTGATGAAAGTGGCCACTTGGTGACATACTTATCTAATATGTCATCAGGGAAGTCCCGGTCAGCTATGTACTATATAATATCTACGAAGCACAGAATTATGAAATGCATTATTTTTTCCTATTGCAACTGGTGAAGGCTAATGAAGGTTGTAATCGAAATATATGCTCAGTTAATTTCACACACTTACAGCTGATTTCTGGGGTCTTCCTGAGCTTCACAAATGCTAGTTATGGACTTATCCAATGTGAGAGAGGACAAAAGCAATCACAAGAAGCACGTGGTGCTGGTAAGACAAGGAAGAGAATATCTACACAAAGGTCTTAAGACTGAACTTCCTGCGAGCTCTGGAGACACAGTGACCCTTCAAAACTGATATATACTACAAAAGTCCTATCCACTGAGCTAAGTTTGGGGCTTTATCCAAGCACTGATGTCCAAATATGCTATAAGGCCATGGATGTGTCCTGGCAAACCTATACAAATCATTACCTGTATTAAGTTTCAATGCTATTTTGACATTATGAAGACAGATGATTGATACTCAGTAAACTGGTTTAAGTAAGACTTTGTTACTCAAGGTACTGGTGTTGACTAAAGATGCAGGTGTGCAGCCATGAACACTTTTGATACTGTAAAATGATAGCACTTGGAGTAAAATAATGACAACGATGTTTGCTGGGACCACTAATGACAGATACTGAGGAATTATTTGTCAAAGCTGCAATGTGGTTCCTTTGCTTATTTGTTGCCTTCCCTGACAAATATTGCAGATTTTGTGGTTTGCTGGTGTTTTCCAGTGGATGGAAATGACTATTCTGTAGGTAACTGTTGTACTTATTCTTAGTTTTTCGTCTGTGCATTTCTTAATTAGAGACGGTGACTGCAGGTGGGTCCACCGGCACTCTTTGTTAGTGACCATAACTTATTTTTAATCACTTGACTTTGACCCAGAACAAGAGAGAGAAAAACAGCAAAGGGAGAAAGAAGGAGGAAGAGAAAGATGGGGAAACAGTGAAACAGAAAGACAAAAAGCCTGCAAGAGTGAGAGAACAGGGTAGGGAGAGTATGTTGGTGGAAGAAAGAGGCATGAGGTGAAATTAAGACTATCCAGCCTTGACTGTACACTGACCATTACATTTGGCAGCAGCACCAGGGAGCAAACATATGTGCCCTGGCACTTGTTTGTTTACAAATTAAGTACTCACTCTGTAGAAGCAACAAAAAACAACATTTCCAAAGAGAATCCAAATCCCAGTTTAATGAACTGGGATTAGCAGGAGATTGAACAATATGAGAAGTACCACAAGCACAAATGTCACTGTCCCAAGACTACTAGAGGCCTATGATGCCACAGTAGTCCCAGTAAGAAAGTATGAGTTTTCTAAGAAAGTGTTTTCTTCCGTGGCGAATAAATAGGCCCTTAGGTATCCAGGCAATTCCCCATTAATACTTAATGTGTAATATCCTTTGATACACCCGGGCCATTATAACATTTTGTGTTGTGCAGGGCATTGTATTGATGAAAAGAGATGCTTTTCAGGGTACGTATAGTGTAAACATACAGTAAATCCACAACGTCGAAGTGCCAACAAAATGAGGAACACCCAGCAGCGTATCCACATTGCCATGGCCCCTAGTGCATGAAAAGTAACTGGGCCCCTTCACTAGGGTAACATCGCTGGCTGTCAGCTGCCTCCAACACACATCAACCTCCTTCAACAAAGTCTGCATCTGCCATATCAAAACTCACAACCATTCTCATACATTCACTATTGTGTTTCCACTCCCTGCACTGCATTTCTGCAAGTCAAAGCTATAACCCTGAAAAGCATTACCAAAGCCAATAGGTTTGGCCCTTGTACAGTGCATGCACACAAAGGCATAACATGCAGGGACCTCACACTGATGTCCTCGCATAAGCACATCCTTCATGCTCCACTCACACATGCATATACCTCACTCTGCCCTCACACAGGCACATCTTTCACCCTGTAGGTCACGTACTCTGCACTCACAAAAGACAATGTCAATCCTGCATTCACAATGGTGCATTCCTCTTAATGCACCCACAAAACATGGTGGCTATTCTACACTCAAGCACACTGCTAACACACACACAGGTACCCCACTCACTAGGAATGACAGAGTTTGGACAGATGTTAGGACAAGAGACACATGTTGTGTTTCTGGTGCATCGGTCCACTAGTGTAAATCTAAGCCCTTGAAGGTAAGCTACACTGAAGCTTGAATGTCCATTGATGGCATCTAATCTGCCATATGTCACCTTTGGACCAGCACTGCAGAGTATGTGAGTCTGATCTTTGTGTAATTTTTCAGGGAAGAGCTTTGGCATAAAATAAGCCCCACTTGCCTTCTAAACAACCAGGTAGTGGTTTTCTTTGTAGTGCCAGAATTTGTTAAAATACGTAAAGAACAAAATAAAGAGAAACAAAAGAAAAACATATGCCAACTATGGGCCTGATTAACAAAGGGCCTCCACACTCGTGTTGTAGGGTCCGCAGTTATGAGGAAGGCTCCGCACTCGGTGCAGAATCTCCACAATGACAAATCTCACTATGGAGATTCCGCCTCGAGTCCGGAGACTCCCCCATGACTGCGGGGCCTCCGCTACTAGTGCAGAGACCCTTTCTGAATCAGGCCTTAAATGTGGAGGACACGAGCTTCAATATAAAAATTAAAAAGTAAAGTTTCATACTGGTCTGCCATCTTGCATCCTGGCACTGTGCATCAGAATGTTGCAGTCCTGTAGCAAAGGCAGCGGAGCTTCTGTGCTCTTATTACTCAATTAGTATTAGTCTGCATTTGCAGGTGAGCTGCTGGGGGATGAAATAAAAGAAATACCTCCCGAGGTCAGACTGCTCTGGATACAGAGTAACATAGAGTAAGTAGGCAAAACATTGTTACTCAGAGTACCTGACATCCTAAAGACAAGCAGTTGTCTACTAGGCAGAGCCAAACATTGGCAGCTCAATGGCTGTTCCACTGCCCAATTGTAAGTATGCTGTTCTGAAGGGCTGAACTAAGATGTGAAAGACACTGATCAATACCTGAAATGGGCTTACCAAAATCCAATTTTCTCTAACTAAAAATACATTACTCTGTGTCTAACAATTACTCAAGTTTCTCCTCAGTAACTCGATCTGGGGAGCAACAGCGAGTTTCCATGGGTCTCAGAAGGTTAACAATTCCTACTGTAGTTTTTAATAAGGAAGAATTGTGCATTAGCGACTCCAAGATGATGTTTAAAGTTCCATGTGCACTGTTTGTATAAATATGAAACAAACGCTCAAATAATTCATTTTACCAGTTCCAGCATTTTTTCCTAAGCATGTCTATGTTCTTTTACTAGCCCCTATTGTCTGCCCTCCACCCAACAGGCTGAATGCTGTGATTACTGTGATATCTTGTCTCCAGAAGCCAAGGGACAGCAAAAGCATGGGATAATGTCTCATTTGACCCTGCTAGTGGTAGGGAGCCAGGACTAAAAGGCACACTCTGCTGCATATACAAAAGTGAGCATGTGCACTGCTCATCCATTCAGTGCGAACACAATGATGCCTTCGCAGTGACCCCACAGATGCTTCAGTAGATTCTGTTGTTTATAGTCTGACTCCTGCAGCTAAGGACCCGGACAGATCTCACTGCAAGCTCCTGTGGCCCCAGTAGGCAGGGATGCTGGAAGTATATTCAGACTGGTGGTGCGGCCATCAATGTTACATACCTGGACTCATAGTGAGTTTGAAAAATCCAAGCATTACACAAATAACAAGTGTTGCAAATGAGCCACGCCCACTCAGCTGAAGGCTGGTACGGGTGTAGTATGTAACTGGTGTTGCATTTAGGAGCACTATGTCACAAATATATTACTAAAGCACTGTGTAGTAGCCACAATCCTTTACAGACAGCAAATTTGCCATTTTACTGATAAAACTATATAGCGCGCAAACGATAATGTATGGAAATTAGGTTTCAGTGAATAATTATCATTTGTGCATCCCCAAGTAAAGACTTTGGGCCAGATGTAGGTAATCCAAATATACCGATTCTAAAATACCGAATTTTACCGATTCGGTATTTTAGAACCGGTAAATGCTATGTAGCAAAAAATTAGGTAAGTATTACCGAATCGCTACGATTCGGTATTTACTGATTCGGTATTTACCGAATCATCCCCTACATCTAAAATGGCTCAATACTGGTCGGTAAGCCTGAAATTTACCGAATTTCGGGTTTACCAACCGGTAATGGGCCACCTACATCAGGCCCTTTGTTTCCATCACACTTTAGAAATAGCAATTTGTCTGTAGACTAGACTGACATTTGACCTCTGTCTTTGAGCGTAGAGCAAATGTTACAAGATAAAAACAATATTGAAAGTAACCTTTAATGCTCATTCAGCTTCAGATCTCCCAAATGTCCATTTAGATGCTCTCTCAGGTCTGTTGTATTTGGGCCCCTTCCCACCACTGGGCCCCAGTGAACTGCACCGGCTGCACCACTGGTAACTACAACCTGGGAACACTTTTTATTGCAGTGAAAAGTACATTATAGACTTGTTTTCTGCTCAGTGCAGCGTTGCATATTCCATATTCATTCAACTTCTCCTTCAGGCATGACCATCCAAGATAAGACTAGTAATTGTTGAGGAATTACATATTGAAAAGGATTGGTGAAAATGTACAGTTTTAAATGTCTCGCATACGCAGAGCTGGCACGGTCTCTTTTCGAGACATGTTTTATTCAGGAAAAGGGCATGAAGCTCTGCCCACTTCCCACCTATCTTTTTAATTGGCTTCTGGTCCTGTCCTTTGTAATTGGTGGCTTTTCGTTGGTCAATAGACTTAATAGTCCCTCTTTAGTACCTCCTTTTCTCTTCTTCTCCATTAGGACACCCCCTGTTACGTGTCTTGTTACTTGGTGTATTTTAGTTACAGCCTCCAAACACTATTTTCTTATCGTTCGCCCGCAATGTTTTTTTTAAAATTTAACTAGCGTGGATCGCCTCAGCACTAATAACGGTGGCCACGCTTTCCTTTTGTTCCTTGCTATCACCGAACCTGGCTGCATGCCTTTTTTAAAATGTTTTTACTTTTTTTCACATTGGCAGAACGCACACTTCAGCTTTAAACATCTTAAGCTAAAATGCATATACTGCGATTGCTTCAAAAGTAAAGAACTTGAAAAAATGTGCATTGTTTTTCAATTTCTTTACTTTTGAAGCAATCTCAGCACTTGAGCGTTAGCATAAGATGTTCAAAGCCTAAGCTCGGGTGCCGCCATTGTAACAAAAGTAAACAAAGAGAAAAAAGCATGTAGCCGCCATTTTATTTCTATTTGCTTACATCTGTTACAATTGCGGCACTAGTGCTTTAGCTTTAAACATCTTAAGCTAAAGCGCTGGTGCCGCGATTGCTTCAAGAGCTAAGCAATAGAATTTTTTTTGTATTTATTTACTTTTGTAGCAATTGCGACACCCACGATTTTGCTTACAATGTTTACAGCTATAGCACGAGTGCAAAAAAGGTCCCGCATTTGCAAGAGTTTGAGCTATTTGCATTGTAAATGACAGTGCCTTTTATTTATGTGTTTAGAAAACCTGCTAGGGGTGTTTACACACCGCTTGCAGGTTTTCAAAATACATACATAAAAGGCATTAACATTTACAATTTCAATAGCTCAAACTCTCGCAAATGCAAGACCTATTGCATTGCAAATGCTCGTTTCCTAAGAAATAAATATATATTTTTCAGTGTTGGGGGCCCCTTTTAGATCATTGACTGTTTAAATTCCACAATGGTTAGTTAATATTGTCTCAGAATGTGTTGAATAATATGACTTTAGTTACAATATGTACAGCATGATTTGTCTTTCCCTGCCACAGAGTCTTTCTTGTCACATAATTTGTTCAACACTCACACATAATTTGGTCTACCACTATCATGTACTTCAGTGGCCAATTCTTCAAATTCAGTTTGTGTACTTTATAGTGTACATGTAGGCTGTTAATAAAAGTAACACAGTTGAAAGGATCCACAATATGTTTCGGCTCTTACCCGAGTATCCCTGAAGACAGTTGCAGATCACCTCGGAGCTCCGCGGATCCTGGTAGCAAGAATGTGCAAAATACCGATTGCTTGTAGGAGAATCTGGACACAAACAAGGGCGGCAAGGCTGCCCCACCAGCGGGTTTCCATAATAACCATCCAAGCACCTGTAAAATTAAATATTATTGAAATTCAGTGAGATCCAATTTGGGAAAATGTCCAAATTTAGAAAAAAGTTTATCTTTTTGATTGAACTAACGTGTGGGAGCACATGAAAACATTTCAGAAATGAATAATAATCTTAAAACATCTCTTTCTGCCTTCCTTTAATAGAAGAGTACACTGAGGGTTACATCCTTAACTTTGATGAGATACTCTTGGTTATCAGTGCATATAACCTTTGCCCCCCCCGCCCCCCAAGGGCCTGGCTGTAGGTTGCACATGCACATAGACTGTTAGCATAGCCTGCTCACATATTCAGTTGGAAGGAGGCAGGCATAACCGCAGTAGAGTTTCTGGAACTCTAATGTTTCCTCCCCCAGGACTTCCCCTAGTGGTTCACTAAATGTCCTCCATTTCTGAGGTGACAGATACGCAACACATCCCACTATAGCTTGTTTGACCATAGGCATGATACTATCATTCAAATGCAATAGGTTCAATATAGAGAGAGATGTCCTGCGAAACATTTGTTCCCGCAGACTGCAAGGACTCAAATACTTGGACATTCTACTGCGCCCAATGTACTAGCATGTTTAATTGATTCCAGTTCTATAGATCGAAATAGAAATGCACTTTCTAGGTCTGATCTAGAGAGAGAGAGAGAGCTTTATTTGTCTCACTATCCTCATGTAATCAAAAAATTCTTTAAGTAAAAACATACATAAATATAGACATAGATAGAGGTTATTTGGGTCAACCCTCTTCATCCATTGGTCTGTTCAACAAGTATTCACGTTTTGCTTACGCCTACTAAAAAATTAAGCATTGCGCTGTGGGACAGCCCATCTCAGTCATAAGATTTCTTGGACTGTGAGTCGTGGCATTGAACCCACATGCACCAACAAAGAAGTTTGCTTAAGTGCTAAGGCGTGTGGGCCAATACTTTATTTTGTGAATCCATGTTTCCATTCTATTCCCTAACTTTTTTATTTTTTAAGTCATTCGTGTGTGCCTAAACTGCATTTAGATTCCAATAATTGCAAGTCAATAGTTATTTTATTTTGTGCCATTAGGAATCATATTTTCCTGTAATGTGAATTAAAAACAAAAATGGTTTATATTCCTTTACACGTGTTCTAAGTTTAGCTCCCTGCTAAGAGGCATTCATATTTTTCTATTATAATTATATGTGATGGTTAGTTTTTTAACATAATTTGTCTACTGCAAGCATATCGCAACTATGCTTAGGAGGTGGCATGTTTTATTTCTTTTTTTTCTGTGCCATATTTTTGCAAAAAATAAATAAAGCAAATACCCTTTCACTTTCGAGGGTCAGACCTATTGTAAGCCCAATTTTAGGGAAGAAAGTGTACATTGGGTCTTGTCTTGACTTATTTTGTCTCGCTGTTTGCCTTCAGACAGTTTTGGGAAAAAGTCCTACCGCAAGAACAAATTTAGCAAGTGCGAACACCTACTTACCCTCCAGTTTAGAATTCTGTTGCATTTTGTGTTATTTTATTAGCACACAATGCATCCTTGCATCCATTTGATGTAAGGGTGCATTATGCGCTGTGAAAATACAGCTAAATGACGGGAGTACCTATGTAGAACCTCCTACCCCATGTGCACAAATAGTGAGCACGAGTGGCTTCTCGCACTGCTCTTCATGTTCTGTTGCATTTAGCAATATTTCTTAGTGCAAAATGCATCCTTTGCATCCATTTTGGACACCAGGGGGCATTTTTGCCCTGATAAACTTTTGCTAAATTCATAATTACACTTCTCGCAAATATCTACGTAATCTCGTGGAATTTCTATGTAATTCTGTGTCATTTTACTATATGGAATTATGCAAGTTACACCCTCCCCTTGACTTAAGCCAAGGACATTCTACCATGCTCAAGGTAATCCGCTTCTCAGTTAGATCATTGTGTTGGTGGGTTTAGTTATTTCCAACAGTGTATATTCAAATAGAGATTTACTTTGATAACTTTTATTTCAGTCAAACGACCATAAAAAGTGCATATAATATACATTGACACAACGTTAAAATAATAAATAGTCATGAGATGATTAAAAAAAGAATTAAACTAGAAGTTATCAGAGTGCAAGACTTTTAAAAACAGTATGTACGACAATGTCGTTAAAAAAGTTTGTCTCCTACGCCACATGTTAAATAAAAAGCGAGAGACCGCGAACACAATAGGAGGGTGGGTATCATGAGTCAATATCCTACCAGCCTCTGTAAAGTGCAAAAATCCCAAGTTCTTACAGATAGGTTTTAACCAACATTTTCTAATAGCAGAATAGGCAGGGCAGAAAAACAATACATGGGTTCCATTCTCAGTTTTATAGCTACATGCAGGGCAAACTTCATTGTTCAGGTTAGACCATTTAGATGTAAAAGACCTGATAGGAAGAGTGCCATGCCTTACCTGTAGATATAACTTTCGAGCAACTGGAGGTTCAATTAAGTCCATGAATTCCTCAACTTTAGATTCTGGTTTAAATAGGAGAAACTCAGATGTCAGCCTCCCCATTGATGCGGAGCTCATTAATGTTTGGTAATTTACCATACGTATCCGGGAAAGAAGTTCATTCTTAGATAGCCCGAGGCAAAAGATCTCAGGGGTTTCCCACAATTCAGGAAAACCTAACCGGATACTAACAGCACTAATGTGCTGGAGCCAAGGCATCTTTTTATTTTTAAGAAGAGACCAAATCTCAGAAAATTCTGCTCTATACGCAACCAATTCAGGGACTGACCACAACCTCTTCCAGTACATAATTGGTCTAGCACTTGTGATCTCCTCTATTGGCAACATGCCAAGATCAAATCTAAGGGGGATCAGAGGCGTACTGGGTGGTAACCCAATTAGGTTTCTAACAAAGGACTGCTCCACCTTTTTAAGATTCGTTATCTGCTTGTGCCCCCAAAGTTCAGCCCCATAGGTCACTGCTGATCTAGCCTGGCGGCTATATATCTCTAGGGC
The DNA here is from genome assembly GCF_964261635.1 of Lissotriton helveticus. Taxonomy (NCBI): domain Eukaryota; kingdom Metazoa; phylum Chordata; class Amphibia; order Caudata; family Salamandridae; genus Lissotriton; species Lissotriton helveticus. Next base: position 1,259,498,935 of record NC_136057.1, on the reverse strand, counting down.
TGGGGACACCGGCCTGAAAGTAGACTCCCTGAAAACTTTACTTATGCCCCCGCTAGCTGGGATAATTTGAGTGATGATTTGGCGATCTGCATATTCCAATCAAAATTCTCTGTCAGAGTGACACCCAAATAAACAAATGTTTTGACCCTTTCAAGGGGAGTACCATGCAAAACTGGGTTTGGGCATACGCGCTTGGGGGGGATTAAAAATCATAAACTTTGTTTTCCCGAGATTGATTTCCAAACCCCGAAGCTCGCAAAACTCCACAAACCCATCCAGTATTCTTTGAATGCCCGATGATGTTCTAGACAACAACAAAGTGTCGTCCGCGAACATCAGAGCGGGCACTCTACCTGTAGCCAATTTAGGGGCATCGTTACTTTCCACACCATTCAAGTGTTCTACAAGACCATTTACATAGAGGCTAAATAACGTTGGTGCCAATACGCACCCTTGGCGAACTCCTCTTTGTACAGGGAATTGATCTGTAAGTTCGCCATGCCTACCATACCTGACCTGGGCAAAGTTGTCTGCATGAAGCCTGGAAAGAATGGCTAGCAGGTAGGGCGGAAGGCCTAAGTCTGCTAATACTCTCCACAGTTTTTCATGCGGTACTAGATCAAATGCCGCCCGCAGGTCCACGAACACAAGGTAGAGGCTGCCACCGTCCACCTTTACTGTTTTCCAGTACAAGACCTGCAGGCGGAATATCTGGTCTAGAGTGGAGGTGCCAGACCTGAAGCCTGCCTGTAGTATAGACAATATCCCATTATCCTCGATCCACCCAAGAATCCTATCCAGGATGACCCTCCCCATCAACTTTTGAGATGTATCGATTAGGCTGATGGGTCTATAGTTAGAAGGAGTTAATGGGCAACCCTTTTTTAAAATAGGCACAATTTCGGCCCCAAGCCAAGTAGGGGGCAAGTCATCACCCTGTAGGATACCATTAAATAGAACAACCAGGTAGGGAGCCCAGATTTTCGGTTGTGTCCTAAACAAATCCCCTGGCAATTTATCCAAACCTGGAGCCCTATTAGGAATCAATTTGCCTATAGCTAACTCTACCTCACTCAAGGTGAACAGTTCAACTGGGGCGGGGCATGGGGGGACTGTAATTAACCGTCGCCGCTCTTCGGCCCCACTGTCACTTCGAGGTTGGTGGAATTCAGGGGTACTAGCAGACATTCCATCAAACTCAGTGATGCCATAAAGAGCACAAAAGTGGCTTTCCCAGATTGAAGAGGCAATGTTGGGGGCAAGTGCGGGGGTATGCCCGTTAAGCCCAGTTGCGACAATGGACCAGAAAGATTTGGAATCGTTGGATCTGAGCGCGGATCCCAATTCCTCCCACATAGTGGCCTCCCATTCCTTCTTAGCATTACGGATTGCCATCTTATACATAATGCGATGGGCCCTGATTGCCTCCCTGTCATTGGTTTTTATTGCAGTTAGAAGAGCCATTTTGGCCTTCCGACAGGAGGTATTATACCATCGAGAAGTCATGGTTTGAGGCTGGTTTGCCCTTCTCACAGGATAGAAACTATCTTTAAGTGCGGCAGCCAATTTGATGTGTATTTCAGATGCCCTACCTAGATGGCCGACGTTCCCCATATCTTCAATAAATGGAATAACAGTCTTATATAATTCTGCAAATTTGCTAGTGGACATCTGGAGATTTGGCCATTTAACCCTGCGCCTGCAATTTGTTATTATTAAAGGCGCAGTTGCGCAGTGTTCAGACGGAGTTTGGCATTTCAATCCAAAACTCCCCGGTTTAAGTGACAGGACCTGAGCATTATGGCCACGATTGAACGTGTCTTTCCCTGGTCTGTCAGGCTCCACCCTCCCGTTTCAAGCTCGTAATGATGTCGTTAATGCGAGTGACTGCAATTGCAGAACTAGAGGGGTCCATGCCTTAACCCGGGTAATGAATGGCTCAGGAATCGCCCACAGCAAATCAACCTCGTCCGGGTTGCTCAGACTCGGGTCCATAAGCGGCTCAAAATGACAGTTAAAATCTCCACCCAGGATTAACACGGTGGAGGGGTCAATCGACTGAATGAAGGTTGATAGAGATTCAATAGCCTCTGACTCAAGGCCCCGCTTGACTGGCCTTGAGTATATATTAACCAAGGCAATATCTGGCCCATTTAACGTAGTCAACAATATGCACTGGACGTCCATTGAATTAGTTTGGATTTGAGATGCCTTAACTCCTAGATGTGTACCAATCCATATGGACAGCCCACCCGAGGGCCTACCTCCCTCCCCCAAGCTTTCCAGAACGTCGTATGTTGCAAAGCCCTGAACCCTACTTTCTTTTAACGCCCAGGTTTCCTGCAACATACAGATGCCATGTGTAGCCATGAAGGAGCCCCAGTCTGGAATGAGCAATTTATTTTTAAGACCCGCCACATTCCAAGAAAGGATTTTGACCTGAGCAGCCAACAAGTCTTTATTAGTTGGTTCACAATCCAAAATACCAGGAAGATCATAGATAATGCAAGGGCTAGGATCTATCCCCGACTCAGGTTGACAATTCATTAGAGGTCGATCATCAGAAGGAATGGCAGTTACATGATTAATAGTTTGTTCTGATGTCAGGACTTGCACTAAAGGGCATAATTTACCATTTGCATCTTGGTTCTCAATAGTAGGTTGCATATTGATAGGGTGCCCCGTTTGTCAATCGCAATCATCGAAACCTGAAAAGGCATCGAACCTATTTGCGACTTCCAGCGGGGTAAATGGTAACAGATGGTCCATCCTACTATTTCCTTAGAAATGGTCCGTCCTCCAGGTTCCATTTCTATGGCTCCTAAGGGGTACGGTTTCCCACCCAAATGCAGTTTCCGCAGTCATAGAATTAGGTGCCTGCATCATGTATTGGTTGTTAAGTGGTATAGATGGTTTAATCTGCGGACATACTACAGCCCCAGGATAAAATGTATGGTTCACTAGGGAACTTGGATAAAAATAAGTCAGATCACGAGGAACGATGGAATTGCCAGCGTTCCCTGGGATCCAATTTAGAATGTATCTGACAGTTCCAGGATCTTTGAAGTTTATGACAATTAAGTCCCCCTTAATGTCTTTCACTCTACTTCCTAACCAGGGGAGTCGCCGAACATGCAAAATATCTCCAATGCTATTAAAAGGAAGTCGTCGATTTTGATTGAGCCAATGCATGGTTTTATTTTTTAGCTGAGAGAACCCTTCCCTCCTGCCAACTTCTAATTTCGGGACTCCCGTGAGCACAACGACATAGGGAACTGCTTCAGGGGGTAATTCAACTTGACGCCCCCTATGCTTCTCCGTCCTAGCTGGGCTGGTAGTTCCCCTCTTATCTCGCATATTTCCTGTTGAGGATTTGTTCCCTACCCTCAAAGCTTCGCTAGCAGCAGGCGATTTTGATTGTTGAGCTGATTTGGGGACCGTTACCTTCTGTTTTGAGGGGTTCGTAAGCTTACTAATCTCCTTAATGCGCTTATCGGTAACGGGAGTAGGAGATGGCACTATAACGTCAGGGGGTGGCACTGGCTTCACAGAACCCTGAGGTAATCCACCCTTGTTACTTATAGCCAGTTCTAAGTCCCCCAGCTGTTGCTCCACCCTCTTCAGCCTCTCTATTATAGGTAAAATAAATGACCTGATCAAGTGTTCAAAACTATTTAGAGGGACAGCAGACAGTGCTTCCTTAGGCGGACAGTATAGAGGAGTAGCTGAACCTGGCGGGGTTGATGCAGTCAATACAGGAGCTTTTGGGATTAACACTACTTCCGTGGAAGCCGTTGGAATTGGAACAACTGGTACAGTAGCCTTTGGGGCAGGTACAGTTATTACATTTACCTTTATGTTCTTACCAAAGTCAGAGTGGCTAATCTTACTTCTTTGCGGATCACCGCCCCTCTTCCTTCTTTTATTCGGTGGCGGACCATAAACTTTGGGCAAGGCAGGTTTCCTAACCTATTTTTTTTTTAATAGTCTCAGCTATTAATAAAGGTGACTCAATTATCACCTCTGTTCCTATGATAGGGTTGCTACAGAGGGAAGCACTATTCATAGGTAGGGAGTTGTGAATATCAAGTGGAGGGGGAGTGTCTCGTAAGAGTATAGGGACACTATCTGTAGATAGCGGGTCCTCATTTTCAGTGTGAGAACTTGCATCGAGTAAAATAGTTTGATGCAAACAATCCAGGAGAGGTCTACTTTTCATGCATTCAATAGAGCGACGTCGCTCTGCCCTACGCTCGGCCAAAGCACAATCCCTCTCTAAATCTGTAACAACCTTAATAAAGTAGTTTTCTAATGTACCCTTATTAGCCCCTACTGTGCTCCCAGATGTAGATTTGTCAAGAGTCGCGGCCATTGATGGTAGGCGTACAACAAATATACCCAAGGAATCCTTAGCAGCTTGTTAGATTATGGGCCCAGCCCGGCCTCGACGTGCCTCTGAGGGCCACAGAGGGCCCGCCCTTTGCCCGGGCTTTGCCCGGCGCGTCCCGCGAGGCGGGGGGCTGCCCCTGTTAAATGCGCCTCCTGGCGCGATGTAGAGGCGTCAGTTGCGCCGCGCCGCTAGGACTGCTGGGATGTGTAGTTCCAGCGCGGCTGCGGCGGTACTGCGGGCTGCGGCGGTGTCCGTGGAAAAGGGTCCAGGTATCCCCACTCCTTCCTTGCAGGCAGCAAATGACTCTCGGCAGTGGCGGCAGAATAAAGAAAGTCCCCCGCTCCTTAGCGGGCTGCCCCTGTTAAATGAGCCTCCTGGCGTGATGTAGAGGCGTCAGTTGCGCCGCGCCGCTAGGACTGCTGGGATGTGTAGTCCCAGCGCGGCTGCGGCGGGCTGCGGCGGTGTTCGTGGAAAAGGGTCCTGGTATCCCCACTCCTTCCTTGCAGGCAGCAAATGACTCTCGGCAGTGGCGGCAGAATAAAGAAAGTCCCCCGCTCCTTAGCGGGCTGCCCCTGTTAAATGCGCCTCCTGGCGCGATGTAGAGGCGTCAGTTGCGCCGTGCCGCGCCGCTAGGACTGCTGGGATGTGTAGTCCCAGCGCGGCTGCGGCGGTACTGCGGGCTGCGGCGGTGTCCGTGGAAAAGGGTCCAGGTATCCCCACTCCTTCCTTGCAGGCAGCAAATGACTCTCGGCAGTGGCGGCAGAATAAAGAAAGTCCCCCGCTCCTTAGCGGGCTGCCCCTGTTAAATGAGCCTCCTGGCGTGATGTAGAGGCGTCAGTTGCGCCGCGCCGCTAGGACTGCTGGGATGTGTAGTCCCAGCGCGGCTGCGGCGGTACTGCGGGCTGTGGCGGTGTTCGTGGAAAAGGGTCCTGGTATCCCCACTCCTTCCTTGCAGGCAGCAAATGACTCTCTGCAGTGGCGGCAGAATAAAGAAAGAGATTTACTGTTTTAACTTAGAAGCCTGATTTTGTGAGAAATCATGGGGGATATTATCAAGGACCAGTGTTAAAATTATCGCCGTTTTATCGACAGGAAACTGCAGATAAAACGGCGATCATGGGCTTGATAATACGCCCTTGTTAATTCCCATAGAAGCCCATGTTCTGATGTTAACATGGGCTTCTATGGCAATAAACAAGGTCGTATTATCAAGCCCATTATCGCCGTTTTATCGGCAGTTTCCTACCGATAAAAGGGCGATAATTCTAACACCGGCCCTTGATATTATGCCCCAATGTATTTTGAGTTTTGCACTGTTTTGTCTTGCTGTTTGCTTTTAGGTGGTCCCTCTGCTGCCCTGAATGTGGTTTGCAGAGTCCGGCTTCCCCTTCCTACATCTGGGACACATGTTTAGGCTCCTACTCAGAGCCTCTCTCCTCCACTACTTTTGATTGGCAGTCACCTTCCCCTATGTACCCTTTATCTTTCAGCAGCCTCAGAGTGCCTAGTGTGCACCCCCCCAGCAGAGAAATAAGCCGAAAGTCACCGCAAGTACGAGCGCGAGCCAGCGCAGGGAGCGAGCAGATGCAAGAGTAACCAGCCAAGTGTGAGGAGAGCTGAGAACCCAAAATGGCAGCACATAACGGAGGAGCAGAGTAATAATGCCGAACTCACCGCAAGTACGAGCGCAAGCCAGCGCAGGGAACGAGCATATGCAAGAGCAGCAGCGGAGGTCTGGTCGCGGAGTTTTTGACTGAGCGAAGCCTATACAGCCGGTAAGACTGCGCAAAAGCCGGCAAAAGCGGATCGGCAAGAGAAACAAAACCGAAAATAACCTACTACAACCCTGGTAGCGGCCATTTTGGGGAGTAGGAAGGCGGGGCCAAACAAACAAGCGAAAAGAGGCAACTCCTCACCAAGCAGCAACAAGAGATATCAGTGCCCCAGAGTGCCCACTGTGCACCCCCCCGCTAGGTAGAGCGAGCCGATCCACAAGAGCTGACACCCCAACCGGATGCGCACCTATCAGACGGAGGGGTCGCAAGGCACGCCCTGCAAGGGGAGAGCGGTCCCTGAGGGCCACAAACAGGCATGGTGGAAGGCACAAACATAATCTCGAGGCCAGACCAAAGAAGCACGGACCCAACCACGGCAAGCCAGCAGGCAACCAGCACTGAGTATGCTCGCAACTGAAAAACTGCAATAAGCATCGTGCGACGAAGGGCGCAACAAGTGAAACCGGAACTGGGTATTGCCAGCACAGCCATCGCACGGACTAACAGAGCGGAGCAAGCTGCTAAGAAACTAGGTAGCAGACAGCGACGGAAGAGCTCCCTTGGCGCAAGCACTACCCAGCCACACAACCACACGAGTACTACCAAGGCCACCTTTGGAGTGAGCGGCAGATAACCCAAGGACACACACAGTACCTGCAAAGAAACGAGCTGGTTTTCGCCAAAACCAGGACAAGGACGGTAAGGTGGCCAAGCAGATTCAGACTGGACAGCAAACCCGCAAGCAAGGCCACCGGGAGTGCAAGCAGCAACAAAGCTCACCCAGCAAGCCAACAGGAAGACGATAGACTGAGCACCTACCTAGCAAGAAGGGGCTTTGACAAAATGGCAGGTAGAGATGACAAAATCGCCAGCGACAACAAGAAAGTCAGAAAAGATCCAACCGAATCCCCATTGAGGCTGAAAAACAACAATAATAACGAAATAACAGTAGACACGCTCCTCAAAAAGATAAATGAGGGCAACGAACTTGCAAAAGCCACAAAAAAACCATAGACAATATACAAATGGAACTCACAGCCATACGAGCCGATCAGAGCAAAATAAACGGCAGGATTGACATGGCCGAAAAGAGCATAAGCGATCTAGAAGATAACACAACCAGAACAAACAGAGACATGCCTTATGTGGTAAAAACAACCAGCGATCTACAAAAGATGCTGGCGGATCAAGACGACCGGAGCAGGAAGGGGAACATCCGACTCCTGGATGTGCCAGAAGGCGAGGAGGACACAACCGGCTCATGTGCGGGACTACTAGAAGACCTACTACCAAAGCTGACTGGCTTAAAATTCGACAGGCCTTTCGAGGTGGACAAGGCGTACAGGATACCAGCCTCAAAACAACCGCTGGGGAAGGGCCCGAGGCCGATTATATGCAAACCACTGAGAGCAAGCCACACGGACGCCATTTTTGCCTTCGCTAAGAAAGGCCAAAACTTGAGATGGAATGGTCAGAAGATCATCATAACACAGGACTTCTCTAAGCTAACGGTAGAGACAAGGAAAGGATTCCTGGCACTCAGGGACAGACTCCGGAAAGCAAATATAACTTTCAGCTTTGCCGGACCAGCCAGAATGCGAGTCACCGACAGGGGGGGTTCAAAGATCTTTGACGAACCAGCAGAGCTGCGGAGATACCTACAAGGCCCAGACACCGAGGAAATGGAGGCACAGAGCCCAGGAGCAGCGAAAAGAAGAGCCTCATCAGACGGTTCCGAAGGGGGGCCAGAAGGAGGACACTAGCAGTGACAATCCACCTCAACACAACGGAGCTACCTCAAGTAAAACAGATCTACCTCAAAGAAACAGGCACGGAACTGCTTTTAAGCCATGACATTGTAGCTACCCCGCAAGCTGCACCAGAATCAACAGGTCACCCAGACGAAGATTACGCCGGATACCTCACGAAGAGGCCAGATCCACCGCATATCCTTTGCCACCGGGGATAAGATGTTTATAAGGGAAGGGCAGGAGGGGGAAAAGAGACTCAGGGATGACGGAGGGAGGGAGGACCCTTGCTGTCGCACGCCTACAGCACGATGACAGGGGGAAGGAGGGGCGGATGGGGTGGGGGGGTAGGGGCGGGGAGCCGCACAGCACAGTTAGATGCGCCTTATTGTCTTCACATACTTCTATCTTTTCCCTTATCTATCTCCTGTCCATCTCCCAGGGGGGGGAGCCAAACAACTTACCAGACCAAGGCCAACAGCGCACAGGGTGGTACGCAATCACACACGCCATAAGAGCTAGCGAAACAGACAAACCACCATGACTACACAAACGCACACCCAGCCACTCTCGGATATCAAAGTGGTGTCTCTCAATGTAAAGGGCCTCAACCACCCCATAAAGCGCCGGAAGACCCTAGACTATCTAGCGAAACTCAAAGGGGATATATACGTCCTCCAAGAGACCAGGGTCTCTGAAGAGGACGCGCAATGCCTCAAAGCGAAATGGATAGGAGAGATAGTATGCTCACCGGCAGTGCACAAGAAGGGAGGGGTCATTACAATCATAAGCAAAAAAGCCAAACTCGCGATAAAGGAATACAACGCAGACACAAATGGAAGGGTACTAATCACAAGCCTGAAAAGAGGTGAAGAGTCGATTCACGGTAGCCAACATTTATGGGCCCAACTCGGCGGACAAAGCCTTCTGGGTGGGGGTGGAGAACAAACTAAGCAACATCCCCAGGGTGAACTACTGATCTTAGTGGGGGACATGAGCCAGACCATAGATAATGCCACAGACAGACATCCACCCAGAATCAGCCATGGACCACAGGAACAGAGCACCCTCAAAAACCTCTGTGCCAAACTAGAGGTAGCAGACCCATGGAGACTCCAACACCCAAGCGCAAGAGAATACACCTTCTACTCACACCCGCACAACTCATATAGCAGAATAGATTACAGCCTCATGTCTACCACTCACATACACCTCACCGACTCGACGGAGATTGCCCCAATCACAATCTCAGACCACGCACACATCACCCTCACGATCAGCGGCAAACACAATGAGAAGCGCAGCTGGCGACTAAACAGCGACATCCTAGAACACCCAGCCAACATAGCGGAAATAGAGGAGGCAATTAAAGAATACCTTGACTTCAATGACACGGCAGAGATAGACAAAGGGACCCTGTGGGAAGCACTAAAAGCGACAAAAAGAGGTAAACTCCTAAACATTAAATCTAGAATGAACAAAAAAAGGAACAGAAAAATAACAGAGCTAGAGAATGAGATCAAAGGACTAGAAAGAGGCCATTGCGCAAACTTTTCAGACAAAAATACCATCACAGAGCTAACCAAAAGGAAGTATGAACTCAATAGAATTCTGAGCGAAAGAGCCGGCACATGGATTAACAAATATAAATCCATAAACCTGTGCTTGGACAATAAAGCACGGAAGGCTCTAGCAGGATACCTAAAAGCAAAGCAGAGACAACACTCCATAGCAGCAATAACAGACAAAACACACAAAACACACACATCCAACAAACAAATCCTAGAGGTTTTCAAAGACTTCTATAAAGAACTTTATACAGCTGACAAGAACCTAGCAACAGACGGAGGTGCGAGTCTGCTAGAGAAACTCAACCTTCCTAGGCTCACAGACCAGCAAAGAGAAACATTAGAAGG